>NC_135233.1:138101319-139388194 GCF_051348905.1 Ranitomeya variabilis
GTTTGCAGGGACAGTGGAAGCTACATTTTTTTTCCTCAGCGCTGTAGCTCATTGGGCTGCCCTAGAAGGCTCCCTGATAACTGCGTTGCTGTGTGTGTACGCTGCTGTGCAAACCAACTGCTTTTTTCAAAGCACAAATCCTGTTGTTCCTTCCTTTCTGCACAGCTATCTTGTTTGTTTGTCCACACTTTTGTGTGCAGCAGTCCTTTTTATAGCTGCCTGCCATACTTTTCTGAGATTACTGCAGGGAGATAAAGATTGGCAAGTCTGCCTCTGTGCCAGTGCTGTGTGTGGCATTTGTCTCTCATTGTGTGCCACAGAAAACCTAGTGTGTAGTATTGTTTTTTTTTTTTTTTTAATTCTCCCTGAAAAAAATAAAATAAATAAATAGTGGGAGATAAAGATTGGCAAGTCTGCCTCTGTGCCAGTCCTGTGTGTGGCATCTGTCTCTCCTTGTGTGCCACTGAAAACCAGTGTGTAATATTGGGCCAGTTTTTTGTTTTGGTAAATTCTCCCTGTAAAAAAATAAATAAATAGTGGGAGATAAAGATTGGCAAGTCTGCCTCTGTGCCAGTCCTGTGTGTGGCATCTGTCTCTCCTTGTGTGCCACTGAAAACCAGTGTGTAATATTGGGCCATTTTTTTTTTTTGGTAAATTCTCCCTGTAAAAAAAAAATTAATAGTGGGAGATAAAGATTGGCAAGTCTGCCTCTGTGCCAGTCCTGTGTGTGGCATCTGTCTCTCCTTGTGTGCCACTGAAAACCAGTGTGTAATATTGGGCCATTTTTTTTGGGGGGGTAAATTCTCCCTGTAAAAAAAAAATTAATAGTGGGAGATAAAGATTGGCAAGTCTGCCTCTGTGCCAGTGCTGTGTGTGGCATCTGTCTCTCCTTGTGTGCCACTGAAAACCAGTGTGTAATATTGGGCCATTTTTTTGGGGGGGTAAATTGTCCCTGAAAAAAAAAAATAGTGGGAGATTAAGATTGGCATTTCTGCTTGAGTGCTGGTCCTGTGTGTGCCATCTGCCTCAAATTATTGGGGCACAGAAAACCTAGTGTGTAACATTGGGCCTGATTTTCCTTTCAGTGTCAGGCACCTATAAAGGTATATATAAATCCTACAGAAGTTTGAGTTCACCTTATAAGTTGTTTTACAGTAACAAATACCGTTACTTTGGTTACGTTTTGCAAACAATGAGGAAGTCTAGTGGAAGAGGTAGTGGCCGTGGGCGGTCATTGTCAGCTGGTAATGATGGTAGTGGTGGTGGAGCATCAGGTGGTCGTGGTAAAAGCAGTACAGCACCTAAGTCTCGAGTTGTTGAGCCAGGTTCGTTGTCTGGCTACACAAGGCCTCGAACACTCTCTTTTCTGGGAGAAGGAAAACCACTTTTGAAGCCGGAGCAGGAGGAACAAGTATTGGCTTTCATTGCTGACTCTGCCTCTAGCTCTTTCGCCTCCTCCTCGGAAAGTGCCAAATGTCAGAGCAGTGCATGGTCAGTGGATGCTTCCTTGTGTCCTTCACCCAGAACAACAGTGAAGGATGCGTCAGTCGACACAACAGGTTACTCCATGGAGCTCTTTACACATACCGTTCCTGGGTTAGACAGTGAAACAGTTAACAGGCCATGCCCATTAGAAGTTGAATCGGACATGGAGTGCACAGATGCACAGCCACAGCCAGATTACTATGCTGTTCCTTTGACTCAGACAAGAACATTGCCCTCGCAGTGTAGTGAGGCACAATCAAACCCAGCGGAGACTATGGTGCCCCGTCACGAACGCTATACCACCGGCTTACACGGTGACACAGACGAAGTTGCACACGACATAGAAGAGGAGGTCATAGATGACCCAGTTGTTGACCCCGATTGGCAGCCATTGGGGGAACAGGGTGCAGGCGGCAGTAGTTCTGAAGCGGAGGAGGAGGAGCCACAGCAGGCATCAACATCACAACAGGTTCCATCTGCCGGGCTCGTATCTGGCCAAAAACGCTTGGCAAAACCAAAACCAGTTGGAGGACAGCGTGGCCATCCGGTTAAAGAAGCTCAGCCTGCAATGCCTGAAAAGGTATCCGATAGTAGAAAGAGTGCAGTCTGGCATTTTTTTAAACAACATCCAAATGATCAGCACAAAGTCATCTGTCAAAAATGTTCAACTACCTTAAGCAGAGGTCAGAATCTTAAAAGTCTAAATACAAGTTGCATGCATAGACATTTATCCACCATGCATTTGCAAGCCTGGACTAACTACCAAATGTCCCTAAAGGTTGCAGCACCCTCGGCCAATGAAGCTAGTCAGCAACGCTACATCCCTTCCCTCACTGTAAACTCACCATTTCCCGCACCACCTGCAGTATCTGTGCAGCTTTCGTCGCCAGGCCAAAGCAGTCAGGGAATCACCAGGTTCGCAGTAGGAAACACTGCATGTAGGGCACTAGCAAGAATACCATCTCCAACTCTCTCTCAGTCACCCATGTCCACCGGCACCACCGCTAGTTCCACGATCTCCAGCTCTCCAGTCCAGCTCACCCTACATGAGACTCTTGTTAGGAAAAGGAAGTACTCATCCTCGCATCCGCATACACAGGGTTTGAACGCCCACATTGCTAGACTAATCTCATTAGAGATGATGCCCTACCAGTTAGTTGAAAGCGAAGCTTTCAAAGCACTGATGGACTACGCTGTACCACGCTACGAGCTACCCAGTCGACACTTCTTTTCTAGAAAAGCCATCCCAGCCCTCCAACAGCATGTTAAAGTCCGCAGTGTCCATGCACTCAGGCAGTCTGTGACTACAAAGGTGCACCTGACAATAGATGCATGGACCAGTAGGCATGGCCAGGGACGTTAAGTGTCCATCACGGCACACTGGGTGAATGTGGTGGATGCAGGGTCCACAGGGGACAGCAATATTGGGACAGTTCTGCCTAGCCCATGGTCAAGGAAAGAGTTGGCTGTAGGCGTTGGCCCCCCTCCTCCTCTTCCTCCTCCTCCTGCAGAAGCGAGAGCTCGTCCACAGACCGCAGTCGCACATCCACTCCATCCGCAGCTGCCATTGTTGCACACCAGGTGTGCCATTATGGGACAGCTAGTGGCAAGCGTCAGCAGGCTGTATTGGCAATGAAGTGTTTGGGCGACAACAGACACACTGCGGAAGTTCTGTCCAAGTTCTTGCAGACAGAAACTCAGTCATGGCTGGGCACTGTACATCTTGAGGCAGGCAAGGTAGTGAGTAATAACGGAAGGAATTTCATGGCTGCCATAGCCCTTTCCCAACTGAAACACATTCCTTGCCTGGCTCACACCTTAAACCTGGTGGTGCAGTTCTTCCTGAAAAGTTATCCGGGGTTACCCGACCTGCTCGTCAAAGTGCGCAGACTTTGCTCGAAGGTGGAACTCCACACTGCACATGCTTCAGAGACTGTGCGAACCGAGGCGTGCTGTTATGTATTTGTGGGAGGATACATGGGCAGGCAGTTGGATGGCAGACATGGAGTTGTCAGGTGTGCAGTGGTCGAAGCTACAAGACCTGTGTCAAGTCCTTCAGTGTTTTGAGGAATGCACACGGCTGGTTAGTGCAGACAACGGCATAATAAGCATGAGCATCCCCCTTATGTGTCTGCTGATGCAAAGTTTGATGCACATAAAGGAGCAGGCGTCTGCAGCCGAGGAAGAGGAAAGCCTTGATGACAGTCAGCCATTGTCTGGTCAGGGCCGTGTAGAGGATGCGGTAGCGGGTGAAGAGGAGGAGGAGGACGAGGAGGATGATGGGGATGAGTACTTTTTTAATGAGGAAGCTTCTCCTGGGCCAACAGAAATTAGTGGCGTTGCAAGGCCGGGTTCTGTTTTTTTAAGGGAGACAAGTGACGTAGATTTGCCTGTAACTGCCCCTCAAACCAGCACAACCGCAGATTTGACAACTGGAACTTTGGCCCACATGGCGGATTATGCCTTACGCATCCTCAAAAGGGACCCACGCATGATTAAAATGATGAGCGATGATGATTACTGGTTGGCCTGCATCCTTGACCCTCGCTATAAAGGCAAATTGCAAAATATTATGCCACATGAGAACCTCGAACAAATATTAGCAACCAAACAAGCTACTCTTGTAGACCGTTTGATTCAGGCATTCCCAGCACACAGCGCCGGTGATGGATCTCACACAAGCTGCAGGGGGCTACAGGGCAGAGGTGTTAGAGGTGCACAGATCAGAAGTGGCGTTGGACAGAGGGGTTTTCTGACCAGGTTGTGGAGTGATTTCGCAATGACCGCAGACAGGACAGGTACTGCAGCATCTATTCAAAGTGACAGGAGACAACATTTGTCCAGTATGGTTACTAACTATTTTTCATCCCTTATCGATGTTCTCCCTCAACCGTCATTTCCATTTGATTACTGGGCATCCAATTTAGACACCTGGCCTGAATTGGCAGAATATGCATTGCAGGAGCTTGCTTGCCCAGCAGCTAGTGTGCTATCAGAAAGAGTATTCAGTGCTGCTGGTTCAATATTAACCAAAAAAAGGACTCGTCTGGCTACCCAAAATGTGGATGATCTCACCTCCATTAAAATGAAGCACTCCTGGATTTCAAATTATTTTGCCCCACCTTTCCCGGCTGACACCTAGCTTTCCTATAAAAAGGTCTTAAAGGTGGACTGGTCTTACTGAGTGTTCCAATCTCTTAATTTGCAGCAGCTGTTTGTCCAGCATACGACATGTTTACACCTCCCTCAATGGGAAAACTCCCCCCACGGGGCCGTGGTCTCGCCACTTGGCGCAAGCACCTGTTAGAGTGCCGTTTGTCTGAAGAGGTGGGTGTGCCCGCTTTTGGTCGACGGCACTGCCACTGGGTCCCTCATAGTACAATAAAGTGTCTCTGGCGGTGGTGGCGCGCACCCAACGTCAGACACACCGTTGTAACATGAGGGGCCCTGGGACGGTCCCGCCGGCCACAAGAGAGTCCCCCCCCCCAGCTCAAACTGTGCTCTACCACGTGCAAAATTATCTCGCACAGCTCCACCAATGTTTAGTCTATGCGCTGACATCATTCAATTCCTGGCACTGACAATACCAATTTGTTGACATCTATGATGCTAGTTAAAGTAGTCTGGGTCAGTGTCCTATATTGACACCAGTAAATACTTACTGCCAAATTACTTTGTCAGAAACTCAGCAGATGAGCCCACCCCTGTACCTAAGTATGCCACACTTTTTTTTTTTTTGTTGTTTTGCGAGACATTAACATCTATTTATTTTTTGTGAGTACTAACTGTGTCAGACACTCCTTGCAATCCTCCTCCTCCACTGACCACAATGCTGCCTGTGTATCCATATAACCGATTTAAAACTGCCTTGAGCCTATTTTTTAGTTATTTTAGGCCTTCGTTAGCCTGTCTGCGGTCCCTCCTTGCAATCCTCATCCACTGACTACAATGCTGCCTGTGTATCCATGTAACCGTTTTAAAACTGCCTTGAGCCTATTTTATGTTATTTTAGGCCTTCGTTAGCCTGTCTGCGGTCCCTCCTTGCAATCCTCATCCAGTGACCACAATGCTGCCTGTGTATCCATATAACCGATTTAAAACTGCCTTGAGCCTATTTTTTAGTTATTTTAGGCCTTTGTTAGCCTGTCTGCGGTCCCTCCTTGCAATCCTCCTCCTCCGCTGACCACAATGCTGCCTGTGTATCCATGTAACCGATTTAAAACTGCCTTGAGCCTATTTTTTGTTATTTTAGGCCTTCGTTAGCCTGTCTGCGGTCCCTCCTTGCAATCCTCATCCACTGACCACAATGCTGCCTGTGTATCCATGTAACCGATTTAAAACTGCCTTGAGCCTATTTTTTAGTTATTTTAGGCCTTCGTTAGCCTGTCTGCGGTCCCTCCTTGCAATCCTCCTCCTCCGCTGACCACAATGCTGCCTGTGTATCCATGTAACCGATTTAAAACTGCCTTGAGCCTATTTTTTGTTATTTTAGGCCTTTGTTAGCCTGTCTGCGGTCCCTCCTTGCAATCCTCCTCCACTGACCACAATGCTGCCTGTGTATCCATGTAACCTATTTAAAACTGCATTGAGCCTATTTATATATTTTATTTAATATTAATAAAGCCATGATGGACTACGCTGTAACACGCTACAAGCTAACAGTCGACACTTCTTTTGCGAGAAAAGCCATCCCAACCCTCCACCAGCATGTAAAAGACCGCATTGTCCATGCACTCTGGCAATCTGTGAGTACAAAGGTGCACCTGACAACAGACGCATGGACCTGTTGGCATGGCCACAGAAGGTTACGTGTCCATTACGGCGCAATGGGTTAATGTGGTGGATGCATGGTCCACAGGGGACAGCCTACTAAGTCTGTCTTCAGTCCCTAATTCAAATTGTCCTCCACTGTCTAAATCGTAGCTTCAACCTTCTGGCTCTCATTAATTGCTGTTTTTTAAAAAACTTGGTGGTTACGGCCTACTAACGGTGTCTGCCGCTCCCTGGTGTTGTCCTTAACTGAATAAATCTGAGCTTCAACCTTCTGGCTCTCATTAAGTGCTGTTTTTTAAAAAACTTGGTGGTTACGGCCTACTAACGGTGTCTGCCGCTCCCTGGTGTTGTCCTCAACTGTATAAAGCTGAGCTTCAGTCTTTAGGCTTTCGGCCTATAGTATCAGATATTAAACTGCATTTGGCCTTCAACTTTGGTTACGGCCTACTAACGGTGTCTGCCCCTCCCTGGTGTTGTCCTCAACTGAATAAATCTGAGCTTCAACCTTCTGGCTCTCATTAAGTGCTGTTTTTTAAAAAACTTGGTGGTTACGGCCTACTAACGGTGTCTGCCGCTTCCTGGTGTTGTCCTCAACTGAATAAATCTGAGCTTCAACCTTCTGGCTCTCATTAAGTGCTGTTTTTTAAAAAACTTGGTGGTTACGGCCTACTAACGGTGTCTGCCGCTCCCTGGTGTTGTCCTCAACTGAATAAATCTGAGCTTCAACCTTCTGGCTCTCATTAAGTGCTGTTTTTTAAAAAACTTGGTGGTTACGGCCTACTAACGGTGTCTGCCGCTCCCTGGTGTTGTCCTCAACTGAATAAATCTGAGCTTCAACCTTCTGGCTCTCATTAAGTGCTGTTTTTTAAAAAACTTGGTGGTTACGGCCTACTAACGGTGTCTGCCGCTCCCTGGTGTTGTCCTCAACTGAATAAATCTGAGCTTCAACCTTCTGGCTCTCATTAAGTGCTTTTTTAAAAAAAATTGGTGGTTGGGGCCTAATAACTCTGTTTGCCGCTCCCTGGTGTTGTCCTCAACTGTATAAAGCTGAGCTTCAGTCTTTAGGCTTTCGGCCTAAAGTATCAGATATTAAACTGCATTTGGCCTTCAACTTTGGTTACAGCCTACTAACGGTGTCTGCCGCTCCCTGGTGTTGTCCTCAACTGTATAAAGCTGAGCTTCAACCTTCTGGCTGTCATTAAGTGCTTTTTTAAACAAAAATTGGTGGTTACGGCCTACTAACGGTGTCTGCCGCTCCCTGGTGTTGTCCTCCACTGTATAAAGCTGAGCTTCAGTCTTTAGGCTTTTGGCCTATAGTAGCAGATATTAAACTGCATTTGGCCTACTAGTGTGGTTGGGCCCTTAAAACAGTGTCTGCTGCTCCTGGGTTTGCTACTCCACTGAACAAAGCAATGCTGCCTGTTTAGTCCTGTTACCAATTTTGAACTGCATTTAGCCTACTTTATTCTTTGGCCCTATATCTGTGTTTCCTCCTCATCCTGCCCATTGTCCAGCCACTGCTAGATGAGTCTGCTGGTACATTGACCTAGACCACTACATTCCCCTTGCACTCTACACAGCCAGAATCTGACCCTGCTGAAAGTAAGGTTCCCCTTCCCGCATGTTATACCACCTTACACAGGGACAAAGAGGAAGGTGCAGATGAAAGTGCAGGTTCCTTCATCAGGTGGGGGGACATACTCGTTGGCGACGTCACTGGCACAGGGCCCCTCAGAGTACGCAAAAGTGTCGCTGCTGGTGGGAGGCGCCCCCGCCGTGCAAACACACCGCTGTACTTTGAGGGGCCCTGTGCCAGTGCCAATGCCAACGAGTGGGCCCCCCTTGCTTGCTTAGGATCACAGCACTTGCAAACTTGACATACTTACCTCTCACTGCTCCACCGCCGTGACGTAGTCCACGTTTCCTGGGCCCACTAAAACCTTGAACCAGCCCTACCCCCCACAACTTTTGCCAAATGACCCCCAATTTCCAATGCCCAACTATTATTATAAAGTTAATTAAGATTGACAAGCTTCAGAAACAAGAATGGATGTTTTTGGCATTAAAATGGGCACTGTAGGTGTTTTCCTGGCCTCCACTCACTGCCGACTATGCTTCCCCATTGACTTGCATTGGGTTTCGTGTTTCGGTCGATCCCCGACTTTTAGCAATAATCGGCCGACTGCACTCGACTCGATTCTGGACAAAGTCGGGTTTCGCAAAACCCGACTCGATCTTAAAAAAATGAAAGTCGCTCAACCCTAGTTCATTTTAATGAAGGTTAGATCATCAACATTTTGGGCCAGACGAGTCCTTTTTTCGGTCAGTATTGAACCAGCAGCACTGAATACTCTTTCTGATAGCACACTAGCTGCTGGGCAAGCAAGCTCCTGCAATGCATATTCGGCCAATTCAGGCCAGGTGTCTATTTTGGATGCCCAGTAATCAAAGGGGAATGACGGTGGAGGGAGAACATCGATAATGGAGGAAAAATAGTTAGTAACCATACTGGACAAATGTTGTCTCCTGTCACTTTGAATTGATGCTGCAGTACCTGTCGTGTCTGCGGTCATTGCGAAATCACTCCACAACCTGGTCAGAAAACCCCTCTGTCCAACGCCACTTCTGATTTGTGAACCTCTAACACCTCTGCCCTGTAGCCCCCTGCAGCTCGTGTGAGAACCATCACCGGCGCTGTGTGCTGGGAATGCCTGAATCAAACGGTCTACAAGAGTAGATTGTTTGGTTGCCAATATTTGTTCGAGGTTCTCATGTGGCATGATATTTTGCAATTTGCCTTTATAGCGAGGATCAAGGAGGCAGGGCAACCAGTAATCGTCATCGGTCATCATTTTTATAATGCGTGGGTCCCTTTTGAGGATTCGCAAGTAGTGTTGAGCGATACCTTCCGATACTCAACGGTATCGGTATCGGATGGTATCGGCCAATATCTGAAAAATATCGGATATTGCCGATACCGATACCCGATACCAATGCAAGTCAATGGGACACAAGTATCGGAAAGGTATCCTGGATGGTTCCCAGGGTCTGAAGGAGAGGAAACTCTCCTCAGGCCCTGGGATCCATATTCATGTAAAAAATAAAGAATTAACCCCTTAATCCCATCTGACGTACTATACCGTCGAGGTGGGGTGGGCCTTAATTCCCACCGACGGTATAGTACGTCATACTGTTTAATGCGACATCGCGACTTAAGTCGCGGTGATCGCATTAAATTGCCGGTGCCATCTTACCTGGATGAAGATGGCGCCGACATCCCCGGGCCTGGCACCGCCCCCCAGGCCTCTGGATCGCTGTGATTGGCTATTCAATTCTGAACAGCCAATCACAGTGTTCCTCATTGTTTCAGCCAATCGGAGCGGCTGAAACAATGAGGTCGCAGGCTAGGATCGAGTACCGATGTACTCGATCCTAGGGCCGGTGCCTGGCAACGCCAGGCACCGGCACAACCCCCCCGGATTGGCGCGATCGCCGATCGTATCGATCGCGCCAATCGCAAGGCACAGCGGCGGTATTACCGCCGCTGTGCCCTGCTGTACTGGCCTGGATCGGTGCTGCAATAGCACCGATCGTAGGCCAGAGCCTAGTGCAGGCCCAGCAGGGCCTGCAGGAGCTGATTGGCGCGATCAATGCGATCGACGATCGCGCCAATCACAGGGCACAGCGGCGGTAATACCGCCGCTGTGCCCTTCTGTACCGTACGCCCTGCTCCCTGCTGTCCCCCGGTGTAGCCGCCTGGATCGGTGCTGCAATGGCACCGATCACAGGCCAGTGATTAGTGCAGGCCCAGCAGGGCCTGCAGGTGCTGATTGGCGCGATCGATGCGATCGACGATCGCGCCAATCACAGGGCACAGCGGCGGTCACGTTGTGACCGCTGTGTGCCCTGCTGGTGACCTGGCAGTGACCTGCCTAGGATAGGAGAGATCCAAGGCAGTTGCCATGGTCACCAAGCCCTGCAGGGATTGGTGGGATCGATGTTATCATTCGATCCCACCAATGACAGCTCACAGCAGCGGTGTGACCGCTCTGTGACCTGTCTGTCACCTGCAGGTGACCTGTGTGACCGCTCTGCAGGGGTCCTCACTCTAGCTGAGGGACTCCTGCTGAGCGGTCACACAGCCAGATCCTGTCTTGCTGGGCCTTGTGGTGCTACAGAAGCCTGTAACACCACAATCCCCTGCGATACAAAAAAAGCGAAAGAAAGAAGAAAGAAAACCAAAGAAAGAAGAGAGACTACAAAAGGTAAGTGCTAACAGCCCCTACCCGGTCTCACTTCACCCCCCCATCCCCCCCTCCATCCACCCCCCCATCCCCCCTCCATCCACCCATCCCCCCCTCCCCCCTTCCCCCCTCTTTTTTACCCCCTCCGTCCCTCTTTGCGTCGCCGCCGTGCGCACTTTTAGCAGCCGCCGAGCGTTGATTGGTGACGCAGTTCACTGATCAACACTCGTGCTCGCTTTTTTTTCAGCAGCCCCCTTTGCCCAATTCCGCACACCCATCCCGCAGCCGCCAAACTTTGATAAGTGACGCAGTTCACTTATCAGAGCTTGTGCCTGCCGTTTTCCTTTTTTTTTTTCACCACACCTGTGCGCACACCCAGCAGCCGCCGAACTTTGATAAGTGACGCGGTTCACTTATCAAAGCTCTCGTGCCTGCCGTTTTCTTTTTTTTTTTTTTTACACATCCCCGTGCGCTCACCCAGCCTCCGCATCTGACCCTTGCCTTCCTTTTCTTTTTTTTTCATCACATCTCCGGGCGCTCACCCCGCCGCGTCTAACCCGTGCTTTCCTTTTTTTTTTTTTTTTTTTCCCCACATCTCCGTGCGCTCACCCCGCCGCATCTAACCCGTGCTTTCCTTTTTTTTTTTCCCCACATCTCCGTGCGCTCACCCCGCCGCGTCTAACCCGTGCTTTCCTTTTTCTTTTTTTTTTTTTCCCCCACATCTCCGTGCGCTCACCCCGCCGCATCTAACCCGTGCTTTCCTTTTTTTTTTCCCCCACATCTCCGTGCGCTCACCCCGCCGCGTCTAACCCGTGCTTTTTTTTCTTTTTTTCTCACATCCCTGTGCACGCACCCAGCAGCCGCTGAACTTTGATAAGTGACGTGGTTCATTTATCAGAGCTCTCGTGCCTGCGTTTTTTTTTTTCACATCCCCGTTCACACACCCAGCAGCCACTGAACTTTGATAAGTGACGCGGTTCACTTATCAGAGCTAGGGCCTGCTGTTTTATACTTTTCTTTCACAGGTATTTTTTTTTTCCTTTAGCTTTTTCTTTTCAGAGTAGTTTGCACCAAACACTATCCCCCCACACTTACACAGTTACCAATAAAGTGCACCCAAGCACCACACTTACAAAAAAAATGTCCCGCTCATCTCGTTCGTCCCAACAGCGCTATTCAGCGGAGGAGGCATATTCTTTCCTTGCCTCCGACACTGATAGCGAGGGAGAGGATCCCACTTTTCTTTATTTTTCTGATTCTTCCTCATCCTCTTCCCACTCCTCATCTTCCTCCTCCGGCCCTGCGGAACCGCCACGCAGACGCCGCAGGACAGAAGATGAGGCTAGGCCCATCGTTGATGAAGATGAAGATGAAGCGCCCACCATTGCTGAAGACGAACCAGCGCACCCCACTGCGGACCCCATATGGACCTCGCCACCTGAAAATTACGAGCCACTGATTCCTGATTTTGTGGCAGAATCAGGAATCAAGTTTGACACCACCGGCCTCACAGAACTAGACTTTTTCAAAGTCTTTTTCTCTGAAGCTTTCGTCAACCTCATGGTGGAGCAAACTAATCTGTATGCTCGGCAATTTTTGGACCAAAACTCGGGTTCATCATATTCTAACTGGTCTCCTGTAGACGCAGTTGAAATGATGCAGTTTTGGGGCCTAGTCCTCCACATGGGGATCCTGAAGAAGCCTGAACTTCGGCAATATTGGAGTGTGGATATTTTATATAACACTCCAGTATTCCGAATGGTCATGACCCGGACGCGCTTTGAGGCCATCCATAAGTTCCTGCATTACAACGATAATGCACGGTGTCCCGCACGTGATGACCCCAACTTTGACCGTCTGTTCAAAGTTCGGCCGGTCATCGAACACTTCAACAAAAAGTTTGCAGAAGTGTACGTGCCTCAAAGGGACATCTGCGTGGATGAGTCCTTAATTCATTTTAAGGGGCGGCTTAGATTCCGTCAATACCTGCCCAGCAAGAGGGCCAGGTACGGAATCAAACTCTACAAGCTGTGTGAGAGTACCTCAGGGTACACCCACAGCTTTAGAGTCTACGAAGGGAAGGACAGCAGGATTGAACCGCCTGAGTGTCCTTCTATCCTGGGAGTGAGTGGGAAAATTGTGTGGGATTTGGTGCACCCACTGCTGGATAAAGGTTATCACCTCTATACCGATAACTTTTATTCCAGCATCCCACTCTACAAATCTCTCTTTGCGCGAGGTACCGCAGCTTGCGGTACTGTCCGCAAAAATCAGAGAGGCCTCCCGAAGACGCTACTTGGGCAGATTCTCAGAAAAGGCGAGAGCAAAGCCCAATGTAGCGACCACCTGCTGGTTGTCAAGTACAAGGACAAAAGGGATGTCCTTCTGTTGACCACCATACACGGTGATGGCAGCGCCCTCAGCACTGTACGGGGTACCTCTGCACAGGTCTGCAAACCGGACTGTGTACTGGGGTACAACAAAAACATGGGGGGCGTTGATCTCTCCGATCAACTCCTCCAACCATACAGTGCTTTGAGAAAGGCCAGGGTGTGGTACAAAAAGCTGTCCGTGCACATCGTACAAATGGCAATGCTCAACGCTTTCCTGCTGTCACGATGTGCACGCAACACCGATACGTCGTACCTTCATTTCCAGGAGGTAGTGGTTAAGGCCCTGATGTTTGGCACGAGGGAAGGAGCGGGCTCCAGTACTTCTGGAACTGAAGGTGCACGTGTCGTACCAGGCCAGCATTTTCCTGGGGTGGTCCCGCCAACTGAAAAAAAAGGTAAGCCGCAAAAAAGGTGCCGAGTGTGCTACAAAAGAGGAATTCGAAGTGACACCATCTATCAATGCGACACCTGCCCCGACAAACCTGGCCTGTGTATGAAGGATTGCTTTAAATTGTACCACACCTCCATGCACTACTAATTTACTTTACAGGAAATAGAATAATTCCAAAGTTGGCACATCTAGGTAAGTTCTCTGGGGGTCTACTTTCCAAAATGTTGTCACTTGTGGGTTTTTTTCCTGTTTAGGCACATCAGGGGCTCTGCAAACGGAACATGACGCCCGCAGACGATTCCATCAAAGTCTGCATTCAAAAACGTCAGTACTTCCCTTTCGAGCCCCAACGTGTGCCCAAACAGTTTTTTCCCACATGTGGGGTACCAGCGTACTCAGGGCAAATTGGACAACAACTTTTGTGGTCCAATTTCTCCTGTTACCCTTGGGAAATTAAAAAATTGGGGACTAAAAGATCATTTTTGTGGGCAAAAAATAGGATTTTTTATTTTCCCGCACGGGCGGTATAAACTTTAGTGAAACACTTGGGGGTTCAAAGTTCTCACCACACATCTAGACAAGTTCCTTAGGAGGTCTAGTTTCCAAATTGGGGTCACTTGTGGGGGATTTCCACTTTTTAGGCACATCAGGGGCTCGTCAAATGGAACGTGACGGCTGCAGAAGATTCCATCAAAGCCTGCGTTCCAAAACGTCACTACTTCCCTTCCGAGCCCTGACGTGTGCCCAAACAGTAGTTTTCTCCCACATGTGGGGTACCAGCGTACTCAGGGAAAATTGGACAACAACTTTTGTGGTCCAATTTCTCCTGTTACCCTTGGGAAATTAAAAAATTGGGGACTAAAAGATCATTTTTGTGGGCAAAAAATAGGATTTTTTATTTTCCCGCACGGGCGGTATAAACTTTAGTGAAACACTTGGGGGTTCAAAGTTCTCACCACACATCTAGACAAGTTCCTTAGGAGGTCTAGTTTCCAAATTTGGGTCACTTGTGGGGGATTTCCACTTTTTAGGCACATCAGGGGCTCGTCAAATGGAACGTGACGGCCGCAGAAGATTCCATCAAAGCCTGCGTTCCAAAACGTCACTACTTCCCTTCCGAGCCCTGACGTGTGCCCAAACAGTAGTTTTCTCCCACATGTGGGGTACCAGCGTACTCAGGGCAAATTGGACAACAACTTTTGTGGTCCAATTTCTCCTGTTACCCTTGGGAAATTAAAAAATTGGGGACTAAAAATCATTTTTGTGGGCAAAAAATAGGATTTTTTATTTTCCCGCACGGGCGGTATAAACTTTAGTGAAACACTTGGGGGTTCAAAGTTCTCACCACACATCTAGACAAGTTCCTTAGGAGGTCTAGTTTCCAAATTGGGGTCACTTGTGGGGGATTTCCACTTTTTAGGCACATCAGGGGCTCGTCAAATGGAACGTGACGGCCGCAGAAGATTCCATCAAAGCCTGCGTTCCAAAACGTCACTACTTCCCTTCCGAGCCCTGACGTGTGCCCAAACAGTAGTTTTCTCCCACATGTGGGGTACCAGCGTACTCAGGGCAAATTGGACAACAACTTTTGTGGTCCAATTTCTCCTGTTACCCTTGGGAAATTAAAAAATTGGGGACTAAAAGATCATTTTTGTGGGCAAAAAATAGGATTTTTTATTTTCCCGCACGGGCGGTATAAACTTCTGTGAAGCACTTGGGGGATAAAAGTGCTCACCACACATCTAGATAAGTTCCTTAGGGGATCTAGTTTCCAAAATGGGGTCACTAGTGGGGGGTTTCCACTGTTTAGGCACATCAGGGGCTCACCAAACGCGACATGGCGTCCAATCTCAATTCCAGCTAATTTTAGCTTGAGAAAGTCTTATGGCGCTCCTTCCCTTCTGAGCCCTGCCATGCGCCTAAACAGTGGTTCCCCCCCACATATGGGGTATTGGCGTACTCAGGACAAATTGGACTACAACTTTTGTCATCCAATTTCTTCAGTTACCCTTGTGAAAATAAAAAATTGGGGACTAAACCATCATGTTTGTGGAAAAAATAGGATTTTTTATTTTCACGCACGGGCGGTATAAACTTTGGTGAAGCACTTGGGGGATAAAAGTGCTCACCACACATCTAGATAAGTTCCTTAGGGGGTCTAGTTTCCAAAATGGGGTCACTAGTGGGGGGTTTCCACTGTTTAGGCACATCAGGGGCTCACCAAACGCGACATGGCGTCCAATCTCAATTCCAGCTAATTTTAGCTTGAAAAAGTCTTATGGCGCTCCTTCCTTTCTGAGCCCTGCCATGCACCCAAACAGTGGTTCCGCCCCACATATGGGGTATTGGCGTACTCAGGACAAATTGGACTACAACTTTTGTGGTCCAATTTCTTCAGTTACCCTTGTGAAAATTAAAAATTGGGGACTAAACCATCATGTTTGTGGAAAAAATAAGTTTTTTTATTTTCACGTACGGGCGGTATAAACTTCTGTGAAGCACTTGGGGGATAAAAGTGCTCACCACACATCTAGATAAGTTCCTTAGGGGGTCTAGTTTCCAAAATGGGATCACTTGTGGGGGGTTTCCACTGTTTAGGCACATCAGGGGCTCACCAAACGCGACATGGCGTCCAATCTCAATTCCAGCTAATTTTAGCTTGAGAAAGTCTTATGGCGCTCCTTCCCTTCTGAGCCCTGCCATGCGCCCGAACAGTGGTTCCGCCCCACATATGGGGTATTGGCGTACTCAGGACAAATTGGACTACAACTTTTGTGGTCCAATTTCTTCAGTTACCCTTGTGAAAATTAAAAATTGGGGACTAAACCATCATGTTTGTGGAAAAAATACGTTTTTTTATTTTCACGTACGGGCGGTATAAACTTCTGTGAAGCACTTGGGGGATAAAAGTGCTCACCACACATCTAGATAAGTTCCTTAGGGGGTCTAGTTTCCAAAATGAGGTCACTTGTGGGGGGTTTCCACTGTTTAGGCACATCAGGGGCTCACCAAACGCGACATGGCGTCCAATCTCAATTCCAGCTAATTTTAGCTTGAAAAAGTCTTATGGCGCTCCTTCCCTTCTGAGCCCTGCCATGCGCCCAAACAGTGGTTCCGCCCCACATATGGGGTATTGGCGTACTCAGGACAAATTGGACTACAACTTTTGTGGTCCAATTTCTTCAGTTACCCTTGTGAAAATTAAAAATTGGGGACTAAACCATCATGTTTGTGGAAAAAATCGTTTTTTTTATTTTCACGTACGGGCGGTATAAACTTCTGTGAAGCACTTGGGGGATAAAAGTGCTCACCACACATCTAGATAAGTTCCTTAGGGGGTCTAGTTTCCAAAATGGGGTCACTTGTGGGAGGTTTCCACTGTTTAGGCACATCAGGGGCTCACCAAACGCGACATGGCGTCCAATCTCAATTCCAGCTAATTTTAGCTTGAAAAAGTCTTATGGCGCTCCTTCCTTTCTGAGCCCTGCCATGCGCCCAAACAGTGGTTCCGCCCCACATATGGGGTATTGGCGTACTCAGAACAAATTGGACTGCAACTTTTGTGGTCCAATTTCTTCAGTTACCCTTGTGAAAATTAAAAATTGAGGACTAAACCATCATGTTTGTGGAAAAAATACGTTTTTTTATTTTCACGTACGGGCGGTATAAACTTCTGTGAAGCACTTTGGGGATAAAAGTGCTCACCACACATCTAGATAAGTTCCTTAGGGGGTCTAGTTTCCAAAATGGGGTCACTTGTGGGGGGATTCCACTGTTTAGGCACATCAGGGGCTCACCAAACGCGAAATGGCGTCCGATCTCAATTCCAGCTAATTTTAGCTTGAAGAAGTCAAATGGTGCTCCTTCCCTTCTGAGCCCTGCCATGAGCCCAAACAGTGGTACCCCCCCACATATGGGGTATCAGCGTACTCAGGACAAATTGGACAACAACTTTTGCAGTCCAATTTCTCCTGTTACCTTTGGGAAAATAAAAAAAATGTTGCTAAAAGATCGTTTTCATGACTAAAAAGTTAAATTTTCATTTTTTCCTTCAACATTGCTTTAGCTCTCATGAAGCACCAGAAGGGTTAATAAACTTCTTGGATGTGGTTTTGATCAGCTTGAGGGGTGCAGTTTTTAGAATGGTGTCACTTTTGGGTATTTTTTGCTATATAGACCCCTAAATGTGACTTCAAATGTGAGGTGGTCCCTAAAAAAAATGGTTTTGTAAATTTTGTTGTAAAAATGAGAAATTGCTGGTCAACTTTTAACCCTTATAACTCCCTACCAAAAAAAAAATTTTTTCCAAAATTGTGCTGATGTAAAGTAGACATGTGGGAAATGTTACTTATTAAGTATTTTGTGTGACATATCTCTGTGATTTAAGGGCATAAAAATTCAAAGTTGGAAAATTGCAAAATTTTCAAAATTTTCGCCAAATTTCCATTTTTTTTGCAAATAAACGCAGGTAATATCAAAGAAATTTTACCACTATCATGAAGTACAATATGTCACGAGAAAACAATGTCAGAATCGCCAAGATCCGTTGAAGCGTTCCAGAGTTATTACCTCATAAAGGGACAGTGGTCAGAATTGTAAAAATTGGCCCGGTCATTAACGTGCAAACCACCCTCGGGGCTTAAGGGGTTAAAATAAAAAATATGGATATACTCACCCCTCTGGCGGCCCCTGGACCTTACCGATGTAACCGGCAGCCTCCGTTCCTAAGAATGAGGAGTCTAGGACCTTCGATGATGTCGCGGCTTGTGATTGGTCGCGTGACCGCTCATGTGACCGCTCACGCGACCAATCACAAGCCGCGACGTCATCGCAGGTCCTATACTCACTGCATTCTTAGGAACGGAGGCTGCCGGTTACATCGGTAAGGTCCAGGGGCCGCCGGAGAGGTGAGTATATCCATATTTTTTATTTTAATTCTTTATTTTTTACATGAATATGGATCCCAGGGCCTGAAGGAGAGTCTCCTCTCCTCCAGACCCTGGGAACCATACACTGGGAACTTCCGATTCCGATTTCCGATATCACAAAAATATCGGAACTCGGTATCGCAATTCCGATACAGCAAATATCGGCCGATACCCGATACTTGCGGTATCGGAATGCTCAACACTATTCGCCAGGCATAATCTGCCATGTGTGCCAATGTTCCAGTTGTCAAATCTGTGCATGTGCTGGGTTGAGGAGCACTTTCGGGCAAATCAACGTCACTTGTCTCCCTCAAAAAACCAGAACCCGGCCTTGCAACGCCAGCAGTTTCTGTTGCCCCCTGAGAAGCTTCCTCATCCAAAAAATACTCATCCCCATCATCCTCCTCGTCCTCCTCCTCTTCGCCACCTCATCCTGTTGACGTCCCTGAGCAGACAATGGCTGACTGTCATCTAGGCTTCCCTCTTCCTCGGCTGCAGACGCCTGCTCCTTTATGTGCGTCAAACTTTGCATCAGCAGATGCATTAGGGGGATGCTCATGCTTATTATGGCGTTGTCTGCACTAACCAGCCGTGTGCATTCCTCAAAACACTGAAGGACTTGACACAGGTCTTGTAGCTTCGACCACTGCACACCTGACAACTCCATGTCTGCCATCCAACTGCCTACCCGTGTATGTGTATCCTCCCATAAATACATAACAGCACGCCTCTGTTCGCACAGTCTCTGAAGCATGTGCAGTGTGGAGTTCCACCTTGTTGCAACGTCGATGATTAGGCGATGCTGGGGAAGTTGCAAAGACCGCTGATGGTTCTGCATACGGCTGGAGTGTACGGGCGAACGGCGGATGTGCGAGCAAAGTCTGCACACTTTCAGGAGCAGGTTGGGTAACCCCGGATAACTTTTCAGAAAGCACTGCACCACCAGGTTTACGGTGTGAGCCAGGCAAGGAATGTGTTTCAGTTGTGAAAGGGCTATGGCAGCCATAAAGTTCCTTCCGTTATCACTCACTACCTTGCCTGCCTCAAGATGTACAGTGCCCAGCCATGACTGAGTTTCTTGCTGCAAGAACTCGGACAGAACTTCCGCGGTGTGTCTGTTGTCGCCCAAACACTTCATTGCCAATACAGCCTGCTGATGCTTGCCACTAGCTGCTCCATAATGGGACACCTTGTGTGCAACAGTGGCAGGTGCGGATGGAGTGGTCGTGCGACTGCGATCTGTGGACGAGCTCTCGCTTCTGCTGGAGGACGAGGAGGAGGGGGGATGAACGCCTACAGCCAACTGTTTCCTAGACCGTGGGCTAGGAAGAACTGTCCCAATATTGCTGTCCCCTGTGGACCCTGCATCCACCACATTAACCCAGTGTGCCGTGATGGAGACGTAACGCCCCTGGCCATGCCTACTGGTCCATGCATCTGTTGTCAGGTGCAACTTTCTACTCACAGATTGCCTGAGTGCATGGACAATGCGGTCTTTTACATGCTGGTGGAGGGCTGAAATGGCTTTTCTCTAAAAGAAGTGTCGTCTGGGTAGCTCGTAGCGTGGTACAGCGTAGTCCATCAGGGCTTTGAAAGCTTCGGTTTCAACTAACCGGTAGGGCATCATCTCTAACGAGATTAGTCTAGCAATGTGGGCGTTCAAACCCTGTGTACGCGGATGCGAGGATGAGTACTTCCTTTTCCTAATGAGAGTCTCATGTAGGGTGAGCTGGACTGGAGAGCTGCATAGGGTGGAACTAACAGGACCTCATCAATTCCCTCAGGAATGACGAGCAGAGATATAATCTCCTGATGGGATGGCAACATGGACAGAGTAAAAGGGATGGTCTGGTGTGTTATCTGTGAGGGCAGTGTCGACCCATTCACCACTCGTACCTTCACTGGCTGAGCTAGCATCACCAGGGGTATTGCGTGACGTTGGGCGAAGGCAGAAGACATAAAATTGCCCTCTGCCCCAGAATCCACGCAGAGCTCTACCAAGTGGATGGATGAGCCTATAGTAATTGTCCCCTTAAAGGACAATTTGGAGGCAAACGTTGCCGTGTCTAGTGTACCTCCACCTACTACCACTAGACGCTGACGTTTCTTCGACCGCTGGGATCATCTGGTGGCAAGATGTCCTGACTGCTGGCAAACATGACAGACTTTGAGTGCACAAGCGGTCCGGGACTTAGATCCCGCTCGTGACACTTCATGTGACTCAGGGACCAGGACCGGAGATTCCAGAGGTTTGGCGAAGGTGGGAGCCAGCCGAAACCTCTGCCTATACTGGGCTCGCTCTAACCTCCTCTCGTTAAAACGGAGGTCAATATGAGTGGAGACAGCTATTAACTCCTCCAGTGTGGCGGGAATCTCCCTAGTGGCCAGAGCGTCCTTCACGTGGTCAGCCAGCCCCCTCCAAAATATGGGGATAAGGGATTTATCTGACTACTCCAGCTCAGATGCTAGGGTACGGAAGTGGACGGCAAAATGGCTGACCAAGGACGAACCCTGAGTCAATGCCAGCAGTTGGAGCGCCGTGTCATGGGTGACTCAAGGTCCTAAAAAGACTTGTTTCAGAGTGCTCAGGAACAGCGGAGCACTCTGCACCACATGATCGCCACGCTCCCACAGCGGCATAGCCCATTCCAGCGCCCTGTCCCACAAGAGAGACACAATAAATCACACCTTTGCCCGCTGTGTGGGAAAACGTGCAGCCAGGATCTCGAGGTATATTGAGTACTGACTCACGAAACCCCTACAAGATTTGCTTTCTCCAGAAAATTTTTCTGGCAGTGGGAGGCAAGATAATGTTGGAACAGGGGTGGCAGTGGACAAGGTTGCTGCAGCCACGCTAGCAGCCTGTACAGCAACTGCGGTAACATCCGTGCTGTGGTTGTGCTCTCGAGAGCTGCCAACCTACCCTCCAGCTCCTGGACTGCTGTATGTCTGCCATTTACTAACCAGACCCTGGCGCTAGTATTCTGTTAGGGCTGGCGGAACGCACCGAGTTAATAGAGATATTATTTGGTGCGTTCGCAGCCCGGGGTCCACCGTGCAGGAGAGGACCTGCTGCTGGCAAATGGCGGCCCTTTATGGTGGTAGATGCGAACTCTGTTACTTCACAGAGACGATGTGCCAGATCTCACTCTGACCCTCGGTGGCTTTTGAGCCCGCGCCTGAGGACGCCCCGAGTCAGCAGCTGAGACCTTGGCAACTAAGAAACGCGGAACCCTGTTGACTTCACAGGAGTATGCAGCAACTGCCGAGCTGTTGGCAGTGTGTGGCAACACAAACATACAATCTCCTCACCGGAGGAGCCGGTATTCTATGGGCTTATTTCAGCCAGGGCCCTAAATCCACGCACACAATCTCCTCGCCGGAGGTGCCGGCATTCTAGGGGCTTATTTCAGCCGAGTCCCTGAACACACGTAAATGTGACCACACTGGCGCATGCACATAACTGAATCAATACTAGCGCATGGCCATGCGGTCATGAGAACCTTAAATAGCTGCAGCAAGTACAGGACCTTCCTAGAAGGACCAATCAGAGGCTGCTACAGAGCCTGAGCACCTTCAGGACCTTCCTGGAGAACCAATGGATTTAGCTGCAGTATCTGAACATGTGACCCTCGATCTCCACTGAGAGATCTTACTCTTGGCATGCTCAGAACGAGAAAAGCAGGACTTAGTCCCAGAAGCATCTGCTCGCCGCTGCCCAGCACTGGCTTCAATGGCAGAAGCTGGAAAAGCAGCAGTAACCCTTTGTACAGAGTCAGATTGAGCGAGACGCTGGGACTGACGTCTCTGATGAGCAGGCTCCACTGCGGCAGGAGAAGAATGGGAGACCGCAGCGAAAATGGCCCAAGATTCCCCCTGTGCAGAGGCGGGAACCCGACCCCTAACACACAGTCACACAGACTTACAGTTATATGAAAAAGCTTGGGCACCCCTATTAATCTTAAGCTTAATGTTGTATAAAAATTGGTTTTTTTTGCAACAGCTATTTCAGTTTCATATATCTAATAACTGTTGGACACAGTAATGTTTCTGCCTTGAAATGAGGTTTATTGTACTAACAGAAAATGTGCAATCTGCATTCAAACAAAATTTGACAGGTGCATAAGTATGGGCACCCTTATTATTTTCTTGTTTTAAATACTCCTACCTACTTTTTACTGACTTACTAAAGCACTTTTTTGGGTTTTGTAACCTCATTGAGCTTTGAACTTCATAGCCACGTGTATGCAATCATGAGAAAAGCTACTTAACCCTGCTGTTCTGTTTAGATTTCACATACACTTGTACTGTTCCCGGTCATTTTTGACCGTCCTTATAAAATAATCATTTTTAGCTAATCTAAGTGGTTTTTTTTAACAGTTTTTGCACTATTATATTGCTTGTGAAGATGGTTGTTCAAATACCAGAAAAAAAAATAAATACAAAGCTTGTTTTATATTTTTTTTATATCCAAAAGGGAACATGGTATTTTTTCGATTTTTGTAAAAATTGATTATTTTTGCAGATAAAAAAAAAATCTTGATCTAAATGTTAACTATAAGTAATAATATCAAACATTATGTAGATATACTTTTTTCAAAGGCAAAAAAAAAAAAAAAAAAAGCTTTTTTCTCTATAAAATGGCAAAAAACGTTGTTTTTTATACACTTATACTGTTCCCGGTCATTTTTGACCGGACCTAACAAAGTTGTGATTTGTACCTAATTCAAGTGTTATTTGATTACCTGTTGCATTGTTTTACTGTATGTGAACATGGTTTTCAATAATCAGATGAAAAAAAAAATCAAAACAATTTCGCAACAATACACACAATAACGTCCCGTCACACATTGAGATATGCCCTGTGATTATGGTGCTGGAGCGTCGCAAACAAAAATGAGGCATGCACTCATTCTATCACAGCAGTGAGAATATGTACTCATAAGCAGACATTGAGTCTACACAACCCTAATGCTAACCCCCTATCATCCATTCTATCACAGCAGTGAGAATATGTACTCATAAGCAGACATTGAGTCTACACAACCCTAAAGGCCCCGTCTCACATAGCGAGATCGCTAGCGAGATCGCTGCTGAGTCACAAGTTTTGTGACGCAACAGCGACCTCCATAGCGATCTCGCTATGTGTGACACGTACCAGCGATCAGGCCCCTGCTGCGAGATCGCTGGTCGTGTCAGAATGGCCTGGACCTTTTTTTGGTCGTTGAGGCCCCGCTGACATCGCTGAATCGGTGTGTGTGACACCGATCCAGCGATGTCTTCACTGGTAACCAGGGTAAACATCGGGTTACTAAGCGCAGGGCCGCGCTTAGTAACCCGATGTTTACCCTGGTTACCAAAAAAAACCAAACAGTACATACTCGCCTTTCGGTGTCCCTTGCCGTCTGCTTCCTGCTCTCACTGACTCCCGGCCGTACAGTGAGAAGTGAGAGCGCAGCAGTGACGTCACCGCTGCGCTCTGCTCTCACAGTACGGCGGCTCAGTCAGAGCAGGAAGCAGACGGCAAGGGACCTGGACACCGAAAGGCGAGTATGTAGTGTTTGTTTTTTTTGGTAACCAGGGTAAACATCGGGTTACTAAGCGCGGCCCTGCGCTTAGTAACCCGATGTTTACCCTGGTTACCCGGGTGCTGCAGGGGGACTTCGGCATCGTTGAAGACAGTTTCAACGATGCCGAAGTCGTTCCCCTGATCGTTGGTCGCTGGAGAGAGCTGTCTGTGTGACAGCTCCCCAGCGACCACACAGCGACTTACCAACGATCACGGCCAGGTTATATCGCTGGTCGTGATCGTTGGTAAATCGCTTAGTGAGACGGGGCGTTTATGCTAACCCCCTATCATCCATTCTATCACAGCAGTGAGAATATGTACTCATAAGCAGACATTGAGTCTACACAACCCTAATGCTAACCCCCTTTCATCCATTTTATCACAGCAGTGAGAATATTGAATAATTTTAGAATAAAAGAATAATTTATCTGTAACATACCTGTAAAAATGGGACTTCAGAGCTCTGACGTCTGAACCTCTGCTCACTCTGTGTTGTCTCCAGCTGAACTGAAACTCTACACTGCTATGTTATCTGTCTACAGATAAGATCAGAGCAGACACCACCCTGCAGCAGGAAAAAGCTCACAGTACAACACTTTAGGTGAATTCTGCTTAGGACATCATTGCACAGTGTAATACTGTACAACCAGCAAACACATGGAAAATCAGAAAATCATGATTTACAATATGAAATGTTGACAACTGAATGGAACTAGATCTATATGAACAGCAGGGTAAATAAAAACCAGTGAAATAAATTGCGCATAGCTATACTGGAAGCGAATCCGTCGGCTGTATCGCAACTTGAAAATGTTGGTATGTGTAAATCTGTTCTGACCAAAAGTAGTCAGATACATTGATAAATAGTAGTAGATGCAATATATAGTTCAAAATGAGGTGATAGCACCTTTATTTTTGTCAAAAATTGTCTGGAGAGAGAGCTGAATAAAGGCCTATCGGTCATTTTTGACCGAACAGTACCAGTGTAAAAAAAATTGTACCAAATAAACAAAAATTAAAAAAAAAAAAAATTCCCACAGAGAGTACCCCCCTAATGACGAAAAGTCAGGGAGCCTCAAGTCTCAGAATCACACGCTGAATTTTTATAACATTATAGAATTTCAAAAACGGTCATTTTTGACCTAACAGAACAGCAGGGTTAAAGTGGCCACTTGCAAGTTGTTCTCCTGTTTGAATCTCCTCTGAAGAGTGGCATCATGGGCTCCTCAAAACAACTGTCAAATGATCTGAAAACAAAGATTATTCAACATAGTTGTTCAGGGGAAGGATACAAAAAGCTGTCTCAGAGATTTAACCTGTCAATTTCCACTGTGAGGAACATAGTAAAGTAATGGAAGAACACAGGTACAGTTCTTGTTAAGGCCAGAAGTGGCAGGCCAAGAAAAACATCAGAAAGGCAGAGAAGAAGAATGGTGAGATCAGTCAAGGACAATCCTCAGACCACCTCCAGAGAGCTGCAGCATCAACTTGCTGCAGATGGTGTCACTGTCCATCGGTCAACTATACAACGCACTTTGCACAAGGAGAAGCTGTATGGGAGAGTGATGTGAAAGAAGACGTTTCTGCAAGCACGCCATAAACAGAGTCGGCTGAGGTATGCAAAAGCACATTTGGAGAAGCCAATTTCTTTTTGGAAAAGGTCCTGTGGACTGATGAAACCAAGATTGAGTTGTTTGGTCATACAAAAAGGCGTTATGCATGGCGGCAAAAAAACACAGCATTCCAAGAAAAACACTTGCTACCCACAGTAAAATTTGGTGGAGGTTCCATCATGCTTTGGGGCTGTGTGGCCAATGCCGGCACCGGGAATCTTGTTAAAGTTGAGGGACGCATGGATTCCTCTCAGTATCAGCAGATTCTTGACAATAATGTTCATGAATCAGTGACAAAGTTGAAGTTACGCAGGGGATGGATCTTTCAGCAAGACAATGATCCAAAACACTGCTCCAAATCTACTCAGGCATTCATGCAGAGGAACAATTACACTGTTTTGGAATGGCCATCCCAGTCCCCAGACCTGGATATCATTGAACATCTGTGGGATCATTTGAAGAGGGCTGTGCATGCTCGGCGACCATTAAACTTAACTGAACTGGAATTGTTTTGTAAAGTGGAATGGTCAAAAATACCTTCATCCAGGATCCAGGAACTCATTAAAAGCTACAGGAAGCGACTAGAGGCTGTTATTTTTGCAAAAGGAGGATCTGCTAAATATTAATGTCACTTTTCTGGTGAGGTGCCCATACTTATGCACCTGTCAAATTTTGTTTGAATGCAGATTGCACATTTTCTGTCAGTACAATAAACCTCATTTCAAGGCAGAAACATTACTGTGTCCAACAGTTATTAGATATATGAAACTGAAATAGCTGTTGCAAAAAAAACCAATTTTTATAAAACATTAAGCTTAAGAATAATAGGGGTGCCCAAACTTTTTCATATAACTGTATATATCTGAACTAGCTATCTGACTATCAACCGCCTAGATAACATTTTAACAATCCTGAAGCAGTAGCAGGAGGGTTTTCTCTGTGCCTCTTAGCAACAAAATGGCACTAAAAGAACATGTTCGCTCTTTAAGAAGGATATGTGACTTCAGCAGCCAATGACACAAGCACTTGTGTCTGGACATTGTGGATGGTTTATGTGCCCTGATTGGCTGCCAGAATAAACACACATAAAGATAAGGGGGAAAAAAGAGTGTGCCGCTCCTCTAACCTCTCCATATGCTCTTTTATCCTCGCCACACCCCACCTTTCATCAAACACTTCCCTCCATCCACACTGCTCTTTATACAGCACCACTATCCTTGCCAAAGCAATGACAAAAGCATTAGTAGAAACATGATGCTTTACCGAACTGTGACCAAATTTTGCCAACTTTGTGTAAAAATGCTCGTAAAAGCGAACACAAATCCGAATGTGCCACATTCGTGCAGAATTTGAAATTTAGCAAGCATTTTCCGAACATGTTCGCTCATCTCTAAACATGAAGAGACAGAAGGATTTGTGCAACTCTACATTTAAAAAAGATCTGTGGTTAGTTCTCCAACATTTTTGGAACAAATTCAATGTTGAGTTCCTGTGTAAAACCTGTGCAGAAGTGTACTTAAAGGGCACCTGTCACCCCGTTTTTTCAGTATGAGATAAAAATACTGTTAAATAGGGCCTGAGCTGTGCATTACAATAGTGTATTTTGTGGACCCCGGCCGCGGCTTCAGGAAAATGGCCGCGGGATGCCGCGCGTGCGCAGATGGAGATCGCGGCGGCCATTTTCCTGAAGCAGAGTTCGCATCTCGGCCAGCAGAGCGCCGCTTCTGCGCACGCGCGGCCAAAGGAAGATGGCCGACCCCACCGATCACCAATGAAATAGTGCACATCGCGCTCTTTTAACTCCCCTGTGCAGTGGATTCGGGACCTTGGGCATGTGCAAACCACTACGCCACCAACGGAAAACTAAGCAAGATCTGGGGGAAGACACCACGCCCTTTTGACCAGACCAGCCTGATTGACAGGCGAAAACGGCTCCTTTGGTAACGTATTTTGGCAGCATAGGTGGGGAATCGGGGTCCACAAAATACACTATTGTAATGCACAGCTCAGGCCCTATTTAACAGTATTTTTATCTCATACGGAAAAAACGGGGTGACAGGTGCCCTTTAAACTTGATTCTGTTTTGTAGAGATGCGAGAATGCAGAAATTTGTTGATGCTGGTGAATTCAAAATTTCAAAAGATTCGATCGTTTCTAGTCGTCAAACAAATGTTGGTTTGATTTAGATTTCTCTTTTGTTCATTCCCTTTGCCTTTTGATAATTGATAAAAAATGAACTATTAACACTTGCTACTTATTAAGCTACTAACACTTTTTTGTGAACATTCTTACTTTGCAACATTTTGTCTACACCTGATGGAAACATCTGCACAGTACAATTATATTTATACAGAAGTTGAATTAAATTAACTGAACACACAATCACATATTTTAAAGTCTGTCATATACAATATGTCATTAGTTTTTAAGTTGCAAGTGTTAATATTATGAATTTTATTAAAAAAATGTGATTTACTGGTTCAGATATAAGACAGTCCTGATTCAACCAAATCATAATGAACCATATCTTCCACACCATCAGCTTCATGAACAACCTCATCATCTGCAACATTCAAAAATTATTCTTTATTTTCAACACTCCTGATTTGTACATCATATATTTTTAATGAAGTGATCTGTATGTATAGATTTGTTTTTGGGTTCCTTGAAGGCCATGATATGTCTATTAAACATACATCAGTTAAACAAATTGGCATTGAGGTAATGTAATAGAGGAACCAGTTTAAGATCTGGTCAGTTGAACCCTTGTTCATAACTAGGTAATTTTTTTCATACTTGCAGATTTAAAACACTAATGGATTGATTAATCAAGACTGGTGTAGCACATGCAAGTATTTCCATGTTCAGACAATTATGTATTTATTTTATTTCAGCAATAGCTCTGTGCAAGGAAAAGAAGGTCAGTGTTTTGGTCAGAAGATCTTGTTCACAGCCTACAAAAAGTATATGTATATAGATATAAAGAAATATAAAATGCATCAGACATGTTAATTACATGACATTAACAAGAGTATATAAATTAAGAAAATAGATGATATACGCTAAAAACATCTTGACACTCATGATTGTATTAAGTTATTATGGGTCTATTGAAAGAATTGTTCTCTCTTTCCAGCTTATTATCTATATAAGTGATTAATAAAAAATCTCTCTGCATTTCTATTATTTTTTTCACTTATGTCCCTTAATTAGGCCTGATTTTATCCTTTTAAGACAAATTTAGTGGTTTTTTTTTGTGATTCTTCATGATTTTTTATTCTTCTTCCATCGTACAGTTTCTTCTAATTTGCATAAAACTGCCCTCACGGAATTTAATCGAATGTCACTATTGCTCTCTGTTGGCTTACTATACATTTTGGTGGCTATATCTTTTCCATATATTAACACTGGGATGTCCAGAAAATTAAAATATCTGGTGCTGGGGTTGAAGTAAAATGTAACTTAAAACAATTTTTATTTATATTGTTTAAAAATTAGGTTAATAATTCCTGTCCTCCAGACCAAATAAAATAAATTTTATCACGATAACATTTCCAGAGAACCAAGCATCCCGTGTGGTGGGAGAGTAAACTGCCCCCACCTCCCCATGTAGAAATTTGCAAAACTTTGCGCGAATCTGGTTCCCATCGCAGTACCCCACATCTGCAAATAAAACTGATCATCATATTCTAAATAATTGTGAGTTAATAATTTTAGCTTCCACAAGTCCTGATCGTGGATAACTCCGATTAAGTTGGCATCAGATAGAATGGTCTTGGACGGGGCTCCAGGTACGGAATCCGCAGCATGGATGTTATGGTTCCCAATGGCAGGGGAACATCAGAAACATAGAAAAACGGACAAGCTCTCGGGTGATGGAAACTAGAGCTGACCGCGATGCTAAACCTATACACACAACTAATAGTAGCCAGGGAATGTGCCTACGTTTTCGCTAGACGTCTCGCACCAGCCGGAGGACTAACTACCCCTAATAGATGAAACACAGTCCTGGCTTGCCTCCAGAGGAAAATTCCCCACAGGAGATAGTAGCCCCCCACATATAATAACGGTGAGTTAAGGTGAAAAGACAAACGTAGTATGAAAACAGATTTAGCACAGCGAGGCCCACTAACTAGATAGCAGAAGGATACAATAGTGGACTTCGCAGTCAGCTACAAAACCCTATCAAAAACCATCCTGAAATTACCTTAAACTCATGTGCCAACTCATGGCACCGGAGTGGCAATTTCAGCCCACAAGAGCTTCCAGCTGCAGAGAATCACATAACTGCAAACTGGACAAAACATACAAAAATAGACTAAGGACAGAAATGTCCAACTTAGCTGGTCAGCAGACTGGGAGCAGGTACATGCAACAGAAAGACTCTGGTTACATTGATGGCCGGCATTGGAATGACTGAGGAACAAGGCTAAATAGGAAACTCCCACATCCTGATAGAAACAGGTGAAAAGATCACAAGACACCAGTACCACAAGCGACCACTGGGGGAGCCAAATAACTGAATCACAACAGTACCCCCCCCTTAAGGAGGGGGCACCGAACCCTCACAAGAACCACCAGGGCGATCTGGATGAGCCCTATGAAAGGCACGGACCAAATCAGAGGCATGAACATCTGAAGCTGAAACCCAAGAATTATCCTCCTGACCGTAGCCCTTCCACTTAACCAGATATTGAAGTCTCCGTCTGGAAACACGGGAGTCCAAGATTTTCTCCACCACGTACTCCAATTCACCCTCAACCAGCACAGGAGCAGGAGGCTCAACAGAAGGCACAACTGGCACCTCATACCTCCGCAATAACGACCGATGGAAAACATTATGGATAGCAAAGGATGCTGGGAGGTCCAAACGAAAAGACACAGGGTTAAGAATTTCCAAAATCCTATAAGGACCGATGAACCGAGGCTTAAACTTAGGAGAAGAGACCCTCATAGGGACAAAACGGGAAGACAACCACACCAAGTCCCCAACACGAAGACGAGGACCAACACGACGATGGCGATTAGCAAAATGCTGAGTCCTCTCCTGGGACAACTTTAAATTGTCCACCACCTGACCCCAAATACGATGCAACCTGTCCACCATAGTATCCACTCCAGGACAATCCGAAGATTCCACCTGACCAGATGAAAAACGAGGATGGAACCCCGAATTGCAAAAGAAAGGGGAAACCAAAGTGGCAGAACTGGCCCGATTATTAAGGGCAAACTCTGCCAATGGCAAAAAGGTGACCCAGTCATCCTGATCAGCAGACACAAAACACCTCAAATAAGTCTCCAAGGTCTGATTAGTACGCTCCGTCTGGCCATTCGTCTGAGGATGAAATGCAGACGAAAAAGACAAATCAATGCCCATCCTGGCACAAAACGCCCACCAAAATCTGGACACAAACTGAGATCCCCTATCAGAAACTATATTCTCCGGGATACCATGCAACCGAACCACATTCTGAAAAAACAGAGGCACCAACTCAGATGAGGAAGGCAACTTGGGCAAAGGTACCAAATGAACCATCTTAGAAAAATGGTCACACACCACCCAGATGACAGACATTTTCTGAGAAACAGGGAGATCAGAAATAAAATCCATAGAGATGTGTGTCCAAGGTCTCTTAGGAATAGGCAAGGACAACAACAATCCACTAGCCCGAGAACAACAAGGCTTGGCCCGAGCACAAACATCACAAGACTGCACAAAAGTACGCACATCCCGAGACAGGGAAGGCCACCAGAAGGACCTAGCCACCAAATCCCTGGTACCAAAAATTCCCGGATGACCTGCCAACGCAGAAGAATGAACCTCCGAGATGACTCTACTGGTCCACTCATCCGGCACAAACAATCTACCAGGCGGACAACGATCAGGCCGATCCGCCTGAAACTCTTGTAAAGCACGTCGTAGGTCAGGGGAGACAGCAGACAATATCACCCCATCCTTAAGGATACCCGTAGGTTTGGAATCACCAGGGAAATCAGGTTCAAAACTCCTAGAAAGGGCATCAGCCTTCACATTTTTAGAACCTGGCAGATACGAGACCACAAAATTAAACCGAGAGAAAAACAACGACCAGCGCGCCTGTCTAGGATTCAGACGTCTGGCCGACTCAAGATAAATCAAATTCTTGTGATCAGTCAAGACCACCACCTGATGTCTAGCACCCTCAAGCCAATGACGCCACTCCTCGAATGCCCATTTCATCGCCAAAAGCTTCCGATTACCAACATCATAGTTTCGCTCGGCGGGCGAAAATTTTCGAGAAAAGAACGCACAAGGTCTCATCACTGAACCATCTGAACTTTTCTGTGACAAAACCGCCCCCGCTCCAATCTCGGAAGCATCAACTTCCACCTGAAAAGGAAGTGAAACATCAGGCTGGCGCAACACAGGGGCAGAAGAAAAGCGTCGCTTAAGCTCTCGAAAGGCCTCCAGAGCAGCAGGAGACCAATCGGCAACATCAGCACCTTTTTTAGTCAAATCAGTCAAAGGCTTGACCACGCTAGAAAAACCAGTTATGAATCGACGATAAAAATTAGCAAAGCCCAAAAATTTCTGAAGGCTCTTAAGAGAAGTCGGCTGCGTCCAGTCACAAATTGCCCGAACCTTAACAGGATCCATCTCAATAGAAGAAGGGGAAAAAATGTACCCCAGAAAAGAAATCTTCTGAACCCCAAAAACACACTTTGCACCCTTTACAAACAGAGAATTGGTCCGCAAAACCTGAAAAACCTTCCTAACCTGTTGAACATGAGACTCCCAGTCATCCGAAAAAATCAAAACATCATCCAGATACACAACCATGAATTTATCCAGATATTCACGGAAAATATTGTGCATAAAAGACTGAAAGACCGAAGGGGCATTTGACAAACCAAAAGGCATTACCAAATACTCAAAATGGCCCTCGGGCGTATTAAATGCGGTTTTCCACTCATCCCCCTGCTTAATTCGCACCAAATTATACGCACCGCGAAGATCAATCTTAGAGAACCACTTAGCTCCCTTAATGCGAGCAAATAAATCTGTCAGCAATGGCAAAGGATACTGATATTTGACTGTGATCTTATTTAAGAGTCTATAATCAATACAAGGTCTCAAAGAACCATCTCTTTTGGCTACAAAAAAGAACCCTGCTCCTAAAGGAGACGAAGAAGGATGAATATGTCCTTTTTCCAAGGACTCCCTAATATACTCTCGCATAGCAGCATTTTCAGGTACAGACAGATTGAATAAACGACCCTTAGGAAATTTACTGCCAGGAATCAAATCTATGGCGCAATCACAATCTCTGTGAGGGGGAAGAGAATTAAGAGTAGACTCCTCAAAAACATCACAATAATCAGACAAAAAAGCCGGGATCTCAGAGGGAATAGATGAAGCAATGGAAACCAAATGTGCGCCCCCATGATTTCCCTGACATCCCCAGCTTAGTACAGACATAGTTTTCCAGTCAAGGACTGGGTTATGGGTTTGCAACCATGGCAATCCCAGCACTAATACATCATGTAGATTAAACAACACAAGGAAGCGAATCACCTCCTGATGGTCTGGAGTCATACGCATAGTCACTTGTGTCCAGCATTGTGGTTTATTACTAGCCAATGGTGTAGAATCAATACCCTTTAAAGGTATAGGGACTTCCAGAGGCTCTAGATCAAACCCACAGCGCCTGGCAAAGGACCAATCCATAAGACTCAAAGCGGCACCAGAATCCACATAAGCATCCGCGACAATAGAAGATAACGAACAAATTAAAGTCACAGACAAAATAAACTTGGACTGCAAAGTGCCAATAGCAGAGGATTTAGCAACTTTGTTTGTTCGTTTTGAGCATGCTGATATAACATGAGTTGAATTCCCACAATAGAAGCACAACTTATTTTTGCGCCTATAATTCTGTCGTTCGCTTCTGGACAGAAAACTATCACATTGCATACTCTCTGGTACCCTCTCAGAAGACACCGCCAAATGGTGCACAGGTTTGCGTTCCCGTAAACGCCGATCAATCTGAATAGCCATTGTCATGGACTCATTCAGACCCGTAGGCGTAGGAAACCCCACCATGACGTCTTTTACGGCATCAGAGAGACCTTCTCTGAAATTTGCCGCCAGAGCGCACTCATTCCACTGAGTAAGCACAGACCATTTTCGAAATTTTTGGCAATATATTTCGGCTTCATCTTGCCCCTGAGAGAGGGCTATCAAGGCCTTTTCAGCCTGTATCTCTAAATTAGGTTCCTCATAAAGCAACCCTAAGGCCAGAAAAAACGCATCCACATTGAGCAACGCAGGATCCCCTGGAGCCAATGAAAATGCCCAATTTTGAGGGTCACCCCGCAATAATGAAATCACTATTTTAACCTGCTGTGCAGGATCTCCAGCAGAGTGAGATCTCAGAGAAAGAAACAATTTACAATTGTATTTAAAATTCAGAAAACAAGATCGATCTCCGGAGAAAAACTCTGGTAAAGGAATTTTAGGTTCAGACCGAGGAGCATGTATAACAAAATCTTGTATATTCTGAACTTTAGCAGCAAGATTATTCAAATTTGTAGCCAGACTCTGGAGATCCATATTTCAACAGATAAAATCTGAGCCATTCAGGGGTTAAGAGGAGAGGAAAGCAGGAGACTGCAATTAGAGCTGGAGTGCAACTTCAGAGAAAAAAAAAAAAAATTCCACACAGTTCCTTTTTCTCTCCTGCTTCAGCCCATAGATTAAACATGTAGGCCGGCCATACTGTTTTGGTTCCTAATGGCAGGGGAACATCAGAAACATAGAAAAACGGACAAGCTCTCGGGTGATGGAAACTAGAGCTGACCGCGATGCTAAACCTATACACACAACTAATAGTAGCCAGGGAACGTGCCTACGTTTTCGCTAGACGTCTCGCACCAGCCGGAGGACTAACTACCCCTAATAGATGAAACACAGTCCTGGCTTGCCTCCAGAGGAAAATTCCCCACAGGAGATAGTAGCCCCCCACATATAATAACGGTGAGTTAAGGTGAAAAGACAAACGTAGTATGAAAACAGATTTAGCACAGCGAGGCCCACTAACTAGATAGCAGAAGGATACAATAGTGGACTTCGCAGTCAGCTACAAAACCCTATCAAAAACCATCCTGAAATTACCTTAAACTCATGTGCCAACTCATGGCACCGGAGTGGCAATTTCAGCCCACAAGAGCTTCCAGCTGCAGAGAATCACATAACTGCAAACTGGACAAAACATACAAAAATAGACTAAGGACAGAAATGTCCAACTTAGCTGGTCAGCAGACTGGGAGCAGGTACATGCAACAGAAAGACTCTGGTTACATTGATGGCCGGCATTGGAATGACTGAGGAACAAGGCTAAATAGGAAACTCCCACATCCTGATAGAAACAGGTGAAAAGATCACAAGACACCAGTACCACAAGTGACCACTGGGGGAGCCAAATAACCGAATCACAACAATGGATTCGGGATAAAGCATCAGCCTTCCCATTACGAGAACCTGTACGGTACGAGATAACAAAGTTAAATTGATTTAAAAATAAGTTCCAACGAGCCTGAAGAGGAGAAAGACATCTAGCGGATCTAAGGAACTCTAAATTGCGATGGTCAGTTAGCACTATGATCTGCTGTGCAGCTCCTTGCAGATGATGCCTCCATTCTTTGAAAGCCGCAATAATAGCCAGCAATTCCTTGTCTCCCACGTTGTAATTCTTCTCTGTTGAGGTTAGTCTATGGGAAAAGAAAGCATAAGGATGTAGCAGACCCTTCTCTCCAGTTCTTTGGGAGAGAATAGCCCCCAAAGCATTATCAGAAGCGTCCACCTCCACAATGAAAGAAAGTGTTGTATCTGGGTGTATCAACAGCAGTGCTGATGTGAAACAGATCTTAAGCCGATCAAAAGCTTCTTGAGCCTGTGATGACCACTTAAAGGGCTTTTCCTTCTTTGTCAAGGAAGTAATGGGATGGACAATATCAGAAAAATTTCGAATTAAGCGTCTGTAGAAATTTGCAAAACCAATAAAACGTGGGACCTCCTTAACGTTCTTGGGTACCGGCCAGTCAAAGATAGCCTGAATCTTACCAGATTCCATGTTCAGCCCCTGGGGAGAGATGATATAACCTAAGAACTGTATCTCAGAACGATGGGACTCGCATTTCTCCGGCTTAATATACAGATGGTTCTCTTTCAGACGTCTTTAAACAGTTTTGACATGTTCTTCATGTTCCTGTAGAGAGTCAAAAAAGATTAGCATATCGTCCAAATACATCACCACAAACTGGTCCAACAAATCTCTGAAAATGTCACTAGCAAGGTGTTGATCCTTTGCTAGGTGAAGAGAATGGAGCATCAGACTGCGTTGCTCGCCTGTCAGGATAATGTACCAGAGAAGTCCAAGTAGATGTAATAGAGAATAGACTTTATTTCTAAGCGTTTCGTGGTGATCACACCACTTCCTCAGGACAGTCTATACTGGTCTATAAAGGTATAAACTGGTATAAAATGTATAGACTGTCCTGAGGAAGTGGTGTGATCACCACGAAATGCGTAGAAATAAAGTCTATTCTCTATTACATCTACTTGGATTTCTCTGGTACATTATCCTGACAGGCGAGCAGCGCAATCTGATGCCCCAGGGGTTCTCTCTCTTGGTGTTGCTTCTCTGATATTCCAGATGGATGATGTTTAAAAGCCTCTTGGTGATGATCTAACTATACTGTATGTAGTTATCTGAACCTTAGTGTTAACAACATGGCAAATAAAATTGCCAAATTCTCCTGTAAATAATTGGGCAAAGAGGGAACCATCATACCATTACAAAATACGAGTGGATTTTCAAGGGCCCATCCACTATGTGGGTTCTAAGGCCTAATGGGGTGCATATAACTATGCAGCAGGGCTGGCCTTGCCACCAATGTGTAAAACAAAGGAGTACGGGAGTACAAAATGCATATTGTGAAGTGGATTTTCATGGGCACATCCACTATGTGGGTTCAAAGGCCTAATGGGGTGCATATGACTATGCAGAAGGACTAGCCTTGCCGCCAATGTGTAAAACAAAGGAGTACGGGAGTACAAAATGCATATTGTGAAGTGGATTTTCATGGGCACATCCACTATGTGGGTTCCAAGGCCTAATGGGGTGCATATGACTATGCAGCAGAGCTGGCCTTGCCGCTAATGTGTAAAACCAAGGTGTACGAGAGTATATTATTCCCATAAATACATTCCTTTATCTAAATAAAAAAAATCAAACAATAAAAGTACACATATTTAGTATCGCCGCGTCCGTAACGACCCCACCTATAAAACTATATCACTAGTTAACCCCTTCAGTGAACACCGTAAAAAAAAAAAAAAAAACGAGGCTAAAAACAACGCTTTATTCTCATACCACCAAACAAAAAGTAGAATAACACGCGATCAAAAAGACAGATATAAATAACCATGGTACCGCTGCAAACGTCATCTTGTCCCGCAAAAAACAAGCCGCCATACAGCATCATCAGCGAAAAAATAAAAAAGTTATAGTCCTCAGAATAAAGCGATGCCAAAATAATTATTTTTTCTATAGAATAGTTTTTATCGTATAAAAGCGCCAAAACATAAAAAAAGATAGAAATGAGGTATTGCTGTAATCGTACTGACCTGAAGAATAAAACTGCTTTATCAATTTTACCAAATGCGGAACGGTATAAACGCCTCCCCCAAAAGAAATTCATGAATAGCTGGTTTTTGGTAATTCTGCCTCACAAAAATCGGAATAAAAAGCGATCAAAAAATCTCCCGTGCCCGAGCATGTTACCAATAAAAACGTCAACTCGTTCCGCAAAAAACAAGACCTCACACAACTCTGTGGACTCAAATATGGAAAAATTATAGCTCTCAAAATGTGGTAACGCAAAAAATATTTTTTGCAATAAAAAGCTTCTTTCAGTGTGTGACAGCTGCCAATCATAAAAATTCGCTAAAAAACCCACTATAAAAGTAAATCAAACCCCCCTTCATCACCCCCTTAGTTAGGGAAAAATAAAAAAATTTAAAAAATTTATTTATTTCCATTTTACCATTAGGGTTAGGGCTAGGGTTAGGGCTAGGGCTAGGGTTAGGGCTAGGGTTAGGGTTAGGGTTAGGGTTAGGGTTTGGGCTAGGGTTAGGGCTAGGGTTAGGGTTAGGGTTGGGGCTAGGGTTAGGGCTAGGGTTGGGGCTAAGGTTAGGGTTGGGGCTAGGGTTGGGGCTAGGGTTAGGTTGGGGCTAGGGTTAGGGTTGGGGCTAGGGTTAGGGCTAGGGTTAGGGTTAAGGCTACAGTTAGGGTTGGGGCTAAAGTTAGGGTTAGGGTTGTGGCTAAAGTTAGGGTTAGGGTTTGGATTACATCTACGGTTGGGAATAGGGTTGGGATTAGGGTTAGGGGTGTGTTTGGATTAGGGTTTCAGTTATAATTGTTTAGGCACATCAGGGGCTCTCCAAACGCGACATGGCGTCCGATCTCAATTTCAGCCAATTCTGCGTTGAAAAAGTAAAACAGTGCTTCTTCCCTTCCGAGCTCTCCCGTGCGCCCAAACAGGGGTTTACCCCAACATATGGGGTATCAGCATACTCGGAACACATTGGAGAACAAATTGTGGGGTCCAATTTCTCCTGTTACCCTTGGGAAAATACAAAACTGGGGGCTAAAAAATAATTTTTGTGGAAAAAAAATATTTTTTATTTGCATGGCTCTGCGTTATAAACTGTAGTGAAACAATTGGGGGTTCAAAACTCTCACAACACATCTAGATGAGCTGCTTAGGGGGTCTACTTTCCAAAACGGTGTCACTTGTGGTTCTTTTTTACTGTTTAGGTACATTAGGGCTCTGCAAACGCAATGTGACGCCTGCAGACCATTCCATCTAAGTCTGCATTCAAAATGGCGCTCCATCCCTTCCGAGCCCTCCCATGCGCCCAAACAGTGGTTCCCCCCACATATGGGGTATCAGCGTACTCAGGACAAATTGGACAACAACTTTTGGGGTCCAATTTCTCCTGTTAACCTCGGGAAAATACAAAACTGGGGGCTAAAAAATAATTTTTGTGGGAAAAAAATGTTTGTTTTATTTTTACGGCTCTGCATTATACACTTCTGTGAAGCAGTTGGTGGGTCAAAGTGCTCACTACACCTCTGGATAAGTTCCTTAGGGGGTCTACTTTCCAAAATGGTGTCACTTGCGGGGGGTTTCAATGTTTAGGCACATCAGTGGCTCTCCAAACGCAACATGGGGTCCCATCTCAATTCCTGTCAATTTTGCAGTGAAAAGTCAAACGGCGCTCCTTCCCTTCCGAGCTCTCCCATGCACCCAAACAGTGGTTTACACCCACATATGGGGTATCAGCGTACTCAGGACAAATTGTACAACAACTTTTGGTGTCCAATTTCTTCTCTTACCCTTGGGAAAATAAAAAATTGGGGGTAAAAAGATAATTTTTGTGAAAAAATATGATTTTTTATTTTTACGGTTCTGCATTATAAACTTCTGTGAAGCACTTGGTGGGTCAAAGTGCTCACCACACCTCTAGATAAGTTCCTTAGGGGGTCTACTTTACAAAATGATGTCACTTGTGGGGGGTTTCAATGTTTAGGCACATTAGTGGCTCTCCAAACGCAACATGGCATCCCACCTCAATTCCTGTCAATTTTGCATTGAAAAGTCAAACGGCGCTCCTTCCCTTCCGAGCTCTCCCATGCGCCCAAACAGTGGTTTACACCCACATATGGGGTATCAGCGTACTCAGGACAAATTGTACAACAACTTTTGGGGTCCAATTTCTTCTCTTACCCTTGGAAAAATAAAAAATTGGGGGCGAAAAGATCATTTTTGTGAAAAAATATGATTTTTTATTTTTACGGTTCTGCATTATAAACTTCTGTGAAGCACTTGGTGAGTCAAAGTGCTCACCACACCTCTAGATAAGCTCCTTAGGAGGTCTACTTTCCAAAATGGTGTCACTTGTGGGGGGTTTTAATGTTTAGGCATATCAGGGGCTCTCCAAACGCAACATGGCGTCCCATTCAATTCCAGTCAATTTTGCATTGAAAAGTCAAATGGCGCTCCTTCGCTTCCGAGCTCTGTCATGCGCCCAAACAGTGGTTTACCCCCACATATGGGGTATCCGCGTACTCAGGACAAATTGTACAACATCTTTTGGGGTCCATTTTCTCCTGTTACCCTTGGTAAAATAAAACAAATTGGAGCTGAAGTAAATTTTGTGTAAAAAAAAAGTTAAATGCTCATTTTTATTTAAACATTCCAAAAATTCCTGTGAAACACCTTAAGGGTTAATAAACTTCTTGAATGTGGTTTTGAGCACCTTGAGGGGTGCAGTTTTTAGAATGGTGTCACACTTGGGTATTTTCTATCATATAGACCCCTCAAAATGACTTCATATGAGATGTGGTCCCTAAAAAAAATGTGTGAAAATGAGAAATTGCTGGTCAAATTTTAACCCTTATAACTCCCTAACAAAAAAAATTTTGGTTCCAAAATTGTGCTGATGTAAAGTAGACATGTGGGAAATGTTACTTATTAAGTATTTTGTGTGACATATCACTGTGATTTAATTGCATAAAAATTCAAATTTGGAAAATTGCAAAATTTTTAAAATTTTCGCCAAATTTCCGTTTTTTTCACAAATAAACGCATGTAATATCAAAGAAATGTTACCAATATCATGAAGTATAATATGTCACGAGAAAACATTGTCAGAATCACCGGGATCCGTTGAAGCGTTCCAGAGTTATAACCTCATAAAGGGACAGTGGTCAGAATTGTAAAAATTGGCCCGGTCCATAACGTGCAAACCACCCTTGGGGGTGAAGGGGTTAAAATGCGGAATTGCAGGGGATTCCGCACACCTAGAAGTGCATTGATCTGCTTACTTCCCGCATGGGGCTGTGCACACCATGCGGGAAGTAAGCAGATTATGTGCGGTTGGTACCCAGGGTGGAGGAGAGGAGACTCTCCTTCACGGACTGGGCACCATATAATTGGTCCAAAAAAAAGAATTAAAATAAAAAATAGTGATATACTCATCTTCCCGCCTCTCCGCTGCATGCTGCCGCTTCGGTTTCTATAGCTGGTGTGCAGTAAAGGACCTGTGATGACGTCACGGTCTTGTGATTGGTTGAGACCGGTCATGTGACCGCTCACGTGACCGCGACGTCATGGAAGGTCCTGAACCACATCGGCACCTATAGGAAGGAACGCCTGCAGGTGAGTATAACCATTTTTTTATTTTTTTTTATTATTTTTAAACATTCTATCTTTTACTATAGATGCTGCATAGGCTGCATCTATAGTAAAAAGATGGTCACACTTGTCAAACGCTATGTTTGACAAGTGTGACCAACCTGTCAGTCAGTTTTCCAAGCGATGCTACAGATCGCTTGGAAAACTTTAGCATTCTGCAAGCTAATTACGCTTGCAGAATGCTAAAAAAACGCGAAAAAAACGGAAAAAAAACGCAAAAAAAAAAATGCTGATTTCTTGCAGAAAATTTCCGGTTTTCTTCAGGAAATTTCTGCAAGAAATCCGGACGTGTGCACATACCCTTACAGATGTGACAGACAATGCTCATAGTGACACAATCTTGATACATGTTTTTTTATTCACTTCACAAACAGTTCTAAGCCTCTATATGTTTGCTGTTTGTCATTGTAAAACATTAAGGTTTACTGAAGCTATGCCGGTGGTGGTTTGATCTAAATCCTTGTGGCTTTTATTTTCTAGGGGTTTATGGCCCTTCGTCTGATGACTCCATGATATCTCAGTTTAACCCCTTCATGACCCAGCCTATTTTGACCTTAATGACCTGGCCGTTTTTTGCAATTCTGACCAGTGTCCTTTTATGAGGTAATAACTCAGGAACGCTTCAACGGATCCTAGCGGTTTTGAGATTGTTTTTTCGTGACATATTGGGCTTCATGTTAGTGGTAAATTTAGTTCGATAATTTTTGCGTTTATGTGTGAAAAAAATGGAAATTTTGCAAAAATTTTGAAAATTTCCCAATTTTCAAATTTTGAATTTTTATTCTGTTAAACGAGAGAGTTATGTGACACAAAACAGATAATAAATAACATTACCCACAAGTCTACTTTACATCACCACAATTTTGGAAACAAAATTTTTTTTTGCTAGGAAGTTATAAGGGTTAAAATTTGACCAGCGATTTCTCATTTTTACTACAAAATTTACAAAACCATTTTTTTAGGGACCACCTCACATTTGAAGTCAGTTTGAGGGGTCTATATGGCTGAAAATACCCAAAAGTGACACCATTCTAAAAACTGCACCCCTCAAGGTACTCAAAACCACATTCAAGAAGTTTATTAACCCTTCAGGTGCTTCACAGCAGCAGAAGCAACAAGGAAGGAAAAAATTAACATTTAACTTTAGTTACAAAAATGACCTTTTAGCAACAATTTTTTTATTTTCCCAAGGGTAAAAAGAGAAACTGGACACCAAAAGTTATTGTACAATTTGTCCTGAGTACGCCGATACCCCATATGTGGGGGGGGAACCACTGTTTGGGCGCATGACAGGGCTCGGAAGGGAAAGAGCGCCATTTGACTTTCTCAATGAAAAATTGGCTCCAATCTTTAGAGGACACCATGTCACGTTTGGAGAGCCCCTGTGTGCCTAAATATTGGAGCTCCCCCACAAGTGACCCCATTTTGCAAACTAGACCCCCCATGGAACTTATCTAGATGCATAGTGAGCACTTTGAACCCCCAAGTGCTTCACAAATTGATCCGTAAAAATGAAAAAGTACTTTTTTTTCACAAAAAATTTCTTTTAGCCTCAATTTGTTCATTTCCACATAGGCAACAGGATGAAATGGATCCTAAAATGTGTTGGGCAATTTCTCCTGAGTACACCGATACCTCATATGTGGTCACAAACCACTGTTTGGGCACACGGCAGGGCTCAGAAGGGAAGGAGCGCCATTTGACTTTTGAATGAAAAATTAGCTCCAATCGTTAGCGGACACCATGTCACGTTTGGAGAGCCCCTGTGTGCCTAATCATTGGAGCTCCCCCACAAGTGACCCCATTTTGGAAACTAGACCCCCAAAGGAACTTATCTAGATGCATAGTGAGCACTGTGAACCCCCAGGTGCTTCACAAATTGATCCATAAAAATGAAAAAGTACTTTTTTTTCACAAAAAAATTATTTTAGCCTCAATTTGTTCATTTCCACATGGGCAACAGGATAAAATGGATCCTAAAATTTATTGGGCAATTTCTCCTGAGTACACTGATACCTCACATGTGGGGGTAAACCACTGTTTGGGCACACGGCAGGGCTCAGAAGGGAAGGAGCGCCATTTGACTTTTGAATGAAAAATTAGCTCCAATCGTTAGTGGACACCATGTCGCGTTTGGAGAGACCCCGTGTGCCTAAACATTGGAGCTCCCCCACATGTGACCGCATTTTGGAAACTAGACCTCCTATGGAACTAATCTAGATGTGCGGTGACCACTTTAAACCCCCAAGTGCTTCACAGAAGTTTATAACGCAGAGCCGTGAAAATAAAAAATCTTTTTTCTTTCCTCAAAAATTATTTTTTAGCCCCCAATTTTTTATTTTCACAAGAGTAAAAGGAGAAATTGGACCCCAAAAGTTGTTGTCCAGTTTGTTCTGAGTACGCTGATACCCCATATGTGGGGGTAAACCACTGTTTGGGCGCACGGCAGGGCTCGGAAGGGAAGGCACGCCATTTGGCTTTTTGAATGGAAAATTAGCTCCAATCATTAGCGGACACCATGTCACGTTTGGAGAGCCCCTGTGTGCCTAAACATTGGCGCTCCCCCATAAGTGACCCCATTTTGGAAACTAGACCTCCAAAGGAACTAATCTAGATGTGTGGTGAGCACTTTGAACCCCCAAATGCGTCACAGAAGTTTATAACGCAGAGCCATTAAAAAAAAAAAATTTTTCTTCCCTCAAAAATAATTTTTAGCCTGCAATTTTCTATTTTCCAAAGGGTAACAGGAGAAATTTGACCCCAAAAGTTGTTGTCCAGTTTGTCCTGAGTACACTGATACCCCATATGTGGGGGTAAACCACTGTTTGGGCACACGTTGGGGTTCGGAAGGGAAGTAGTGACGTTTTGAAATGCAGACTTTGATGGAATGCTCTGATGGCATCACGTTGCGTTTGCAGAGCCCATGATGTGCCTAAACAATAGAAACTCCCCACAAGTGACCCCATTTTGGAAACTAGACCCCCGAAAGGAACTTATCTAGATGTGTGGTGAGCACTTTGAACCCCAAATGCGTCACAGAAGTTTATAACGGAGAGCCGTTAAAAAAATAAATAAATTTTTCTTTCCTCAAAAATAATTTTTTAGCCTGCAATTTTCTATTTTCCAAAGGGTTACAGGAGAAATTGGACCCCAAAAGTTGTTGTCCAGTTTCTCCTGAGTACGCTGGTACCCCATATGTGGGGGTAAACCACTGTTTGGGCACACATTGGGGCTCGGAAGGGAGAGAGCACCATTTGACTTTTTCAACGCAAGATTGGCTGGAATCAATGGTGGCGCCATGTCGCGTTTGGAGACCCCCTGATGTGCCTAAACAGTGGAAACCCCTCAATTCTAACTCCAACACTAACCCCAACACACCCCTAACCCTAGTCTTAACCCTAATTCCAACTCTAACTCTGCGCATGCGCCCGCCATTTTGGAAGATGGCGGCGCCCAGGGAGAAGACGGACGGACTCCGGGAGGATCGGTAAGTGTGAGGGGTGGGAGATCGGAGCACGGGGGGGGGGAATCGGAGCACAGGGGGGGTGGATCAGAGCATGGGGGGAGCGGACAGGACTACGGGAAAGCGGACAGGAGGACGGAGGGGAGCGGACCACCGATCGGAGGACTGGGGAGTAGATCGGGGGCGGTGGGGGGGGGCAGACCAGTATTTCCAGCCATGGCCGATGATATTGCAGCATCGGCCATGGCTGGATTGTAATATTTCACCACTTTTCATAGGTGAAATATTACAAATTGCTCTGATTGGCTGTTGCACGTTCAACAGCCAATCAGAGTGATCGTAGCCACGTGGGGGCAAAGCCACCCCCCCTGGGCTAAAGTACCACTCCCCCTGTCCCTGCAGATCGGGTGAAATTGGAGTTAACCCTTTCACCCGATCTGCAGGGACGCGATCATTCTGTGACACAGCATATGCATCACAGGTCGGATTGGCACCGACTTTCATGACGCATACGCTGTGTCACAGGTCGGGAAGGGGTTAATCCAACCTTGAAAATTGGCCACTTGAAGGTCTGAGTGAAACTAGAGTTACTACGTAGTGTAAATCACTATATAAGACCAGAGAAACATGACTAAGACAGATGCCAAAATTGGGGTAACTATACATGTACAGTGTGCTGATACCTGCATAATTGGGGATGCCCATGCAGTGTAGGTAATCTCCCAGGGGTTCTCTCTCTTGGTGTTGCTTCTCTGATATTCCAGACGGATGACGTTTAAAAGCCTCTTGGTGATGACCTAACTATACTGTATGTAGTTATCTGAACCTTAGTGTTAACAACATGGCAAATAAAATTGCCAAATTCTCCTGTAAATAATTGTGCAAAGAGGGAACCATCATACCATTACAAAATACGAGTGGGTTTTCATGGGCCCATCCACTATGTGGGTTCTAAGGCCTAATGGGGTGCATATGACTATGCAGCAGGGCTGGCCTTGCCGCCAATGTGTAAAACCAAGGAGTACGGGAGTACAAAATGCATATTGTGAAGTGGATTTTCATGGGCCCATCCACTATGTGGGTTCCAAGGCCTAATGGGTTGCATATGACTGACTATACAGCAGGGCTCGCCTTCCTGCCAATGTGTAAAACATAGGAGTACGGGAGTACAAAATGCATATTGTGAAGTGGATTTTCATGGGACCATCCACTATGTGGGTTCCAAGGCCTAATGGGGTGCATATGACTATGCAGCAGGACTGGCCTTGCCGCCAATGTGTAAAACCAAGGAGTACGGGAGTACAAAATGCATATTGTGAAGTGGATTTTCATGGGCACATCAACTATGTGGGTTCCAAGGCCTAATGGGGTGCATATGACTATGCAGCATGGCTGGCCTTACCGCTAATGAGTAAAACCAAGGTGTACGAGAGTAAAAAATGCATACTGTGAAGTGGATTTTCATGGGCCCATCCACTATGTGGGTTCCAAGGCCTAATGGGATGCATATGACTGACTATGCAGCAGGGATCACCTTCCTGCCAATGTGTAAAACAAAGGAGTATGGGAGTACAAAATGCATATTGTGAAGTGGATTTTCATGGGACCATCCACTATGTGGGTTCCAAGGCCTAATGGGGTGCATATGACTATGCAGCAGGACTGGCCTTGCCGCCAATGTGTAAAATCAAGGAGTACGGGAGTACAAAATGCATATTGTGAAGTGGATTTTTATGGGTCCATCCAGTATGTGGGTGCTAAGGCCTAATGGGGTGCATATGACTGACTATGCAGCAGGGCTGGCATTGCTGGCAATGTGTAAAACCAAGGAGCACAGGAGTACAAAATGCATATTGTGAAGTGGATTTTCATGGGCACATCCACTATGTGGGTTCCAAGGCCTAATGGGGTGCATATGACTGACTATGCAGCAGAGCTCGCTTCCTGCCAATGTGTATAACAAAGGAGTACGGGAGTACAAAATGCATATTGTGAAGTGGATTTTTATGGGCCAATCCACTATGTGGGGTCCAAGGCCTAATGGGGTGCATATGACTATGCAGCAGGGCTGGCCTTGCCGCCAATGTTTAAAACCAAGAAGTACGGGAGTACAAAATGCATATTGTGAAGTGGATTTTCATGGGCCCATCCAGTATGTTGGTTCCAAGGCCTAATGAGGTGGATATGACTGACTATGCAGCAGGGCTGACCTTGCTGGCAATGTGTAAAATCAAGGAGTACAGGAGTACAAAATGCATATTGTGAAGTGGATTCTCATGGGCCCATCCACTATGTGGGTTCCAAGGCCTAATGGGGTGCATATGACTGACTATGCAGCAGGGCTCGCCTTCCTGCCAATGTGTAAAACAAAGGAGTACGGGAGTACAAAATGCATATTGTGAAGTGGATTTTCATGGGCCCATCCACTATGTGGGTTCAAAGGCTTATTGGGGTGCATATGAATTGGTAACAGGGCAGGCCTTGAATTCAATGCAACACTTTTGCAGGAGTCCCCCCTGGACATCTTATGACAGGGGTATTGTGGTGTGTCGTAATTCTTGGCAGCCCATCCACTCACAGCATAGGCTACAACAGCTTAGTAGACCCACTGTTTCATAATGGCCCTTTAAGAAGATTAATGCCTCCTGATGCTCCAGTAAAAATAGGCTCTGTAACTTTAAGAGTCCCTCCTTCGTAAATGAAACCAGATGGGTCTGCTTATGTGTCACACACCACATGGCCAGCTAATGGTGTTAAATGTTACAATGACATTTCCCAGTTAATGCATTTGTAGTGGCTGAAAGCAATGTTAAAGTTGAAAAACGCTTCAAAAACGCTGCGTCTGAACTAAGCCTAAGTGGGAGAGGAAATTTTCGGTCTGGGGTTAAATATTTGGCCTTACAGGCAAGTCATTAACCTGCAAAGGATGTAACTTGACATATTTCCAAGCAAAACCCATTTTGGTTTCGTTTTAATGTTTTTTGTGGCACCGGGAAAAATGGCATGAATCTCGGAAAAAAATGATTGAAGCTGTAAACTAGGAGTCAGGAATGCATCCAGGGGCGATCCTGATGAGGTTCCAGTGTCATTTAAGCAGTGTTTCCATCATTTTCAGACATTTTTAGACCTTAAAAGGACCCCCTGTGGGATTGCGGTAAAAATACTCGGGTCTCCCATAGACTTACATTGGGCTCAATGTTCTGGCCGAGTACCCGAGTATTCCAATTTGCTCGACCTGAGCAACGAGCACCCGAGCATTTTAGTGCTCGCCCATCACTAATAACAACGCAATACAATCATGAATGTAGGCTATTGAAACAAACTGTAAAAAAACATTATATTGCCATTTGATAAAATTTCAAATCGATTCCAAGAAGTGACTGGGTCCGATTGAATGGATGTTTTAATGGTAAATATGATATGGCTCCATTTATTTGTCTCTAGGGCCTAATACACCCATTGGTGGTGAGATTCTGTTTGGTCCATCAATCTCTCTAGTTTGAGCAGAATTTTGGGATGATGTGGTATGTACTGTAATTTCTAATAAGGACCCTTGTATAGAGTTGGTATGTATCTCATCTAATATTTCGCATGTATTGTCCTTTGATTTTCTGTTTTCTATATGGTTGATATTATCTGGCTTACCTATATAGGGAATGTCATCTCTGAAGAATTTGGATAACTTTTTTCCCTAATTTCCTGCTCTCTGTCATGTAGTCATTTTTGTATATTAATGGACAATGCATCCACTTGTGGGTGATCGTTATGGTCCTTATTTGCTTCGGAGTGCTCAATGATCTCATCATTTAGTCTGTCAGGACTCTGAACATTTTTATTACCTTTTGTGCATTACTGCCCTTTTCCAAGATGGCGTCTTTGGTCTCATGTGCACTGTGTCTTCCTGCTATAAAACTCCACCCCATCCTTCAGTCTGTGCTAGAGTATTCTGCCTTGCATCCCGCTCCTGACTCTGGTGACTCCCTGGCTATATACCTGTCCCTGTGAACCTGTGTGATTATCCTGCTACTCTGCTCTGAGTTCCTGCTGCATACACCAGTTTCCAGTAATCCTCCTTCATCTGCTGCTCGTGTTTACTTCCATCTGCATTTGCTGGACATGTAAGCTGTTGCTGCTCTGCTTAAACCTGAGATTATCACCCAGGCCTTCCTGGTTGAGATAAGACATTGCTTGAACTGGAGATAAGACATTGCTTGAACTGCCTTATAAGCATATCTATCTGTGTTTGGACTAAAACAAGGACTTATTCGTGTCAAGTATCCTCAAGAATAACTGTGCTTCATAGACTTTCTGCATGATTGCATTTTCCTCTGAAGTTTCCTATAGACTGCTAAGCAGCGTTTAATATTTACACCAAGTGTTGTGGACTTGAGTTTCTCTCTGCACCTGTTTGAATCACCGTGTAATAATATAGACTTTACCACTTATAAAACTGTGTCCTGTAGTTGTCTTGTCCCACGCAAAGAGTCTCCTGAGTTATCCTCTATAATTATTATTACAGGATACTCTAGCCAGAAAAGAGGAGACTGCTGGAACAATGACTGCAGAAAGCAGATTAGAGCAGGTGTTTTCCATAATTAGATCACTGCAGAAAGATGTGGAAGGTCTGAAAAAGAAGTTTGGAAGCATTGAACGCAATCAACAAGTGTTTGGACAAACTTTGCAGGACTTAAGCACCCGCATGACAGCCCAGGAAAACAAACTTGTTGGCATAGAGTCCCAGTATGGATGGGCTTTTCAGGACATAAACACGCAAATACCCTCTGGGCAACCGCCACCAGCTAGCCCACCTAAGTTGCCCTCATTCAGATTTAATGGTGATTGCGACAAATTTCGTGGCTTTGTGAATCAAAGTATGCTATATTTTGATGTGCATGCTGACCGTTTTCCTACTGATAGATCCAAAGTATTGTGTGTAATAATGCTGCTGACCTCACGAGCGCTCTCCTGGGCAAATCCGATGATTGAGTCTCGAGACCCACGGTTAAATAACTTGGATGATTTCTTGGCCGCTATGGCATTAATTTTTGATGATCCTAATCGTCGTGCAACCGCTGAATCTGCTTTATTGTCTTTACGCCAGGCTAAACGTTCTGTTATTGAGTATGCCACTGAATTCAGGAGATTAGCGGTAGATACCTATTGGGACAGTTATGCACAATTGCCTATTTTTAAAAGGGGTCTGTCTAGTATTGTAAAAGATGAACTAGCTTGCTCTGAGTCACCACAAGAGCTAGAGACATTTATACAGCATTGTGTGTGCATAGACATTCGCCTTACTGAGCGTAGGCAGGAGAAGTTTGCTGCATATAACCGTGTTTCTAACTTTCCCTTCCTTCCAAAGAGCCTGCAGGTAAAACCTCTCAGGAGGTGGAGGAGGTGCCCATGCAAATTGATTCCATTCAGAGGCGCGAGATAAATGAGCGCCGGGAGCATCGCCTTCGTGAAAGTCTATGTTTCTACTGCGGCCAGTCTGACCACTTTTTAATCAACTGTCCCAAGTGTCCCATGCGGCCTAACAAGATTGACATTCAGGTGCTAGCAGCGGTAGGAGAATATGACAACTGTGATGATGAATCTGACATCTCTGAATGTAGCCTGCCTTTAAATGCTGTATTCCATTCACTTTCTATGACTTCATCCCCCCAAGGAGCTGAAGGAGAAGAACTCTCACTGTTCTCTCCCTATTAAGATCCTGTGTTCAGGACAGTGGATTTCCAGTGCAGCTATGATTGACTCTGGTGCAGGTGGCAATTTCATGGATATCGCATTTGACAAGGAACATGGTATTGAAATTCAGCAAAGAGCCTCTCCAATTACCATGGAAACAGTGGATGGGTCACCTTTAATCTCTGGGCCTGTGGATCAGGAGACCGTACCCCTTGAAATTTTGTTGGAGCCTAATCTGTTATGATCCGGTGGCCTTGGAGCCGCATGAGACCTTCTCTGGAGAAGGTGGTACCTGTACAGACCGCAACCCTAAACTGACACCGCAACTAGAAGTAGCCGTGGGGTGTACCTAACACATCCTAGACACCTCGACACAGCCGGAGGACTAAATAACCCTATAGATGGAAATGGGAATTCTATCTTGCCTCAGAGCAGAAACCCCAAAGGATAGGCAGCCCCCCACAAATATTGACGGTGAATATAAGAGTAAAGACACACACAGGCTGAAAATAGGATTTAGCAAAAGAGGCACTTCTAGCTAAATAGTAAAGGATAGGACAGAGTACTAAGCGGTCAGTATTAAAACTCTGAAAATATCCACATCAGAAAATACAAAAATTCCACATCTAACTAAAGACATAGAATGTATATCTGCATCTCCAGAGAATCCAGCATGACTGAAAAAATCCAAACAAGTCTAAGCTGGACATGACAAAACAATAAATTGTTCTGAACTGAAAAGCACACTGCATGTATGCTGCAGGAAAATAAACCAGACACTTATCTTGGCTGAATTGGCAGCAGAGCAGAAGGGACCAGACAGGGATGTAAACCCTCCAAGAACAATGGACAACTGGCACTGACTAATGAATCCAGCACACCTAAATACCGAATAGAGCTGCAATCAGCAGAAACACCTGCCCTGGAACAACCCAGAGACAACTGCACTATCACAAACAACCACCGGAGGGAGCCCAAGAACAGAATTCACAACACTAATCATCTGTTGTGAATTCCGCTCTTGGGCTCCCTCCGGTGGTTGTAAGTGGCACTTTTGTGAGTTCTGCTCTTGGGCTCCCTCCGGTGGTTTTGAGTGGAACTGCTGCTCCTTGGATTTAGCAGTCAGCAGCTACTTCCACTGATCGTCTTTTTGGCTCAGCTTTTTATCCTGGCTCTATCCTTCAGCCTGGGCCAGTTGTCAATGGTTCCTGGTTGGATTCACATCTCTGCTTGGATTTCCCTGATATTCTGACTAGTTCAGCAAAGATAAATCCTTGCTTGTTCTTTTGCTGTCCACATATTGTGGACTTAATCGTTCAGCTCTTTCTATGTTTTTTCTTGTCCAGCTTGTCAATATGGATTTATTCAGTTAAGCTGGAAGCTCTGGGAAGCAGATTTACCCTCCACACCTTTAGTCAGGTGTGGAGATTTTTGTAAACTCTGTGGTGGATTTTTCTAGTTTTTATATACTGACCGCACAGTATTCTGTCCTGTTCTATCTATCTAGCTAGACTGGCCTCCTTTGCTACATTCTGATTTCATTCTGCGTATGTCATTTCCCTCTCCACTCACAGTCAATATTTGTGGGGGGCTGCTTTCCTTTGGGGATTTTCTCTGAGGCAAGATAGCTTTCCTGTTTCCATCTTTAGGGGTAGTTAGTCCTCCGGCTGTGACGAGGTGTCTAGGGAGTGACAGGAACATCCCACGGCTACTTCTAGTGTTGTGTTAAGCTCAGGAACTGCGGTCAGTACAGGTACCACCTCCTCCAGAGCACGTCCCATGTTGCTCCTAAACCACCAGTTCATAACAGTACAACTGGCCAAAAATGAATTAAATGCATCTCAAAAGAAGGAAAAAAAAGTTCTGATCCATTTTTTTTTTGCTGTCTGTTTTGTCTTTTTTTTCCTCTTAATCTCTGGGTGGTTCAGGATTTTGGCGCTGGCATGGATGTTCAGGGTTTGTTTTCTCGTGTGGATCAACTTGGTGCAAGAGTACAGAGTATCCAAGATTATGTTGTCCAGACTCCGGCTTTAGAGCCTAAAATTCCTACTCCTGATTTGTTTTTTGGGGACAGATCTAAGTTTTTGAACTTTAAAAATAACTGCAAATTGTTTTTTGCTTTGAAACCCCGTTCCTCTGGTGATCCCATTCAGCAGGTTAAGATTGTCATCTCTCTGCTGCGTGGTGACCCTCAGGACTGGGCATTGTCCCTTGAATCAGGGAATCCGGCATTGCTTAATGTAGACGCATTTTTTCAAGCGCTCGGATTATTGTATGATGAACCTAATTCTGTGGATCATGCAGAAAAAACCTTGTTGGCCCTATGTCTGGGTCAGGAAGCGGCAGAATTATACTGCCAGAAATTTAGAAAATGGTCTGTGCTCACTAAATGGAATGAGGATGCTCTAGCAGCAATTTTCAGAAAGGGTCTTTCTGAAGCCCTTAAAGATGTTATGGTGGGGTTCCCCACACCCGCTGGTTTGAGCGAATCTATGTCTCTAGCCATTCAGATTGATCGGCGCCTGCGCGAGCGCAAAGTTGTGCACCATATGGCAGTGTCCTCTGAGCGGAGTCCTGAGCCTATGCAATGTGATAGGATTTTGACTAGAGCAGAACGGCAGGGATTCAGGTGTCAGAATAAGCTGTGTTTTTACTGTGGTGATTCTGCTCATGTTATTTCTGATTGCCCTAAGCGTACTAAGGGGGTCGCTAGTTCTGTTACCATCAGTACTGTACAGCCTAAATTTCTCTTATCTGTGACCCTCATTTGCTCATTATCGTCCTTTTCTGTCATGGCATTTGTGGATTCAGGCGCTGCCCTGAACTTAATGGACTTGGAATTCGCCAGGCGCTGTGGTTTTTCCTTGCAGCCTTTGCAGAGCCCTATTCCTTTGAGGGGCATTGATGCTACACCGTTGGCCAAGAATAAACCTCAGTATTGGACTCAGCTGACCATGTGCATGGCTCCAGCACATCAGGAAGATTGTCATTTTCTGGTGTTGCATAACTTGCATGATGTTGTTGTACTGGGTTTTCCATGGTTACAGGAACATAATCCGGTGCTGGATTGGAAATCGATGTCTGTGACTAGTTGGGGTTGTCAAGGGGTAAATTGTGACGTTCCTTTGATGTCAATTTCCTCTTCCCCCTCTTCTGAAGTCCCTGAGTTTTTGTCAGATTTCCAGGATGTATTTGATGAGCCCAAGTCCAGTTCCCTTCCTCCACATAGGGACTGTGATTGTGCTATTAACTTGATTCCTGGCTGTAAGTTCCCTAAGGGCCGACTTTTCAATCTGTCTGTGCCAGAGCATGCCGCCATGCGGAGTTATGTCAAGGAGTCTTTGGAAAAGGGGCATATTCGGCCATCTTCGTCACCATTGGGAGCGGGATTCTTTTTTGTTGCCAAGAAGGATGGCTCCTTGAGACCCTGTATTGATTATCGCCTTCTTAATAAGATCACGGTCAAATTCCAATACCCTTTACCTTTGCTTTCTGATTTGTTTGCTCGGATTAAGGGGGCTAGTTGGTTTACTAAGATTGACCTTCGAGGGGCATATAATCTTGTTCGTATTAAACAGGGTGACGAATGGAAAACTGCATTTAATACGCCAAAGGCCATTTTGAATATCTTGTGATGCCTTTCGGGCTTTCTAATGCTCCTTCTGTATTTCAGTCCTTCATGCATGATATTTTCCGCAATTATCTTGATAAATTCATGATTGTGTATTTGGATGATATTTTGATTTTTTCCGATGATTGGGAGTCTCATGTGAAGCAGGTCAGGATGGTATTCCAGATCCTTTGTGATAATGCTTTATTTGTGAGGGGGTCTAAGTGCCTATTTGGAGTTCAGAAGGTCTCTTTTTTGGGTTTTATTTTTTCTCCCTCGTCTATAGAATTGGATCCTGTTAAGGTCCAAGCCATTCATGACTGGATTCAACCCACATCGGTGAAGAGCCTTCAGAAATTTTTGGGCTTTGCTAATTTTTATCGCCGTTTCATTGCCGACTTTTCCAGTGTGGTTAAGCCCCTGACCGATTTGACGAAGAAAGGCGCTGATGTGACGAATTGGTCCTCTGCGGCAGTTGAGGCCTTTCAGGAGCTCAAACGCCGATTTACTTCTGCCCCTGTGTTGCGTCAGCCAGATGTTTTTCTTCCTTTTCAGGTTGAGGTTGACGCTTCTGAGATTGGGGCAGGGGCCGTTTTGTCTCAGAGGAATTCTGATGGTTCTTTGATGAAGCAGTGTGCCTTTTTTCCAGAAAGTTTTCGCCTGCGGAGCGCAATTATGATGTTGGCAATCGGGAGTTGTTGGCTATGAAGTGGGCATTTGAGGAGTGGCGACATTGGCTTGAGGGAGCCAAGCACCGCGTTGTGGTCTTGACCGATCATAAGAATCTGATTTACCTCGAGTCGGCCAAGCGGCTGAACTCTAGACAGGCTCGATGGTCCCTGTTTTTCTCCCATTTTGATTTTGTGGTCTCTTATCTTCCGGGATCTAAGAATGTTAAGGCTGATGCCCTCTCTAGGAGTTTTTTGCCTGATTCTCCTGGAGTCCTTGAGCCGGTTGGCATTCTGAAGGAAGGGGTGATTCTTTCTGCCATCTCCCCTGATTTGCGGCGGGTGCTTCAGGAATTTCAGGCTGATAAACCTGATCGCTGTCCAGTGGGGAAGCTGTTTGTTCCTGATAGATGGACTAGTAAGGTAATTTCTGAGGTTCATTCTTCAGTGTTGGCTGGTCATCCTGGGATTTTTGGTACCAGAGATTTGGTGGCTAGGTCCTTTTGGTGGCCTTCCTTGTCGCGGGATGTGTGTTCTTTTGTGCAGTCCTGTGGGACTTGTGCCCGGGCCAAGCCTTGCTGTTCCCACGCTAGTGGGTTGCTTTTGCCTTTGCCGGTCCCTGAGAGGCCCTGGACGCATATTTCCATGGATTTTATTTCGGATCTTCCTGTTTCCCAGAAGATGTCTGTTATCTGGGTTGTTTGTGACCGGTTCTCTAAAATGGTCCATTTGGTACCTTTGCCTAAATTGCCTTCCTCCTCTGATTTGGTTCCATTGTTTTTTCAGCATGTGGTTCGTTTGCATGGTATTCCGGAGAATATTGTGTCTGACAGAGGTTCCCAGTTTGTTTCTAGATTTTGGCAGGCCTTTTGTGCTAGGATGGGCATTGATTTGTCTTTTTCTTCGACGTTCCATCCTCAGACAGATGGCCAAACTGAGCGAACTAATCAGACCTTGGAAACCTATTTGAGATGCTTTGTGTCTGCTGATCAGGATGATTGGGTGGCTTTCTTGCCGTTGGCCGAGTTTGCCCTTAATAATCGGGCTAGTTCGGCTACTTTGGTTTCGCCTTTCTTTTGTAATTTTGGTTTTCATCCTCGTTTTTCTTCGGGGCAGGTTGAGCCTTCTGATTGTCCTGGTGTGGATTCTGTGGTGGACAGGTTACAGCAGATTTGGACTCATGTGGTAGACAATTTGACGTTGTCGCAGGAAAAGGCTCAACGTTTTTCTAAGCGCCGTCGGTGTGTTGGTCCCCGGCTTCGGGGGGGGATTTAGTCTGGTTATCTTCTCGTCATGTTCCTATGAAGGTTTCTTCCCCTAAGTTCAAGCCTCGGTTTATTGGTACTTATAAGATTTCTGAGATTATCAATCCGGTGTCTTTTCGTTTGGCCCTTCCAGCCTCTTTTGCCATCCATAATGTTTTCCATAGATCTTTGTTGCGGAAATATATGGTGCCTGTTGTTCCCTCGGTTGATCCTCCTGCCCCGGTGTTGGTTGAGGGGGAGTTGGAATATGTGGTGGAGAAAATTTTGGATTCTCGTTTTTCGAGGCGGAGGCTTCAGTATCTTGTCAAGTGGAAGGGTTATGGCCAGGAGGATAATTCTTGGATTGTTGCCTCCGATGTCCATGCCGCCGATTTGGTTCGTGCCTTTCACTTGGCTCGCCCTGATCGGCCTGGGGGCTCTGGTGAGGGTTCGGTGACCCCTCCTCAAGGGGGGAATACTGTTGTGAATTCCGCTCTTGGGCTCCCTCCGGTGGTTGTAAGTGGCACTTTTGTGAGTTCTGCTCTTGGGCTCCCTCCGGTGGTTTTGAGTGGAACTGCTGCTCCTTGGATTTAGCAGTCAGCAGCTGCTTCCACTGATCGTCTTTCTGGCTCGGCTATTTATCCTGGCTCTATCCTTCAGCCTGGGCCAGTTGTCAATGGTTCCTGGTTGGATTCACATCTCTGCTTGGATTTCCCTGATATTCTGACCAGTTCAGCAAAGATAAGTCCTTGCTTGTTCTTTTGCTGTCCACATATTGTGGACTTAATCGTTCAGCTCTTTCTATGTTTTTTCTTGTCCAGCTTGTCAATATGGATTTATTCAGTTAAGCTGGAAGCTCTGGGAAGCAGATTTACCCTCCACACCTTTAGTCAGGTGTGGAGATTTTTGTAAACTCTGTGGTGAATTTTTCTAGTTTTTTATACTGACCGCACAGTATTCTGTCCTGTTCTATCTATCTAGCTAGACTGGCCTCCTTTGCTACATTCTGATTTCATTCTGCGTATGTCATTTCCCTCTTCACTCACAGTCAATATTTGTGGGGGGCTGCCTTTCCTTTGGGGATTTTCTCTGAGGCAAGATAGCTTTCCTGTTTCCATCTTTAGGGGTCAAGATATCTTACTATACAAGACTTTCATGAAGGCGACACAACACTAGAAGTAGCCGTGGGATGTTCCTGTCACTCCCTAGACACCTCGTCACAGCCGGAGGACTAACTACCCCTAAAGAGGGGACAAACCGCTATAATCCAATGAAAAGTAATTATATGAATATAGCCGAAATCGGTAACATGCACTGGATAACGGTGTCCCATAAAGAAGGTGCTCACTAGCTGGTAATAGTAACCTTAATGGTGCCAATGAATAAAGATATGCTGTATAGTAAGAGTGCTTACCACCACGATGTGCTGTGTCTGGCGTACTCCCTCCCGCCCGACGGGCACCGTTTCTCTGATCGCTTCTTCCGGGGGCGCCCTCTTACTATACAGCATATCTTTATTCATTGGCACCATTAAGGTTACTATTACCAGCTAGTGAGCACCTTCTTTATGGGACACCGTTATCCAGTGCATGTTACCGATTTCGGCTATATTCATATAATTACTTTTCATTGGATTATAGCGGTTTGTCCCCTCTGGCAGGTTTAGTTCTCCAATTTTTGGGATTGCCACCTTGTATTATACTTATTGTACTAGTTGTCATCTGCATATAGATGTGTTATTCCTATAGAATACTGGTGCCAATGTATTATAGTATTTGTGCGCATATATGAGCATACCGCTGTATCTCTACACATATTATAGACGGTAATTTTGTCTTGTTATAGTAGTTATTTATTACAGCGGTATTTGCATGTGCCTTATTTGTCAGTACTATAGTTTTTGCTAGTATTAATTAGCATATATTTATTTTTCTCACATGTACCACCTGTGTCTGTATTCGCTCTCCTCCCTTTGGAGGTTTTTTAGCCCTGTTTAATAATTAGGTTTTTATCTATTTTTTCTAATAAATATTCAATTTTAAAATAATTTTGTTCTGGCCTATATCACTCATTATCCTTGGCAATTGTACCCATATGGATATATTTGATTTATTCTAAGTTGAGTGTCCCTTTGGGCAATTCACTCCTTGATGGACTTATAGTACTCTTATATAGTGATGTAAACTATGTAGTAAATCTAGTTTCACTCAGACCTTCAAGTGGCCACTTTTTTCAAGGTTGGATTAAACTGAGATATCATGGAGTCATCAGACTAAGGGCCATAAATCCCTAGAAAATAAAAGCCACAAGGATTTAGATCAAACCACCACTGGCATAGTTTCAGTAAACCTTAATGTTTTACAATGACAAACAGCAAACATATAGAGGCTTAGAACTGTTTGTGAAGTGAATAAACAAACATTTATCAAGATTGTTTCACTATGAGCATTGTCTGTCACATCTGTAAATGTTTTACAAGAAATGCAGCTACGTGATTGTCTGAATGCATTCGGTATACAGTATTTAAATCTTGGTTACAAATCGCCATATGTATATTTGCCATTTGTACATTTGAGGCAGCCCAAGTTATGGCTCTCAAGGAGAGAAACTAATGTAGGCAACAAAGAAATATTTTTAATGAACTACTGAGCCAAACTAACAGCATTGCTTTATCAAATTTATATGAAGTGTATTGTGTTCAATGTGAGCAACCAGGCAACACAAAAAGGAGCTTTTTAAGGGAGCTCTTTAAGGTATACAAATGTTATGAAGTCTTTGCCAACAAGGATGTATTTTCACCAAAGTGGGGTACCTTTTTTTAAAATATACTAGTGCCATCGCAGACCCCATGCCCAAAATTCACCAGCTTATAACAGTACAGAGCATGTTCACCTGGTGATCTAGAGGCAGTTAAATGACACATTGCAGGAGACAGAGTTAAGAAGTAGGCCCAATGTAATGTAATGCCATATTCCCCAATGTGGGGTCCTTTTTGGACTTATTAAAATAGTGCCATCACAGCCCCCTAGCCCAAAATTATGAGGCCTATAAAAGTACAGAGCACGTCAACCCTGGTGATCTAGTGACAGTTAAAGAACACATTGCAGGAGACAGAGTTAAGAAGTAGTCCCAATGGAATGTCATGCCCAATTCCCCAATGTGGTGTCCTTTTTGGACTTATTAAAATTGTGCCATCACAGCCCCCTAGCCTAAAATTCTGTGGCATATAAGAGTACAGAGCACATCAACCCTGGTGATCTAGTGGCAGTTAAAGGACACATTGCATTAGACAGAGTTAAGAAGTAGGCTCAATGGAATGCCATGCCCAATTCCCCAATGTGGTGTCCTCTTTGGACTTATTAAAATAGTGCCATCACAGCCCCCTAGCCCAAAATTCTGTGGCATATAAGAGTACAGAGCACATCAACCCTGGTGATCTATTGGCAGTTAAAGGACACATTACATTGCAGGAGACAGAGTTAAGAAGTAGGCCCAATGGAATGCCATGCCCAATTCCCTAATGTGGTGTCCTTTTTGGACTTATTAAAATAGTGCCATCACAGCCCCCTAGCCCAAAATTTTGTGGCATATAAGAGTACAGAGCACGTCAACCCTGGTAATCTAGTGGCAGTTAAAGGATACTGTTATGGACCTGGTGGTTAGGAGCACCCGGAATGACCTGATGAGTAAACTAGTAATCGGAACAAGCTCTGGGAAAGTGGGAACTCTGCTGAACGCAAACCCTACTCCTATCACACACACTAGAAATAGCCGTGGAGCGTACCTAACTCTCCCTAGACGCCTCTTCACAGCCTAAGAGTTAACTACCCCTAAAGATAGAAATAGAAGCCTACTCTTGCCTCAGAGAAATTCCCCAAAGGTAAAGGCAGCCCCCCACATATATTGACTGTGAGTTAAGGGGAAAATCACAAACACAGGAATGAAACAGGTTTTAGCAAAGGAGGCCAGACTTCATTAAGTAGTCAGAGGATAGAAAAGGAAACTATGCGGTCAGCACAAAAAAACTACAAAAACCACGCAGAGTATGCAAAAAGACCCCCACACCGACTCACGGTGTGGAGGTGCAACACTGCACCCCCAGAGCTTCCAGCTAGCAAGGAAATATCATGATAGCAAGCTGGACTAGAATTTAGCAGTACTAAGAAATATATTCAGGCAGCAGTAACAACAAATGAACTAGCAAGGACTTAGCTTCTGCTGGAGTAGACAGGTCCTCAGAGAAGTCCAAGAGAGATCTGAACCAATACTGAGACATTGACAACTGGCATGAAGTAACGATCTGAGTAGAGTTAAATAGGGAAGCCAGCATAACAATAAACGAGGGCAGCTGAGAAAGCAAACCTCAGAGACCAGCAGTTCCGCTCAAAGCCACCAGAGGGAGTCCAAGAGCAGAACTAACCAAAGTAACATTCATGACCACAGGAGGGAGTCCGAGAAATGGAATTCACAACAGGACACATTGCATTAGACAGAGTTAAGAAGTAGGCCCAATGGAATGCCATGCCCAATTCCCCAATTTGGTGTCCTTTTTGGACTTATTAAAATTGTTCCATCACAGCCCCCTAGCCTAAAATTCTGTGGCATATAAGAGTACAGAGCACGTCAACCCTGGTGATCTAGTGGCAGTTAAAGGACACATTGCATTAGACAGAGTTAAGAAGTAGGCTTAATGGAATGCCATGCCCAATTCCCCAATGTGGTGTCCTCTTTGGACTTATTAAAATAGTGCCATCACAGCCCCCCTAGCCCAAAATTCGGTGGCATATAAGAGTACAGAGCACGTCAACTCTGGTGATCTATTGGCTGTTAAAGGACACATTGCAGGAGACAGAGTTAAGAAGTAGGCCCAATAGAATGACATGCCCAATTCTCCAAAGTGGTGTCCTTTTTGGACTTATTAAAATAGTGCTATCACAGTCCTCTAGCCCAAAATTCAGTGGCATATAAGAGTACAGAGCACGTCAACCCTGGTGATCTAGTGGCAGTTAAAGGACACATTACAGGAGACAGAGTTAAGAAATACGTATAATAAAACCTGGCACTCAACTTTTATAAATGTGTTTTTTTTATTGCAAGCAGAAGTGCAGTAACAGCAATGCAGTAACAGCATTGCTGTTACTTCACTTCCGCTTGGAATAAAAAAAAAACCTTTATAAAAGTTGAGTGCCAGGTTTTATTATACGTATCACTAAGGTTTTGGAACCTAACTGGGCATGATTATATAGAGCTGTGCACATGCTTTTTTGTTGAAACAGAGTTAAGAAATAGGCCCAATGGAACGCTATGCCCAATTCCCCAATGTGTTGTCCTTTTTGGACTTATTAAAATAGTGCCATCACAGCCCCCTAGCCCAAAATTCATTGGCCTATAAGAGTACAGATCATGTCAACCCTGGTGATCTAGTGGCAGTTAAAGGACACATTGCAGGAGACAGAGTTCAGAAATAGGCCCAATGGAATGCCATGCCAAATTCCCCAATGTGGTGTCCTTTTTGGACTTATTAAAATAGTGCCATCACAGCCCCCTAGCCCAAAATTCTGTGGCATATAAGAGTACAGAGCACGTCAACCCCGGTGATCTAGTGGCAGTTAAAGGACACATTGCATTAGATAGAGTTAAGAAGTAGGCTCAATGGAATGCCATGCCCAATTCCCCAATGTGGTGTCCTCTTTGGACTTATTAAAATAGTGCCATCACAGCCCCCTAGCCCAAAATTCTGTGGCATATAAGAGTACAGAGCACGTCAACCCTGGTGATCTATTGGCAGTTAAAGGACACATTGCAGGAGACAGAGTTATGCAGTAGGCCTAATAGAATACCATGCCCAATTCCCCAATGTGTTGTCTTTTTGGACTTATTATAATAGTGCCATCACAGCCCCCTAGCCCAAAATTCTGTGGCATATAAGAGTACAGAGCACATCAACCCTGGTGATCTAGTGGCAGTTAAAGGACACTGTTATGGACCTGGTGGTTAGGAGCACCCGGAATGACCTGATGAGTAAACTAGTAATCGGAACAAGCTCTGGGAAAGTGGGAACTCTGCTGAACGCAAACCCTACTCCTATCACACACACTAGAAATAGCCGTGGAGCGTACCTAACTCTCCCTAGACGCCTCTTCACAGCCTAAGAGCTAACTACCCCTAAAGATAGAAATAGAAGCCTACTCTTGCCTCAGAGAAATTCCCCAAAGGTAAAGGCAGCCCCCCACATATATTGACTATTGACTGTGAGTTAAGGGGAAAATCACAAACACAGGAATGAAACAGGTTTTAGCAAAGGAGGCCAGACTTCATTAAATAGTCAGAGGATAGAAAAGGAAACTATGCGGTCAGCACAAAAAAACTACAAAAACCACGCAGAGTATGCAAAAAGACCCCCACACCGACTCACGGTGTGGAGGTGCAACACTGCACCCCCAGAGCTTCCAGCTAGCAAGGAAATATCATGATAGCAAGCTGGACTAGAATTTAGCAGTACTAAGAAATATATTCAGGCAGCAGTAACAACAAATGAACTAGCAAGGACTTAGCTTCTGCTGGAGTAGACAGGTCCTCAGAGATGTCCAAGAGAGATCTGAACCAATACTGAGACATTGACAGCTGGCATGAAGTAACGATCTGAGTAGAGTTAAATAGGGAAGCCAGCATAACAATAAACGAGGGCAGCTGAGAAAGCAAACCTCAGAGACCAGCAGTTCCGCTCAAAGCCACCAGAGGGAGTCCAAGAGCAGAACTAACCAAAGTACCATTCATGACCACAGGAGGGAGTCCGAGAAATGGAATTCACAACAGTACCCCCCCCTTGAGGAGGGGTCACCGAACCCTCACCAGGGCCCCCAGGCCGATCAGGCCGAGCCAAACGAAAGGCACGAACTAAATCGGCAGCATGGACATCGGAGGCAACAACCCAGGAATTATCCTCCTGACCATAGCCCTTCCACTTAACCAGGTACTGGAGCTTCCGTCTCGAAATACGAGAATCCAAAATTTTTTCCACCACATACTCCAACTCCCCCTCAACCAACACCGGAGCAGGAGGATCAACGGAGGGAACCATAGGCGCCACATACCTCCGCAACAAAGAGCTATGGAACACATTATGGATGGCAAAGGAAGCTGGAAGGACCAAACGAAATGACACAGGGTTGAGAATTTCAGAAATCTTCTAAGAACCAATGAAACGAGGCTTAAACTTAGGAGAAGAAACCTTCATAGGAACATAACGAGAAGATAACCAAACCAAATCCCCAACACGAAGTCGAGGACCAACACAACGACGACGGTTAGCGAAACGTTGAGCCTTCTCCTGGGACAACGTCAGATTGTCCACTACGTGAGTCCAAATTTGCTGCAATCTGTCCACCACAGAATCCACACCAGGACAGTCAGAAGGCTCAACCTGCCCTGAAGAAAAACGAGGCTGAAAACCGGAATTGCAAAAAAAAGGCAAAACCAAAGTAGCCGAACTAGCCCGATTATTAAGGGCGAACTCAGCCAATGGCAAAAAGGTCACCCAATCATCCTGATCAGCAGAAACAAAGCATCTCAGATAGGTGTCCAAAGTCTGGTTGGTTCGTTCGGTTTGGCCATTTGTCTGAGGATGGAAAGCCGAAGAAAAAGACAAATCAAGCCCATCTTAGCACAAAAGGACCGCCAAAACTTAGAGACAAACTGGGACCCTCTGTCCGACACAATGTTCTCCGGAATGCCATGCAAACGAACCACATGCTGAAAGAATAATGGTACCAAATCAGAGGAGGAAGGTAATTTAGGCAAGGGTACCAAATGGACCATCTTAGAAAAGCGATTACAAACCACCCAGATGACAGACATCCTTTGAGAGACAGGAAGATCTGAAATAAAATCCATGGAAACATGCGTCCAGGGCCTTTTCGGGACCGGCAAGGGCAAAAGCAACCCACTGGCACGAGAACAGCAGGGCTTGGCCCGAGCACAAGTCCCACAAGACTGCACAAAAGAATGCACATTCCGTGACAAGGAAGGCCACCAAAAGGACCTAGCCACCAAATCCCTGGTACCAAAAATGCCAGGATGACCAGCCAACACTGAGCAATGAACCTCAGAAATAACTCTGCTAGTCCATCTATCAGGGACAAACAGTTTCTCCGCTGGACAACGGTCAGGTCTATCAGCCTGAAACTCCTGCAGCACCCGCCGCAAATCAGGGGAGATGGCAGACAGAATTACTCCCTCTTTGAGAATACCAGCCGGCTCAGGGACTCCCGGAGAATCAGGCACAAAACTCCTAGAAAGGGCATCAGCCTTCACATTCTTAGAACCCGGAAGGTATGAGACCACAAAATCGAAACATTAGAAAAACAGTGACCATCGAGCCTGTCTAGGATTCAACCGCTTGGCAGACTCGAGATAAGTCAAATTCTTGTGATCCATCAAGACCACCACGCGGTGCTTGGCTCCCTCAAGCCAATGTCGCCACTCCTCGAATGTCCACTTCATAGCCAGCAGCTCCCGATTGCCAACATCATAATTACGCTCAGCAGGCGAAAACTTTCTAGAAAAGAAGGCACATGGCTTCATCACAGAACCATCAGAACTTCTGTGAGACAAAACAGCCCCTGCTCCAATCTCCGAAGCATCAACCTTCACCTGAAAAGGGAGCGAAACATCTGGCTGACGCAACACAGGGGCCGAAGAAAAACGACGTTTCAGCTCCTGAAAAGCCTCCACGGTCGCAGAGGACCAATTTCTAAACTTCTGACAATATACCTCCACCTCATCCTGACCCTGACACAAAGCCAGCAAGGTTTTCTCTGCCTGATCCACTGAATTCGGTTCGTCATAAAGCAATCCAAGCACCAGAAAAAACGCATCTACATTAAGCAATGCAGGATCTCCTGGCGCAAGGGAGAATGCCCAGTCTTGAGGGTCGCCACGTAACAAAGAAATAATAATTTTTACTTGCTGAATGGGGTCACCAGAGGAGCGGGGTTTCAAAGCAAGAAACAGTCTACAATTATTTTTGAAATTCAGAAACTTAGATCTATCCCCAGAAAACAAATCAGGAATTGGAATTCTAGGCTCTAACATCGGATTCTGAACTACATAATCTTGAATGCTTTGGACCCTTGCAGCGAGTTGATCCACACAAGAGGACAGACCTTGAATATCCATATCTACACCTGAGTCCTGAACCACCCAGAGATTAAGGGGAAAAGAGAGACAAAACACACTGCAAAGAAAAAAAAATGGGTTCAGAACTTCTCTTATCCCTCTTTTGAGATGCATTAACACTTTGAGGGCCAGCTTGTTGTGAATTTGCTTTTTGCTCCCTCTAGTGGTTACTAGTTTTTTGACTCTGGTTTTTCTGTCATTCCTTTTATCCGCACCTGGGTCGTTAGTTAGGGGTGTTGCTATATAAGCTCCCTGGACCTTCAGTTCAATGCCTGGCAACGTAGTTATCAGAGCTAGTCTGCTGTGCTCTTGTCTACTGATCCTGGTTCCAGTTATATCAGCTAAGTCTGCCTTTTGCTTTTTGCTATTTGTTTTGGTTTTGTATTTTTGTCCAGCTTGTTCCAAATCTGTATCCTGACCTTTGCTGGAAGCTCTAGGGGGCTGGTGTTCTCCCCCCGGACCGTTAGACGGTTCGGGGGTTCTTGAATTTCCAGTGTGGATTTTGATAGGGTTTTTGTTGACCATATAAGTTACCTTTCTTTATTCTGCTATCAGTTAGCGGGCCTCTCTGTGCTAAACCTGGTTCATTTCTGTGTTTGTCATTTCCTCTTACCTCACCGTCATTATTTGTGGGGGGCTTCTATCCAGCTTTGGGGTCCCCTTCTCTGGAGGCAAGAAAGGTCTTTGTTTTCCTCTACTAGGGGTAGCTAGATTCTCCGGCTGGCGCGTGTCATCTAGAATCAACGTAGGAATGATCCCCGGCTACTTCTAGTGTTGGCGTTAGGAGTAGATATATGGTCAACCCAGTTACCACTGCCCTATGAGCTGGATTTTTGTATTCTGCAGACTTCCACGTTCCTCTGAGACCCTCGCCATTGGGGTCATAACAGTTTGCCAGGCCAATATTAAATGTTTAATGCATTGCAGAAGAGGGATTATAAGAAAGAAGATTCTGAGTTTTTTTTTTTTTTTTCTTCTTCCCCTTTACCTCAGAGTGGCTATGCTTGCTGCAGACATGAATGTCCAGACCTTGATTACAAGTGTGGACCAGCTGGCTACTCGTGTGCAGGGCATACAAGACTATGTTATCAGAAATCCTAGGTCAGAACCTAAAATACCGATTCCTGAACTGTTTTCCGGAGACAGGTTTAAGTTTAGGAATTTCGTGAATAATTGTAAATTGTTTTTGTCCCTGAGACCCTGTTCATCTGGAGATTCTGCTCAGCAAGTAAAAATTGTGATTTCGTTCTTACGGGGCGACCCTCAGGATTGGGCTTTTTCGCTGGCGCCAGGAGATCCGGCATTGGCTGATCTTGATGCGTTTTTTCTGGCGCTCGGTTTACTTTATGAGGAACCCAATCTTGAGATTCAGGCAGAAAAGGCCTTGCTGGCTATGTCTCAGGGGCAGGACGAGGCTGAAGTGTATTGCCAAAAATTTCGGAAATGGTCCGTGCTGACACATTGGAACGAGTGTGCACTGGCCGCTAATTTTAGAAATGGCCTTTCTGAAGCCATTAAGAATGTTATGGTGGGTTTTCCCATTCCCACAGGTCTGAATGATACTATGGCACTGGCTATTCAAATTGACCGGCGGTTGCGGGAGCGCAAAACCGCAAATTCCCTCATGGTGTTGTCTGAACAGACACCTAATTCGGTGCAATGTGATAGTAAAACCGCAAATTCCCTCATGGTGTTGTCTGAACAGACACCTGATTTAATGCAATGTGATAGAATCCTGACTAGAAATGAGCGGAAAATTCATAGACGCCGGAATGGCTTGTGCTACTACTGTGGTGATTCTACACATGTTATCTCAGCATGCTCTAAACGTATAGCTAAGGTTGTTAGTCCTGTCACCGTTGGTAATTTGCAACCTAAATTTATTCTGTCTGTAACTTTGATTTGCTCACTGTCATCTTATCCTGTCATGGCGTTTGTAGATTCAGGTGCTGCCCTGAGTCTCATGGATCTCTCATTTGCTAAGCGCTGTGGTTTTACTCTTGAACCATTAGAAAATCCTATTCCTCTTAGGGGTATTGATGCTACACCATTGGCAGCAAATAAACCGCAGTATTGGACACAGGTTACCATGTGCATGACTCCTGAACACCGCGAGGTGATACGTTTCCTGGTTTTACATAAAATGCATGATTTGGTCGTTTTAGGGCTGCCATGGTTACAGACCCATAATCCAGTCCTGGACTGGAAGGCTATGTCAGTCTCAAGTTGGGGCTGTCGTGGTATTCATGAGGATTCCCTGCCTGTGTCTATTGCTTCTTCTACGCCTTCGGAAGTTCCGTAGTATTTGTCTGATTATCAGGATGTCTTCAGTGAGTCTGAGTCCAGTGCACTGCCTCCTCATAGGGACTGTGACTGTGCTATAGATTTGATCCCAGGCAGTAAATTTCCTAAGGGAAGACTGTTTAATCTGTCGGTACCTGAACATACCGCTATGCGTTCATATATCAAGGAGTCTCTGGAGAAAGGACATATTCGTCCGTCTTCTTCCCCTCTTGGTGCGGGATTCTTTTTTGTGGCAAAAAAGGACGGATCTTTGAGACCTTGTATTGATTATCGGCTTTTAAATAAGATCACTGTCAAATTTCAGTATCCTTTACCGCTGTTGTCTGACTTGTTTGCCCGGATTAAGGGTGCCAAGTGGTTCACCAAGATAGACCTTCGTGGTGCGTACAACCTTGTGCGCATTAAGCAAGGTGATGAATGGAAAACCGCATTCAATACGCCCGAAGGTCATTTTGAGTACTTGGTGATGCCTTTTGGGCTCTCCAATGCGCCTTCAGTTTTTCAGTCCTTTATGCATGACATTTTCCGGAAGTATCTGGATAAATTTTTGATTGTTTATCTGGATGATATTTTGGTTTTTTCTGATAATTGGGATTCGCATGTGGAGCAGGTCAGGTTGGTCTTTAAAATTTTGCGTGAAAATTCTTTGTTTGTCAAGGGCTCAAAGTGTCTCTTTGGTGTACAGAAGGTTCCCTTTTTGGGGTTCATTTTTTCCCCTTCTGCTGTGGAGATGGACCCAGTCAAGGTCCGAGCTATTCTTGATTGGACTCAGCCCTCGTCAGTTAAGAGTCTTCAGAAGTTCTTGGGCTTCGTTAACTTCTACCGTCGTTTTATCGCTAATTTTTCTAGCATTGTGAAACCTTTGACGGATATGACCAAGAAGGGCTCCGATGTAGCTAACTGGGCTCCTGCTGCCGTGGAGGCTTTCCAGGAGTTGAAACGCCGGTTTACTTCGGCGCCTGTTTTGTGCCAGCCTGACGTCTCACTTCCCTTTCAGGTTGAGGTGGATGCTTCGGAGATTGGGGCAGGGGCCGTTTTGTCGCAGAGAGGCCCTGGTTGCTCTGTTATGAAACCTTGTGCCTTTTTCTCTAGGAAGTTTTCGCCTGCCGAGCGAAATTATGATGTGGGCAATCGGGAGTTGTTGGCCATGAAATGGGCATTTGAGGAGTGGCGTCATTGGCTCGAGGGTGCTAAGCATCGTGTGGTGGTCTTGACTGATCACAAAAATCTGATGTATCTCGAGTCTGCTAAACGCCTTAATCCGAGACAGGCCCGCTGGTCATTGTTTTTCTCCCGCTTTGATTTTGTTGTCTCGTATTTACCAGGTTCAAAGAATGTGAAGGCCGATGCTCTTTCTAGGAGCTTTGTGCCTGATGCTCCTGGAGTCGCTGATCCTGTTGGTATTCTTAAAGATGGAGTTATCTTGTCAGCTATTTCTCCGGATCTGCGACGTGTGTTGCAGAGATTTCAGGCTGATAGGCCTGAGTCTTGTCCACCTGACAGACTGTTTGTCCCGGATAAGTGGACCAGCAGAGTCATTTCCGAGGTTCATTCCTCGGTGTTGGCAGGTCACCCGGGAATTTTTGGCACCAGAGATCTGGTGGCCAGGTCCTTTTGGTGGCCTTCCTTGTCAAGGGATGTGCGGTCATTTGTGCAGTCCTGTGGGACTTGTGCTCGAGCTAAGCCTTGCTGTTCTCGTGCCAGCGGTTTGCTCTTGCCCTTGCCTGTCCCGAAGAGACCTTGGACACATATCTCCATGGATTTCATTTCTGATCTTCCGCTATCTCAGGGCATGTCCGTTATCTGGGTGATATGTGATCGCTTCTCCAAGATGGTCCATTTGGTTCCTTTGCCTAAGCTGCCTTCCTCTTCCGATCTGGTTCCTGTGTTTTTCCAGAACGTGGTTCGTTTGCACGGCATCCCTGAGAATATTGTGTCAGACAGAGGATCCCAGTTCGTTTCCAGGTTCTGGCGATCCTTTTGTAGTAGGATGGGCATTGATTTGTCGTTTTCATCTGCTTTCCATCCTCAGACTAATGGACAGACGGAGCGAACCAATCAGACTTTGGAGGCTTATTTGAGGTGTTTTGTCTCTGCTGATCAGGACGATTGGGTGACATTCTTGCCGTTGGCTGAGTTTGCCCTTAATAATCGGGCTAGTTCCGCCACCTTGGTTTCGCCTTTTTTCTGCAACTCTGGTTTCCATCCTCGCTTTTCTTCGGGTCATGTGGAGCCTTCTGACTGTCCTGGGGTGGATTCTGTGGTGGATAGGTTGCAGCAGATCTGGAATCATGTGGTGGACAACTTGAAGTTGTCACAGGAGAAGGCTCAGCGCTTTGCCAACCGCCGCCGCGGTGTGGGTCCCCGACTACGCGTTGGGGATTTGGTATGGCTTTCTTCCCGCTTTGTTCCTATGAAGGTCTCCTCTCCCAAATTTAAACCTCGTTTTATTGGGCCTTACAAGATATTGGAAATCCTTAATCCTGTATCTTTCCGTCTGGATCTTCCTGTGTCGTTTGCTATTCACAATGTATTTCATAGGTCCTTGTTGCGGCGGTACATTGTGCCTGTAGTTCCTTCTGCTGAGCCTCCTGCTCCGGTGTTGGTTGAGGGCGAGTTGGAGTACGTGGTGGAGAAGATCTTGGATTCTCGCCTCTCCAGGCGGAGGCTTCAGTACCTGGTCAAGTGGAAGGGCTATGGTCAGGAGGATAATTCCTGGGTGGTCGCCTCTGATGTTCATGCGGCCGATTTAGTTCGTGCCTTTCATGCCGCTCATCCTGATCGCCCTGGTGGTCGTGGTGAGGGTTCGGTGACCCCTCACTAAGGGGGGGGTACTGTTGTGAATTTGCTTTTTGCTCCCTCTAGTGGTTACTAGTTTTTTGACTCTGGTTTTTCTGTCATTCCTTTTATCCGCACCTGGGTCGTTAGTTAGGGGTGTTGCTATATAAGCTCCCTGGACCTTCAGTTCAATGCCTGGCAACGTAGTTATCAGAGCTAGTCTGCTGTGCTCTTGTCTACTGATCCTGGTTCCAGTTATATCAGCTAAGTCTGCCTTTTGCTTTTTGCTATTTGTTTTGGTTTTGTATTTTTGTCCAGCTTGTTCCAAATCTGTATCCTGACCTTTGCTGGAAGCTCTAGGGGGCTGGTGTTCTCCCCCCGGACCGTTAGACGGTTCGGGGGTTCTTGAATTTCCAGTGTGGATTTTGATAGGGTTTTTGTTGACCATATAAGTTACCTTTCTTTATTCTGCTATCAGTTAGCGGGCCTCTCTGTGCTAAACCTGGTTCATTTCTGTGTTTGTCATTTCCTCTTACCTCACCGTCATTATTTGTGGGGGGCTTCTATCCAGCTTTGGGGTCCCCTTCTCTGGAGGCAAGAAAGGTCTTTGTTTTCCTCTACTAGGGGTAGCTAGATTCTCCGGCTGGCGCGTGTCATCTAGAATCAACGTAGGAATGATCCCCGGCTACTTCTAGTGTTGGCGTTAGGAGTAGATATATGGTCAACCCAGTTACCACTGCCCTATGAGCTGGATTTTTGTATTCTGCAGACTTCCACGTTCCTCTGAGACCCTCGCCATTGGGGTCATAACACAGCTGTACTGTTATGGACCTGGTGGTTAGGAGCACCCGGAATGACCTGATGAGTAAACTAGTAATCGGAACATGCTCTGGGAAAGTGGGAACTCTGCTGAACGCAAACCCTACTCCTATCACACACACTAGAAATAGCCGTGGAGCGTACCTAACTCTCCCTAGACGCCTCTTCACAGCCTAAGAGCTAACTACCCCTAAAGATAGAAATAGAAGCCTACTCTTGCCTCAGAGAAATTCCCCAAAGGTAAAGGCAGCCCCCCACATATATTGACTGTGAGTTAAGAGGAAAATCACAAACACAGGAATGAAACAGGTTTTAGCAAAGGAGGCCAGACTTCATTAAATAGTCAGAGGATAGAAAAGGAAACTATGCGGTCAGCACAAAAAAACTACAAAAACCACGCAGAGTATGCAAAAAGACCCCCACACCGACTCACGGTGTGGAGGTGCAACACTGCACCCCCAGAGCTTCCAGCTAGCAAGGAAATATCATGATAGCAAGCTGGACTAGAATTTAGCAGTACTAAGAAATATATTCAGGCAGCAGTAACAACAAATGAACTAGCAAGGACTTAGCTTCTGCTGGAGTAGACAGGTCCTCAGAGAAGTCCAAGAGAGATCTGAACCAATACTGAGACATTGACAGCTGGCATGAAGTAACGATCTGAGTAGAGTTAAATAGGGAAGCCAGCATAACAATAAACGAGGGCAGCTGAGAAAGCAAACCTCAGAGACCAGCAGTTCCACTCAAAGCCACCAGAGGGAGTCCAAGAGCAGAACTAACCAAAGTACCATTCATGACCACAGGAGGGAGTCCGAGAAATGGAATTCACAACAGGACACATTGCATTAGACAGAGTTAAGAAGTAGGCCCAATGGAATGCCATGCCCAATTCCCCAATTTGGTGTCCTTTTTGGACTTATTAAAATAGTGCCATCACAGCCCCCTAGCCCAAAATTCTGTGGCATATAAGAATAGAGAGCACGTTAACCCTGGTAATCTATTGGCTGTTAAAGGACACATTGCAGAAGACAGAGATAAGAAGTAGGCTCAATGGAATACCATGCCCAATTCCCCAATGTGGTGTCCTTTTTGGACTTATTAAAATTGTGCCATCACAGCCCCCTAGCCTAAAATTCTGTGGCATATAAGAGTACAGAGCACATCAACCCTGATGATCTAGTGGCAGTTAAAGGACACATTGCATTAGACAGAGTTAAGAAGTAGGCTCAATGGATTGCCATGCCCAATTCCCCAATGTGGTGTCCTCTTTGGACTTATTAAAATAGTGCCATCACAGCCCCCCTAGCCCAAAATTCGGTGGCATATAAGAGTACAGAGCACGTCAACCCTGGTGATCTATTGGCTGTTAAAGGACACATTGCAGGGGACAGAGTTAAGAAGTAGGCCCAATGGAATGACATGCCCAATTCCCCAAGTGGTGTCCTTTTTGGACTTATTAAAATAGTGCTATCACAGTCCTCTAGCCCAAAATTCTGTGGCATATAAGAGTACAGAGCACGTCAACCCTGGTGATCTAGTGGCAGTTAAAGGACACATTACAGGAGACAGAGTTAAGAAATACGTATAATAAAACCTGGCACTCAACTTTTATAAATGTGTTTTTTTTATTCCAAGCAGAAGTGCAGTAACAGCAATGCAGTAACAGCATTGCTGTTACTTCACTTCCGCTTGGAATAAAAAAAAACACCTTTATAAAAGTTGAGTGCCAGGTTTTATTATACGTATCACTAAGGTTTTGGAACCTAACTGGGCATGATTATATAGAGCTGTGCACACGCTTTTTTGTTGATACAGAGTTAAGAAATAGGCCCAATGGAAAGCCATGCCCAATTCCCCAATGTGTTGTCCTTTTTGGACTTATTAAAATAGTGCCATCACAGCCCCCTAGCCCAAAATTCATTGGCCTATAAGAGTACAGATCATGTCAACCCTGGTGATCTAGTGGCAGTTAAAGGACACATTGCAGGAGACAGAGTTCAGACATAGGCCCAATGGAATGCCATGCCCAATTCCCCAATGTGGTGTCCTTTTTGGACTTATTAAAATAGTGCCATCACAGCCCCCTAGCCCAAAATTCTGTGCCTATAAGAGTACTGAGCACGTCAACCCTGGTGATCTATTGGCTGTTAAAGGACACATTGCAGGAGACAGAGTTAAGAAGTAGGCCCAATGGAATGACATGCCCAATTCCCCAATGTGTTGTCCTTTTTGGGCTTATTAAAATAGTGCCATCACAGCCCCCTAGCCCAAAATTCATTGGCCTGTAAGAGTACAGAGCATGTCAACCCTGGAGATCTAGTGGCAGTTAAATGACACATTGCAGGAGACAGAGTTATGAAGTAGGCCCAAAGGAATGCCATGCCCAATTCCCCAATGTGGTGTCCTTTTTGGACTTATTAAAATAGTGCCATCACAGCCCCCTAGCCCAAAATTCTGTGGCCTATAAGAGTACTGAGCAGCACGTCAACCCTGGTGATCTATTAGCTGTTAAAGGACACATTGCAGGAGACAGAGTTAAGAAGTAGGCCCAATGGAATGACATGCCCAATTCCCCAATGTGTTGTCCTTTTTGGACTTATTAAAATAGTGCCATCACAGCCCCCTAGCCCAAAATTCATTGGCCTATAAGAGTACTGAGCATGTCAACCCTGGTGATCTAGTGGCAGTTAAAGGACACATTGCAGGAGACAGAGTTCAGAAGTAGGCCCAATGAAATGCCATGCAAAATTCCCCAATGTGGTGTCCTTTTTGGACTTATTAAAATAGTGCCATCACAGCCCCCTAGCCCAAAATTCTGTGGCCTATAAGAGTACAGAGCACGTCAACCTTGTTGATCTAGTGGCAGTTAAAGGACACATTGCAGGAGACAGAGTTAAGAAGTAGGCCCAATGGAATGCCATGCCCAATTCCCCAATGTGGTGTCCTTTTTGGACTTATTAAAATAGTGCCATCACAGCCCCCTAGCCCAAAATTCAGTGGCCTATAAGAGTACTGAGCATGTCAACCCTGGTGATCTAGTGGCAGTTAAAGGACACATTGCATGAGACAGAGTTAAGAAGTAGGCCCAATGGAATGCCATGCCCAATTCCCCAATGTGGGGTCCTTTTTAGACTTATTAAAATAGTGGCATCACAGCTCCCTAGCCCAAAATTCAGTGGCCTATAAGAGTACAGAGCACGTCAACCCTGATGATCTGGTGGCAGTTAAGGGAGACATTGCAGGAGACAGGTTAAGAAGTAGGCCCAATGTAGGGGGTGGTGTCTGACACTTGTAATGGAGTGCTTGGCCTGACAAGCAATTGCCCATGGGGGGTAAACGTTTAAAGGGAACCTGTCACCTGAATTTGGCGGGACCAGTTTTGGGTCATACGGGCGGGGTTTTCGGGTGTTTGATTCACCCTTTCCTTACCCGCTGGCTGCATGCTGGCCGCAATATTGGATTGAAGTTCATTCTCTGTGTTCCGGAGTACACGCCTGCGCAAGGCAATATTACCAGTGGGTAAGGAAAGGGTGAATCAAACACCCGAAAACCCCGCCCATATGACCCAAAACTGGTCCCGCCAAATTCAGGTGACAGGTTCCCTTTAAAAATATTTCATGGGGATCATAGACACCCTTGACAAAAATTGACTGTCTTTAGCAGCATGGAACACGTGAAGCCTGGTGATGTAGTGGTGGAGAATGATGAGAGGTGGAGGAAGGCCTCATTAAAGCCTATTCCCAATGTAAAGGAGCGGGTCTCCTACACTTGTAATGCCCATAGACTAAGTGCATGGGCTGTGAAACATTTCCCCATGGCGGGTGAATTTTTTAAAAAAAATTTGTTAACGGGCATCATAATTTATAAACACCTTGCAAAACTGTAAATTGGTTTCCTACACAGTTGCTGCTGGGAAGGTTCAGCGTTTTACTAAAAATATGGAGGACAAATCGTTGGATGAAGTTATCAGAAAAAGGGGCATGGTGATGACAGGAATGGGAACGTACATGATTAATAACAGTGGTGGCTATGGGAGGTATGAGATCCAGGATACAGCCTACAATGATTAGTCGTTTAGCCACCACCAATTACCATAATGTGTTTCATGCCCGTCAGAAGATCTGTGTAACAGATGCGCGTTAGACTCGGCCTAAAAAATTCCTGTCAAAAATATGTTGCCAAAGATGCAAGTGTCTGTGTAAAGGGCAAAGTGCAACATGTTTGAGAGATGCTGAATTAGGGAAAGCAGATCAGTGTGGTAGGAAAACCAAACAAAATGATGGCTGCTTGTGAAAAACAAAGTTTAAAGAGCAGTGCATGGTCCGTAACTATAAATGTAGCGCCCCCACTGCCGCAGGGCCGAGGGGTACCCGGTACCGGGCCTCTGAGTCTCTGCTCTGGGGTTATCACGGCGGCTAGGCCCCGGTCCGTGACCCTGCCGTGGGGCGCACAGGGGATTACTAGGAGTGGATGATGGTAGTGGTGGTGCGGTGCAGTAAATAACGAGGACACCAGGTTGCAGTCTCTTTACCTCTTTACTGAAGATCTCTGAGTCCACAGTCCAGAATACGGTTCACCAGGCTGCGCAAGTCCGGCCGGTCTGATGGCACCTCCAGAGTTCTCTTCACAGGTGGAAATCTGTGCCTTCCTTCTAGCGCTATGTGTTGCGGTCCTTCCCTGCTGTGCTTACGGAAAGTCCCCACAACCGTTGTGTCTGTTTCTAAAGTTCCCTCACAACTCGATTAAATGATGTTCTTCTAATCCTCCGTCCCTCCCTGTTGTTCTGGTTGGGACGGCACCCGTATGACGGGTAGGCTCGGAGCTCTTCCGGGACCCTAGAGTCGCCCCTCTCCACAAGTTGCCCCCCAAGACTGCATAGGTGATTTAAGTTAGACAGCCCGCCTTAGACTGACTGTCCTGCCGCTGTTTAGAGTATTGCTTGAAGCTGAATGTTATAATACTCCCTCGGCGTTCCGGCCGGCGGTAGTGCGCCTCAGTAGGGTGTTGCTCCGGTCTTACAGCACGACCCCTACTGGTATTCTCCTTTTGCTTGATCTCGTTTCTCACTCAGCACAATCTATCTCGCTTCTAGTCCTTCCTTGGGCACCGCCACTACCCGGAGCAGGCGCGGTCCCGTTACATTCGTTCAAGTTGCCAAGCCTCTGTTAGGATCCCACCCCTGACAGAGACCCTACTGTATCTTCCCCCACAACACCCTCTGCCACAAGGTGTTGCCTGGTTCCAACCCAGTCAGCTTTCTGCTCTAACTTCCTGCCTGACCCCCAGTTTACCCACTATGGTGGGGAGTGGCCTAATGAATAGAACCCTTAGCTCCCCCCGGAGGCCCAGCTGTGAAATGTATTGGTGTCTGTGATACCTGATCAGGGGAACTCCTTCAGTGCCATCGGACGCACCATGGCTCCCCATAGTGGCGGAGCCACAGTACTGCAACGACCAGGACTCTGGGGCGCTGCATAAACACACAAGCTTCTTCATCTTAACCCATACATATTACCAATAATATCCAAATGTCACAGTCAACAATTCTTTTTTCTAGTGTAACAAACACTGTTAAAGGAATGCCACAAAATGTACATAACCACGGCTCTGGGAAACACCAGATTTCCTCTTTCCATCATATGGACGATGATGGTTTTGATGAACACTTTGAAATTTACTACATCCACACCAAGAAGATGAAGATCACAGCTGCAAAAAATGTGCAAAAAAGGCTGTGAATGTCTGGGAAATCATTTTCTCTTGGGCAAACTTTCCCTCTTACTAAAGTGGTACCGAATGATGCATACACAGCTCTCATGTCTATTTAGCCTGAGATGGTTGAAAGATGATGTATTTTGTTTGGTCCATGTCCACTTTTTGAAAGCGAGCACAAAAGAAGGATGAATTAGCGGGAAGACGTGTGATTTTTGACGGTAAGGAGGTGATGCCAGGTACAGATAGGTAGATATGCGTGTCATCGGCGTACTGAAGAGATTGCAAACCATGCCATTACATCAGCTGGCTCAGGCCGAAGGTGTAGATGGAGAAGAGTAGGGGTCCTAGAACTGTGCCTTGGGGAACATCAAAAGACCGGGGTCGAAGTGAGGAGGTGGTGTGGGAGAGGGAGACACTGAATGTCCCTGTAACAGCCTGGTTGTTTTTTAAAGACTCTGCCGATAACCCCAAAAAGGCCAATTGCACCACCGGCCATGCCCGCATCAGCAGGGGTAGCAAAACACCCATTCTAACCACCACAAGCATGATCAGGCACATGGCAGGAAAGCACCCGGCTTTGTCGGTTGAACACAAGGCTCCAAGAAAAATGTGTGCAGGTGATGCCACTGCTTCTTCCGATGTTGTGCGTGCAAGCCAGTCCCCTGTCCATGCTGTTAGGAGTTGAGTTTCCTCTGCTGCACAGGGGGAATCTCGATCCGTGTCTGCTGCGGTCTCCCATTCTGCATCGTCCGCAGTGGAGCCTGCTCAGCGGAGACGTCGGTCCCAGCGTCTCACTAGGACTGATACTGTGCAAAGGGTTACTGCTGCCTCTTCAGGCTCTGCTATTGTACCCTGCACTGATCTGCGGTGAGCAGGCTTTTCTGGGACTAAGTCCTGCTTTGCACACACTGAGCATGCCCAGGGTAAGATCTCTCAGTGGAGATCAAGGGTCACATGCTCAGGTACTGCAGCCAAATCTATTGGTCCTTCTAGGAAGGTCCTGTAGGTGCGCAGGCTCTGTAGCAGCCTCTCATTGGCTCACGAGCTGCAGCTATTTAAGGCTCACATGGCCGCACGGCCATGCGCTAGTATCTTCCTAAGTTACCATATATACTCGAGTATAAGCCGAGATTTTCAGCCCATTTTTTTGGGCTGAAAGTCCCCCTCTCGGCTTATACTCGAGTCATACCCGGGGGTCGGCAGGTGAGGGGGGGCGGGGGCTGTGTAATTATACTTACCTGCTCCTTGCACGGTCCCTGGACGTCCCTGCTTTTCCAGCGCTGCAGCTTCTTCCTGTACTGAGCGGTCACATGGTCCCGCTCATTACAGAAATGAATATGCGGCTCCACCTCCCATAGAGGTGGAGCCGCATATTCATTAATGTATGAGCGGTAATGGTGACCACTCAATACAGGAAGAAGATGCAGCACCGGGGAAGAAGCAGGGACACAGCGCCAGGAGCAGGTAAGTATACGGGGAGGGGGAGCGCAGCACTGCGCGATATTTACCGCTCCTCGTTCCGGTGCGTCCCCGTCATCAGCATCCTCTGGCAGTGACGCTCAGGTCAGAGGGCGCGGTGACGTAGTCAGTGCGCGCCCTCTGCTGAACGTCAGTGCCAAAGACGGAGCCGCACGAGGAGCAGGTAAAAGTGCCTGGGTCCTGAGCGACGGAGAGGTGAGTATGTGATTTTTTTTTTATGGCAGCAAAAGCAAATGGGGCAAGCGGCTGTGCGGAGCATCTGTATGGGGCCATAACACTTGTGCAGCACTATATGGGGCAAGTAGCTGTGCAGAGCATCTGTATGGGGCCATAACACTTGTGCAGCACTATATGGGGCAAGTGGCTGTGCGGAGCATCTGTATGGGGCCATAACACTTGTGCAGCACTATAAGGGGCAAGTGGCTGTGCGGAGCATCTTATGGGGCCATAACACTTGTGCAGCACTATATAGGGCAAGTGGCTGTGCGGAGCGTCTTATGGGGCCATAACACTTGTGCAGCACTATAAGGGGCAAGTGGCTGTGCGGAGCATCTGCATGGGGCCATACCACTTGTGCAGCACTATAAGGGGCAAGTAGCTGTGCGGAGCATCTGTATGGGGCCATAACACTTGGGCAGCACTATAAGGGGCAAGTGGCTGTGCGGAGCATCTGTATGGGGCCATAACACTTGTGCAGCACTATGAGGGGCAAGTGGCTGTGCGGAGCATCTGTATGGGCCCATAGCACTTGTGCAGCACTATAAGGGGCAAGTGGCTGTGCGGAGCATCTGTATGGGGCCATAACACTTGTGCAGCACTATAAGGGGTAAGTGGCTGTGCGGAGCATCTGTATGGGGCCATAACACTTGTGCAGCACTATAAGGGGCGAGTGGCTGTATGGAGCATCTGTATGGGGCCATAACACTTGTGCAGCACTATATGGGGCAAGTGACTGTACGGAGCATCTGTATGGGGCCATAACGCTTGTGCAGCACTATATAGGGCAAATATCTCTATGGAGCATCTTATGGGGCCCTTATTACCCTTTATGCAGGATTATATGGGGCACATTTTAATATGGAGCATCTAATGGGGCCCATCAAACTTTATGGAGCATTATATGGGGCTCCTGATTCAATATGGATATTCAAAAACACTTAACCTACTGATGTCTCAATTAATTTTACTTTTATTGGTATTATTATTATTATTATTTATTGTTATAGCGCCATTTATTCCATGGCGCTTTACATGTGAGGAGGGGTATACATAATAAAAACAAGTACAATAATCTTAAACAATACAAGTCATAACTGGTACAGGAGGAGTGAGGACCCTGCCCGCGAAGGCTCACAATCTACAAGGGATGGGTGAGAATACAGTAGGTGAGGATAGAGCTCGTCATGCAGCGGTTTGGTTGATCGGTGGTTACTGCAGGTTGTAGGCTTGTCGGAAGAGGTGGGTCTATTTTTACTTTTGAAATTTACCGGTAGCTGCTGCATTTTTCACCCTAGGCTTATACTCGAGTCATTAAGTTTTCCCAGTTTTTTGTGGCAAAATTAGGGGGGTCGGCTTATACTCGGGTCGGCTTATACTCGAGTATATACGGTATGTGCTTTGCGCCAGTGTGGTCATGTGTTTGTATGTGTTCAGGGACCCGGCTGAAATAAGCCCCTAGAATGCTGGCACCTCCAGCGAGGAGATTGTGTTTGTGTGTATTCAGGGACCTGGCTGAAATAAGCCCCTAGAATGCTGGCACCTCCGGCGAGGAGTTTTGTGTGCATGCATGACCACTGACTGCTCTCATTTGGGTAGTTAGCCTGTGCCTCTGTGAAAGTCTAACAGGGCACAGAGCTTTGTTTTCTCGGCCGCTCTGTGAAGCTAACAGAGCTGGTTCATATCGCCATATAGTGCCGCCAATTACTTAGCAGCAGGTTCTTTCCTGAACGGTGGATCCCGGGTTGCGAACGCACCAATCCCATCTAATAAATATATTCGGTGCGTTCCGCCAACCCTAACACATGCTGCATGCAAACACGCCTCATGCCTGCATCTGCAGTTGCACACAAACTCAACTACCACCATGTCCTTGTCCCAGCGCACCGTTCAGTTGTCCATACCCCAGTCCTTGGAACGCAAGTGGAAATACTGAGGCAACGCCATAGTACTAAATTCACACATTTCTCATCTGCAGGTGCTCAAAATGTTGCATTTTAGGCCCGTGTGAGGCCTAAGCTTTCAGTAACCTGATGGCGGTGACCATTGCAAGGTACTCACTACCCAGCCGCCACAATTTTGCCCGGTCTGCCGTCATGACATTACACAAGCAACGACATGTCCCACAACATTACCCGGGCCCTCAACAATGCTGTTACAGGGAAAGTGCACCTAACCACGGACACATGGACAAGTGCTTGTGGCCAGGGACGGTATATCTCACTGACGTCACACTGGGTTAGCGTAGAGGAAGCCATGACCCAGTTGGACATTGGGAGACCATGTTACGGATGTATGGAGACAGATTGTGGAAGGCTTTGCATGTCATAGTTAGGGTTTTGATTTTGAACTGTAGCCTCTGGGCAATTGGAAGTCAGTGAAGGGCCTAGCAGAGAGGAGAGGCCGGGAAATAAACGAGGTACAGTTGGATTACTCAGGCATCAGACTTTAGGATAGATTGGAGTGGAGCAAGAGTACTAGAGGGGAGGCCAGACAGTAGAAGGTTGCAATAGTGGAGGCGGGAGATCATGGGGGCATGCACAAACATTGTTGCAGTTTCTTGGAATGTACAGATCCTAGAACTTTTTTTTTTAGTTGTAGTGGGCAGGAGGAGGCAAGGGCTTGGATATGTATATTGAAAGAGAGGGCAGAGTCGAGGATCACACCGACGCCACGAACATCCAGGACTTTTAGTGCCAGTGTGGCGTCCTGGCATTACACAGGCACGTGTCCCAAAACATTACCTGTGCCCTCCAAGATGCTGTTATTGGCAAAGTCAACCTAACCACAGACATGTGGACAAGTGGTTGTGGTCAGGGATGGTACATCACACTAACAGCACACTGAGTTAACATAGTGGAAGCCGGGACCCAGTCCGACATTGGGATGGTGCACGTCTGACCAGCCACGAGTATTGTGGTGTCAGGACATTTTTTACCTTTTGTGCATTACTGCCCTTTTTCAAGATGGCGTCTTTGGTCTCATGTGCACTGTGTCTCCTGCTATAAAACTCCACCCCAGCCTTCAGTCTGTGCTAGAGTATTCTGCCTTGCATCCAGCTCCTGAACTCTGATTACTCCCTGGCTATACACCTGCTCCTGTGAACCTGTGTGGTGATCCTGTTACTCTGCTCTGAGTTCCTGCTGCATACACAAGTTTCCAGTAATCCTCCTTCATCTGCTGTTCGTGTTTACTTCCATCTGCATTTGCTGGACATGTAAGCTGTTGCTGCTTTGCAATAACCTGAGACTATTAACCAGGCCTCCCTGGTTGAGCTAAGATATGATTTGAACTGCCTAATAATCATATCTATCTGTGCCTGGACTAAGACAAGGATTTATTCATGTCAAGTATCCTCAAGAATAACTGTGCTTCATAGACTTTCTGCTTGATTGCATTTTCCTCTGAAGTTTCCTATAGACTGCTAAGCTGCGTTTATTATTTGCACAGTGTTGTGGACTTGAGTTTCTCTCTGCACCTGTTTGAATCACCGTGTGATAATATAGACTTTACCACTTATAAAACTGTGTCCTGTAGTTGTCTTGTTCCACGCAAAGAGTCTCCTGAGTTATCCCCTATAATTATTACATGCGGGCCCTTAGTCAATTTGGGTTGTCCCCACAGTCTTCAGCTACTCCACCTCCTCCTCTTCAGCCTCCATTTCTGCAAGTAGCACATCAGTCACAAGCTGGAAGCACTGCAGCATTGCCTCAGCCAAGCGGCAACAGGCTGTGCTGAAGCTAATATGCTTAGGTGACATCCCACACAATGATGAATATTTGTGGACACTGGACAGCTCTGAAAGACCAGGCCGATCTGTGGCTGACACCGCTGAACCTAGAGCCAGCCATGGTCGTGTGGGACAATGGCTGGAACCTGGTATCTGCTCTGTGTCGAGGCGAGCTCACACATGTGCCATGCCTGGCCCATTTGCTTAATCTCATTGTTCAACATTTTATGAAAAGCAACACGGAGGTGCCAGATCTGCTAGGAAAAGTATGAGGCTCTGCGTACACATTTTAGAAAGTCAGCTAGAGCTTCATCCACCTTTGACGTGATTCTGCAGCACTTGCAGCTTATGTCTCGCTGACTGTTGTGTTATGTCCTCCCCATGCATTGGCACTCTACACTGCATATTTTGGAAAGGATTTTTGAGTGGAAGAGGGCAGTTGTTGACTACCAGCATCAACAAGGCCACAGGTGTTCAGTTCTGAATTCACACATAAGATCTCATGAGTGGACATGGATGTCAGACATATATGTACCATGCTCCAAACTTTGAGGAATTCACCAAGATGGCGAGCGGCAATGACGCCATAATTAACATCTCCATGCTGCTTCTCTGTGTTCTAATATTAATATTTATAGTTATTTATATAGCTTATTTATATATATTTACAGTTTCAAACACAACAGTCCTAAGTAACAATGATAACAATAATACAATAATTAAACAGAAATAAAACTACCCTGCTAGTGACAGCTTAGAATCTACACTAACTTATAACGATAACAATAATTAAAATGAAAAAAAAAAGGGTGACAACTTAAAATCTACAATGAGGTGGGGGAAATAAAAAGTACAGGGGAATGTATTTACAATGATGTATTTACAATGATATTACTGAGGTTTGTCGAAAGTAGTGGAGGCCTGAGGACAAGGAGGAGGGGGAGACCATGGTCAGTTGTGCTTTTGGTGAGGACACGGAAGTATCGACTGTTTGCAGTCTATGACGCCTGGCTGAGTTTAGGTTACACTGCCTTTCCCGTCACCCTCGCGTTCTCCAAATTTTGGGTGACAGACAATACTGATTGGTGTTGTTGACACTTCTAGACCCAAGCTACAAGGAGAACTTTATATCTTTTATTCCAGAGGCAGACAGGTGTACTACAAGGTTGTAGGACCATAGGGCCCTTCTTGCTGAATTATTTAAAAAAATCCCATCTGAAAACGCTGGCAGAAGAGGTCACAGTTCGTTGGCCAAGTAAAGAGTACTGGTGAGAGAGACACAACTCCAATCCAGCAGAGGCTGTGGAACACTGGCAAAGTTCAGGGAGAGTTTTCTCAGACCCTCCCATTGCCCTGGCCCTGAGGCATGGTGGACTCTCACAAGGAGTGGAAAGTTTGGGAAATGCAGAGGGAGTACCTTGCTGACCATACCAACATCCTCTGTGCCCTTTAATTATTGTTTAGCAAAGCTGAACACAGAGTATGAACTGTCTCTTTCTACTGTGCACGTGCGCTGTACTCACGTTCATGGAGCGCACGGTGCCTCACTCTCTGGTGGTCATTGGGCACATGTCTCCTTGCTTTATGGCAGTATCACTGTTATTGGCGGGAGAAAATGCCTTCATAATACAGAGACAGAGTACAACACCACCCAAGCGTTCACACTCTGCTCCTCAGACTTTCTATGTGCGCAGTGACTGCCTGTAGGCAGAAGATGAGGATGGTGGTAGTAGTAGCTGGAGCATTTAACACAGTCATGAAGAAGCCATAACAACTTGAAAGAGAAGTATTTTTAATGAGATACCACACTGTTCGATATGTGGCCTGCATTTTTTACTTTTTCAAGCTAAAATAGTGTACCGAACTAGGGTAACAGACAGCAAATACTGTGCAAAAAAGGCCTAAAATGCGCTAACTTGGAGCACGTAGATATATCAGTGCTGACACGAAAATACCACACTGGCAAATCTGTGGCCTTTGAATTTTTTTAATGCAAAATAGTGCTGTATAGAATTTGAGTATCACATAGCCAAAAAATAAATACACCGGCTCCGAATTTGAGTATCACACAGCCAAAAAATAAGTACACTGGCCTCCAATGCACAAACTTGGAGCACAAAGATATATGACGGCTGTAACGGAAATACCACACTGGCAAATCTGTGGCCTTTGAATTTTTTTTATGTGAAATAGCGCTGTATAGAATTTGAGTATCACACAGCCAAAAAATAAGTACACCGGCCTCCAATGCCCAAACTTGGAGCACAGAGATATATGACGGCTGTAACGGAAAAACCACACTGGCAAATCTGTGGCCTTTGAATTTTTTTTATGCGAAATAGCGCTGTATAGAATTTGAGTATCACACAGCCAAAAAATAAGTACACCGGCCTCCAATGCCCAAACTTGGAGCACAGAGATATATGACGGCTGTAATGGAAATACCACACTGGCAAATCTGTGGCCTTTGAATTTTTTTTATGCGATATAGTGCTGTATAAAATTTGAGCATCACACAGCCAAAAAATAAGTACATCGGCCTCCAATGCCCAAACTTGGAGCACAGAGATACAGTACATACCAAAAGTTTGGACACACCTTTCTCATTTACAGATTTTTCTGTATTTTCATGACTATGAAAATTGTAAATGCACACTGAAGGCATCAAAACTATGAATTAACACATGTGGAATTATATACTTAACAAAATAGTGTGAAATAACTTAAAATATGTCTTATATTCTAGGTTCTTCAAAGTAGCCACCTTTTGCTTTGATGACTGCTTTGCACTCTCTTGGCATTCTCTTGATGATCGTCAAGAGATAGTCACCAGAAATGGTCTTCCAACAATCTTGAAGGAGTTCCCAGAGATGCTTAGCACTTGTTGGGCCTTTTGCCTTCACTCTGCGGTCCAGCTCACCCCAAACCATCTCAATTGGGTTCAGGTCTGGTGACTGTGGAGGCCAGGTCATCTGGTGTAGCACCCCATCACTCTCCTTCTTGGTCAAATAGCCCTTACACAGCCTGGAGATGCATTTGGGGTCATTGTCCTGTTGAAAAATAAATGATGGTCTAACTAAACGCAAACCAGATGGAATAGTATGCCGCTGCAAGATGCTGTGGTAGCCATGCTGGTTCAGTATGCCTTCCATTTTGAATAAATCCCCAACAGTATCACCAGCAAAGCACTGCCACACCATCACACCTCCTCCTCCATGCTTCACGGTGGGAACCAGGCATGTAGAGTCCATCAGTTCACCTTTTCTGCGTCGCACAAAGACACGGTGGTTGGAACCAAAAATCTCAAATTTGGACTCATCAGACCAAAGCACAGATTTCCACTGGTTTAATTTCCATTCCTTGTGTTCTTTAGCCCAAACAAGTCTCTTCTGCTTGTTGCCTGTCCTTAGCAGTGGTTTCCTAGCAGCTATTTTACCATGAAGGCCTGCTGCACAAAGTCTCCTCTGAACAGTTGTTGTAGAGATGTGTCTGCTGCTAGAACTCTGTGTGGCATTGACCTGGTCTCTAATCTGAGCTGCTGTTAACCTGCGATTTCTGAGGCTGGTGACTCGGATAAACTTATCCTCAGAAGCAGAGGTGACTCGGTCTTCGTTTCCTGGGGCGGTCCTCATGTGAGCCAGTTTCTTTGTAGCGCTTGATGGTTTTTGCAACTGCACTTGGGGACACTTTCAAAGTTTTCCCAATTTTTTGGACTGACTGACCTTCATTTCTTAAAGTAATGATGGCCACTCGGTTTTTTTTTTACTTAGCTGCTTTTTTCTTGCCATAATACAAATTTTAACAGTCTATTCAGTAGGACTATCAGCTGTGTATCCACCAGACATCTGCTCAACACAACTGATGGTCCCAACCCCATTTATAAGGCAAGAAATCCCACTTATTAAACCTGACAGGGCACACCTGTGAAGTGAAAAGCATTTCCGGTGACTACCTCTTCAAGCTCATCAAGAGAATGCCAAGAGTGTGCAAAGCAGTCATCAAAGAAAAAGGTGGCAACTTTGAAGAACCTAGACTGTAAGACATAATTTTGTTGTTTCACACTTTTTTGCTAAGTATATAATTCCACATGTGTTAATTCACAGTTTTGATGCCTTCAGTGTGAATTTCCAATTTTCATAGTCATGAAAATACAGAAAAATCTTTAAATGAGGTGTGTCCAAACGTTTGGTCTGTACTGTATATGACGGCTGTAGCGGAAATACCACACTGGCAAATCTGTGGCCTTTGAATTTTTTTTGATGCGAAATAGTGCTGTGTAGAATTTGAGTATCACACAGCCAAACAATAAGTACACCGGCCTCCAATGCCCAAACTTGGAGCACAGAGATATGACGGCTGTAACGGAAATACCACACTGGCAAATCTGGGGCCTTTGCACAAGGGTAGCACACACAACTATGCTACGTATGCCTGACAAACTATAACTTTTCAAAAGGCCTCAGTCTGACAGAACAGACTGTATATTTTTTTTTTTTGGGGGGGGGGAATTTTTTGAAAAAAAAAGAAAAAAAGGTATATAGACAGTAAATAAGCTGCAGCAGGCAGTTATGGAGCTTTGGGAAGGATGCAGTGGGAGCAATGGATGCACATACAGTGCCTGCAAGCCTTGCACTGATGTGGATATGCCGTGCCTACCTAGCGCTGCAATATCGGGACCCACGAATTAGCCCTAAAAAGGACTTTTGGTTTCTGAGTAGTTGTGGATGTAAGAGTGGCAGACCTACACTACCTCTAAAACCACGATTCTGACCCTATCTCAGCAGCAGCTCTCCCTACTCTCGCTGAAATAGGAACAGAATGCAGCGAGCAGGGCGGCGCCTGGTCTCTTATACTTGGGATGATGCTGTACGGCCCAGCCAATCACTGCACGACCACAATAAAGATGGCTGCGGCATTTCATGGCCTGGCAGACAATCCCTGCACCGTGATTGGGTCTCTAAAGTCCACCAAAACTGCTGGGTGGAGACTGCAGTTACCGCCGAATAATCCCGGAAATGCTCGCTGGTCGCTGAGTACGCCGAGCATAGCGATACTCGGGCGAGTACCGAGTAGTGGCGAGCACGTTAGCTCATCACTAGTTATTATGGGTATATTGAATGAATTATTCTCTCATTCCACCTTAGTATCAATATTAGTGATTAATAAAAATTCCCTCAACTTTTTTTATTTTTTCATTTATTTTCCTTAATTTGGCCTGGCTATATCCTTTTTGGACAAATTTAGTGGTAATTTTGTTGTGATTCTTCATGATAATCTTCTTCCTTCGTGCAGTTTCTTTTGATTCCCATAAACTGCCCTCTTGGAATATTTTCCAGCCACATCAGTAAATGGCAACTATTCAATCAAAGATAGCTATTGCTGTCTGTTGGCTTACTATACATTTTGGAGGTTATATCTTTTCCATCTATAAACACTGTGATGTCCAGAAAATTAATAGATGTGGTGCTGGTGGTTGAAGTAAAATGCAAATTAGGGCGCATTCAGTTCTAGGTAAATTCCTAGCCCCATATGGAAATATAAGCAAAGCGCCGGTGTAACCCCTTTAAGTATCTTCTGGAGGCTAGGCTTCTGTTTGTGTTTGCTCAATTGCCTTAAAATATTATCTGGAAATCCCTGTTATTTCGAGGTATATTTTAACAGTACACTATTTCTTTTAGAACTGTTGACATCTTAGATCTCTGCCTCAATACCTGGGTAGAAAATTAAAGGGAATTTTTTAACAGATTCTTTCCAAGTAATCTGAGATTAGTATTATGTAGAGACAGCAACCCTGATTCCAACGATGTGTCACTTACTGGTCTGCTTGCAGTTGAACTGATAAAAGTGCTGTTTTATCAGCAGGTGAGTATCACTGAAAGACTACTAAACCTACTGCCATGTAATTTTTCATATTCATAAGCTCCGTATAACCTCTCCACCAGTGATTGGCAGTTTTCTGCTTATGCACAGTAGACATAGAAAGCTGCCATTCAGTGGTGTGTGCGGGGTTGTACAGAGCTCAACATTCAGAGAACTGGTAGATCTGCAGCAGATAAAACTGTGATTTTATAAAAAAGGCAGCAAATAGCCCACTAAGTGGGCTGGAATCAAGGTCTTTGTCCCTTCATCATGTTGCTCTCAGATGGGGTAGCAAAAATCTTCCTTTAAGTTGTCTGGATCTTATGCATAAACCAGAATAAGTTTACTAGTGAGCCATATTTTCTAAAAACAATGAATAACTTAATGAGTTACTTCATTAAAGTTAAATGCATTCAGTACTCGTTGCAGCTTATCTACCAGCCAGCTGAACCTCAGGTCTTGAAGATTAGTTCCAGAATGGAATAATCACTGTTGTTTTCCTTATTAAATTGCCGAACCATAGATCCTTGACAACTAAACAGGCACCCGAGCTGCACTTTCTCCAAATAATAAGCTCCTGATCTAATGTCGGCTGTAAATTTTAATAATCATTACATTGTTACTTTGACTCAAATTTACAAAATCCAGCTCCGCCATAAGACATCATATGACCATTTGACCTTTGAGGTTTTTCTTTAATTAGAGTGCTTATTGCTTTACTTTTAATTGTGAGTTGATTTATAATTTTACAATTCCATAAACAGGGAACATCATCTCCAATCATATAATTAGTTGATTTGCGAGAACATTGTGGTTTAATTATGGTAAAATATTATTTATCCTGATTGGACAGCTGGTATCGGTTTACTGCACACCATATTTTTGTGACCTTTTCCTGGCCCCATCAGTGCAGATGGAGACATTGCAATCATTATTTCAACACATTTATAGTTTACTGTTTTGTAAAATTTATTTTGTCTTTCCAAAAAAGAAATAGGTGAAATAAATATTTCCCTTTTGCAGAATCTCTTATCAGCATTCTTTTAATTTAATTAAAAGACAGCTCCAATGTATAATTTATATTAATGCATCTATCTCTCTGCTACACATTGCATATATTTACTTTAGGACAGCAGCGTGCATACTAAACGTGTTTGTGTTAATTGAAAGGAATTGGAGATACTTAGAAAATTATAGTGGCAGTGCCAGGCAAGTTTGTTTTGGAAAAAAATGTCAAGTTACTCTTAGTCCTAAACACAAGAAAAGTTAGCTGCTCTGATTTTGGTGGAGGAATAGCAGCAGAGGTACAAAAATGTCATAAAATGTAACTTTTATTTAGTCAAATTAAAATCTAAATATGGAAAACACTCAATATAAGACACATATATAAGTGGGACAGAGCAATTAAAATCTGTAATTGTGTATACAGATAGTCAATACACTTTTAACCACTATAATAATAATATTAACAATCTTTATTTATATAACGCCAACATATTCCGCAGCGCTTTACAGCCTAACAGTTTCAAACACAACAGTCATAAGTAATAACGTTAGCAATACAATAATTAAAGCAAAAGAAGTCGACCCTGCCCGTGAGAGCTTACATTCTACAATGAGGTGGGGGAGATACAAAGTACAGGTGTGTATTTACAATGATGTATTTACAATGATGGTCCAGCCATCTTCAGGGGGTGGGGGATAGATGGAGATAGTGAATGGGCTACACACACAAACATAAAATGACTTTGATTAGGGAACGTGATAGGCCGCTCTGAACAAATATGTTTCGAGGGAGCGGCAAAAAAATTATGTAAATTGTGGATCATCCTAATATCTTGGGGTAGAGCATTCCAGAGGATTGGCGCAGCGCCGGAGAAGTCTTGGAGTCGGGAGTGGGAGGTACGGATTAGTGCAGAGGTTAGTCGAAAGTCATTTGCAGAGCGCAGAGGTCGGTTAGGCCGATAGCCAAAAATGAGTGAGGAGATGTAAGGGGGTGCTGCACTGTGGAGAGCTTTGTGGGTGAGAACAAGAACTTTGAATTGTATCCTGTAATGAATAGGCAGCCAGTGTAACGACTGGCAAAGAGCGGACCCGTCCGAGTAACGATTAAGGTACCATCACATTAAGCGACGCTGCAGCGATATCGACAACGATGCCGATCGCTGCAGCGTCGCTGTGTGGTCACTGGAGAGCTGTCACACAGACAGCTCTCCAGCGACCAACGATGCCGAAGTCCCCGGGTAACCAGGGTAAACATCGGGTTACTAAGCGCAGGGCCGCGCTTTAGTAACCCGATGTTTACCCTGGTTACCAGCGTAAACGTAAAAAAAAAAAACAGTACATACTTACATTTCGGTGCCTGTCGCGTCCCCCGGCGTCCGCTTCCCTGCACTGTGTAAGCACCGGCCCTAAAGCACAGCGGTGACGTCACCGCTGTGCTTTGCTTTATGGCCGGCACTGACACAGTCAGTGCAGGAAGCTCTGAGCAGCAGCGCGGACGCCAGGGGACGTGACAGACATCAGAGGGTGAGTATGTAGTGTTTTTTTTTTAACTTTTACAATGGTAACCAGGGTAAATATCGGGTTACTAAGCGCGGCCCTGCACTTAGTAACCCGATATTTACCCTGGTTACCATTGTAAAACATTGCTGGCATCGTTGCTTTTGCTGTCAAACACGACGATACACGCCGATCTGACGACCAAATAAAGTTCTGGACTTTCAGCAACGACCAGCGATATCACAGCGGGATCCAGATCGCTGCTGCGTGTCAAACACAATGATATCGCTATCCAGGACGCTGCAACGTCATGGATCGTTGTCGTTCTCGTTGCAAAGTCGTTTAGTGTGAAGGTACCTTTAGCCAGATGATGACCCTGGCTGCTGCATTAAGGATAGACATGGAGAGGGGAAAGTCAAGTGAGGGGGAGGCCAATTAATAGCGTGTTACAGTAGTCCAGGCAGGAGTGGATCAAGGCGACAGTGAGGGTTTTTGTTTCCATGGTGAGAAAAGGACAGATTCTAGAGATGTTCTTTAGGTGTAAGCGGCACGAGCGGGCAAGAGATAGTATATGGAATGTGAAGGAGAGATTGGAGTCAAACATAACACCCAGACAGCCTGCCTGCTGCCGGGGTGTTATTATGGTGCCACCTACGGAGAGGGAAATGTCATATTTAGGGAGGTTAATAGATGGCGGGAGCAGAAGAAGTTCAGTTTTGGAGAGGTTGAGTTTCAGATAGAGGGCGGACATGATGTTAGAGACTGCGGACAGACAGTGGCGTTCTGTAGTACAGCGGGAGTAAGGTCAGGGGATGATGTGTATAGTTGTGGCATATAGAGTGCTAGGCCAGCATGGATTCTGATTTATATGCTGAATAGTGCAATACCTGCCTAAGACAAGAGGATGTGGTTGAAAAGGACAAAAAAAATGCAAAAGGACACCTTTGGGATATCATGAAAAGGGTACTATGTTAGGTGTACTTGTATTATAATGCTAGGCACTGCTAATCAAAAAACACCAGAATATAACACGATAAACAAAAACCAACCAAAACAATGATGGATCAGAAATTTGTTGAGGACAAATTAAAGTGCCCCTGAAATAATTGTGAGAATGGGGATAGTGGAAAGGCACTAACATAACAGTCTCAATACTTTATGAGGTACAGTTAAATACCATCCCAATGATGGATCAGGTATATTGGAATGAGGGGGTAGAGTACCCTTGATTATTCACGGTAGGGCTAGTGTGCATTGGCATTTACACTTTTGAGACACTGCAGTTCCAAAGGTGTGTAGTGAGTCAGATAATGCAAACAAAATTCCACTCCAGTGATGGATAAGATATATTCAAAATAAGAACGTTAGAACCAACTACCCCAATGGTGGATCATAATAACAAAAAATAATAAGTGGAAGGAATAGGAACATTTTCACCCATTGATGAGTTGTCAGTGGACAGGCATCAAGGGTGTCCTAGGCAGTTTTAGTGATTGCCCAGGGATGACTTCACTGGCCTAATTCCCCTTTGCTTCCGCCCTGACAAGGGCAGTCCACAGCTAAAGACTATAACAATTGGCCCTGCATTCTCCCTCCATGTCTCTCATGCTTCCCAACTTGTTTCTACCATAGAAGTCATGAGGGGACCTATGTGCATGGTGTTGTGGGAATTTGTGCTATAGAGCCTAACATAAGAGCCACTTTTGTCTCCACGATCTCTCAGATAGTGCTGATTCAGGTGACAATAACAGTTTGCAGGTTACGGTATATTATTTATTTTGCTTTCTGATATCATTGTTACGCATCTGCCTCAGCTCGGCAGGGCTTTATTACCTTCCCCTTTGGCCTCTGCACTCTACGTCAGGTTTTAGAAGTGGCTGGTGTGCTTCTATGTGATCATCTGCCTAGGCCTATATAAGGCCCACTAATACAAACACGTGTGTCTTGGTATTAAGACTCCTAGTTCTGTATGTTTGGCTGTGCACCACTGCCTGCTCCATACCTGCTTTCTGTGTCCTGTCTGCTTGCAGTCTCCAGTGCTTCAAATCCTTGCTTCATACCTGCTGACTCCAGGGTTTCAAGTCCTCACTCCATACATGCTTTTCTAAAGCTGCATCAACACCCAGGATCTATGTGCCCGTGCAGACCTTGGATCATTAGAGGATCCTCTTCACAAGGTGATGCCATAACAACCATCATATTACACAATGCTTTACAGACATCATAAGTCTCCCCTTTGGGACTGAAATATAAGTTCTAAATCAGTATATATTTTCTGTGTGGTAGGTAACTGGGACAAAGCTCATGAAAATATGAGAAGAACTTGAAGTTGTTGTCCTTAATGGGATTTGAACCTAGGATCCCAATGCTGCAAAGCAACAGTGCTAACAACAGAGCCACCGTGTTTCCCACTTTTGAAAATAGGAAGATTAATAAATGGCCTTGTGCATATCTTGCTTTCAAGGGAACCCATCATCAGGTTTTATACCCCAAACTAATGGCATATATGTAAAGGCACTGTAATACTGATTACACATTTACCTTTATTTTATAGAAATGTATTGCTGGATTATTAGCAAATGATCAACAAATGGATTAGGTGGGCACTGTAATTTCAGCTCTACTTCCTCTCTTCCCTAATCCCCGCCGCCGACTGTCCCCTGTTAGTGATTGACAGGTCACTCTTCATTCAGTGATCTGCCTCTTCTGCCTAAGATCTAGTGCCTTCATTGCCAGGGAATGGAGGGGGGTGAGCATGCATAATGCATGGTAAGGTCCAGATAAAGAAGACTGTCACTGTCTGTTGCAATGTCTATAATTTGACCAGTCAATGACTATCTTCTTTACTTTGACGACCAACACACGAATGTGAAGTGAAGAAAAGAATCAGTGTCTGCTCTGCAAACTATAGACATCATGACAGACATGGACAGTCTTCATCAGAACCTCATTGTGCATGCAGAGAAGACCATACTTTAATAGCTGCAAGGGTCTGAGTCATATGAGAGACTAGTTGGGCCTGTGGATCCTTGGTGGCTTCTCCCCTTCTGTTGCCCCAGAGAACATGCAGACCTAAAAGTTACTGGCAGCAGGCTGCAACAAGCCACCAGGAACGTAGCCGCACAGAAGACAAAAAATATTGCAGCGTATGAAATCATTCAGCCACAGTCTGATAAATCTTACCTGGGGTTTAGGCAGCATGTATCTGTGACGCCCACCAGGGCTGTGGGGTATTCAGAACCAGGTCAGACAGTTATTTGGGGTAGTCATGGGGCCGTGACTTGACTCCATGGCCTTGGGCGTGCAATAAAAATGTAAGGAGAAAAGTTTTAAGGGATTGATTCATGATGCCACTCGTGGTGTTCAGCAAGGGATGGCCGACGCTGCTGTTCATGTCCACTGGTGCAAATGGTGATGAAGCAAAGATGGTAAAGCTCCCCTTGGGTAGAGCGGGGCCCCAGGGCTGATATAACAGTCAGTTCAGGTTGTGGTGAACGTTGGGGTGCAGAGAATAGGCAAGAGACGCAGAAAAGTGCAGTTTTCTTTACCTTTACTTCTTGGTGGATGAACATGCAGTCCAGGGTTCCAGTTACAGATGACAGCAGGAGTCTGGCCAGCCTGGAAGCATTCAGGGGGTCCACCTTGCCAGGTGGGGTTGGAGGCCTTCCTGCTGTGCTCTATTTTCAGGTCCCTGCTGCCTGTAGCTAGCTGCGGCCCTCTCCTATGTGTTGGCTTCGACCTGTATGGCAGACAGAGCAAGCCTATCAAGGGCACTGCCTGTTCACTAGCAGCCCCAGGCTCTTAGTCTGCTGCGGTGCCTCCGGGTGTTCAGTGTGGACAGGGAGCTTGCAATCCCCTGCCCTCCAGATTTGGCTGTCAGGGCGTACAGCACCCGAACAGCCAAGGACTCTGGTGTACTTCTTGTCAACGCTCTGCTCCGGGGTCAGCTCTGACACAGCTGCAATTCCCCAGAGCCCTTGTTTCTGCTCCTCTCTTCCCTCTCCTCCTACTAACTTCCTAATAGCCTACACTGACTCCTCCTCCTGACCAGAGAGAGCAGCTCCCCTGTAGTCGGGTCTAGAGTTCTGCCTTCTGGCCTGGAGCTGGAATTGTGATGCATGCTGTGTATTACCTGGCATGAGGACCTCTTCCTGCTTCCAGGCATGAAATCACCCCTCAAAGGGAGGCAATGTCACCGTCGCAACTGGACTCTGGGGTGCCACATTCCCACCTAGTTAACTTCAGTACATCCCGGATTGAAAAAACATAACAAGAACAGTTAATAACAACAGTAAATGAAAATCTACAAAGTCTTAAAAATTACAGAAAAACAAAAACAAAAAAGAAAAGCAATAACACAGTTACTATGGCGTCTAGTCCTTACGCTGCCATCCAGGAATTGTCTTTGTCCGCGTATGTGGAGTTTGGTTGGTGGAAACCACTTTAGCCCACTTTGCGTGTTGACCCTGGGTGTGGCTACAGGGCACTCTGTAGGTGGGCCTGGTTTTCGGCCACACAGGCGGCTTATTTTCAAGGTCAAGTCAGGGTAACTACACTGCTCAAAAAAATAAAGGGAACACTTAAACAACAGAATATAAGAATATAACTCCAAGTAAATCAAACTTCTGTGAAATCAAACTGTCCACTTAGGAAGCAACACTGTTTGACAATCAATTTCACATGCTGTTGTACAAATGGAATAGACAACAGATGGAATTTATTGGCAATTATCAAGGCACACTCAATAAAGGAGTGGTTCTGCAGGTGGGGACCACAGACCACATCTCAGTACCAATGCTTTCTGGCTGATGTTTTGGTCACTTTTGAATGTTGGTTGTGCTTTCACACTCGTGGTAGCATGAGACGACTCTACAACCCACACAAGTGGCTCAGGTAATGCTGTACAAAACAGCTGACATGTTGCGACTTTGATGCGGGCTCACCGCAGGAGCCCACATCAAAGGAGGAGACACGACATGATCCATACTAGTACGGAGCATGTCGTGAAGGGGTTAAGAAAGTGTACACCTGTAGAAGGCCAATTTCGGTTTTTATTTATTTTTTTTACACAAAGCACGTTAAACTGTATGCATGAATCATTGAATCAATAAAAAATGTTTGAAGATTTTTTGTGAGTTTAACCCATTCACCTCCTTGAGGTTTTTGAGTTTTTGTTTTTTGCTCCCCCTCTTCCTAGAGCCATTACTTTTTCATTTTTTCTGTAAATATACCCAATGTAAGGGCTTTTTTGTAGGATGAGTTGTACTTTTGAACTACACCATTAGTTTTACCATATAGTGTACTGGAAAACAGGAAAAAAATTCAAAGTACTGTAAAATTGCAAAAAAAGTGCAATTCCAAAATAGTTTTTTCTTTTTTTTTTTTACCTTATTCACTAAATGCCAAAATTGACTGTTCATTATGATTCTCCAAGTCTTTACAAGTTCCTAGATACCAAACATGTATAAGTTCTTTTTTGTTTAAAGGGTGAAAATAAAATCCAAAGTTTGCAAAAAAACAGTTGCCATTTTCCGAGACTTACAGCATCTCCATTTTTCGTGATCTGTGACTGGTTGAGGGCTTATTTGTTTAATGCCAAGCTGATGTTTTTATTCATACCATTTTGGTGTAGATATGATCGTTTGGCAGCCCATTTTTGCATTTTAATGTAATGTTGCGGGACCAAAAAAACGTAATTATGGCATTTTGATTCTTTTTCTTGCTATGCCATTTACTAATCAGATTAATTATTTTTATATATTAATTGAACAGTCAATTCTGTACACAGCGATGTGTATTTTTTATTGTTTTATTTTGAATGGGGTTGATTTAAACTTTTATATTTTTTAATTCTTTTAATATTTTTTAAAGTATTTTTTTACTTTTTCCTTGCTTCAGTAGTCTCGAATAGACTAGAAGCTGAGATCTTCTGATCACTTGTGCTACACATAGCAATTCGGCTCCTGGGTTGTCATGCCAACACATCATCGACCCGCGGACATGTGACATGGGTGCCGATGGGAGGCGTTTGTGACGCTCTTCTTATGAAATTTAATATCAGGTGCACCACAATTTAATTGATAATAATATATTAATAGTAACCAAGGTGCCACAGAATGCATGGAAAGAAGCTATGCACAAATCGAGAAAAAGACCAATGCACAGAAACCTACGCACACGCGTAAAATTAGAAACATATCTTTATTGTCACAAAAAGCACATACAAGTTTAAAAACAGGTAAAAACAATATATTGACACCTTATCCCATGCCAATAGACCTTAGCCTGATGTAAACACACAACCCCAAATATGAAAATGATAACACCAAACAGATAACAAAATTGTTACAGTGAGGCAATGAGCGAAATTGCGATGCATAAAATACACAAAATCACATTATCCAATAATCAAAGCAATCTACAATATCAGAAAGCATAGGCAATAAATGGGCGTCCCCATAAATGTCTCACATGTATAACTCCCTATGTATAGGGAGATTGCGTGGCGAAGAGCGGGGGTTGGGCAGGCCTGACAATGCTCCAAATCTCTGCTGTGTGCAAGAAAAAAGAAAAAAAAAAAAGGACTGATAACATGCATATGTGAATGCAGATAGAAAGTTATATGAAACGGCCTGCAATTAGGCTTAAATAATGCCAAATATGTCCCACAATCTATAAGTGCAATAATATGCAAACTGAAGCAGCAAAGTGTGAGGACTGAGTAAGATCAACACTGTTATAAACAGTTGCTGTATGCAGGAGCCTTAATATAATTAATGAGATAGATCTAGGGGTGCAGGTAGTGATTTTATAAAATAGCCTGCAAATCCTCCTAAATGCCAGATATGCCCCACGAGATATACAAACCCAGCCCAGGCAACATGCAAGTGGTGCAGGATCAGAGGGTCCTTATGCAAATAATCACAGAGAGGTCCCAGTATGGAGGAATGAGCAGAAGGTCTGGAAGAAAAAAGGTGTGGGAGGACCCCACGCGTATCGCTGCACAGTTGCAGCTTTGTCAGGGGAAGTGTCACTCTGCGATAGAAAATTGAAAGTAATCAAATCAATAATAAATGTTTACATTTTGTTTAGCTTTATGTAACACCAAAATGTAACAGAAAGCATGTAAAACTGTATAGATGAGTATTTGAATTAAGACAGATTTTGACTGCTTTTTTGTAGTATTATATATACCAGCGAAATGTACCCAGGAACACGTAATACTGTGTGTATGAGCAATATAATACCGAAAATTTTTGTAACAATTATTTGGAGGGTTAGATACCACCGAAATGTACCCAAGAAGATATATCGCTCATCCATAGTGCATCTCTTTCGTTATTTCTGTAAGCACTGGACACCTTGTACTTCTAAGGCCGGCGTCACACCCAGCGTAGGAAAATACGGTCCGTATTTTACATGCGTAATACGCAGAAATGTTCCCAAAATAGTGATCCGTATGTCATCCGTAGGCAGGGTGTGGCAGCGTATTTTGCGCATGTAAACCTCCGTATGTAATCCGTATGGCATCCGTACAGATTTTCTCGCCGGCTTGCAAAACGGACATACAATGGATCCATGGGCTCATATATTCATGAAAACATTATATATATATATATATATATATATATATATATATATATATATATATATATATTTTTAATACAGTGCTAGATAGCAGAAAAGATGTTAATTCAATTTCCGGCTTTTGCTATCTCCTTCCCAAACCCGACAGGATATGAGACATGGTTTACATACAGTAGACCATTTCATATCCCTTATTTTTTTACATATTCCTCATTAGTAATGTTCCAAGTGTCTGTGTGAAAAATTTTGGGGCTCTAGCTGTTAAAATAAAGGGTTAAATAACGGAAAAAATTGGCGTGGGCTCCCGCGCAATTTTTTCCGCCAGAGTGGGAAAGCCAGTGACTGAGGGCAGATATTAAGAGCCTAGAGAGGGACCATGATTATAGGACCCCCTGGCTAAAAACATCTGCCCCCAGCCACCCCAGAAAATGCACATCTGGAAGATGAACCTATTCTGGCACTTAGCCTCTGTCTTCCCACTCCCGTATAGCGGTGGGATATGGGGTAATAAAGGGTTAATGTCACCTTGCTATTGTAAGGTGACATTGAAGGCCTAAATGACAGAAAATATCCAAAAATTGACACCATTCTAGAAACTGCACCCCTTAACCCTTCAGGTACTTCACAGGAATTATTGGAATGCGGAAGGAAATAAGCAAACATTTAATTTTTTTTCACAAAATTTTCCATTAGACCCATTTTTTTGTTAACTATCACAAGGGTAACAGGAGAAAATGGACCTGAGGAGAGAATTTGCATATTAACAGTGCTTTCTGGGATAAGTAACGAGTGTCAGCGAGCTCAAAGAACACTGGATTTTGCCTGTTGCTGAATTTTAGCAAGTTTTTCATGGCTTTGATATCTCTTTAACAGTAAGGACCTGAAAGAGGCCAGGAGCCATTTGGGGAGCTGCATTTCATGCTACATGTCCACAGACTTACTAGTGGAAAAGCCAAACTTTACATGCCAGAAATGCAAGCTTGTGTCCCTGTTGGAGGAAAAGTTGCAAAATCTAGAAGAGAGGTTAGCTACATTGAAAATCATTAAGGAAGGTGAAGAGTTCTTAGACAGAGCAGAATTATCTCTTCATGTTGCAGAAAGAGAAGAATTTCGAAGTGCACCTGAAGAAACAGAGAAATGGAAGCATGTGACACAGAGAAGCAGGAGGATGGGGAGGCAGTTGGCACCCATACTGCTCAGGTACCAGTATCAGGCTCTCATGCAGGAGAACAATAAAGAAGTACATCAAGATAAGACTTTACCCACAAACAATAACCTTGCACACATTCAGAGTCCTCCTGAATGGAGAAAGAAAAATGTTGTGAAGAAGAAACAGAGAGTTGAGATCATGGGGGGATTCCCTGTTGAGAGGAACAGAGGCTGCTATCTGCAGACCGGATATAACCTCAAGAGAAATGTGCTCTCTTCCAGGTGCAAAAATTAAAGATGTGTTTGACAGGATATCAAGACTCTTCAGACCTACAGATGACCACCCATTACTGCTAATTCATGTTAGGACAAATGACACCACAAGAAAGGACCTGGAAACCATCTGCAGTGACTTTGAAAACTTAGGTAAGAAAGTGAAAGAACTTGGAGCTCAGATGGTCTTTTCTTCCATCCTCCCAGTGAATGGCCATGGAACAAGGAGGTGGAATAAGATTCTGCAGGTGAACAACTGGCTACGTCGATGGTGCCGTCAGCAACGATTTGGATTTCTGGATCATGGAGTAAATTACCTATATAATGGACTGTATGTTAGAGATAAGGTGCACCTTATGAAGTCTGGAAAACGTACCATATTTTTCGGGCCATAAGACACACTTTTTTCCTCCAAATTTGGGAGGAAATGTGGGATGCTTCTTATTGTATGGATATAATATGTGGGGAGGGGGCAGCAGCGAGTGGGATCGCACTGGGATCCCACTGGTAGGAGGCAGGAGAACGTCCCCACTGCAGGAATCCAGTGCTGGGAAACCATGTGATCCCAATACTTAAAGTGAAGTGAATATTCATTAGCCGCTTCCCCGCCCACCTGTCAGTGCCGAGCAGTGAGCGGGGAGCAGCAAATGAATATTCCTTCATTTAAACACCCACATTGTTTCCTCAGCACCGGATTCCTGCAGCAGCTGGGGAGATCTGTGTGTCCAATGGAGGAGGCAGCAGGAGCAGGATGCCAGAGGAGAGATCGCCGCATACCTGACAGCACAGCCCCTGCCTGGGCTGTGCTGGATGCTGATTGCTGTGTGGGGTCATGAAGAGCGCGCGCTGGGGCAAGCACATGACAGAACAGAACCCTCCCTCTTCATGCTGTCATCACAGGTCCTTCAGACATGGCACTAGAATTTGCAAGCTTCCTCTTATGACCTGTGGAGAGGCATCAAGAGGGAGGGCTCTGTGCAGTCATGGGATGCTCCAGCTCTTTAATTACCAAAGTGTGGCTGGCTGCAGGACCTGCACATCGTGACCAACTAAGAATTAATTAAAAGGTTGGTCACTAAAACACACAAAAAAGCACTCCACCACTCCTGTGGTGAACTATAAATCCCAGCATGCCATAGCATCTGCAGGACATGCTGAGAGTTATAGTTCTCACATGGGATCTTAAGGCAGCACTCCAGTGTTATTTTTCAGTGCTGTAGTGGTGCTTTAAATATAAGCCCTGTGCCCCTATTCTTATACTCACCCTCCAGCGTCTTCACATAGTACTTTACAGACAACACACTGGTCCCGCTGCACCATCTTCTATCCGTAGCTTCCAACATAATAACATACTATTATATATAATAGCACTACATATAATAGTATGTTATTTATGTCATTAAATATTTTACCACATTTTTTTGCTTCAAATATTTTTTTCAATATTTTCCACCTCTAAAAACCCAGGTGCGTCTTATAGTCCGGTGCGTCTTCTAGTCTGAAAAATACGGTATTTGGAAGTCGCCTTGCTGTACTCATCAGGAAAGCTTTAAACTAGAACAATGTGGGAAGGAAAGCAAAAGGCCAGAAAAAGCCATACACCTGACACATACTATTGAGAACTCTGCTATTAGAAGTGGAAAGGAAGAACAAAGACAAAAAATCTAAATTTTAAAAATATTGGAGGAAGAGAAACCAATCACAAGCTAAATTGTTTCTAAACAAATGCATAAATTGGAACTACTAACACAGGAGAAGAAATATTATGTCATTGAAATCACTGAATCTTGGTGGGATGATACACATGATTGGAATACAAGGCTAGAAGGATACAACTTATTTGCAAGAAACAGACTTGATAAACGAGGAGGAGGTGTCGCATTGTATATTACAAAAGCATACATACTGTATCTGTACAGACATTGAGGTTTCAGTGACTGGAAGTTTTGTGGAAACTGTTTGGGTAAGAATACAAAGAGAGAATGGAATGGACACCATTGTAGGCATTTACTACAGGCCGCCTGTGCAAGCTGAAAATATGGATGAACTCTTTACGGCCAGGTTCTGCAAAACATATGACATAGTGGTCATGGGAGATTTCAACTATCCAGACATTTGTTGGGAATCTCTCTCAGGCAAAATTAACACAAAAAAAAACTCCATACTCACATGTTATGACCCCAATGGCGAGGGTCTCAGAGGAACGTGGAAGTCTGCAGAATACAAAAATCCAGCTCATAGGGCAGTGGTAACTGGGTTGACCATATATCTACTCCTAACGCCAACACTAGAAGTAGCCGGGGATCATTCCTACGTTGATTCTAGATGACACGCGCCAGCCGGAGAATCTAGCTACCCCTAGTAGAGGAAAACAAAGACCTTTCTTGCCTCCAGAGAAGGGGACCCCAAAGCTGGATAGAAGCCCCCCACAAATAATGACGGTGAGGTAAGAGGAAATGACAAACACAGAAATGAACCAGGTTTAGCACAGAGAGGCCCGCTTACTGATAGCAGAATAAAGAAAAGGTAACTTATATGGTCAACAAAAACCCTATCAAAATCCACACTGGAAATTCAAGAACCCCCGAACCGTCTAACGGTCCGGGGGGAGAACACCAGCCCCCCTAGAGCTTCCAGCAAAGGTCAGGATATAGTTTTGGAACAAGCTGGACAAAAATACAAAACCAAAACAAATAGCAAAAAGCAAAAGGCAGACTTAGCTGATATAACTGGAACCAGGATCAGTAGACAAGAGCACAGCAGACTAGCTCTGATAACTACGTTGCCAGGCATTGAACTGAAGGTCCAGGGAGCTTATATAGCAACACCCCTAACTAACGACCCAGGTGCGGATAAAAGGAATGACAGAAAAACCAGAGTCAAAAAACTAGTAACCACTAGAGGGAGCAAAAAGCAAATTCACAACAGTACCCCCCCCTTAGTGAGGGGTCACCGAACCCTCACCAGGACCACCAGGGCGATCAGGATGAGCGGCATGAAAGGCACGAACTAAATCGGCCGCATGAACATCAGAGGCGACCACCCAGGAATTATCCTCCTGACCATAGCCCTTCCACTTGACCAGGTACTGAAGCCTCCGCCTGGAGAGGCGAGAATCCAAGATCTTCTCCACCACGTACTCCAACTCACCCTCAACCAACACCGGAGCAGGAGGCTCAGCAGAAGGAACTACAGGCACAATGTACCGCCGCAACAAGGACCTATGAAATACATTGTGAATAGCAAACGACACAGGAAGATCCAGACGAAAAGATACAGGATTAAGGATTTCCAATATCTTGTAAGGCCCAATAAAACGAGGTTTAAATTTGGGAGAGGAGACCTTCATAGGAACAAAGCGGGAAGAAAGCCATACCAAATCCCCAACGCGTAGTCGGGGACCCACACCGCGGCGGCGGTTGGCAAAGCGCTGAGCCTTCTCCTGTGACAACTTCAAGTTGTCCACCACATGATTCCAGATCTGCTGCAACCTATCCACCACAGAATCCACCCCAGGACAGTCAGAAGGCTCCACATGACCCGAAGAAAAGCGAGGATGGAAACCAGAGTTGCAGAAAAAAGGTGAAACCAAGGTGGCGGAACTAGCCCGATTATTAAGGGCAAACTCAGCCAACGGCAAGAATGTCACCCAATCGTCCTGATCAGCAGAGACAAAACACCTCAAATAAGCCTCCAAAGTCTGATTGGTTCGCTCCGTCTGTCCATTAGTCTGAGGATGGAAAGCAGACGAAAACGACAAATCAATGCCCATCCTACTACAAAAGGATCGCCAGAACCTGGAAACGAACTGGGATCCTCTGTCAGACACAATATTCTCAGGGATGCCGTGCAAACGAACCACGTTCTGGAAAAACACAGGAACCAGATCGGAAGAGGAAGGCAGCTTAGGCAAAGGAACCAAATGGACCATCTTGGAGAAGCGATCACATATCACCCAGATAACGGACATGCCCTGAGATAGCGGAAGATCAGAAATGAAATCCATGGAGATATGTGTCCAAGGTCTCTTCGGGACAGGCAAGGGCAAGAGCAAACCGCTGGCACGAGAACAGCAAGGCTTAGCTCGAGCACAAGTCCCACAGGACTGCACAAATGACCGCACATCCCTTGACAAGGAAGGCCACCAAAAGGACCTGGCCACCAGATCTCTGGTGCCAAAAATTCCCGGGTGACCTGCCAACACCGAGGAATGAACCTCGGAAATGACTCTGCTGGTCCACTTATCCGGGACAAACAGTCTGTCAGGTGGACAAGACTCAGGCCTATCAGCCTGAAATCTCTGCAACACACGTCGCAGATCCGGAGAAATAGCTGACAAGATAACTCCATCTTTAAGAATACCAACAGGATCAGCGACTCCAGGAGCATCAGGCACAAAGCTCCTAGAAAGAGCATCGGCCTTCACATTCTTTGAACCAGGTAAATACGAGACAACAAAATCAAAGCGGGAGAAAAACAATGACCAGCGGGCCTGTCTCGGATTAAGGCGTTTAGCAGACTCGAGATACATCAGATTTTTGTGATCAGTCAAGACCACCACACGATGCTTAGCACCCTCGAGCCAATGACGCCACTCCTCAAATGCCCATTTCATGGCCAACAACTCCCGATTGCCCACATCATAATTTCGCTCGGCAGGCGAAAACTTCCTAGAGAAAAAGGCACAAGGTTTCATAACAGAGCAACCAGGGCCTCTCTGCGACAAAACGGCCCCTGCCCCAATCTCCGAAGCATCCACCTCAACCTGAAAGGGAAGTGAGACGTCAGGCTGGCACAAAACAGGCGCCGAAGTAAACCGGCGTTTCAACTCCTGGAAAGCCTCCACGGCAGCAGGAGCCCAGTTAGCTACATCGGAGCCCTTCTTGGTCATATCCGTCAAAGGTTTCACAATGCTAGAAAAATTAGCGATAAAACGACGGTAGAAGTTAGCGAAGCCCAAGAACTTCTGAAGACTCTTAACTGACGAGGGCTGAGTCCAATCAAGAATAGATCGGACCTTGACTGGGTCCATCTCCACAGCAGAAGGGGAAAAAATGAACCCCAAAAAGGGAACCTTCTGTACACCAAAGAGACACTTTGAGCCCTTGACAAACAAAGAATTTTCACGCAAAATTTTAAAGACCAACCTGACCTGCTCCACATGCGAATCCCAATTATCAGAAAAAACCAAAATATCATCCAGATAAACAATCAAAAATTTATCCAGATACTTCCGGAAAATGTCATGCATAAAGGACTGAAAAACTGAAGGCGCATTGGAGAGACCAAAAGGCATCACCAAGTACTCAAAATGACCTTCGGGCGTATTGAATGCGGTTTTCCATTCATCACCTTGCTTAATGCGCACAAGGTTGTACGCACCACGAAGGTCTATCTTGGTGAACCACTTGGCACCCTTAATCCGGGCAAACAAGTCAGACAACAGCGGTAAAGGATACTGAAATTTGACAGTGATCTTATTTAAAAGCCGATAATCAATACAAGGTCTCAAAGATCCGTCCTTTTTTGCCACAAAAAAGAATCCCGCACCAAGAGGGGAAGAAGACGGACGAATATGTCCTTTCTCCAGAGACTCCTTGATATATGAACGCATAGCGGTATGTTCAGGTACCGACAGATTAAACAGTCTTCCCTTAGGAAATTTACTGCCTGGGATCAAATCTATAGCACAGTCACAGTCCCTATGAGGAGGCAGTGCACTGGACTCAGACTCACTGAAGACGTCCTGATAATCAGACAAATACTCCGGAACTTCCGAAGGCGTAGAAGAAGCAATAGACACAGGCAGGGAATCCCCATGAATACCACGACAGCCCCAACTTGAGACTGACATAGCCTTCCAGTCCAGGACTGGATTATGGGTCTGTAACCATGGCAGCCCTAAAACAACCAAATCATGCATTTTATGTAAAACCAGGAAACGTATCACCTCGCGGTGTTCAGGAGTCATGCACATGGTAACCTGTGCCCAATACTGCGGTTTATTTGCAGCCAATGGTGTAGCATCAATACCCCTAAGAGGAATAGGATTTTCTAATGGTTCAAGAGTAAAACCACAGCGCTTAGCAAATGAGAGATCCATGAGACTCAGGGCAGCACCTGAATCTACAAACGCCATGACAGGATAAGATGACAGTGAGCAAATCAAAGTTACAGACAGAATAAATTTAGGTTGCAAATTACCAACGGTGACAGGACTAACAACCTTAGCTATACGTTTAGAGCATGCTGAGATAACATGTGTAGAATCACCACAGTAGTAGCACAAGCCATTCCGGCGTCTATGAATTTTCCGCTCATTTCTAGTCAGGATTCTATCACATTGCATTAAATCAGGTGTCTGTTCAGACAACACCATGAGGGAATTTGCGGTTTTTCTATCACATTGCACCGAATTAGGTGTCTGTTCAGACAACACCATGAGGGAATTTGCGGTTTTGCGCTCCCGCAACCGCCGGTCAATTTGAATAGCCAGTGCCATAGTATCATTCAGACCTGTGGGAATGGGAAAACCCACCATAACATTCTTAATGGCTTCAGAAAGGCCATTTCTAAAATTAGCGGCCAGTGCACACTCGTTCCAATGTGTCAGCACGGACCATTTCCGAAATTTTTGGCAATACACTTCAGCCTCGTCCTGCCCCTGAGACATAGCCAGCAAGGCCTTTTCTGCCTGAATCTCAAGATTGGGTTCCTCATAAAGTAAACCGAGCGCCAGAAAAAACGCATCAAGATCAGCCAATGCCGGATCTCCTGGCGCCAGCGAAAAAGCCCAATCCTGAGGGTCGCCCCGTAAGAACGAAATAACAATTTTTACTTGCTGAGCAGAATCTCCAGATGAACAGGGTCTCAGGGACAAAAACAATTTACAATTATTCACGAAATTCCTAAACTTAAACCTGTCTCCGGAAAACAGTTCAGGAATCGGTATTTTAGGTTCTGACCTAGGATTTCTGATAACATAGTCTTGTATGCCCTGCACACGAGTAGCCAGCTGGTCCACACTTGTAATCAAGGTCTGGACATTCATGTCTGCAGCAAGCATAGCCACTCTGAGGTAAAGGGGAAGAAGAAAAAAAAAAAAACTCAGAATCTTCTTTCTTATAATCCCTCTTCTGCAATGCATTAAACATTTAATACTGGCCTGGCAAACTGTTATGACCCCAATGGCGAGGGTCTCAGAGGAACGTGGAAGTCTGCAGAATACAAAAATCCAGCTCATAGGGCAGTGGTAACTGGGTTGACCATATATCTACTCCTAACGCCAACACTAGAAGTAGCCGGGGATCATTCCTACGTTGATTCTAGATGACACGCGCCAGCCGGAGAATCTAGCTACCCCTAGTAGAGGAAAACAAAGACCTTTCTTGCCTCCAGAGAAGGGGACCCCAAAGCTGGATAGAAGCCCCCCACAAATAATGACGGTGAGGTAAGAGGAAATGACAAACACAGAAATGAACCAGGTTTAGCACAGAGAGGCCCGCTTACTGATAGCAGAATAAAGAAAAGGTAACTTATATGGTCAACAAAAACCCTATCAAAATCCACACTGGAAATTCAAGAACCCCCGAACCGTCTAACGGTCCGGGGGGAGAACACCAGCCCCCCTAGAGCTTCCAGCAAAGGTCAGGATATAGTTTTGGAACAAGCTGGACAAAAATACAAAACCAAAACAAATAGCAAAAAGCAAAAGGCAGACTTAGCTGATATAACTGGAACCAGGATCAGTAGACAAGAGCACAGCAGACTAGCTCTGATAACTACGTTGCCAGGCATTGAACTGAAGGTCCAGGGAGCTTATATAGCAACACCCCTAACTAACGACCCAGGTGCGGATAAAAGGAATGACAGAAAAACCAGAGTCAAAAAACTAGTAACCACTAGAGGGAGCAAAAAGCAAATTCACAACACTCACATTCCGGTGTCTGTCACGTCCCCCGCCGTCTGCTTCCCGCACTGACTGTGAGCGCCAGCCATAAAGTAAAAGCAGAGCACAGCGGTGATGTTATCGCTGTGCTGTGCTTTATGGCCGGCACTGACACAGTCAGTGCGGGAAACCGCCGGCGGGGGACGTGACAGACATCAGAAGGTGAGTATGTAGTGTTTTTTTTTTTACATTTACAATGGTAATCAGGGTAAACATCGGGTTACTAAGCGCGGCCCTGCGCTTAGTAACCCGATGTTTACCCTGGTTACCTGGGGACTTCGGCATCGTTGGTCGCTGGAGAGCTGTCTGTGTGACAGCTCTCCAGCGACCACACAACGACTTACCAACGATCACGGCCAGGTCGTATCGCTGGTCGTGATCGTTGGTAAATCGTTTAGTGTAACGGTACCTTTAGACTTCAAGGTTAGATTTCAGAAAGGCAGATTTTAAGGGACTCCAAAAGAAAATTGGAGAGATCCAATGGCTGGATATCTTTAAGGACAAAAATGTCCAGGAAGGATGGGAAATCTTGAAAAATGAGATTCCCAAAGCACAATCATTTACAATTCCAAAAAGAGGGAAGCATACGAAGCATTTAAGGAAACCAGGATGGATGAACACAGAACTTAAACACATGCTAAAAAGGAAGAAAGAAATGTTAATCAAATGGAAAGAGGGAGGCATATCTAAAGAAGAATATAATGCTGTTTGCAGAACCTGCAGGGCACGAATCAGATTAGTAAAGCTGATAATGAATTAAGGCTTGCAAGAGATGTCAAAAGCAATAAAAAATGGATTTGTGGGATATGTCAAAAGTAAAAGAAAAGTCAAAGGTGCTATAGGATTTTTACAGGATGAAAATGATGAAATGGTAAGAAAGGATGGTGAGAAGCCCGAACTTTTAAATTCCTATTTTGCATTTGTTTTCTCTCAGAAAGAAATTGTAACATCAACTGATCTTCACTGTCCTATTAAAGGAGTAGAAGAATCCAGGATATCTATAAACAGAAAGATAGTGAGGAAACATTTAGCTAACATAAATGAATTCAAGTCTCCAGGTCCAGATGAATTACACCCCAGAGTACTGAAGGAGATAGCAGAAAACATTTTTGAACCACTGTCCATAATCTTTGAAAATTCGTGGACAACAGGAGAAGTCCCAGAAGACTGGAGAAGAGCAAATGTTATTCCTATCTTCAAAAAGGGGAAGAAGGGGGACCCAGGAAACTATAGGCCGGTGAGTCTGACTTCTATACCAGGAAAGATCTTTGAACAAATTGTTAAACAACATGTATGTAAGTACCTGGATAAGAATGACGTGATTAACCAGAGTCAGTATGGGTTTGTAACTAATAAGTCATGTCAGACTAACTTAATGTCCTTCTATGACAGCTGTAGATATAGTATATCTTGACTTCAGCAAAGCATTTGACAAAGTATCTCACACCATCCTTATTGAAAAAATGACTAAATATGGAATGGACAAGGCAACTGTTAGGTGGATTCATAACTGGATTAGTGATTGGACCCAAAGAGTGGTCATAAAAGGCTGCACATCCAGTTGGAATGTCTCAAATGGGGTACCACAGGGTTCTGTCCGGGGCCTATATTGTTCAACATCTTTATCAATGATTTAGATGAAGGAATTTGAGGGTACACTGATTAAATTTGCTGATGACACCAAGCTAGGAGGGATAGCTAATGCTAGAGAAGAGAGAGAGAGGATTCAAAAATACATAAATAACCTGGAGCAGTGGGCAGCAACTAACAGAATGGTTTTTAATGGAAAAATGCAAAGTACTACATCTGGGCAATAAAAATGAAAAAAGCATATACAGAATGGGAGGAATAGGGCTCAGAAACAGCACGTGAAAAATACTTTTGTATACTAATGGATCATAAACTGAACATGAGTCAACAGTGTGATGCTACAGCAAAAAAGGCAAATTCAATTCTGGGATGTATTAAGAGAAGCATACAGTCTAGATCACGTGAAGTCATTATCGTCCTCTACTCCTCTTTGGCCAGATCTCATCTGGAATACTGTGTCCAGTTTTGGGCACCACATTTAAAAAAGACATCAACAAACTCGAGCAAGTTCAGAAAAGAGCGATCAGTATGGTGACTGGCCTGCACACCATGTCCTATGAGGAACAGTTACAGCATTTGGGAATGTTTAGCTTGTAAAAAAGAAGGCTGAGAGGAGACTTAATCGCTGTCCACAAATATCTCAAGGGCTGTCACATTGTAGAAGGATCATCCTTATTCTCATTTGCACAAGGAAAGACTAGTAGCATTGAGATGAAACTGAATGGGAGGAGACACAGATTAGATTTTAGAATTTTTTTTTTTGACAGATAGGGGGATCAATGAGTGGAACGAGAGGTGGTGTGTTCTCCTTCCATGGAAGTCTTCAAACAGAGGCTGGACAGACATCTGTCTGGGATGATTTAGTGAGCCCTGCTTTGAGCAGGGGGTTGGACCAGATGACCCAGGAGGTCCCTTCCACCTCTACCATTCTATGATTCTATGATTCATTTTGGAAATTATACCCCTTTGGGAATTTATCTACAGTTGCAATGATGATTTTAAATCCATGGGTATTTTCCAGAAACAAGCAGCAGTGGATATTGCTGAGTGAAAATCGCTAATCCACTATTGTAGTGTCTAGTATGTTGCAGTCACCAGTACGTTATGCCCAGCTCATACTTCTGGAGAAACACATTCATGAATTAGATGGGCTCTCATTGCTACAGAAATGCTAGACATGTGGCCACTAAATGTGGAACACTGTTGGGCTCAGAAGGGAGAAGGGGCATTTGGATTTGGGAGTGCAGAATTTACTGGATTTCTTTTGGGGGTGAGGTTCCATAGCACTTTTCCAGAGCCTTTGTGCTACCAGTAATGTGGAAGCCCCCTATATTTCCGTTAATAGATGACGGACCTGAGTGGAGACTTGTTTTTTTTGGTGGATTGAGTTGAGGCATTTATTGGGAACATTATAAAATATTTAGAATCAAATTAATCCAGCGCTCTATGCTGAGTGCTTGCTTCAGGGTTTCCATCTAACCCCCGTGGCATCCATTCACTGTAACGAGACAGCAGAGTGACTTTAGACTCCATCTGGACACTGTTCTGTGGTAAGCTTCTTTTCAGAAGTGCACAAAACTGTGGTCGACCGCTCTTTTATGCTCGCCTAAAAAGACAGACACCGCCAGATCAATGGTCCTCTGGCATCCACAGTGCCTCCATCTGCCTCATTCTAGGGAATCTTCCACCAGAGGTTCCACCTGATTCACGTATTTCAGAGAATTATACATAATTACAGGCAGAATGAACAAATCAACAGCAGATGAAGAATTGGTTTTATTTATTTTTTATGCAGTTCCTCATGTGGTATAAGTGATTAGACAACTGTATTCTTCGGGTTGGTGCAAATACAGCGATGTCGGATTTTTATGTTTGGCTGCTGTCACACACTAAAACACGCTTTTTATCGCCATATTTAGATAGCTATAATTTTTTTTCATTTTTTGACCCACAGAGTCATGTGACAGCTTCTTTTATTCTTTTTCTTTTCAGACACAACATTTTTTCTATTCCGTTTTTTGGGAGGCAGAATTTACAAACACTAGTCATTCAGAATTTTTTTTTGGGGGGGTTATTTCACTTGTGGTAAAATTGATAAGGGAGTTGTTTTCTTCAGGTGAGTACGATTACAGCGATGCCTCATTTTTATTGCTTTTTTATGTTTTGGAGCTTTTAAAAACTATTGTATTGAAAGAATAATTACTTTTGCATCGCATTACTCTGTGAGCTGTAACTTTTTTATTTTTCCGCTTATGGCAGCTTGTATTTTGCGGAACAAGATGAGGTTTTAGAGGTACTATTTTTATTTACATTCATTTTTTTATTGTGTTTTATTGCTCTTATTGTTTGGTGGTATGATGATAAAGCATAGTTTTTTGCCTCATTTTTTTTTACAGTGTTCACTGAAATGCTTAACTAGTGTAAACAGTTTTATAAGTCGGGTCATTCCGGACATGGCAATACCCAATATGTGCACTTTTTTCATTTATTTTTTATTTACATAAATAAATGTATTTATTGGATTAATATTTTTTCTGTTTTTTTTTGTTCTTTATTTGGGGATTTTTAAAAAATATTTTTACAATTTTAAATAACTTTTTTTTTTTACTTTTTTTACCTTGGTCCCCTATGTGACATCATCCTTACACTAGTAAATAGATCAACTGACCGAACAATATATATATATATATATATATATATATATATATATATATATATATATATATATATATATATATATATATATATATATATATATATATATATATATATATATAGTTTGTAGCCAAAAAAAGTCAAATATACAATAGATCAATGGCCAAACTTATATGTGCTAAAAAACAGGGAAATGTGAAATATGTGAAATATGAATAGCATACTGGCTTATGAACTTTATGAACAAACACATGAGATTTTTAGCACAAGATTTGCAAACGTTGTGAGCCCATTCACCAAAACGTCAAGGTAATCTCAGATCGAATGGGTAACTACACTGACTGTCTGGTGTGAACACTTACCTATGGTATCTGAGCTGAATGCCTAATGTGAACACTTGCTTATGGCTAATGACAGGGTAAAGCCTACTTATATAGGACGCTCAGAACCAATTGTGTTGAGATGTAATTAAAACATGGAGAAGGGCAGGGCGTTCAAGTCAGAAAATAATATATAGTAAATAGATCAACTGACCGAACAATATATATATATATATATATATATATATATATATATATATATATATATATATATATATAGTTTGTAGCCAAAAAAAAGTCAAATATACAATAGATCAATGGCCAAACTTATATGTGCTAAAAAACAGGGAAATGTGAAATATGTGAAATATGAATAGCATACTGGCTTATGAACTTTATGAACAAACACATGAGATTTTTAGCACAAGATTTGCAAACGTTGTGAGCCCATTCACCAAAACGTCAAGGTAATCTCAGATCGAATGGGTAACTACACTGACTGTCTGGTGTGAACACTTACCTATGGTATCTGAGCTGAATGCCTAATGTGAACACTTGCTTATGGCTAATGACAGGGTAAAGCCTACTTATATAGGAGGCTCAGAACCAATTGTGTTGAGATGTAATTAAAACATGGAGAAGGGCAGGGCGTTCAAGTCAGAAAATAATATATAGTAAATAGATCAACTGACCGAACAATATATATATATATATATATATATAAATAGTTTGTAGCCAAAAAAAGTCAAATATACAATAGATCAATGGCCAAACTTATATGTGCTAAAAAACAGGGAAATGTGAAATATGTGAAATATGAATAGCATACTGGCTTATGAACTTTATGAACAAACACATGAGATTTTTAGCACAAGATTTGCAAACGTTGTGAGCCCATTCACCAAAACATCAAGGTAATCTCAGATCGAATGGGTAACTACACTGACTGTCTGGTGTGAACACTTACCTATGGTATCTGAGCTGAATGCCTAATGTGAACACTTGCTTATGGCTAATGACAGGGTAAAGCCTACTTATATAGGACGCTCAGAACCAATTGTGTTGAGATGTAATTAAAACATGGAGAAGTTTGGCCATTGATCTATTGTATATTTTACTTTTTTTGGCTACAAACTATTTATATATATATATATATTGTTCGGTCAGTTGATCTATTTACTATATATTATTTTCTGACTTGAACGCCCTGCCCTTCTCCATGTTTTAATTATAAAACTATAGCACACATCAGTTTTTTACCTGCAGATTTTCCACATCTAAATCAATTCTATGGGGAAAAGCTGCATACTAAACTCGGCGTACCCAGAAGAGAAATTGACATAGTCCAGATTTCAAACACTCATCGCAGGTTCATTTACGCAGCATAAAAAAGCCACAATAGGTAAGAGATTTCTATAAATCCCATCCACTTTCCTGGAATTATAAGACGCTGTGTTTTTTGCACAAAATCCGTAGCATCAAAAACTCATTGTAAGAATTTAACCTGAATCAATGGTTTATGCATTCACCAGCAAAATCAGGTAACTGAGAAACCAAGAGCAACTTTTCTCACTTAAATCAGTTGTTTTGTCACTGTAGCTGTTTGTCATCACAGCAGTTTTTGTACTAAAGAGGTTTTTGATGAGACAACCCTTTAACAGCAAATAAGACTGAAAGTCCAGTCATAATGGAGCACTCATATCCATATAACATACTGAATAGAAAGACATAATAAAATAACACTAATTCTAATAATGATGACTCAGATTTGTAAATAGCAGCTTACAAACGGCTTCCATCAAAAGATTCTTATTCTACAGTGCATGGAATAACAAAGTAACAAAATGTGTGAATACAGCAGAGGCAATAATCATAGATATATCACAGATATAATGCGATTTACCAAGCTAATAAGTATTAATGCTAAGGCTTTACTTTGTAGGGCATTTTTATTTGTTACCTATTGTAGATTGTGATTCAACTTATTACCTATATATGAGTTTTCTTCATTTCTATTGTGATTTTTATTGTTGCCTTTATTACATATTACCATGGATTGCCATAATGTTCTGTTTTATGGGCGCAATATAGCACTAAACAATAAAGTATTAAACATAGCCCTAGGACGTTAATAAAGTAAGGAGCATTTAATAATAAATGATAGCTTGTTTTTGGGCAGATACTTTTTTTCGTGCAAGGTTGAAATTTACATAAATGGTTTCATAGCCAATTAGAGAAACTAAACAAAACATTAATGTTATTGCCTATTATATATGAAACAGCTAATCGTTTTCCAGTTATTAATTAGCTTTTATGCTGCAATTCATTATTCCAATAATGTTTTCATGAAGATATCAAATAAATATTAGCACCGCCACTTAATAGATAATTAAAAGTGTTGTTAATTTCACATTGCTAGCTTTGTCTGAGCTGCTGAACATTAGGCAGAAGAATCATTTTAGCAATAATGCTTAATCAAGGTGGGTTGTTTGCATATTGCATTAATGTGGAGACCGACCTAAACATAACTGAAGATAACATAACATTGTTTATTATTTTAATGAACATTTGTATTCCCTTTGTCATAACAATGTTGGAACTTCTTTTCTTAAAACAATGCATTTTACCATTCCTCTGTAGCTTTCCTGAAATGTTCTAAAACAATTGACCAATAGCATTGTGAAGGTGTGATATGCTATGTGAGTATCATTTTTGTGTATATTTCTATTTTACTTATTTTCATGGTGTTCTCTTGTAGAAGAAGTGATCTGCTAATTGATGAATGGCTGTTGCTGCCATCTGATATCAGCCCCACAGCACTGTATTGTTTGCTAATATGCTAATGACATGTTGACCTAGCTTGTTGAAACAATGAGCCCCTTCCAACTTTCACCTCCTGACCTGTGAATGAGGAGAGGGAGACTTAAAAATATCAGAGAGGTGAGACACAGATGAGTCCTGTGTGGAACCATGATGTGAGTGTTATGATCTGGTGGCCTAAGGGTACTGTCACACAGTGCAATTACGATCGCTACGACGGTACGATTCGTGACGTTCTAGCGATATCCATACGATATCGCAGTGTCTGACACGCAGCAGCGATCAGGGATCCTGCTGAGAATCGTACGTCGTAGCAGATCGTATGGAACTTTCTTTCGTCGCTTGATCACCCACTGACATCGCTGGATTGTTGTGTGTGACAGCGATCCAGCGATGTGTTCGCTTGTAACCAGGGTAAACATCGGGTAACTAAGCGCAGGGCCACGCTTAGTAACCCGATGTTTACCGTGGTTACCAGCGTAAACGTAAAAAAAACAAACAGTACATACTTACATTCCGGTGTCTGTCCCCGGCGTCTCAGCTTCTCTGCACTGTGTGAGCGCCGGCCGGAAAGCGAGCACAGCGGTGACGTCTGACGTCACCGCTGTGCTTTCCGGCTCTGCTGCTTACACAGTGGAGAGAAGCAGAACGCCGGGGGACAGACACCGGAATGTAAGTATGTACTGTTTTTTTTTTTTACGTTTACGCTGGTAACCACGGTAAACATCGGGTTACTAAGCGCGGCCCTGCGCTTAGTTACCCGATGTTTACCCTGGTTACCGGGGACTTCGGCATCGCTCCAGCGCCGTGATTGCAACGTGTGACCGCAGTCTACGACGCTGGAGCGATAATCATACGATCGCTGCGACGTCACGGATCGTGCCGTCGTAGCGATTAAAATGGTACTGTGTGACGGTACCTTAAGAGCAGCATGAGACGTACTCTGGAAAAGGTGGTACCTGTACTGACCGCAGACCCTGAACTCAACACCGCAACTAGAAGTAGCCGTGGAATGTACCTAGCGCTCCCTAGACATCTCGACACAGCCGGAGGACTAATTACCCCTAGAGATAGAAAAGGGAAAACTATCTTGCCTCAGAGAAAATCCCCAAAGGATAGACAGCCCCCCACAAATATTGACTGTGAGAGGAGAGGGAAAAAACATACACAGACTGAAATCAGAATTTAGCAAAGGAGGCCACTTCTAGCTGAATAGAAAGGATAGGACAGAGTACTATGCGGTCAGTATTAAAACACTAGAAAATATCCACCACAGAAAATACAAAATCTCCACAGCTAACTAAAGATATGGAGGGTATATCTGCATCTCCAGAGATACCAGCTTGGCTAAACAAATCCTTATACAGACCAAGCTGGACAAGACAAAAACATGGAAAAGAACTGAACAATAAGGCCACAGCATGTGGAAAGCAAAAATCAAGGCCAGAACCTATCTTTGTTGAACTGAACTGCAAAGCAGAAGAGACCAGACAGGGATGTGAATCCTCCAGGAACAATGGACAACTGGCACTGACTAAAGGGTGAAGCAAGACTAAATAGCCCAGTCAAAATTGCAAAAAGTGAACACACCTGATAAATGCTGCGATTCAGAGACAGCAGCGCTACCACTTACAACCACCGGAGGGAGCCCAAGAGCAGAATTCACAACAGTACCCCCCCCCTTGAGGAGAGGTCACCGAACCCTCACCAGAGCCCCCAGGCCGATCCGGACAAGCCAAATGAAAGGCACGAACCAAATCATCAGCATGAACATTGGAGGCAACAACCCAAGAATTATCCTCCTGGCCATAACCCTTCCATTTGACAAGATACTGAAGCTTCCGCCTCGAAAAACGAGAATCCAAAATCTTCTCAACCACATACTCCAACTCCCCATCAATCAACACCGGGGCAGGAGGATCAACAGAGGGAACAACGGGCACCACATATTTCCGCAACAAAGATCTATGAAAAACATTATGGATGGAAAAAGAGGCTAGAAGGGCCAAACGAAAAGACACTGGATTGATAATCTCAGAAATCCTATAAGGGCCAATAAACCGAGGCTTAAACTTAGGGGAAGAAACCTTCAAAGGGACATGACGGGAAGACATCCAGACCAAATCCCCAACCCGAAGCCGGGAACCAACACACCGACGACGGTTAGCAAAACGCTGAGTACCCTCCTGAGATAACACCAAATTGTCAACAACATGAGCCCAAATTTGCTGCAACCTGTCAACCACAGAGTCCACCCCAGGACAATCAGAAGGCTCAATGTGCCCCGAAGAAAAACGAGGATGAAAACCAGAGTTACAAAAGAAGGGTGAAACCAAGGTAGCAGAACTAGCCTGATTATTAAGGGCAAACTCGGCCAATGGCAAGAAAGCCACCCAATCATCCTGATCAGCAGACACAAAGCATCTCAAATAAGTTTCCAAAGTCTGATTAGTTCGCTCGGTTTGGCCATTTGTCTGAGGATGAAATGCGGAAGAAAAAGACAAATCAATGCCCAGCCTAGCACAAAAGGCCTGGCAAAAACCTAGAAACAAAATGGGAACCTCTATCGGACATAATATTCTCCGGAATGCCATGCAAACGAACCACATGCTGAAAAAACAACGGAACCAAATCAGAAGAGGAAGGTAACTTAGGCAAAGGTACCAAATGAACCATCTTAGAAAACCGGTCACAAACCAACCAGATAACTGACATCCTCTGGGAAACCGGAAGATCCGAAATAAAATCCATAGAAATATGCGTCCAAGGCCTCTCAGGGACCGGCAAAGGCAAAAGCAACCCACTAGCGCGGGAACAGCAAGGCTTGGCCCGCGCACAAGTCCCACAGGACTGCACAAAAGAACGCACATCACGTGACAAAGAAGGCCACCAAAAGGACCTACCAACCAAATATCTGGTACCAAAAATCCCAGGATGACCAGCTAACACAGAACAATGAACCTCCGAAATCACTTTACTAGTCCATCTGTCAGGAACAAACAATTTCCCTACTGGACAGCGGTCAGGTTTATCAGCCTGAAATTCCTGAAGAAGCCGTCGTAAATCAGGGGAGATGGCAGAAAGAATCACCCCTTCCTTCAGAATACCGACCGGCTCAAGGACCCCAGGAGAACCAGGCAAAAAGCTCCTAGAGAGGGCATCAGCCTTAACATTCTTAGAACCCGGAAGATACGAGACCACAAAATCAAAACGGGAGAAAAACAGGGACCATCGGGCCTGTCTAGGATTCAGCCGTTTGGCAGACTCGAGATAAATCAGATTCTTATGATCGGTCAAGACCACAATACGGTGCTTGGCCCCCTCAAGCCAATGTCGCCACTCCTCAAATGCCCACTTCATAGCCAACAACTCACGATTGCCGACATCATAATTGCGTTCTGCAGGCGAAAACTTTCGAGAAAAGAAGGCACACGGTTTCATCAAGGAACCATCAGAATTCCTCTGAGACAAAACTGCCCCTGCCCCAATCTCAGAAGCGTCAACCTCAACCTGAAAAGGAAGAGAAACATCCGGCTGACGCAACACAGGGGCAGAAGTAAATCAGCGTTTAAGCTCCTGAAAGGCAGAAACAGCCGCAGAGGACCAATTCGTCACATCAGCGCCTTTCTTTGTCAAATCGGTCAGGGGTTTAACCACACTGGAGAAGTTGGCAATGAAACGGCGATAAAAATTAGCAAAGCCCAAAAATTTCTGAAGGCTCTTCATGGATGTGGGCTGGATCCAATCATGAATGGCCTGAACCTTAACCGGATCCATTTCTATAGATGAGGGAGAAAAAATGAAGCCCAAAAAAGAAATCTTCTGTACTCCAAAGAGGCACTTAGACCCCTTCACAAACAAGGCATTATCACGAAGGATCTGAAATACCATCCTGACTTGTTTCACATGAGACTCCCAATCATCTGAAAAAATCAATATATTATCCAAATATACAATCATGAACTTATCAAGATAATTCTGAAATATATCATGCATGAAGGACTGAAACACAGATGGAGCATTAGAGAGTCCGAATGGCATCACAAGGTATTCAAAATGGCCTTCGGGCGTATTAAACGCAGTTTTCCATTCGTCACCCTGCTTAATACGAACAAGATTATATGCCCCTCGAAGGTCAATCTTAGTAAACCAACTAGCCCCCTTAATCCTAGCAAACAGATCAGAAAGCAAAGGCAAAGGGTATTGGAATTTGACCGTGATCTTATTCAAGAGGCGATAATCAATACAGGGTCTCAAGGAGCCATCTTTTTTGGCAACAAAAAAAAACCTGCTCCCAATGGTGAAGAAGATGGCCGAATATGCCCCTTCTCCAAGGACTCCGTAACATAGCTCCGCATGGCGGTATGTTCTGGCACAGACAGGTTGAAAAGTCGGCCCTTAGGGAACTTACAGCCTGGAATCAAGTCAATAGCACAATCACAGTCCCTATGCGGTGGAAGGGAACTGGACTTGGGCTCATTGAATACATCCTGGAAATCTGACAAAAACTCAGGAATTTCAGAAGAGGGGGAGGAGGCAATTGACATCAAAGGAACGTCACCATGAACCCCCTGACAACCCCAACTAGTCACAGACATAGATTTCCAATCTAATACCGGATTATGCACCTGTAACCATGGGAAACCCAGCACAATAGCATCATGCAAATTATGCAACACCAGAAAACGACAATCTTCCTGATGGGCTGGCGCCATGCACATGGTCAGCTGTGTCCAAAACTGAGGTTTATTTTTAGCCAACGGTGTAGCATCAATGCCCCTCAAAGGAATAGGACTCTGCAAAGACTGCAAGGGGAAACCACAACGTCTGGCAAATTCTAAGTCCATTAAGTTTAGAGCGGCGCCTGAATCCACAAATGCCATGACTAGTGTTGAGCGATACCGTCCGATACTTGAAAGTATCGGTATCGGAAAGTATCGGCCGATACCGGCAAAGTATCGGATCTAATCCGATACCGATACCCGATACCAATACAAGTCAATGGGACTCATGTATCGGACGGTATTCCTGATGGTTCCCAGGGTCTGAAGGAGAGGAAACTCTCCTTCAGGCCCTGGGAACCATATAAATGTGTAAAAGAAAGAATTAAAATAAAAAATATCGCTATACTCACCTGTCCGACGCAGCCGGGACTTCAGCGAGGGAACCGGCAGCGTTGTTTGTTTAAAATTCGCGCTATTACTTGGTTACGTGAATTCCCGGCTTGTGATTGGTCAGGTCGGCCATGTTGCCGGGACGCGGACCAATCACAGCAAGCCGTGACGAAATTACGTCACGGCTTGCTGTGATTGGTCCGCGTCCCGGCAATATGGCCGCCCTGACCAATCACAAGCCGTGACGTCACGGGAGGCTGGACACGCGCTCATTTTAAAATGGGCGCGTGTCCAGCCTCCCGTGACATCACGGCTTGTGATTGGTTGCGCCGCGGTCAACCAATCACAAGCCGGGAGGCTGGACGCGCTCATTTTAAAATGGGCGCGTGTCCAGCCTCCCGTGACGTCACGGCTTGTGATTGGTTGCGCCGCGGTCAACCAATCACAAGCCGGGAGGCTGGACGCGCTCATTTTAAAATGGGCGCGTGTCCAGCCTCCCGTGACGTCACGGCTTGTGATTGGTTGCGCCGCGGTCAACCAATCACAAGCCGGGAGGCTGGACGCGCTCATTTTAAAATGGGCGCGTGTCCAGCCTCCCGTGACGTCACGGCTTGTGATTGGTCAGGGCGGCCATATTGCCGGGACGCGGACCAATCACAGCAAGCCGTGACGTAATTTCGTCACGGCTTGCTGTGATTGGTCCGCGTCCCGGCAACATGGCCGACCTGACCAATCACAAGCCGGGAATTCACGTAACCAAGTAATAGCGCGAATTTTAAACAAACAACGCTGCCGGTTCCCTCGCTGAAGTCCCGGCTGCGTCGGAGAGGTGAGTATAGCGATATTTTTTATTTTAATTCTCTCTTTTACACATTTTAACATTAATGTTGTTGCGATACCCGATACCCGATACCACAAGAGTATCGGAATCCCGGTATCGGAATTCCGATACAGCAAGTATCGGCCGATACCCGATACTTGCAGCATCGGAATGCTCAACACTAGCCATGACAGAAAATGACGATAATGAGCAGATCAGGGTCACAGATAACAGAAATTTAGGTTGTACAGTGCTGATGGTAACAGAACTAGCGATTCTCTTGGTACGCTTAGGGCAATCAGAAATAACATGAGCAGAATCGCCGCAGTAAAAACACAACCTATTCTGACGTCTGAATCCTTGTCGTTCAGCTCTAGACACAATCCTATCACACTGCATAGGCTCAGGACTCCGCTCGGAAGACAATGCCATAGTGTGCACAACTCTGCGCTCGTGCAAGCGCCGATCAATCTGAATGGCCAGAGACATAGAATCACTCAGACCAGCAGGTGTGGGGAACCCCACCATAACATCTTTAACGGATTCAGAAAGACCCTTTCTGAAGATTGCCGCCAAGGCATCCTCATTCCATTTAGTCAGTACAGACCATTTTCTAAACTTCTGGCAATATGATTCTGCTGCTTCTTGACCCTGAGACAGGGCCAACAAGGTCTTCTCAGCATGATCCACTGAATTAGGTTCGTCATACAATAACCCAAGCGCCTGAAAAAAGGTGTCTACATTAAGCAACACCGGATTCCCAGGTTCCAGGGCAAATGCCCAATCCTGGGGGTCACCACGCAGCAGAGATATAACAATTTTTACCTGCTGGATGGGATCACCAGCGGAATGGGGTTTCAGAGCAAAAAACAGTTTACAGTTATTTTTAAAGCTCAGAAATTTGGACCTATCCCCAAAAAACAAATCAGGAGTTGGAATTCTAGGCTCTAAAACCGGAGTCTGAACGATATAATCGGAAATACCCTGTACTCTAGCAGCAAGTTGATCCACACGAGAAGCCAATCCCTGAACATCCATACCAGCGCCGAACTCCTGAGCCACCCAGAGGCAAAGAGGGAAGAAAAAAAAAACACAACAGACTACAGAAAAAAAAATATGGCTCAGCACTTTCCTTCCCTTCTTCTGAGATGCGGTTAACTCATTGTTGGCCAGTTGTACTGTTATGATCTGGTGGCCTAAGAGCAGCATGAGACATGCTCTGGAGAAGGTGGTACCTGTACTGACCGCAGACCCTGAACTCAACACCGCAACTAGAAGTAGCCGTGGAATGTACCTAGCGCTCCCTAGACATCTCGACACAGCCGGAGGACTAATTACCCCTAGAGATAGAAAAGGGAAAACTATCTTGCCTCAGAGAAAATCCCCAAAGGATAGACAGCCCCCCACAAATATTGACTGTGAGAGGAGAGGGAAAAAACATACACAGACTGAAATCAGAATTTAGCAAAGGAGGCCACTTCTAGCTGAATAGAAAGGATAGGACAGAGTACTATGCGGTCAGTATTAAAACACTAGAAAATATCCACCACAGAAAATACAAAATCTCCACAGCTAACTAAAGATATGGAGGGTATATTTGCATCTCCAGAGATACCAGCTTGGCTAAACAAATCCTTATACAGACCAAGCTGGACAAGACAAAAACTTGGAAAAGAACTGAACAATAAGGCCACAGCATGTGGAAAGCAAAAATCAAGGCCAGAACCTATCTTTGTTGAACTGAACTGCAAAGCAGAAGAGACCAGACAGGGATGTGAATCCTCCAGGAACAATGGACAACTGGCACTGACTAAAGGGTGAAGCAAGACTAAATAGCCCAGTCAAAATTGCAAAAAGTGAACACACCTGTTAAATGCTGCGATTCAGAGACAGCAGCGCTACCACTTACAACCACCAGAGGGAGCCCAAGAGCAGAATTCACAACAGTGAAGACAGCACGTGAGAGAGAAAGAAGAGTATATGGACTATGTTATCCTTTGTCTGCTGGATTGTTGGACTTTTATCCTGTTACTGAACTGCATTCCTGTTCTGGACTATTGTATCCTTTGTGTTGTGGATAGTATATGGACCTTTGGTATTTTTGCCTAAATAAGGGACATGGAATTGTTTACTATACTCTAGCACTGTTGATTGTGTGGTACCGGAGAAAGACCCTGTGACAACTGGTGGCAAGCAGCAGGATCAACAGAGTGTAACCTAATGGAGAACCACCCACAGAGTGAGTACAGAAAATGGACTGTATCCAGTTTACAGGAGAGAGCCAGAGACCTAGGCCTGAACTACCAGGGACTGACTAAAGAGGCCTTAATTGACCGACTGGTGGGTGCCAGCCCGGCCACCTCCTCCCATATGTCTGAAGGATGAGCACTGGAGACGAGGACTCCCACCCCAAAAAGCCAGTGGGTGGTGTGGTACGAAGAAGAGATGGCGGTTCTGGGCCCAGGCGTCTCTCAGGAGTGCAAGGAGGAGGATGCCCACCGGGCACAGTGGAGATAAGAAGCAATGGAACTTGAAAGAGGGAGTAACGCAATGTGGAATGTAAACCCAACGATCAGGGAGCCTGTACGGATCACCTGGACAGAGTTTAAGCCATTTGATGAGGCTTCCGGAGATGTGGAGGGGTTCTTCAAGGACTTAGAGCAGCAGTGTGCTGTGATGGAGGTGCCCCACTCTGGCTGGATGCGTTTGTTAGTGGGACTCCTGAACGGTAGCCTGGTGGCAGCTTACCGAACCATTGACTCACAGCGGAATCGGGATTATAACATTGTAAAGCAGACTATCCTGGATTGCCATGCTATCACCCCAGACTCATATAGGGCCAAGTTCCGAGACCTCCCATGCACTACGGGGGGATCATTTAGGATGTATACACATAAGATGTCCCAGGCATATCAGAGATGGCTGGAAGCAGAAAACGCCTTTACTGTGGAAGATGTTATACAGGCATTCCTTGTAGAACAATTTCTTGCCAAGTGCCCCGCAGAGGTACAGGAATTGGTCTGGGAGCGCATGCCGTGCACCGAGGATGCTATCTGACTGCAATGGAGGAGGCTTCTGGACAATGAACCACAGCCTTCTCCTGCACCCTGTCCCCCTCCGATTATATCTGCCCTTCGACCTAGTCGCAAGCCGATGACAATCACCCCTCACAATCCTGGGCCCCAACAGTTCTGACCACGACCTGGGAGTATCACAGAGAGGAGATGTTATGGGTGTGGGCAACCTGGACATTTGCAGTCTGGCTGTCCCTCAAGGATTCGGAGGGAGCTCCAAGCAGCCCCACCTCGTCCAGTACATCTTGTGCACTCCATCCCACCTGAGGAAGAGCTACCACCACCCCCACCAGAGTGGACCACCGACCACGGTACCATAGATACACCTCCTGGAGTGTACAGACTCCGTACTTTGTCCATCAGAAATACAGAGCAACAGCATTGCCACCTGCAGGATGTCTTAATTGATGGATACAAAGTGTTGGGATTTAGAGACATGGGGGCATTCCTGACTATCACTGACCCCCATGTGGCTCGACCCGAGGCAATTCACCAGGGCCCAGGAATTCCCATTGTCCTGGTGGGGGGTGTCTGCAAATATATACAGCAAGCTTTGGTACGTTTAGATTATGGTTTTGGAGAAAAACTGTGTTGGATTGGAGTTATGGGAGGACTTCCTGCAGATATCCTCCTTGGAAATGACATTGGGGAGTTGCAAAGTCATTTTGTGCGAGCAGATGGTCCGTGGGCCTCTCACTCTTCTGAAAGAACAATTGGAGGGAGATCTCACAGATACCGGATTGCCCATCTTTCCCCATGTTCTTAAGTTCAGAGACTGTCTCGCTCAGCTAGCTACCTTGGCTAATAAACATCAGCAAATGGCCCAGTCCAGTCAAAAAGCCTGGTATGACCATAAAGCCAGGATCCGGGAATTTATGGACAAGTGCTCATGATTATTGCAACCCCTACCACTGTACAAGGAACTATAAACAGTGGAGCAAAGTGGACTAAAGTGAGCAGGCTATAGGTCTGTGTAGACCTCATAGCGTGCTCACTTAGTATGAGGGGGGAGAGGTTGTGATGGTGTGATATGCTATGTGGGTATCATTTTTGTGTATATTTTTATTTTACTTATTTTCATGGTGTTCTCTTGTAGAATGAGTTATTTGCTAATTGATGAATGGCTGTTGCTGCCATCTGATATCAGCCCCACAGCACTGTATTGTTTGCTAATATGCTAATGACATGTTGGCCAAGCTTGTTGAAACAATGAGCCCCTGAGACTGAGACCTTCCCCCTCCTGACCTGTGAATGAGGAGGGAGACTTAAAAATATCAGGGAGGTGAGACACAGATGAGTCCTGTGTGGAACCATGATGTGAAGACAGCACGTGAGAGAGAAAGAAGAGTATATGGACTATGTTATCCTCTGTCTGCTGGATTGTTGGACTTTTATCCTGTTACTGAACTGCATTCGTGTTCTGGACTATTGTATCCTTTATGTGGTGGTTCGTATATGGACCTTTGGTATTTTTACCTAAAAAAAGGTCTTGGAATAGTTTACTATACTGAAGCTCTGTTGATTGTGTGGTACCAGAGAACAGGCATGTTATTAGAGATGAGCAAATTTGTTAAGTAGAATTAAATTCTTCTTGAATTTAACAAAACTTTGGATTCACTAGAATCCAAATTTTATGCAATTCGCTTTCTTCAAATTCAGAGACATAATGGTTTAATGGGTCAAAAAACCCTCTGCAGTCTTACATTTTCTCCGCCACTCTTCTTCTTTTCGCCTTCAATGTTACATGCATCCTTTTCAGACTACTGAACAGGCCACGATGGCTAAAAGAAGAGGCAATTAGCAGCCTTTCCTTTCCGCTGTTGCATCTTTGACCTGATCTCTGTAGGTCAGGCCTTCTGGCTGACACAAGACCTCAGAGAGCATTGTATGTCGTACATCGGTGATGTCAAGATGTGTGATCTGCAGTGACCTCTGAGGCCTGGTTGCAACTGAAAGTAGGGTTGAGCGACTTTTATTTTTATAGGATCGGGTCGGGTTTCACGAAATCCGACTTTCTCAAAAGTCGGGTCGAGTGAAATCGGCCGATCCTATAAAAAAGTCGGGGTCGGGGTCGGCCGAAACACGAAACCCAATGCAGTGCAATGGGATACTATGGTTCCCAGGTCTGAAGGAGAGGAAACTCTCCTTCAGGCCCTGGGATCCATATTAATGTGTAAAATAAAGAATCAAAATAAAAAATATTGATATACTCACCCTCGGACGCGCCCTGGTACTAACTGGCAGCCTTCCTTCCTAAGAATGAGCGCGTGAATCACAAGCCGCGACGTCATCTAAGGTCCTTCACGCGCTCATTCTTAGGAAGGAAGGCTGCCGGAAAGAAGCAGGGTGCGTCCGAGGGTGAGTATATTCCTATTAGGTATATACTCACCCTCGGACGCGCCCTGCTTCTTTCCGGGTTGGGTTTCCGGGTTTACGGGTTTACGGGTCGGGTTTCATGAAACCCGACTTTGCCAAAAGTCGGCGACTTCTGAAAATGGCCGACCCGTTTCGCTCAACTAACTGAAAGTCCTTGTCAACAGGAAATAGACTGGAAAATGTGGCTCATGGGTGGGGAAAGAGGAGCCGGCTCTGAGGAGCAGACAGCAGGCAGCAAGCATAAAAGGTGGATGGACAGGTGAGTAGTGAGATGTTTATTATAGGGGATGCCCAGGAATATTTTATTTTTTTTAAGGTGGGCCTACAAACTAACAGGCATATAGGTGCTAGCAGAGTTAACAATCTTCCTCTTCTCTTTGGAGACGACACAAAGAGATTTAGCTGTCCTACATCAGCAGAGAAGTGCTTGCCTGCCAATATCATGTTGAGTGACAGAAGTCTCCCCACATATTTGGTAAACGCCTTGCTACACTCATCAGGATAGCAATATGGGATGGGAAATAACAGCCAGGAAAAAATAAGCAGCTAATAAATTCTTTTGAGAACTCTCCTATTAGATGTGGAAATAAAGAAAAAAAACAACAAACTGAATTAAAATAGAGGAGCAAGGGAAACCGACTACCAACTAAAATGAGTCTATACAAATGCAGAGCGCATGGGAAACAAACAAGGTGAACTGTAGCTGCTAAAACAGGAAGAGAGATATGATATCATAGGCATCACTGAAACTTGGTGGGATGATTCACATGATTGGAATACAAACCTAGAAGGTTATAACTTATTTATTAGAAATAGGATTAAGAAGAAGGGATGAGGTAGCTCTGTAGAAACTGGGTAAGAATACAAGGAGTTAAGAACAGAAAATACTCTATTGTAGGTGTTTACTATAGGCCACCTGGACAGACTGAAGATATAGATGAACTGTTTTTACATCAGATGTCTCTATTTTCAAAAAAGTAGGACACAGTGATCATGGGAGATTTGTTTGGAATCTCTCAGCCAAAAGTAATAGGTCCAGAAAATTATTCTTTATTCTTGCTGATAACTTTATCTTTCAAATAGTAAAAGAGAGAACAAGAGTAGAGATGAGTGAATCTTTCAAGGTTCGGTTCGGTTTTGCAGAATGGACCACCGTTCTATGAACAGTTCGCCGAACACACACAAACCCCATTAGATTCAATGGGAGGCAAAATCAAATGCATAGACAACACCTTAAAGGGAATTTGTCACCTCATTTTTCGCATATAAGCTGCGGCCACCGCATTAGGGGCTTATCTACAGCATTCTGTAAAGCCGGTGGGGCTGCATTGGGCCCCCGCAGGGCAGCTAACCCTGATGGAAATCGGCGGGCAGGGAGTAATCCCTGCAGCTTGGCAGCGGAGCGGAGCTGCAGGGATCCAATGGCATCCTGCTTTCTGCCTGGCAATTCCTGTCTGACACAGCGTGGCTGGATGATGTCATCATTCAGCACGCGACTGTTTCAGACAGAAAGGTGCCGGCAAGGATGATGCTTCCAGGATGTGGTGTGGATGCAGGGAATGTGTGGAGAGGTGAGTGATGCTGTTTGTCTGTCTACTTGCGTGTGTGTATGCGGTGCAGTGATTTGTGTGTGTGTGACAGAATGTTGTCGTGTTGTATGTGTGGTGCTGTGTGTGTATTGGAGATATCTGTATTGGAGATTGGCAATGATGTGGGTGATGAAGAGAGCAGTGATGGGGTGGTGGGGGAGAAGGCACTGTTGGTGGTGGTGGAGGAAAGGACGATGGGGGTGGTGGGTTGAGGCAATGATGGAGCTGTTGAATTGGGCAATGATGGAGGTGCTGGAATGGGCAGTGATGGGGTGGTGGGGGAGAAGGCAATGATGGTTGTGGGGGGAGGCATTGATGGAGGTGTTGAAATGGGCAATGACGGGGGTGGTGGGGTAGAAAGGAATGATGGTTGTGATGGAAAGCACAATGATGGTAGTGGTGGAAAGGACAATGGTGGTAGTGGGGGAGGAGGCAATGATTGAGGTGGTGGAATGAGCAATGATGGGGGTTGTGGGGGAGAAAGCAATGATCGAGGTGGTGGAAAGGCAATGATAGGGGTGGTGGGTGAGAAGGCAATGATGGAGGTGGTGATGAGGACAATGATGGCGATGGAGGGGGAGAACAATTATGGAGGTGGAGGGGGCTGCATTATAACCTATGAGGGGGGCAGCATTATACCCTATGAGGGGGCTGCATTATACTTTATGAGGGGGCTACATTATATTCTGTGGGGGGGTCTGCATTATATAGGCCCAATTTAAAGGAGCAGGTCTCCTAGACTTGGAATACCCATACACTAAGTGTATGGGCTGACAAACATTTCCCCATGGGGGGGTCAATTTTTTTTTTAAATTGCTTACGGGCATCATAAACACTCTTGCAAAAAACTAGAGTGGCTGTAGCAGCGCGGAAAACATTAACCCGGGTGATCTAGTGGCGGTGGATGTTGAGACGTGGAGGAAGGCGTCATTAAAAAGTAGGCCCAAGTTAAAGGAGTGAGTCTCCTAGACTTGGAATGCCCATACACTAAGTGCATGGGCTGACAAACATTTCCCCCTGGGGGTACATATCAACATAGTGTGTAAAAATTTTTTTAGGGGCATCATAAACACCTTACAAAACTGTAAAGTGGTTTCCTACACAGTTGCTGCTGGGAAGGTGCAGGTTTTTAGTAAAAATATGGTGGACAAATCATTTGATGAAGTGATCAGGAAAAGGGGCATGGTGATGACAGGAATGGGAGCGTACATGATTAATAACAGTGGTGGCTATGGGAGGTATGAGATCCAGGATACAGTCTACAATGTTTAGTTGTTTAGCCACCATCAATTACCAGAATGTGTTTCATGCCCATCAGAAGATCGGTGTAACAGATGTGCGTGTCAGACTTGGCCTAAAAAATGTCTGTCAAAAATATGGTTGTTTTTTAAAGACTCTGCCAATAACTCCAAAAAGGCCATTTGCACCACCGGCCATGCCAGCATCAGCAGGGGTAGCAAAGCTACCAGCCTAACCACCACCAGCATGATCAGGCACATGGCAGCAAAGCACCCGACTTTGTTGGTTGAACACAAGGCTCCATGAACAGTGTCAGTGATACCACTGCTTCTTCCAATGCTGTACATGCAATCCAATCCCCTGTCCATGGTGCATGCAAAGATGCCTCCTGCTCTGCATCTGTAGTTGCACACAAACTCACCTAGCACCATCAACACGCACGTCCACATTCTTGTCCCAGCACAGCGTTCAGTTGTCCATACCCCAGTCCTTGGAATGCAAGTAGAAATACACAGCCAACACCATAGTACATAGTGGAAGCCGGGTCCCAGTCTAACCTTGGGATGGTGTACATCCTCCCAACCTTGAGTATTGCGGGCCCTACGGCAATTTGGGTTTCCCCCACAGTCTACAGCTCCTGCACCTCCTCCTTCGCATCCTCTTCAGCTTCCATCTCCAAAAGCAGCACATCAGTCACAAGCTGGAAGCTCTGCAGCACTGCCTCATCCAAGTGGCAACAGGCTGTGCTGAAGCTAATATGCTTAGGTGACAAACCGCACAATGATGAAAAGTTGTGGACAGCTCTGAAAGAGCAGGCAGATCTGTGGCTGAAACCGCTGAACTTACAGCCAAGCATGGTCATGTGTGACAATGGCTGGAACCTGGTGGCTGCTCTGTGGCGAGGCGAGCTCACACACGTGCCATGCCTGGCCCGTGTGCTTAACCTCATTGTTCAATGTTTTCTGAAAAGTGACACGGAGGTGCCAGATCTGCTAGGAAAAGTACAAGTCTCTGCGTACCCATTTTAGAAAGTCAGCTAGAGCTTCATCTGCCCTTGCCATGCTTCAGCAGCGTTTTCAGCTTCTGGCTCACCGACTGGCGTGTGATGTCCCCCCACGCGTTAGAACTCTACACTGCAGATGTTGGAAAGGATTTGTGAGCAGAAGAGGACAGTTGGTGACTACAAGCATCAACAAGGCCGTTGGTATTCAGTTCTGACTTCACACATAAGATCTCAGGAGTGGACATGGATGTCAGACATACGTACCATCCTTCAAAACTTTGCGGAATCCACCAAGATGATGAGTGGCAATGACGCCATAATTAAAGTCTCCATCCTGCTTCTCTGTGTTCTAATATTAATATTTATAGTTATTTATATAGTGCCAACATATTTACAGTTTAACAGTTTTAAACACAATAGTCCTAAGTAACAAGAATAACAATAATACCATAATTAAACAGAAATAAAACTACCCAGCTCGTGACATCTTACAATCTACACTAACAATGATAACAATAATTAAACTCCAAAAAAAGATCCTGCTCGTGAGTCGTGACGACTTGCAATCTACAATGAGGTGGGGGAGATAAAAACTACAGGGGTGTATTTACAATAATGTATTTACAATTATATATTTACAATGATATTACTGAGGTTTGTCGAAAGTCATGGAGGCCTGAGATCAAGGAAGAGGAGGAGAGCATGGTCAGTCATCCTCTTGGTGAGGACATGTAAGTATTGACTGTTAGCAATCTTGCACACTTGGCTGAGTTTGTGTTACGCTGCTTTTCCTGTCACCCTCGCATTCTCAAAATTTTGGGTGACAGGCAATACTGATTGGTGACACTTCTAGACCCACGCTACAAGGAGCACCTTATATTTCTTATTCCAGAGGCAGGCAGGTGTACTAAAATGTTGGAGGACCAGAGGGCACTTCTTGCGAAATTATTAAAAAAATTCCCATCTAAAAACGCTGGCAGCAGAGGTCACAGTTCGTTGGCCAAGCAAGGAGTACAGGTGAAAGCAGTGGCGTAACTACCACGGTCGCAGCGGTCACCGTTGCGACCAGGCTCGGCGAGTCAGGGGCCCGGCAGTTCAGAGGCACCCAACACCTTGTTGCAGTGCAGGAGTTTCCTCCCACACAGCAACAGTCTGAGGCATATCTAGGGGGAGGGGGCAGCCGGGGTATGTGAGAGATAGGAAGCAGCTCCAGTCATCACGGTGAGACAGCTTCTCCTGCTCTGCAGCCCCGGGACAGAAGGCGTGAATGGGGGAGGTGTGGGACAGAGCTGCTGTAAGCAGGAGAAGGTGAGGAGCTGCTCCATGGTTATATCAGCCTCCCCTGTACCAGATAGGAGAGTGTGAGATGTGTATATGAGCTGGTATCTGTAGTGTGTGTGATATCTGTAGTATGTGTGTGTGTGGGAAATCTGTAGTATGTGTGTGTGATATCTGTGTTGTGTGTGTGATATCTATAGTATGTGTGTGTGATATCTATAGTATGTGTGTGTGTGTGATATCTGTAGTGTGTGTGTGTGTGTGTGTGATATCTGTAGTGTGTGTGTGTGTGTGATATCTGTAGTGTGTGTGTGTGATATCTGTAGTATGTGTCATATCTGTAGTGTGTGTGTGTGTGATATCTGTAGTATGTATGTGTGATATCTGTATTGTGTGTATGTGATATCGTAGTGTGTGTGTGATATCTGTAGTGTGTGTGTGATATCTGTAGTATGTGTGTGTGATATCTGTGTTGTGTGTATGATATCTGTAGTATGTGTGTGTGTGATATCTGTAGTGTGTGTGTGATATCTGTAGTTTGTGTGTGATATCTGTAGTGTGTGTGATATCTGTAGTATGTGTGTGTGATATCTGTAGTATGTGTGTGTGTGATATCTGTAGTGTGTGTGTGATATCTGTAGTGTGTGTGTGATATCTGTATTGTGTGTGTGATATCTGTAGTGTGTGTGTGATATCTGTAGTGTGTGTGATATCTGTAGTGTGTGTGTGTGATATCTGTAGTGTGTGTGTGTGTGATATCTGTAGTATGTGTGTGTGTGATATCTGTGTTGTGTGTATGATATCTGTAGTATGTGTGTGTGTGATATCTGTAGTGTGTGTGATATCTGTAGTTTGTGTGTGATATCTGTAGTATGTGTGATATCTGTAGTATGTGTGTGTGTGATATCTGTAGTATGTGTGTGTGATATCTGTAGTGTGTGTGTGATATCTGTAGTGTGTGTGTGTGACATCTGTATTGTGTGTGTGTGTGTGATATCTGTAGTGTGTGTGTGTGATATCTGTAGTGTGTGTGTGATATCTGTAGTGTGTGTGTGTGATATCTGTAGAGTGTGTGTGTGATATCTGTAGTGTGTGTGTGTGATATCTGTAGTATGTGTGTGTGGGATATCTGTAGTGTGTGTGTGTGATATCTGTAGTATGTGTGTGTGTGATATCTGTAGTGTGTGTGATATCTGTAGTGTATGTGTGTGTGTGAGGCAGGGGCGTAACTACCACGGTCGCAGCGGTCGCCGCTGCAACTGGCTCTGGCAGGTCAGGGGCCCAACAGGTCAGAGGCACACGACTCCCCCCGTCGCAGCCACCGCAGTGAACTATACTGGCGTCTACGACTCCGGTACAGTTCAAAGCAATGATGGAGTGGTGCATGATGACATCACTTCATCGCGCACCCGCTGTGTGCGGGGCCCAGGCAGTGCAGCATCTGCACAGGTGATGGTGGCCGCCATATTGGTAAAGCCTGTGGTGGCTGCTAGGACCAGGAACAGGCAGCTCCAGAGCTGGTGGGGGGCACGTGGACTGAGCCGCCCAGGAGGGGGATGCCGCAGTGGCTCAGCCATGTGGAGGATCCGGGGATGAACATGGAGGTGTACGCGACCGGCGGAAGTGAGGTGTGTCTGCTGCCCATGTGTCGCCGTCCTTGGCCCCCAGCGTCCCCGGCCTCCTGTGACACCAGCCCCATTTCCCCCCTGCTCTCCCGTGCCCCATGTCCTAGTAGGTCCCCAGGTTCAGGTCATTGTGTTCCTCCGGGTCCCCTGTACATGCCTTGTTCCTCCTCCCCTGGTCCCCCAATGCTCCCCATCTCCCATGCCCTGAGTCCTCCTGCACCCCCCATGCATTCCCTGCCCCTTGTCCCCATGTGACTCTTCTGCCCTGCTCTCAAGTCTCCCCTGTCCCCTTTCTCACCGTGTGTTCCCCATCTACCCTGTCCTCGTAATCCCTGTGCCCCCTTCTTCCCTCCTCCCAAGTCTCCCCCGTCTTCCCCTAGTCCCCTTTTATCAGTCTCCCTTGCCCACTAGTCCCCTTGTAACATTCTCCCCTGCCTCCTAGCCCCCATGTGTCCCCTTGTGTCTGTCTTCCTTGCTCCCTAGCCCCCCTATGTTACCCTTGTGCCTGTCTCCCCTACCCCCTTGTCCTTCCCTCCTGCCCCCTCGTCACCATTTGCTCGTGTCTTTCTCACTGCCCCTGTATGGAGGGGCTGCATTATACTATAAGGGGTGCTGCATTATATTCTATGGGGGTTACATTGAATTGTATGGCAGGGCTGCAGTATACTCTGTGGGGTGGCTGCATTATACTCTGTGGGGAGGCTGCATTATACTCTGTGGGGTGGCTGCATTATACTCTGGGGTGGCTGCATAATACTGAATCGAGGACTATGGGGAATATATTATACTATATGAAGAACTATGGGGTGCATTATACTGTGGGAAGTGAATTGTGCGACATGGATGATGATGGTGGTGCATTATGCTATATGAAGTACTATGAGGAGTGTATTATACTATATGGAGGACTGAGCAGTGTATTTTAATATATGGAGGACTATGTGGAGTGTATAATACTAAATGGAGGACTGAGGAGTGTATTATACTATATGGAGGACTATGAGGGGTGCATTATACTATATGGAGCACTATGAGCTGTGTATTATACTATATGGAGGACTGAGGAGTGTATTATACTATATGGAGGACTGAGCAGTGTATTATAGTATATGGAGGACTGATGAGTATTATACTATATGGAGCACTATGAGGAGTGTATTATGCTATATGGAGCACTATGAGGAGTGTATTTTAATATATGCAGGACTATGAGGAGTGTATTATACTATATGGAGGACTGAGGAGTGTACAATACTATATGGAGGACTATGGGGAGTGTATTATACTATAAGGAGAACTATGGGGAGTGTATTATACTATAAGGAGGACTATGGGGGTGCATTATATTTCTTATATGGATCTTCATGACTTCTATGTTAGCCCCTGATGAGTATCATGGTTTATTTTCTTTTATACATTACATAACAATGGTAGTACAGGGGACAAATATATGCCAGGATGGGGCACCGGATAGTTATGCAACTGAAGTCACACTATACAACTTTGCAATAAAGCTATAGTGTGCGAAATGAATAGGGAAAATGTGAATTTGGGTGGAAAATATTTTGGCACGGTGGGGGGGGGCCCCATTTGAAAGTTCGCATCGGGGCCCATAACTTTGTAGTTACGCCACTGGGTGAGAGAGACACAACTCCAATCCAGCAGAGGCAGTGGAACACTGGCAAAGTTCGGGAAAAGTTTTCTTAGACCCTCCCATCGCCCTGGCCCTGAAGCACGGGGAATTCTCACAAAGAGTGCAAAGTTTGGAAAAATGCTGACGGAGTACCTTGCTGACCTTACCAATATCCTCTGTCAATCCTCTGTGCCTTTTAGTTATTGGTTAGCAAAGCTGAATACATAGCATGAACTGGCTCTATCTACTGCGCACGTGGACCCTTTTGATGTATGCAATGATATCTATATACACACATACAGTGCCTGCAGGCCATGCACTGATATGTATAGAGCAACGTACACTCCCCTGTGTTACGGATCTGCAACACTGGACTAAGGTAGAAGGGGGAAAACTGACCCTGCACTATGACTAGGCTGAAACCCTACGATGGAGTGGGCGACCCATTCCTTGTGAATAGACCCCCCGACGATCCTAGGTTAATCTCAAGCAAAGACTTATAGATAAGGGGAAGGGGTTCCCTAAAAGAACTAAGGACTGGGTACAAAAACGGGTCACCTCCTAGCAGAAAACACAGAGAAGGCTGCAGAAACCAATAGAAAACAGAAACTAAGGCTAGCTGAACCAGAGGTACCAGCACTGCACAAATAACACACACAGAACACAAAGCAAAGCACCAAACTAGAGCTCAAGCAGATTAACACTGTTGTCCAGCAAGGAATTGGAGGCAGGTACTGGTTAATAAAGAGTGATACAAACACCTGACCAAGACAAACCCAGCACCAGAGGAAAAAGACCTGCAGCCAGAACTCCACAAGAAAATGGTGGATAGTCACAAACTAAACAGATTTAACATTTTTTGTCCCAGGGATATATGTCACAGAGAAATGGAACCGGGAAAAAAACAATGCCCACCTAGCTTGATGGGTAGGGTTGAGCGAAACGGGTCGATCATTTTCAAAAGTCGCCGACTTTTGGCTAAGTCGGCGTCTCATGAAACCCGATCCGACCCCTGTGCTTGTCGGCCATGCGGTACGCGACTTTCGCGCCAAAGTCGCGTTTCAATGACGCGAAAAGCGCCATTTCTCAGCCAATGAAGGTGAACGCAGAGTGTGGGCAGCGTGATGACATAGATCCTGGTCCCCACCATCTTAGAGAAGGGCATTGCAGTGATTGGCTTGCTGTCTGCGGCGTCACAGGGGCTATAAAGGGGCGTTCCCGCCGACCGCCATCTTACTGCTGCTGATCTGAGCTTAGGGAGAGGTTGCTGCCGCTTTGTCAGAAGCAGGGAGAGCGTTAGGCAGGGTCCACTAACCACCAAACCGCTTGTGCTGTAGCGATTTCCACTGTCCAACACCACCTTCGGTGTGCAGGAACAGTGGAAGCTATTTTTTTTTTTTTTTCCTCAGCGCTGTAGCTCATTGGGCTGCCCTAGAAGGCTCCGTGATAGCTGTATTGCTGTGTGTACGCCACTGTGGAAACCAACTGCTTTTTTCAAAGCACATATCCTCTTGTTCCTTCCTTTCTGCACAGCTATCTTTTTTGTTTGTCCACACTTTTTATTTAATTTGTGCATCAGTCCACTCCTATTGCTGCCTGCCATACCTGGCTTAGATTACTGCAGGGAGATAGTAATTGTAGGACAGTCCCTGTTTTTTTTTTTTTTTTTTTGTGGGAGATTAAGATTGGCATTTCTGCTACAGTGCCATCCCTGTGTGTGCCATCTCTCACTGAGTGGGCCATAGAAAGCCTATTTATTTTTTCCGTGATTTGTGTTCTAAATTCTACCTCAACACAAAAACACTACATCAATCAGTGGTAGAAAAATATTGGCCTCAGTCAGGGCTTGTGTGCCACTGCTGTGTGTGCTATCTCTTATTCAGTGGGCTATAGAAAGCCTATTTATTTATTTATTTTTTTTCTTATTATTTGGTTTCTAAAGTCTCCCTGAAAAAAAAAAAATAAATAAAAAAACAGTGGGAGAGTAATATTGCCCTTTCAGCTTGTGTGCCAGTCTTGACTCCTGGGTGTGCCACCTCTCTCTCTAATTGTGGGCCATAGAAAGCCTTTTTTTTTTTTCTTTTTTAAATATTATTGGGTTTCTAAAGTCTCCCTTAAAAAACAAAAAATACATAAAAAAACAGTGGGAGAGTAATATTGCCCTTTCAGCTTGTGTGCCAGTCTTGACTCCTGGGTGTGCCACCTCTCTCTCTAATTGTGGGCCATAGAAAGCCTTTTTTTTTTTTTTTTTAAATATTATTGGGTTTCTAAAGTCTCCCTTAAAAAACAAAAAATACATAAAAAAACAGTGGGAGAGTAATATTGCCCTTTCAGCTTGTGTGCCAGTCTTGACTCCTGGGTGTGCCACCTCTCTCTCTCATTCAGTGGGCCATAGAAAGGCTATTTATTTTTTTGGTTTTTTTAATATTATTTGGTTTCTAAAGTCTCCCTGAAAATAAAAAAAAAAAAACTTAAAAAAACAGTGGGAGAGTAATATTGCCCTTTCAGCTTGTGCGCCAGTCTTGACTCCTGGGTGTGCCACCTCTCTCTCTCTAATTGTGGGCCATAGAAAGCCTTTTTTTTTTCTTTTTTTTTTAATATTATTTGGTTTCTAAAGTCTCCCTTAAAAAACAAAAAATACATAAAAAAACAGTGGGAGAGTAATATTGCCCTTTCAGCTTGTGTGCCAGTCTTGACTCCTGGGTGTGCCACCTCTCTCTCTCATTCAGTGGGCCATAGAAAGGCTATTTATTTTTTTGGTTTTTTTAATATTATTTGGTTTCTAAAGTCTCCCTGAAAATAAAAAAAAAAAAACTTAAAAAAACAGTGGGAGAGTAATATTGCCCTTTCAGCTTGTGCGCCAGTCTTGACTCCTGGGTGTGCCACCTCTCTCTCTCTAATTGTGGGCCATAGAAAGCCTTTTTTTTTTTGTTTTTTTTTTAATATTATTTGGTTTCTAAAGTCTCCCTTAAAAAACAAAAAATACATAAAAAAACAGTGGGAGAGTAATATTGCCCTTTCAGCTTGTGTGCCAGTCTTGACTCCTGGGTGTGCCACCTCTCTCTCTCATTCAGTGGGCCATAGAAAGGCTATTTATTTTTTTGGTTTTTTTAATATTATTTGGTTTCTAAAGTCTCCCTGAAAAAAAAAAAAAAACATAAAAAAACAGTGGGAGAGTAATATTGCCCTTTCAGCTTGTGTGCCAGTCTTGACTCCTGGGTGTGCCACCTCTCTCTCTCATTCAGTGGGCCATAGAAAGGCTATTTATTTTTTTGGTTTTTTTAATATTATTTGGTTTCTAAAGTCTCCCTGAAAATAAAAAAAAAAAAACTTAAAAAAACAGTGGGAGAGTAATATTGCCCTTTCAGCTTGTGCGCCAGTCTTGACTCCTGGGTGTGCCACCTCTCTCTCTCTAATTGTGGGCCATAGAAAGCCTTTTTTTTTTCTTTTTTTTTTAATATTATTTGGTTTCTAAAGTCTCCCTTAAAAAACAAAAAATACATAAAAAAACAGTGGGAGAGTAATATTGCCCTTTCAGCTTGTGTGCCAGTCTTGACTCCTGGGTGTGCCACCTCTCTCTCTCATTCAGTGGGCCATAGAAAGGCTATTTATTTTTTTGGTTTTTTTAATATTATTTGGTTTCTAAAGTCTCCCTGAAAATAACAAAAAAAAAAACTTAAAAAAACAGTGGGAGAGTAATATTGCCCTTTCAGCTTGTGCGCCAGTCTTGACTCCTGGGTGTGCCACCTCTCTCTCTCTAATTGTGGGCCATAGAAAGCCTTTTTTTTTTTGTTTTTTTTTTAATATTATTTGGTTTCTAAAGTCTCCCTGAGAAAAAAAAAAAAATAAATTAGGTGGGAGATTAATATTGACATTAGTGCTTGAGTGACAGTCCTGCGTGTGTGTCATCTCTGTGATTTTGTGCCACAGAAAACAGAGTGTGTAACATTGTGCCTGATTTTCCTTGTGGTCTCACCAACCTGTTAAGGGATATTGAAATCATACTGAAGTTATAGCTCACCGTGTAAGTTGTTTGACAGCAACAAATAAAGTTACTTTGGTTAAGATTTTAAAACAATGAGGAAGTCTGGTGCAAGAGGTCGTCGTGGGCGTTCATTGTCAGCTGGTAATGATGGTAGTGGTAGTGGAGCATCAGGTGGTCGTGGGGATAAAAATATTCCACCTAAGTCTGGAGCTGTGGAGCCAGTTTCGTCGTCAGGCTACACAAGGCCTCGAACGCTCTCTTTTCTGGGATTAGGAAAACCGCTTTTAAAGGCGGAGCAGCAACAGCCAGTTTTGGCTTACATTGCAGACTCAGCCTCTAGCTCTTTTGCCTCCTCTTCCAAAACTGGTAAATGTAAAAGCAGCGTGTCGCTTGTGGATGTTCACGGTCAGGGACAAGTCGCTTCCTTGTCCTCCTCAGCAAAAACTACAACAAGAGAGAAGGATGCAGCAGGCGACACAACGGGTCACTCCATGGAGCTCTTTACACATACCGTCCCTGGCTTAGAAAGTGAAACATTTAACAGGCCATGCCCATTACAAGTAGATTCTGACATGGAGTGCACTGATGCACAGCCACAGCCAGAGTACTATGCTGCTCCTTTGACTCAGACCACCACATTGCCCTCTCAGGGTACAGATCCACAATCAGACCCTGATGAGACTATGTTGCCCCGCCACGAACGCTATACCACCGACCGACACAGTGACACAGACGAAGTTGCACACGAGCTCGAAGAGGAGGTAATAGATGACCCAGTTATTGACCCCGATTGGCAGCCATTGGGGGAACAGGGTGCAGGCGGCAGTAGTTCAGAAGCGGAGGTGGAGGAGGGGCCGCAGCAGGCATCAACATCGCAACAGGTTCCATCTGCCGGGCCCGTATCTGGCCCAAAACGCGTGTCAAAGCCAAAACCTGTTGGAGGACAGCGTGGCCATCCGGTTAAAGCTCAGTCTGCAATCCCTGAAAAGGGATCCGAGTCTAGGAAGAGTGCAGTCTGGCATTTTTTTAAACAACATCCAACTGATCAGCGCAAAGTCATCTGTCAAAAATGTTCAACTAGCTTAAGCAGAGGTCAGAATCTGAAAAGTCTAAATACTAGTTGCATGCATAGACACTTAACCACCATGCATTTTCAAGCCTGGACTAACTACCAAACGTCCCTTAAGGTTGTAGCACCCTCGGCCAATGAAGCTAGTCAGCAACGCAACATCCCTTCCGTCACTGTAAGGCCACCATTTTCCGCACCACCGGCAGTATCTGTGCAGGTTTCTTTGCCAGCCAAAAGCAGTCAGGGTCAGGGAACCACCAGTTTTGTAGGAGGAAATATTGCATCTAGGGCACCGGCGGAAACAATACCGTCTCCAACCGTCTCTCAGTCTGCCATGTACACCGGCACACCCGAAAGTTCCACGATCTCCAGCTCTCCAGTCCAGCTCACCCTACATGAGACTCTGGTTAGAAAAAGGAAGTACTTATCCTCGCATCCGCGTACACAGGGTTTTAACGCCCACATAGCTAGACTAATCTCGTTAGAGATGATGCCCTACCGGTTAGTTGAAAGCGAAGCTTTCAAAGCCCTGATGGAGTACGCTGAACCACGATACGAGCTACCCAGTCGACACTTTTTTTCCAGAAAAGCCATCCCAGCCCTGCACCAGCATGTTAAACAGCGCATCGTCCATGCACTCAGGCAATCTGTGAGTACAAAGGTGCACCTGACTACAGATGCATGGACCAGTAGGCATGGCCAGGGACGTTATGTGTCCATCACGGCACACTGGGTGAATGTGGTGGATGCAGGGTCCACAGGCGACATCAATTTAGGGACAGTTGTGCCTAGCCCACGGTCTAGGAAACAGTTGGCTGTAGGCGTTCGCACCCCCTCCTCCTCCTCCTCCTCGTCCTCCTGCAGAAGCTACAGCTCTTCCACAGAACGCAGTCTGCCAACCACTCCATCGGCAGATGACACTGTTGCACACCAGTTGTCCCATTATGGGCCAGCTACTGCCAAGCGTCAGCAGGCTGTATTGGCTATGAAGTGTTTGGGCGACAACAGACACACCGCGGAAGTTCTGTCCGAGTTCTTGCAACAAGAAACGCAGTCGTGGCTGGGCACAGTAGATCTTGAGGCAGGCAAGGTAGTGAGTGATAACGGAAGGAATTTCATGGCTGCCATCTCCCTTTCCCAACTGAAACACATTCCTTGCCTGGCTCACACCTTAAACCTGGTGGTGCAGTGCTTATTGAAAACTTATCCTGGGTTCTCCGACCTGCTCCTCAAAGTGCGTGCACTTTGCTCACATATCCGACGTTCGCCTGTACACGCCAGCCGTATGCAGACCTATCAGCGGTCTTTGAACCTTCCCCAGCATCGCCTAATCATAGACGTTGCAACAAGGTGGAACTCAACACTGCACATGCTTCAGAGACTGTGCGAACAGAGGCGTGCTGTTATTTATTTGTGGGAGGATACACGGGCAGGCAGTAGGATGGCAGACATGGAGTTGTCAGGTGTGCAGTGGTCTAAGATACAAGACATGTGTCAAGTCCTTCAGTGTTTTGAGGAATGCACACGGCTGGTTAGTGCAGACAACGCCGTAATAAGCATGAGCATCACCCTAATGCGTCTGCTGATGCAAAGTTTGACGCACATAAAGGAGCAGGCGTCTGCACCAGAGGAAGAGGAAAGCCTTGATGACAGTCAGCCATTGTCTGGTCAGGGCAGTGTACAGGACGAGGTAGCGGGCGAAGAGGAGGTGGAGGACGAGGAGGATGAGTATATTTTTAATGCCGAACCTTTCCCGGGGGCACAGGAAATTGGTTGCGTGTCACGGCCGGGTTCTGGTTTTTTGAGGGACACAAGTGACGTAGATTTGCCTGCAACTGCCCCTCAACCAATCACAACCGGAGATTTGACAACTGGAACTTTGGCCCACATGGCGGATTATGCCTTACGTATCCTAAAAAGGGACACACGCATTACGAAAATGATGAACGATGACGATTACTGGTTGGCCTGCCTCCTTGATCCACGCTATAAAGGCAAATTGCAAAATATTATGCCACATGAGAACTTGGAACTAATATTAGCAACCAAACAATCAACTCTTGTTGACCGTTTGCTTCAGGCATTCCCAGCACACAGCGCACGTGATCGTTCTCACACGAGCTCCAGGGGGCAGCAGACTAGGAGTGTTAGGGGTGCACACATCAGAAGTGGCGTTGGACAGAGGGGTTTTCTGACCAGGTTGTGGAGTGATTTTGCTATGACCGCAGACAGGACAGGTACTGCTGCATCAATTGAAAGTGACAGGAGACAACATTTGTCCAGTATGGTTACTAACTATTTTTCATCCCTTATCGATGTTCTCCCTCAACCGTCATTCCCATTTGATTACTGGGCCTCCAAATTAGACACCTGGCCAGAATTGGCAGAATATGCATTGCAGGAGCTTGCTTGCCCGGCAGCAAGTGTCCTATCAGAAAGAGTATTCAGTGCTGCAGGTTCAATATTAACCGAAAAAAGGACTCGTCTGGCTACCCAAAATGTTGACGATCTAACATTCATTAAAATGAACCACAACTGGATTTCGAAATCTTTTGCCCCACCTTGCCCGGCCGACACCTAGCTTTCCTATGAAAAGCTCTTGCCTGTGAATTACTTTTCTAATGTCTAATTTGCTGCAGCTGATTGTACAGCATACGACATGTTTACACCTCCCTAAATGGCAAAACTCCCCACACGGGGCCGTGGTATCGCGACTTGGCGCAAGCACCCGTGAGACTGCTGTTTGTCTGAAGAGGTGGGTGTGCTCGCTTTTGGTTGACGGCATTGCTACTGGGTCCCTCATAGTACAATGTAGTGTCTCTGGCGGTGGTGGTGCGCACCCAACGTCAGACACACCGTTGTAACATGAGGGGCCCTGGGGCGGTCCCGCCGGCCTCAAGAGAGTTCCCCCCTACCCCAGCTCAAAATGTGCTCTACCACGTGCAAAATTATGTCACACAGCTCCACCAATCTTTAGTCTATTCGCTGACATCATTCAATGTCTGGCACTGACAATACAAATTTGTAGACATCTATGATGCAACTTAAAGTAGTCTGTGTCTGTGTCCTATATTGGCACCATTAAATAGTTACTGCCAAATTACTATGTCAGAAACTCAGTAGATGAGCCCACCCCTGTACCTAAGTATGCCACCTTTTTTTTTGTTTTGGTTGTTTTGCGAGACATTAACATCTATTTATATTTTGGGAGTACTGGGACAGACACTCCTTGCACTACTCCTCCACTCACCACCAAGCTGCCTGTGTATCCATGTAACCGCTGTAAAGCTGCCATGAGCCTATTGTTTGTTATTTTAGGCCTTTGATAGCCTGTCTGCGGTCCCTACTTTAAATACTCCTCCACTCATCACCAGCTGCCTGCCCGTGTATCCATGTAACCGCTGTAAAACTGCCATGAGCCTATTGTTTGTTATTTTAGGCCTTTGATAGCCTGTCTGCGGTCCCTACTTTAAATACTCCTCCACTCATCACCAGCTGCCTGCCCGTGTATCCATGTAACCGCTGTAAAACTGCCTTGAGCCTATTGTTTGTTATTTTAGGCCTTTGATAGCCTGTCTGCGGTCCCTACTTTAAATACTCCTCCACTCACCACCAAGCTGCCTGTGTATCCATGTAACCGCTGTAAAACTGCCATGAGCCTATTGTTTGTTATTTTAGGCCTTTGATAGCCTGTCTGCGGTCCCTACTTTAAATACTCCTCCACTCACCACCAAGCTGCCTGCCCGTGTATCCATGTAACCGCTGTAAAACTGCCATGAGCCTATTGTTTGTTATTTTAGGCCTTTGATAGCCTGTCTGCGGTCCCTACTTTAAATACTCCTCCACTCACCACCAAGCTGCCTGCCCGTGTATCCATGTAACCGCTGTAAAACTGCCATGAGCCTATTGTTTGTTATTTTAGGCCTTTGATAGCCTGTCTGCGGTCCCTACTTTAAATACTCCTCCACTCATCACCAGCTGCCTGCCCGTGTATCCATGTAACCGCTGTAAAACTGCCATGAGCCTATTGTTTGTTATTTTAGGCCTTTGATAGCCTGTCTGCGGTCCCTACTTTAAATACTCCTCCACTCATCACCAGCTGCCTGCCCGTGTATCCATGTAACCGCTGTAAAACTGCCATGAGCCTATTGTTTGTTATTTTAGGCCTTTGATAGCCTGTCTGCGGTCCCTACTTTAAATACTCCTCCACTCACCACCAAGCTGCCTGCCCGTGTATCCATGTAACCGCTGTAAAACTGCCATGAGCCTATTGTTTGTTATTTTAGGCCTTTGATAGCCTGTCTGCGGTCCCTACTTTAAATACTCCTCCACTCACCACCAAGCTGCCTGTGTATCCATGTAACCGCTGTAAAACTGCCATGAGCCTATTGTTTGTTATTTTAGGCCTTTGATAGCCTGTCTGCGGTCCCTACTTTAAATACTCCTCCACTCATCACCAGCTGCCTGCCCGTGTATCCATGTAACCGCTGTAAAACTGCCATGAGCCTATTGTTTGTTATTTTAGGCCTTTGATAGCCTGTCTGCGGTCCCTACTTTAAATACTCCTCCACTCACCACCAAGCTGCCTGCCCGTGTATCCATGTAACCGCTGTAAAACTGCCATGAGCCTATTGTTTGTTATTTTAGGCCTTTGATAGCCTGTCTGCGGTCCCTACTTTAAATACTCCTCCACTCACCACCAAGCTGCCTGCCCGTGTATCCATGTAACCGCTGTAAAACTGCCATGAGCCTATTGTTTGTTATTTTAGGCCTTCGAAGCCTGTCTGCGGTCCATCCTTCCACTAGGCCTCCACTGACCAGACCACTGCTGCCCGTGTACCCCTGGAACCAATTTTAAAGTGCCTACAGCCAGCCCATTTTATTGTGTTAGGCCTTCGAAGCCTGTCTGCGGTCCCTCCTTCCAATAGGCCTACACTGACAAAGGTACACCTGACAACAGACACATGGACCTGTAGGCATGGCCACGGAAGGTTACGTGTCCTTTGTGGCTCAATGGGTTAATGTATTGGATGCATGGTCCACACAGGGGACAGCCTGCTAAGTCTGTATGCAGTCCCTAATTCAAGTTGTCCTCAACTGAATAAAGCTGAGCTTCTACCTTCTGGCTCTCATTAAGTGTTTTTTAAAAAACAAAATGGTGGTTAGGGCCTACTAACGGCTTCTGCCCCTCCCTGGTGTTGCCCTCAACTGAATAAAGCCGAGCTTCTACCTTCCGGCTCTGATTAACTGCTGTTTTTAAACACATTGCTGGTTCCGGCCTACTAACGGTGTCTGCCCCTCCCTGGTGTTGCCCTCAACTGAATAAAGCTGAGCTTCTACCTTCCGGCTCTGATTAACTGCTGTTTTTAAACACATTGCTGGTTCCGGCCTACTAACGGCTTCTGCCCCTCCCTGGTGTTGCCCTCAACTGAATAAAGCTGAGCTTCTACCTTCCGGCTCTGATTAACTGCTGTTTTTAAACACATTGCTGGTTCCGGCCTACTAACGGTGTCTGCCCCTGCCTGGTGTTGCCCTCAACTGAATAAAGCTGAGCTTCAACCTTCTGGCTCTCATTAAGTGTTTTTTAAAAAACAAAATGGTGGTTAGGGCCTACTAACGGCTTCTGCCCCTCCCTGGTGTTGCCCTCAACTGAATAAAGCTGAGCTTCTACCTTCCGGCTCTGATTAACTGCTGTTTTTAAACACATTGCTGGTTCCGGCCTACTAACGGTGTCTGCCCCTGCCTGGTGTTGCCCTCAACTGAATAAAGCTGAGCTTCAACCTTCTGGCTCTCATTAAGTGTTTTTTAAAAAACAAAATGGTGGTTAGGGCCTACTAACGGCTTCTGCCTCTCCCTGGTGTTGCCCTCAACTGAATAAAGCTGAGCTTCTACCTTCCGGCTCTGATTAACTGCTGTTTTTAAACACATTGCTGGTTCCGGCCTACTAACGGCTTCTGCCCCTCCCTGGTGTTGCCCTCAACTGAATAAAGCTGAGCTTCAACCTTCTGGCTCTCATTAAGTGTTTTTTAAAAAACAAAATGGTGGTTAGGGCCTACTAACGGCTTCTGCCCCTCCCTGGTGTTGCCCTCAACTGAATAAAGCTGAGCTTCTACCTTCCGGCTCTGATTAACTGCTGTTTTTAAACACATTGCTGGTTCCGGCCTACTAACGGCTTGTGCCCCTCCCTGGTGTTGCCCTCAACTGAATAAAGCTGAGCTTCTACCTTCCGGCTCTGATTAACTGCTGTTTTTAAACACATTGCTGGTTCCGTCCTACTAACGGTGTCTGCCCCTGCCTGGTGTTGCCCTCAACTGAATAAAGCTGAGCTTCAACCTTCTGGCTCTCATTAAGTGTTTTTTAAAAAACAAAATGGTGGTTAGGGCCTACTAACGGCTTCTGCCCCTCCCTGGTGTTGCCCTCAACTGAATAAAGCTGAGCTTCTACCTTCCGGCTCTGATTAACTGCTGTTTTTAAACACATTGCTGGTTCCGGCCTACTAACGGTGTCTGCCCCTGCCTGGTGTTGCCCTCAACTGAATAAAGCTGAGCTTCAACCTTCTGGCTCTCATTAAGTGTTTTTTAAAAAACAAAATGGTGGTTAGGGCCTACTAACGGCTTCTGCCCCTCCCTGGTGTTGCCCTCAACTGAATAAAGCTGAGCTTCTACCTTCCGGCTCTGATTAACTGCTGTTTTTAAACACATTGCTGGTTCCGGCCTACTAACGGTGTCTGCCCCTGCCTGGTGTTGCCCTCAACTGAATAAATCTGAGCTTCAACCTTCTGGCTCTCATTAAGTGTTTTTTAAAAAACAAAATGGTGGTTAGGGCCTACTAACGGCTTCTGCCCCTCCCTGGTGTTGCCCTCAACTGAATAAAGCTGAGCTTCTACCTTCCGGCTCTGATTAACTGCTGTTTTTAAACACATTGCTGGTTCCGGCCTACTAACGGTGTCTGCCCCTCCCTGGTGTTGCCCTCAACTGAATAAAGCTGAGCTTCTACCTTCCGGCTCTGATTAACTGCTGTTTTTAAACACATTGCTGGTTCCGGCCTACTAACGGTGTCTGCCCCTGCCTGGTGTTGCCCTCAACTGAATAAAGCTGAGCTTCAACCTTCTGGCTCTCATTAAGTGTTTTTTAAAAAACAAAATGGTGGTTAGGGCCTACTAACGGCTTCTGCCCCTCCCTGGTGTTGCCCTCAACTGAATAAAGCTGAGCTTCTACCTTCCGGCTCTGATTAACTGCTGTTTTTAAACACATTGCTGGTTCCGGCCTACTAACGGTGTCTGCCCCTCCCTGGTGTTGCCCTCAACTGAATAAAGCTGAGCTTCTACCTTCCGGCTCTGATTAACTGCTGTTTTTAAACACATTGCTGGTTCCGGCCTACTAACGGTGTCTGCCCCTGCCTGGTGTTGCCCTCAACTGAATAAAGCTGAGCTTCAACCTTCTGGCTCTCATTAAGTGTTTTTTAAAAAACAAAATGGTGGTTAGGGCCTACTAACGGCTTCTGCCCCTCCCTGGTGTTGCCCTCAACTGAATAAAGCTGAGCTTCTACCTTCCGGCTCTGATTAACTGCTGTTTTTTAACACATTGCTGGTTCCGGCCTACTAACGGTGTCTGCCCCTCCCTAGTGTTGCCCTCAACTGAATAAAGCTGAGCTTCAACCTTCTGGCTCTCATTAAGTGTTTTTTAAAAAACAAAATGGTGGTTAGGGCCTACTAACGGCTTCTGCCCCTCCCTGGTGTTGCCCTCAACTGAATAAAGCTGAGCTTCTACCTTCCGGCTCTGATTAACTGCTGTTTTTAAACACATTGCTGGTTCCAGCCTACTAACGGTGTCTGCCCCTGCCTGGTGTTGCCCTCAACTGAATAAAGCTGAGCTTCAACCTTCTGGCTCTCATTAAGTGTTTTTTAAAAAACAAAATGGTGGTTCCGGCCTACTAACGGTGTCTGCCCCTGCCTGGTGTTGCCCTCAACTGAATAAAGCTGAGCTTCAACCTTCTGGCTCTCATTAAGTGTTTTTTAAAAAACAAAATGGTGTTTAGGGCCTACTAACGGTGTCTGCCCCTCCCTGGTGTTGCCCTCAACTGAATAAAGCTGAGCTTCAACCTTCTGGCTCTCATTAAGTGTTTTTTAAAAAACAAAATGGTGGTTAGGGCCTACTAACGGTGTCTGCCCCTCCCTGGTGTTGTCCTCAACTGAACAAAGCTGAGCTTCCACATTCTGGCTTTCGGCCTACACTATCAGATATTAAACTGCATTTGGCCTACTAGTGTGGTTAGGCCCTTGAAACAGTGTCTGCTGCTCTTGGGTTTGCTACTCCACTGAACAAAGCAATGCCGCCTGTTTAGTCCTGTTACCAATTTTGATCTGCATTTAGCCTACTTTATTCTTTGGCCCTATATCTGTTTCCTCATCATCCTGCCCATTGCCCAGCCACTGCTAGATGAGTCTGCTGGTACATTGACCTAGACCACTACATTCCCCTTGTACTCTACACAGCCAGAATCTGACCCTGCTGAAAGTAAGGTTCCTCTTCCCGCATATTATACCACCTTACACAGGGACAAAGAGGAAGGTGCAGATGAAAGTGCAGGTTCCTTCATCAGGTGGGGGGGCATACTCGTTGGCGACGTCACTGGCACAGGGCCACTCAGAGTACGCAAAAGTGTCTGCTGGTGGGAGGCGCCCCCGCCATGCAAACACACCGCCGTACTTTGAGGGGCCCTGTGCCAGTGCCAATGCGAACGAGTGGGCCCCCCCTGCTTGCTCAGGATCACAGCACTTGCAACGTTGAAATACTTACCTCTCCCTGCTCCACCGCCATGACGTAGTCCATGTTTCCTGGGCCCACTAAAACCTTGAACCAGCCCTACCCCCACAACTTTTGCCAAATGACCCCCAATTTCCAGTGCCCAACTATTATTATAAAGTTAATTAAGATTGACAAGCTTCAGAAAACAAGAATGGATGTTTTTGGCAGTAAAATGTGCACTGTAGGTGTTTTCCTGGCCTCCACTCACTGCCGGCTATGCTTCCCCATTGACTTGCATTGGGTTTCGTGTTTCGGTCGATCCCCGACTTTTAGCGATAATCGGCCGACTTCACTCGACTCGACTCTGGACTAAATCGGGTTTCACAAAACCAGACTCGATCTTAAAAAAATGAAAGTCGCTCAACCCTATTGATGGGCATTCAAATGTTTAGCAGCATCCAGATAGATCAGGTTCTTATGATCAGTAAAGACTTGTATAGGATGTCTAGCGCCCTCCAAAATATGTTGCCAATGCTCAAATGCAAGCTTAATAGCCAGCAATTCTCGGTTTCCAACATCGTAGTTGAGCTCCGCCTCTGAAAATTTCTTAGAAAAGAAAGCACAGGGATGCACTCCATCCTCTCTCTCCTGGTACAGAACAGCCCCCACTCCTACTGATGAGGCATCCACCCTTACCAGAAAGGGCTTAGTCTCATCTGTCTGGATCAAAACAGGAGCAGAGCTAAACTTCTCCTTGAGATGCTCAAAAGCCTTAACAGCCTCAGAGGACCATTGGACAGTATTGGAACCCTTCTTAGCAAGATCAGTAAGGGGTTTTGCGATAACAGAAAAATTCTTTATAAATTTTCTATAATAATTAGCAAAACCCAAAAATCTCTGAATCGACTTCACGCATTCAGGTCTAGGCCACTCCAAAACCGTCTGAACCTTCACCGGGTCCATCTCAAAACCATCACTGGAAACAAAGTACCCCAAAAAACTAATTTTCTGTACTGCAAACTCGCATTTCTCCTGTTTAGCAAAGAGTGTGTTCTCTCAGAATCTGCAGAACCTCACGGACTCTCTGCCAATGCGACCCCAGATCAGGCGAATAGATCAAAATATCATCCAAATAAACAATTACACTCCTACCGATCAACGGCCTCAGGATGTCGTTAATGAAATTTTGAAAGAACGCCGGAGCATTTGTAAGGCCAAAAGGCATAACTAGACACTCAAAATGACCTTCCGGGGTATTAAAGGCTGTCTTCCATTCATCGCCTTCTTTAACCCGCAGCAAATTATATGCCCCACAGAGATCGATCTTAGAGAACCACTTGGCTCCAACTAATTGGTTAAACAAATCCGGAATTAGCGGCAAGGGGTAACGATTGCACACAGTGATCTTATTAATCTCTCTGAAATCCAGACACGGTCTAAGACCCATCTTTTTTTTTACAAAAAAGAACCCCACAGCCACAGGGGATTTAGAGGGTCTTATATGACCTGCAGAAAGACTAGTCTGTAGGTATTCCTTTAAGGCCTCTCTCTCGGGAATCGTTGGATTAAAAAAAACGACTCTTAGGGAGAGTAGCACCTGGGACAAACTCAATAGCGCAATCGTAATCTCTATGAGGTGGTAGAGCTTGTGACTCCACTTCTGAAAATACTTTCCAGAATTCCTGAATGGCTTCCACTTCAGGGGAGTGGGAAGACAGTGGCTAAGTGCCAGAACAGGCCCGTCTTACAGATGTGCCTTTTCTGGGGTGGCTGGGGGCAGATGTTTTTAGCCAGGGGGGCCAATAACCATGTTCCCTGTCTAGACTATTAATATCTGCCCTCAGTCACTGGCTTTCCCACTCTGGCGGAGAAAATTGCACGGGAGCCCACACCAGTTTTTTCCATGATTTAACCCTTTATTTTAACACCTAGAGCTCCAAAATTTTGCACACACAAACTACTAACATTAACGGATATGAAATGGTTTACTGTATGTAAACCATGTCTCATATCCTGTTGGGTTTGGTAGGACTTAGCAAAAGCCGGCAATTGAATTACCGGCTTTTATGCTATCTAGCTCTGTATTAAAAATAAATATATATATATATACACTCATTGGCCACTTTATTAGGTACACCTGTCCAACTTCTTGTTAACACTTAATTTCTAATCAGCCAATCACATGGCGGCAACTCAGTGCATTTAGGCATGTAGACATGGTCAAGACAATCTCCTGCAGTTCAAACCGAGCATCAGTATGGGGAAGAAAGGTGATTTGAGTGCCTTTGAACGTGGCATGGTTGTTGGTGCCAGAAGGGCTGGTCTGAGTATTTCAGAAACTGCTGATCTACTGGGATTTTCACGCACAACCATCTCTAGGGTTTACAGAGAATGGTCCGAAAAAGAAAAAAAATCCAGTGAGCGGCAGTTCTGTGGGCGGAAATGCCTTGTTGATGCTAGAGGTCAGAGGAGAATGGGCAGACTGGTTCGAGCTGATAGAAAGGCAATAGTGACTCAAATTGCCACCCGTTACAACCAAGGTAGGCCTAAGAGCATCTCTGAACGCACAGTGCGTCGAACTTTGAGGCAGATGGGCTACAGCAGCAGAAGACCACACCAGGTACCACTCCTTTCAGCTAAGAACAGGAAACTGAGGCTACAATTTGCACAAGCTCATCGAAATTGGACAGTAGAAGATTGGAAAAATGTTGCTTGGTCTGATGAGTCTCGATTTCTGCTGCGACATTCGGATGGTAGGGTCAGAATTTGGCGTAAACAACATGAAATCTTTGGGATGTGGTGGAACGGGAGATTCGCATCAGGGATGTGCAGCCGACAAATCTGCGGCAACTGTGTGATGCCATCATGTCAATATGGACCAAAATCTCTGAGGAATGCTTCCAGCACCTTGTTGAATCTATGCCACGAAGAATTGAGGCAGTTCTGAAGGCAAAAGGGGTCCAACCCGTTACTAGCATGGTGTACCTAATAAAGTGGCCAGTGAGTGTATATATATATATATATATACACTGTGTTCCAAATTATTATGCAAATTGGATTTAAGTGTCATAAAGATTTAATTGTTTTGTTTTTCAAATAAACTTGTGGATGGTATTGTGTCTCAGGGCTCAATGGATCACTGAAATCAATCTTAAACACATGTGATAATTTGTTTTCCAGGTGATTCTAATTAAAGGAAAACTACTTAAAAATGATGTTCCACATTATTAAGCAGGTCACAGTTTTCAAGTAACATGGGAAAGAAAAAGGATCTCTCTGCTGCTGAAAAGCATCAAATAGTGCAATGCCTTGGTGAAGGGATGAAAACATTAGAAATTTTCCAAAAACATAAGCGTGATCATCATACTGTTAAGAGATTTGTGGCTGTATCTGAGCACAAATGTGTTTGTGCTGATAAAGGCATAATGAGGAAGATTTCTGCCAGGCAAGTTCATCGGATTAAGAGAGCAGCTGCTAAAAAGCCATTACAAAGCAGCAAACAGATATTTGAAGCTGCTGGTGCCTCTGGAGTCCCTCGAACCTCAAGGTGTAGGCTCATTCAAAGGCTTGCTGTGGTGCCTAAACCTACTATTCGGCCACCCTTAAACAGTGTTCACAAGCAGAAATGGTTGTATTTGGCCCACACATACATGACTACTAATTTCCAAACAGTCTTGTTTACTGATAAGTGTTGAGCAACCCTGGATGGTCCAGATGGATGGAGTAGTGGATGGTTGGTGGATGGCCACCATGTCCCAACAAGGCTGCAACGTCAGCGAGGAGGTGGAGGAGTCATGTTTTGGGCCAGAATCATGGGAAACAGCTGGGAGGGCCCTTTAAGGTTCCTGAAGGTGTGAAAATGACCTCTGCAAAGTATATAGAGTTTCTGACTGACAACTTTCTTCTATGGTCTAAAAAGCAGAAACGTGCCTTCAGGAGCAAAATCATCTTCATGCTGACAATGCCTCATCTCATGCTGCAAAGAATAACTCTGAGTCATTGGCTGCTATGGGCATAAAAGGAGATAAACTCATGGTGTGGCCACCATCTTCCCCTGACCTCAACCCTATAGAGAACCTTTAGAGGATCATCAAGCAAAAGATCTATGAGGGTGGGAGGCAGTTCACATCAAAACAACAGCTCTGGGAGGCAAAGAAATACAAGCAGAAACTCTCCAAAAACTCACAAGTTCAATGGATGCAAGAATTGTGAAGGTGACATCAAAGAAGGGTCCTATGTTAACATGTAACTTGGCCTGTTAGGATGTTTTGGTGTTAAATAGCTTTTTTGTTCAGTGAATGTGACCTCCTAATGCTGCAAATTCCACAAATGAGCATTTTCAGTTCTTTAAAACATATCAAATGTATAAAAATTCTACTGTGCATAATAATTTGGAACAGTGCATTTTGAGTTTTTATTCATTTTGGAGATTATACTGTTATCATTGGGAGGTTTCTTCAATAAAATTCGATGTATAATCTAACGGGTGAAGACTTTTATTAGACTGACTGTCATTTGCACTGACCATTTAGGAAAATCTGAGAAAAATGTAATTTGCATAATAATTTGGAACATAGTGTATATATCTATATATATAATTGTCTAAGGGTTTTTCCGTCTGTCTGTCTGTCCCGTTTATTCATTCTCTGATTGGTCGAGGCCGCCTGGGCCTCGACCAATCAGCAACGGGCATAGCATGGCGACGATGATGTCATAATGGAAATCCCGCGTCTCTGATTGGTCGAGGCCGCCAGGTTGCCTCGACCAATCAGCGACGGGCACAGTCGGAATCATCATTGTCCATATACTACGGGGACATGCATATTCTAGAATACCCGATGCGTTAGAATCGGGCCACAATCTAGTATATATATATATATATATATATATATATACTGTATATGTGTCTCACTGACATATATATATATATATATATATATATATATATATATATATATATATACCTAGTCTATGTGTAGACATTTATTTTATCTATTCTATTCTAACCTGTCAGTGTGATTTTACTGTACACAGCACTGAATTAATGGCTTTTCTATAGGACACCGGTGCATATTTCTCGCAAGGCAGACGTGTGTCCATGTATAATCCATATTTTTCTCGCCCCCATAGACTTTCATTGGCGTATTTTTGGAGGAATACGCTGACAATCACAGCATGCTGCGATTTTCTCAGTATACAGTATACGGCTGATGGGAGCTGCCCCATAGAGAAACATTGGTCCATGTGCAATGCGCTGTTTTTGCACCTCTCCCTCATCCGTATTTCTCTCTAGTGTGACCCCATCCTTAGAGAGATCTAAGGGGAGAAAATTGAGCCCAGTAAGTAGGATACACAATAGGGTGATATATCCATGTGCCATAAGAGTGTATATTCAATCCATACCCAGCAAGCCAAAAGGACAAAAAACACCTATGTATTGGTATTGTATGAGGTTATTTTACCTGTTAGGTGAGTAATGTAGCTGTAGGACAGTGCAGCTGGGTGAAAGCTGCTTTCCAACCCTGTAACCAATACAGATTTATTTTTATTCTATTCTTCTAGCTTTTCTCACTTCTTATCATTATGGCACCTTCCATAATAGATTATGTTGTGTACATTCTAGATCTTGCATCATTGCTGTGGAGTGATATCCTTCCACCTCTAGGATCTAGCGGTGATCTCCACCATCTGCTGCTGATGAACACACCCTTGCTGGATGTTTAAATGCGTTTAGTCACTTCAGCAAGGTGCTGGTGATAGCTCTATTTACCTCTGTCTGTTGGAAATGCTAGAAGTCGACTAGTTTCTTCTTGGAGGATCTTGGAGGATTGCTGGTGTGAGCTCTCATGTCACGTGTCATCTCAAGCTAAGTGTATTCCCTCATTTGTCTTCTTGGTTTGTCTTTATTTGTAGTGGGGGCTGACTAGTGCAACCCCGTCCCCTTACTATTCAGTGCCTATCACCAGAGGCAGTCAGGGATTAGGTTCCTGCTCGGCGATAGGTCCAGAACCTATTTAGGGACATTAGGGCAGACAGGGTGTTGTCAGATCTGAATGTGTCTCTACTCCCCTCTTACCTAGTGTTTCGGCTTCCCCACCCTCTTCCCTTTGTTGGGCACCTAGCTCCTCCCTCACCCAGTGTAATAGGTGAGGAAGCAGGAGAGGTTTTCTTCTAATGACTCTTCCATGAACTGTTGTGAATTTGCTTTTTGCTCCCTCTAGTGGTTACTAGTTTTTTGACTCTGGTTTTTCTGTCATTCCTTTTATCCGCACCTGGGTCGTTAGTTAGGGGTGTTGCTATATAAGCTCCCTGGACCTTCAGTTCTATGCCTGGCAACGTAGTTATCAGAGCTAGTCTGCTGTGCTCTTGTCTACTGATCCTGGTTCCAGTTATATCAGCTAAGTCTGCCTTTTGCTTTTTGCTATTTGTTTTGGTTTTGTATTTTTGTCCAGCTTGTTCCAAATCTATATCCTGACCTTTGCTGGAAGCTCTAGGGGGCTGGTGTTCTCCCCCCGGACCGTTAGACGGTTCGGGGGTTCTTGAATTTCCAGTGTGGATTTTGATAGGGTTTTTGTTGACCATATAAGTTACCTTTCTTTATTCTGCTATTAGTAAGCGGGCCTCTCTGTGCTAAACCTGGTTCATTTCTGTGTTTGTCATTTCCTCTTACCTCACCGTCATTATTTGTGGGGGGCTTCTATCCAGCTTTGGGGTCCCCTTCTCTGGAGGCAAGAAAGGTCTTTGTTTTCCTCTACTAGGGGTAGCTAGATTCTCCGGCTGGCGCGTGTCATCTAGAATCAACGTAGGAATGATCCCCGGCTACTTCTAGTGTTGGCGTTAGGAGTAGATATATGGTCAACCCAGTTACCACTGCCCTATGAGCTGGATTTTTGTATTCTGCAGACTTCTACGTTCCTCTGAGACCCTCGCCATTGGGGTCATAACAGTTTGCCAGGCCAGTATTAAATGTTTAATGCATTGCAGAAGAGGGATTATAAGAAAGAAGATTCTGAGTTTTTTTTTTCTTTTTCCCCTTTACCTCAGAGTGGCTATGCTTGCTGCAGACATGAATGTCCAGACCTTGATTACAAGTGTGGACCAGCTGGCTACTCGTGTGCAGGGCATACAAGATTATGTTATCAGAAATACTAGGTCAGAACCTAAAATACCGATTCCTGAACTGTTTTCCGGAGACAGGTTTAAGTTTAGGAATTTCGTGAATAATTGTAAATTGTTTTTGTCCCTGAGACCCTGTTCATCTGGAGATTCTGCTCAGCAAGTAAAAATTGTTATTTCGTTCTTACGGGGCGACCCTCAGGATTGGGCTTTTTCGCTGGCGCCAGGAGATCCGGCATTGGCTGATCTTGATGCGTTTTTTCTGGCGCTCGGTTTACTTTATGAGGAACCCAATCTTGAGATTCAGGCAGAAAAGGCCTTGCTGGCTATGTCTCAGGGGCAGGACGAGGCTGAAGTGTATTGCCAAAAATTTCGGAAATGGTCCGTGCTGACACATTGGAACGAGTGTGCACTGGCCGCTAATTTTAGAAATGGCCTTTCTGAAGCCATTAAGAATGTTATGGTGGGTTTTCCCATTCCCACAGGTCTGAATGATACTATGGCACTGGCTATTCAAATTGACCGGCGGTTGCGGGAGCGCAAAACCGCAAATTCCCTCATGGTGTTGTCTGAACAGACACCTAATTCGGTGCAATGTGATAGAAAAACCGCAAATTCCCTCATGGTGTTGTCTGAACAGACACCTGATTTAATGCAATGTGATAGAATCCTGACTAGAAATGAGCGGAAAATTCATAGACGCCGGAATGGCTTGTGCTACTACTGTGGTGATTCTACACATGTTATCTCAGCATGCTCTAAACGTATAGCTAAGGTTGTTAGTCCTGTCACCGTTGGTAATTTGCAACCTAAATTTATTCTGTCTGTAACTTTGATTTGCTCACTGTCATCTTATCCTGTCATGGCGTTTGTAGATTCAGGTGCTGCCCTGAGTCTCATGGATCTCTCATTTGCTAAGCGCTGTGGTTTTACTCTTGAACCATTAGAAAATCCTATTCCTCTTAGGGGTATTGATGCTACACCATTGGCAGCAAATAAACCGCAGTATTGGACACAGGTTACCATGTGCATGACTCCTGAACACCGCGAGGTGATACGTTTCCTGGTTTTACATAAAATGCATGATTTGGTTGTTTTAGGGCTGCCATGGTTACAGACCCATAATCCAGTCCTGGACTGGAAGGCTATGTCAGTCTCAAGTTGGGGCTGTCGTGGTATTCATGGGGATTCCCTGCCTGTGTCTATTGCTTCCTCTATGCCTTCGGAAGTTCCGGAGTATTTGTCTGATTATCAGGATGTCTTCAGTGAGTCTGAGTCCAGTGCACTGCCTCCTCATAGGGACTGTGACTGTGCTATAGATTTGATCCCAGGCAGTAAATTTCCTAAGGGAAGACTGTTTAATCTGTCGGTACCTGAACATACCGCTATGCGTTCATATATCAAGGAGTCTCTGGAGAAAGGACATATTCGTCCGTCTTCTTCCCCTCTTGGTGCGGGATTCTTTTTTGTGGCAAAAAAGGACGGATCTTTGAGACCTTGTATTGATTATCGGCTTTTAAATAAGATCACTGTCAAGTTTCAGTATCCTTTACCGCTGTTGTCTGACTTGTTTGCCCGGATTAAGGGTGCCAAGTGGTTCACCAAGATAGACCTTCGTGGTGCGTACAACCTTGTGCGCATTAAGCAAGGTGATGAATGGAAAACTGCATTCAATACGCCCGAAGGTCATTTTGAGTACTTGGTGATGCCTTTTGGGCTCTCCAATGCGCCTTCAGTTTTTCAGTCCTTTATGCATGACATTTTCCGGAAGTATCTGGATAGATTTTTGATTGTTTATCTGGATGATATTTAGTTTTTTTCTGATGATTGGGATTCGCATGTGGAGCAGGTCAGGTTGGTCTTTAAAATTTTGCGTGAAAATTCTTTGTTTGTCAAGGGCTCAAAGTGTCTCTTTGGTGTACAGAAGGTTCCCTTTTTGGGGTTCATTTTTTCCCCTTCTGCTGTGGAGATGGACCCAGTCAAGGTCCGAGCTATTCTTGATTGGACTCAGCCCTCGTCAGTTAAGAGTCTTCAGAAGTTCTTGGGCTTCGCTAACTTCTACCGTCGTTTTATCGCTAATTTTTCTAGCATTGTGAAACCTTTGACGGATATGACCAAGAAGGGCTCCGATGTAGCTAACTGGGCTCCTGCTGCCGTGGAGGCTTTCCAGGAGTTGAAACGCCGGTTTACTTCGGCGCCTGTTTTGTGCCAGCCTGACGTCTCACTTCCCTTTCAGGTTGAGGTGGATGCTTCGGAGATTGGGGCAGGGGCCTTTTTGTCGCAGAGAGGCCCTGGTTGCTCTGTTATGAAACCTTGTGCCTTTTTCTCTAGGAAGTTTTCGCCTGCCGAGCGAAATTATGATGTGGGCAATCGGGAGTTGTTGGCCATGAAATGGGCATTTGAGGAGTGGCGTCATTGGCTCGAGGGTGCTAAGCATCGTGTGGTGGTCTTGACTGATCACAAAAATCTGATGTATCTCGAGTCTGCTAAACGCCTTAATCCGAGACAGGCCCGCTGGTCTTTGTTTTTCTCCCGCTTTGATTTTGTTGTCTCGTATTAACCAGGTTCAAAGAATGTGAAGGCCGATGCTCTTTCTAGGAGCTTTGTGCCTGATGCTCCTGGAGTCGCTGATCCTGTTGGTATTCTTAAAGATGGAGTTATCTTGTCAGCTATTTCTCCGGATCTGCGACGTGTGTTGCAGAGATTTCAGGCTGATAGGCCTGAGTCTTGTCCACCTGACAGACTGTTTGTCCCGGATAAGTGGACCAGCAGAGTCATTTCCGAGGTTCATTCCTCGGTGTTGGCAGGTCACCCGGGAATTTTTGGCACCAGAGATCTGGTGGCCAGGTCCTTTTGGTGGCCTTCCTTGTCAAGGGATGTGCAGTCATTTGTGCAGTCCTGTGGGACTTGTGCTCGAGCTAAGCCTTGCTGTTCTCGTGCCAGCGGTTTGCTCTTGCCCTTGCCTGTCCCGAAGAGACCTTGGACACATATCTCCATGGATTTCATTTCTGATCTTCCGCTATCTCAGGGCATGTCCGTTATCTGGGTGATATGTGATCGCTTTTCCAAGATGGTCCATTTGGTTCCTTTGCCTAAGCTGCCTTCCTCTTCCGATCTGGTTCCTGTGTTTTTCCAGAACGTGGTTCGTTTGCACGGCATCCCTGAGAATATTGTGTCAGACAGAGGATCCCAGTTTTTTCCAGGTTCTGGCGATCCTTTTGTAGTAGGATGGGCATTGATTTGTCGTTTTCGTCTGCTTTCCATCCTCAGACTAATGGACAGACGGAGCGAACTAATCAGACTTTGGAGGCTTATTTGAGGTGTTTTGTCTCTGCTGATCAGGACGATTGGGTGACATTCTTGCCGTTGGCTGAGTTTGCCCTTAATAATCGGGCTAGTTCCGCCACCTTGGTTTCGCCTTTTTTCTGCAACTCTGGTTTCCATCCTCGTTTTTCTTTGGGTCATGTGGAGCCTTCTGACTGTCCTGGGGTGGATTCTGTGGTGGATAGGTTGCAGCAGATCTGGAATCATGTGGTGGACAACTTGAAGTTGTCACAGGAGAAGGCTCAGCGCTTTGCCAACCGCCGCCGCGGTGTGGGTCCCCGACTACGCGTTGGGGATTTGGTATGGCTTTCTTCCCGCTTTGTTCCTATGAAGGTCTCCTCTCCCAAATTTAAACCTCGTTTTATTGGGCCTTACAAGATATTGGAAATCCTTAATCCTGTATCTTTTCGTCTGGATCTTCCTGTGTCGTTTGCTATTCACAATGTATTTCATAGGTCCTTGTTGCGGCGGTACATTGTGCCTGTAGTTCCTTCTGCTGAGCCTCCTGCTCCGGTGTTGGTTGAGGGCGAGTTGGAGTACGTGGTGGAGAAGATCTTGGATTCTCGCCTCTCCAGGCGGAGGCTTCAGTACCTGGTCAAGTGGAAGGGCTATGGTCAGGAGGATAATTCCTGGGTGGTCGCCTCTGATGTTCATGCGGCCGATTTAGTTCGTGCCTTTCATGCCGCTCATCCTGATCGCCCTGGTGGTCGTGGTGAGGGTTCGGTGACCCCTCACTAAGGGGGGGGTACTGTTGTGAATTTGCTTTTTGCTCCCTCTAGTGGTTACTAGTTTTTTGACTCTGGTTTTTCTGTCATTCCTTTTATCCGCACCTGGGTCGTTAGTTAGGGGTGTTGCTATATAAGCTCCCTGGACCTTCAGTTCTATGCCTGGCAACGTAGTTATCAGAGCTAGACTGCTGTGCTCTTGTCTACTGATCCTGGTTCCAGTTATATCAGCTAAGTCTGCCTTTTGCTTTTTGCTATTTGTTTTGGTTTTGTATTTTTGTCCAGCTTGTTCCAAATCTATATCCTGACCTTTGCTGGAAGCTCTAGGGGGCTGGTGTTCTCCCCCCGGACCGTTAGACGGTTCGGGGGTTCTTGAATTTCCAGTGTGGATTTTGATAGGGTTTTTGTTGACCATATAAGTTACCTTTCTTTATTCTGCTATTAGTAAGCGGGCCTCTCTGTGCTAAACCTGGTTCATTTCTGTGTTTGTCATTTCCTCTTACCTCACCGTCATTATTTGTGGGGGGCTTCTATCCAGCTTTGGGGTCCCCTTCTCTGGAGGCAAGAAAGGTCTTTGTTTTCCTCTACTAGGGGTAGCTAGATTCTCCGGCTGGCGCGTGTCATCTAGAATCAACGTAGGAATGATCCCCGGCTACTTCTAGTGTTGGCGTTAGGAGTAGATATATGGTCAACCCAGTTACCACTGCCCTATGAGCTGGATTTTTGTATTCTGCAGACTTCTACGTTCCTCTGAGACCCTCGCCATTGGGGTCATAACAATGAACGCCATATTTGTGCAGGTGTCGCTGAAGAGTAGAACAATATATCACAACTCCAGAGTCTGCAAAGTATTTCTGAAGCTATTTCGCAGTCAAGGTTCTGATTTGCCTTTCTAGCAGCTATCTCTGAAATTTTGCTTGGTCTTCCAGACCTTATCTTGATGACCACTGTTCCTGTTAATTGCCATTTCTTAATTACATTTCATACTAAGGAAAATGCAACTTGAAAATGCTTTACTATCTTCTAGCCCTCTCCTGCGTTGTTGCTTTCCACCATTTTCATTTTAAGGGCTCATTCTCACATACGAGAAACTCGGATGGGTCTCGCACGTTAGTACCCGGCACTGCACCTGGTACTCGGATCGGAGGGTGCGGCCGCATAGCAATACATGCAGCCGCACACTCCGCTACTGAGTGCCGGGTATTGACGTGCGAGACTCATGCGAGTTTCTCACATGTGAGTATGAGCCCCAAGAGTGCTACACAGCTGTGTAGAAGAACCCATGGCTCCTGTTTTTTGGCACAAGGTTAGAGGAGGCTGGGTATTTATAAAGCTGGGAACTTAGGCTACTTTCACACTAGCGTTGGGCTCGGCCCGTCGCAGTGCGTCGGGCCGAGGTCACCGACGCTAGCGTTGTCTCCGCCGCACAACGGGGGCAGCGGATGCATTTTTCCAGTGCATCCGCTGCCCCATTGTGAGGTGCGGGGAAGTGCGGGGAGGTGGGGGCGGAGTTCCGGCCGCGCATGCGCGGTCGGAAAAAGCGGACCGTCGGGAGCAAAAAACGTTACATGTAACGTTTTTTGCTCCTCACGGTCCTCCACAACACGGCGCAACCGTCGCACGATGGTTGCGACGTGTGTCAATGTGTCGCAAATGCATCGCTAATGTTAGTCAATGCAGAAAAAACACATCCTGCAAGCACTTTTGCAGGATGCGTTTTTTCGGCAAAACGATGCATTGCGACGTATTGCAGTTAACGCCAGTGTGAAAGTAGCCTAACCAGTGAACTAACCATAACCATAACAGACTAACTAAAGTCTGAAACCTTGGTGAAAGTTATCTGCACACACAAATTTCCAAGTACCCAAACTTTTGCATAGGACCATTTTCCTTTTTACACATTTTTAAAATGTAAAAAATCACAATATTTTTTTTTTGCTTAAAATACAAAGGAAATGTGTCATCTTTAATTTTAGGCCTTTTTTAGATTATTTCATCTTCGACTTGCTTAACTGTTCACCTAACAGTAATTTTGACCAGGGGTGTCCAAACTTTTACATGCCAATATATTACTACTCTGTGCCTAAAAGATTAGTGCTGGGTACAACAGGCATGTAGTTAGTAACAAAATTAAATTGTTGTGGAATACCCTTTTAAGTTTTTTTAAACTTTTGACCTCTGTCTGCAATTCAGGAAATGCTGGCTGCTATTTTGCTGAATCCATGCACAGCAAATTTACAAAAATCCGTATTCTCAAAAATGCTGATTTTTTTTTTGTATTGTTAAGTAGAATTCAATTCTACTCAAATAAATTTGCTCATTTCTACTATTAATATTTACTAATACAATAATGTTAGAAGAGTTATCAGGTATCATAAATTCAGCAAAAGTTACATTAAAAAGTGACACCAAGTTTTACAAAAAAAGTTTTATCATTCTAAAAGGTAATTAATACCGGATGAGGGACACAAAATAAAAAAAAATAAATAGAATGAACCTGATATCCCTTCATGTATTCTAAAGCATGGTTCAATATATCCTCACAACAAGGAGAAACTGTCATTTTCTGACTGCCAGTGTTCCCACACTGCCTGCAAGGTGTATAATTCCTGCTTGCCATTGATTTTTGTCATAAAAAAATAGTCCTTGATAATAGCTTAGCCGCGGGATGCATGGGCATTTTTTTTCTTTAAAAGTGGTGAGTAGATGAAAAATCGTAGAATTAAAAGATAGTCACCAAAAGTCTTTAGAACTTTCCAACTGCATTAATCTAAACCATTGCAATCTAAAACAAGTGAAGGACAAATGTGTTCCTCAATGTGAACTGGTGGTCAGAAAGTAATTGTGTTGTAATATTTTTATCAGTTTATATTCTCTTCAATTTCACTAAATAAAATTGGCCAGGGCACCAAGCTAAATGGAGATAGCAACTGTTTTACTTATTTGGAACTGTTTAACCCTTTTGCTGCTGGTTCAAGTTTCCAACTTTTAATAAACAAAAGCTGAATTTTAGAAATCATATCCCTATACTGAAAGGTTCACTGAAAATAGGCACCTGGCACATTTGCAGTATTTTACACGGCACCTAATGCAATGTTGCATTAACTCCTAACTGACTTATGAAACACAGGGTACGTCATATACCATCTCCCAGACTTTGATGCAGAGAAAGTTCTCACACAGCCCAAAGTGCTCTAAGTGAGGTCACCAGGGTTTATCAGCTATGAACTTAAGTGACCTTTCTCACCATTAAGCACTGTCATGCTCCTGTTTCAGTGGGAGCTGGCTTGCGTGGATAGCACTTGCATCACTGATGTGACCACCACTATCCAAATAATCCGGTTCGTCGTGAGACATGGCCCATTAATGGATTATCGTAGGATAGGTGAGGAATATGGTGTTATATCATTTTTTGTCTTTTAGAGGGGGCAAGGGATTATTGGATTAGGCATACAGGTGAGTACAACTTTTCTTTTTAATTTTTATTTCAAATAAAAGTGTCAGTGTGTTTATTTCAATTTAAAACCTAACTATGGGATTAGTAATGGTGGTGTCTTATAGACGCCTCTCCATTACTAACCCCTGGGCTTGATCTCTGTGTCCATAAAACAGCTGACATCAACCCAAAACCTATTATCCCACTTGCCACCGCACCAGGGCAAGTGGGAAGAGCCAGGCAAAGTGCCAGAATTGGCGCATCCACTAGATGTGTATTTTCTGGGTTGGCTGTGGGCTGCTGTTTTTATGTTGGGGAGGGCCAATATCCATGTCCCCTTACCAGTCTGAAGATGCTAGCCCCCAGCTGTCTGCTTTAGCATGGCTGGTTGTCAAAAATGGGGGGGCACACTTTTTTAAATTATTTATTTAAATAATAATTATACAGGTAGTCCTCGACTTACGATGTTGATCTGTTCTTACACGGCGTCGTAAACCGAATTTTGATGTAAGTCAGACCATACATTCATACAGTACTGTACCATAATAACAGTACAGTACTGCAAACACTTAGCCTATCCAAACACCTATCCTAACACAGTACCCTACATAATTAGGGTGTTATGGCGTGCAGGAGACTCGTTTTCCTTGTGTAACTGGGTACAGTGTACAGTACTGGACTCTATTCTTCTGCCACTGCACGTAGTTGCATGTAGTTCGACTTACGACGCAAAACCGTGTAAGTCGGAATGAGGCGTCGTATAAAGCGTCGTAACCATGAAGCGATGTAACTCGAGACCGTTGTAACCCGAGGACTAACTGTAATTATATAAAAAACAGTGTGGGGACCTCTCTATTTTTGATAACCAGCCACGATGAAGCTGACAACTGTCGGTTTTGCCTTGGCTGGTTGAGAAAAATGGAAGAAACCCCGTGTAATTTTTTTCTTTTTTTAAAATGTATTTATAACACAGGCGCCAGCTGATGAATACTCTCTTCAGCCTTGCCTAATCTCTATTCTATCAGAGACACCAAGTGTTGGATGATAAGAGTAGTACTCTCATCAGGCGACGTCTGTGACTGACGGTAACCTTTCTACTCCTGTTCACAACTGCTGGCTCCCATGCTGTCATTAACAGCATAGGAACTGCAGCTCTCTGACCGGCGGTAACTAACTTACGGCCAATCAGAGCCGCCGGTGTTTTTCATTCTGTTACACAGATGACAATGGGGAAGTAGCCAATGTTCGAGGTGCCGAACCTGAACAGTAACACACACTTCCTGAAGAAGTCCGTGTTCGGGGTCCATGCACAGACACTAAGTGTTTGGCACAGGCTCCGAACTTTACTATTCGGTTTCGCCCATCACTAGTCGCATCCAAAATCTTTGATTTTTCTTTTAAATTTCAGAATTTTTTTCACCACTTAAATAACAGAAAAATTATGCATGTTTGTTGTATCCATAATCATACTGACCTTACTGACTATACTGAATCATACTGGAGAATCATATTGTCGGGTCATTTCTACTGTAAAATGAGCCCTGTTAATAAAAAAAGTAAATAAATAATTGCTAATCACTCTTTTTTGCTTTTATTCCTGCCTTCCAGTACATCATATCATAAAATGGATGGTGTCATTCAAAAGTACAACTTGTCCTGCAAAAAACAAGCCATCATGTGAATATGTCAATGGAAAACTAAAAAGGTTATGACTCTTGGTACAAGGGGAGAAGAAAACGAAAGTGCAGAAATCTAAAAATTTCCCAGTTCTTAAAGTGTTAAAGGGGTTATCCGGGCCTTTGGGTTTTTATTGCCCATGGGGCAAAGGATCTACCTACTAGCCTGTTCTGTTCTGCGACAATCTGTTCTGACTCAGAAGCATCCAATACCATTCCTGCTGGTGATTCTCCTTTCTACTGGTAATGTCACATCAACAGCTTCTTCTATTCTGCTCTGCCCTGTTGATGGTGCATCGCTGTGAATGTCATCCTGATAGACAGCTGGCTCCTCATTGCCTACTTTGAACACTTTTTATAAGTGGTCATAAACTTGTAAATAAATAACTTATGAAATAATAAAGTTATGTTAAAACCAAGCACACCATTGTTTTCTTTGTGAAATTCCCAATAAGTTTGATGTCTTACATGCCTCTCTTGCCATTGGAAAAATAAAGTCGGATCCAAAATAACCGCCATGGTCACCACCCATCTTGAAACGTTTTTCCCCTCCTATATACTAATGTGCCACAAACAAGAAGTTGATATCACCAACCATTACCATTTTATTTAGGTGTATTGTAAAAGGGTTGGGATATCCTCCACAAATTACTAAACTTATAGTATCAAAGGAGGATTTCTCCTTACACCTCTATTAAGGTCTGATATTAACTATTGATGCCAAAATTGACTAATAATTAATATCCACTTAATACCACAACGTTATCTTTACCTTATACTATACACTAACTGATATCTATTCCTTATACTATATACTAACTGAAACAAAACCGTGTTTTCTAAGAATAAGAAGAAGTTAACCACGTTCGGATTACAATATAGTGCTTTGTGCCAAAGCACTATAATTAAAAATCAGAATAATACTAATACATTTTATTCACAGTGTAAAATCAAAAGCAAACTGGATTTGTGTGGTAATGTGTGGGGACAGAGCCTCGTGTGGTAATGTGTGGGGACGCAGCCTCATGTGGTAATGTGTGAGGACGAAGCCTTGTGTGGTAATATGTGGGGACGGAGCCTCGTGTGGTAATGTGTGAGGACGGAGCCTTGTGTGGTAATGTCTGAGGATGGAGCCTTGTGTGGTAATGTGTGGGGACAGAGCCTCATGTGGTAATGTGTGGGGACGCAGCCTCATGTGGTAATGTGTGAGGACGGAGCCTTGTGTGGTAATGTGTGGGGACGGAGCCTCGTGTGGTAATGTGTGGGGACAGAGCCTTGTGTGGTAATGTGTGGGGACGGAGCCTCGTGTGGTAATGTGGAGGGATGGAGCCTCGTATGGTAATGTGTGGGGACAGACCCTCGTGTGGTAATGTGTGGGGATGGAGCCTTATGTGGTAATGTGGGGGGGCGGAATTATTTGTGGTAATATGGTGGGGTGGCGGGATTATCTGTGGTAATGTGGTGGTGGGCGGGATTATGTGTGGTAATGTGGTGGGGGCGGGATTATTTGTGGTAATGTGGTGGGGGGCGGGATTATGTGTGGTAATGTGGTGGGGGGCAGGATTATGTATGGTAATGTGGTGGGGGGCGGGATTATGTGTGGTAATGTGGTGGGGGCGGGATTATGTGTGGTAATGTGGGGGGCGGGATTATGTGTGGTAATGTGGTGGGGGCTGGATTATATGTGGTGGGGGCGGGATTATGTGTGGTAATGTGGTGGGGGGTGGGATTATGTGTGGTAATGTGGTGGGGGGCGGGATTATGTGTGGTAATGTTTTGGGGGCGGGATTATGTGTGGTAATGTGGTGGGAGGCAGGATTATTTGTGGTAATGTGGTGGGGGCGGGATTATGTGTGGTAATGTGGTGGGGGGCGGGATTGTGTGTGGTAATGTGGTGGGGGGGCGTGATTGTATGTGGTAATGTGAGGGGGCAGAATTATGTGTGGTAATGTGGTGGGGGAGCGGGATTGTGTGTGGTAATGTGGTGGGGGCGGGATTGTGTGTGGTAATATGGTGGGGGGGTGGGATTGTGTGTGGTAATGTGGTGGGGGGTGGGATTATTTGTGGTAACATGGTGGGGGCGGGATTGTGTGTGGTAATGTGATGGGGCGGGATTCTGTGTGGTAATGTGGTGGGGCGGTATTGTGTGTGGTAATGTGGTGGGGGGCGGGATTGTGTGTGGTAATGTTGTGGGGGCAGGATTGTGTGTAATACTTGGGTGGGGGGCGGGATTATGTGTGGTGATGTGTGGGGGCAGAGCTACTGTGCAGGGGGCGGGATTAGCGAGTAATCACGATGCCTCTTATATATATATATATACACAATATACGGATGTACAACTCTAATACAGTAATCTCACTACAGTATACAATAATATAACAATATCACACAGTAAAAACCCACCCTGAATTACCTGTCTAAATCACCCAAATCACACATACAATCTCTGCCCTCCCACCTATGTCTCAGCTATCCCTGAGGCCTAGTATACTCATCCATGTGTGTAAGTCCGTCCTTGTCCCAGGAATCCAGCAAGGCAAGAGAGAGGGAACCACCTGGTCTTGTTCCTTATGGTGTGGGGGATGAGGTCATGGTCTATTTTCCACTAAGATGCATCCCCTCAGTCCTAAATGAAAGTTGTTTTTCCAGCTCATGGCAGCTTTGTTTTACAGCATGCTGGAAGGGGGGCTTTGCTCCATGTGGCATACATGTATATATAAATGTGTATATGTAAATGTGTATATACATAAAACATGCACTAAACACATCTCTATATAGAGATATACATTTTGGAGCATTTCCCTTCTTCTACATTCCCCATGTTGTCGAAAACACGACAATGACATTTGAGGAAGTGTTGTGCTGGGATTTATTTGCCTATTTAACCCCAAATATAAATTGTGACAATTCAGGATGGAATGAAGTATAATACTGCACTTAGGTACCTAGACATCATCCACACGGCCATCAGCTCTTCCCTGCCGTTCACCGTAACCCACATCTCTATCCACAGAGTACACCTTCTTCTTCTTTCTTGAGTCTTTTGTTATCAAAGTCTTTTTGCTATGTCTTTTCTCTTTGTGGTCGATACCGGTCTTCAGGTGTCGGCCTATCCCAATGTCATCTTTCTCCAGTTGTGACTGGTGAGACTCTGGAACGGCTTCACCCTCACGGTCAGTCAACATCATCCTGTGTGCACCTGTCACCCTGCCAGACTTCACGTTACTCTCCTGTAGCTTGATTCAGCAGGATTTTGAGTATGTCTGTTAAGATGAGAGCACTGGATGTCACATGTTTTTTTTTTTTTTACTGACTGGAAGCGACTGGACTCAGGCACTTGAAACGACTTTCATCAGACATGCATCAGACATGACTTCCATCAGGCTCTTCTGTAATCTTGATTGAAGATTGTTGATGAGGTTCCTCCATGGACAGATACGCAGATCTTTACTAGGCAGGTCAGAATTTCTTAAGTAGGGAGTGATGTCACAATACCTAATTGGACTGCGGGAAAATTACGCCGTCTAATTCTAACCGACATTCAATCCATCCTTTACGAACTTCACCATTGCTAGGGTTAAAGTGGCAAATACCTTAGATGAGGGGACCTGTCCCTAGGGAACCTTACTCTTTTCCCCATTCACACCCCATTCACACAAAATACAAATTACAATTTCATAATGCAAATAGAGACATAAACTAAAATAGCATGGCTGCTGATGATCCATAATGCACATGCAGATCATTGATCCACGTACAGTTGGAGTTATCTACTGGCTGTAAATGCATGAACACCTTCACATGAACACACTTACTGAGTATGTCAATGTACAGGTAGTCCTGGACTTACACCTAAAGTGTCTATATGCACACATATGGAATTACTACACAGTAACACGAAAACGAATATAACATCATTATTATATACAATATATATATATATTGGATTTGGGGTAAAGGACTGGATTTTTCTTATGTCCTTAACCCCCTTCACCAGCTGAGTTAATGGTGCTCAGCCTGACTTCCGTGCAGTTGGGTGTCCAGTCTTTTGATCCTCCTGCCGATCATAAACAGTCCAATATATATGAAATAATGACCAGGAAAAAAATGACAGGACGAAATGGTGTTGGGTTTTATTACAGTCTCCTCCTCATGGTTGAAATCTGAGAGGAGATGTGTTACGAGTCGAGTTCCCACTGCTGCACAGGGGGAATCTCGATCCATGCCTGCTGCGGTCTCCCATTCTGCATCAGCTGCAGTGGAGCCTGCTCAGCAGAGATGTCAGTCCCAGCGTCTCACTGAATCTGATACTGTGCAAAGGGTTACTGCTGCCTCCCCAGGCTCTGCTATTGTACCCTGCAATGGTCTGTGGCGAGCAGGCTTTTCTGGGACTAAGTCCTGCTTTGCACACACTGAGCATGCCCAGGGTAAGATCTCTCAGTGGAGATCAAGTGTCACATGCTCAGGTACTGCAGCAGCTTCCATTAGTCCTCCAGGAAGGCCCTGTACCTGATCAAGTTCTGTGGCAGCCTTCCATTGGTCCTTCTGGGAAGGTCCTGAAGTTGCTGCAGCTATAAAAGGTTCTCATGATCGCACGGCCATGCGCTAGTATCAAATGTGTACTAGCTCCGCGCCAGTATGGACACGTGTGTAGTCAAGGACCCGGCTTAAATAAGCCCATAGAATGCTGGCACCTCCGGCGAGGAGTTTTGTGTATGCAGTCAGGGACCCAGCTGAAATAAGCCCCTAGAATGCTGGCACCTCCGGCGAGGAGTTTCTTTGAGTGAATTCAGGGCTGGCTAATAGCCATTAGAATTCCAGCTCCACCGGAGAGGAGCTGCATGTTTGGTTTGGACTGCATGACCTCTGTCGGCTCTACTCAGTAGCTGTGTCCCCTGTGAGCTAAACAGGGCACAGCATTCTCTTTACTACAGGCTCTGTGAAGTAACAGAGTTCGTTTATACTGATTTACTTCACCTCCTTACTTAGCAGCAGGTTCTTTCCTGCACGGTGGATCCCGGGTTGCGAACGCACCTATCTCACCTAATAAATATATTCGGTGTGTTCCGCCAACCCTGACAAGATGTTTCAGCTCGGCACCAAACGTAAGAGGGGTATTCTGGAGTCTCTCAGGGGCATTTGGGCAAAGGTCAAGACTTCTTCTCTGGAGTGATAGGTGCTCTTCTACATAGATACCTAAAATGGGACAAAAGGAACAATACGCTCTGGGAGATCTCCCAGTGCAGTTAATAAACATCCTTATTTGATGCTTCCCTGTCCCCCCAAACTCACTCATTCTATATACTTTTACCTTTTTTGAGCTGCCCAGTAATTAGCTAATGCCTCAACTCTCCTTATCCCCACAAAATGAATGTAATTTTCTTATAGTTTGATTCTAGTCAATTGCCTCTGTTTCCTATACAGACACCCCTACCAGTTTTCCACAATTCAAAAGAGTAACATACAACCCTCGCAGCTACTTAACTCCCTAGGAAAACTAAACGTTAAACTAAGGTACACTGACTATAGTTGGATCCTGCAACAGGTCTTAAACAAAACCATGTCATCCGTCCAAACTTCAAGGTCAGCAAACAGTATAACACGACACTCCCTCGTGTACATCCGTTATCTGTCCATGCTTCTCCGCCTGTCTTAAGGTACCTTCACATGAAGCGACGCTGCAGCGATAGCGACAACGATGCCGATCGCTGCAGCGTCGCTGTTTGATCGCTGGGGAGCTGTCACACAGACCGCTCTCCAGCGACCAACGATGCCGAGGTCCCCGGGTAACCAGGGTAAACATCGGGTTGCTAAGCGCAGGGTCGCGCTTAGTAACCCGATGTTTACCCTGGTTACCAGCGTAAAAGTAAAAAAAACAAACAGTACATACTCACCTGCGCGTCCCTCAGCGTCTGCTTCCTGACACTGACTGAGCTCCGGCCCTAACAGCACAGCGGTGACGTCACCGCTGTGCTTTCACTTTCACTTTAGGGCCGGCGCTCAGTAAGTGTCAGGAAGCAGACGCTGGTGGACGCGCAGGTGAGTATGTACTGTTTGTTTTTTTTACTTTTACGCTGGTAACCAGGGTAAACATCGGGTTACTAAGCACGGCCCTGCGCTTGGTAACCCGATGTTTACCCTGGTTACCAGTGTAAAACATCGCTGGTATCGTTGCTTTTGCTTTCAAACACAACGATACACGGCGATCGGACGACCAAATAAAGTTCTGGACTTTATTCAGCGACCAGCGACATCACAGCAGGATCCTGATCGCTGCTGCGTGTCAAACTAAACGATATCGCTAGCCAGGACGCTGCAACGTCACGGATCGCTAGCGATATCGTTACAAAGTCGTTTCGTGTGAAGGTACCTTTAGTTCATGTAACAACACCCTTTATCCAATCTAAGATGCACAGGAAAACAAAGTCAATTTTTCAGCTGAACTTCAAAGCCTAGGTGAACACACACCTCCCTACCTATATTAGTTCAAGCAACAAATCAGAGCATCCATGGATGTGACTCTATTATCCTGCGACCTGTGTTACTCTTATCATTATGAATTCTATTGGAAACTGGAGCTAAAAAAAATCAAGTACCAGTAAATAAACCTTATTTACTTCACAGGGGGTCTGATAGAAAACAGCAAACAACCAACAACTAAAGGTACCGTTACACTAAACGACTTACCAACGATCACGACCAGGGATGCGATCGTTGGTAAGTCGTTGTGTGGTCGCTGGGGAGCTGTCACACAGACAGCTCTCTCCAGCGAGCAACGATCAGGGGAACGACTTCGGCATCGTTGAAACTGTCTTCAACGATGCCGAATGTTATGATCTGGTGGCCTAAGAGCAGCATGAGACGTACTTTGGAGAAGGTGGTACCTGTACTGACCGCAGACCCTGAACTTAACACCGCAACTAGAAGTAGCCGTGGAATGTACCTATCACTCCCTAGACATCTCGACACAGCCGGACGACTAATTACCCCTAGAGATAGAAAAGGGAAAACTATCTTGCCTCAGAGAAAATCCCCAAAGGATAGACAGCCCCCCACAAATATTGACTGTGAGAGGAGAGGGAAAAAACATACACAGACTGAAATCAGAATTTAGCAAAGGAAGCCACTTCTAGCTAAATAGAAAGGATAGGACAGAGTACTATGCGGTCAGTATTAAAACACTAGAAAATATCCACCACAGAAAATACAAAATCTCCACAGCTAACTAAAGATGTGGAGGGTATATCTGCATCTCCAGAGATACCAGCTTGGCTAAACAAATCCTTATACAGACCAAGCTGGAAAAGACAAAAACATGGAAAAGAACTGAACAATAAGGCCACAGCATGTGGACAGCAAAAATCAAGGCCAGAACTTATCTTTGTTGAAATGAACAGCAAAGCAGGGGAGACCAGGCAGGGATGTGAATCCTCCAGGAACAATGGACAACTGGCACTAACTAAAGGGTCAAGCAAGACTAAATAGCCCAGTCAGGATTGCAAAAACTTGACACACCTGATGAATGCTGCGATCCAGAGACAGCAGCACTACCACTTATAACCACCGGAGGGAGCCCAAGAGCAGAATTCACAACAGCCGAAGTCCCCCTGCAGCATCCGGGTAACCATGGTAAACATCGGGTTACTAAGCGCAGGGCCGCGCTTAGTAACCCGATATTTACCCTGGTTACCATTGTAAAGGTAAAAAAACCCACTACATACTCACCTTCTGATGTCTGTCACGTCCCCCGCTGGTAGCTTCCCTGCACTGAATGTGTCAGCGCCGGCCGGCCGTAAAGCAGAGCACAGCGGTGACGTCACCGCTGTGCTCTGCTTTACGGCCGGCCAGCGCTGACACATTCAGTGCAGGTTAGCCGCCGACGGGGGATGTGACAGACATCAGAAGGTGAGTATGTAGTGTTTTTTTTAACTTTTACAATGGTAACCAGGGTAAATATCGGGTTACTAAGCGCGGCCCTGCGTTTAGTAACCCGATATTTACCCTGGTTACAAGTGAACACATCGCTGGATCGGTGTCACACACAACTATCCAGCGATGACAGCGGGTGATCAGCGATGAAATAAAGTTCTGGACTTCTAGCTCCGACCAACGATATCACAGTGGGATCCAGATCGCTGCTGCGTGTCAAACACAACGAGATCGCTATCCAGGACGCTGCAACGTCACGGATCGTCGTCGTTCTCGCTGCAAAGTCGCTTAGTGTGAAGGTACCTTAACAAATCCTGTTATCATTGCAATCATAATGAACCTCAGATAAGGCCTTTCTGCCTCCTGTCTAAACCTCACTGGTCTAACAATACAGGTCCTTCTCAAAAAATTAGCATATAGTGTTAAATTTCATTATTTACCATAATGTAATGATTACAATTAAACTTTCATATATTATAGATTCATTATCCACCAACTGAAATTTGTCAGGTCTTTTATTGTTTTAATACTGATGATTTTGGCATACAACTCCTGATAACCCAAAAAACCTGTCTCAATAAATTAGCATATCAAGAAAAGGTTCTCTAAATGACCTATTACCCTAATCTTCTGAATCAACTAATTAACTCTAAACACATGCAAAAGATACCCGAGGCTTTTAAAAACTCCCTGCCTGGTTCATTACTCAAAACCCCCATCATGGGTAAGACTAGCGACCTGACAGATGTCAAGAAGGCCATCATTGACACCCTCAAGCAAGAGGGTAAGACCCAGAAAGAAATTTCTCAACAAATAGGCTGTTCCCAGAGTGCTGTATCAAGGCACCTCAATGGTAAGTCTGTTGGAAGGAAACAATGTGGCAGAAAACGCTGTACAACGAGAAGAGGTGACCGGACCCTGAGGAAGATTGTGGAGAAGGACCGATTCCAGACCTTGGGGAACCTGAGGAAGCAGTGGACTGAGTCTGGTGTGGAAACATCCAGAGCCACCGTGCACAGGCGTGTGCAGGAAATGGGCTACAGGTGCCGCATTCCCCAGGTAAAGCCACTTTTGAACCATAAACAGCGGCAGAAGCGCCTGACCTGGGCTACAGAGAAGCAGCACTGGACTGTTGCTAAGTGGTCCCAAGTACTTTTTTCTGATGAAAGCAAATTTTGCATGTCATTCGGAAATCAAGGTGCCAGAGTCTGGAGGAAGACTGGGGAGAAGGAAATGCCAAAATGCCTGAAGTCCAGTGTCAAGTACCCACAGTCAGTGATGGTGTGGGGTGCCATGTCAGCTGCTGGTGTTGGTCCACTGTGTTTCATCAAGGGCAGGGTCAATGCAGCTAGCTATCAGGAGATTTTGGAGCACTTCATGCTTCCCTCGGCTGAAATGCTTTATGGAGATGAAGATTTCATTTTTCAGCACGACCTGGCACCTGCTCACAGTGCCAAAACCACTGGTAAATGGTTTACTGACCATGGTATTACTGTGCTCAATTGGCCTGCCAACTCTCCTGACCTGAACCCCATAGAGAATCTGTGGGATATTGTAAAGAGAAAGTTGAGAGACGCAAGACCCAACACTCTGGATGAGCTTAAGGCCGCTATTGAAGCATCCTGGGCCTCCATAACATCTCAGCAGTGTCACAGGCTGATTGCCTCCATGCCATGCCGCATTGAAGCAGTCATTTCTGCCAAAGGATTCCCGACCAAGTATTGAGTGCATAACTGAACATTATTATTTGATGTTTTTTTTGTTTGGTATTAAAAAACACTTTTATTTGATTGGTCGGGTGAAATATGCTAATTTATTGAGACAGGTTTTTTGGGTTATCAGGAGTTGTATGCCAAAATCATCAGTATTAAAACAATAAAAGACCTGACAAATTTCAGTTGGTGGATAATGAATCTATAATATATGAAAGTTTAATTGTAATCATTACATTATGGTAAATAATGAAATTTAACACTATATGCTAATTTTTTGAGAAGGACCTGTACATTTCAATTAAAAAAGAGCAAACTTAGCAAATAGAAGAAGAGTAAAAGAAACTAAAACAAAACAAACAATCAGAAAGACTAGAGGCCAGACTGAAACTCTGAAAACTGAGTTTACATCAATGCCTCACTAGCCTCCCTGGTTGTAATCGGCCATTTTGAGGAGTCTGCACATAGTCGGGCACATGACACAGAGATAATGCCATTATGTCTGTGAAAATGCCTGTGCTCCTTGACAATATTGCTAGGCCCCTCACAATTACTTGTGCAATAACAGTTCCTTGCAATATGACCAAAGTGACCACATTTAAAACATTTCACAGAATGATATTTCCTCTCCCTCATTGTATCCAGCCACTTGCAGTACCTGGCAATATGGCTGGAGCCAGCGCAAGCATAACATCTAACACATGCCATGCCTGATTTAGGGGCCCTGACAGAACATAAAGACAAAAAGAGAAATGATCCAGCTGGAGGTGGAGGCAGTCTAGACTTTGTGAGACTTTATTAAACAAAAAACTTTACATAGTAAACACCTAGGCACACCAGTGAGGAGGATCAACGCGTTTCAACTATGAAGTCTTACTCATGATCTGAGATCATCATCTGAGATCTGAGATCTGAGATACTTCCTTCTGTCTGGAACTTTTAAACTCTTCCATTACTAAGGATGCACTCTTAACAATGTTACGTTTACACTTTCTTTGTAATTTAGACAGCACATATCTGTCATTACTTTTAGTTATTGGATCAAAATTTGATAAAATATTTGATCCCTCACCTGTTCCTTCACTCCCCCCTTTTTGCCCTGCACAGGGCACAATTGGTCGGGGATCGGACCTTGTTTTCAGAGACAAAGAGAAGGCCAGCACCACATTTGAAAAATCATTGATGATATTTTTCAGACTAGTAATCAGTTGGGAACTAGTATCCAGCTCCACACTGCACTGATTAATAATGGCATCACTAGCTGCTGCCATTTTCTTCACAGCTTTGATCTCAGCCCCTGACTGAATCAGCTGGGCTTCCATATCAACACAATGATTTTTCATTTTCAGCAGTTGTGATTCAAGGCTAGCAATCTGCTTTTCTCTGTCCACATTATGCTGTTCATTCTCTGCCAGTTGTGTCTGTAAGGCACACACTCTCTGCACATTAGTCACACAACACTGGCAGTGGAAATTTGGGGAATATGCATTACACAGGGAATCCTCATACACACAGATCAGTTTAGCTAACATTTGTAGTCGTTTACTTGACTTATTCAAGACCGACATTCTATACACATGCTGTCATGCCTACATGCTTGTTCCAATAGGGTAGACCACAACAATTCTGCAGATTTGGGTATAGTGGGGGTTACTGGGTGAAATTTACTGTGTTTTGCTAATCTTTTAAGGGTTGATAAGTGTTGTGGATTCTGTTTTTGGGCTCTCTCTGGTGGTTACGGCTGGTACTGGGTGACTTTGGTGGGTTGCGGTCTCTGGTTTCCACCTGTCCATCAGAGGCTGGGTGTTTCCTATTTAACCTGGCTTTCCTGTCATTCCCTTGCCGGCTATCAATGTATCAGTGTGTCTCTGTTACCTTTGCTACCTGCTCCTAGGTCTTCAAGACAAGCTAAGTCTGGATTTCCCTGTTTCATGTTTGCTTTCATGTTTTTAGTCCAGCTTGCAGATATGTAATTCTCTGCTGCTGGTTGCTCTAGTGGGCTGAAATTACCACTCATGTACCATGAGTTGGCACATGAGTTCAAGTAATTTCAGGATGGTATTTTGAAGGGTTTTTAGCTGACCGCGCAGTTCACCTTTTGTATCCTCTGCTATCTAGCTTAAGCGGGCCTCATTTTGCTGAATCTGTTTTCATAACTACGTTTGTGCCTTCCTCTCATTTCACCGTCATTATATGTGGGGGGCTGCTATTTCTGTGGGAATATTTCTCTGGAGGCAAGATAGGTCTGTGATTCTTCTGATAGGGGTAGCTAGATCTCCGGCTGGCGCGAGACGTCTAGAGTCCCCTCAGGAACGTTCCCCGGCTGCTGTTAGTTGAGTGTTGAGGTTCAGGATCGCGGTCAGCTCAGGTTCCATCACCCTAGAGCTCGTCCTGTTTTTTCCCGTGTTATGTGTTTAATTCCCTGCCATTGGGAACATGACAGTATAGCCGGCCCACAAAGTGTTAATTGTTTGAGCTGAAGCAGGAGAAAAAGAAGTGTTGAAGGGAATTTTTTTTCCCTCAGAGTTTTGCTGCCTAGCCCTTAATTGCTGTCTAGCTGCTTCTTACCTCCTCTTAACCCTTGAATGGCTCTGACCTTAGCTGTTTAACATGGATGTCCAGAGTTTGGCTTCCAGCCTGAATAATCTTGCTGCAAAAGTTCAAAACATACAGGATTTTGTTGTTCACACTCCTATGTCTGAACCTAGAATTCCTATTCCAGAGTTTTTTTCTGGAGATAGATCTACCTTCCTGAATTTCAGGAACAATTGCAAATTGTTTCTTTCTTTGAAATCTCGCTCCTATGGAGACCCTGCTCAGCAGGTCAGGATTGTAATATCTTTCCTGCGGAGCGACCCTCAGAATTGGGCATTTGCATTGGCACCAGGGGATCCTGCATTGCTCAGTGTGGATGCGTTTTTTCTGGCACTGGGATTGCTCTATGAGGAACCTAACCTGGAGATTCAGGCTGAAAAGGCTTTATTAGCCCTCTCTCAGGGGCATGATGAAGCGGAAGTATATTGTCAAAAATTTCGGAAATGGTCGGTGCTTACTCAGTGGAATGAGTGCGCCCTGGCTGCAAACTTCAGAGATGGTCTTTCTGAGGCCATTAAGGATATTATGGTGGGGTTCCCTGCGCCTACAGGTCTGAATGAGTCTATGGCTATGGCCATTCAGATTGATCAGCGTTTACGGGAGCGCAAACCTGTGCACCAGTTGGCGGTGTCTTCTGAACAGGCACCTGAGACTATGCAGTGTGATAGAATTCAGTCCAGAAGTGAACGGCAAAATTATAGGCGGAAAAATGGATTGTGTTTTTATTGTGGTGATTCAGCTCATGTTATATCAGCATGCTCTAAACGCACAAAAAAGGTTGATAAATCTTTTGCCATTAGTACTCTGCAGTCTAAGTTCATTTTGTCTGTAACTCTGATTTGTTCACTGTCATCCATTTCCGTCGATGCCTATGTGGATTCGGGCGCTGCCCTGAGTCTTATGGATTGGTCATTTGCCAAACGCTGCGGTTTTAGTCTGGAGCCTCTGGAAGTTCCTATTCCTTTGAAGGGAATTGACTCTACACCATTGGCTATGAATAAACTGCAGTACTGGACACAAGTGACCATGCGCATGACTCCCGTTCATCAGGAGGTGATTCGCTTCCTTGTACTGTATAATTTACATGATGTACTAGTGCTTGGTCTGCCATGGTTACAAACTCATAATCCAGTCCTGGATTGGAAAACAATGTCTGTGTTAAGCTGGGGATGTCAGGGGGTTCATGATGATGCACCTCTGATTTCAATCGCTTCATCTACTCCTTCTGAGGTCCCTGCGTTTTTGTCTGACTATCGGGATGTTTTTGAGGAGCCTAAGCTCAATTCGCTCCCTCCTCATAGGGATTGTGACTGTGCTATAGAATTAATTCCTGGCAGTAAGTTCCCTAAGGGTCGTTTATTTAATCTGTCAGTGCCAGAGCATACTGCTATGCGGAATGATATTAAGGAGTACTTGGAAAAGGGACATATTCGTCCATCTTCGTCCCCTCTGGGAGCAGGTTTTTTTTTCGTGGCAAAAAAAGATGGTTCCCTGAGGCCTTGTATAGATTATCGCCTTCTGAATAAGATTACAGTCAAATATCAGTATCCATTGCCATTATTGACTGATTTGTTTGCTCGCATTAAGGGGGCTAGGTGGTTCACTAAGATAGATCTTCGCGGTGCGTATAATCTTGTGCGGATAAAGCAGGGTGATGAGTGGAAAACCGCATTTAATACGCCTGAGGGCCATTTTGAGTATTTGGTAATGCCTTTTGGACTTTCTAATGCTCCTTCAGTCTTTCAGTCCTTATATCTGGATAAGTTTATGATTGTGTATTTGGATGATATTTTGGTGTTTTCTGATGACTGGGAGTCTCATGTTCTACAGGTCAGGAAGGTGTTTCAAGTCCTGCGGGCCAATTCTCTGTTTGTGAAGGGCTCAAAATGTCTCTTCTGAGTCCAGAAGATTTATTTTTTGGGGTACATTTTTTCTCCTTCTACTATTGAGATGGATCCCGTCAAGGTTCAGGCGATTTGTGACTGGACACAACCTACATCTGTTAAGAGTCTTCAGAAGTTCTTGGGTTTTGCTAATTTTTATCGTCGGTTCATTACTAATTTTTCCAGTGTTGTTAAACCTTTGACTGATTTGACTAAAAAGGGTGCTGATGTTGCTAATTGGTCTCCTACGGCTGTGGAGGCCTTTCAGGAACTTAAGCGCCGGTTTTCTTCTGCTCCTCTGTTATGTCAACCAGATGTTTCACTTCCTTTTCAGGTTGAGGTTGATGCTTCCGAGATTGGAGCGGGGGCGGTTTTGTCACAGAGAAGTTCCGATGGCTCGGTGATGAAGCCATGTGCGTTCTTTTCTAGAAAATTCTCGCCCGCCGAGCGCAATTATGATGTGGGTAATCGGGAGCTTTTGGCCATGAAGTGGGCATTTGAGGAGTGGCGTCATTGGCTTGAGGGTGCTAGACATCGTGTGGTGGTCTTGACTGATCACAAAAATCTGATTTACCTTGAGTCTGCCAGGCGTCTGAATCCTAGACAGGCTCGTTGGTCGTTGTTTTTTTCTCGTTTCAATTTTGTGGTTTCATACCTGCCAAGTTCAAAGAATGTGAAGGCAGATGCTCTTTCCAGGAGTTTTGTGCCTGACTCTCCTGGAGACTCTGGACCTACTGGTATCCTTAGGGATGGGGTAATATTGTCCACCGTCTCCCCAGACTTGCGACGTGCATTGCAGGAGTTTCAGGCGGATAAACCTGATCGTTGTCCACCAGAAAGACTGTTTGTTCCGGATGATTGGACCAGTAGAGTCATCTCCGAGGTCCATTCTTCTGTGTTGGCTGGTCATCCTGGAATATTTGGTACTAGAGACTTGGTGGCCAGGTCTTTTTAGTGGCCTTCCTTGTCTAGGGATGTGCGCACCTTTGTGCAGTCTTGTGAAGTGTGTGCTCGGGCTAAGCCTTGCTGTTCTCGGGCCAGTGGGTTGTTGTTATCCTTGCCTATCCCGAAGAGGCCTTGGACGCACATTTCCATGGATTTTATTTCAGATCTCCCTGTCTCACAGAAAATGTCCGTTATCTGGGTTGTGTGTGACCGCTTTTCTAAGATGGTTCATTTGGTACCCTTGCCTAAGTTGCCTTCCTCCTCTGAGTTGGTCCCTTTATTTTTTCAGAACGTGGTTCGTTTGCATGGGATTCCGGAGAATATCGTTTCTGACAGGGGATCCCAGTTTGTGTCTAGATTTTGGCGGACGTTTTGTGCTAAGATGGGCATTGATTTGTCTTTCTCGTCTGCATTCCATCCTCAGACGAATGGCCAGACGGAGCGAACTAATCAGACCTTGGAAACTTATTTAAGGTGTTTTGTTTCTGCTGATCAAGATGACTGGGTTGCCTTTTTGCCACTGGCCGAATTTGCCCTTAATAATCGGGCTAGTTCTGCTACTTTGGTTTCTCCTTTCTTTTGTAATTCGGGGTTTCATCCTCGTTTTTCCTCTGGTCAGGTGGAGCCTTCGGATTGTCCTGGAGTGGACGTGGTGGTGGACAGGCTACATCAGATTTGGAATCAGGTGGTGGACAATTTGAAGTTGTCTCAGGAGAAGACTCAGCAGTTTGCTAATCGCCGTCGCCGCGTGGGTCCCCGACTTCTTGTTGGGGACTTGTTGTGGTTGTCTTCTCATTTTGTCCCTATGAAGGTCTCTTCTCCTAAGTTCAAGTCTCGGTTCATCGGTCCTTATAAGATCTTGGAGATTCTTAACCCTGTATCTTTTCGTTTGGATCTCCCAGCATCGTTTGTTATTCATAATGTGTTCCATCGGTCGTTATTGCGGAGGTATGAGCTGCCCGTTGTTCCTTCGGTTGAGCCTCCTGCTCCGGTGCTGGTGGAGGGAGAATTGGAGTATGTTGTTGAGAAGATCTTGGATTCTCGTGTTTCCAGACGTAAACTCCAGTATTTGGTTAAGTGGAAGGGTTATGGTCAGGAGGATAATTCCTGGGTGGTCGCCTCTGATGTTCATGCGACTGATTTGGTCCGCGCCTTCCATAGAGCTCATCCTGATCGCCCTGGGGGTTCTCGTGAGGGTTCGGTGACCCCTCCTCAAGGGGGGGGTACTGTTGTGGATTCTGTTTTTGGGCTCCCTCTGGTGGTTACGGCTGGTACTGGGTGACTTTGGTGGGTTGCGGTCTCTGGTTTCCACCTGTCCATCAGAGGCTGGGTGTTTCCTATTTAACCTGGCTTTCCTGTCATTCCCTTGCCGGCTATCAATGTATCAGTGTGTCTCTGTTACCTTTGCTACCTGCTCCTAGGTCTTCAAGACAAGCTAAGTCTGGATTTCCCTGTTTCATGTTTGCTTTCATGTTTTTAGTCCAGCTTGCAGATATGTAATTCTCTGCTGCTGGTTGCTCTAGTGGGCTGAAATTACCACTCATGTACCATGAGTTGGCACATGAGTTCAAGTAATTTCAGGATGGTATTTTGAAGGGTTTTTAGCTGACCGCGCAGTTCACCTTTTGTATCCTCTGCTATCTAGCTTAAGCGGGCCTCATTTTGCTGAATCTGTTTTCATAACTAAGTTTGTGCCTTCCTCTCATTTCACCGTCATTATATGTGGGGGGCTGCTATTTCTGTGGGAATATTTCTCTGGAGGCAAGATAGGTCTGTGATTCTTCTGATAGGGGTAGCTAGATCTCTGGCTGGCGCAAGACGTCTAGAGTCCCCTCAGGAACGTTCCCCGGCTGCTGTTAGTTGAGTGTTGAGGTTCAGGATCGCGGTCAGCTCAGGTTCCATCACCCTAGAGCTCGTCCTGTTTTTTCCCGTGTTATGTGTTTAATTCCCTGCCATTGGGAACATGACAGATAAGTCCATACTCACTCTTCCTGAAGCCATCTTGGTCGTCCTCCTTGTACCTTCTCTGCTGCTTGGAAAGGTTCTTTTACCCCTGGACCGCCTTTTCCTGACCAGCTGGACTTTACCTTGAGAATGACTGTGACTCTTTGGAAGATTGGACTGGTAAAGATCACACCAAACTCTCAAAGATTACCAAGCAAAGGAAAAAGAAAAAACTTTAAAAATCAGAAGACTGGGTTCTCTGTTGTGAATTCCGCTCTTGGGCTCCCTCCGGTGGTTGTAAGTGGCACTTTTGTGAGTTCTGCTCTTGGGCTCCCTCCGGTGGTTTTAAGTGGTACTGCTGCTCCTTGGATTTAGTAGTCAGCAGCTGCTTCCACTGATTGTCTTTCTGGCTCGGCTATTTAGCCTGGTTCTATCCTTCAGCCTGTGCCAGTTGTCAATGGTTCCTGGTTGGATTCACATCTCTGCTTGGATTTCCCTGATATTCTGACCAGTTCAGCAAAGATAAGTCCTTGCTTTGTTCTTTTGCAGTCCACTTGTTGTGGGCTTAATCTTTCTGCACTTTCTATGTTTTTTCTAGTCCAGCTTGTCAGTATGGATTGATTCAGTTAAGCTGGAAGCTCTGGGAAGCAGATTTACCCTCCACACCTTTAGTCAGGTGTGGAGATTTTTGTAAACTCTGTGGTGGATTTTTCTAGTTTTTAATACTGACCGCACAGTATTCTGTCCTGTTCTATCTATCTAGCTAGACTGGCCTCCTTTGCTACATCCTGGTTTCATTCTGCGTATGTCATTTCCCTCTCCACTCACAGTCAATATTTGTGGGGGGCTTGTTATGATCCGGTGGTAGGATCACCAAACTGACCTGATAGGTAAACTGTTGTGGATTCTGTGTGCGGGCTCCCTCTGGTGGTTACTGCTGGTACTGGGTGACTTTGGTGGGTTGCGGCCTTTGGTTTCCATCTGTCCATCAGAGGCTGGGTGTTTCCTATTTTACCTGGCCTCTCTGTCATTTCCCTTGCCGGCTATCAATGTGTTCAGATGTGCTCTGTTTGGTTCCTGCCTACCTGCTCCCAGATCTTTCAGGATAAGCTAAGTGCTGATTTTCAGTTGTTTGTTTTTTTTGTCCAGCTTGCTTAGAATGTCTCTTTGTTAGCTGGTTGCTCTAGTGGACTGAGGTTCTCCCCATGTGCCATGAGTTGGCACATGGGTTCTTGTAATCTCAGGATGGTTTTTTTGATTAGGGTTTTTTGCTGACCGCTCAGTCCCCTTTTGTGTCATTCTGCTTTCTAGTTTTCAGCGGGCCTCTATTTGCTAAAGCTATATACATCATCTCTATGTGTGTGCCTTCCTCTCATTTCACCGTCAATACATGTGGGGGCAACTATATCTTTGGGGTTAATTCCTCTGGAGGCAAGTGAGGTCTTTGTTTTCTCTGCAGTACTAGTTAGCTCTTAGGCTGGTGCGTGGCATCTAGAACCAATGTAGGCACGCTCCCTGGCTATCTCTAGTTGCGTTTGTCAGGCGTAGGGCAGCGGTCAGCCCAGGTTCCATCACCCTAGAGCTCGTCCGATATTTATTATACTTTGCTCATCCTGTGCTATCCCTAGCCATTGGGGATTCATGACAGTATAGCCGGCCCACAAAGTGTTAATTGTTTGGGCTGAAGCAGGAGAAAAAGAAGTGTTCAAGGAAAATTTTTTTTTTTTTTTTTTTTTCCTTCAGAGTTTTGCTGCCTAGCCCTTAATTGCTGTCTAGCTGCTTCTTACCTCCTCTTAACCCTTGAATGGCTCTGATCTTAGCTGTTTATCATGGATGTCCAGAGTTTGGCTTCCAGCCTGAGTAATCTCGCGGCAAAGGTTCAAAACATACAGGATTTCGTTGTTCACACTCCCATGTCTGAACCTAGAATTCCTATTCCAGAGTTTTTTTCTGGAGATAGATCTACCTTCCTGAATTTCAGGAACAATTGTAAATTGTTTCTCTCTTTGAAATCTCGCTCCTCTGGAGACCCTGCTCAACAGGTCAAGATTGTTATATCGTTCCTACGGGGCGACCCTCAGAATTGGGCATTTGCATTGGCACCAGGGAATCCGGCATTGCTCAGTGTGGATGCGTTTTTTCTGGCATTGGGATTGCTCTATGAGGAACCTAACCTAGAGATTCAGGCTGAAAAGGCTTTATTAGCCCTCTCTCAGGGGCATGATGAAGCGGAAATATATTGTCAGAAATTTCGGAAATGGTCGGTGCTTACTCAGTGGAATGAGTGCGCCCTGGCTGCAAACTTCAGAAATGGTCTTTCTGAGGCCATTAAGGATATTATGGTGGGGTTCCCTGCGCCTACAGGTCTGAATGAGTCTATGGCTATGGCCATTCAGATTGATCGGCGTTTACGGGAGCGCAAACCCGTGCACCAGTTGGCGGTGTCTTCTGAACAGGCACCTGAGACTATGCAATGTGATAGAATTCAGTCCAGAAGTGAACGGCAAAATTATAGGCGGAAAAATGGTTTGTGTTTTTATTGTGGTGATTCAGCTCATGTTATATCAGCATGGTCTAAACGCACAAAAAGGGTTGATAAATCTTTTGCCATTGATACTCTGCAGTCTAAGTTCATTTTGTCTGTGACTCTGATTTTTTCACTGTCTTCCATTTCCGTCGATGCCTATGTGGATTCAGGCGCTGCCCTGAGTCTTATGGATTGGTCATTTGCTAAACGCTGCAGTTTTAGTCTAGAGCCTCTGGAAGTTCCTATTCCTCTGAAAGGAATTGATTCTACACCATTGGCTATGAATAAACCGCAGTATTGGACACAAGTGACCATGCGCATGACTCCCGTTCATCAGGAGGTGATTCGCTTCCTTGTACTGTATAATTTACATGATGTACTAGTGCTTGGTCTGCCATGGTTACAAACTCATAATCCTGTCCTGGACTGGAAAACAATGTCTGTGCTAAGCTGGGGATGTCACGGGGTTCATGATGATGCACCTCCGATTTCTATAGCTTCATCTACTCCTTCGGAGATCCCTGCGTTTTTGTAGGATTATAGGGAGGTTTTTGAGGAGCCTAAGCTCAATTCGCTCCCTCCCCATAGAGAGTGTGACTGTGCTATAGAATTGATTCCTGGCAGTAAGTTCCCTAAGGGTCGTTTATTTAATCTGTCACTGCCAGAGCATACTGCTATGCGGAATTATATTAAGGAGTCCTTGGAAAAGGGACATATTCGTCCATCTTCGTCCCCTCTGGGAGCAGGTTTTTTTTTCGTGGCAAAAAAAGATGGTTCCCTGAGGCCTTGTATAGATTATCGCCTTCTGAATAAGATTACAGTCAAATACCAGTATCCATTGCCATTATTTACTGATTTGTTTGCTCGCATTAAGGGGGCTAGGTGGTTCACTAAAATAGATCTTCGTGGTGCGTATAATCTGGTGCGGATAAAACAGGGTGATGAGTGGAAAACCGCATTTAATATGCCTGAGGGCCATTTTGAGTATTTGGTAATGCCTTTTGGACTCTCCAATGCTCCGTCAGTCTTTCAGTCCTTTATGCACAATATTTTCCGTGAATATCTGGATAAGTTTATGATTGTGTATTTGGATGATATTTTGGTGTTTTCTGATGACTGGGAGTCTCATGTTCTACAGGTCAGGAAGGTGTTTCAAGTTTTGCGGGCCAATTCTCTGTTTGTGAAGGGCTCAAAGTGTCTCTTCGGAGTCCAGAAGATTTCTTTTTTGGGGTACATTTTTTCTCCTTCTACTATTGAGATGGATCCCGTTAAGGTTCAGGCTATTTGTGACTGGACACAACCTACATCTGTTAAGAGCCTTCAGAAGTTCTTGGGGTTTGCTAATTTTTATCGTTGGTTCATTGCTAATTTTTCCAGTATTGTTAAACCTTTGACTGATTTGACTAAAAAGGGTGCTGATGTTGCTGATTGGTCTCCTGCGGCTGTGGAGGCTTTTCGGGAACTTAAGCGCCGGTTTTCTTCTGCTCCTGTGTTGTGTCAACCAGATGTTTCACTTCCTTTCCAGGTGGAGGTTGATGCTTCCGAGATTGGAGCGGGGGCGGTTTTGTCACAGAGAAGTTCTAATGGCTCGGTGATGAAGCCATGTGCTTTCTTCTCTAGAAAATTCTCGCCCGCCGAGCGCAATTATGATGTGGGTAATCGGGAGCTTTTGGCCATGAAGTGGGCATTTGAGGAGTGGCGTCATTGGCTTGAGGGTGCTAAACATCGCGTGGTGGTCTTGACTGATCACAAGAATCTCACTTACCTTGAGTCTGCCAGGCGTTTGAATCCTAGACAGGCTCGTTGGTCGTTATTTTTTTCTCGTTTCAATTTCGTGGTTTCATACCTGCCAGGTTCAAAGAATGTGAAGGCAGATGCTCTTTCCAGGAGTTTTGTGCCTGACTCCCCTGGAGACACTGGGCCTGCTGGTATCCTTAGGGATGGGGTAATATTGTCCGCCGTATCCCCAGACTTGCGACGCGCATTGCAGGAGTTTCAGGTGGATAAACCGGATCGATGTCCACCAGAAAGACTGTTTGTTCCGGATGATTGGACCAGTAGAGTCATCTCCGAGGTCCATTCTTCTGTGTTGGCTGGTCATCCTGGAATATTTGGTACAAGAGACTTGGTGGCCAGGTCTTTTTGGTGGCCTTCCTTGTCTAGGGATGTGCGTACCTTTGTGCAGTCTTGTGAAGTGTGTGCTCGAGCTAAGCCTTGCTGTTCACGGGCTAGTGGGTTGTTGTTATCCTTGCCCATCCCGAAGAGGCCTTGGACGCACATTTCCATGGATTTTATTTCTGATCTCCCGGTTTCACAGAAAATGTCCGTTATCTGGGTTGTGTGTGACCGCTTTTCTAAGATGGTTCATTTGGTGCCCTTGCCTAAGTTGCCCTCCTCCTCTGAGTTGGTTCCTTTGTTTTTTCAGAACGTGGTTCGTTTGCATGGGATTCCGGAGAATATCGTTTCTGACAGGGGATCCCAGTTTGTGTCTCGATTTTGGCGGACGTTTTGTGCCAAGATGGGCATTGATTTGTCTTTCTCGTCTGCATTCCATCCTCAGACGAATGGCCAGACGGAGCGAACTAATCAGACCTTGGAAACTTATTTGAGGTGTTTTGTTTCTGCTGATCAGGATGACTGGGTTGCTTTTTTGCCACTGGCCGAATTTGCTCTTAATAATCGGGCTAGTTCGGCCACGTTGGTCTCTCCTTTTTTTTGTAATTCGGGGTTTCATCCTCGTTTTTCCTCTGGTCAGGTGGAGTCTTCGGATTGTCCTGGAGTGGACGTGGTGGTGGACAGGCTACATCACATTTGGAATCAGGTGGTGGACAATTTGAAGTTATCTCAGGAGAAGACTCAGCAGTTTGCTAATCGCCGTCGCCGCGTGGGTCCCCGACTTCTTGTTGGGGACTTGGTGTGGTTGTCTTCTCGTTTTGTCCCTATGAAGGTCTCTTCTCCTAAGTTCAAGCCTCGGTTCATCGGTCCTTATAGGATCTCGGAGATTCTTAACCCTGTATCTTTCCGTTTGGATCTCCCAGCATCGTTCGCTATTCATAATGTGTTCCATCGGTCGTTGTTGCGGAGGTATGAGGTGCCTGTTGTTCCTTCGGTCGAGCCTCCTGCTCCGGTGCTGGTGGAGGGAGAATTGGAGTATGTTGTTGAAAAGATCTTGGATTCTCGTGTTTCCAGACGCAAACTCCAGTATTTGGTTAAGTGGAAGGGTTATGGTCAGGAGGACAATTCCTGGGTGGTCACCTCCGATGTTCATGCGACTGATTTGGTCCGCGCCTTCCATAGAGCTCACCCTGATCGCCCTGGGGGTTCTCGTGAGGGTTCGGTGACCCCTCCTCAAGGGGGGGGTACTGTTGTGGATTCTGTGTGCGGGCTCCCTCTGGTGGTTACTGCTGGTACTGGGTGACTTTGGTGGGTTGCGGCCTTTGGTTTCCATCTGTCCATCAGAGGCTGGGTGTTTCCTATTTTACCTGGCCTCTCTGTCATTTCCCTTGCCGGCTATCAATGTGTTCAGATGTGCTCTGTTTGGTTCCTGCCTACCTGCTCCCAGATCTTTCAGGATAAGCTAAGTGCTGATTTTCAGTTGTTTGGTTTTTTTGTCCAGCTTGCTTAGAATGTCTCTTTGTTAGCTGGTTGCTCTAGTGGACTGAGGTTCTCCCCATGTGCCATGAGTTGGCACATGGGTTCTTGTAATCTCAGGATGGTTTTTTTGATTAGGGTTTTTTGCTGACCGCTCAGTCCCCTTTTGTGTCATTCTGCTTTCTAGTTTTCAGCGGGCCTCTATTTGCTAAAGCTATATACATCATCTCTATGTGTGTGCCTTCCTCTCATTTCACCGTCAATACATGTGGGGGGCAACTATATCTTTGGGGTTAATTCCTCTGGAGGCAAGTGAGGTCTTTGTTTTCTCTGCAGTACTAGTTAGCTCTTAGGCTGGTGCGTGGCGTCTAGAACCAACGTAGGCACGCTCCCTGGCTATCTCTAGTTGCGTTTGTCAGGCTTAGGGCAGCGGTCAGCCCAGGTTCCATCACCCTAGAGCTCGTCCGATATTTATTATACTTTGCTCATCCTGTGCTATCCCTAGCCATTGGGGATTCATGACAGTAAACCTGAATAGTAGGACAAGCTCCGGGAATGTGGGAACTATACCGACCGCAATCCTGATCCTATCCACACACACTAAAGGCAGCCGTGGAGCGTTACCTAAAAACCTAGACGCCTCTTCACAGCCTGAGAAACTAGCTACCCCTAGAGAGAAAGCAAAGCCTCACTTGCCTCAGAGAAATAACCCCAAAGTTTAGACAGCCCCCCACAAATAATAACGGTGAGTTAAGGGGAAAATACAAACGTAGGAATGAAAAACAGGTTTAAGCAAATGAGGCCCGCTAACACTAAATAGACAGAAGATAGCAGGGATCTGTGCGGTCGGTACAAAAACTATCAAAAACTATCCACGCAGAAAGTACAAGAACCCCCACACCGACTCACGATGTGAGGGGTGCACTTCTGCTCCCCAGAGCTACCAGCAAGCAAAAAATCACATATAAGCAAGCTGGACTGAACACATCATATACTGAGAAACATATTCAAGGGAACAATGAGCAAAAAGAACTAACAACACTTAGCTTCTCAGAAATAGACAGGTCACCAGGAAAATCCAGGAGAGGTCAGAACCAGTACTGAATACAACGACAGCAGGCAACAAGTAAAGGTCCAGGTGGAGTTAAATAGGAACCAGCATAGCAGGAAATGAGGCAGCTGAGCCCAGCTCCAGACCCGCAGTATCGCTAAAGGCCACCAGAGGGAACCCAGACGGAATTCACAACAGTACCCCCCCTTGAGGAGGGGTCACCGAACCCTCACCAGAGCCCCCAGGCCGATCAGGACGAGCCGAATGAAAGGCACGAACCAAATCGGCCGCATGGACATCAGAGGCGACAACCCAGGAATTATCCTCCTGACCATAGCCCTTCCATTTAACTAAGTACTGAAGCTTCCGTCTCGAAACACGAGAATCCAAGATCTTCTCCACCACATACTCTAATTCTCTCTCGACCAAGACCGGAGCAGGAGGGTCAACAGAAGGAACCACAGGCACCACATATCTCCACAACAATGACCTATGGAACACATTGTAAATGGCAAATGATGCTGGGGGGTCCAAACGAAATGACACAGGGTTGAGGATTTCCAAAATCTTATAAGGACCGATGAAACGAGGCTTGAACTTAGGAGAGGAAACCTTCATCAGAACATAACGAGAAGACAACCATACCAAATCCCCCACACGAAGTCGTGGACCCGCACAGCGACGGCGGTTAGCAAAGCGCTGAGCCTTCTCTTGTGACAACGTCAAATTGTCCACCACGTGGTTCCAAATCTGCTGCAACCTATCAACCACAGAATCCACCCCAGGACAGTCAGAAGGCTCAACCTGACCTGAGGAAAAACGAGGATGAAAACCAGAATTGCAATAAAAAGGCGAAACCAAAGTAGCAGAACTAGCCCGATTATTGAGGGCGAACTCAGACAATGGCAAAAAAGTCACCCAATCATCCTGATCCGCAGAAACAAAACATCTCAGATAAGTCTCCAAGGTCTGATTAGTTCGTTCGGTTTGGCCATTCGTCTGAGGATGGAAGGCCGATGAAAAAGATAATTCAATGCCCATCTTAGCACAAAAGGACCGCCAAAATCTGGACACAAACTGGGATCCTCTGTCAGACACAATATTCTCAGGAATACCATGCAAATGAACCACATTCTGAAAAAACAGTGGAACCAAATCGGAAGAGGAAGGCAGCTTAGGCATGGGCACCAAATGGACCATTTTAGAAAAACGATCACAAACCACCCAGATAACAGACATCTTCTGAGAGACTGGAAGATCCGAAATAAAATCCATGGAAATATGCGTCCAGGGCCTCTTCGGGACAGGTAAAGGCAAAAGCAGTCCACTGGCACGAGAACAGCAAGGCTTGGCCCGAGCACAAATCCCACAGGACTGCACAAAGGAACGCACATCCCGCGACAAGGAAGGCCACCAAAAGGACCTAGCCACCAAATCCCTGGTACCAAAAATCCCAGGATGACCCGCCAACACCGAAGAATGAACCTCGGAAATGACTCTACTGGTCCATCTATCCGGGACAAACAGTCTCTCCGGTGGACAACGGTCAGGTCTATTGGCCTGAAATTCCTGCAGTACCCGTCGTAAATCAGGGGAGATGGCAGACAAAATCACCCCCTCTCTGAGGACACCAGCCGGTTCAGAAACTCCCGGAGAGTCAGGCACAAAGCTCCTAGAAAGAGCATCAGCCTTCACGTTCTTCGAACCCGGAAGGTATGAAACCACAAAATCGAAACGGGAGAAAAACTGCGACCATCGAGCCTGTCTAGGATTTAGCAATTTAGCAGACTCGAGATAAGTCAAATTCTTGTGATCCGTCAAGACCACCACACGATGTTTGGCTCCCTCTAGCCAATGTCGCCACTCCTCAAATGCCCATTTCATTGCCAACAACTCCCGATTACCAACATCATAATTCCGCTCGGCAGGCGAAAACTTTCTTGAAAAGAAAGCACATGGCCTCATCACAGAGCCATCAGAGCTTCTCTGTGACAAGACAGCCCCAGCTCCAATCTCAGAAGCATCAACCTCGACCTGGAAGGGCAGAGAGACATCCGGCTGACGCAAGACAGGAGCCGAAGAGAACCGACGTTTGAGCTCCTGAAAGGCCTCCACGGCCGCAGGAGACCAATTCGTCACATCAGAACCCTTTTTGGTCAAATCCGTCAAAGGCTTAACCACACTGGAAAAATTAGTGATGAAGCGACGGTAAAAATGAGCAAAACCCAAGAACTTCTGAAGACTCTTTACCGATGTAGGTTGAGTCCAGTCATAAATAGCCTGGACCTTGACTGGATCCATCTCAATGGTAGAAGGAGAAAAAATAAAGCCCAAAAAGGAAACCTTCTGGACTCCGAAGAGACATTTAGAGCCCTTCACAAACAAGGCATTGGCTCGCAGGACCTGAAATACCATCCTGACCTGCTTCACATGAGATTCCCAATCATCAGAAAAGACCAAAATATCATCCAGGTACACAATCATAAACCTTTCCAGATATTCTCGGAAGATGTCGTGCATGAAGGACTGGAACACAGAAGGGGCATTAGAAAGCCCAAAAGGCATCACCAAGTACTCAAAATGGCCTTCGGGCGTATTGAATGCTGTTTTCCATTCATCGCCCTGCTTTATATGCACAAGATTATATGCTCCATGAAGATCTATCTTGGTGAACCAACTGGCCCCCCTAATCCGAGCAAACAGATCGGACAACAGTGGCAAAGGATACTGAAATTTGACCGTGATGTTATTTAGAAGGCGATAATCTATACAGGGTCTCAGAGAACCATCCTTCTTGGCCACAAAAAAGAACCCCGCACCCAAAGGGGACGAGGACGGGCGAATATGCCCCTTCTCCAAAGACTCCTTGATATAACTCCGCATAGCGGCATGTTCTGGTACAGACAAATTAAAAAGTCGTCCCTTAGGGAACTTACTACCAGGAATCAAATTTATGGCACAATCACAATCCCTATGAGGAGGTAGGGCACTGGACTTGGGCTCATCAAATACATCCTGGTAGTCCGACAAAAATTCAGGGACTTCAGAAGGAGTAGAAAAAGCAATAGACACCAAAGGAGCATCGCCATGAATCCCCTGGCAACCCCAACTTGACACAGACATTGCTTTCCAATCCAGGACTGGATTATGAGCCTGCAGCCATGGCAGACCTAACACGACAACATCATGCAAATTATGTAACACAAGAAAGCGAATCACCTCCTGATGTGCAGGAGTCATGCACATGGTCACTTGAGCCCAGTACTGAGGTTTATTCTTGGCCAATGGCGTGGCATCAATTCCCTTTAGTGGAATAGGGAATTGCAAAGGCTCCAAGATAAAACCACAGCACCTGGCAAAAGACAAATCCATCAAATTCAGGGCAGCACCTGAATCCACAAAAGCCATAACTGAGTAGGATGACAGAGAGCAAATCAAAGTAACAGACAAAATGAATTTAGGCTGTACAGTACCAATGGTGACAGACTTAGCGAAGTTTTTTATGCGCTTAGAACAATCTGAGATAACATGAGCAGAATCACCACAGTAAAAGCACAACCCATTCTGACGTCTGTGATTTTGCCATTCAATTCTGGTAAGAATCCTGTCACATTGCATAGATTCAGGCTTCTGCTCAGAAAATACCGCCAGATGGTGCACTGGTTTGCGCTCCCGTAAGCGCCGATCAATCTGAATGGCCAAAGACATTGACTCATTCAGACCCGCAGGCGTGGGGAACCCCACCATAACATCCTTAATGGCTTCAGAAAGACCCTTTCTGAAAATCGCTGCCAGGGCACACTCATTCCATTGAGTGAGCACAGACCATTTCCTAAACTTCTGACAGAAAACCTCTGCTTCATCCTGACCCTGGGAGAGAGCCAGCAAAACCTTTTCTGCTTGGTCTACCAGATTAGGTTCCTCATAAAGCACTCCAAGCGCCAGAAAAAACGCATCAACATTTTGCAATGCAGGATCTCCCGGCACCAGAGAGAATGCCCAATCGTGAGGGTCACCACGCAACAAAGAAATAATAATTTTAACTTGCTGAACCGGATCACCAGAGGAACGAGGTCTCAGAGAAAGGAATAATTTGCAATTATTTTTAAAGTTCAAAAACCTAGATCTGTCTCCGGAGAACAGCTCAGGAATAGGTATCTTAGGCTCTGACATAGGACTGCGGACTACATAATCCTGAATGCCTTGTACCCTAGCAGTGAGATGATCCACACTAGAAGACAGACTCTGAAGGTCCATAGCTGCAGCTGAATTCTGAACCACCCAGAGATTAAGGGGAGGAGAGAGGCTAGACACACTGCAGAGGGAAAAAAAAAAATGAACTCAGGATTTCTCTTATCCCTCTTTTGCGATGCATTAACTCTTTACTGGCCTGCTGTACTGTTATGATCCGGTGGTAGGATCACCAAACTGACCTGATAGGTAAACCTGAATAGTAGGACAAGCTCCGGGAATGTGGGAACTATACAGACCGCAATCCTGATTCTATCCACACACACTAAAGGCAGCCGTGGAGCGTTACCTAAAAACCTAGACGCCTCTTCACAGCCTGAGAAACTAGCTACCCCTAGAGAGAAAGCAAAGCCTCACTTGCCTCAGAGAAATAACCCCAAAGTTTAGACAGCCCCCCACAAATAATAACGGTGAGTTAAGGGGAAAATACAAACGTAGGAATGAAAAACAGGTTTAAGCAAATGAGGCCCGCTAACACTAAATAGACAGAAGATAGCAGGGATCTGTGCGGTCGGTACAAAAACTATCAAAAACTATCCACGCAGAAAGTACAAGAACCTCCACACCGACTCACGATGTGAGGGGCGCACTTCTGCTCCCCAGAGCTACCAGCAAGCAAAAAATCACATATAAGCAAGCTGGACTGAACACATCATATACTGAGAAACATATTCAAGGGAACAATGAGCAAAAAGAACTAACAAGACTTAGCTTCTCAGAAATAGACAGGTCACCAGGAAAATCCAGGAGAGGTCAGAACCAGTACTGAATACAACGACAGCAGGCAACAAGTAAAGGTCCAGGTGGAGTTAAATAGGAACCAGCATAGCAGGAAATGAGGCAGCTGAGCCCAGCTCCAGACCCGCAGTATCGCTAAAGGCCACCAGAGGAAACCCAGACGGAATTCACAACAGGGGCTGTCCTATCCTTTGGGGATTTTCTCTGAGGCAAGATAGCTTTCCTGTTTCTATCTTTAGGGGTAGTTAGTCCTCCGGCTGTGACGAGGTGTCTAGGGAGTGACAGGAACATCCCACGGCTACTTCTAGTGTTGTGTTAAGCTCAGGAACTGCGGTCAGTACAGGTACCACCTCCTCCAGAGCACGTCCCATGTTGCTCCTAAACCACCAGTTCATTACAGTACTCCTCAAATCTCCACACCTGACTAAAGGTGTGGAGGGTAAATCTGCTTCCCAGAGCTTCCAGCTTATCTGAATAAATCCATACTGACAAGCTGGACTAGAAAAAACATAGAAAGTGCAGAAAGATTACGTCCACAACAAGTGGACTGCAAAAGAACAAAGCAAGGACTTATCTTTGCTGAACTGGTCAGAATATCAGGGAAATCCAAGCAGAGATGTGAATCCAACCTGGTATCATTGACAACTGGCACAGGCTGAAGGATAGAACCAGGCTAAATAGCCGAGCCAGAAAGACAATCAGTGGAAGCAGCTGCTGACTACTAAATCCAAGGAGCAGCAGTACCACTTAAAACCACCGGAGGGAGCCCAAGAGCAGAACTCACAAAAGTGCCACTTACAACCACCGGAGGGAGCCCAAGAGCGGAATTCACAACAGTTCTCTGTTTTTGATTTTGTTCCATGTATAGCTTGTATTGAAAATCTGCGTCACCCGTCTGAACTATCAGCGCTCTGAATGCACAGGATTACACAACATTTCACCCTGTATCAATGTAATCTGGCCACGTCCCACCGGCCTGATCAGTTCATAGACGATGACCAGAAATTCAAACAGCAAAACATGTTAAACAAAATCTAAACAGTGGGCCTATAGCTCGCCATTGTAAAAGGGTCAGGTTTTCCTCCACAAATTACTAAACGTATAGTATCAAAGGAGGATTTCTCCTTACACCTCTATTGAGGTCCGATATTAACTATTGATGCCAAAATTGACTAATAATTAATATCCACTTAATACCACAACGTTATCTTTACCTTATACTATACACTAACTGTTATCTATTCCTTACACTATATACTAACTGAGACAAAACCGTGTATCAATAAAGGGTATATATTACACACACACAAGTCTGCAGTCTATAACATGCATATATATTTATACCCAAGCTGGCGACTATAAATATATATATATATATATATATATATATATATATATATATATATATATATATATATATATACAATATATGGATGTACAACTCTAATACAGTAATCTCACCACAGTATACAATAATATAACAATATCACACAGTAAAAACCCACCCTGAATTACCTGTCTAAATCACCCAAATCACACATACAATCTCAGCCCTCCCACCTATGTCTCAGCTATCCCTGAGGCCTAGTATACTCAGCCATGTGTGTAAGTCCATCCTTGTCCCAGGAATCCAGCAAGGCAAGAAAGGGACAAGAACCACCTGGGCTTGTCCCTTATTTGTGACCAACTAAAAGAGGTGTGTCCAGCCCCAGGTGTGGGGGATGAGGTCGCGGTCTATTGTCCACTAAAATACATCCCCTCAGTCCTAAACGAAACTTGTTTTCCAGCTCATAGCAGCTTTGTTTTACAGCAGGCTGGAAGGGGGGTTTGCTCCATGTGACATACATGTATAAATAAATGTGTATATACATAAAACATGCACTAAACACATCTCTATATAGAGATATACATTTTGGGGCATTTCCCTTCTTCTACATGTATCCATATAAATGGTCCACCCTGTAGAATTAGTCCTACACCAGCAAAACCATTAGATGACCTAGACAGATTTGTGTCTACTGCAAGAAAATATTGAAGGTTCCTATTGATCTTGAAAACCACAGAAATCAATCTAGAAAGAATACTGGTAATTTTTATAACTTTTATTATGCAGTGAATTACTTTAAAAAACACATAGTGTAAGTTTGTATTATATTGGTCACCCACATTTCAGCAGGTGAAGAGTAAAGCTACATTTGTCTTGTAGGGATATTAAAGTCTGTAGGCCCTGGCATCTTGTACAGCGTTAAAAGCCACTGAATTTCCAAATTTTCCTCTGCACAGGGCCAACTTTATTATTTAGAGGAACAGTTATTTCTTTAAGTGTATCCTGTTGAACTTCCTTATACTTTATGAGTTTCATTTACAATCCAAAAGCCAAATAAAATGCTATTATGATTCTTGGAATGTTACAGTGATTTTTTAAAGAAGCATTTTAATTAGTTTATTGCATTTCATATTGAACTACTATTAAGGTTAGGGTGAGGTGGCTTAAAATTAACTGATTAACTGAAAAATCAATTCACTTTAATGAAATTTAATCAATCGTTTTTTGATTTACATATCTTCATTAAAAAATAGCTTTGCTTCTAAAAAGCAGAATTAATTATACTGGGAGAATTGTTTGTATGAAGTTATACAAGCACGGAAAACTATCTTACGGATTTGTGCACACATTAAAAGGGTTATCCAGTGCCCAGACAACCTAGTGTCAATCTTTATATTTCCCCCCAGTAAAATAAGACCTATAATCACCTCTGATGGTGCTAATGCCATTCCCGTGGTGTTGGCTTTGGTTTTCCTGGGGCTCATGTGACATTGTTATAGTAGAGGTGACAACCAGGGACTACGCACATGACAGTGACGGGGAAGGACCCACATAGGGTGTTAGGGGAAGCTTAGGGACAGGCACAGGTTGGTGTCAGGAGATGTCACATCCCTTGATCCCTACCATTAGGGCCTTCCTCTTCCTTTATCACCCCATTGTACCTATATGTTGTGCCGTCCGCCGGACATACCCGTGTTCAGTCGTGACAATGCCGTACACACAGGGCCGGGACACAGTATTTTGATGCACTAGGCAGGTGAATCCAATGGTGCCCCTCCCACCCCAAGGCAAAGGAATGGCTCAGAGACCCCTAATGCACATCCCCCTTCAACGCCAATAGGTTAGGTAGCAAACTGTGTTGAGCACTTCCAGTAGAAATTTTACCTCTTTCACAAAACAGTTATCAAAAGTAAAAAAAAGTGGTGTACTTTAGGGATGTTACTTAGGCTACTTTCACACTAGCATCGTACGACGCACGACGAATCGCGTCGTTGCGACTTACCGGCGCAAGCAGTGAAAGCGCCGCACAACGGGGGCAGCGGATGCTGTTTTTCAACACATCCGCTGCCCCATTGTGATGTTCGAGTAGGCGGGGGTGGAGTTCCGGACGCGCATGCACGTTTGGAAATGGCGGACACGGCGCATCAAAAAACGTTACATGCAATGTTTTTTGGTGGCGACGGACCGACACAACACGACGCAACCGTCGCACGACAGTTGCGACGTGTGGCAATGCGTCGCACTGCGTCGCTAATGCAAGTCTATGGAGAAAAAACACATCTGGCAAGCACTTTTGCAGGATGCGTTTTTTCTACAAAACGACGCATAGCGACGTGCAGTGCACGACGCTAGTGTGAAAGTAGCCTTAACAGGGAGTGCAATTTCAAAGTTAGATACAGGATCGATAATTTTTTTCTGACTATTTACACAATACAGGGAAAAAAATAGCGATATTCATCCCTGATGTCCTATATTTTAAATGTAGAACCCAATGATAGTTATGGAAACTAATAAAGCGTAACTACAATCAGGGCCATTAGTTTTCAACTGCGGTGCTCAGCATCTGTTAAATACCCTAATGGAAAACAAATAGACCCCATTATTATTAAAAGGATACGTCTGATGGTTTTTGCGTTCCTAATGTGACAAATACAGCTTGCACAAAAATGATGGTGGTTCTGGTGATGTATTTCGGTGCTGGTAATATATTTATGCAGTGATGGTCATTCTTGTACTATTCATCACCAGAACAATCATGAGTTCATGAATACAAAGCCAAAATCATCATCAGTACATAATAAGAATACCAGAGCCATCAATAGTACATGAATATGGCACCAGAAACATCATCAGTAAAAAAATACGTCACCAGAACCACCATCAGTACAGGAATGTCACCAACACCACCATCAGTACATGAATACTTCACAATAACTACCATCAGTACATGAGTTCATCTCCAGAACCACCATGAATTGATGAATACATGAATGCATCACTAGGTTCACCATCAGTACATGAATACATCAACACACCCACCATCAGTACTTGACTACATCATCAGAGCCACCATCAGTAATTTAATGTCACAAGAACCTCCATTAGTACATAAATATGTCACCAGAATCACCATAAGTACATGAATACATGACCAGAACCAAGAGTACTTGAATACAAAAACCAAGCTTAGTACAGCAATCAATTGTAATATCATGTAAGACCCATAAACAATTGTATCGCATGAATATACAACCCTACTACTCCCAGTATGTCCCTAACAATGGTAAGGTGTTACTAAGAGTTGTTATTAACTGTCATCATCAGACTGCGGACCATATAGGAACCACAGTACTGATGAGAATTAGTCAGTATCACAAATAAGCATTTACATCCAGGTGCCTTGTAAGATGGAATCCAGTCATCTCTCTTTTCATATCCATCTTGTTTAGATGCCATGATGGCTTTTCACAGCCACAGGTGTTCTCTGTAGACCTCCCTCTTTTCCATACTTTTACAACACACCCCGACACAGAGCATTTAAAAATAAGTGTTATTGAAATGCCTTATGCATAAAAATATCTGATCATAATATCACCCAACTGTAAATAAGCCTCCCATGGTATATGGCCTCCACACTCTCTACCATTATTAGAATTGACTGCCACACCATCCGCCTTTATGGACCACAGCCTATACCATGGCTTTCCCCACTCTAATTTTCCATTCCCATTTTCCATCTGCACAGCATGTCAGTTTATTCACATCTGTACAGTCCATCAGAATATTCCTCCATCTGCACAGCGCCTCTTTTTATTTCCCCTCCTCTGCACAGCTACTCATTGTATCCCCCCTCTTCACAGCCTCTCATTTTATTCCCACTCCTCTACACAGCGCAGTTTATCCCCTCTGCAAAGCCCCTCAGTTTATACCCCCATCAGCACAGCCCATGATTTTATTTCCCTTCCTCTCCACAGCCCCTCAGTTTATTCCTTCCCATCTGCACAGCCCCTCATTTTATTACCACTTCTCTGCCCAGCCCACTTTATCTCCCTTCTGTAAAGCCCCCAGTTTATTCCTCCATCAGCACAGCCTCTCAGTTTATTCTCCACTTTTAGCACAGCCCCTCAGTTTATTCCCTGCCATTAGCACAGCCCCTCAGTTTATTCCCCATCTGCACAGCCTTTCACCTCATTTTATCACTTATCTGCATAGCCCCTCACCTCATTTTATTCCCCCACCATCTATGGACAGCCCCCATGGGGCCATGGGGTATTCGGTACCGGGTCCTGCGGTTCACAGGGGGATGTCACGGTGGCTGACCCGGTCCATGGCCCTGGGACGTCCATGTAAAAGAGAATGGTCTTTAAAGGGATAAAGTTTGTGTTTGTGACGCCACCTGTGGTATTCGGTCAGGGTGACCGACGCTGCTTTAAGGGGGTCCGCTGGAGTGATGTTATGGCAGCTAGATGGTATACCTTCCCACAGGTGAAGTATATCCCCAGGGCTTCCCGGTGTATGGGGGTATGGTGAGAGACACAGAGAAGAATGAGGACACAAGGTTGCAGTCTCTTTACCTTTACTGAAGACTAGGGTTGAGCGAAACGGATCGGACAAATTCAAAAATCTCCGACTTGCGGCAAAGTTCAAGTTTCATGAAACCCGACCCGATCCTAGTGTGGGATCAGCCATAAGGTCGGCGATCTTCGTGCCAAATTCGCGTTTCATATGACGCGTTCAGCGCCATTTTTCAGCCAATGAAGGAGGATGCAGAGTGTGGGCAGCGTGATGACATAGGTCTCGGTCTCGGTCCCCACCATCTTAGAGAAGGGTATGACAGTAATTGGCTTGCTTTCTGCGTTGTCACAGGGGGTATAAAGGGGCGTGCACGCCGACCGCCATCTTACTTCTGCCGATCTTAGCATAGGGAGAGGTTGCTGCAGCTTCATCAGAAGAAGGGATATAGTTAGGGAGGGAAGATTAACCCCCAAACCACTTGTGCTGTAGCGATTTCCACTGTCCAACACCACCTTTTTTTTGCAGGAACAGTGGAGGCTATATTTTTGTGCATCAGCTCTGTAGCTTATTAGGCTGCCTTATAAGGCTCCCTGATAGCTGCATTGCTGTTTGTACGCTGCTGTGCAAACCAACTGCTTTTTTAAAAGCAAAAATCCTGTTGCTCCTTTCTGCACAGTTATCTTGTTTATTTGTCCACACTTTTGTGTGCAGCAGTCCTTTGTATTGCTGACATACTTGTCCTAAGATCATTGTAGGGATATTGAAATTGTACTACAGTCCTTGTATTTTTTCATATATCTTCCAGCCACTTTCTGCCACTTACATTGTGTTGTGCTATACACTGGGCCTGAGTTTTGGTGCAGTCAACCCCAAAAAAAAGGGAGATTCAAATTGTCACAAAGTGGATATACATCAGTTCTGTTAGTTTGTCGTATATCAGCCAGTCACGTTCTGCCACTTACATTGTGTTGTGTGTTGTGAATTCTGCTCTTGGGCTCCCTCCGGTGGTTGTAAGTGGTAGCGCTGCTGTCTCTGAATCTCAGCATTTATCAGGTGTGTTCACTTTTTGCAATTGTGACTGGGCTATTTAGTCTTGCTTCACCCTTTAGTCAGTGCCAGTTGTCCATTGTTCCTGGAGGATTCACATCTCTGCCTGGTCTCTCCTGCTTTGCAGTTCTTTTCAACAAAGATAAGTTCTGGCCTTGATTTTTTGCTTTCCACATGCTGTGGCCTTATTGTTCAGTTCTTTTCCATGTTTTTGTCTTGTCCAGCTTGGTCTGTATAAGGATTTGTTTAGCCAAGCTGGTATCTCTGGAGATGCAGATATACCCTCCATGTCTTTAGTTAGCTGTGGAGTTTTTTGTATTTTCTGTGGTGGATATTTTCTAGTGTTTTAATACTGACCGCATAGTACTCTGTCCTATCCTTTCTATTTAGCTAGAAGTGGCCTCCTTTGCTAAATTCTGATTTCAGTCTTTGTATGTTTTTTTTCCCTCTCCTCTCACAGTCAATATTTGTGGGGGGCTGTCTGTCCTTTGGGAATTTTCTCTGAGGCAAGATAGTTTTCCCTTTTCTATCTCTAGGGGTAATTAGTCCTCCGGCTGTGTCGAGATGTCCAGGGAGTGCTAGGTACATTCCACGGCTACATCTAGTTGCGGTGTTAAGTTCAGGGTCTGCGGTCAGTACAGGTACCACCTTCTCCAGAGTACGTCTCATGCTGCTCTTAGGCCACCAGATCATAACAGTACAACTGGCCAACAATGAGTTAACCGCATCTCAGAAGAAGGGAAGGAAAGTGCTGAGCCATTTTTTTTCTGTAGTCTGTTGTGTTTTTTTTTTTTCTTCCCTCTTTACCTCTGGGTGGCTCAGGAGTTCGGCGCTGGTATGGATGTTCAGGGATTGGCTTCTCGTGTGGATCAACTTGCTGCTAGAGTACAGGGTATTTCCGATTATATCGTTCAGACTCCGGTTTTAGAGCGTAGAATTCCAACTCCTGATTTGTTTTTGGGGATAGGTCCAAATTTCTGAGCTTTAAAAATAACTGTAATCTGTTTTTTGCTCTGAAACCCCGTTCCTCTGGTGATCCCATCCAGCAGGTTAAAATTGTTATATCTCTGCTGCGTGGTGACCCCCAGGATCGGGCATTTGCCCTGGAACCTGGGAATCCGGCGTTGCTTAATGTAGACACCTTTTTTCAGGCGCTTGGGTTATTGTATGACGAACCTAATTCAGTGGATCATGCTGAGAAGACCTTGTTGGCCCTGTCTCAGGGTCAAGAAGCGGCAGAATCATATTACCAGAAGTTTAGAAAATGGTCTGTACTGACTAAATGGAATGAGGATGCCTTGGCGGCAATCCTCAGAAAGGGTCTTTCTGAATCCGTTAAAGATGTTATGGTGGGGTTCCCCACGCCTGCTGGTCTGAGTAATTCTATGTCTCTGGCCATTCAGATTGATCGGCGCTTGTGCGAGCGCAGAGTTGTGCACACTATGGCATTGTCTTCCGAGCGGAGTCCTGAGCCTATGCAGTGTGATAGGATTGTGTCTAGAGCTGAACGACAAGGATTCAGACGTCAGAATAGGTTGTGTTTTTACTGCGGTGATTCTGCTCATGTTATTTCTGATTGCCCTAAGTGTACCAAGAGAATCGCTAGCTCTGTTACCATCAGTACTGTACAACCTAAATTTCTGTTATCTCTGACCCTGATCTACTCATTATCGTCATTTTCTGTCATGGCATTTGTGGATTCAGGCGCCGCTCTAAACTTAATGGACTTAGAATTTGCCAGACGTTGTGGTTTCCCCTTGCAGCCTATTCCTTTGAGGGGCATTGATGCTACACCATTGGCTAAAAATAAACCTCAGTTTTGGACACAGCTGACCATGTTCATGGCGCCAGCCCATCAGGAAGATTGTCGCTTTCTGGTGTTGCATAATTTGCATGATGCTATTGTGCTGGGTTTCCCATGGTTACAGGTGCATAATCCGGTATTAGATTGGAAATCTATGTCTGTGACTAGTTGGGGTTGTCAGGGGGTTCATGGTGACGTTCCTGTGATGTCAATTGCCTCCTCCCCTCTTCTGAAATTCCTGAGTTTTTGTCAGATTTCCAGGATGTATTCAATGAGCCCAAGTCCAGTTCCCTTCCACCGCATAGGGACTGTGATTGTGCTATTGACTTGATTCCAGGCTGTAAGTTCCCTAAGGGCCGACTTTTCAACCTGTCTGTGCCAGAACATACCGCCATGCAGAGCTATGTTAAGGAGTCCTTGGAGAAGGGGCATATTCAGCCATCTTCTTCACCATTGGGAGCAGGGTTTTTTTTGTTGCCAAAAAAGATGGCTCCTTGAGACCCTGTATTGATTATCGCCTCTTGAATAAGATGACGGTCAAATTCCAATACCCTTTGCCTTTGCTTTCTGATCTGTTTGCTAGGATTAAGGGGGCCAGTTGGTTTACTAAGATTGACCTTCGAGGGGCATATAATCTTGTTCGTATTAAGCAGGGTGACGAATGGAAAACTGCGTTTAATACGCCCCAAGGCCATTTTGAATACCCTGTGATGCCATTCGGACTCTCTAATGCTCCATCTGTGTTTCAGTCCTTCATGCATGATATATTTCGGAATTATCTTGATAAATTCATGACTGTATATTTGGATGATATTTTGATTTTTTCAGATGATTGGGAGTCTCATGTGAAACAAGTCAGGATGGTATTTCAGATCCTTCGTGATAATGCCTTGTTTGTGAAGGGGTCTAAGTGCCTCTTTGGAGTACAGAAGATTTCTTTTTTGGGCTTCATTTTTTCTCCCTCATCTATAGAAATGGATCCGGTTAAGGTTCAGGCCATTCATGATTGGATCCAGCCCACATCCGTGAAGAGCCTTCAGAAATTTTTGGGCTTTGCTAATTTTTATCGCCGTTTCATTCCCAACTTCTCCAGTGTGGTTAAACCCCTGACCGATTTGACGAAGAAAGGTGTTGTGAACTCTGTTTTCGGGCTCCCTCTTGTGGTCACAGGTGGTATTGTGTGAGTTTTGTTTTTGGGCTCCCCCTGGTGGCTTTGTTTGTTATCCTGCGGATCTGTGGCTAATCAGCTGCCTCTTTATGCACTAGGGAGTTTCCTATTTAGCTCTGCTTCACCTCCACTTGTTGCCGGCTGTCGATGTATTCAGTGCTATTCTAATCTCCCCTGATTATCTTCGTTTTCAGTCTCTTCTGGAGAAGCTAAGTTTCTGTTTGATTATTTTTTGCTCATCAGTCTGCAATATGATTTCAGTGTATGATGAGTTTAGTCCAGCCTGCTAATATGTGAGTTCTTGCTGCTGGTTAGCTCTGGGGTACGGAGTTGCTTCCCCCACACCGTTAGTTGGTGCGGGGGCTCGAGCAATCTCTGCGTGGATATTTTGCTTAGGGTTTTCTATTGACCGCACAGCTCCCTTCCTATTTTCTGCTATCTAGTGTTAGCGGGCCTCATTTGCTAAATCTATTTCATCTCTGCACTTGTGCTTTCCCCTTAACTCACCGTTAATATTTGTGGGGGGCTTTTTTATATCTTTGGGGTCATTTCTCTGAGGCAAGTAAGGACTTTACTTTCCCTCTAGGAATAGGTAGTTTCTCAGGCCGTGAAGAGACGTCTAGGATTTTCAGGTAACGTTCCACGGCTGCCTATAGTTCTTTGCGGATAGGATCAGGTTGCGGTCAATCCAGATACCACTTCCCCAGAGCTGGTCGTCAGTTTAGTTACTTAGCTAGTCAAACTTGCGATCCTTGCCACTAGCATCAGAACAGTACAGCCGGCCCATAAAGTGTTAATTGCATGGCAGAAGCAGGAGAAGAGAAGCCTTGAGGATTTTTTTTTTTTTTTTGCTGCCGTGTGTCTAGCTGCTGTGTGTCTAGCTTCTCTCCTCCTCTTAATCTTGGTGTGGCTTTGAGTTCAGCTGCTGACATGGATATCCAGAGTTTGGCCTCCAGTGTAGATCATCTTGCTGCAAGGGTACAAAGTATTCAGGATTTTGTTGTTCACAGTCCTATGTCAGAGCCTAGAATACCTATTCCGGAGTTGTTTTGTGGAGATAGATCTAGGTTCCTGAATTTTAAGAACAATTGTAAATTGTTTCTTTCTTTGAAACCTCGTTCCTCTGGTGATTCCGTTCAGCAAGTTAAGATTATTATTTCTTTCTTGCGCGGCGACCCTCAAGATTGGGCCTTCGCATTGGCGCCAGGGGATCCTGCATTGCTCAGTGTGGATGCGTTTTTTCTGGCCCTTGGATTGCTCTATGAGGAACCTAATCTTGAGAACCAGGCTGAAAAAGCTTTGTTGGCCCTCTCTCAGGGGCAAGATGAAGCAGAGGTGTATTGCCAGAAATTTCGGAAATGGTCGGTGCTTACTCAATGGAATGAGTGTGCCCTGGCTGCAAATTTCAGAAAAGGTCTTTCTGAAGCCATTAAGAATGTCATGGTGGGGTTCCCTACGCCTGCAGGTCTGAATGAGTCAATGACTCTGGCCATTCAGATTGATCGGCGTTTGCGGGAGCGCAAACCTGCGCACCATTTGGCGGTGTCTTTTGAACAGACACCTGAGTCTATGCAATGTGATAGAATTCTGACCAGAAGTGAACGGCAAAATCATAGACGGCAAAATGGGTTGTGCTTTTATTGTGGTGACTCAGCTCATGTTATCTCAGCATGCTCTAAGCGCACAAAAAAGATTGATAAATCTGTCACCATTGGTACTTTACAGCCTAAGTTCATTTTGTCTGTTACCCTGATTTGTTCCCTGTCATCTTACCCAGTTATGGCTTTTGTAGATTCAGGTGCTGCCCTGAGCCTGATGGATTTGTCATTTGCCCGGCGCTGTGGTTTTGTTTTGGAGCCTTTAAAATTCCCTATTCCACTAAGGGGTATTGATGCTACACCATTGGCTACGAATAAACCTCAGTACTGGACGCAAGTGACCATGTGCATGACTCCTGTTCATCAGGAGGTGATTCGCTTTCTTGTTCTGCATAATTTGCATGATGTTGTCGTGTTGGGTCTGCCATGGTTGCAGACTCATAATCCAGTCCTGGATTGGAAAGCAATGTCTGTGTCAAGTTGGGGTTGCCAGGGAATTCATGGTGACGCTCCTGTGGTGTCAATTGCTTCATCCACTCCTTCTGAAGTCCCTGCGTTTCTGTCGGACTACCAGGATGTATTTGATGAGCCCAAACTCAGTTCTCTACCTCCTCATAGGGATTGTGATTGTGCTATAAATTTGATTCCTGGTAGTAAGTTTCCTAAGGGATGACTTTTCAATTTGTCAGTGCCGGAGCATGCTGCTATGCGGAGTTATATAAAGAAGTCTTTGGAGAAAGGACTTATTCGCCCCTCCTCCTCCCCTCTGGGTGCGGGATTCTTTTTTGTGGCTAAGAAGGATGGTTCCCTGAGACCTTGTATTGATTATCGCCTTCTAAATAAAATCACGGTCAAATTTCAGTATCCTTTGCCATTGTTATCTGATCTGTTTGCTCGCATTAGGGGGTCTAGTTGGTTCACCAAGATAGATCTTCGTGGTGCGTATAACCTTGTGCGTATTAAGCAGGGTGATGAATGGAAAACTGCATTTAATACGCCCGAAGGCCATTTCGAGTACTTGGTGATGCCTTTTGGACTTTCTAACGCTCCTTCTGTCTTTCAGTCCTTCATGCACGACATCTTCCGCGAGTATCTGGATAAATTTATGATTGTGTATCTGGATGATATTCTGTTTTTTTCTGATGATTGGGAGTGCCATGTTAAGCAGGTCAGGATGGTGTTTCAGGTCCTGCGTGCCAATGCTTTATTTGTGAAGGGCTCAAAATGTCTTTTTGGAGTCCAGAAGGTTTCTTTTTTGGGTTTCATTTTTTCCCCTTCTACTATTGAGATGGACCCAGTCAATGTTCAGGCTATTCATGACTGGACTCAGCCTACATCTGTTAAGAGTCTTCAGAAGTTCTTGGGTTTTGCTAATTTTTACCGTCGCTTCATCGCTAATTTTTCTGGTGTTGTTAAGCCTTTGACGGATTTGACCAAGAAGGGTTCTGATGTTACTAATTGGTCTCCTGCGGCTGTGGAGGCCTTTCGGGAGCTGAAGCGCCGGTTTTCCTCGGCTCCGGTCTTATGTCAGCCAGATGTCTCTCTTCCTTTCCAGGTCGAGGTTGATGCCTCTGAGATTGGAGTGGGGGCTGTTTTGTCACAGAGAAGCTCTGATGGCTCTGTGATGAAGCCATGTGCTTTCTTTTCAAGAAAGTTTTCGCCTGCCGAGCGGAATTATGATGTCGGTAATCAGGAGTTGTTGGCTATGAAGTGGGCATTTGAGGAGTGGCGACATTGGCTCGAGGGAGCTAAGCATCATGTGGTGGTCTTGACTGATCACAAAAATCTGATTTATCTCGAGTCGGCCAAGCGGCTGAATCCTAGACAGGCTCGTTAGTCGTTGTTTTTCTCTCGTTTTGATTTCGTGGTCTCGTACCTGCCTGGTTCGAAGAATGTGAAGGCTCATGCTCTTTCTAGGAGTTTTGTGCCTGACTCTCCTGGAGATTCTGAGCCGGCTGGTATCCTCAGAGAAGGGGTGATTTTGTCTGCCATCTCCCCAGATTTGCGACGAGTGCTGCAGGAGTTTCAGGTGGATAGACCTGACCGTTGTCCACCGGAGAGACTGTTTGTCCCAGATAGATGGACCAACAGAGTTATTTCCAAGGTTCATTCTTCGGTGTTGGCAGGCCATCCTGGAATATTTGGTACCAGAGATTTGGTGGCCAGGTCCTTTTGGTGGCCTTCCTTGTCGCGGGATGTGCGTTCCTTTGTGCAGTCTTGTGGAATTTGTGCTCGGGCTAAGCCTTGCTGTTCTCGTGCCAGTGGTTTGCTGTTACCTTTGCCTGTCCCAAAGAGGCCTTGGACGCACATTTCCATGGATTTTATTTCAGATCTCCCTGTCTCTCAGAGAATGTCTGTCATCTGGGTGGTGTGTGATCGTTTTTCTAAGATGGTCCATTTGGTGCCCTTGCCTAAGTTGCCTTCCTCCTCCGAGTTGGTTCCGCTGTTTTTTCAAAATGTGGTTCGTTTGCACGGGATCCCTGAGAATATTGTTTCCGACAGAGGATCCCAGTTTGTGTCTAGATTTTGGCGGACCTTTTGTGCTAAGATGGGCATTGGTTTGTCTTTTTCGTCGGCCTTCCATCCTCAGACGAATGGCCAGACCGAGCGAACTAATCAGACCTTGGAAACCTATTTAAGATGTTTTGTTTCTGCTGATCAGGACGACTGGGTGGCTTTTTTGCCATTGGCCGAATTTGCCCTTAATAATCGGGCTAGTTCTGCTACTTTGGTTTCGCCTTTTTTTTGTAATTCGGGGTTTCATCCTCGTTTTTCCTCGGGTCAGGTGGAGCCTTCTGACTGTCCTGGAGTGGATCTTGTGGTGGATAGGTTGCATCAGATTTGGGATCATGTGGTGGACAATTTGAAGCTGTCACAAGAGAAGGCTCAGCGCTTTGCCAACCTCCGTTGCTGTGTGGGTCCCCGACTTCGCGTTGGGGACTTGGTGTGGTTGTCTTCTCGCTTTGTTCCTATGAAGGTCTCCTCTCCCAAGTTCAAGCCTTGGTTTATCGGTCCTTATAAGATTTTGGAAGTCCTTAACCCTGTGTCATTTCGTTTGGACCTCCCAGCATCGTTTGCTATTCATAATGTGTTCCATCGGTCGTTGTTGCGGAGGTATGTGGTGCCTGTGGTTCCTTCGGTTGAGACTCCTACCCCTGTGCTGGTTGAGGGAGAATTGGAATACGTGGTGGAGAAGATCTTGGATTCTCGTATTTCTAGACGGAGGCTTCAGTATTTGGTTAAGTGGAAGGGCTATGGTCAGGAGGATAATTCCTGGGTTGTCGCCTCTGATGTTCATGCGGCTGATTTGGTTCGTGCCTTCCATGTGGCTCACCCTGATCGCCCTGGGGGTTTTTGATGAGGGTTCGGTGACCCCTCCTCAAGGGGGGGTACTATTGTGAACTCTGTTTTCGGGCTCCCTCTTGTGGTCACAGGTGGTATTGTGTGAGTTTTGTTTTAGGGCTCCCCCTGGTGGCTTTGTTTGTTATCCTGCGGATCTGTGGCTAATCAGCTGCCTCGTTATGCACTAGGGAGTTTCCTATTTAGCTCTGCTTCACCTCCACTTGTTGCCGGCTGTCGATGTATTCAGTGCTATTCTGATCTCCCCTGATTATCTTCGTTTTCAGTCTCTTCTGGAGAAGCTAAGTTTCTGTTTGATTACTCATCAGTCTGCAATATGATTTCAGTGTATGATGAGTTTAGTCCAGCCTGCTAATATGTGAGTTCTTGCTGCTGGTTAGCTCTGGGGTACGGAGTTGCTTCCCCCGCACCGTTAGTTGGTGCGGGGGCTCGAGCAATCTCTGCGTGGATATTTTGCTTAGGGTTTTCTATTGACCGCACAGCTCCCTTCCTATTTTCTGCTATCTAGTGTTAGCGGGCCTCATTTGCTAAATCTATTTCATCTCTGTGTTTGTGCTTTCCCCTTAACTCACCGTTAATATTTGTGGGGGGCTTTTCTATATCTTTGGGGTCATTTCTCTGAGGCAAGTAAGGACTTTACTTTCCCTCTTGGAATAGGTAGTTTCTCAGGCCGTGAAGAGACGTCTAGGATTTTCAGGTAACGTTCCACGGCTGCCTATAGTTGTTTGCGGATAGGATCAGGTTGTGGTCAATCCAGATACCACTTCCCCAGAGCTGGTCGTCGGTTTAGTTACTTAGCTAGTCAAACTTGCGATCCTTGCCACTAGGATCATAACAGAAACGCGCTGATGTGACGAATTGGTCCTCTGCGGCTGTTTTTGCCTTTCAGGAGCTTTTACGCCGATTTACTTCTGCCCCTGTGTTGCGTCAGCCGGATGTTTCTCTTCCTTTTCAGGTTGAGGTTGACGCTTCTGAGATTGGATGTAAAGATCACTGCACACGTACAAGAAAAAAATTATGCTTGCAGGTGAAAGTTTATTTATAGTGGTTGTGAAATCAAGCGACTGGTAAATTAACGTTTCGGCTAATACATAGCCTTGGTCACAACGTCGCTAGTATGTAGAATAAAGTCTCCATTCAGGGTTGAACAGGTGCTGATAAGAGGTTATGTCCATGTAGTTTCCATGGAAACCCAAGTGGTTGGGTTTCCATGGAAACTACATGGACATAACCTCTTATCAGCACCTGTTCAACCCTGAATGGAGACTTTATTCTACATACTAGCGACGTTGTGACCAAGGCTATGTATTAGCCGAAACGTTAATTTACCAGTCGCTTGATTTCACAACCACTATAAATAAACTTTCACCTGCAAGCATAATTTTTTTCTTGTACGTGTGCAGTGATCTTTACATTCAGTGACTTTGGAGCAATTTGTTCCCTTCACTAGCACCGTCATCTCCACTTCTGTTGAGTGCTAACCATCGCATTTTTTGGCTTCTGAGATTGGGGCAGGGGCCGTTTTGTCTCAGAGGAATTCTGATGGTTCCTTGATGAAACCGTGTGCCTTCTTTTCTCGAAAGTTTTCGCCTGCGGAACACAATTATGATGTCAGCAGTCGTGAGTTGTTGGCTATGAAGTGGGAATTTGAGGAGTGGTGACATTGGCTTGAGGGGGCCAAGCACCGTATTGTGGTCTTGACCGATCATAAGAATCTGATTTATCTCAAGTCTGCCAAATGGCTGTATCCTAGACAGGCCCGATGGTCCCTGTTTTTCTCCCGTTTTGATTTTGTGGTCTCGTATCTTCCGGCTTCTAAGAATGTTAAGGCTAATGCCCTCTCTAGGAGCTTTTTGCCTGATTCTCCTGGGGTCCTTGGGCCAGTCGGTATTCTGAAGGAAGGGGTGATTCTTTCTGCCATCTCCCCTGATTTACGACGGGTTCTTCAGGAATTTCAGGCTGATAAACCTGACCGCTGTCCAGTGGGGAAATTGTTTGTTCCTGACAGATGGACTAGTAAAGTTATTTCGGAGGTTCATTGTTCTGTGTTAACTGGTCATCCGGGGATTCTTGGTTCCAGAGATTTGGTTGGTAGGTCCTTTTGGTGGCCTTCTTTGTCATGGGATGTGCGTTCTTTTGTGCAGTCCTGTGGGACTTGTGTGCGGGCCAAGCCTTGCTGTTCCCGCGCTAGTGGGTTGCTTTTGCCTTTGCCGGTCCCTGAGAGGCCTTGGACGCATATTTCTATGGATTTTATTTCAGATCTTCCGGTTTCCCAGAGGATGTCAGTTATCTGGGTGGTTTGTGACCGGTTTTCTAAGATGGTTCATATGGTACCTTTGCCTAAGTTGCCTTCCTCTTCTGATTTGGTTCCGTTGTTTTTTTCAGCATGTGGTTCGTTTGCATGGCATTCCGGAGAATATTGTGTCCGATAGAGGTTCCCAGCTTGTTTCTAGGTTTTGGCGGGCCTTTTGTGCTAGGCTGGGCATTGATTTGTCTTTTTCTTCCTCAGACAAATGGCCAAACCGAGCAAACTAATCAGACTTTGGAAACTTATTTGAGATGCTTTGTGTCTGCTGATCAGAATGATTGGGTGGCTTTCTTGCCATTGGCCGAGTTTGCCCTTAATAATCGAGCTAGTTCTGCTACCTTGGTTTCACCCTTCTTTTGTAATTCTGGTTTTCATCCTCGTTTTTCTTCATGGCAGGTTGTTGAGCCTTCTGATTGTCCTGGGGTTGACTCTGTGGTTGACAGGTTGCAGCAAATTTGGGCTCATGTTGTTGACAATTTGGTGTTGTCTCAGGAGGGGGCTCAGCATTTTGCTAACCGTCATCGGTGTGTTGGTTCCCGGCTTCGGGTTGGGGATTTGGTCTAGTTGTCTTCCCATCATGTCCCTATGAAGGTTTCTTCCCCTAAGTTTAAGCCTCGATTTATTGGCCCTTATAGGATTTCTGAGATTATCAATCCAGTGTCTTTTCGTTTGGCCCTTCCAGCCTCTTTTTCCATCCATAATGTTTTTCATAGATCTTTGTTGCGGAAATATGTGGTGCCCGTTGTTTCCTCTGTTGATCCTCCTGCCCCGGTGTTGATTGATGGGGAGTTGGAGTATGTGGTTGAGAAGATTTTGGATTCTCGTTTTTCGAGGCGGAAGCTTCAGTATCCTGTCAAATGGAAGGGTAATGGCCAGGAGGACAATTCTTGGGTTGTTGCCTCCGATGTTCATGCTGATGATTTGGTTCGTGCCTTTCATTTGGCTCGTCCGGATCGGCCTGGGGGCTCTGGTGAGGGTTCGGTGACCCCTCCTCAAGGGGGGGGTGCTGTTGTGAATTCTGCTCTTGGGCTCCCTCCGGTGGTTGTAAGTAGCGCTACTGTCTCTGAATCTCAGCATTTATCAGGTGTGTTCACTTTTTGCAATTGTGACTGGGCTATTTAGTCTTGCTTCACCCTTTAGTCAGTGCCAGTTGTCCATTGTTCCTGGAGGATTCACATCTCTGCCTGGTCTCTCCTGCTTTGCAGTTCTTTTCAACAAAGATAAGTTCTGGCCTTGACTTTTTTTCTGTCCACATGCTGTGGCCTTATTGTTCAGTTCTTTTCCATGTTTTTTTCTTGTCCAGCTTGGTCTGTATAAGGATATGTTTAGCCAAGCTGGTATCTCTGGAGATGCAGATATACCCTCCATGTCTTTAGTTAGCTGTGCAGTTTTTTGTATTTTCTGTGGTGGATATTTTCTAGTGTTTTAATACTGACCGCATAGTACTCTGTCCTGTCCTTTCTATTTAGCTAGAAGTGGCCTCCTTTGCTAAATTCTGATTTCAGTCTTTGTATGTTTTTTTCCCCTCTCCTCTCACAGTCAATATTTGTGGGGGGCTGTCTGTCCTTTGGGAATTTTCTCTGAGGCAAGATAGTTTTTCCCTTTTCTATCTCTAGGGGTAATTAGTCCTCCGGCTGTGTCGAGATGTCCAGGGAGTGCTAGGTACATTCCACGGCTACTTCTAGTTGCGGTGTTAAGTTCAGGGTCTGCGGTCAGTACATGTACCACCTTCTCCAGAGTACGTCTCATGCTGCTCTTAGGCCACCAGATCATAACAGTTGTGTTATACACTGGGCCTGAGTTTTGGTGCAGTCTCCCCCCAAAAAAAGGGAGATTTAAATTCTCAACAAGTTTTTATACACCTTCTACCTTGTTTTACAGTACCCTATAATGGTTGTTATTTTGGTTAGATTTTCCCAAAAATGAGGAAGTCTGGTGGAAGAGGCCGTGGGTGGTCATTGCCAGCTGGTACTGATGGTCGTGGTGGTGGTGGAGCATCTGGTGGTAGTGGGAAAAGCAAAATAGCACCTAAGGCGTCATCGTCTGGCTACACAAGGCCTCGAAGGCTCCCTTATCTTGGAGTAGGAAAACCGCTTTTAAAGCCAGAGCTGCAGGAAAAAGTTTTGGCTTTCCTTGCTGACTCAGCCTCTAGCTCTTTCGCCTCCTCTTCAGAAAGTTCAAAATATAAAAGCAGCGAGTCGTCAGTGGATGCTCCCGGTCAGGAACAAGTCGCTTCCTTGTGTCCTTCACCCAAACCAAAAGTGAAGGATGCGTCAGGCGACACTACAGGTTACTTCATGGAGCTCTTTACACATACCGTGCCTGGGTTAGAAAGGGAAATTGTTAACTGCCCATTACAAAATGAATCGGACATGGAGTGCACTGATGCACAGCCACAGCTAGATTATTATGGTGTTCCATTGACGCAGATCACTACATTGACCTTGCAGTGTACTCAGCCAGAATCTGACCATGATGAGACTATGGTGCCCCATCCCAAACGCTATAGCATCTTACACGGTGACACAGAGGAAGATGCACATGACATTGAAGAGGAGGTGATAGATGACCCAGTTGTTGACCCAGATTGGCAGCCATTGGGGGAAGAGGGTGCCGCTGCCAGTAGCTCAGAAGCGGAGGAGGATGATCCGCAGCAGCCATCTACATCGCAACAGCTGTCATCTGGCAGGCCCGTATCAGGCCAAAAACGTATGTCAAAAACAAAAACAGTTTTAGGACAGCGTGGCCATCCAGTGAAAGTAGCACAGCGTGCAATGCCTGAAAAGGTATCCGATAGTAGGAAGAGTGCAGTGTGGCAATTTTTTAACCAAGATCCGAATGATCAGTCAAAAGTTATCTGTAAGAAATGCTCAAAGACCTTTAGCAGAGGGAAGAATCTTCAAAATTTAAATACAATGTGCATGCATAGACATTTAACCAGCATGCAATTGCAAGCCTGGACTAACTACCAAACGTCACATACCGTTGGTGCACCTGCTCAGAATGAAGGTAGTCAGCAACGCTACATTGCTTCCCTCACTGTAAGCCCACCGGTTAGGACACCACCAGCAGCAAATGTGGAGGTATCGTCGCAAGGCCAAAGCAGTCAGGGAATCACAAGGTTATTGGTAGGAAACACTGTATGTAGGCCAACATCAAGAATACCATCACTAAGCCTCTCTCAATCCGCCATGTCCACCACCACCACCACCGCTAGTTCCACCGTATGCAGCTCTCCAGTCCAGCTCACCCTACAAGAGACTCTCGTTAGGAAAAGAAAGTACTCATCCTCTCATCCACATACACAGGGTTTGAACGCCCACATTGCTATACTAATCACGTTAGAGATGATGCCCTACCGGTTGGTTGAAAGCAAAGCTTTCAAAGACCTGATGGCCTACGCAGTACCATGCTATGACCTACCCAGTTGGCACTTCTTTGCGAGAAAAGCCATCCCAGCCCTCCACCAGCATGTCAAAGACCGCATTGTCCATGCACTGAGACAATCAGTCAGTAGAAAGGTGCACCTCACAACAGATGCATGGACCAGTAGGCATGGCCAGGGACGTTACGTGTCCATCACGGCGCACTGGGTTAATGTGGTGGATGCAGGGTCCACAGGGGACAGCCATAGTGGGACAGTTCTGCCTAGCCCACGGTCTAGGAAACAGTTGGCTGTAGGCGTTTGCCACCCCTCCTCCTCCTCCTCCAGAAGCGAAAGCTCGTCCACAGAGCGCAGTCACACGACCACTCCATCCGCAGCTGCCAGTGTTGCACATGAGGTGTCCCATTATGGAACAGCTAGTGGTAAGCGTCAGCAGGCTGTGTTACAAATGAAGTGTTTGGGCGACAACAGACACACCGCGGAAGTACTGGCCAAGTACTTGCAGCAAGAAACTCAGTCATGGCTGGGCGGTGTACATCTTGAGGCAGGCAAGGTAGTCAGTGATAACGGAAGGAATTTTATGGCTGCCATAGTCCTTTCAGAACTGAAACACATACCTTGCCTGGCTCACACCTTGAACCTGGTGGTGCAGTGCTTCCTGAAAAATTATCCGGGGTTACTAGCCCTGCTCCTCAAGGTGCGAAGACTTTGCTCGCACATCTGCCGGTCGCCCGTACACTCCAGCCGTATGCAGAACCATCAGCGATCGCTGAATCTTCCCCAGCACCGCCTAATAATCAACGTTGCAACAAGGTGGAACTCCACACTGCACATGGTTCAGAGGCTGTGCGAACAGAGGCGTGCTGTAATTTATTTGTGGGAGGATACACATACACGGGCAGGCACTTGGATGGCAGACATGGAGTTGTCTGGTGTGCAGTGGTCGAAGCTACAAGAACTCTGTCAAGTCCTTTAGTGTTTTGAGGAATGCACATGGCTGGTAAGTGCAGACGACGCCATCATAAGCATGAGCGGATGCTAATGCGTCTGCTGATGCAAAGTTTGATGCACATTAAGGAACAGGCGTCTGCAGCCGAGGAGGAGGGAAGCCTTGATGACAGTCAGCCATTGTCTGCTCAGGGAACTGTCCTGGATGAGGTGGCAAATGAAGAGGAGGAGGATGATGGGGATGAATATTTATTGGAGGAGGATGCTTCTCAGGGGGCAATAGAAACTGGTGGCGTTGCAAGGTCAGGTACAGGGTTTTTGCGGGATACTAGTGATGTTGATTTGCAAGAAAGTGCTCCTCAACCCAGCACAAGCAGTGAATTGACACCTGGAACATTGACCCATATGGCTGAGTATGCCTTGCGTATCCTAAAAAGGGACCCCCACATTATCAAAATGATGACCGATGACGAATACTGGTTGGCCTGCCTCCTGGATCCACGATATAAAGGAAAATTACAAAATATCATGCCACATGAGAACCTTGAGCAAATATTGGCTACCAAACAAGCAACTGTTGTAGACCGTTTGGTTCAGGCATTCCCAGCACACAGCGGCGGTGATGGTTCCCACACGAGCCCTAGGGGGCAACATGGCAGAGGTGTTAGAGGTGCACATATCCAAAGTGGCTGTGGACAGAGGGGTTTTATGACCAGGTTGTGGAGTGATTTCGCAATGACCGCTGACACGACAGGTACTGCTTCATCGATTCAAAGTGACAGGAGACAGCATTTCTCCAGTATGGTTACGAACTACTTTTCCTCCCTTACAGGTCATTCCCCTTTGATTACTGGGCATCTAAAATAGACACCTGGCCAGAATTGGCAGAATATGCATTACAGGAGCTTGCTTGCCCTGCTGCTAGTGTGCTATCAGAACGAGTCTTCAGTGCTGCTGGTTCAATACTGACCAAAAAAAGGACACGTCTGGCTACCCGAAATGTTGATGATCAACCTTCAATAAAATGAACCAATCATGGATTTCAAATTATTTGGCCCCACCTTCCCCTGCTGACACGTAGCTTGCCTGAAAAATGTCTTGCTTTTGGCCTCCTCTTAGTGACTGCTCCAATTCCTCCATTTGCAGCTGCTGAATGTCCACCATAGGCCATTTTTATACCTCCCTAAATGGGCTGACTCCCCCAATAGGGCCGTGGTCTCCACCTGGCGCAAGCACCCGTGCGAGTGGCATTTGCCTGGACAGGTGGGTGTGACCACTCTTGGGCGACAGCACTGGCACAGGGTCCCTCATAGTACAATGAAGTGTCTCTGATGGTGGTGGTGAACAACCAATGTCAGACACACCATCTTAATATGAGGGGCCCTGTGCCAGTACCGCCACCCATGAGAGAGTGTTCCCCCCAGCTCGAACAGTCATCTACCACTTGCAATACTTACCTCTCCCTGCTCCACCACTGTGTAGTCTGGGCTGTTAAATCCTTCAATGGCACTGCCAATACAAATTTGTTGAAATGATAGATGATAGTTAAAATATACAGGGGGCCGGCCTCCATTTAGACCAGTTAATACTTTGCGCCTACTACCACTGTCTGCTACTCAGCAGAGGAGCCCACCCCTGTACCTAGCTGTGCCACCTGTTTATTTATGAACATTTTTTTTGCAGACATTTAGCCCACTTTATTATTTGGGCCTACTAACTGTGTATGCCGCTCATTACAGTTGTCCTCCACTGAACAAAGCAATGCCGCCTGTTTAGTTCTGTTACCAATTTTGAACTGCATTTAGCCTACTTTATTACTTGGGCCTGCTAACTGTGTCTGCCGCTCATTACAGTTGTCCTCTACTGAACAAAGCAATGCTGCCTGTTTAGTCCTGTTACCAATTTTTAACAGCATTTAGCCCACTTTATTATTTGGGCCTACTAACTGTGTCTGCCACTCCTTACAGTTGTCCTCCGCTGAACAAAGCAATGCCGCCTGTTTAGTCCTGTTACCAACTTTGAACTGCATTTAGCCTACTTTATTATTTGGGCCTATATCTGTGTTTCCTCCTCATCCTGCCCATTGCCCAGCCACTGCTAGATGAGTCTGCTGGTACATTGACCCAGACCACTACATTTACCTTGCACTCTACACAGCCAGAATCTGACCCTGCTGAAAGTCAGGTTCCCCTTCCCGCATACTATACCACCTTACACGGGGACAAAGAGGAAGGTGCAGATGAAAGTGCAGGTTCCTTCATCAGATGGGGGGGCATACTCATTGGCGACGTCACTGGCACAGGGCCCCTCATAGTATGCAAAAGTGTCTCTGCCGGTGGAAGGCGCCACCCGCCGTCAAACACACCGCCGTACTATGAGGGGCCCTGTGCCAGTGCCAATGCCAACAAGTGGGCCTCCCCTGCTTGCCCAGGATCACAGCACTTCCATAGTTGAAATACTTACCTCTCCCTGCTCCATCGCTGTGACATATTTTGCGTTTCCTGGGCCCACGAAAATCTTGAGCCAGCCCTACCCCCCACAACTTTAGCCAAATGACCCCCAGTTTTCAATGCCTAACTATTATTATAAAGTAAATTAAGATTGACAAGCTTCAGTAATAAGAATTGATGTTTTTGGCATTAAAATGGGCACTGTACGTGTTTTCCTGTCCTCCACTCACTGCCGACTTTGATTCCCCATTAACTTGCATTGGGTTTCTTGTTTCAGTCGGCCCCCAACTTTGCACAATAATCACCCGACCCGTCGCGAAACCCGACTCGGTCCGAAAAAAGTAAAAGTCGCTCAACTCTACTGAAGACTTCAGCATCCACAGTCCAGGACACCAGATCACAGGGCAGGCAGAGTCCGGCCGGTTTGGAGGCAAGTCCAGAGTCCCCATTTCTTCACTACGGTCAGCTCTGTGTCCCGGAACTGGTGGCTCAGCTCCTCCACCGGCGGCTCCAGGAAGTCCGGATTCTCCAGCAGCAGTTGTTTCGGGTCCTTCCCCAGCGGCTTGCGATGGTCCCGGGTCACTTCGTCGTCGTTCAGGTACTTGTTGGTCAGCATCCCTGCTCCTGGGTCTTCGGCCACACACGCATGCTGCTCCTCCATTTTCTGGGGGTGGGACTCCTGCTTCTCCTTGTTCCCGCCATTGCAAATCAGGAGGCGGACCTCCCTGACTGATGGGCACGTCCTCATCACGTAGCACCAGTCGGAAGGGGCGTTCATTACTTTTGGCGCCGCTTTGGTAGTCTCCTCCTATGGTGGTATGCCCTTCTTCTCCAGCGTTTCTCATGGCGCTGTAATGTCGGCGGTTTAGGCGGCAATTTTTGGCGGCAAATCGCGGTTCCTTACTCATAGTCTTTTAGCATAAATCACGGTTAGGCACAGTTCTGGCACAGTCTTTAGGCACACATGACCCTATTTACAGGGTTTAGTAGATCCTGTTCGTGATGCCAAAGTTGGATCGCCCCCATGGGGCTGTGGGGTACTCTGTACCGGGTCCTGTGGTTCATAGGGGGATGTCACGGTGGCTGATTCAGTTCATGGCTCTGGGACATCCATGTAAAAGGGAAAGGTCTTTAAAGGGATAAAGTTTGTGTTCGTGACGCCACCTGTGGTATTCGATCAGGGTGACAGACGTCGCATTAAGGGGGTCCGCTGGGGTGATGTTATGGCAGCTAGATGGTATACATTCCCACAGGTGAAGTATATCCCCAGGGCTTCCCGGTGTATGGATGGTGGTATGGTGAGAGGCGCAAAGAAGAATGAGGACACAAGGTTGCAGTCTCTTAACTGAAGACTTCAGCATTCACAGTCCAGGACACCAGATCACAGGGCAGGCGGAGTCCAGCTGGTTTGGAGGCAAGTCCAGATTCCCCTTGTCCAGGTGGAAATCAGTAGCCTTCCCTTGCGCTGCAGTGGTGTAGTCCCTTACTGCCTATGTCTTCACATAAGGGTCTCACAGATGTGGTGTCTCTCTCTCTGTCCCCCGTAATCGGATAGGACAAACCTATATCACTGTTGGCTTGAGGCTTTTTATAGGGACTCTAGCACGCCCCAGCCTCCGAGGGTTGCCACCGTGCCTCCTGGCTGTGGGGCGGACAGGTAACTTTCAATTAGCTGTCCTGCCGGTCTCTGGAGCAAAGCATAAAGGTCCTTACTCCCTCGGTGTTCCGGCCTCCGGGATTCTGCACCTCAGAAGGAGGCAGCCTGTGTAGGGCTGGTCCCCTTCTGGTATCCTCTCCTTTGCTACGACTTCTTTCACGCTCGATGCAATACAGTTTTGCCTTCTGAATGTCTCTTTCCGGGATCTGCAGCTCAGAGGGCATGCACAGCTCCTTGGACCCTCTGTCCTCCTCACACTCTGGTCTGGAACTTTCTGCCAGAACTCCTGTCTGGAACTCAATGACTTTCCCTACAGACTACCAGCTATATATATATGGGGAGTGACCTAATAAATAAGAGCAGAAGCTCCCCCTGGTGGTCTGGAGTGTGAAGTGTTGCATGTTTGTGATACCTGGATGCAGTTATCCTTCTTTGCCTCCAAACGCAGCATCGCTCTCCCCGAGAGGAAAGCAATACCACTGCGATGACCAGGACCCTGGGGCACCGCATCTGCATAGCCCTCCCCATCATTGTATCTCCCCATTCTGCAAAGCCCCTCATTTTATACCCCCAAACAGTAATATAAGAATTGAGAAAAAAAAGCTCAAATTCACATAAACCCGGCTCCTGTTCCACCGTCTTCTCTTCTGTGAAGTGCAGCAGTAGACGCTGGATGGCGTGATTACATCTCTGCAACCCGACATCCAACGTCTCCTGGGTGTGACTTCTCCAACAAAGCGCAGGTCTGAAGTGGTCTGCGTCTTGCTGGAGATCCCGGCATAGCAGGAGTGATGACAGCTTCTCATCTCCTGTGATAGCGGCACAGCTCACAGCAACTGCATTCGCGTCTGATAGACGCAAATGGAAATGAGAGCAGGGAGGGAGCGATGGCCAGGGTGCAGGACAGCGAGAGGGGTGAGCCGTGTCAGTGACTGACATCACTCAACTCTGTACTCCTTTTGGGTAGGCAGATGGTAGCGCCATAGGCAAGTGCCTACCCTCCTACCCATCGTCCCCACCATGCATGTTTTCAAATCATAAATAAATCAGGTGGGTAGTATAGAAGCACACATGAGATCCAGGTCATAAATAAGCTTGTTTTCAATTCATTTGGCATTGTGATGGCTGGTTAAAGAAAATATTGATAAAACTTAGCTTTTAATACAATTTGCTAAAATCTAGAAAAAGTGACCACAAGTGCAAAAAAGTGCCAGTGCTTACAACAAAAACGAACATATACAGATAAAAACTAGTATTTTATAAACCACACATATGCCTCAACCTGGAGGTAACCAATGAAGCCACCCCCAGATGAAAAATATATGGATATGGCAGTTTATGGAGACCACTCAAAATTATATATTGATCCCCCTTATTTCTGCCTGTATCCTTAATGGGGTATTCCTTGGTGTCTTTCCCTTAACATGGCAACATTCCTCATTATATATAACCCATAAATATTCAACAGTCGCAGTAAAGTACATCTGATTAGACCAACAGTGATACGTCCCGTTCAATCAGTTGGTATTGGGCTGCATTATACAGTTATGGGGGAGTATTATACCACTATCTGGGGTACATTATACCACTATGAGGGTGCATTATACTGCCATGGGGGTGCATTATATCGTCATGGGGTGAATTATACCGCCATAGGGGTGCATTATACCGCTATAGGGCTGCATTATACTGCTATGGGGCTGCATTACACAGCTATGGGGGAGTATTATAATGATATTGGGGTGCATTATACTGTTATGGGGTGCTTTATACTGCTATTGGGGTGCATTATACTGCTATGGGGTGCTTTATACTGCTATTGGAGTGCATCATACTGCTATGGGGCTGCATTATACCGCTATGGAGGTGAATGATACCATCATAGGGGTGCATTATACCGCTATAGGGGTGCATTTTACCGCTTATGGGGTGGCACTATACCACTATGGGACTGCATTATACCGCTGTGCGGGTGCATTATACCACTATGGGGGTGCATTATACTGCTATTGGAGTACATTATAATGCTATGGGGATGCATTATACTATGGACATTATACTATGGGGTTGCATTACACTATGGAGCTGCATTATACTGGTATAGGGGTGCATTATACTAGTATGGGGGTCCATTATACTATGGGGGTGCATTATACTGGTATGGGGTTGCATTAAACTATACAGTGGGCATGGAAAGTATTCAGAACCCTTTACATTTTTCACTCTTTGCTTCATTGCAGCCATATGGTAAATTCAAAAAAGTTCATTTTTTCACATTAATGTATACTATGCACCTCATCTTGACTGAAAAAAACAGAAATGTAGACATTTTTGCAAATTTAATTATAAAGAAAAACTGAAATATCACATGGTCATAAGTATTCAGACCCTTTGATCAGACACTCATATTTAAGTCACATGCTGTCCATTTCCTTATGATCCTCTTTGAGATGGTTCTACTCTTTCATTGGAGTCGAGCTGTGTTTAATTAAACTGATAGGACTTGATTTGGAAAGGCACACACCTGTCTATATAAGACCTCACAGCTCACAGTGCATTTCAGACCAAATGAGAATCATGAGGTCAAAGGAACTGGCCAAGGAGCTCAGAGATAGAATTGTGGCAAGGCACAGATCTGGCTAAGGTTACAACAGAATTTCTGCAGTACTCAAGGTTCCTAAGAGCACAGTGGCCTCCATAATCCTTAAATGGAAGAATTATGGGACCACCAGAAGTCTTCCTAGTCCTGGCCATCCAGCCAAACTGAGAAATCGTGGGAGAAAAGCCTTGGTGAGAGAGGTAAAGAAGAACCCCAAGATCACTGTGGCTGAGCTCCAGAGATGCAGTAGGGAGAAGGGAGAAAGTTCCACAAAGTCAACTATCACTGTAGCCCTCCACCTTTATGACAGAGTGGCCCAACGGAAGCCTCTCCTCAGTGCAAGACATATGAAAAACTGCATAAAGTTTGCTATAAAACATATGAAAGACTCCAAAACTATGACAAATAAGATTCTCTGGTCTGATGAGATGAAGCTAGACCTTTTTGGTGATAATTCTAAGCGGTATGTGTGGAGAAAACCAGGAACTGCTCATCACCTGCCCAATACAATCCCAACAGTGAAACACGGTGCTGGCAGCATCATGCTATGGGGGTGTTTTCAGCTGCAGGGACAGGATGACTAGTTGTCATTAAAGGAAACATGAATGTGGCCAAGTACAGAGATATCATGGATGAAAACCTATTCCAGAGTGCTCAGGACGTCAGACTTGGCTGAAGGTTCACCTTCCAACAAGACAATGACCCTAAGCACACAGCTAAAATAAGAAAGGATTGGCTTCAGACCAACTCTGTGACCATTCTTGACTGACACAGCCAGAACCCTGACCTAAACCCAATTGATCATCTCTGGAGAGGCTTGAAAATTGCTGTCCTCCAACGTTCACCATCCAACCTGATGGAACTGGAGAGGATCTGCAAGGAAGAATGGCAGAGGATCCCCAAATCCAGGTGTGAAAAACTTGTTGCATTATTCCCCAGAAGACTCATGGCTGTACTAGCTCAAAAGGGTGCTTCTACTCAATACTGAGCAAAGGGTTTGAATACCTATGACCATGTGATATTTCAGTTTTTCTTTTTTAATCAGTTTGCAAAAATTTCTACATTTGTGCTTTTTTTTCAGTCAAGATGGAGTGCAGAGTTTGCATTAATGAGAAAAACAATTAACTTTTTTGAATTTACTAAATGGCTGCAATGAAACAAAGAGTGAAAAATTTAAGGGGTCCGAATACTTTCCGTACCCACTGTATGTGACTGGGGCTGCCTTATACTATATATGACTGGGGGTGCATTATACTGCTATGGAGGTGCATTATACTGCTATGGAAGTGCATTATACTACTATGGGGGTGCATAATACTGTTACATATGACTATGGGGTGCATTATACTACTATATACTAGTGGCCAAAATAGTGCATACACTTCAAATTTTTGTCATTTTTTAAAGTTTTTAGCATGCAATCATACAAAATGCTTATAACAATAATGCCACAAGTAATCTAAGGTAGATTAGAACACTTCTACATTGAAAAAAGTTTACCATAATACAAAATTTCTCATTACTTCGATAAGAACAGCGGATTGCCCGAATCAAAATTTCACATCCCTATGTGGTTTTTCTTTAGTAGCGTTTAGGGTATTCTTTAGCATCGATAACAGCTTTGCATCTCCTTGGCATTGATTCAACAAGACATCTCAGGTTTTCTGTGGTTATAACAAGGTACACAGATTGCGCCTCAATTCAGGACTCTATACAAAACAGATACAAACAAAGCCAAAACCTGACAACTTGGACAACCACCACATTCAAGACACAAAAGCATCTGACTCTCATTTTGTCCTACTAAGGCCCTGGATAAAGCTGAATTCTGCAGTGATATGGAACATTATTTCAGGAGACTGCGCCTGAGGGAATATTTCAATGATACAGAAGATTCAGAAAACACTCTGACTGAAGGAAAAGGTATCCTAACAACCAAGAATAGGTCAGACCAGACTGGACACCTCCACCTGGATGCAACCCTCATTTGGATAAATATATAGACTCCTTCAGACATGTGATAAAATCCACCATCATAGACACCAGCAGGAGACAAGCATCCAACATCAGTGGCCAGGATAGAAAGGCCATACAGTCTCTGAAAACCAACAAAGAAATCATCATCAAACCTGTTGACAAGGGAGGTGCAATAGTCATGATGAACACATCAGACTATATGTAGGAAGCAAACAGACAACCTATGGACACTGTTGTGAATTAGACTTTTTGGCTCCCTCTTGTGGTTACTAGTGATATGACTCTGGGATTGTCTTTCCTCAGTTTGGCACCCACCTGGGTCGTTAGTCCAGGGGTGTTGCTATATAAACTTCCTGGATCCTTAGTCCAGTGCCTGGCATCGTTGTAATCAGATCCTGTTTGCTCCTGTCTGATGGTCCTGGTTCGTGCATAATTAAGCTAAGTCCTGCTTCTTTGTTTTTTGGTTATTTGCTTTGCTCTTATTTTTGGTCCAGCTTGTACTAAATGTGATTCCTGACTTTGCTGGAAGCTCTAGGGGGCTGGTGTTCTCCCCCCGGGCCGTTAGACGGTTCGGGGGTTCTTGAATATCCAGCGTGGATATTTTGATAGGGTTTTTGCTGACCATATAAGTCATCTTACTATATTCTGCTATTAGCTAGTGGGCCTCTCTTTGCTAAATACCTAGCTCATTCTTACGTTTGTCTTTTCCTCTTACCTCACCGTTATTATTTGTTGGGGGCTTGTATCCAACTTTTGGGGTCTTTTCTCTGGAGGCAAGAAAGGTCTTTCTTTTCCCTTCTAGAGTTAGTTAGTTCTCCGGCTGGCGCGAGACGTCTAGAACCAACGTAGGCACGTTCCCCAGCTGCTGCTATTTGTGGTGCTAGGATTAGATATATGGTCAGCTCAGTTACCACTGCCCTATGAGCTGGTTTTTTGTGTTTGCAGACTTAGTAATTATTTCTGAGACCCTCTGCCATTGGGGTCATAACAGTATGCCAGGCCAACATTGAATGTTTAATGCATTGCAGAAGTGGGATATTAAGAAAGGAAATTCTGAGGTTTTTTTTTTTTTTTTCCTCTCTTCCTCCCCTTTACCTCTGAGTGGCTTGTGCTTGCTGCAGACATGAATGTCCAGACCTTGATTACAAGTGTAGACCAGCTTGCTGCTCGTGTGCAGGGCATACAAGATTTTGTTACCAGTAGTCCAATGTCTGAACCTAAAATACCTATTCCTGAACTGTTTTCTGGAGACCGATTTAAGTTTAGGAATTTCAGGAATAATTGTAAATTGTTTCTATCTCTGAGACCCTGTTCATCTGGAGATTCAGCTCAGCAAGTTAAAATTGTTATCTCTTTTTTACGGGGCGACCCTCAGGATTGGGCTTTCTCGCTAGCGCCAGGAGATCCGGCATTGGCAAATATTGATGCGTTTTTTCTGGCGCTCGGATTGCTTTACAAGGAACCCAATCTTGAAGTTCAGGCAGAAAAAGCCTTGCTGGCTATTTCTCAGGGCCAGGATGAAGCTGAAGTGTATTGCCAAAAATTTCGGAAATGGTCCGTGCTTACTCAGTGGAATGAGTGTGCTCTGGCCGCAAATTTCAGAAATGGCCTTTCTGAAGCCATTAAGAATGTGATGGTGGGTTTCCCCATTCCTACAAGTCTGAATGATTCCATGGCACTGGCTATTCAAATTGACCGGCGTTTGCGGGAGCGCAAAACCGCTAATCCTCTGGTGGTGTTGTCTGAACAAACACCTGATTTAATGCAATGTGATAGAATTCAGACTAGAAATGAGCGGAAAAATCATAGACGTCAGAATGGGTTGTGTTTTTACTGTGGTGATTCTACACATGTTATATCAGCATGCTCTAAACGCCTAACAAGGGTTGTTAGTCCTGTCGCCATTGGTAATTTGCAACCTAAATTTATTTTGTCTGTGACTTTAATTTGCTCATTGTCTTCTTACCCTGTTATGGCGTTTGTGGATTCAGGTGCTGCCCTGAGTCTTATGGATCTGTCATTTGCCAAGCGCTGTGGTTTTGTTCTTGAACCGTTGGTAAATCCTATTCCTCTTAGAGGTATTGATGCTACGCCATTGGCGGAAAATAAACCGCAGTTTTGGACGCAGGTAACCATGTGCATGACTCCTGAACATCGGGAGGTGATTCGTTTTCTTGTTCTGCATAAAATGCATGATTTGGTCGTTTTGGGTCTGCCATGGTTACAGACCCACAATCCAGTCTTGGATTGGAAGGCAATGTCTGTGTCAAGTTGGGGCTGTCAGGGAATTCATGCTGATTCCCCGCCGGTGTCTATTGCTTCCTCTACTCCTTCGGAAGTTCCTGAGTATTTGTTTGATTATCAGGATGTATTCAGCGAGTCCAGGTCCAGTGCTCTGCCTCCTCATAGGGACTGTGACTGCGCCATAGATTTGATTCCAGGTAGTAAATTTCCTAAGGGAAGACTATTTAATCTGTCTGTACCTGAGCATGCCGCAATGCGTTCGTATATCAAGGAGTCTCTGGAGAAGGGGCATATCCGTCCATCCTCTTCCCCTCTTGGTGCGGGATTCTTTTTTGTGGCCAAGAAGGACGGATCTTTGAGACCTTGTATTGACTATCGGCTTCTGAATAAAATCACTGTTAAATTTCAGTATCCTTTGTTGTCGGACTTGTTTGCCTGGATTAAAGGTGCCAAGTGGTTCACCAAGATAGATCTTCGTGGTGCGTACAACCTTGTGCGCATTAAGCAAGGAGATGAATGGAAGACAGCATTTAATACGCCCGAAGGTCATTTTGAGTACTTGGTGATGCCTTTTGGGCTCTCTAATGCTCCCTCAGTGTTTCAGTCCTTTATGCATGATATTTTCCGGAAGTATCTGGATAAATTTATGATTGTTTATCTGGATGATATTCTGTTTTTTTCTGAAGATTGGGACTCACATGTGGAGCAGGTCAGGATGGTGTTTCAGGTTTTGCGTGAGAATGCTTTGTTTGTTAAGGGCTCAAAGTGTTGTCTCTTTGGAGTACAGAAGGTTCCCTTTTTGGGGTTTATTTTTTCCCCTTCTGCTGTGGAGATGGACCCAGTCAAGGTCCGAGCTATTCATGATTGGACTCAACCCACGTCAGTTAAGAGTCTTCAGAAGTTCTTGGGTTTTGCTAACTTCTACCGTCGTTTTATCGCTAATTTTTCTAGCGTTGTTAAACCTTTGACGGATATTACCAAGAAAGGTTCTGATGTTGCTAATTGGGCTCCTGCAGCCGTGGAGGCGTTCCAAGAGTTGAAGCGCCGGTTTACTTCAGCGCCTGTTTTGTGCCAGCCTGATGTCTCACTTACTTCCCTTTCAGGTCGAAGTGGATGCTTCTGAGATTGGGGCAGGGGCCGTTTTGTCGCAGAGAGGCCATGGTTGCTCGGTAATAAGACCATGTGCTTTCTTCTCTAGGAAGTTTTCGCCTGCTGAGCGGAATTATGATGTTGGCAATCGGGAGTTGCTGGCCATGAAGTGGGCATTTGAGGAGTGGCGTCATTGGCTCGAGGGTGCTAAGCATCGTGTGGTGGTCTTGACTGATCACAAAAATTTGATGTATCTCGAGTCTGCTAAACGCCTGAATCCTAGACAGGGCCGCTGGTCATTGTTTTTCTCCCGTTTTGACTTTGTGGTCTCGTATTTCCCAGGTTCAAAGAATGTGAAGGCTGATGCTCTTTCAAGGAGCTTTGTGCCTGACTCTCCTGGAGTCGCAGAACCAGTTGGTATTCTCAAAGAGGGAGTTATCTTGTCGGCCATTTCTCCTGATTTGCGACGTGTGTTGCAGAGATTTCAGGCTGGTAGACCTGACTCTTGTCCACCTGACAGACTGTTTGTTCCTGATAAGTGGACCAGCAGAGTCATGTCCGAGGTTCATTCCTCGGTGTTGGCAGGGCATCCGGGAATTTTTGGCACCAGAGATCTGGTGGCTAGGTCCTTTTGGTGGCCTTCCTTGTCACGGGATGTGCGGTCATTGGTGCAGTCCTGTGGGACTTGTGCTCGAGTTAAGCCTTGCTGTTCTCGTGCCAGCGGGTTGCTCTTGCCCTTGTCTGTCCCAAAGAGGCCTTGGACACACATTTCCATGGATTTCATTTCAGATCTCCCAGTGTCTCAGGGCATGTCTGTCATCTGGGTGGTATGTGATCGCTTTTCTAAAATGGTCCATTTGGTGCCTTTGCCTAAGCTGCCTTCCTCTTCCGATCTGGTTCCTGTGTTCTTTCAGAATGTGGTTCGTTTACACGGCATTCCTGAGAATATTGTGTCTGACAGAGGATCCCAGTTTGTTTCCAGGTTCTGGCGATCCTTTTGTGCTAGGATGGGCATTGATTTGTCGTTTTCGTCTGCCTTTCATCCTCAGACTAATGGACAAACGGAGCGAACTAATCAGACTCTGGAGGCTTATTTGAGGTGTTTTGTTTCGGCAGATCAGGATGATTGGGTGACCTTCTTGCCGTTGGCTGAGTTTGCCCTTAATAATCGGGCTAGTTCCGCTACTTTGGTTTCGCCATTTTTTTGCAACTCTGGTTTCCATCCTCGTTTTTCCTCGGGACTAGTGATGAGCGAACACTAAAATGTTCGGGTGCTCGTTGTTCGAGTCGAACATCTCCCGATGTTCGAGTGTTCGTTTCGAATAACGAACCCCATTGTAGTCAATGGGAGACTCGAACATTTTTCAGCGGGACCAAAGCTCTGCACAGGGAAGGTCGCCTAAAAACCTGGGAAGCTCAGAAAATGATGGAAACAACACTGGAATGGACAGGAAACAGCAGGGGCAGCATGCATAGTTGCCTCTGAGGCTGCCCAAATGCACCATTACGCCAAATTATGGCCAACAGCTTTGTGGTGACAGAGTGACCCACTTTGATGAGGTAGCAGGTGAAACACACCGAAATTGAGCCTGACACAGCATGGCAGCTATGGGCACGGCATGCGGAGGCAGCATCAGGCCGGAGAGCGGCACAGTGACGGACCCTTGAGGAGGCGGCAGCAGCATCATTCCTTACACATTGAGGCCACAGAGTGGCACAATTACATAGTTTGGAGGTAGCGAAGACCCAGCATGTGGAGGCGTCAGCACGGAGAGTGGCACGGTGACGGACCCTTGAGGAGGCGGCAGCAGCATCATTCCTTAATCCTTACACATTGAGGCCACAGAGTGGCACAATTACATAGTTTGGAGGTAGCGAAGACCCAGCATGTGGAGGCGTCAGCACGGAGAGTGGCACGGTGACGGACCCTTGAGGAGGCGGCAGCAGCATCATTCCTTTCACATTGAGGCCACAGAGTGGCACATTTACATAGTTTGGAGGTAGCGAAGACCCAGCATGTGGAGGCGTCAGCACGGAGAGTGGCACGGTGACGGACCCTTGAGGAGGCGGCAGCAGCATCATTCCTTACACATTGAGGCCACAGAGTGGCACAATTACATAGTTTGGAGGTAGCGAAGACCCAGCATGTGGAGGCGTCAGCAGCGTCAGCACGGAGAGTGGCACGGTGACATGACAGACTTCAGTTTGAGCTGCTTTAACACGGTGGCGAGTGGAAATCTGTAGAAATCCATGCTTTATTCATCTTGATAAGCGTCAGCCTGTCAGCGCTGTCAGTTGACAGGCGTGTACGCTTATCGGTGATGATGCCACCAGCTGCACTGAAGACCCGCTCTGACAACACGCTAGCGGCAGGGCAAGCCAGCACCTCCAAGGCGTACAGTGCCAGTTCTGGCCACGTGTCCAGCTTTGAAACCCAGTAGTTGTATGGAGCAGAGTGATCATGCAGGACGTTGGTATGGTCACCTAGGTAGTCCTTCACCATCTTTCTGTAAATCTCGCCTCTACTCTGTCTAGACTGTGGATTGGTAGCATACTCTTGCATGGGTGACATAAAACTGGCAAAGGCCTTGGAGATTGATCCTCTGCCAGCGCTTGACAAGCTGCCTGCTCCCCTCCTCTCCCTCGCTTGTTGGCCCTCAGAACCACGTCCTCTGCCGCTAGCGGTGTCAGATGGGAAGGCTATTTTCAGCTTGTGCACCAGGGCCAGTTGGTATTGATGCAGTCTCATACTCCTTTCCTCTATAGGAATTAGAGTGGAAAAGTTGTGCTTGTACCGGGGGTCCAAGAGGGTGAACACCCAGTAATCGCTGGTGGAAAATATTTTTCTCACGCGAGGGTCACGGGAAAGGCAGCCTAACATGAAGTCAGCCATGTGCACCAGAGTCCCAACACGTAAGAATTCCCCCTCCGCAACAGGCCGACTCTCCATTTCCTCCTCCTCCTCCTCCTCCAACTCCTCCTCCTCAGCCCAAACACGCTGAACTGAGAAGAGGGAATGGGTACCGTCTTCAGTCTCGCCCACAGTCTCCTCCTCTTCATCCTCATCTTCCTCCTCCCCCTCCTCAGTTACACTCTGAGAAACAGACTGGCTGGTGTTCTGGCTCTCAGTCAACTCTTCTTCCCCCATCTCCTGTGACAATCGATGCGCCTCAGACTTCATGCTGAGCAATGATTTTTTCAGCAGACAAAGCAGCGGGATGGTGACGCTGATTATGGCGTCATCCCCGCTGACCATCAGTGTTGACTCGTCAAAGTGGCTTAACACCTTACATATATCAGACATCCACGTCCACTCCTCATTGTAGATTTGAGGAAGCTGACTAACTTGACTACCGGTTCTGGTGGAAGTGGTCATCTGACAGTCTACAATGGCTCTGCGCTGCTGGTAAACCCTGTTTAACATGTGTAGGGTGGAATTCCATCTCATTGGCACGTCGCACAACAGTCGGTGAGCTGGCAGTTGTAAGCGCCGTTGCACTGCCCTCAGGGTGGCAGCATCAGTGGTGGATTTGCGGAAATGGGCACAGATGCGTCTCACCTTGGTGAGCAAATCTGACAGATTGGGGTAGGTCTTGAGGAACCGCTGAACCACCAGATTGAACACGTGGGCAAGGCATGGAACGTGTGTGAGTCTGCCCAGTTGCAGAGCCGCCACCAGATTACGCCCGTTGTCACACACGACCATGCCTGCTTTCAGGTTCAGCGGCGCCAGCCAAAGATCCGTCTGAGCCGTCATGCCCTGTAACAGCTCCTGGGCAGTGTGCCTCTTGTCACCTAAGCTCAGCAGTTTTAGCACCGCCTGCTGGCGCTTGCCCACTGCGGTCCTGCTGCGACTGCAGCTGCCGACTGAAGGTGGCGTGTCCACGGATGGAAATTTACAAGTGGTGTTTGTGGAGGAGGAGGAGGAGGAGGAGGAGGAGGGGGGAGAAGTATAGTAATCCTGGGAAACAGTCACCGAGGTAGGCCCCGCAATCCTGGGTGTGGGCAACACATGAGCTGACCCCGGTTCAGACTCTGTCCCAGCCTCAACCAAATTAATCCAATGTGCCGTCAGGGAGATATAGTGTCCCTGCCCCCCAGCACTGGTCCACGTGTCCGTGGTTAAGTGGACCTTTTCTGTAACCGCGTTGGTCAGGGCACGGTTGATGTTCTGAGACACGTGCTGGTGTAGTGCTGGGACGGCACATCGAGAAAAATAGTGGCGGCTTGGGACGGAGTAGCGAGGGGCAGCCACCGCCATCAGGTTGCGGAATGCCTCCGTCTCCACCAGCCTGTAGGGCAGCATCTCCAAACTCAGGAGTTTGGAGACGTGGACATTTAAGGCCTGTGCATGTGGGTGGGTGGAGGCATATTTGCGCTTGCGCTCAAATGTTTCATGCAAAGACAGCTGAACACTGCGCTGGGACACATTGGTGGATTGTGGGGGGGATGGTGAAGGTGCAGGGGTGGTTGCATGGCGGGAGTCGCTGGTGCCGGGCTCCTGGGCTGGGGAGTTACTGGCAGAGCCAGCATGTGACACAGGGGAAGGAGCAGCGGTGCGACCAGAAGGAGGTGAACGGCCTTGATTCCAATGAGTTGGGTGTTTAGCACTCATATGCCTGCGCATGCTGGTAGTGCTTAGGTTGCTAGTGGTGGCTCCCCTACTGAGCTTGGTGTGGCACAGGTTGCACAACACAGTCCGTCGGTCCTCCTCACTTTCTTTAAAGAAGCTCCAGACTTTAGAACACCGAGGCCTCGACCAAACTGGTTCACTTGTTGAACCTCTGTCTGATGAAATTACTCTGGCCCTGCCTCTCCCTCTGGTCGCACGTCTACCTCTTGCAACGTTTTCTGATGTTACACTTGCCTCCCCCTCCGAAGCACTCTCTTGACTAGGCCTAACAACCCAGCTGGGGTCAGTCACCTCATCATCCACCGGCTCCTCCTCCTCCCATTCATCAGCCTGCTCCCCCCTGGGAATTACTGCACTGACAAGCACCTCACTGTCTGACACCCGTGTCTCATCCTCAGACACCTCTCCACAGACTATTTGTAAATCCCCACTTTCATCACCCACAGACTGGGAAAGCTCTCTATTTTGGGCATCGGGACAGACCCACTGGTCAGGTTGCTGCTCAGCAGTGCTTTGTGAATCTAGGAAGGGTTGGGAAAACAGTTCCTGGGAGTATGCAGGATTTGAATCACTAATTTCCAAGGAGGGGCCAGGCTGGGCGGGAGGAGGTTGAGCTGAAAGATCCTGAGGTCCACTCCCTTGGCTAGCGTTGGTGGACTGCGTGGAAGACTGGGCGGTGGATAAACTACTGGATGCATTATCCGCTATCCAGTTGATCACCTGTTCGCACTGCTGGGGATCCAATAGGGGTGTGCCACGTGACACTGTAAATTGGGACAGGAAGCTAGAAAAGGGTACTCTGCGGCGTTCCAGTGCTCCATCAGAAGCAGGTACTGTGTCACCCTGCCCAGGACTACGGCCTCTGCCTGCAACCTCACTTTGACGCCCACGACCACGTCCTCGTCCTCGTCCCTTACCCCTGGGGTTCACCATTGTAAAGGTTATGCTAGAAAAGCTAGTTATGAAGGTGAAATACACTCTATTTGTCCAAACAGAGGATATATTGCGTGTTGCAAAAAGGACTATTCGGTAAAGAGCGTATTTTATGCAACCAAACCTTGGTTTACAGCAAACTGATGTGTATCAGTAACAGATATAAAACTGTGTTTTATATTTGTGGTATTTCTTCAGATCAAATACCCCTTCTTTATGTAACTATTAGATATGGCGTGCACAAAACTGGCCACAGGCCTAGTCACTAAATACAGAGCTTATTTTTGGACCACAAAACTTGGGTACCAGTAACAGATATAAAACTGTGTTTATATTTGTGGTATTTCTTCACATCAAATACCCTTTATTTCTTTAACTATTAGATATGGCGTGCACAAATCTGGCAACAGGCCTAGTCACTAAATACAGAGCGTATTTTTGAACCACAAAACTTGGGTACCAGTAACAGATATAAAACTGTGTTTATATTTGTGGTATTTCTTCACTAGTGTTGAGCGATACTTTCCGATATCGGAAAGTATCGGTATCGGAAAGTATCGGCCGATACCGTCACAGTATCGGAATCCAATCCGATACCGATACCCGATCCCAATGCAAGTCAATGGGACGAAAATATCGGAATTAAAATAAACCCTTTCTTTCCTTGTAGGTTAATTCTACATGAAGGAAAACAACTAAGAATAATGTAGGATGTATTGGGGGAGGTGGCGGAGACATTAAAGGCACAGGGGTTTATCCCAATCAAATAGAATAGCAGTATTTTTAATTTTTTTATGACGTTCGGCGTTAGAAAGAATTTGACTATGTTAATTTTTTATTTATTTTGTCAGATATTGATGTTTCACTACTTCCACGCCCTTCACCCTATTTTTTACTTCTCCCACACTTTCTTCTTCATTATCCTCATCATCAGCTTCTGTGACATCAACTTCTTCACCTTATTCATCTTCTTCTTTTCTACGTATATATATATATTTTTTTTTACATTGTTCATATTCTTTTTATTTAACTATTATCTTTTTTATATTCAACTTCTTCATCATATTCTTATTTGTGACAGGCATTCCCGTAGTTGTTATCTATAAAAGTTTGAAGATTACACCTTCCGTTCTGCCTGTCACAAAACAGTTACATTTGTCTGCGTTCAGTTTGGCCTGCAGCATCAGGCTTTATCCAGGGGCACCACGAGGAGGAACGGACTCACCCCCATACACTGCTTAGTCTTCTTCTGCTTATAATTTAGATAATATCTTTTGCTCTGATATTTAGTCTTATGCTTAATGTTCTTCTGCTCTTTGTTCTGCAGCCTCTTGTTCTTCTGCTTCTCGGTCTTCCAGGTTGTCGTCGTCATCTCCAGGGTCGTCATCTCCAGGGTCGTCGTCATCGGGGTCGTCGTCATCGGGGTCGTCGTCATCGGGGTCGTCTTCAGGGTCATCGTCTCCAGGGTCGTCGTCATCTCGGTGGTTGTCGTCTCTGGTGTCGTCATCATCTTAGGGGTGGTCTTCCGGGTCATCGTCTTTCGGGTCTTGAACTTGGAAATGTAGCAGAAGGTACAAGAAGGCTGAGAAAATGCCGAGAAACAGCTGATGGAACTGGAACTCGGATGGCTACCCGAAGGTCCAAGAGCCAATGGAACTACCGAGGACCAGCTGACGTTACTGGAACCCGGTTACTAAGCAGGAGGTACCCGTGCCTGAAAGCACTACCAAGGACCACCTGACGTTGGTGGAACTCGGATACCCAGAGGGAGGCACCTAAGCCAAAGGCTCTGCCCGGAACCAGCTGACGGTACTGGAACCAGGATGGGGAGCAGAAGGTACAAGAGCAAAAGACACTGCCGAGAACCAGCTGACGGTACTGGAACCCGGATGGGTAGCCGAAGGTCCAAGAGCCAATGGAACTACCGAGGACCAGCTGACGTTACTGGAACCCGGTTACTAAGCAGGAGGTACCCGTGCCTGAAAGCACTACCAAGGACCACCTGACGTTGGTGGAACTCGGATACCCAGAGGGAGGCACCTAAGCCAAAGGCTCTGCCCGGAACAAGCTGACGGTACTGGAACCAGGATGGGGAGCAGAAGGTACAAGAGCAAAAGACACTGCCGAGAACCAGCTGACGGTACTGGAACCCGGATGGGGACCTATTCAAGCTTGTCTTCCTAGGGCCCCAACTGGCGGTGTGTTAGAGCCCAGGGACAGCAGGAGGAGGAGCAGGGGGAGGGGAGTGTAGGCCGAAGCCTGCACTGGCGGCAGCTTTGGGTGTGTTGTGTCTGCGTGGCTTTTGCAGGACACGTTGCCGGCTACACAGCAGGGGAACAGCTGGCGGTGCTGGACCCCACTGACACATTGGCGAGGTGTTTGGCTCTGTGCAGCCAGCACTTCCGGACAGCAACTAGCGTTGTTGGAGCCCGGGCTCTGCAGGTGGAGCAGAGTGTAGGCCGAAGCCTAATTGAACCGATTTCAAAAGTCACCTTTAACCCCCCCTCAGGGGTTACAAAGTAGAAGAGCCACAGCTTATGCAGCAGCAGTGCTGCGCAAGTCAAAGGTTGCTCTTGTAATTTTTCTCCTTGCACACGCTGAATGGAACACGTATAACATTTAGCCCTTTATACAGTCAAACTGTGTAATGGAGGCGAGAGTTCCCTTTGTAATGAGACGCAGCACAGGTGTCAAGAATCCCACCTTGGTGCTGGGTGCAGCCTCCCGAGCGTTGTTATTTGCTGTACAGGAGTCTGCGCTGTCGTGTTATCCCCTGGCCTAGCGCCGTTAGCGCTGCCCATCTTCTGGCATCATGTAATGTCGGCCGGTGCGGTTCGCGATGACCATGAATCCCAGCCCCGCAGTGTCTTAACATTGTTAAAACACTGCGGGGCTGGGATTCAGGGCCTGGCGCAGCACATATGTTCGCCTCTCACACTCGGGTCCTTACACCCGCTTCAGACTGTGCGGCGTCATCTGATCCCTTATCGCATGCCACGGCCATGAAGCCGCACAGTCCGAAGAAGGCGGAAGGAGAGGAGGGACAGGCGAACTGATGCACTGATCCTGCCCATGAATCACACCCTCGCAGTCCCAATAAATAAGACACCGAGGGGCGTTGTGTGGGTCAGGGCGGCCGCAGAGGCGCAGCCAGCCAAACAATGATGCCAGAAGACGGGCAGCGCTACCAAGGGGGTTGCAGCGTGTCATTACAAAGGAAAGTCACACCACCGGGACGGTTAAATGGTCACACAGAGGACACATTTCAGACGTGTTTTCAGTTCCACATGTGCGAGGAGAATACGTTTCTGAGCCACCTTGCACACATGCAGCATTACCGCTGTACAAGGTGGCTGGATAACGTAAAAACGCCTGGGGGAGGGGGGACAGGTTCCCTTCAATTTCAGTTCTTGTGTCTGCGTGGCTTTTGCAGGACACGTTGCCGGCTGCACAGCAGGGGAACAGCTGGCGGTGCTGGACCCCACTGACACATTGGCTGGTGTTTTTCTCTGTGCAGCTAGCACATCTGGGCCCCAACTGGCGGTGTGTTAGAGCCCAGGGACAGCAGGAGGAGGAGCAGGAGGAGGAGGAGCAGGGGGAGGGGAGTGTAGGCCGAAGCCTGCACTGGCGGCAGCTTTGGGTGTGTTGTGTCTGCGTGGCTTTTGCAGGACACGTTGCCGGCTACACAGCAGGGGAACAGCTGGCGGTGCTGGACCCCACTGACACATTGGCGAGGTGTTTGGCTCTGTGCAGCCAGCACTTCCGGACAGCAACTAGCGTTGTTGGAGCCCGGGCTCTGCAGGTCTAGCAGAGTGTAGGCCGAAGCCTAATTGAACCGATTTCAAAAGTCACCTTTAACCCCCCCTCAGGGGTTACAAAGTAGAAGAGCCACAGCTTATGCAGCAGCAGTGCTGCGCAAGTCAAAGGTTGCTCTTGTAATTTTTCTCCTTGCACACGCTGAATGGAACACGTATAACATTTAGCCCTTTATACAGTCAAACTGTGTAATGGAGGCGAGAGTTCCCTTTGTAATGAGACGCAGCACAGGTGTCAAGAATCCCACCTTGGTGCTGGGTGCAGCCTCCCGAGTGTTGTTATTTGCTGTACAAGAGTCTGCGCTGTCGTGTTATCCCCTGGCCTAGCGCCGTTAGCGCTGCCCATCTTCTGGCATCATGTAATGTCGGCCGGTGCGGTTCGCGATGACCATGAATCCCAGCCCCGCAGTGTCTTAACATTGTTAAAACACTGCGGGGCTGGGATTCAGGGCCTGGCGCAGCACATATGTTCGCCTCTCACACTCGGGTCCTTACACCCGCTTCAGACTGTGCGGCGTCATCTGATCCCTTATCGCATGCCACGGCCATGAAGCCGCACAGTCCGAAGAAGGCGGAAGGAGAGGAGGGACAGGCGAACTGATGCACTGATCCTGCCCATGAATCACACCCTCGCAGTCCCAATAAATAAGACACCGAGGGGCGTTGTGTGGGTCAGGGCGGCCGCAGAGGCGCAGCCAGCCAAACAATGATGCCAGAAGACGGGCAGCGCTACCAAGGGGGTTGCAGCGTGTCATTACAAAGGAAAGTCACACCACCGGGACGGTTAAATGGTCACACAGAGGACACATTTCAGACGTGTTTTCAGTTCCACATGTGCGAGGAGAATACGTTTCTGAGCCACCTTGCACACATGCAGCATTACCGCTGTACAAGGTGGCTGGATAACGTAAAAACGCCTGGGGGAGGGGGGACAGGTTCCCTTCAATTTCAGTTCTTGTGTCTGCGTGGCTTTTGCAGGACACGTTGCCGGCTGCACAGCAGGGGAACAGCTGGCGGTGCTGGACCCCACTGACACATTGGCTGGTGTTTTTCTCTGTGCAGCTAGCACATCTGGGCCCCAACTGGCGGTGTGTTAGAGCCCAGGGACAGCAGGAGGAGGAGCAGGAGGAGGAGGAGCAGGGGGAGGGGAGTGTAGGCCGAAGCCTGCACTGGCGGCAGCTTTGGGTGTGTTGTGTCTGCGTGGCTTTTGCAGGACACGTTGCCGGCTACACAGCAGGGGAACAGCTGGCGGTGCTGGACCCCACTGACACATTGGCGAGGTGTTTGGCTCTGTGCAGCCAGCACTTCCGGACAGCAACTAGCGTTGTTGGAGCCCGGGCTCTGCAGGTGGAGCAGAGTGTAGGCCGAAGCCTAATTGAACCGATTTCAAAAGTCACCTTTAACCCCCCCTCAGGGGTTACAAAGTAGAAGAGCCACAGCTTATGCAGCAGCAGTGCTGCGCAAGTCAAAGGTTGCTCTTGTAATTTTTCTCCTTGCACACGCTGAATGGAACACGTATAACATTTAGCCCTTTATACAGTCAAACTGTGTAATGGAGGCGAGAGTTCCCTTTGTAATGAGACGCAGCACAGGTGTCAAGAATCCCACCTTGGTGCTGGGTGCAGCCTCCCGAGCGTTGTTATTTGCTGTACAGGAGTCTGCGCTGTCGTGTTATCCCCTGGCCTAGCGCCGTTAGCGCTGCCCATCTTCTGGCATCATGTAATGTCGGCCGGTGCGGTTCGCGATGACCATGAATCCCAGCCCCGCAGTGTCTTAACATTGTTAAAACACTGCGGGGCTGGGATTCAGGGCCTGGCGCAGCACATATGTTCGCCTCTCACACTCGGGTCCTTACACCCGCTTCAGACTGTGCGGCGTCATCTGATCCCTTATCGCATGCCACGGCCATGAAGCCGCACAGTCCGAAGAAGGCGGAAGGAGAGGAGGGACAGGCGAACTGATGCACTGATCCTGCCCATGAATCACACCCTCGCAGTCCCAATAAATAAGACACCGAGGGGCGTTGTGTGGGTCAGGGCGGCCGCAGAGGCGCAGCCAGCCAAACAATGATGCCAGAAGACGGGCAGCGCTACCAAGGGGGTTGCAGCGTGTCATTACAAAGGAAAGTCACACCACCGGGACGGTTAAATGGTCACACAGAGGACACATTTCAGACGTGTTTTCAGTTCCACATGTGCGAGGAGAATACGTTTCTGAGCCACCTTGCACACATGCAGCATTACCGCTGTACAAGGTGGCTGGATAACGTAAAAACGCCTGGGGGAGGGGGGACAGGTTCCCTTCAATTTCAGTTCTTGTGTCTGCGTGGCTTTTGCAGGACACGTTGCCGGCTGCACAGCAGGGGAACAGCTGGCGGTGCTGGACCCCACTGACACATTGGCTGGTGTTTTTCTCTGTGCAGCTAGCACATCTGGGCCCCAACTGGCGGTGTGTTAGAGCCCAGGGACAGCAGGAGGAGGAGCAGGAGGAGGAGGAGCAGGGGGAGGGGAGTGTAGGCCGAAGCCTGCACTGGCGGCAGCTTTGGGTGTGTTGTGTCTGCGTGGCTTTTGCAGGACACGTTGCCGGCTACACAGCAGGGGAACAGCTGGCGGTGCTGGACCCCACTGACACATTGGCGAGGTGTTTGGCTCTGTGCAGCCAGCACTTCCGGACAGCAACTAGCGTTGTTGGAGCCCGGGCTCTGCAGGTGGAGCAGAGTGTAGGCCGAAGCCTAATTGAACCGATTTCAAAAGTCACCTTTAACCCCCCCTCAGGGGTTACAAAGTAGAAGAGCCACAGCTTATGCAGCAGCAGTGCTGCGCAAGTCAAAGGTTGCTCTTGTAATTTTTCTCCTTGCACACGCTGAATGGAACACGTATAACATTTAGCCCTTTATACAGTCAAACTGTGTAATGGAGGCGAGAGTTCCCTTTGTAATGAGACGCAGCACAGGTGTCAAGAATCCCACCTTGGTGCTGGGTGCAGCCTCCCGAGCGTTGTTATTTGCTGTACAGGAGTCTGCGCTGTCGTGTTATCCCCTGGCCTAGCGCCGTTAGCGCTGCCCATCTTCTGGCATCATGTAATGTCGGCCGGTGCGGTTCGCGATGACCATGAATCCCAGCCCCGCAGTGTCTTAACATTGTTAAAACACTGCGGGGCTGGGATTCAGGGCCTGGCGCAGCACATATGTTCGCCTCTCACACTCGGGTCCTTACACCCGCTTCAGACTGTGCGGCGTCATCTGATCCCTTATCGCATGCCACGGCCATGAAGCCGCACAGTCCGAAGAAGGCGGAAGGAGAGGAGGGACAGGCGAACTGATGCACTGATCCTGCCCATGAATCACACCCTCGCAGTCCCAATAAATAAGACACCGAGGGGCGTTGTGTGGGTCAGGGCGGCCGCAGAGGCGCAGCCAGCCAAACAATGATGCCAGAAGACGGGCAGCGCTACCAAGGGGGTTGCAGCGTGTCATTACAAAGGAAAGTCACACCACCGGGACGGTTAAATGGTCACACAGAGGACACATTTCAGACGTGTTTTCAGTTCCACATGTGCGAGGAGAATACGTTTCTGAGCCACCTTGCACACATGCAGCATTACCGCTGTACAAGGTGGCTGGATAACGTAAAAACGCCTGGGGGAGGGGGGACAGGTTCCCTTCAATTTCAGTTCTTGTGTCTGCGTGGCTTTTGCAGGACACGTTGCCGGCTGCACAGCAGGGGAACAGCTGGCGGTGCTGGACCCCACTGACACATTGGCTGGTGTTTTTCTCTGTGCAGCTAGCACATCTGGGCCCCAACTGGCGGTGTGTTAGAGCCCAGGGACAGCAGGAGGAGGAGCAGGAGGAGGAGGAGCAGGGGGAGGGGAGTGTAGGCCGAAGCCTGCACTGGCGGCAGCTTTGGGTGTGTTGTGTCTGCGTGGCTTTTGCAGGACACGTTGCCGGCTACACAGCAGGGGAACAGCTGGCGGTGCTGGACCCCACTGACACATTGGCGAGGTGTTTGGCTCTGTGCAGCCAGCACTTCCGGACAGCAACTAGCGTTGTTGGAGCCCGGGCTCTGCAGGTGGAGCAGAGTGTAGGCCGAAGCCTAATTGAACCGATTTCAAAAGTCACCTTTAACCCCCCCTCAGGGGTTACAAAGTAGAAGAGCCACAGCTTATGCAGCAGCAGTGCTGCGCAAGTCAAAGGTTGCTCTTGTAATTTTTCTCCTTGCACACGCTGAATGGAACACGTATAACATTTAGCCCTTTATACAGTCAAACTGTGTAATGGAGGCGAGAGTTCCCTTTGTAATGAGACGCAGCACAGGTGTCAAGAATCCCACCTTGGTGCTGGGTGCAGCCTCCCGAGCGTTGTTATTTGCTGTACAGGAGTCTGCGCTGTCGTGTTATCCCCTGGCCTAGCGCCGTTAGCGCTGCCCATCTTCTGGCATCATGTAATGTCGGCCGGTGCGGTTCGCGATGACCATGAATCCCAGCCCCGCAGTGTCTTAACATTGTTAAAACACTGCGGGGCTGGGATTCAGGGCCTGGCGCAGCACATATGTTCGCCTCTCACACTCGGGTCCTTACACCCGCTTCAGACTGTGCGGCGTCATCTGATCCCTTATCGCATGCCACGGCCATGAAGCCGCACAGTCCGAACAAGGCGGAAGGAGAGGAGGGACAGGCGAACTGATGCACTGATCCTGCCCATCAATCACACCCTCGCAGTCCCATTAAATAAGACAACGAGGGCTGTTGTGTGGGTCAGGGCGGCCGCAGAGGCGCAGCCAGCCAAACAATGATGCCAGAAGACGGGCAGCGTTACCAAGGAGCTTGTTGCGTGTGTCAATACAAAGTCAAATCACACCTGAGGGACGTTTTAATGGTCACAGAGGACACATTTTAGACGTGTTCACTTCAACATGGGCAAGGAGAATAAGTTTCTGAGCCACCTTGAACACATGCAGCATTACTGCTGTTCAAGGTAGCTGTAAAACATAGAAACACCTGGGGGAGGGGGGACAGGTTCCCTTCAATTTCAGTTCTTGTGTCTGCGTGGCGGTCGCAGGACACGTTGCCGGCTACACAGCAGGGGAACAGCTGGCGGTGCTGAACCCCACTGACACATTGGCTGGTGTTTTTCTCTGTGCAGCTAGCACATCTGGGCAAAAACTGGCGGTGTTAGAGCCCAGGGTCAGCAGGAGGAGCAGGGGGAGCGGAGTGTAGGCCGAAGCCTGCACTCGAGCAAGTTGAAAGGAAACCTTTAACCCCCCCCCCCCCCCCAGGCGTTTGTAGCTGAAAGAGCCATTGTGTACAGCACTAATGCTGGAAAAGGTAAACTTAGCTCTTTTAATTATGGTCCTTGTACATGCGGAACCTAACATTTATGAAATGTGTCTCCTCACAGCGTTAAACCGTCCGGTAGGTGGAACTTTCCTTTGTCGTGTGACGCAGCACAGCCATCATTTTTACCCCCTTGGCGCCGTGCGCCGCCTCCTCAGCGTTGTTTGAATCTGTCCCGGAGCCTGCGCTGTTAGGTTAGCCCTTGGCCATGCACACATGTTGCGCTGCCCGTCTTCTGACCTCATTTGGTGTCAGGCTGGCTGCGCCTGTGCGGGTGCGCTGGCCGAGATCCCGCCTCGCAGTGTCGTCTAATGTAATCCCACCGCGGGCCTGTGATCCGTGCCCGTGCGCAGTGCATATCCTCTCCTCTCACTCCCCTCCCTACGGCTTTTTCAGACTGTGCGGTGTCACGGCCGTGGCATGCTATTAGGGACCAGCTGACATCGCACAGTCTGAAGAAGCCGTAGGGAGGGGAGTGAGAGGAGAGGATATGCACTGCGCACGGGCACGGATCACAGGCCCGCGGTGGGATTACATTAGACGACACTGCGAGGCGGGATCTCGGCCAGCGCACCCGCACAGGCGCAGCCAGCCTGACACCAAATGAGGTCAGAAGACGGGCAGCGCAACATGTGTGCATGGCCAAGGGCTAACCTAACAGCGCAGGCTCCGGGACAGATTCAAACAACGCTGAGGAGGGGGCGCACGGCGCCAAGGGGGTAAAAATGATGGCTGTGCTGCGTCACACGACAAAGGAAAGTTCCACCTACCGGACGGTTTAACGCTGTGTGGGGACACATTTCATAAGTGTTTGGTTCAGCATGTGCAAGGAGCATCACGAAAAGAGGCACTTTTTCCCTTTGCATCATTACTGCTGCACAAGGTGGCTCCTTCAGTAACAAACGCCTGGGGGGGGGGGGGGTCAGGTTCCCTTACATTTAACTTGTTGTGCCTGCGTGGCGGTCGCAGTACACGTTGCCGTATACACAGCAGGGGAACAGCTGGCGGTGCTGAACCCCACTAACACATTGGCGAGGTGTTTGGCTCTGTGCGTACAGCACTTCTGGACGGCAACTAGCGGTGTTGGAGCCCAGGGACAGGTGGAGGAGGAGGAGGTTGGAGGAGGTTGGAGGGATTGCCACACACACAGCAGGGGAACAGCTGACGTTACTGAACCCCAATAACAGAGGAGGGACTGTTGACTGTGCGTACAGCACTTCTGGACGGCAACTGGCGGTGTTGGAGCCCAGGGACAGGTGGAGGAGGAGGAGGTTGGAGGAGGTTGGAGGGATTGCCACACACACAGCAGGGGAACAGCTGACGTTACTGAACCCCAATAACAGAGGAGGGACTGTTGACTGTGCGTACAGCACTTCTGGACGGCAACTGGCGGTGTTGGAGCCCAGGGACAGGTGGAGGAGGAGGAGGTTGGAGGAGGTAGGAGGGATTGCCACACACACAGCAGGGGAACAGCTGACGTTACTGAACCCCAATAACAGAGGAGGGACTGTTGACTGTGCGTACAGCACTTCTGGACGGCAACTGGCGGTGTTGGAGCCCAGGGACAGGTGGAGGAGGAGGAGGTTGGAGGAGGTAGGAGGGATTGCCACACACACAGCAGGGGAACAGCTGACGTTACTGAACCCCAATAACAGAGGAGGGACTGTTGACTGTGCGTACAGCACTTCTGGACGGCAACTGGCGGTGTTGGAGCCCAGGGACAGGTGGAGGAGGAGGAGGTTGGAGGAGGTAGGAGGGATTGCCACACACACAGCAGGGGAACAGCTGACGTTACTGAACCCCAATAACAGAGGAGGGACTGTTGACTGTGCGTACAGCACTTCTGGACGGCAACTGGCGGTGTTGGAGCCCAGGGACAGGTGGAGGAGGAGGAGGTTGGAGGAGGTAGGAGGGATTGCCACACACACAGCAGGGGAACAGCTGACGTTACTGAACCCCAATAACAGAGGAGGGACTGTTGACTGTGCGTACAGCACTTCTGGACGGCAACTGGCGGTGTTGGAGCCCAGGGACAGGTGGAGGAGGAGGAGGTTGGAGGAGGTAGGAGGGATTGCCACACACACAGCAGGGGAACAGCTGACGTTACTGAACCCCAATAACAGAGGAGGGACTGTTGACTGTGCGTACAGCACTTCTGGACGGCAACTGGCGGTGTTGGAGCCCAGGGACAGGTGGAGGAGGAGGAGGTTGGAGGAGGTTGGAGGGATTGCCACACACACAGCAGGGGAACAGCTGACGTTACTGAACCCCAATAACAGAGGAGGGACTGTTGACTGTGCGTACAGCACTTCTGGACGGCAACTGGCGGTGTTGGAGCCCAGGGACAGGTGGAGGAGGAGGAGGTTGGAGGAGGTATGAGGGATTGCCACACACACAGCAGGGGAACAGCTGACGTTACTGAACCCCAATAACAGAGGAGGGACTGTTGACTGTGCGTACAGCACTTCTGGACGGCAACTGGCGGTGTTGGAGCCCAGGGACAGGTGGAGGAGGAGGAGGTTGGAGGAGGTAGGAGGGATTGCCACACACACAGCAGGGGAACAGCTGACGTTACTGAACCCCAATAACAGAGGAGGGACTGTTGACTGTGCGTACAGCACTTCTGGACGGCAACTGGCGGTGTTGGAGCCCAGGGACAGGTGGAGGAGGAGGAGGTTGGAGGAGGTTGGAGGGATTGCCACACACACAGCAGGGGAACAGCTGACGTTACTGAACCCCAATAACAGAGGAGGGACTGTTGACTGTGCGTACAGCACTTCTGGACGGCAACTGGCGGTGTTGGAGCCCAGGGACAGGTGGAGGAGGAGGAGGTTGGAGGAGGTAGGAGGGATTGCCACACACACAGCAGGGGAACAGCTGATGTTACTGAACCCCAATAACAGAGGAGGGACTGTTGACTGTGCGTACAGCACTTCTGGACGGCAACTGGCGGTGTTGGAGCCCAGGGACAGGTGGAGGAGGAGGAGGTTGGAGGAGGTAGGAGGGATTGCCACACACACAGCAGGGGAACAGCTGACGTTACTGAACCCCAATAACAGAGGAGGGACTGTTGACTGTGCGTACAGCACTTCTGGACGGCAACTGGCGGTGTTGGAGCCCAGGGACAGGTGGAGGAGGAGGAGGTTGGAGGAGGTAGGAGGGATTGCCACACACACAGCAGGGGAACAGCTGACGTTACTGAACCCCAATAACAGAGGAGGGACTGTTGACTGTGCGTACAGCACTTCTGGACGGCAACTGGCGGTGTTGGAGCCCAGGGACAGGTGGAGGAGGAGGAGGTTGGAGGAGGTAGGAGGGATTGCCACACACACAGCAGGGGAACAGCTGACGTTACTGAACCCCAATAACAGAGGAGGGACTGTTGACTGTGCGTACAGCACTTCTGGACGGCAACTGGCGGTGTTGGAGCCCAGGGACAGGTGGAGGAGGAGGAGGTTGGAGGAGGTAGGAGGGATTGCCACACACACAGCAGGGGAACAGCTGACGTTACTGAACCCCAATAACAGAGGAGGGACTGTTGACTGTGCGTACAGCACTTCTGGACGGCAACTGGCGGTGTTGGAGCCCAGGGACAGGTGGAGGAGGAGGAGGTTGGAGGAGGTAGGAGGGATTGCCACACACACAGCAGGGGAACAGCTGACGTTACTGAACCCCAATAACAGAGGAGGGACTGTTGACTGTGCGTACAGCACTTCTGGACGGCAACTGGCGGTGTTGGAGCCCAGGGACAGGTGGAGGAGGAGGAGGTTGGAGGAGGTTGGAGGGATTGCCACACACACAGCAGGGGAACAGCTGACGTTACTGAACCCCAATAACAGAGGAGGGACTGTTGACTGTGCGTACTGCACTTCTGGACGGCAACTGGCGGTGTTGGAGCCCAGGGACAGGTGGAGGAGGAGGAGGTTGGAGGAGGTAGGAGGGATTGCCACACACACAGCAGGGGAACAGCTGACGTTACTGAACCCCAATAACAGAGGAGGGACTGTTGACTGTGCGTACAGCACTTCTGGACGGCAACTGGCGGTGTTGGAGCCCAGGGACAGGTGGAGGAGGAGGAGGTTGGAGGAGGTAGGAGGGATTGCCACACACACAGCAGGGGAACAGCTGACGTTACTGAACCCCAATAACAGAGGAGGGACTGTTGACTGTGCGTACAGCACTTCTGGGCGGCAACTGGCGGTGTTGGAGCCCAGGGACAGGTGGAGGAGGAGGAGGTTGGAGGAGGTAGGAGGGATTGCCACACACACAGCAGGGGAACAGCTGACGTTACTGAACCCCAATAACAGAGGAGGGACTGTTGACTGTGCGTACAGCACTTCTGGACGGCAACTGGCTGTGTTGGAGCCCAGGGACAGGTGGAGGAGGAGGAGGTTGGAGGAGGTAGGAGGGATTGCCACACACACAGCAGGGGAACAGCTGACGTTACTGAACCCCAATAACAGAGGAGGGACTGTTGACTGTGCGTACAGCACTTCTGGACGGCAACTAGCGGTGTTGGAGCCCAGGGACAGGTGGAGGAGGAGGAGGTTGGAGGAGGTTGGAGGGATTGCCACACACACAGCAGGGGAACAGCTGACGTTACTGAACCCCAATAACAGAGGAGGGACTGTTGACTGTGCGTACAGCACTTCTGGACGGCAACTGGCGGTGTTGGAGCCCAGGGACAGGTGGAGGAGGAGGAGGTTGGAGGAGGTAGGAGGGATTGCCACACACACAGCAGGGGAACAGCTGACGTTACTGAACCCCAATAACAGAGGAGGGACTGTTGACTGTGCGTACAGCACTTCTGGACGGCAACTGGCGGTGTTGGAGCCCAGGGACAGGTGGAGGAGGAGGAGGTTGGAGGAGGTAGGAGGGATTGCCACACACACAGCAGGGGAACAGCTGACGTTACTGAACCCCAATAACAGAGGAGGGACTGTTGACTGTGCGTACAGCACTTCTGGATGGCAACTGGCGGTGTTGGAGCCCAGGGACAGGTGGAGGAGGAGGAGGTTGGAGGAGGTAGGAGGGATTGCCACACACACAGCAGGGGAACAGCTGACGTTACTGAACCCCAATAACAGAGGAGGGACTGTTGACTGTGCGTACAGCACTTCTGGACGGCAACTGGCGGTGTTGGAGCCCAGGGACAGGTGGAGGAGGAGGAGGTTGGAGGAGGTTGGAGGAGGTAGGAGTGATTGCCACACACACAGCAGGGGAACAGCTGACGTTACTGAACCCCAATAACAGAGGAGCGACTGTTGACTGTGCGTACAGCACTTCTGGACGGCAACTAGCGGTGTTGGAGCCCAGGGGCAGGTGGAAAAGCAGAGGAACACAATGTAGGCCGAAGCCTGAGAAAGTCGAAAGGGAACCTTTAACCCCCCCCCCAAGGCGTTTGTAGCTGAAAGAGCCAGCTTGTGCAGCACAAAAGATGCAAAAGGAAAAGGTGGCTCTTTTCATCATGCTCCTTGCAAACACAGAACTAAACACTTTTAAAATGTGTCCCCTGAAGCCGTGAAACCGTCCCGGAGGTGGGACTTTCCTTCGTAATATGACGCAGCACAGCCATCATTACTACCCCCCCGCCGCCGTGCCCCGGCTCCTCAGCGTTGTTTGATTCCGTCCCGGAGCCTGCGCTGTTATGTTATCCCGTGGCCAGGCACACTTAGCGCTGCCCATCTTCTGACATCATTTGGTGTCAGGCTGGCTGCGCCTGTGCGGCCGCGCTGGCCGAGAGCCCGCCTCGCAGTGTCTTCTGATGTAATCCCACTGGGGGCCTGGGATCCATGGCCATGCGCAGTGCATATCCTCGCCTCTCACTCCCCTCCCTACGGCTTCTTTTTCAGACTGTGCGGTGTCACGGCCGTGGCATGCTATTAGGGACCAGCTGACACCGAACAGTCTGAAGAAGCCATAGGGAGATGAGTGAGAGGTGGAGGTTCAGATATGCACTGCGCATGTCCATAGATCCCAGGCCCCCAGTGGGATTAAATCAGAAGACACTGCGAGGCGGGCTCTCGGCCAGCGTGGCCGCACAGGCGCAGCCAGCCTGACACCAAATGATGCCAGAAGACGGGCAGCGCTAAGTGTGCCTGGCCACGGGATAACATAACAGCGCAGGCTCCGGGACGGAATCAAACAACGCTGAGGAGCCGGGGCGCGGCGCCGGGGGGGTAGGAATGACGGCTGTGCTGCGTCATATTACGAAGGAAAGTCCCACCTCCGGGACGGTTTTACGGTATCAGTGGACACATTTTATAAGTGTTAAGTTTTGCGTGTGCAAGGAGCAAAACCAAAATAGCTACCTTTTTCCTTGTGCAGCATTACTGCTGCACAAGGTGGCTCTTTCAGTAACAAACGCCTTGGGGGGGGGGGACAGATTCCCTTACATTTCAGTTGTTGTGTCAGCGTGGCGGTCGCATGACACATTGCCGGCTACACAGCTGGGGATCAGCTGACGTTACTGAAACCCAATAACACTGGGTCGTATGTTTTGACTGTGCAGACGGCACATCTGAGCCTCAACTGGCGGTGTTGGAGCCCAGGAATTTAAGTTCAGGTGGTAGAAAGATGAACACAACAGGAGACCTGGATAACGTATACAGTGACCTAATTATTTAATCAGGAGGAGGAGTGGCAAATTCCTGCGAGATCCAGGCCTTGTTCATTTTCAGGAAAGTAAGCCGGTCAACGTTATCGGAGGATAGTCGCATGCGACGGTCAGTTAGTACACCACCTGCAGCACTAAAGACATGTTCCGATAATACACTGGCCGCAGGGCAAGACAGCACCTCCAATGCATACTGGCTTAGCTCTGGCCATGTATCCAGCTTTGAGACCCAAAACTTGAAAGGGGAAGAGCCGTCTGGGAGTACAGCAAGAGGGCAAGACATGTAGTCTGTCACCATCTGACGGAACCGTTGCCTCCTGCTGACTGGAGCCGTCTGTGATGGTGTAGACTTTTGTGGGGGGCACAGAAAACTGTGCCACAGTTGGGCCATACTGGTCTTGCCTTGGGCAGAGGCACTGCTTCTGCTCCCTCTTTGTGCAGAGCCTCCACCACTGCCTGGACGCACTGAGCTGCTTTGGAATGCACTAGCAGCACTTCTCTCAGTTGGAATGGAGAAGATGATGGAACTGACCAGTGTGTCTTGGTACTCCCGCATTTTTCGCTCCCGGTTCAACGGTGTGATGAGGCTTTCTACGTTGTCCCGGTAGCGAGGATCGAGGAGGGTGAACACCCAATAATCAGACATGTTGAGAATGTGGTCGATGCGGCGGTCGTTTCTCAGGCACTGCAGCATGTAATCCACCATGTGCTGCAGACTGCCAACTGCCCAAGAAACGCTGTCCCCAGCTGGAGGCGTGATCTCTGCCCGCTCGTCATCACCCCACCCTCGCTGTACACACTGAGTACTGGACAATTCGGGAACTCCCTCCTCTGGACGGATGTCTTCCTCCTCCATTGACTCCTCCTTATCCTCCTCACAAACTGTCCCCTGCCTACGCGTTTGTGAGGAACCACGTGGCGCTGACTGTCCAGAAGATGATGGAAGTGGTGAATCCTCATCCTCCACCTCTTCCACAACATCATCCCTTAGCGCTTGCAGTGATTTTTCAAGCAGGCAGATAAGGGGGACAGTCATGCTGACTAGTGCATCATCTGCACTCGCCATCCGCGTGGAATAATCAAAGGGACGCAAAACCTGGCAGACATCCTTCATAGTGGCCCACTCTGTGGTTGTGAAGTCTGTACGGCGCTGACTGCGACTTTTTTGCACCTGATACAGCTGGTACTCCATTACAGCTTGCTGCTGCTCACACAACCGCTCCAACATATGTAACGTGGAATTCCACCTGGTAGGTAGGTCACATATGATGCGATGTTCCGGCAGGCGGTGTCGGCGCTGCAGAGCCGCAATGCGCGCTTTTGCCGTGCTGGAACGCCGCAAGTGAGCACACTCTAGGCGGACCTTGTGCAGCAGTGCATCAAGATCCGGATAGTCCCTCAAAAAACTCTGCACGACCAAATTGAGCACATGTGCCAGACATGGGATGTGAGTGAGGTTGCCGAGGCCCAGGGCTGCCACCAGATTTCGGCCATTATCACACACTACCATGCCTGGCTGGAGATTCGCTGGCTCAAACCACACATCGCTCTCCTGCTTGATGGCATTCCAGAGCTCCTGCGCTGTGTGGCTACGATTCCCCAAAAAAATTAATTTCAAGACGGCCTGTTGACGTTTGGCCACGGCTGTGCTCATGTCGGTCGTAACAGGTACACGTTCATCACGGGTCCATGTGGAGGTGGACTGTGACGGCTCCTGCAGCGATGATTCTGAGGAACTGGTGTAAGAGGAGGAGTCAATGCGTACAGAATGGATTCCTGCAATCCTTGGAGTGGGCAGGACACGTCCTGCGCCACTCGCACGGTCTGTACCCGGCTCAACTACATTAACCCAATGGGCAGTGAGGGAAAGGTATCGCCCCTGTCCATGTTGACTGGTCCACGCATCGGTGGTGAGGTGGACCTTGCTACTGACGGCGTTCAGTAGCGCGTGTTTTATGTGTCCCTCCACATGCTTGTGCAGGGCAGGGACGGCTTGCCTGCTGAAGTAAAAGCGGCTGGGCACACTGTACTGTGGGACTGCCAATGACATCAAGTCACGGAAGCTGTCAGTCTCCACCAGCCTGAATGACAGCATTTCCAGTGACAGAAGTTTGGCAATGCCTGCAGTCAGAGCCTGTGCTCGTGGGTGGTTTGACGAGAAAGGCCGCCTTTTCTCCCATGCCTGTACTACCGATGGCTGTAGACTGGGCTGGGAGTGTGTGGTTGACTGGGAAAGTGGTGCTGCGGGTGGAATGACAGCGGGTCTCTGGACAACAGGGCCAGAGGTTCTTCCACGGCGATCCTGGGAGGAAGCCGAACCAGCTGCGTGTGAGCTAGAGGAAGAGGCAACACGAGCTGAAGAGGTGGTAGCTGCCGCTGTTGGTTGGCCTAGCTCTTCAGTGTGTTTGTCTAACTCCGCCGGGTGCCTGTTGCGCACATGTTTCCACATGTTGGAGGTATTGAGGTTGGCGACTTTTTGACCTCTTTTGATTTTTTGATGACACACCTTGCATCTGACATAGCAAATGTCATCTGCAACTGTGTCAAAAAAGGACCAGGCACTGCAAGTCTTGGGAGCCCCCCTTTTGACTTTTGGAAGAGACATGCTCCTTACGGGTGCCAAAGCGGAGGCTGCAGGATCCGCAGTCTTCCCCCTCCCTCTCCCTCTTTGGGCCGTACGGGGAATCTCTTCCTCAGAGCTGCTCCCACCACCTTCCTGTCCCTGACGCCAAGATGGGTCAAGGACCTCATCATCTACACTACCCTCTGCCCCCAACTGCTCCTCCTGGGTAGTCTCAGCAGCAGAGCACGCACCAGTAAGTGGCACCTGAGTGTCATCATCAGCTGATGCAGCCTGCGAGGTGGTGACCGGAGCCACTGGCCCACCCGCCTCTTCAGAGGAAGACAGAAAAAGCTGTTGGGCATCACTGCACCCTGCCTCTTCTTCCATTTCTCCAATGCTGCTTGGCTGGCCCCCTGTTTCCAAGCCAAGAGATGATTCAGAGAACAGAAGTAGAGACTGCTCCTGTCCTGGGATCTCTGTCTGCCTGGGCAATTTTGCAGGTGGTGAAGAGACAGATGGCTGCTCTCCAGTGCTCTGTGTCTGAGAGGATGTGGCACTAATGGAAGTTGATGCATTAGCTGCCATCCATCCCACAACGGCTTCAATTTGGTCTTCACGCAGCAGCGGTGTACGGCGCTCGGCGACAAAGCTGCGCATGAACGACTGTTCCCTTGTGAAAGTGGGTGCTGATGACTCACCGGTGCCCGCAGCAGGCACAGAATCCCCACGTCCCCTCCCTGCTCCGCGCCCACGCCCACGCCCACGTGCCTTACTCACTGCCTTCTTCATCTTGGTTGACTGATAAAGATAAGCAGAAAAGTACTAACGGCTTTGTGTGCTTATTCCTGAGCAACTCCTCCTAACAGGTATAAGACACACTAATTTTCTAAAGTGTGGACTAGACTTGAATATGAGCTAATGTGGCCTACACAAATGTAAAGTGGTGTAACTGGTGTGTTTGGTGAACTTTATTATTTATTTATTTTTTTGGGGCTGAACTGACAACGGATAGAGCTGCAATCACACGGAGACCGTGCAGACAGCCGTAAACGGCGCTGCAAGGCCCAAAAACCCTCCTCTACTTTATCCTATGTAGTGTTTTTCCACAAATTAGCTGGAGACGGGTGGAAAGACACTAATAGGATTTTTTAAAATAAATTAGCAGCAGACTACACTACTTTGAAAAAAAAGAAAATTGATTTGGCGGTATGACGCAGTGAAAAACCCTGAGCTGCAGACAACCAGGCTACGGCTGCTCACAGACTACAGGGCGAGCTGCAGTCACACGGAGACCGTGCAGACAGCCGTAAACGGCGCTGCAAGGCCCAAAAACCCTCCTCTACTTTATCCTATGTAGTGTTTTTCCACAAATTAGCTGGAGACGGGTGGAAAGACACTAATAGGATTTTTTAAAATAAATTAGCAGCAGACTACACTACTTTGAAAAAAAAGAAAATTGATTTGGCGGTATGACGCAGTGAAAAACCCTGAGCTGGAGACAACCAGGCTATAGCTGCTCACAGATTACAGGGCGAGCTGCAGTCACACGGAGACCGTGCAGACAGCCGTAAACGGCGCTGCAAGGCCCAAAAACCCTCCTCTACTTTATCCTATGTAGTGTTTTTCCACAAATTAGCTGGAGACGGGTGGAAAGACACTAATAGGAATTTTTGGAAAAAATGTGCAGCAGCCTGCACTACTTCAAAAAAAAAAAAAAAAAGGACAGTATGAGGCAATGAACCACCCTCCCTGAACTGAATACAACCAGCTATGGATGGCCTATGTGGCTGCACTCAGACTAGAGAGTGGGCTGCACTCACACACACACACAGAGAGACCTTGCAGATCGCTGTGAAAACAGCGCTACAAGGCAAAAGGAAGGTGAATAGTAGGTGAACACAGCGGTTGCTAAATTAGCCTTTGGAAAGCACAAAGAAGCAAATCGCTATCTCTAAACTGTCCCTCAGTCAGCAAACAGCGTCCTGTCACTAACTGAATTCACAGCAGAGTGATCGCAAAATGGCGCCAGCGACTTTTAAACTGCATCATGACATCATTTCAGCAGCCAATCACAGCCTTGCCAGTAGTTTCATGCCCTCCATGCTAAACAGGATGTGCCCACACTTGGAATCTTTCTCATTGGCTGAATTTCTGAATTTTGAATCATTGAACTTCCGATTCCGGTATCCGATACGCGCCAAGTATCGGAATCCCGGTATCGGAATTCCGATACCGCTAGTATCGGCCGATACCCGATACTTGCGGTATCGGAATGCTCAACACTATTCTTCACATCAAATACCCTTTATTTCTTTAACTATTAGATATGGCTTGCACAAATCTGGCAACAGGCCTAGTCACTAAATACAGAGCGTATTTTTGAACCACAAAACTTGGGTACCAGTAACAGATATAAAACTGTGTTTATATTTGTGGTATTTCTTCACATCAAATACCCTTTATTTCTTCAACTATTAGATATGGCGTGCACAAATCTGGCAACAGGCCTAGTCACTAAATACAGAGCGTATTTTTGAACCACAAAACTTGGGTACCAGTAACAGATATAAAACTGTGTTTATATTTGTGGTATTTCTTCACATCAAATACCCTTTATTTCTTTAACTATTAGATATGGCGTGCACAAATCTGGCAACAGGCCTAGTCACTAAATACAGAGCGTATTTTTGAACCACAAAACTTGGGTACCAGTAACAGATATAAAACTGTGTTTATATTTGTGGTATTTCTTCACATCAAATACCCTTTATTTCTTTAACTATTAGATATGGCGTGCACAAATCTGGCAACAGGCCTAGTCACTAAATACAGAGCGTATTTTTGAACCACAAAACTTGGGTACCAGTAACAGATATAAAACTGTGTTTATATTTGTGGTATTTCTTCACATCAAATACCCTTTATTTCTTTAACTATTAGATATGGCGTGCTATAAAAATGCAATTTTTATCTAATGCGGTTTTTTGGACACACAAAACCTTGGATTAGAATGTAGGGTATTCTATACTATATACGGTATATATACTATATATGTGGCAGAATTGCGTATTCTGTACACTGCGCTTATGTGTACGCTAAACAAATATTTTTGGGCCAGGTGTGGTATATCTGTATCACTCAAAAATGCATTTTTATATCTTATGCGGTTTTATTTTTAGGCCGCAAATATTTCCTTTTTTAATTTATTAATTATTGTTATTAATTAATATTATTATTATTAAATGAGGTGACAGCGTGTGCTGTACCACTCTACGGAGTCTGAGGCACTACAAGTCCCAGACAGCAGCACAAATGAGGTTACAGCGTGTGCTGGAGTCTGAGGCACTACAAGTCCCAGACAGCAGCACAAATGAGGTTACAGCGTGTGCTGGAGTCTGAGGCACTACAAGTCCCAGACAGCAGTACAAATGAGGTTACAGACAGCGTGTGCTGGAGGCTAAATGGAGTCTGAGGAACATCCAGCAGCCGATATTCTAATAGTGCGGCGTTCGCCCAAAATGGCGGACGCCGCACTATAAAGCCCAGCCTAATGCACACACGATCCCTGCCTAATGCCTAATGCCTATAAAGATTGACTTGGAGACTGAGATTGAGACTTGGCACTGAGACAGTGAGTGCGCAGCTAAGATGGCGGCCGCTGCACTCCTGGTCCCAGCTGCCACACAGCTAGCCAGCAAATACAAGAGAGGACTAGTAGTAGTAAACGTAGATTAGCCCTGACAAGGGCTGTTGATTTCTGCACCCTGCCTGCCTGATTAATTCTGGTCTTTGTCCCTGCTCTAGTCCCTATCAATTCCCAGTCCCCCCAGCACGTCTGTCCCTATGCTCTTTCACACTGCAAATGGCTGAAAGCGCCGAACATAATGAAAGCAGTCTATTGGCTGGTCAGGTCACCTGATCTGGCCAGCCACTCACTGCTCTCGTCTTGTACATGTCCCTACGTCATGCTAGTAGCTTAGAAGGCTCACCTAACATGATTGGCTCCTTGAAAAACCGCCAAAAATGAGAAAAACAAAAACGAGATTTCACTCGAGTACCGCGAGATGTTCGGCCGAATACCGAACACCTTCGAACGCCCTAATGTCCGATCGAACACCAGGTTCGAGTGAACACGTTCGCTCATCACTACTCGGGACATGTGGAGCCTTCTGACTGTCCTGGGGTAGATTCTGTGGTGGATTGGTTGCAGCAGATCTGGAATCATGTGGTGGACAACTTAAAGTTGTCACAGGAGAAGGCTCAGCGTTTTGCCAACCGCCGCCGCGGTGTGGGTCCCCGACTTCGTGTTGGGGATTTGGTATGGCTGTCTTCTCGATTTGTTCCTATGAAGGTCTCCTCTCCTAAATTTAAGCCTCGCTTCATCGGTCCTTACAAGATATTGGAAATCCTTAATCCTGTGTCCTTTCGCTTGGATCTTCCGGTGTCGTTTGCCATTCACAACGTGTTCCATAGGTCTTTGTTGCGGCGGTACGTTGTACCTGTGGTTCCTTCTGTTGAGCCTCCTGCTCCGGTGTTGGTTGAGGGCGAGTTGGAGTACGTGGTGGAGAAGATCTTGGATTCTCGTCTCTCCAGACGGAGGCTTCAGTATCTGGTCAAGTGGAAGGGCTATGGTCAGGAGGATAATTCCTGGGTGGTTGCTTCTGATGTGCATGCGGCCGATTTAGTTCGTGCCTTTCACGCTGCTCATCCTGATCGCCCTGGTGGTCTTGGTGAGGGTTCGGTGACCCCTCCTTAAGGGGGGGTACTGTTGTGAATTAGACTTTTTGGCTCCCTCTTGTGGTTACTAGTGATATGACTCTGGTATTGTCTTTCCTCAGTTTGGCACCCACCTGGGTCGTTAGTCCAGGGGTGTTGCTATATAAACTTCCTGGATCCTTAGTCCAGTGCCTGGCATCGTTGTAATCAGATCCTTTCTGTTTGCTCCTGTCTGATGGTCCTGGTTCGTGCATAATTAAGCTAAGTCCTGCTTCTTTGTTTTTTGGTTATTTGCTTTGCTCTTATTTTTGGTCCAGCTTGTACTAAATGTGATTCCTGACTTTGCTGGAAGCTCTAGGGGACTGGTGTTCTCCCCCCGGGCCGTTAGACGGTTCGGGGGTTCTTGAATATCCAGCGTGGATATTTTGATAGGGTTTTTGCTGACCATATAAGTCATCTTACTATATTCTGCTATTAGCTAGTGGGCCTCTCTTTGCTAAATACCTAGCTCATTCTTATGTTTGTCTTTTCCTCTTACCTCACCGTTATTATTTGTTGGGGGCTTGTATCCAACTTTTGGGGTCTTTTCTCTGGAGGCAAGAAAGGTCTTTCTTTTCCCTTCTAGGGTTAGTTAGTTCTCCGGCTGGCGCGAGACGTCTAGAACCAACGTAGGCACGTTCCCCGGCTGCTGCTATTTGTGGTGCTAGGATTAGATATATGGTCAGCTCAGTTACCACTGCCCTATGAGCTGGTTTTTTGTGTTTGCAGACTTAGTAATTATTTCTGAGACCCTCTGCCATTGGGGTCATAACAGGACACACACTACTACAACAAATTGGAGTCGGATCCTACACAGGACTATAACAAGGAACTAAGCAAGTTGGTATCTTGTCTGTCTGACGAATACATAAGAGCCGATGACCTGATACTAGAAAGTCCAAGAATAGGGACATTCTACATGCTTCCCGAAATCCACAAATCTGGAAATCCAGGAAGACCAATTATTTCATGTGTGGGCACCCTAACTGAGCAGGTATCTGGATGGGTAGAGGGTATTCTTAAACTACTGGTACAGGATACACCCAGCTTCATTCAGGACACAACTGACCTACTGAATAAACTATCAGCAATAGGTCCTATTCCAGAAGGAACCATCCTGGCCACCATGGATGTGGAATCTTTGTACTCTAATATCCCACACCAGGATAGATTAAATGCCTGCAAATTCTTCATGGAAAACACAGGGACTGATGCAGACTCTGTGGTGAAACTTATAAAATTCATCCTCACCCACAATTACTTTGAGTTTGACAACATGATATATCTACAGGAGACTGGCACAGCTATGGGAAGTAAAATGGCTCCGCAGTATGCAAATCTTTTCATGGCCAAGCTTGAAAGCGACTTTTTGTCCTCATGTCCCATCAGGCCTCTGGCCTACTACCGCTACATTGATGATATTTTAATCATCTGGAAGGAGTCTGAGCCACAGCTAAAGACATTCCATGAACAGTTTAATCAATCTCATCCTACCATCAACTTGACAATCAACTACTTCTGTACTAAAATTAACTTTTTGGACACCATCATTAAGCTGCAAAACAATGAAATAGAGACATTCCTGTATCAGAAGCCAATCGACCGTCCAACATACCTTAAATGGGACAGTTTCCATCCAAAACACATAAAAAATTCTATTGTCTACAGCCAAGCCATCAGATACAATCATATATGTTCCAACCCCATGGATAGAGATGAACATCTTGGTTGCCTCAGAAAGGCTTTTTTGAATCAGGGCTATCATCCAAGAACAATTGAAAACCAGATCACAAGAGCCACCAGAATATCAAGGAATCACCTGCTACATTACAAAGCTAAAGAAGAAAATAACCGGGTACCTCTAGTAGTCACTTACAATCCAAATCTGGAGGTGCTAAGGGGAGCTGCACGGAAATTACAACCTTTACTGCAAAAAGATGCCCGATTACAATCCATTTTTCCAGACTCCCCACTACTGTGTTTTAGACAGCCCCCAAATGTAAGAAGTATTATTGTCAGAAGCTCGCTGTCCTCTCCAACAGCTGCAGGAACCTTTCCTTGCAACCAGACAGAAAAAAATGTAAAACCTGTCCATTTATAATGACCACAGACAAGATAAAGATCCCAATTCACATTAGGACTACAAGATACCAGGTACTTTCAGCTGTGTCACTTCTAATGTGGTGTAATTATTTGTACTAATTGTCCAACTGGGGGGTCTGTATGTTGGGGAAACAGGGCAGAAACTGAGAACAAGGATAAATTCTCACCGCCACACAATAAAAGAAAAAAAATGGATCTACCTGTGGCCAAACATTTCTGTATGTCTGATCATAGCACCATGGACCTGAAATTACTTATATTGAAAGTTAACTTAAAATCTCAGAGAGACAGGAGAATCTCGGAGTATAAATTTATGAAAACCTTTGACACACTTAGTGCAGGAATTAATGTGTCACATGGATTTATGTATTTTTACATCAATTAAGGAATTTGCACTCAGACCTTATGGGGCATCATAACACAATAACAGACCCCAATCAGAGGACAACAAAACATTCACTCCTTATCTAAGAACTTTCCAATATTTATGGACACAACTGTTTATCACTCTCCCATAATGACAGCTCTGTGCTGTGTTGTGTATAAATATGTGATTCTTCAGAATTTCTTTTAGTCTATGCCTGATGAAGAGGCCTGAGTAGTCTCGAAAGCTTGAAAATTTGTTACCAGCTTTTCAGTTAGCCATTAAAAGGTATCAATCACTGAGGACTCTCAATTCTAAATATTTTTTTAACATGGTACCAGGAACTGATAACCACTGCAATCAATGCCTGTTTGTTGCTCGGTCGCTTACTAGAAACCAATAGCTTTAATCTTGACCACAGATTTTCAATAGGGTTCAGATCAGGACTGTTTCCTGGCCATGAAAGCACAGAAATTTGTTTCCTTTCAAACCATTTTAGACATTACCTTGCATTGTGACATAGTGCTCTATCCTGTTAAAAAATAATTTCAGTCTGTTCCTTGCTAAGGTCATGATTTGATGGGAGGAGCTTTGGTTCAAGGACAACATGAATATACAGTATTTTGAAGCATTTACAGCTCCCTTAAGTACCTGTATTCTTCGAATTCCATGCAAGGGCACACAGACCCATATCATAACACTCTCAGGATGTTTCATTGTTGCTGTCATACACTTTGGAAGACAGTCTTCCTTTGGCCTTCTCCGAACATAGCGTACTCCGTCACTACCAAAAAGTGATATTCTTGTTTCATCGCTCCAGATTACTTTCTTCCAATCTACAGTTGTCCATCTAAGATGTTCTTTGGCCCAGGAAATTCTCTTCTCTGTTTAAGATTTAGCAATGGCTTTTTCCTTGGTGTTTGTGTTTTCAGACCGGCATCAAGTAATCGGCGATGTACTGTTCTATCCAGCACCAAAACTTCTCCATCCTGCAAGAACTGGTTGACTTCCTTGGCTGATGCTCTTCTGTTTTGCAAGGCTAACCAGACAAATCTTCTGTTTGTTTTTGGAGTTGTTGCATTTTTCCTTCCCTTCCACTCCTAGTTTTGATGCTGCAACTATCAGCAAAACAGGAACAAAGCTTTTGCACTCCAGAAGCAGTGACTCCACCACCCATCTGTTCGGTGTCGAGTTCCCGCCTCTGCACAGGGGGAATCTCGAACCATCTCCGCTGCGGTCTCTCATTCTTCTCCAGCCGCAGTGGAGTCTGCTCAGCGGAGACGTCGGTCCCAGCGTCTTGCTCAGTCTCACTCTGTACATAGGGTTACTGCTGCTTTTCCAGCTTCTGCCATTGAAGCCAGTGCTGGGCAGTGGCAAGCAGACGTTTTTAGGACTAAGTCCTGCTTTTCCCCTTCTGAGCATGCCCAGGGCAAGATCTCCCATTAGAGATCGAGGGTCACATGCTCAGATACTGCAGCAGATCCCATTGGTCCTCCAGGAATGTCCTGAAGGTGCTCAACTTCTGTGACAGCTTCCCATTGGCCCTTCTGGGAAGGTCCTGTACATGCTGCAGCTATAAAAGGTTCACATGACCGCACGGCCATGCGCTAGTGTACATTTGTATATGTGTGTGTGTGTTGATGAGTGCAAGTCGTCCTTAAATATCCCATCCCTATTGAATGACTGCTCGCGTAAGGTGGATGATTGCTATTTAGCGCCCGACTTAGCCATCAGCATGTAACACACAAAACAGCGTCTATTGATATGACCGCCAGTGCGGCGCCGTGCGCTTTCACAGCGCTTTCCTGACCCAAGCCTGGGTGGTTAGTGGTGTCCGCCAGTGCGGCACCGCACGCACTCTCGTACATCTTTATTAATATTATTTCTTTCTCTCTGACACCCCAGTTGCGGTGTCGAGCGCAAGAGGTCTATATGAACTCAAATCCTGTGTCTTGGGATTGCGTTCTGGGACTCCTTGCTTGCACTCTTGGTGCGGTACCGTGGCCCTGTGACGCAACAGGGTTCGCTTCCTCCACACAGGGTGAAGTTAACCCATGTGTGTATCCACATTGTACCGCCATATAGTCCGTCATTACTTAGCAGCAGGTTCCATCTCTGCACGGTGGACCCCGGGCTGCGAACACACCTTACTCTATCTTCCTAATTATTTGGTGCATTCTGCTAGCCCTAACACCATCTTCTAGCAATTTCTCTGAAACTGTATCCCTCCTTCCTCAAAACAATAGCTGTAGCTTTCTTTTTTGGATACCAATCAGACGTCTTTGTGGCTGGCATGATTAAAATCTAAAAAGCAATCATTCAGGAGTTTGTAAGCTCAAAATAGACATTTATAATTATTCAGTTAAAAAATTAAATTGAAATATTAATAAAATACAAGAAATAAAAATTCTTAATAGTTTGTAAAGAAATTAAAGCCTGTTGGACCTATACTAAAAAGATCAAGTGACGACTGTAGCTTTAAAGCACTATTTTTAATTTAATGCAGACATAAAGAAAAGTTAACGTATACCGTATATACTCGAGTATAAGCCGAGATTTTCAGTCCACTTTTTTGGGCTGAAAGTGACCCTCTCGGCTTATACTCGAGTCAGTGTCGGTGTGGGGTCGGCGGGTGAGGTGGAGCGGCAGCTGTGATATACTTACCTGCTCCTGGCGCTGTCCCTACATGTCCCATGGTCTCCGGGCAGCGCTTCCTGTGTTCAGCGGTCACGTGGTACCGCTCATTAAAGTAATGAATATGCACGCATATTCATTACTCTAATGAGCGGTACGTGACCGCTGAACACAGGAAGATGCCGTCGGCTCCCGGAGACCATCTGACAGTGAGACGCTGCCAGGGGACCGCGCCGGGAGCAGGTGAGTATATCAGGGGAGTGGGAGCATTGCGCGATAGTCACCTTCCTCGTTCCATCGCTGCGCGCTACTCTGTCTTCCGTCCTCTGGCTGTGACTGTACAGGTCAGAGGGCGCAATGATGCGATTAGTGTGTGCGCCGCCCTCTGCCTGAACAGTCAGTGCCGAGGATGGAAGACAGAGCAGCGCGCAGCGATGGAACGTGGAAGGTGACTATCGCAAGTGCCGGGGGCCTGAGCGAAGAGAGGTAAGTATGTGATTTTTTTTTATTTTAATCACAGCAACAGCAAATGGGGCAAATGTATATGGCATATATGAGGAGCATCTTATGGGGCATATATGAGGAGCATCTTATGGGGCATATATGAGGAGCATCTTATGGGACATAATGTGTGGAGCATCTCATGGGGCCCCTAATGTGTGGAGCATCTCATGGGGCCACAATGTATGGAGCATCGTATGGGGCATAATGTGTGGAGCATCTCATGGGGCCCCTAATGTGTGGAGCATCTCATGGGGCCACAATGTATGGGGCCATAATGTGTGGAGCATCTCATGGAGCCATAATGTATGGAGCATCTCATGGGGCCATAATGTGTGGAGCATCTTATGGGGCATAATGTGTGGAGCATCTCATGGGGCCATAATGTGTGGAGCACCTTATGGGGCCATAATGTGTGGAGCATTTTATGGGGCCATAACGTGTGGAGCATCTCATGGGGCCACAATGTATGGAGCATCTCATGGGGCCATAATGTGTGGAGCATCTTATGGGGCAATAATGTGTGGAGCATCTTATGGGGCCATAATGTGTGGAGCATCTCATGGGGCCATAATGTATGGAGCATCTCATGGGGCCATAATGTGTGGAGCATCTTATGGGGCCATAATGTGTGGAGCATCTTATGGGGCCATCAACCTTTATGCAGCATTGTATGGGGCAAATGTTTCTATGGAGCATCTTATGGGGCCATTATTAACCTTTGTGCAGCATTATATGGGGTATATTTTAATATGGAGCATCTTATGGGGCCCATCATGAACTGTATGGAGCATTATATGGGGCTCCTGATTCAATATGGATATTCAAAAACACTCAACCTACTGATGTCTCAATTAATTTTACTTTTATTGGTATCTATTTTTATTTTTGACATTAACCGGTAGCTGCTGCATTTCCCACCCTAGGCTTATACTCGAGTCAATAAGTTTTCCCAGTTTTTTGTGGCAAAATTAGGGGGGTCGGCTTATACACGGGTCGGCTTATACTCGAGTATATACGGTAACTAAAAATGTTTTAATTTTACTCACAGAGAACAAAGTCCAGTATTTCTTGTCAAAATTATAAAAACTACCAACAAAATATCAAAAGCAAGTCTCCCGATATCTTTAGTAACAGATTGCGTGCCTGGGCTATAAATATAATTACGCAATCAAGCAAGTAATATCGACGAAAGTTCCAGAAGCCTCGAAAATTATTAAAAACTTCAAGTGTATCCACAATTTTGGCCACTTGTGTATATGAATATGGCATGCATTATACTATTATGGATGACTATGGGGCAATATGGAGAGACATGGAGGAAGTATTGATAGACATGAGGCAGAATGAGAGGACACGTGGGGTCCAGAATGTGGGATATATACTAGAGACATCACTGGTAAGTCAGTGTATTACCTGTACACTGACAATATACACTGTATGCTATATATAGAGCTCCTGTCTATAATGTCACTGGTGATCCCTGTATTACCTGTACACTGACACTATATACAGAGCTCCTGTGTATAATGTCACTGGTGATCACCATATTATCTGTGCAGTCATACTATATACAGAGCTCCTGTGTATAATGTCACTGGTGATCACTATATTACCTGTACACTGACACTACATAGAGAGCTCCTGTGTATAATGTCACTGCTGATCACTGTATATTACCTGTATGCTGACACTATATACAGAGCTCCTATATATAATGTCACTGGTGATCACTGTATAACATGTACACTGACACTAAACACTGTGTACTATATACAAAGCTCCTGTGTATAATGGCACTTATGGTAAAGTTTGTATTTTTTATTAATGATCAGTATTGTAGTATTCAGTCACTATGTGGTTATAATATGTGGTCCGGCATGGTGTGGCTGTATTTGTCCCTTGTATGTGGTATTATTCAGTAACTATGTGGTGGTAATATGTAGTCCGACCATGGTGTAGCCATATTTGTCCTTTGTATGTGGTATTATTCAGTCACTATGTGGTAGCAATATGTTATCCAGCCATGGAGTGATGGTATTTGTCCCTTATATGTAGTATTATTTGGTAACTATGTGGTGCTAATATGTGGTCCGGCCATGGTGTGGCCGTATTTGTCTCTTGTATGTGCTATTATTCAGTCACTATGTGGTAGTAATATGTGGTCTGGCCATGGAATGATGGTATTTGTCCCTTCTATGTAGTATTATTCGGTTACTATGTGGTGATAACATGTGGTCCGGCCATGGTTTGGCCGTATTTGTCCCTTGCATGTGGTATTATTTGGTCACTATGTGGTAGTAAAATGTGGTCCAGCCATGGTGTGATGGTATTTGTCCCTTCTATATGGTATTATTCTGTTACTATGTGGTGGTAATATGTGGTCCGGGCATGGTGTGACAGTATTAGTCCCTTGTATGGTATTATTGTTCATTTTAAAAATATGTGACACATTCCCTTAAAGAAACATAAATAAAAATGTACCTAAAAAGAGTATTGGATATTTTAACAAATATTGAATAATTTAGAGTAGACTAGGGCCCAGCCAAAAGAGTCTACTTTGTCGTGGTGGCGGCTTAAATAAATCTTTTAGCCAAAGCAAAAGCTGCTGGCTATGTATGTGATCTGGTGTTAGATGGGAATAGATGTGTGAATGGTGAGGAAGGGGTGCAGATGTGGAATTTTTCTATGAGTGGGCAGTGGGATTGTGGAAGGTTTGAGGGTTGGAGGCGCAGGTAGGGTGGAGCCTGGATGGAGTCTCAAGGGGGTCCGAAAATTTTGCCAGTATAAGGTCCAGAAATTTCTGTTGGCAGCCCTGACCCTCCTTATAGACAAACATATCTGATCTGATGGAACCTTGTGGCAGTGCTATGTGCGTGAGCCCTAAAAATAAAAAAAATAAAAAATGAATGAGCATATGAGTTGATGATCTATACTTTGTCAAGCAAAAGGTCCAGCACCATAAATTTAGAATAAGCTAAAGTTATATCTAGAGAGAGCAGAGACACAAAAGTTATGTGCAATGTTCACCAATATGGGCCTCAATTCTATCCTTTATATGTCTCATCAGATGCTTTAGTGCATATACCTCCTCAAACTATGGCTACTGTCATCTCAGAGCTGCCACTGAACTGCAATAATAGATGATTTACTTCTATGCTATCGTATTTGCATGAAGTTCATAATTACGGTAGGTGAAGTAGCTGGACGACAATATTACCAGCAAGAGACAATATCATTGTCGTGCACAGCAACTTCCAGAAACACTAATGTGGATCATTTGTCAGAGTAAGTACGGCCATCAACTTCCATCTGACATTCTGATGCAGTATAAGACTTCAGCATTTGTATCAGTCATCTGCTAAGGAGTCAATCGTGTTTGTGCTTTATATAGTGAATGACTATTTACCCCTTAATTAAATCTCTATAGAACTAATAAACTTTTCAACATTTGCAGTTTGTTTCACCTGATATTGCTCTCTGAAAAGGTCATGAGTCATGACTCATGACAAAACCCTCTGTAGTAAAAGTTGCCATTTACAGCTTTAATATGGTTGCTTTGTATCCAAAGTAGCAAAATTCAATATGTATGCATAGTATTTGCTGGGCAGATAAAGAATAATCCATGTAAACTATAACCCAAGGCCATTGATGCATTAATTTATACAGTACAACTTATTTATTAAAGCTCTGTAGTAGTCTTAAATTGAACGATGGGTTATTTGGAGCATGTCACAACATTGGTAGGTCTATGTTATATATATGTGTTATGCATATCTATTAATTATGGGATAACCTTACCCCAACTGATGGAACAAAAGGACAACACGATAATTCTTATAAAAATATAGCGATTTATTGAATTGTCTTCATAAAACTGTTATTGTAGAAAAAAACAGAATATATGAAGAAGTTATAATAAAATAGACCATTTGTCAATGGTCAATCTGTTAGATCAGTTGATGAGAATATTTCACTCATGTTTCTTTGCATCTTGAATGTAGAACTAGCATCAGCTGTTTGTGTCTGTCAATGAAACAGTCCAAGTCCAAGCAGAGGCGTGTGGAAACCTCGTAACTATCATGAAATTTTATGTATACACGCACAGGCACAGAGTTTTTTTACTGTCCTTCATAAACTTCTCAACTCAAAATGGAATCAGCTTTCTTCAACACAAATGAATTACAAAACAGTCTCTTCTTTGGGTAAGGCAAAATAATCAAATGGTGTAACCAACTTCATGTCACAGGAACCTTTCAGATTAGAACATAGACAATCCACCATGAACTGTCTTTCACTAGCCTCAGCACAACCACACTCAGAGCTGGTCCAGCTACCTTTTATTAGGCCTTTAACACTTGGACTGGACTTTGGGAGCAACCTTCCCCACCCAGGCTCTTGTGGTCGCTCCTAAATCCCAGAACCAAAATCCACTAAAAACAAACTACTCAGTAACCTATTGTTACTCATACAGACTTCCTGGGATTTACCTGACCGAGGACAGCCACCTCAGTGACATATAAATGCTGTGCACCGCTTTACCTGCTGCCTTCTTACAATACATACAGTACCATGTATAAATTTGGGCACCCCTGATCAAAATTACTGTTGTTATGAACAGTTAAGTAAGTTGAAGATGAAATTATCTCTAAAAGAACTAAAAATAAAGATGACACATTTCTTTTGTATTTCAAGCAAAAAAAATATATAATTTTTAACATTTCAAAAATTACAAAAAGCAAAATGGTCATATGCAAAAGTTTGCGCACCTTTGGAAATTTGTGTGCTGAGATTACTTTGACTAATTAGCCTATTACGGTTATGGCCCAATTGAGCATCTCTGGAGAGACCAGAAGATGGCTGTCCACCAACGTTCATCATCCAACCTGACAAAACTGGAGAGGATCTGCAAGGAAGAATGGCAGAAGATCCTCAAATCCAGGTGTAAAAAACTTGTTGCATCATTCCCAAGAAGACTCATGGCTGTACTAGCTCAAAAGGGTGCTTCTACTCAATACTGAGCAAAGGGTCTGAATACTTATGACAATGTGATATTTCAGTTTTTCTTTTTTAATAAATTTGCAAAAATTACTACATTTCTGTTTTTCAGTCAAGATGGGGGGCAGAGTGTACATTAATGAGATTTTTTAAAAAAATTTACCAAATGGCTGCAATGTAACAAAGAGTGAAAAATTTAAAGGGGTCTGAATACTTTCCGTACCCACTGTAAGTTTCACAAGTGGATGTTTTAAAAAAAATGTTCCTGTGCTGAGACAATCTTATAAATGTGCCCCTGCTGTGTATTGTGTAATGGCTGTGTCAGACTGTGCATAGACATGGTCTGATCATACCAGTTCTCCTGGGCAGCGGAGAATGCAAAATAGTATACAGACATTACAGTAGGAGATTGCAGCTGATTGTTTTTGTGAGAAAAAACATTTCATGGTTGCTTTTTATGTAATGTTATACCTCAAAGAAAGAATCAGATGTGTTCCTCGGCTGTAATGTCTGTATGCTCTTTTCCTTCCTCCCCTGCCCAGGAGATGTGGTATGATCAGACTATGTCCCTGTACGGTCAGACGCAGCCATTGCACCGTACACAGAAATATATTTTTTTTAAACACATTTAATTGTGGGACTTGTTTTTATTCAAAGATCTATTAATTAAAATGTTGATTAAAATAAACTTTCTTAGAGGGAAAACTCCTTCAAGGTTTTGTTTTTCTTCAAGATGAGATGATCTGAGCATCGCCCCTATGTAGTAGAGCCAATCAGGCTATGCCAACTTCTAGTCTCCCATGGAGGCTATTGAAGCATGGCAAAAGTAAAAAAAAGTTTTTAAAAATATGAAAAAAAAAATGTAAAAGTTCAAATCATCCCCCTTTCATCCCATTCAAAATAAAATGATAAAAAAATCAAACCTATATGTATATAGGTGTATATATATATATATATATATATATATATATATATATATATATATATATATATATATATATATATATATATACAGCTCTGGCAAAAATTAAGAGACCACCACATCCAAACCCTGTCATGGGCAGCCCAATCTCCAGACCTGAACCCCAGTGAAAACCTTTGGAATGTAATCAAGAGGATGATGGATAGTCACAAGCCATCAAATAAAGAAAGGACTGCTTACATTTTTGCACCAGAAGCAGTGTGAAAGACTAGTGGAAAGCATGCCAAGACGCATGAAAGCTGTGATTAAAAATGATGGTTATTCCACAAAATATTGATTTCTGAACTGTTCCCGAGTTAAAACATTAGTATGTTGTCGCTAAATGATTATGAACTTGTTTTCTTTGCATTATTTGTGGTCTGAAAGCACTGGTTTTTTTTTAAATTTTGAACATTTCTCCTTTTCAGAAAAAAAATACAAGAAGAATAAAATACAATTCATATTTTACTCAAAAATATACCTATAAAGAGAAAAATCAGACAAACTGAACATTTTGCAGTGGTCTTTTAATTTTTGCCAGAACTGTAAATACATGTGTATGTTTATATACAAATGTATGTGTGTTATGTGTATATACATTAACATGCAGTGTGTGTTATACTTAGATGTGTGTAGTATTCACATTTATAAATACAAGCATTGCAGAAGAGAGATTGTAGGTGTAAATGTCATCAATCACCTTGTGAAAAAACAAAATCAAGCTCCTTCATTCATGGAGTATTTCAATTGTTAGGCCATGTGCACACGTTCAGTATTTTTTGCGTTTTTTTGCGTTTTTTCGCTATAAAAACGTGATAAAAACGCGAAAAAAACGTTTACACATGCCTCCCATTATTTCCAGTGTATTCCGCATATTTTGTGCACATGCTGCATTTTTTTCCGCCAAAAAATCGCATTGCAGAAAAAAAAGCAACATGTTCATTAAATTTGCGGAATTGCGGGGATTCCGCACACTTAGGAGTACATTGATCTGCTTACTTTCCGCACGGGGCTGTGCACACCATGTGGGAAGTAAGCAGATCATGTGCGGTTGGTACCCAGGGTGGAGGAGAGGAGACTCTCCTCTATGGACTGGGCACCATATAATTGGTCAAAAAAAAGAATTAAAATAAAAAATAGTCATACACTCACCTTCGATGGCCCCCGGAGTGTTCCCGCCTCTCACCGCTGCATGCTGCCGCTTCCGTTCCTATAGATGGTGTGGTGAAGGACCTGCGATGACGTCTTTGTCTTGTGATTGGTCGTGTGACCGCTCATGTGACCGCTCACGCGACCAATCACAAGCCGCGACGTCATCGAAGGTCCTGAACCACACCATCTATAGGAACGGACGCCGCTGAGGAGATCGTCTGTCTGCAGAGGGTGAGTATAATCATTTTTTTAATTTTTTTTTATTATTTTTAAACATTCTATCTTAGCAGCATCTATAGTAAAAAGTTGGTCACACTTGTCACACAGTATGTTTGACAAGTGTGACCAACCTGTCAGTCAGTTTTCCAAGCGATGCTACAGATCGCTTGGAAAACTTTAGCATTCTGCAAGCTAATTACGCTTGCAAAATGCTAAAAAAACACAAAAAAAACGGGAAAAAAACGCAAAAAAAAAATGCGGATTTCTTGCAGAAAATTTCCGTTTTTCTTCAGGAAATTTCTGCAAGAAATCCTGACGTGTGCACATACCCTTAATGCTGGAAAAAAAGTCATTGGTCTCCGTAGCACATTGCCCAGTGTAAACGAGAGATGTGCTGTAGATAACATGACACTGTTGGAGGGGGAGCATGATCTATGGGGGGATCATTTTGTCACCATCATTCTTTGTTTGTGTAAAGAGGCTGGTAAACAAGATCCAAATTACTTCCGTGTAGTGAATTGCTCTCTTTAACAGTCTGAAATCGACTCGTGTACATACAAACTACCGTATTTTGTGGATTATAAGGCGCACCCCAAATTTTGAGGAGGAAAAAATCATTTTAATAAAATGATGGTGCTTATTACAATCCATGTGTCTTATTGCTTACCGGGGATGGTGGCTGCGGTGAAGCTGGGTCCCAGGGTTGCCGCTGGAGGAGGCAAGGGTGGTGCATTGCTGCAGGCCGTGGGTTGGGATGAGGGGGTGTTCGGACGTGCAGTGCGGGGCGCCGCTGTGGTTGTCCATTGCTGCGGGGGCTCTGTTGTTATCTTGTGAAATCCCAGAGCCCCTGCAGTGGGGGTGGACTGGACGGTGGACTGGACTCCGGGAAAATGGCTGCCAGCCAAGGGCAGCGCATTCTCAGATAGAGATCTTGGCACCAAGATCTCGGGAGATGAGAACCGCACATCCGAGCACCCCCTCATCCCAGCCTGCAGACGGTAAGGTATATCCGCATTATAAGACGCACCCCCATTTCCCCCCCAAATTTGGGGAAAAAAGTGCGTCTTATAATCCAAAAAATACGGCAAATATTTCTGTGTGATGCTGCAAAAAGTTAGCATTTTAGGCCCCAGAAATAGAGCCATCCTTATAATAAACTATAAATATCTTTATATCCAGTCAATATTTTTAATAGGAGTAAATAAAAAAAGTAAAAAATTCTATTTAGTTCATAAATATAATAAAGTGACACAAGCCCTTTAAAGTAAAACACCTCTTAGTTAATGTACAGTTATGAAAAAGTTCAAGTTTCTAATTAAAAATTAAAAATTGAGTGCTCAGTGAGGGTTATTAGCTTCATTACAAGCTGCACAATCTCTTCATTTCAATACAGAGCAGAGAAGAAAGTTGTAAATGATGCGCCATGTGTAATGTTCATTTGGTCATGACTGTGCATGAGGCCACAGAGGGAAAGCACACAAGTAAAATTCTGAGGGCTTTAGGCGAATGATCAGAAAGATCATTGACTTTAGTAATGTAATTACTGTAAACTAATGCTATAATTTTTAAGCCCAGTTGCATGTAATATAATGAAATCACTGATTTAATGACCAACATGTAATATTAATGGCACATTCTGCACTAATTAAATTGGAAAGGCTAATTGATGGAAACAGCACTTAATCTTTTAAAGAGATCTGACTTGACTGTTTCTGTAAATACTTACATTGTCCTTGAAATCATAATTCTAAAGCATCTTCTCTCAAAATGTTGTGTTGTGCCATTAATTATTATTCCTCCTGAATATTTACACATAAAAACCAATCAGATATTACTACACCCCGCGTTACACATTTTGTTACTGCCAGCACTAGTTGGACAGTGTAAGAGTCCATGCACACGACCAATTTTTTCATTTGAGTGCTATATGGGCTTTTCGTGGACAGTACTCATACCTATGATGGTCTATAGGTCTGTGCACATGTTCGATTTTATTCCTCAGAAAGTGAAAAAGAGTTCAATTTTGATTCAAGGGTTTGGATTAAAATTGGCAATGCATGCCTTTGGGTCTGTGAAAAAGAATCAGACAGCACTCTGATGACATTCGAGTGCAGTTCGATTTTCATGGACTGACAGAAAGGAGATGGTGGAGAAACTATTTTTTGTTTCACATACGAAAAAAACCTCATGCCACTCTGATGAATTTCCGATCCAAGTCTGTTCAGAATAATCGGTCAGTTTTTCATCTACGTGGGGAAATCAGCTGTGTGAACCTATCCTCAGAGGAAGAAGGAACCCCCCGGAAATTGGTAACATACAGTTGTCAATTTGTTTATACATTTCTGTGAAGTGTGACAGAGGAACCGTGCAATGCATTGTGTTCAGCTATCATGCTCTCAAATACTTTCTTTTAACTGGAAAATGCCAAGATTTACCCCAAAGCAGATAAAGAGCTGGTTATTTTTAAAATATCCTCTTAAAAACATAATACATTTGCAAGTTGTCTCACTGTTTGAATTTATTTTTTAATACTGGTTAGTGCGACAGTAGATTTACACTTTTATTTGTACATTATATATTATTATTTGATCAAGGCAGCCTATCACATTTTATTTACGCTACTCTTTGCTCTAGCTTTTATTTATGGCACTCATTATGTTCAGCATATATAAAATGCCACAGTTACTTTATGACAATGTAAAATCATAAACTCAAGTGTTCTCCAGCATACTAATTGCAAGATATGCAATTAATCAATAAAGTGGGCAATAAATATATTATCTATTTCTTGCAGCTTAATAGTCTTGCTTTTAATTAGTGAAACTAATTAATCAACAATCAAAGCTATGTTAATTTTATTACAGCAGTAAATGTTAAAAGGTTGTCTATATTAAACCTTGGGAAATGTTTGGACTTATATGAAAAATGTCAGGATAAACTGCATGTACAGTAGGTACAGTGGCTTGCAAAACTATTCACACCCTTGGCTTTTTACCTATTTTGTTACATTACAACCTTTGTTTAAATATTATTGTAATCTAATTTGTCTGTGATGCATCAGCACTAAATAGTCTAAGCTTGTGAAATAAAGTGGGAAAAAAATCTAGGCATAAATTCAATTTATGGGATCAAATAACTAAAAATTGTGATGTAAAGAAAGATAATGGCCTGCAATCTGTCCTAATTCGAGGTGCTGGTGTAATGGGCTGGATGACCCTGAATCCATAAAGTAGAAATTCACCGCACACTCTGAGGATTTTCAAGTGATGCAAGAAAAAAACGTTTATTGGTGAGAACAAAAAAACAGTAAAGAGTGGCAGAGCGCAGAAAAAAATTCCGAGCGACTATATAATTGATTGACATTTCGACCTATCCCAGGTCTTATTCAATACGTCGCTGTAAGAAAAGGAGAAACATCAATATCATGTTCCCATGCTGGGGTAAAAGCATATAACTGACAATTTACATAAAAACAATACATATATTGCATATATCACAATCCCAAGCTTATATACATAGGTATAGCATGAGAGTTATAATAAAATAAAATTCATGTCCCTACAAAGTAATATGATGATAATGGGTTCAGGATTAAATCACAATTCTTAAGTAATATCATAAGGACAACCGAAAATATAAAGTCAGCAAGTTATAAATCAACCATGAATATTATTAACATTTGATGCTTACTCAATGTTGTCTGGGTGGTGGATGTACACTGTATAGGGAAGCCTCCCTGGTTGTGGTGATGTGTACAATGGGCTGGGAGGAAACAAGGCATGAAAATGAAAATGAAACCCATGGCTAAAAGGAGAGGGTGGTTAGTCAGAGATTGTGCTACCTGTATAGTGCTCAGAGAGAAAGCGATATGCTGTGGAAGTAAATGGATACCATTAGGGCCACCCACCAAAACTCTCAGCCCAGGCAAGGAGAGCATTAATAAAAGCAGCACAGAGACCAAAGTTAACTTTGAAGGAGCTGCAAAGTTCCCAAGCAGAGACTGGAGTATCTGTTCATATGACCACAATAAACAATACATTCCATAGAGGCGGCCTTTATGGAACAGTGGGCAGAAAAAAAGATTTTACTTACATACAAAAATTGTAAGGCTCATTTTGAGTTTGCCAAAGGTATGGAAGAAGGTGCTGGGGTCAGATGAGACCAAATATTAACTTTTTGGCCACCAAGATAAATGCCATGTCTCACGCCAAATAAACACAGCTAATCATCCCAAGAACACCATCCCCACAGTGAAACATGGTGGTGGCAGCATCATGCTGCAGGGATGTTTTTTGGCAGCAGGGACAGGGGAAATGGTCCCAGTAGAGGGGCAGATGGATGGTGCAAAATACAGGGATATTCTTGTGCAAAACCTCTTTCATTCTTTCAGTGATTTCAGACTGGTAAAGAGGTTCACCTTCCAAAAAGACAATGACCCAAAGAATGCTGTTAAAGGGCTCTTTCACACGTCCTGATATTTCCGGTACCGGAAAAAAACGGTACCGGAGATATCCGTGTCCGTATGTCCGTGTGCTCAAGTGGCACATACGTGCGGCATCCGTGTGCCGCCCGTGTGCCGCCTGAGGACCACACGGACCGTGCAGGAGAGACAGAGCTACACTAAGCGCTGTCCCCCCCGCATGTGGTGCTGAAGGCAGAATTCATCTCTTCTCCCCCAGCGTTCGTTGGAGAGAAGAGATGACAGATCTTTTTTTTTTTGGGGGGGGAAATAAAGTTTGCATGTGCGTCCGCGTCCCCCCCCCTCAGTGCGCCGCCTGGCCCCTTGCCGCAGAAATACTCACCCGGCCAGCTCCTGCGATGTCTCCTCTGTCCTCTCAGCGCCGGCAGCTTCTCCTGTGTGAGCGGTCACGTGGGAGCGCTCATTACAGTCAGTGAATATTCCCTGACTGTAATGAGCGGTCCCACGTGACCGCTCAAACAGGAGAAGCTGCCAGCACTGAGAGGACAGAGGAGACATCGCGGGAGCTAGGTGAGTATTTCTGCGGCAAGGGGCCAGGCGGCGCACTGAGGGGGGAGGCGGGGGGCACATGAAAACTTTATTTTTCACAAAAAAACTAAAACTTGATCTTTCATCTCTTCTCTCCGGCGGGGGAGAAGAGATGAATTCCGCCTTCAGCACCACAGCGGGGGGACAGCGCTTAGTGTAGCGCTGTCTCTCCTGCGGGCGGTACGTGCACACGGAGGAGAGTGCACACTGTTCTCCGTGTGCACGTGTGCTGTCCGTATTGTGGTCCGTGCTGCCGGTAGAAAACGGACATGTCGACGTGTTTTCAGCACGGACATACGGTCCGTGTGAAAACACGCACATGTGCATAGACCCATTCATTTAAATGGGTCTACGTGTGTCAGTGTCTCCGGTACGTGAGAAAACTGTCACTACACGTACGGGAGACACTGACGTGTGAAAGAGGCCAAAGAAACACTTGATTTGTTTACAGGAAAACATGTAAATGCTTTGTAATGGCCTTGTCAAAGCCAAAGACCTTAATCCAATTGATAATCTGTGAAGATTGCTGTTCACCAAAGGAAACCATCTAACTTGAAGGAGCTGAAGCAGTTTTGCCTTGATAAATGAAGCAAAAATCACAGTGGCATGATGTGTAAAGCTCATAGAGGCTTATCCAAAGTGACTTGCAACTGTAATTGCTGCACTGAAGTTTTCAGTTATTTTTGTTGCTTGCTTCCCAATAAAATTAAAACTAAATGTTCACAGTTGTAATCATGCTCTTTACATGAACTGATGCAAACACTCTAAAAAACAGTGAAATTCCAGGTTATGAGGTAGCAAAACACGAAAAATGCAAAGGGGGTGTGTATGTGTGTTTTGTTAAGGTTCAAAGAATTGTGATGAATAAATAAAAACACACGACAATTGAATAAGACAAAAATGAATTTACTTAATAAAAGATAATAAATATAAACAGTCACTAAAAGTAGCAAATAATCAATAAAGTCATAAGTCATACATTACATTGGAAATGGTAGGAGTCAATTCAGCCTGCTCTCTCAGTGTCCTCCCTCATCCAAATCTTTTTCTCTGTGTCCCCTCTTGTCAGGCAATACCTTACATTTATATGTTAAAACACTGCCCATTCAATCTTATCTCAGGCTTTGTACCATATCATGGTATGTGTACTGAAGCCTTCAGGCCAAATAGATAAGGCATCCCCTGGGGGATTAACAAGTATCTGTCTAATTAGCATTTACATGATATTCCCTTGGTTCTCATCTTTGAAGATAAGTGTAAAGTAGTGTTGAGCGATACCTTCCGATATCGGAAAGTATCGGTATCGGAAAGTATCGGCCGATACCGGCAAAATATCGTATCTCGCCGATACCGATACCCGATACCAATGCAAGTCAATGGGACGGAAATATCGGAATTAAAATAAACCCTTTCTTTCCTTGTAGGTTCATTCTACATGAAGGAAAACTACTCAGAATAATGTAGGATGTATTGGGGGAGGTGGCGGAGACATTAAAGGCATAGAGGTTTAGCCCAATCAAATAGAATAGCAGGAATTTTATTTAATTTTTTTAAGACGTTCGGAGTTACAAAGATATTGACTATGTTAAGAATTTTTTTATTTTGTCAGATATTGATGTGTCACTACTTCCATGCCCTTCACCTTTTTTTTTTACTTCTCCCACACTTTCTTCATCATCATCAGCATCTTTGACATCAACTTCTTCTTCACCTTGTTCATCTTCTTCTTCATCTTCTACCTATTATTTTTTTTTGTTACATTCTTCATATTCTTTTTATTCAACTATTATTCTTCTTCATATTCTACTTCTTCATCATATTCTTATTTGTGACAGGCATTCCTGTAGTTGTTATCTATAAAAGTTTGAAGATTACACCTTCCGTTCTGTCTGTCGCAAAAGAGTTACATTTGTCCGTGTTCAGTTTGGCCTGCAGCATCAGGCTTTATCCAGGGGCACCACGAGGAGGAACGGACTCACCCCATACACTGCTTAGTCTTCTTCTGCATATAATTTAGATAATATCTTTTGCTCTGATATTTAATGTTATGCTTAATGTTCTTCTGCTCTTTGTACTGCAGCCTCTTGTTCTTCTGCTTCTCGGTCTTCCATGTCGTCGTCTCCAGGGTCGTCGTCTCCGGGGTCGTCGTCATCTCAGTGGTTGTTGTCTCTGGTGTCGTCGTCATCTTAGGGGTGGTCTTCCAGGTCTTTAGGGTCTTGAACTTGGAAATGTAGCAGAAGGTACAAGAAGGCTGAGAAAATGCAGAGAACCAGCTGATGGAACTGGAACTCGGATGCCTACCCGAAGGTCCAAGAGCCAATGGAACTACCGAGGACCAGCTGACGTTACTGGAACCCGGTAACTAAGCAGGAGGTACCCGTGCCCGAAAGCACTACCAAGGACCACCTGATGTTGGTGGAACTCGGATACCCAGAAGGAGGCACCTAAGCCAAAGGCTCTACCCGGAACCAGCTAACGTTACTGGAACCAGGATGGGGAGCAGAAGGTACAAGAGCAAAAGACACTGCCGAGAACCAGCTGACGGTACTGGAACCCGGATGGGTAGCCGAAGGTCCAAGAGCCAATGGAACTACCGAGGACCAGCTGACGTTACTGGAACCCGGTTACTAAGCAGGAGGTACCCGTGCCTGAAAGCACTTCCAAGGACCACCTGACGTTGGTGGAACTCAGATACCCAGAAGGAGGCACCTTAGCCAAAGGCTCTACCCAGAACCAGCTGATGGTACTGGAACCAGGATGGGGACCTATTCAAGATTGTCTTCCTAGAGCCCCAACTAGCAGTCTTGGAGCAAAGGGTCAGCAGGGGGAGCAGAGTGTAGGCTGAAGCCTGCACTGGAGGCATTTGGAGGCCTGTTGTGTCTGCGTGGCGTTTGCAGGACACGATGCCAGCTACACAGCAGGGGAACAGCAGGCGTTGCTGAACCCCACTGACACATTGGCGGGTGTTTTTCTCTGTGCAGCTAGCACTTCCGGGCACCAACTGGTGGTGTTAGAGCCCAGGGTCAGCAGGAGGAGCAGAGGGAGCAGAGTGTAGGCCGAAGCCTGCACTGGCGGCAGTTTTAGGTCAGTTGTGTCTGCGTGGCTTTTGCAGGACACGATGCTGGCTACACAGCAGGGGAACAGCTGGCTTTGCTGAACCCCACTGACACATTGGCGGGTGTTTTTCTCTGTGCAGCTAGCACTTCCGGGCACCAACTGGCGGTGTTAAAGCCCAGGGTCAGCAGGAGGAGCAGAGGGAGCAGAGTGTAGGCCGAAGCCTGCACTGGCGGCAGTTTTAGGTCAGTTGTGTCTGCGTGGCTTTTGCAGGACACGATGCTGGCTACACAGCAGGGGAACAGCTGGCTTTGCTGAACCCCACTGACACATTGGCGGGTGTTTTTCTCTGTGCAGCTAGCACTTCCGGGCACCAACTGGCGGTGTTAAAGCCCAGGGTCAGCAGGAGTAGCAGAGGAGCAGAGTGTAGGCCGAAGCCTGCACTGGCGGCAGCTTTGTGTCTGCGTGGCGATTGCAGGACACGATGCCAGCTACACAGCAGGGGAATAGCTGGCGTTGCTGAACCCCACTGACACATTGGCAGGTGTTTTGCTCTGTGCAGCCAGCCCTTCCGGGCACCAACTGGCGGTGTTAGAGCCCAGGGTCTGCAGGAGGAGCAGAGTGTAGGCCGAAGCCTGCACTGGAGCCAGTTGAAAGGGAACCTTTAAACCCCCCCAGGCGTTTGTTGCTGAAAGAGCCATCTTGTACAGCCCTAATTCTGCAAAAGGAAAAGCTGGCTCTTTTAATTATGCTCCTTGCAAACGCTGAACTAGACACTTATGAAATGTGTCCCCTCACACCGTAAAACCGTCCCGGAGGTGGGACTTTCCTTTGTAATGTGACGCAGCACACCCGTTATTCCTACCCCCTTGGTGCCGTGCGCCGCCTCCTCAGCGTTGTTTGATTCTGTCCCGGAGCCTGCGCTGTTATGTTATCCCTTGGCCAGGCGCACTTAGCGCTGCCCGTCTTCTGACATCATTTGGTGTCAGGCTGGCTGTGCCTGAGCGGCCACGCTGCCCGAGATCCCGCCTTGCAGTGTCGTCTAATGTAATCCCACTGCGGGCCTGGTATCCATGGGCATGGCATGTGCAGTGCATATCCTCGCCTCTCACTCCCCTCCCTCCGGCTTCTTCAGACTGTGCGGCGTCACGGCCGTGGCATGCTATTAGGGATCAGCTGACGGCGCACAGTCTGAAGAAAGTGGAGGGAGATGAGTGAGAGGCGGAGGTGAAGATATGCACTGCGCATGCCCATGGATCCCAGGCCTGCAGTGTGATTAAGTCAGAAGACACTGCGAGGCGGGATCTCGGGCAGCGCATCCGCACAGGCGCAGCCAGCCTGACACCAAATGATGTCAGAAGACGGGCAGCGCTAAGTGCACCTGGCCAAGGGATAACATAACAGCTCAGGCTCCGGGGCAGAATCAAACAACGCTGAGGAGGCGGCGCACAGCGCCAAGGGGGGAGGAATGATGGCTGTGCTGCGACACATTACAAAGGAAAGTCCCACCTCCGGGACGGTTTAACGGTGTGAGGAGACACATTTCATAAGTGTTAAGTTCAGCGTGTGCAAGGAGTACAACGAAAATAGGCACCTTTTCCTTGTGCAGCATTACTGCGGCACAAGGTGGCTCTTTCAGTAACAAACACCTGGGGGGGGAGGCAGGTTCCCTTAAATTTTAGTTGTGTCAGCGTGGCGGTCGCATGACACGTTGCCGGATACACAGCAGGGGAGCAGCAGGCGTTGCTGAACCCCACTAACACATTTGCAAGGTGTTTGGCTCTGTGCAAACAGCACTTCTGGGCAGCAACCAGCAGTGTTGGAGCCCAGGGACAGCAGGAGGAGCAGAGTGTAGGCCGAAGCCTGCACTGGAGGCATGTAAATGTCTCTTAGTGTGCCAGCGTGGCGGTCGCATGACACGTTGCCGGATACACAGCAGGGGAGCAGCAGGCGTTGCTGAACCCCACTAACACATTTGCAAGGTGTTTGGTTCTGTGCAAACAGCACTTCTGGGCAGCAACCAGCAGTGTTGGAGCCCAGGGGCAGCAAGAGGAGCAGAGTGTAGGCCGAAGCCTGCACTGGAGGCATGTAAATGTCTCTTAGTGTGTCAGCGTGGCGGTCACATGACACGTTGCCGGATACACAGCAGGGGAGCAGCTGACGTTACTGAACCCCAATAACACGGCAGCAAGTGTTAACTGTGCAGACAGCACTTCCGGACAGCAACTAGCGGTGTTGAAGCCCAGGGACAGCAGGAGGAGCAGATTGGAGGTATTGCCGCACACACAGCAGGGGAGCAGCAGATGTTACTGAACCCCAATAACAGAGGAGCGACTGTTGACTGTGCGGACAGCACTTCCAGGCACCAACTGGTGGTGTTAGAGCCCAGGGACAGCAGGAGGAGCAGATTGGAGGTATTGCCGCATACACAGCAGGGGAGCAGCTGACGTTACTGAACCCCAATAACAGAGGAGCGACTGTTGACTGTGCGGACAGCACTTCCAGGCACCAACTTGCAGTGTTAGAGCCCAGGGACAGCAGGAGGAGCAGATTGGAGGTATTGCCGCACACACAGCAGGGGAGCAGCTGACGTTACTGAACCCCAATAACAGAGGAGCGACTGTTGACTGTGCGGACAGCACTTCCAGGCACCAACTGGCGGTGTTAGAGCCCAGGGACAGCAGGAGGAGCAGATTGGAGGTATTGCCGCACACACAGCAGGGGAGCAGCTGACGTTACTGAACCCCAATAACAGAGGAGCGACTGTTAACTGTGCGGACAGCACTTCCAGGCACTAACTGGCGGTGTTAGAGCCCAGGGACAGCAGGAGGAGCAGAGGAACACAGTGTAGGCCGAAGCCTGATTGGAGCAAGTCGAAAGGGAACCTTTAACTCCCCCCAAGGCATTTGTAGCTGAAAGAGCCATCTTGTGCAGCACTAAGGATACAAAAGGATAAGGTGGCTCTTTTAATTATGTTCCTTGCAAACACATAGTTACATAGTTACATAGTTATTAAGGTTGAAGGAAGACTGTAAGTCCATCTAGTTCAACCCATAGCCTAACCTAACATGCCCTAACATGTTGATCCAGGGGAAGGCAAAAAAACCCCATGTGGCAAAGAGTAGGGTTGAGCGAAACGGGTCGATCATTTTCAAAAGTCGCCGACTTTTGGCTAAGTCGGCGTCTCATGAAACCCGATCCGACCCCTGTGCTTGTCGGCCATGCGGTACGCGACTTTCGCGCCAAAGTCGCGTTTCAATGACGCGAAAAGCGCCATTTCTCAGCCAATGAAGGTGAACGCAGAGTGTGGGCAGCGTGATGACATAGATCCTGGTCCCCACCATCTTAGAGAAGGGCATTGCAGTGATTGGCTTGCTGTCTGCGGCGTCACAGGGGCTATAAAGGGGCGTTCCCGCCGACCGCCATCTTACTGCTGCTGATCTGAGCTTAGGGAGAGGTTGCTGCCGCTTCGTCAGAAGCAGGGAGAGCGTTAGGCAGGGTCCACTAACCACCAAACCGCTTGTGCTGCAGCGATTTCCACTGTCCAACACCACCTTCGGTGTGCAGGGACTGTGGAAGCTATTTTTTTTTTTTTTCCCCTCAGCGCTGTAGCTCATTGGGCTGCCCTAGAAGGCTCCGTGATAGCTGTATTGCTGTGTGTACGCCACTGTGGAAACCAACTGCTTTTTTCAAAGCACATATCCTCTTGTTCCTTCCTTTCTGCACAGCTATCTTTTTTGTTTGTCCACACTTTTTATTTAATTTGTGCATCAGTCCACTCCTATTGCTGCCTGCCATACCTGGCTTACATTACTGCAGGGAGATAGTAATTGTAGGACAGTTTTTTTTTTTTTTTTTTTTGTGGGAGATTAAGATTGGCATTTCTGCTACAGTGCCATCCCTGTGTGTGCCATCTCTCACTGAGTGGGCCATAGAAAGCCTATTTATTTTTTCCGTGATTTGTGTTCTAAAATCTACCTCAACACAAAAACACTACATCAATCAGTGGGAGAAAAATATTGGCCTCAGTCAGGGCTTGTGTGCCACTGCTGTGTGTGCTATCTCTCATTCAGTGGGCTATAGCAAGCCTATTTTTTTTTTTTTTTTTTAATATTATTTGGTTTCTAAAGTCTCCCTGAAAAAAAAAAAAAACCTAAAAAAACAGTGGGAGAGTAATATTGCCCTTTCAGCTTGTGTGCCAGTCTTGACTCCTGGGTGTGCCACCTCTCTCCCTCTCATTCAGTGGGCCATAGAAAGCCTATTTATTTTTTTAAAAAAATATTATTGGGTTTCTAAAGTCTCCCTGAAAAAACAAAAAATACATAAAAAAACAGTGGGAGAGTAATATTGCCCTTTCAGCTTGTGTGCCAGTCTTGACTCCTGGGTGTGCCACCTCTCTCCCTTTCATTCAGTGGGCCATAGAAAGCCTATTTATTTTTTCCGTGATTTGTGTTCTAAATTCTACCTCAACACAAAAACACTACATCAATCAGTGGGAGAAAAATATTGGCCTCAGTCAGGGCTTGTGTGCCACTGCTGTGTGTGCTATCTCTCATTCAGTGGGCTATAGCAAGCCTATTTTTTTTTTTTTTTTTTTTTTTTTTAATATTATTTGGTTTCTAAAGTCTCCCTGAAAAAAAAAAAAAAACCTAAAAAAACAGTGGGAGAGTAATATTGCCCTTTCAGCTTGTGTGCCAGTCTTGACTCCTGGGTGTGCCACCTCTCTCCCTCTCATTCAGTGGGCCATAGAAAGCCTATTTATTTTTTTTTTTTAATATTATTTGGTTTCTAATTCTCCCTGAAAAAAAAAAAAAAACCTAAAAAAACAGTGGGAGAATAATATTGCCCTTTCAGCTTGTGTGCCAGTCTTGACTCCTGGGTGTGCCACCTCTCTCCCTCTCATTCAGCGGGCCATAGAAAGCCTATTTATTTTTTTTTTAAAATATTATTGGGTTTCTAAAGTCTCCCTGAAAAAACAAAAAATACATAAAAAAACAGTGGGAGAGTAATATTGCCCTTTCAGCTTGTGTGCCAGTCTTGACTCCTGGGTGTGCCACCTCTCTCCCTTTCATTCAGTGGGCCATAGAAAGCCTATTTATTTTTTTTTTTAAATATTATTGGGTTTCTAAAGTCTCCCTGAAAAAAAAAAAAAAACCTAAAAAAACAGTGGGAGAGTAATATTGCCCTTTCAGCTTGTGTGCCAGTCTTGACTCCTGGGTGTGCCACCTCTCTCCCTCTCATTCAGTGGGCCATAGAAAGCCTATTTATTTTTTTTTTAAAATATTATTGGGTTTCTAAAGTCTCCCTGAAAAAAAAAAAAAAAACCTAAAAAAACAGTGGGAGAGTAATATTGCCCTTTCAGCTTGTGTGCCAGTCTTGACTCCTGGGTGTGCCACCTCTCTCCCTCTCATTCAGTGGGCCATAGAAAGCCTATTTATTTTTTTTTTTAAATATTATTGGGTTTCTAAAGTCTCCCTGAAAAAACAAAAAATACATAAAAAAACAGTGGGAGAGTAATATTGCCCTTTCAGCTTGTGTGCCAGTCTTGACTCCTGGGTGTGCCACCTCTCTCCCTTTCATTCAGTGGGCCATAGAAAGCCTATTTATTTTTTCCGTGATTTGTGTTCTAAATTCTACCTCAACACAAAAACACTACATCAATCAGTGGGAGAAAAATATTGGCCTCAGTCAGGGCTTGTGTGCCACTGCTGTGTGTGCTATCTCTCATTCAGTGGGCTATAGCAAGCCTATTTTTTTTTTTTTTTTTTTTTTATATTATTTGGTTTCTAAAGTCTCCCTGAAAAAAAAAAAAAAACCTAAAAAAACAGTGGGAGAGTAATATTGCCCTTTCAGCTTGTGTGCCAGTCTTGACTCCTGGGTGTGCCACCTCTCTCCCTCTCATTCAGTGGGCCATAGAAAGCCTATTTATTTTTTTTTTTAAATATTATTGGGTTTCTAAAGTCTCCCTGAAAAAACAAAAAATACATAAAAAAACAGTGGGAGAGTAATATTGCCCTTTCAGCTTGTGTGCCAGTCTTGACTCCTGGGTGTGCCACCTCTCTCCCTTTCATTCAGTGGGCCATAGAAAGCCTATTTATTTTTTTTTTAAAATATTATTGGGTTTCTAAAGTCTCCCTGAAAAAAAAAAAAAAACCTAAAAAAACAGTGGGAGAGTAATATTGCCCTTTCAGCTTGTGTGCCAGTCTTGACTCCTGGGTGTGCCACCTCTCTCCCTCTCATTCAGCGGGCCATAGAAAGCCTATTTATTTTTTTTTAAAAATATTATTGGGTTTCTAAAGTCTCCCTGAAAAAACAAAAAATACATAAAAAAACAGTGGGAGAGTAATATTGCCCTTTCAGCTTGTGTGCCAGTCTTGACTCCTGGGTGTGCCACCTCTCTCCCTTTCATTCAGTGGGCCATAGAAAGCCTATTTATTTTTTTTTTTAAATATTATTGGGTTTCTAAAGTCTCCCTGAAAAAAAAAAAAAAACCTAAAAAAACAGTGGGAGAGTAATATTGCCCTTTCAGCTTGTGTGCCAGTCTTGACTCCTGGGTGTGCCACCTCTCTCCCTCTCATTCAGTGGGCCATAGAAAGCCTATTTATTTTTTTTTTAAAATATTATTGGGTTTCTAAAGTCTCCCTGAAAAAAAAAAAAAAACCTAAAAAAACAGTGGGAGAGTAATATTGCCCTTTCAGCTTGTGTGCCAGTCTTGACTCCTGGGTGTGCCACCTCTCTCCCTCTCATTCAGTGGGCCATAGAAAGCCTATTTATTTTTTTTTTTAAATATTATTGGGTTTCTAAAGTCTCCCTGAAAAAACAAAAAATACATAAAAAAACAGTGGGAGAGTAATATTGCCCTTTCAGCTTGTGTGCCAGTCTTGACTCCTGGGTGTGCCACCTCTCTCCCTTTCATTCAGTGGGCCATAGAAAGCCTATTTATTTTTTCCGTGATTTGTGTTCTAAATTCTACCTCAACACAAAAACACTACATCAATCAGTGGGAGAAAAATATTGGCCTCAGTCAGGGCTTGTGTGCCACTGCTGTGTGTGCTATCTCTCATTCAGTGGGCTATAGCAAGCCTATTTTTTTTTTTTTTTTTTTTTTATATTATTTGGTTTCTAAAGTCTCCCTGAAAAAAAAAAAAAAACCTAAAAAAACAGTGGGAGAGTAATATTGCCCTTTCAGCTTGTGTGCCAGTCTTGACTCCTGGGTGTGCCACCTCTCTCCCTCTCATTCAGTGGGCCATAGAAAGCCTATTTATTTTTTTTTTTAAATATTATTGGGTTTCTAAAGTCTCCCTGAAAAAACAAAAAATACATAAAAAAACAGTGGGAGAGTAATATTGCCCTTTCAGCTTGTGTGCCAGTCTTGACTCCTGGGTGTGCCACCTCTCTCCCTTTCATTCAGTGGGCCATAGAAAGCCTATTTATTTTTTTTTAAAAATATTATTGGGTTTCTAAAGTCTCCCTGAAAAAAAAAAAAAAACCTAAAAAAACAGTGGGAGAGTAATATTGCCCTTTCAGCTTGTGTGCCAGTCTTGACTCCTGGGTGTGCCACCTCTCTCCCTCTCATTCAGTGGGCCATAGAAAGCCTATTTATTTTTTTTTTAAAATATTATTGGGTTTCTAAAGTCTCCCTGAAAAAACAAAAAATACATAAAAAAACAGTGGGAGAGTAATATTGCCCTCTCAGCTTGTGTGCCAGTCTTGACTCCTGGGTGTGCCACCTCTCTCTCTCTAATTGTGGGCCATAGAAAGCCTTTTTTTTTTTTTTTTTTAATATTATTTGGTTTCTAAAGTCTCCCTGAGAAAAAAAAAAAAATAAATTAGGTGGGAGATTAATATTGACATTAGTGCTTGAGTGACAGTCCTGCGTGTGTGTCATCTCTGTGATTTTGTGCCACAGAAAACAGAGTGTGTAACATTGTGCCTGATTTTCCTTGTGGTCTCACCAACCTGTTAAGGGATATTGAAATCATACTGAAGTTATAGCTCACCGTGTAAGTTGTTTGACAGCAACAAATAAAGTTACTTTGGTTAAGATTTTAAAACAATGAGGAAGTCTGGTGCAAGAGGTCGTCGTGGGCGTTCATTGTCAGCTGGTAATGATGGTAGTGGTAGAGGAGCATCAGGTGGTCGTGGGGATAAAAATATTCCACCTAAGTCTGGAGCTGTGGAGCCAGTTTCGTCGTCAGGCTACACAAGGCCTCGAACGCTCTCTTTTCTGGGAGTAGGAAAACCGCTTTTAAAGGCGGAGCAGCAACAGCAAGTTTTGGCTTACATTGCAGACTCAGCCTCTAGCTCTTTTGCCTCCTCTTCCGAAACTGGTAAATGTAAAAGCAGCGCGTCGCTTGTGGATGTTCACGGTCAGGGACAAGTCGCTTCCTTGTCCTCCTCAGCAAAAACTACAACAAGAGAGAAGGATGCAGCAGGCGACACAACGGGTCACTCCATGGAGCTCTTTACACATACCGTCCCTGGCTTAGAAAGTGAAACATTTAACAGGCCATGCCCATTACAAGTATATTCTGACATGGAGTGCACTGATGCACAGCCACAGCCAGAGTACTATGCTGCTCCTTTGACTCAGACCACCACATTGCCCTCTCAGGGTACAGATCCACAATCAGACCCTGATGAGACTATGTTGCCCCGCCACGAACGCTATACCACCGACCGACACAGTGACACAGACGAAGTTGCACACGAGCTCGAAGAGGAGGTAATAGATGACCCAGTTATTGACCCCGATTGGCAGCCATTGGGGGAACAGGGTGCAGGCGGCAGTAGTTCAGAAGCGGAGGTGGAGGAGGGGCCGCAGCAGGCATCAACATCGCAACAGGTTACATCTGCCGGGCCCGTATCTGGCCCAAAACGCGTGTCAAAGCCAAAACCTGTTGGAGCACAGCGTTGCCATCCGGTTAAAGCTCAGTCTGCAATCCCTGAAAAGGGATCCGAGTCTAGGAAGAGTGCAGTCTGGCATTTTTTTAAACAACATCCAACTGATCAGCGCAAAGTCATCTGTCAAAAATGTTCAACTAGCTTAAGCAGAGGTCAGAATCTGAAAAGTCTAAATACTAGTTGCATGCATAGACACTTAACCACCATGCATTTTCAAGCCTGGACTAACTACCAAACGTCCCTCAAGGTTGTAGCACCCTCGGCCAATGAAGCTAGTCAGCAACGCAACATCCCTTCCGTCACTGTAAGGCCACCATTTTCCGCACCACAGGCAGTATCTGTGCAGGTTTCTTTGCCAGCCAAAAGCAGTCAGGGTCAGGGAATCACCAGTTTTGTAGGAGGAAATATTGCATCTAGGGCACCGGCGGAAACAATACCGTCTCCAACCGTCTCTCAGTCTGCCATGTACACCGGCACACCCGAAAGTTCCACGATCTCCAGCTCTCCAGTCCAGCTCACCCTACATGAGACTCTGGTTAGAAAAAGGAAGTACTTATCCTCGCATCCGCGTACACAGGGTTTTAACGCCCACATAGCTAGACTAATCTCGTTAGAGATGATGCCCTACCGGTTAGTTGAAAGCGAAGCTTTCAAAGCCCTGATGGAGTACGCTGAACCACGATACGAGCTACCCAGTCGACACTTTTTTTCCAGAAAAGCCATCCCAGCCCTGCACCAGCATGTTAAACAGCGCATCGTCCATGCACTCAGGCAATCTGTGAGTACAAAGGTGCACCTGACTACAGATGCATGGACCAGTAGGCATGGCCAGGGACGTTATGTGTCCATCACGGCACACTGGGTGAATGTGGTGGATGCAGGGTCCACAGGCGACATCAATTTAGGGACAGTTGTGCCTAGCCCACGGTCTAGGAAACAGTTGGCTGTAGGCGTTCGCACCCCCTCCTCCTCCTCCTCCTCGTCCTCCTGCAGAAGCTACAGCTCTTCCACAGAACGCAGTCTGCCAACCACTCCATCGGCAGATGACACTGTTGCACACCAGTTGTCCCATTATGGGCCAGCTACTGCCAAGCGTCAGCAGGCTGTATTGGCTATGAAGTGCTTGGGCGACAATAGACACACCGCGGAAGTTCTGTCCGAGTTCTTGCAACAAGAAACGCAGTCGTGGCTGGGCACAGTAGATCTTGAGGCAGGCAAGGTAGTGAGTGATAACGGAAGGAATTTCATGGCTGCCATCTCCCTTTCCCAACTGAAACACATTCCTTGCCTGGCTCACACCTTAAACCTGGTGGTGCAGTGCTTATTGAAAACTTATCCTGGGTTCTCCGACCTGCTCCTCAAAGTGCGTGCACTTTGCTCACATATCCGACGTTCGCCTGTACACGCCAGCCGTATGCAGACCTATCAGCGGTCTTTGAACCTTCCCCAGCATCGCCTAATCATAGACGTTGCAACAAGGTGGAACTCAACACTGCACATGCTTCAGAGACTGTGCGAACAGAGGCGTGCTGTTATTTATTTGTGGGAGGATACACGGGCAGGCAGTAGGATGGCAGACATGGAGTTGTCAGGTGTGCAGTGGTCTAAGATACAAGACATGTGTCAAGTCCTTCAGTGCTTTGAGGAATGCACACGGCTGGTTAGTGCAGACAACGCCGTAATAAGCATGAGCATCCCCCTAATGCGTCTGCTGATGCAAAGTTTGACGCACATAAAGGAGCAGGCGTCTGCACCAGAGGAAGAGGAAAGCCTTGATGACAGTCAGCCATTGTCTGGTCAGGGCAGTGTACAGGACGAGGTAGCGGGCGAAGAGGAGGTGGAGGACGAGGAGGATGATGGGGATGAGTATATTTTTAATGCCGAACCTTTCCCGGGGGCACAGGAATTTGGTTGCGTGTCACGGCCGGGTTCTGGTTTTTTGAGGGACACAAGTGACGTAGATTTGCCTGCAACTGCCCCTCAACCAATCACAACCGGAGATTTGACAACTGGAACTTTGGCCCACATGGCGGATTATGCCTTACGTATCCTAAAAAGGGACACACGCATTACGAAAATGATGAACGATGACGATTACTGGTTGGCCTGCCTCCTTGATCCACGCTATAAAGGCAAATTGCAAAATATTATGCCACATGAGAACTTGGAACTAATATTAGCAACCAAACAATCAACTCTTGTTGACCGTTTGCTTCAGGCATTCCCAGCACACAGCGCACGTGATCGTTCTCACACGAGCTCCAGGGGGCAGCAGACTAGGAGTGTTAGGGGTGCACACATCAGAAGTGGCATTGGACAGAGGGGTTTTCTGACCAGGTTGTGGAGTGATTTTGCTATGACCGCAGACAGGACAGGTACTGCTGCATCAATTGAAAGTGACAGGAGACAACATTTGTCCAGTATGGTTACTAACTATTTTTCATCCCTTATCGATGTTCTCCCTCAACCGTCATTCCCATTTGATTACTGGGCCTCCAAATTAGACACCTGGCCAGAATTGGCAGAATATGCATTGCAGGAGCTTGCTTGCCCGGCAGCAAGTGTCCTATCAGAAAGAGTATTCAGTGCTGCAGGTTCAATATTAACCGAAAAAAGGACTCGTCTGGCTACCCAAAATGTTGACGATCTAACATTCATTAAAATGAACCACAACTGGATTTCGAAATCTTTTGCCCCACCTTGCCCGGCCGACACCTAGCTTTCCTATGAAAAGCTCTTGCCTGTGAATTACTTTTCTAATGTCTAATTTGCTGCAGCTGATTGTACAGCATACGACATGTTTACACCTCCCTAAATGGCAAAACTCCCCACACGGGGCCGTGGTATCGCGACTTGGCGCAAGCACCCGTGAGACTGCTGTTTGTCTGAAGAGGTGGGTGTGCTCGCTTTTGGTTGACGGCATTGCTACTGGGTCCCTCATAGTACAATGTAGTGTCTCTGGCGGTGGTGGTGCGCACCCAACGTCAGACACACCGTTGTAACATGAGGGGCCCTGGGGCGGTCCCGCCGGCCTCAAGAGAGTTCCCCCCTACCCCAGCTCAAAATGTGCTCTACCACGTGCAAAATTATGTCGCACAGCTCCACCAATCTTTAGTCTATTCGCTGACATCATTCAATGTCTGGCACTGACAATACAAATTTGTAGACATCTATGATGCAACTTAAAGTAGTCTGTGTCTGTGTCCTATATTGGCACCATTAAATAGTTACTGCCAAATTACTATGTCAGAAACTCAGTAGATGAGCCCACCCCTGTACCTAAGTATGCCACCTTTTTTTTTTGTTTTGGTTGTTTTGCGAGACATTAACATCTATTTATATTTTGGGAGTACTGGGACAGACACTCCTTGCACTACTCCTCCACTCACCACCAAGCTGCCTGTGTATCCATGTAACCGCTGTAAAACTGCCATGAGCCTATTGTTTGTTATTTTAGGCCTTTGATAGCCTGTCTGCGGCCCCTACTTGCAATACTCCTCCACTGACCACCAAGCTGCCTGCCCGTGTATCCATGTAACCGCTGTGAAACTGCCATGAGCCTATTGTTTGTTATTTTAGGCCTTTGATAGCCTGTCTGCGGTCCCTACTTTAAATACTCCTCCACTGACCAGACCACTGCTGCCCGTGTACCCCTGGAACCAATTATAAAGTGCCTACAGCCAGCCCATTTTTTTATGTTAGGCCTTTGAAGCCTGTCTGCGGTCCCTACTTGCAATACTCCTCCACTGACCACAATGCTGCCTGGAGTGCCTGCCTGTGTATCCATGTAACCGATGTAAAACTGCCATGACTGCCTACTGTTTGTTATTTTAGGCCTTTGATAGCCTGTCTGCAGCCCCTACTTGCAATACTCCTCCACTGACCACCAAGCTGCCTGCCCGTGTATCCATGTAACCGCTGTGAAACTGCCATGAGCCTATTGTTTGTTATGTTAGGCCTTTGATAGCCTGTCTGCGGTCCCTACTTTAAATACTCCTCCACTGACCAGACCACTGCTGCCCGTGTACCCCTGGAACCAATTATAAAGTGCCTACAGCCAGCCCATTTTCTTATGTTAGGCCTTTGAAGCCTGTCTGCGGTCCCTACTTTAAATACTCCTCCACTGACCACCAAGCTGCCTGCCCGTGTATCCATGTAACCGCTGTAAAACTGCCATGAGCCTATTGTTTGTTATTTTAGGCCTTTGATAGCCTGTCTGCGGCCCCTACTTGCAATACTCCTCCACTGACCACAATGCTGCCTGGAGTGCCTGCCTGTGTATCCATGTAACCGATGTAAAACTGCCATGACTGCCTACTGTTTGTTATTTTAGGCCTTTGATAGCCTGTCTGCAGCCCCTACTTGCAATACTCCTCCACTGACCACACCAATGCTGCCCGTGTACCCCTGGAACCTATTTAAAAGTTCATAGAGCCTAGTTATATATTTTATTTACTATTAATAAGGCCATGATGGACTACGCTGTACCACGCTACAAGCTAACCAGTCGACACTTCTTTTGCGAGAAAAGCCATCCCAACCCTCCACCAGCATGTAGAAGACCGCATTGTCCATGCACTCTGGCAATCTGTGAGTACAAAGGTGCACCTGACAACAGACGCATGGACCTGTAGGCATGGCCACGGAAGATTACGTGTCCATTACGGCGCAATGGGTTAATGTGGTGGATGCATGGTCCACAGGGGACAGCCTACTAAGTCTGTCTGCAGTCCCTAATTCAAATTGTCCTCCACTGTCTAAATCGGAACTTCCACCTTCTGGCTTTCGGCCTATAGTATCAGAAATTAAACTGCATTTGGCCTTCAACTTTGGTTAGGGCCTACTAACGGCTTCTGCCCCTCCCTGGTGTTGCCCTCAACTAAATAAAGCTGAGCTTCAACCTTCCGGCTCTCATTATGTGGTTTAAAAAAAAAAAATGGTGGTTAGGGCCTACTAACGGCTTCTGCCCCTCCCTGGTGTTGCCCTCAACTAAATAAAGCTGAGCTTCAACCTTCCGGCTCTCATTATGTGGTTTAAAAAAAAAAAATGGTGGTTAGGGCCTACTAACGGCTTCTGCCCCTCCCTGGTGTTGCCCTCAACTAAATAAAGCTGAGCTTCAACCTTCTGCTCCAAATTACCATTTTAAAAAATGCAATAGGCTTTTCAGGCCTACTAAAGGTGTCTGTCTGTGTGCCCCTCCCTGGTGTTGTCCTCAACTAAATAAAGCTGAGCTTCAACCTTCCGGCTCTCATTATGTGGTTTTAAAAAAAAAAATGGTGGTTAGGGCCTACTAACGGCTTCTGCCCCTCCCTGGTGTTGTCCTCAACTAAATAAAGCTGAGCTTCAACCTTCCGGCTCTCATTATGTGGTTTTAAAAAAAAAAATGGTGGTTAGGGCCTACTAACGGCTTCTGCCCCTCCCTGGTGTTGTCCTCAACTAAATAAAGCTGAGCTTCAACCTTCCGGCTCTCATTATGTGGTTTTAAAAAAAAAATGGTGGTTAGGGCCTACTAACGGCTTCTGCCCCTCCCTGGTGTTGTCCTCAACTAAATAAAGCTGAGCTTCAACCTTCCGGCTCTCATTATGTGGTTTTAAAAAAAAAAATGGTGGTTAGGGCCTACTAACGGCTTCTGCCCCTCCCTGGTGTTGTCCTCAACTAAATAAAGCTGAGCTTCAACCTTCCGGCTCTCATTATGTGGTTTTAAAAAAAAAATGGTGGTTAGGGCCTACTAACGGCTTCTGCCCCTCCCTGGTGTTGCCCTCAACTAAATAAAGCTGAGCTTCAACCTTCTGCTCCAAATTACCATTTTGAAAAATGCAATAGGCTTTTCAGGCCTACAAAAGGTGTCTGTCTGTGTGCCCCTCCCTGGTGTTGTCCTCAACTAAATAAAGCTGAGCTTCAACCTTCCGGCTCTCATTATGTGGTTTTAAAAAAAAAAATGGTGGTTAGGGCCTACTAACGGCTTCTGCCCCTCCCTGGTGTTGTCCTCAACTAAATAAAGCTGAGCTTCAACCTTCCGGCTCTCATTATGTGGTTTTAAAAAAAAAAATGGTGGTTAGGGCCTACTAACGGCTTCTGCCCCTCCCTGGTGTTGTCCTCAACTAAATAAAGCTGAGCTTCAACCTTCCGGCTCTCATTATGTGGTTTTAAAAAAAAAATGGTGGTTAGGGCCTACTAACGGCTTCTGCCCCTCCCTGGTGTTGCCCTCAACTAAATAAAGCTGAGCTTCAACCTTCTGCTCCAAATTACCATTTTGAAAAATGCAATAGGCTTTTCAGGCCTACTAAAGGTGTCTGTCTGTGTGCCCCTCCCTGGTGTTGTCCTCAACTAAATAAAGCTGAGCTTCAACCTTCCGGCTCTCATTATGTGGTTTAAAAAAAAAAAATGGTGGTTAGGGCCTACTAACGGCTTCTGCCCCTCCCTGGTGTTGTCCTCAACTAAATAAAGCTGAGCTTCAACCTTCCGGCTCTCATTATGTGGTTTTAAAAAAAAAATGGTGGTTAGGGCCTACTAACGGCTTCTGCCCCTCCCTGGTGTTGCCCTCAACTAAATAAAGCTGAGCTTCAACCTTCTGCTCCAAATTACCATTTTGAAAAATGCAATAGGCTTTTCAGGCCTACAAAAGGTGTCTGTCTGTGTGCCCCTCCCTGGTGTTGTCCTCAACTAAATAAAGCCGAGCTTCAACCTTCCGGCTCTCATTATGTGGTTTTAAAAAAAAAAATGGTGGTTAGGGCCTACTAACGGCTTCTGCCCCTCCCTGGTGTTGTCCTCAACTAAATAAAGCTGAGCTTCAACCTTCCGGCTCTCATTATGTGGTTTTAAAAAAAAAAATGGTGGTTAGGGCCTACTAACGGCTTCTGCCCCTCCCTGGTGTTGTCCTCAACTAAATAAAGCTGAGCTTCAACCTTCCGGCTCTCATTATGTGGTTTTAAAAAAAAAATGGTGGTTAGGGCCTACTAACGGCTTCTGCCCCTCCCTGGTGTTGCCCTCAACTAAATAAAGCTGAGCTTCAACCTTCTGCTCCAAATTACCATTTTGAAAAATGCAATAGGCTTTTCAGGCCTACTAAAGGTGTCTGTCTGTGTGCCCCTCCCTGGTGTTGTCCTCAACTAAATAAAGCTGAGCTTCAACCTTCCGGCTCTCATTATGTGGTTTAAAAAAAAAAAATGGTGGTTAGGGCCTACTAACGGCTTCTGCCCCTCCCTGGTGTTGTCCTCAACTAAATAAAGCTGAGCTTCAACCTTCCGGCTCTCATTATGTGGTTTTAAAAAAAAAATGGTGGTTAGGGCCTACTAACGGCTTCTGCCCCTCCCTGGTGTTGCCCTCAACTAAATAAAGCTGAGCTTCAACCTTCTGCTCCAAATTACCATTTTGAAAAATGCAATAGGCTTTTCAGGCCTACTAAAGGTGTCTGTCTGTGTGCCCCTCCCTGGTGTTGTCCTCAACTAAATAAAGCTGAGCTTCAACCTTCCGGCTCTCATTATGTGGTTTAAAAAAAAAAAATGGTGGTTAGGGCCTACTAACGGCTTCTGCCCCTCCCTGGTGTTGCCCTCAAGTAAATAAAGCTGAGCTTCAACCTTCTGCTCCAAATTACCATTTTAAAAAATGCAATAGGCTTTTCCGGCCTACTAAAGGTGTCTGCCCCTCCCTGGTGTTGTCCTCAACTGAACAAAGCTGAGCTTCCACATTCTGGCTTTCGCCCTATACTATCAGATATTAAACTGCATTTGGCCTACTAGTGTGGTTAGGCCCTTGAAACAGTGTCTGCTGCTCTTGGGTTTGCTACTCCACTGAACAAAGCAATGCCGCCTGTTTAGTCCTGTTACCAATTTTGAACTGCATGTAGCCTACTTTATTCTTTGGCCCTATATCTGTTTCCTCCTCATCCTGCCCATTGCCCAGCCACTGCTAAATGAGTCTGCTGGTACATTGACCTAGACCACTACATTCCCCTTGTACTCTACACAGCCAGAATCTGTCCCTGCTGAAAGTAAGGTTCCCCTTCCCGCATGTTATACCACCTTACACAGGGACAAAGAGGAAGGTGCAGATGAAAGTGCAGGTTCCTTCATCAGGTGGGGGGGCATACTCGTTGGCGACGTCACTGGCACAGGGCCCCTCAGAGTACGCAAAAGTGTCGCTGCTGGTGGGAGGCGCCCCCGCCATGCAAACACACCGCCGTACTTTGAGGGGCCCTGTGCCAGTGGCAATGCGAACGAGTGGGCCCCCCCCCTGCTTGCTCAGGATCACAGCACTTGCAACTTTTAAATACTTACCTTTCCCTGCAACACCGCCGTGACGTAGTCCGCATTTCCTGGGCCCACGAAAAACTTGAGCCAGCCCTACTCCCCCCACAACTTTCACCCAATTCCCTATGCCCAACTATTATTATACAGTTAATTAAGATTGGCAAGCTTCAGAAACAAGAATGGATGTTTTTGGCATTAAAATGGGCACTGTAGGTGTTTTCCTGGCCTCCACTCACTGCCGACTATGCTTCCCCATTGACTTGCATTGGGTTTCGTGTTTCGGTCGATCCCCGACTTTTAGCGATAATCGGCCGACTGCACTCGACTCGACTCTGGACAAAATCGGGTTTCCCAAAACCCTACTCGATCTTAAAAAAATGAAAGTCGCTCAACCCTAGCAAAGAGTAACTCCACCATGGGGAAAAAAATTCCTTCCCGACTCCACATACGGCAATCAGACTAGTTCCCTGGATCAACGCCTTATCAAGGAATCTAGTGTATATACCCTGTAACATTATACTTTTCCAGAAAGGTATCCAGTCCCCTCTTAAATTTAATTAATGAATCACTCATTACAACCTCATACGGCAGAGAGTTCCATAGTCTCACTGCTCTTACAGTAAAGAATCCGCATCTGTTATTATGCTTAAACCTTCTTTCCTCCAGACGTAGAGGATGCCCCCTTGTCCCTGTCTCAGGTCTATGATTAAAAAGATCATCAGAAAGGTCTTTGTACTGTCCCCTCATATATTTATACATTAACATAAGATCACCCCTTAGTCTTCGTTTTTCCAAACTAAATAGCCCCAAGTGTAATAACCTATCTTGGTATTGCAGACCCCCCAGTCCTCTAATCACCTTGGTCGCTCTTCTCTGCACCCGCTCCAGTTCAGCTATGTCTTTCTTATACACCGGAGACCAGAACTGTGCACAGTATTCTAAGTGTGGTCGAACTAGTGACTTGTATAGAGGTAAAATTATGTTCTCCTCATGAGCATCTATGCCTCTTTTAATACATCCCATTATTTTATTTGCCTTTGTAGCAGCTGCCTGACACTGGCCACTGAATATGAGTTTGTCATCCACCCATACACCCAGGTCTTTTTCATTGACGGTTTTGCCCAGAGTTTTAGAATTAAGCACATAGTTATACATCTTATTACTTCTACCCAAGTGCATGACCTTACATTTATCCCCATTAAAGCTCATTTGCCATTTATCAGCCCAAGCTTCTAGTTTACATAAATCATCCTGTAATATAAAATTGTCCTCCCCTGTATTGATTACCCTGCAGAGTTTAGTGTCATCTGCAAATATTGAAATTCTACTCTGAATGCCCCCTACAAGGTCATTAATAAATATGTTAAAAAGAAGAGGGCCCAATACTGACCCCTGTGGTACCCCACTGCTAACCGTGACCCAGTCCGAGTGTGCTCCATTAATAACCACCCTTTGTTTCCTATCCCTGAGCCAGCTCTCAACCCACTTACACATATTTTCCCCTACCCCCATTACTCTCATTTTATGTAACAACCTTTTGTGTGGCACCGTATCAAAAGCTTTGGAAAAGTCCATATATACTACGTCCACTGGGTTCCCTTGGTCCAGTCCTGAACTTACCTCTTCATAGAAGCTGATCAAATTAGTCTGACATGAACGGTCCCTAGTAAACCCGTGCTGATACTGGGTCATGAGGTTATTCCTCTTCAGATACTCCAGCATAGCATCCCTTAGAATGCCCTCCAGGATTTTACCCACAGTAGAGGTTAAACTTACTGGCCTATAATTACCGAGTTCAGTTTTTGCCCCTTTTTTGAATATTGGCACCACATTTGCTATACGCCAGTCCTGTGGTACAGACCCTGTTATTATGGAGTCTTTAACCCCTTCACCACCAAGGGTGGTTTGCACGTTAATGACCGGGCCAATTTTTACAATTCTGACCACTGTCCCTTTATGAGGTTATAACTCTGGAACGCTTCAACGGATCTTGGCGATTCTGACATTGTTTTCTCGTGACATATTGTACTTCATGTTAGTGGTAAAATTTCTTCGATATAACTTGCGTTTATTTGTGAAAAAAACGAATATTTGGCGAAAATTTTGAAAATTTCGCAATTTTCCAACTTTGAATTTTTATGCCCTTAAATCACAGACATATGTCACACAAAATACTTAATAAATAACATTTCCCACATGTCTACTTTACATCAGCACAATTTTGGAACCAAAATTTTTTTTTGTGACGGAGTTATAAGGGTTAAAAGTTGACCAGCAATTTCTCATTTTTACAACACCATTTTTTTTTAGGGACCACATCTCATTTGAAGTCATTTTGACAGGTCTATATGATAGAAAATACCCAAGTGTGACACCATTCTAAAAAATGCACCCCTCAAGGTACTCAAAACCACTTTCAAGAAGTTTATTAACCCTTCAGGTGTTTCACAGGAATTTTTGGAATGTTTAAATAAAAATGAACATTTAACTTTTTTTCACACAAAATTTATTTCAGCTCCAATTTGTTTTATTTTACCAAGGGTAACAGGAGAAAATAGACCCCAAAAGTTGTTGTACAATTTGTCCTGAGTACGCTGATACCCCATATGTGGGGGTAAACCACAGTTTGGGCGCATGGCAGAGCTTGGAAGCAAAGGAGCACCATTTGACTTTTCAATGCAAAATTGACTGGAATTGAGATGGGACGCCATGTTGCATTTGGAGAGCCCCTGATGTGCCTAAACATTGAAACCCCTAACAAGTGACACCATTTTGGAAAGTAGACCCCCTAAGGAACTTATCTAGATGTGTGGTGAGCACTTTGACCCAACAAGTGCTTTACAGAAGTTTATAATGCAGAGCCGTAAAAATAAAAAATCATATTTTTTCACAAAAATGATCTTTTCACCCCCAATTTTTTATTTTCCCAAGGGTGAGAGAAGAAATTGGACCCCAAAAATTGTTGTGCAATTTGTCCTGAGTACGCTGATACCCCATATGTGGGTGTAAACCATTGTTTGGGCGGAGGGCAGAGCTCGGAAGGGAAGGAGCGCCATTTGACTTTTCAATGCAAAATTGACTGGAATTGAGATGGGACGCCATGTTGCATTTAGAGAGCCCTTGATGTGCCTAAACATTGAAACCCCTAACAAGTGACACCATTTTGGAAAGTAGACCCCCTAAGGAACTTATGTAGATGTGTGGTGAGCACTTTGACCCAACAAGTGCTTTACAGAAGTTTATAATGCAGAGCCGTAAAAATAAAAAATCATATTTTTTCACAAAAATGATCTTTTCACCCCCAATTTTTTATTTTCCCAAGGGTAAGAGAAGAAATTGGACCCCAAAAATTGTTGTGCAATTTGTCCTGAGTACACTGATACCCCATATGTGGGTGTAAACCATTGTTTGGGCGCAGGGCAGAGCTCAGAAGTGAAGGAGCGCCATTTGACTTTTCAATGCAAAATTGACTGGAATTGAGATGGGACGCCATGTTGCGTTTGGAGAGCCCCTAATGTGCCTAAACATTGAAACCCCCCACGAGTGACACCATTTTGGAAAGTAGACCCCTTAAGGAACTTATCTAGATGTGTGTTGAGCACTTTGACCCAACAAGTGCTTCACAGAAGTTTATAATGCAGAGCCGTAAAAATAAAAAATCATATTTTTTCACAAAAATGATCTTTTCACCCCCATTTTTTTATTTCCCCAAGGGTAAGAGAAGAAATTAGACCACAAAAGTTGTTGTGCAATTTGTCCTGAGTACGACGATACCCCATATGTGGGTGTAAACCATTGTTTGGGCGCATAGCAGAGCTCAGAAGGGAAGAAGCGCTATTTTACTTTTCAATGCAAAATTGACTGGAATTAAGATGGGACGCCATGTTGCGTTTGGAGAGCCCCTGACGTGCCTAAACATTAAACCCCCCCACAAGTGACACCATTTTGGAAAGTAGACCCCCTAAGGAACTTATCTAGATGTGTTTTGAGAGCTTTGAACCCCCAAGTGTTTCACTACAGTTTATAACGCAGAGCCGTGAAAATAAAAATTATTTTTTTTTTCACAAAAATGATTTTTTAGCCCCCAGTTTTGTATTTTCACAAGGGTATCAGGATAAATTGGACCTCAAAAGTTGTTGTCCAATTTGTCTGGAGTACGCTGATACCCCATTTGTGGGGGGGGACCACTGTTTGGGCGCATGACAGAGCTCGGAAGGGAAGGAGCGCCATTTGGAATGCAGACTTAAATGGATTGGTCTGCAGGCGTCACGTTGCATTTGCAGAGCCCCTGATGTACCCAAACAGTACAAACCCCCCACAAGTGACCCCATATTGGAAACTAGACCCCCCAAGGAACTTATCTAGATGTGTTGTGAGAACTTTGAACCCCCAAGTGTTTCACTACAGTTTATAACGCAGAGCCGTGAAAATAATTTTTTTTTTTTTCACAAAAATGAAATTTAGCCCCCAGTTTTGTATTTTCACAAGGGTATCAGGATAAATTGGACCCTAAAAGTTGTTGTCCAATTTGTCCTGAGTACGCTGATACCCCCTATGTGGGGGGAACCACTGTTTGGGCGCATGACAGAGCTCGGAAGGGAAGGATCGCCATTTGGAATGCAGACTTAAATGGATTGGTCTGCAGGCATCACGTTGCATTTGCAGAGCCCCTGATGTACCCAAACAGTACAAACCCCCCCACAAGTGACCCCATATTGGAAACTAGACCCCCCAAGGAACTTATCTAGATGTGTTGTGAGAACTTTGAACCCCCAAGTGTTTCACTACAGTTTATAACGCAGAGCCGTGAAAATAAAAATTATTTTTTTTTTTCACAAAAATGATTTTTTAGCCCCCAGTTTTGTATTTTCACAAGGGTATCAGGATAAATTGGACCCTAAACGTTGTTGTCCAATTTGTCCTGAGTACGCTGATACCCCCTATGTGGGGGGGAACCACTGTTTGGGCGCATGACAGAGCTCGGAAGGGAAGGATCGCCATTTGGAATGCAGACTTAAATGGATTGGTCTGCAGGCGTCACGTTGCATTTCCAGAGCCCCTGATGTACCCAAACAGTACAAACCCCCCACAAGTGACCCCATATTGGAAACTAGACCCCCCAAGGAACTTATCTAGATGTGTTGTGAGAACTTTGAACCCCCAAGTGTTTCACTACAGTTTATAACGCAGAGCCGTGAAAATAAAAATTATTTTTTTTTTTCACAAAAATGATTTTTTAGCCCCCAGTTTTGTATTTTCACAAGGGTATCAGGATAAATTGGACCCTAAACGTTGTTGTCCAATTTGTCCTGAGTACGCTGATACCCCCTATGTGGGGGGAACCACTGTTTGGGCGCATGACAGAGCTCGGAAGGAAAGGAGCGCCATTTGGAATGCAGACTTAAATGGATTGGTCTGCAGGCGTCACGTTGCATTTGCAGAGCCCCTGATGTACCCAAATAGTACAAACCCCCCACAAGTGACCCCATATTGGAAACTAGACCTCCCAAGGAACTTATCTAGATGTGTTGTGAGAACTTTGAACCCCCAAGTGTTTCACTACAGTTTACAACGCAGAGCCGTGAAAATAAAACATATTTTTTTTCCCACAAAAATGATTTTTAGCCCCCCAAATTTTTATTTTCCCAAGGATAACAAGAGAACTTGGACCCCAGAAGTTGTTGTTCAATTTGTCCCTAGTACGCTGATACCCCATATGTTGGGGTAAACCCCTTTTTGGACGCACGGGAGAGCTCGGAAGGGAAGGAGCACTGTTTTACTTTTTCAACGCAGAATTGGCTGGAATTGAGATTGGACGCCATGTCGCGTTTGGAGAGCCCCTGATGTGCCTGAACAGTGGAAACTCCCCAATTCTACCTGAAACCCTACCCCTAACCTCACCCCTAACCGTTTACTGAACATTTTCTGACAGTCATAAGTGCCACGTATATAAGTGCCACGTATATAAGTGCCACGTATTTAAGAGCCACGTATTTAAGTGCCACGTATTTAAGTGCCACGTATTTCAGTGCCACGATATTTCAGTGCCACGATATTTCAGTGCCACGTATTTCAGTGCCACGTATTTCAGTGCCACGTATTTCAGGCACTGAAAAATACGTGGCACGTAAATACTTCAGTGCCACAATATTTTAGTGCCACGATATTTCAGTGCCACGATATTTCAGTGCCACGTATTTCAGTGCCACGTATTTCAGGCACTGAAAAATACGTGGCACGTAAATACGTGGCACGTAAATACGTGGCACGTAAATACGTGGCACGTAAATACGTGGCACTTAAATACGTGGCACTTAAATACGTGGCACTTAAATACGTGGCACTGAAATATCGTGGCACTTATATACGTATATACGTATATAAACGTATATTTCAGTGCCACGTATTTCAGTGCCACGTATTTCAGGTTAGGGGTAGGGTTAGGGGTAGGGTTAGGGTTTTTTGTTTTTTTCTTGTTTTCTTGTGTTTTTCTATAAAAACGCATGCGTTTTACCGTGTTTACATGCATTTTTTCACACATGTGGTTTTTTTAAAAAACGCATGCAGATAAAAACGCAAGTGTGAAACCAGACTAAAAGACGCTTTTTATAGCAAAAAAGTTTTTGCGTCTCCACATTTTGAGACCTATAATTTTTCCACATTTTGGTCCACAGAGTCATGTGAGGTCTTGTTTTTTGCGGGACGAGTTGACGTTTTTATTGGTAACATTTTTGGACACGTGACCATTTTTTATCACTTTTTATTCTGATTTTTGTGAGGCAGAATAACCAAAAACCAGCTATTCATGAATTTCTTTTGGGAGAGGCGTTTATACCGTTCTGCGCTTGGTAAAATTGATAAAGCAGTTTTATTCGTCGGGTCAGTACGATTACAGCGATACCTCATTTATATCATTTTTTTATGTTTTGACGCTTTTATACGATAAAAACTATTTTATAGAAAAAATAATTATTTTGGTATCGCTTTATTCTGAGGACTATAACTTTTTTATTTTTTTGCTGATGATGCTGTATGGCGGCTCGTTTTTTGCGGGACAAGATGACGTTTTCAGCGGTAACATGGTTATTTATATACGTCTTTTTGATCGCGTGTTATTCCACTTTTTGTTCGGCGATATGGTAATAAAGCGTTGTTTTTTGCCTCGTTTTTTTTTTTTTTTCTTACGGTGTTTACTGAAGGGGTTAACTAGTGGGCTAGTTTTATAGGTTGGGTCGTTACGGACGCGGCGATACTAAATATGTGTACTTTTATTGTTTTTGTTTGTTTTTTTTAGATAAAGAAATGTATTTATGGGAATAATATATTTTTTTTATTATTATTTATTTAGGAATTTTTTATTTATTTTTTTACACATGTGGAAATTTTTTTTTTTACTTTTTTACTTTGTCCCAGGGGGGGACATCACAGATCGATGATCTGATAGTGTGCACTGCACTCTATCAGATCCGCGATCATACTTTCATCGGAGCAGGCTGCAGCTTTCATCTGCAGCCTGCTCCGACCCGGAAGTGCTCCCTGCAGGACCCGGATACAGCCCCTCGGCCATTTTGGATCCGGGGCCTGCAGGGAGAAGACGTTCGGTACGAGGTGAGTACATCACCTTGTACCGATCGTCTCAGGGAAGCCCGCAGGGAGCCCCCTCCCTGCGCGATGCTTCCCTGTACCGCCGGTACACCGCGATCATGTTTGATCGCGGTGTGCCGGGGGTTAATGTGCCGGGGGCGGTCCGTGACCGCTCCTGGCACATAGTGCCGGATGTCAGCTGCGATATGCAGCCGACACCCGGCCGCGATCGGCCGCGCCCCCCCCCGTGAGTGCGGCCGATCGCGTATGACGTACTATCCCGTCGGCGGTCATGGGGGCCCACCCCACCTCGACGGGATAGTACGTCAAATGTCGGGAAGGGGTTAAAGATTAAAAATAATGGTCTATCAATGACTGTACTTAGTTCCTGCAGTACTCGGGGGTGTATCCCATCCGGGCCCGGAGATTTGTCAATTTTAGTTATTTTTAGACGCCGCTGTACTTCCTGCTGGGTTAAGCAGGTGACATTTAATGGGGAATTTTTATCACTAGTCATTTTGTCTGCCATGGGATTTTCTTTTGTAAATACTGATGAAAAAAAGTCATTTAGCATATTGGCTTTTTCCTCATCCTCATCCACCATTTCTCCCAGACTATTTTTAAGGGGGCCAACACTGTCATTTTTTAGTTTCTTACTATTTATATAGTTAAAGAATATTTTGGGATTATTTTTACTCTCTCTGGCAATGAGTCTCTCTGTCTCAATCTTTGCTGCCTTGATTTGCTTTTTACAGAATGTATTTAATTTTCTGTATTTATTTAATGCCTCATCACTACCTACTTCCTTTAATTCTCTAAATGCTTTCTTTTTGTCCCTTATTGCGCCCCTTACAGCTCTATTTAGCCATATTGGTTTCCTCCTATTTCTAGTATGTTTATTCCCATACGGTATATACTGTGCACAGGTCCTATCCAGGATGCTAATAAACGTCTCCCATTTTCTTTGTGTATTTTTGTGTCTCAGGATATCGTCCCAGTTAATTGCACCAAGATCCTCTCTCATCCGTTGGAAATTTGCCCTCCTGAAGTTTAGTGTCCTTGTCACCCCCCTACTACCCATCTTATTAAAGGTTACATGAAAACTTATTATTTTGTGATCACTATTCCCCAAGTGACCCCCAACCCTTATATTTGATATGCGGTCTGGCCTGTTGGTTAATATTAGGTCTAGCAGTGCCCCCCTCCTTGTTGGGTCCTGAACCAGTTGTGAAAGGTAATTGTCTCTCATAGTTGTCAAAAACCGATTACCTTTGCTGGAACTGCAGGTTTCTGTTCCCCAATCTATTTCAGGGTAGTTGAAGTCCCCCATAATAATGACTTCTCCTTGAGTCGCAGCTTCATCTATTTGCTTTACGAGGATATTCTCCATTGCTTCCATTAGTTTTGGAGATTTATAACAAACCCCTATCAGTAATTTATTATTTTTTCCCCCTCCCCTTATCTCCACCCACAGGGACTCTACATTTTCATTAAATTCACCTATATTATCACGCAGGATGGGTTTTAAGGACGATTTTACATACAGACACACCCCACCCCCTCGCTTATCTGTACGGTCATTTCTGAAAAGGCTATAGCCCTGCAAGTTAACAGCCCAGTCATGGCTCTCATCCAGCCACGTCTCAGATATCCCCACCATGTCATAATTATGCTCCAACAACATTAGTTCTAATTCATCCATTTTGTTGGCGAGGCTTCTGGCATTAGTATACATGCACTTGATGTTACTCTCTGTACCTCTATTCTTTCTTAAATTACTAACTGTTCTAACCCCACCCCCCATGCCACCGCCACCCCCAACTTCCTTATTTGTGCCCAGGTCTCTATCTGCACTATCTTCCCCTCCTATAAAATGAATACCCTCCCCCCCAATCCCTAGTTTAAACACTCCTCCAACCTTCTAACCATTTTCTCCCCCAGCACAGCTGCACCTTCCCCATTGAGGTGCAGCCCGTCCCTAGCGTAGAGCCTGTAGCCAACTGAGAAGTCGGCCCAGTTCTGCAGGAACCCAAACCCCTCCTTCCTACACCAATTCTTGAGCCACTTATTAACCTCCCTAATCTCCCGTTGCCTCTCTGGCGTGGCACGTGGTACAAGCAGTATTTTGGAAAATACCACGTTGGAGGTCCTTGCTTTCAGCTTGCAGCCTATTTCCCTGAAATCATCTTTAAGGACCTTCCACCTACCTCTAACTTTGTCATTTGTGCCAATGTGCACCATGACCGCTGGGTCCTCACCAGCCCCTCCCAGTAATCTGTCCACCCGATCAGCGATGTGTCGGACTCGAGCGCCAGGTAGGCAGCACACCGTCCGACGATCCCTGTCTTTGTGACAGATTGCCCTATCTGTTCCCCTAATAATTGAGTCCCCCACTACCAGCACCTGTCTGGCCTGCCCTGCTCTCCTTTTTCCCTCCTTACTGGAGCAGTCACTCCTCCGGCTTTCAGAGGACATGCCTGGCTGCAGCAGTGCTACCCCTGTACTGGCACCCCCCTCATCTGCCAACTTAGCAAACTTATTGGGGTGTGCCAGATCAGGACTAGCCTCCCTGGCACTCTTCCCTCTACCCCGCCTTCTATCTGTCACCCAGCTAACTGCCACACTGTCCTGCAGCTCCATCCTACCATCCCCCTCCTCATCTATCCCATTGAGCGTCTGCTCTGTGAGCAGAAGACTCCTCTCCATATTGTCTATGGATCTCAGTGTTGCCAGCTGCACATTTAGATCCAGTATCTGGGTTTCCAAATGCACAATGTGCTCACATCTCGCACAGCAGTATGCACCCTCGACCGGCTGATCGAGGACTGCATACATGTGGCAAGATGTGCACTGGATGGCATTAACAATTGTGGAGCACATTTCCTAATGGGGATTGCACCACACAGAAACGTTAATTAAAAATAAATACAAAGTATTAATTAAACCAAAAAAAAAAAACAGAAGCAATTCCTCCCTTGGAAACTCCCTGATTCCAAAGTCACTGAATCACAAGTCACACACTTACCGCCGTTCACACTTACGCTCAGGTCACACTCAGCTCGCTCACACTCGCTGTGCTGAAGATTTATAGGTTTTTTTTTTTTTTTTTTTTCTCTCTATCTCCCCTCAACAGCAATCCACCTTGCTGTTCAGATGCACTTCCAAAAAGGACTTGAGCCCCAAACAGCTGCCCCTTATATCCCCTTAATTATGAGCCCCCACCCTAAGTTAACTCCTTATGAATATAGCTACTCCCAATTCAGCAACTCACTCCAATTCACACAGGTATTTGTTAAAGGCCTTCCAAATACCTCTTCACTGAATCACAAGTCACACACTTACCGCCGTTCACACTTACGCTCAGGTCACACTCAGCTCGCTCACACTCGCTGTGCTGAAGATTTATAGTTTTTTTTTTTTTTTTTTCCTCTCTATCTCCCCTCAACAGCAATCCACCTTGCTGTTCAGATGCACTTCCAAAAAAAGGAACACAGAACTAAACACTTATAAAATGTGTCCCCTGATACCGTGAGACCGTCCCGGAGGTGGGACTTTCCTTTGTAATGGGACGCAGCACAGCCGTCATTCCTACCCCCTTGGTGCCGTGCGCCGCCTCCTCAGTTTTGTTTGATTCAGTCCCGGAGTCTGGGCAGTTATGTTATCCCTTGGCCAGGCGCACTTAGCGCTGCCCGTCTTCAGACATCATTTGGTGTCAGGCTGGCTGCGCCTGTGCGGCCGCGCTGCCCGAGATCCCACCTCGCAGTGTCATCTAATGTAATCCCACTGCGGGCCTGGGATCCTGGGCATGCGCAGTGCATATCCTTGCCTCTCACTCCCCTCCCTCCGGCTTCTTCAGACTGTGCGGCGTCCCGGCCGTGGCATGCTATTAGGGATCAGCTGACGGCGCACAGTCTGAAGAAGGAGGAGGGAGAAGAGTGAGAGGCTGAGGTGAATATACGCACTGCGCATGCCCATGGATCCCAGGCCCGCAGTGTGATTAAATCAGAAGACACTGCGAGGCGGGATCTCGGCAGCGCGGCCACACAGGCGCAGTCAGCCTGACAACAAATGATGTCAGAAAACGGGCAGCGCTAAGTGTGCCTGGCCAAGGGATAACATAACAGCGCAGGCTCCGGGACAGAATCAAACAATGCTGAGGAGGCGGCGCACGGCACCAAGGGGGTAGGAATGACGGCTGTGCTGCGTCACATTACGAAGGAAAGTCCCACCTCCGGGACGGTTTTACGGTATCAGTGGACACATTTTATAAGTGTTAAGTTCTGCCTGTGCAAGGAGCTAAACTAAACCAGCTACCTTTTCCTTGTGCAGCATTACTGCTGCACAAGGTGGCTCTTTCAGTAACAAACGCCTGGGGGGGGGACAGGTTCCCTTCAATTTCAGTTGTTATGTCAGCGTGGCGGTCGCAGGACACATTGCCAGCTACACAGCTGGGGATCAGCTGACGTTACTGAAACCCAATAACACTGGGTCGTATGTTTTAACTGTGCAGCCTGCACTTCTGAGCCTCAACTGGCGGTGTTGGAGCCCAGGAATTACAGTTCAGGTGGTAGAAAGATGAACACAACAGGAGACCTGGATACTGTAGACAGTCACCCAATTATTTAATCAGGAAGAGGAGTGGCAAATTCCTGCGAGATCCAGGCATGGTTCATTTTCAGAAAAGTAAGCTGGTCAACGTTATCGGAGGATAGTCGCATGCGACGGTCTTTTAGTACACCACCTGCAGCACTAAAGACGCGTTTCGATAATACACTAGCCGCAGGGCAAGCCAGCACCTCCAATGCATACTGGCTTAGCTCTGGCCATGTATCCAGCTTAGAGACCCAAAACTTGAAAGGGGAAGAGCCGTCTGGGAGTACAGTAAGAGGGCAAGACATGTAGTCTGTCACCATCTGACGGAACCGTTGCCTCTTGCTGACTGGAGCCGCCTGTGATGGTGTAGACATTTGTGGCGGGCACACAAAACTGTGCCACAGTTGGGCCATACTGGTCTTGCCTTGGGCAGAGGCACTGCTTCTGCTCCCTCTTTGTGCAGAGCCTCCTCCACTGCCTGGACGCACTGAGCTGCTTTGTAAAGCACTAGCAGCACTTCTATCAGTTGGACTGGAGAAGATGATGGAATTCACCAGTGTGTCTTGGTACTCCCGCATTTTACGCTCCCGGTTCAACGGTGTAATGAGGCTTTGTACGTTGTCCCGGTAGCGAGGATCGAGGAGGGTGTACACCCAATAATCAGCCATGTTGAGAATGTGGGTGATGCAGCGGTCGTTTCTCAGGCACTGCAGCATGTAATCAACCATGTGCTGCAGACTGCCAACTGTCCAAGAAACGCTGTCCCCTGCTTGAGGCGTGATCTCTGCCTGCTCTTCATCACCCCACCCTCGCTGTACACACTGACTACTGGACAATTGTGTAACTCCCTCCTCTGGATGGATGTCTTCCTCCTCCATTGACTCCTCCTCATCTTCCTCACAAACTGTCCCCTGCCTATGTGTTTGTAAGGAACCACGTGGTGCTGACTGTCCAGATGCTGATGGAAATGGTGACTCCTCATCCTCCACCTCTTCCACAACATCATCCCTTAGGCCATGTGCACACGTTGCGGATTTCTTGCAGAAATTTCCTGAAGAAAACCGGAAATTTTCTGCAAGAAATCCGCATTTTTTTTTTGCGTTTTTTTTTCCGTTTTTTTCGCGTTTTTTTCGCATTCTGCAAGCGTAATTAGCTTGCAGAATGCTAAAGTTTTCCAAGCGATCTGTAGCATCGCTTGGAAAACTGACTGACAAGTTGGTCACACTTGTCAAACATAGTGTTTGACAAGTGTGACCAACTTTTTACTATAGATGCAGCTTATGCAGCATCTATAGTAAAAGATAGAATGTTTAAAAATAATAAAAAAAATAAAAAAATGCTTATACTCACCCAGACATCTCATCAGCGGCGTCCGTTCGTCTTCCTATAGCTGGTCTGTGCGCACAGGGCCTTCCGTGACGTCACGGTCACGTGAGCGGTCACATGACCGCTCACGACCAATCACAGGACAGTGACGTCATCGGCAAGGTCCTTCGCCGCACATCAGCTACAGGAACCGAACGGCAGCGTGCAGCGGTGAGGCGGGAACACTGCGCGGGACATCGAGGGTGAGTATAGGACTATTTTTTATTTTATTTCTTATTTTTTGACCACTTATATGGTGCCCAGTGCGTGGAGGAGAGTCTCCTCTCCTCCACCCTGGGTACCAACCGCACATAATCTGCTTACTTCCCGCATGGTGTGCACAGCCCCGTGCGGGAAGTAAGCAGATCAATGCACTCCTAGGTGTGCGGAATCCCTGCAATTCCGCATTTTTAATGAACATGTTGCTTTTTTTTCCGCTATGCGATTTTTTCGCGGAAAAAATCGCAACATTTGCACAAAAAATGCGGAATACCTTGTAAATAATAGGAGGCATATGTTAGCGTTTTTTTCGCGTTTTTATCACGTTTTTATAGCGAAAAAACGCGAAAAAAACGCTAAAAATCCTGAAAGTGTGCGCATGGCCTTAGCGCTTGCAGTGTTTGTTGAAGCAGGCAGATAAGGGGGACAGTCATGCTGACTAGTGCATCATCTACACTCGCCATCCGCGTGGAATAATCGAAGGGACGCAAAACCTGGCAGACGTCTTTCATAGTGGCCCACTCTGTGGTTGTGAAGTCTGAACGGCGCGGAATGCGACTTCTTTGCGCCTGATGCAGCTGGTACTCCATTACTGCTTGCTGCTGCTCACACAACCGCTCCAACATATGTAACGTGGAATTCCACCTGGTAGGTAGGTCACATATGATGCAATGTTCCGGAAGGCGGAATCGGTGCTGCAGAGCTGCAATGCGCGATCTTGCCGTGATAGAACGCCGCAAGTGAGCACACTCTAGGCGGACCTTGTGCAGCAGTGCATCAAGATCCGGATAGTCCCTCAAAAAACTCTGCATGACCAAGTTGAGCACATGTGCCAGACATGGGATGTGAGTGAGGTTGCCGAGGCCCAGAGCTGCCACCAGATTTCGGCCATTGTCACACACTACCATCCCTGGCTGGAGATTCGCTGCCACAAACCACACATCGCTCTCCTGCTTGATGGAATTCCAGAGCTCCTGCGCTGTGTGGCTTCGATTCCCCAAAGAAATTAATTTCAAGACGGCCTGTTGACCTTTGGCCATGGCTGTGCGCATGTCGGTCGTAACAGGCAAACGTTCACGGGTCCATGTGGATGTGGACTGTGACGGTGTTGTGAATTCCGTTCTTGGGCTCCCTCCGGTGGTTGTGGATGGCACTTTTGTGAGTTCTGCCCTTGGGCTCCCTCCGGTGGTTTTGAGTGGAACTGCTGCACCTTGGGTTTAGCATTGGCAGCTGCTTCCACTGATCGTCTCTCCTGGCTCTGCTATTTAGCCTGGCTCTAGTCTTCAGCCAGTGCCAGCTGTCAATGTTTCTTGGTTGGATTCAGATCTCTCCTTGGATTCCTCTGATAGCTTGTCCATTTCAGCAAAGATAAGTCATTGCTTTTCTTTTGGTTGTCCACTTGCTGTGGACTTAATCGTTCAGCTCATGTTGTGTTTTTTCTTGTCCAGCTTGTCAGTATGATATATTCAGCTTAGCTGGAAGCTCTGGGGAAGCAGATTTGCCCTTCCACACCGTGAGTCGGTGTGGAGATTTTTTGTAAACTCTGTGTGGATTTTTTAGCTTTTAATACTGACCGCACAGTATCCTTTTCTATCCTGTCTATTTAGTTAGAATTGGCCTCCTTTGCTAAATCTTGTTTTCATTCTGTGTATGTCATTTCCCTCTCCACTCACAGTCAATATTTGTGGGGGGCTATCTTTCCTTTGGGGTTTTCTCTGAGGCAAGATAGCTTTCTGTTTCCATCTTTAGGGGTAGTTAGTTCTCAGGCTGTGACGAGGTGTCTAGGGAGTGACAGGAACATCCCACGGCTACTTCTAGTGTTGGTGTTAGGATTAGGAACTGCGGTCAGTACAGATACCACCTCCTCAGAGCTCATCCCATGTTGCTCCTTAACCACCAGGTCATAACAGACGGCTCCTGCAGCGATGATTCTGAGGAACTTGTGTATGAGGAGGAGTCAATGCGTACAGACTGGATTCCTGCAATCCTTGGAGTGGGCAGGACACGTCCTGCGCCACTCGCACGATCTGTACCCGGCTCAACAACATTAACCCAATGGGCAGTGAGGGAAAGATATTGCCCCTGTCCATGGTGACTGGTCCACGCATCGGTGGTGAGGTGGACCTTGCTACTGACGGCGTTCAGTAGCGCATGTTTTATGTGTCCCTCCACATGCTTGTGCAGGGCAGGGACGGCTTGCCTGCTGAAATAAAAGTGGCTGGGCACATTGTACTGTGGGACTGCCAATGACATCAAGTCACGGAAGCTGTCAGTTTCCACCAGCCTGAATGACAGCATTTCCAGTGACAGAAGTTTGGCAATGCCTGCAGTCAGAGCCTGTGCTCGTGGGTGGTTTGCCGAGAAAGGCCGCCTTTTCTCCCATGCCTGTACTACCGATGGCTGTAGACTGGGCTGGGAGTGTGAGGATGACTGGGAACGTGGTGCTGCGGGTGGAATTACAGTGGTTCTCTGGACAACAGTGCCAGAGGTTCTTCCATGGCGATCCTGGGAGGAAGCCGAAGCAGCTGTGTGTGAGCTGGAGGAAGAGGCAACACGAGCTGAAGAGGTGGTAGCTGCCGCTGTTGGTTGGCCTAGGTCTTCAGTGTGTTTTTGTAACTCCACCGCGTGCCTGGTCCGCACATGTTTCCACATGTTTGAGGTATTGAGGTTGCCGACATTTCTCCCTCTTTTGATTTTATGATGACACACCTTGCATTTGACAAAGCAAATGTCATCTGCAACTGTGTCAAAAAATGACCAGGCACTGCAAGTCTTGGGAGCGCCCTTTTTGGCTTTTGGAAGAGACATGCTCCTAACGGGTGCCGAAGTGGAGGCTACAGGCTCTGCAGTCTTCCCTGTTGTGAATTCTGCTCTTGGGTTCCCTCCGGTGGTTGTTGGTGGTAGTGCAGTTGCCTCTGGGTTGCAATCCTGGGAAGGTGTTTCTGCTGATTGCAGCTCTGACTGGGCTATTTAGGTGTGCAGGATCCATTAGCCCTTGCCAGTTGTCCATTGTTCTTGGAGGTGTTACATCTCTGTCTGGTTCCTCCTGTTCTGCTGCCAATTCAGCTAAGATAAGTTTCTGTTTTTGTCTCTGCAGCACACATGCTGTGTGCTTTACAATTCAGTGCAATTCATTGTGTTTATTTGTCCAGCTTGGACTGTGTTTGGATTTTTCAGTCATGTTGGATTCTCAGGAGATGCAGATATACATTCCATGTCTTTAGTTAGATGTGGTATTTTTGTATTTTCTGCTGTGGATATTTTTAGGATTTTAATACTGACCGCTTAGTACTCTGTCCTATCCTTTTCTATTTAGCTAGAGGTGCCTCTTTTGCTAAATCCTGTTTTCTGCCTGTGTGTGTCTTTACTCTTATATTCACAGTCAATATTTGTGGGGGGCTGCCTATCCTTTGGGGTTCTGCTCTGAGGCAAGATAGAATTCCCATTTCCATCTATAGGGGTATTTAGTCCTCCGGCTGTGTCGAGGTGTCTAGCATGTGTTAGATACACCCCACGGCTACTTCTAGTTGCGGTGTCAGTTTAGGGTTTGCGGTCAGTACAGGTACAACCTACTCCAGAGAAAGTCTCATGCGGCTCCAAGGTCACCAGATCCTAACAGTACAACTGGCCAACAATGAGTTAAATGCATCTCAGAAGAAGGGAAGAAAGGTGCTGAGCCATTTTTTTCTGTAGTCTACTTTGTCTTTCCTTCCCTCTTTTTTTTCTGGGTGGCTGAGGAGTTTTGTGCTAGCATGGATGTTCAGGGATTAGCTTCTCGTGTAGACCAGCTTGCTGCTAGGGTACAGGGTATTTCTGATTATATTGTTCAGACTCCAGTTTTAGAGCCTAGGATTGCTACTCCTGATTTGTTTTTTGGGGACAGGTCCAAATTCTTGAGTTTTAAAAACAACTGTAAACTGTTTTTTTCTCTGAGACCTCGATCCTCTGGTGATCCCATTCAGCAGGTTAAAATTGTCATCTCCCTGCTGCGTGGCGATCCTCAGGATTGGGCATTTTCCCTGGAATCTGGGAATCCAGCCTTGCTTAATGTAGACGCCTTTTTTGAGGCTTTAGGATTATTATATGATGAACCAAATTCTGTGGATCAAGCGGAGAAGACCTTGTTGGCCCTGTCTCAGGGTCAAGAAGCGGCAGAATTGTATTGTCAGAAATTTAGAAAATGGTCTGTGTTGACTAAATGGAATGATGATGCTTTGGCGGCAATTTTCAGAAAGGGTCTTTCTGAATCCGTTAAAGATGTTATGGTGGGGTTTCCCACGCCTGTCGGTCTGAGTGATTCTATGTCTCTGGCCATTCAGATTGATCAGCGTTTGCGGGAGCGCAGAACTGTGCGCGCTGTGGCGTTGTCCTCAGAGCAGATGCCTGAGCCAATGCAGTGTGATAGGATTCTGTCTAGAACGGAACAACAAGGATTCAGACGTCAGAATAGGTTGTGTTTTTATTGTGGCGATGCTTCTCATGTCATTTCAGTCTGCCCTAAGCGTACTAAGAGGATCGCTACTTCAGTTACCTTCAGTACTGTACAACCTAAATTTCTGTTATCTGTGTCCTTGATCTGCTCATTGTCATCATTTTCTGTCATGGCGTTTGTGGATTCAGGCGCCGCCTTGAACTTAATGGACTTTGAGTTTGCCAGGCATTGTGGTTTCCCCTTGCAGTCTTTGCAGAACCCTATTCCTTTGAGGGGCATTGATGCTACACCTTTGGCTAAAAATAAACCCCAGTTTTGGACACAGGTGACCATGTGCATGGCGCCAGCCCATCAGGAAGATTGTCGTTTTCTGGTGTTGCATAATTTGCATGATGCTATTGTGCTAGGTTTTCCATGGTTGCAGGTACATAATCCTGTGTTGGATTGGAAGTCTATGTCTGTGACTAGTTGGGGTTGTCAGGGGGTTCATAATGACGTTCCTTTGATGTCAATCTCCTCTTCTCTTCTGAAATTCCAGAGTTTTGGTCTGATTTTCAGGATGTATTCGATGAGCCCAAGTCCAGTTCCCTTCCACCGCATAGAGACTGTGATTGTGCTATTGACTTGATTCCAGGCTGTAAGTTTCCTAAGGGCCGACTTTTCAACCTGTCTGTGCCTGAACATACCGCCATGCGGAGTTATGTTAAGGAGTCTTTGGAGAAAGGGCATATTCGGCCATCTTCTTCACCGTTGGGAGCGGGATTTTTTTTTGTTGCTAAGAAGGATGGCTCCTTGAGACCCTGTATTGATTATCGCCTCTTGAATAAGATCACGGTCAAGTTTCAATACCCTTTACCTTTGCTTTCCGATTTGTTTGCTAGGATTAAGGGGGCTAGTTGGTTTACGAAGATTGACCTTCGGGGGGCATATAATGTTTTTCTTATTAAGCAGGGTGATGAATGGAAAACTGCGTTTAATATGCCCGAAGGCCATTTTGAATACCTTGTGATGCCATTCGGACTCTCTAATGCTCCATCTGTTTTTCAGTCCTTCATGCACGATATCTTCCGGACTTATCTTGATAAATTCATGATTGTATATTTGGATGACATTTTAATTTTTTCCGATGATTGGGAGTCTCATGTGGAACAGGTCAGGATGGTATTTCAGATCCTTCGTGAAAATGCTTTGTTTGTGAAGGGGTCTAAGTGTCTCTTTGGAGTGCAGAAGGTTTCTTTTTTAGCCTTCATTTTTTCTCCTTCATCTATAGAGATGGATCCGGTTAAGGTTCAGGCCATTCATGATTGGATTCAGCCCACATCCGTGAAGAGCCTTCAGAAATTTTTGGGCTTTGCTAATTTTTATCGCCGTTTCATTGCTAACTTCTCCAGTGTGGTTAAACCCTTGACCGATTTGACGAAGAAAGGCGCTATGTGACGAATTGGTCCTCTGCGCCTGTCTCTGCTTTTCAGGAGCTTAAACGCCGATTTACTTCTGCCCCGGTGTTGCGTCAACCGGATGTTTCTCTTCCGTTTCAGGTTGAGGTTGACGCTTCTGAGATTGGGGCAGGGGCCGTTTTGTCTCAGAGGAATTCTGTTGGTTCCTTGATGAAACCGTGTGCCTTCTTTTCTCGTAAGTTTTCGCCTGCTGAACGCAATTATGATGTCGGCAATCGGGAGTTTTTGGCTATGAAGTGGGCATTTGAGGAGTGGCGACATTGGCTTGAGGGAGCTAAGCACCGTATTGTGGTCTTGACCGATCATAAAAATCTGATTTACCTCGAGTCTGCCAAACGGCTGAATCGTAGACAGGCTCGATGGTCCCTGTTTTTTCCCGTTTTGATTTCGTGGTCTCGTATCTTCCGGGTTCTAAGAATATTAAGGCTGATGCCCTCTCTAGGAGTTTTTTGCCTGATTCTCCTGTGGTCCTTGAACCGGTCGGCATTCTGAAAGAAGGGGTGGTTCTTTCTGCCATTTCCCCTGATTTACGACGGGTTCTTCAGGAATTTCAGGCTGACAAACCTGACCGCTGTCCAGTGGGGAAACTGTTTGTTCCTGATAGATGGACTAGTAGAGTGATTTCTGAGGTTCATTGTTCCGTGTTGGCGGGCCATCCTGGTATTTTTGGTACCAGAGATTTGGTTGGTAGGTCCTTTTGGTGGCCTTCTTTGTCGCGTGATGTGCGTTCTTTTGTGCAGTCCTGTGGGACTTGTGCGTGGGCCAAGCCTTGTTGTTCCCGTGCTAGTGGGTTGCTTTTGCCTTTGCCGGTCCCTGAGAGGCCCTGGACGCATATTTCTATGGATTTTATTTCAGATCTTCCGGTTTCCCAGAGGATGTCGGTTATCTGGGTTGTTTGTGACCGGTTCTCTAAGATGGTTCATTTGGTGCCTTTGCCTAAATTGCCTTCCTCTTCTGATTTGGTTCCGTTGTTTTTTCAGCATGTGGTTCATTTGCATGGTATTCCGGAGAATATTGTGTCCGACAGAGGTTCCCAGTTTGTTTCTAGGTTTGTGCTAGGCTGGGCATTGATTTGTCTTTTTCTTCCGCATTTCATCCTCAGACAAATGGCCAGACCGAGCGAACTAATCAGACTTTGGAAACTTATTTGAGATGCTTTGTGTCTGCTGATCAGGATGATTGGGTGGCTTTCTTGCCATTGGCCGAGTTTGCCCTTAATAATCGGGCTAGTTCGGCTACCTTGGTTTCGCCCTTCTTTTGTAATTTTGGTTTTCACCCTCGTTTTTCTTCAGGGCAGGTTGAGCCTTCTGACTGCCCTGGTGTGGATTCTGTGGTTGACAGGTTGCAGCAGATTTGGGCTCATGTGGTGGACAATTTGGTGTTGTCTCAGGAGGAGGCTCAGCGTTTTGCTAACCGTCGTCGGTGTGTTGGCTCCCGGCTTCGGGTTGGGGATCTGGTCTGGTTGTCTTCCCGTCATGTTCCTATGAAGGTTTCTTCCCCTAAGTTTAAGCCTCGGTTTATTGGTCCTTATAGGATTTCTGAGATTATTAATCCGGTGTCTTTTCGATTGGCCCTTCCGGCTTCTTTTGCTATCCATAATGTTTTCCATAGATCTTTATTGCGGAAATATTTGGTGCCCGTTGTTCCCTCTGTGGATCCTCCGGCCCCTGTGTTGGTTGATGGGGAGTTGGAGTATGTGGTTGAGAAGATTTTGGATTCTCGCTTTTCGAGGCGGAGGCTTCGGTATCTTGTCAAATGGAAGGGTTATGGTCAGGAGGATAATTCTTGGGTTTTTGCCTCTGATGTCCATGCTGCTGATTTGGTCTGTGCCTTTCATCTGGCTCGTCCTGATCGGCCTGGGGGCTCTGGTGAGGGTTCGGTGACCCCTCTTCAAGTGGGGGGTACTGTTTTGAATTCTGCTCTTGGGTTCCCTCCGGAGGTTGTTGGTGGTAGTGCAGTTGCCTCTGGGTTGCAATCCTGGGAAGGTGTTTCTGCTGATTGCAGCTCTGACTGGGCTATTTAGGTGTGCAGGATCCATTAGCCCTTGCCAGTTGTCCATTGTTCTTGGAGGTGTTACATCTCTGTCTGGTTCCTCCTGTTCTGCTGCCAATTCAGCTAAGATAAGTTTCTGTTTTTGTCTCTGCAGCACACATGCTGTGTGCTTTACAATTCAGTGCAATTCATTGTGTTTATTTGTCCAGCTTGGACTGTGTTTGGATTTTTCAGTCTTGTTGGATTCTCAGGAGATGCAGATATACATTCCATGTCTTTAGTTAGATGTGGTATTTTTGTATTTTCTGCTGTGGATATTTTTAGGATTTTAATACTGACCGCTTAGTACTCTGTCCTATCCTTTTCTATTTAGCTAGAGGTGCCTCTTTTGCTAAATCCTGTTTTCTGCCTGTGTGTGTCTTTACTCTTATATTCACAGTCAATATTTGTGGGGGGCTGCCTATCCTTTGGGGTTCTGCTCTGAGGCAAGATAGAATTCCCATTTCCATCTATAGGGGTATTTAGTCCTCCGGCTGTGTCGAGGTGTCTAGGATGTGTTAGGTACACCCCACGGCTACTTCTAGTTGCGGTGTCAGTTTAGGGTTTGCGGTCAGTACAGGTACCACCTACTCCAGAGAAAGTCTCATGCGGCTCCAAGGTCACCAGATCCTAACAGTTCCCCCTCCCTCTCCCTCTTTGGCCTTTTTGGGGAATCTCTTTTTCAGAGCTGCTCCCACCACCTGCCTGTCCCTCACGCCACGATGGGTCAAGGACCTCATCATCTACACTACCCTCTGCCACCAACTGATCCTCCTGGGTAGTCTCGGCAGCACAGCACGCACCAGTAAGTGGCACCTGAGTGTCGTCATCAGATGCGTACTGCGGTGTGGTGACCGGAGGCACTGGCCCACCCGCCTCTTCAGAGTCAGAGAGACAAAGCTGTTGCGCATCATTGCACACTGCCTCTTCTTCCATTTCTCCAATGCTGCTTGGCTGGCCCCCTGTTTCCAAGCCAAGAGATTCAGAGAACAGAAGTAGAGACGGCTCCTGTCCTGGGCTCTCTGACTGCCTGGGCAATTTGGCAGGTGGTGCAGAGACAGATGGGTGCTCTCCAGTGCTCTGTGCCTGCGAGGATGTGGCACTAATTGAAGTCAATGCGTTAGCTGCCATCCATCCGACAACGGCTTCAATTTGGTCTTCACGCAGCAGCGGTGTACGGCGCTCTCCGACAAAGCTGCGCATGAAGGTCTGTTCCCTCTTGAAACTGGGTGATGATGAGTCACCGATGCCCGCAGCAGGCACAGAATCCCCACATCCTCTCCCTGCTCCGCGCCCACGCCCACGTGCCTTACTCCCTGCCTTCTTCATCTTGGTTGACTGATAATGATAAGCAGAAAAGTACTAAGGGCTTAGTGTGCCTATTCCTGAACAGCTCCTAACAGGTATAAGAAACACTAATTTTCTAAAGTGTGGACTAGACTTTAATATGAGCTAATGTGGCCTACACAACTGTAAAGTGGTGTGTTTGTTGAACTTTATTATTTTTTTTTGTCAGAACTGACTACAGGGCGAGCTGCACTCACACGGAGACCGTGCAGACAGCCGTAAACGGCGCTGCAAGGCCCAAAAAAACCTCCTCTACGTTATCTTATGTAGTGTTTTTCCACAATTTAGCTGGATATGGGTGGAAAGCCACTAATAGGAATTATTTGAAAAAATGTGCAGCAGCCTGCACTATTTGCAAAAAAGGACAATGTATTTTACGGTATGAGTCAGTGACGCACCCTGAGCTGGATACAACCGGCTGTGGCTGCACACAGACTACAGGGCAAGCTGCACTCACACGGAGACCGTGCAGACAGCCGTAAACGGTGCTGCAAGGCCCAAAAAACCTCCTCTACGTTATCCTATGTAGTGTTTTTCCACAATTTAGCTGGATACGGGTGGAAAGCCACTAATAGGAATTATTTGAAAAAATGTGCAGCAGCCTGCACTATTTGCAAAAAAGGACAATGTATTTTACGGTATGAGGCAGTGACGCACCCTGAGCTGGATACAACCGGCTGTAGCTGCACACAGACTACAGGGCGAGCTGCACTCACACGGAGACCGTGCAGACAGCCGTAAACGGCGCTGCAAGGCCCGAAAAACCTCCTCTACGTTATCCTATGTAGTGTTTTTCCACAATTTAGCTGGATACGGGTGGAAAGCCACTAATAGGAATTGTTTGAAAAGATGTGCAGCAGCCTGCACTATTTGCAAAAAAGGACAATGGATAGAACAGTATGAGTCAGTGAACCACCCTGAGCTGAATACAACCGGCTATGGCTGCACACAGACTACAGAGTGGGCTGCACTCACACACACACACACACACAGAGACCTTGCAGATCGCTGTGAAAACAGCGCTGCAAGGCAAAAGCAAGGTGAACACACAGCGGTTGCTAAATTAGCCTGGGAAAAGCACAATGAAGCAAATCGCTATCTCAACTGGCCCTTAGTCAGAACACAGCATCCTATGCCTAACTGAATTCACAGCAGAGTGAGCGAGAAAGGGCGGCAGCGTTTTTTATAGTGCATCATGACATCATTTCAGCAGCCAATCACAGCCTTGCCAGTAGTTACATGCCCACCATGCTGAACAGGATGTGCCCACACTTGTAATCATTCCTCATTGGCTGAATTCGTGCAGTTTGAATCCTGGGAACTTCCGATTCCGGTATCCGATATGCGGCAAGTATCGGAACTCGGTATCGGAATTCCGAAACCGCAAATATCGGCCGATACCCGATACTTGCGGTATCGGAATGCTCAACACTAGTGTAAAGTGTACTCTAAATGTAAATTACTGGGTCATTTACAATCACTTTGCTTAGACTGACCATTTGGAACAATCGACATTTGGCTGGACAAATTTTCAATTAGCTTTCTGTGGACTCCATTGAAAAAAGAAGAAAAAAAAAAATATATATATATACTAATAACAAAACCACTCAATATCTCTATCATTCGTATTAATTAATTGGAGTGTTGAAATCATATTAAAAATATATAATACAACACAGTGTGTGAATACTTTTGCAAGCCACTGCAGTAGGCAATAGTTCTTCATCATCAAAGAACTTTCATTTACAGCAGTGTATTGAAAAAAACAGAACAATTTCTATTTATTTACATTACAAGATTTACAGAATAGCGAAGGAATAGTAAGGCTGTTTGCTCACGATGAGTTTTTAGTGAGTTTTTGATGCAGCAAATTTTCAAAGACATGGCCTGCTACAGTTACAGAATAAATGCAAATGAGATTTATAGAAATCTCATGCCCACTGTGCTTTTTTTTTTAACTCAGACTAAACTGACCTGTGGTGCATGTTTCAAATCTGCAACATATCAATTTGTCTTGTGAGAACAGAATGCTGAATTTTATGTGCATATGTTTCTAATAGATTTGCATTAGATGCGTAAAATCCACAGGTAATAAATGCACATATATTATTAGTGTGTAATCCGTATATGACTGTATCAATAAAGCTTTGTCACATTTTTTATTTTTGGTTGATGGGACTGCGTGAGATCGTTTTTGCACTCTCAACCACTGTTTTTGTTTATAGTATGTGAAGTGGAATTAACCCCTTCATCACCCAGCCTATTATGACCTTAATGACCTGGCCATTTTTTGCAATTCTGACCAGTGTCCCTTTATGAGGTAATAACTCAGCAACGCTTCAACGGATCCTAGCGATTCTGAGATTGTTTTTTCATGACATATTGGGCTTCATGTTAGTGGTAAATTTAGGTCGATAACTTCTGCATTTATTTGTGAAAAAAATTTAAATTTGGCGAAAATTTTGAAAATTTCGCAATTTTCACATTTTGAATTTTCATTCTGTTAAACCAGAGAGTTATGTGACACAAAATAGTTAATAAATAACATTTCCCATATGTCTACTTTACATCAGCACAATTTTGGAAACAACATTTTTTTTTTGCTAGGATGTTATAAGTAGGGTTGAGCGACATTCATTTTTTTAAGATCGAGTCGGGTTTTGTGAAACCCGACTTTGTCCAGAGTCGAGTCGAGTGCAGTCGGCCGATTATCGCTAAAAGTCGGGGATCGACCGAAACACGAAACCCAATGCAAGTCAATGGGGAAGCATAGTCGGCAGTGAGTGGAGGCCAGGAAAACACCTACAGTGCCCATTTTAATGCCCAAAACATCCATTCTTGTTTCTGAAGCTTGTCAATCTTAATTAACTTTATAATAATAGTTGGGCATTGGAACTTGGGGGTCATTTGGCAAAAGTTGTGGGGGGTAGGGCTGGTTCAAGGTATTAGTGGGCCCAGGAAACGTGGACTACGTCACGGCGGTGGAGCAGGGAGAGGTAAGTATTTCAACGTTGCAAGTGCTGTGATCCTGAGCAAGCAGGGGGGGCCCACTCGTTCGCATTGGCCCTGGCACAGGGCCCCTCAAAGTACAGCGGTGTGTTTGCACGGCGGGGGCGCCTCCCACCAGCAGCGACACTTTTGCGTACTCTGAGGGGCCCTGTGCCAGTGACGTCGCCAACGAGTATGCCCCCCCCAACTGATGAAGGAACCTGCACTTTCATCTGTACCTTCCTCTTTGTCCCTGTGTAAGGTGGTATAACATGCGGGAGGGGGAACCTTACTTTCAGCAGGGTCAGATTCTGGCTGTGTAGAGTGCAAGGGGAATGTAGTGGTCTGGGTCAATGTACCAGCAGACTCATCTAACAGTGGCTGGGCAATGGGCAGGATGAGGAGGAAACAGATATAGGGCCAAAGAATAAAGTAGGCTAAATGCAGTTCAAAATTGGTAACAGGACTAAACAGGCGGCACTGCTTTGTTCAGTGGAGTAGCAAACCCAAGAGCAGCAGACACTGTTTTAAGGGCCCAACCACACTAGTAGGCCAAATGCAGTTTAATATCTGATACTATAGGCCGAAAGCCAGAAGGTAGAAGCTCAGCTGTATTCAGTTGAGGTCAACACCAGGGAGGGGCAGACACCGTTAGTAGGCCCTAACCACCAATTTTTAAAAACACAGCACTTAATGAGAGCCAGAAGGTTGAAGCACAGCTGTATTCAGTTGAGGACAAACACCAGGCAGGGGCAGACACCGTTAGTAGGCCCTAAACACCATTTTTTTATTTAAAAACAGCACTTAATGAGAGCCAGAAGGTTGAAGCTCAGATGTATTCAGTTGAGGGCAACACCAGGGAGGGGCAGACACCGTTAGTAGGCCGTAACCAAAGTTGAAGGCCAAATGCAGTTTAATATCTGATACTATAGGCCGAAAGCCAGAAGGTAGAAACTCAGCTGTATTCAGTTGAGGGCAACACCAGGGAGGGGCAGACACCGTTAGTAGGCCCTAACCACCAATTTTTAAAAACACAGCACTTAATGAGAGCCAGAAGGTTGAAGCTCAGCTTTATTCAGTTGAGGACAAACACCAGGGAGGGGCAGACACCGTTAGTAGGCCCTAACCACCAATTTTTAAAAACACAGCACTTAATGAGAGCCAGAAGGTTGAAGCTCAGCTTTATTCAGTTGAGGACAAACACCAGGGAGGGGCAGACACAGTTAGTAGGCCTAACCAAAGTTGAAGGCCAAATGCAGTTTAATATCTGATACCATAGGCCGAAAGCCAGAAGGTAGAAGCTCAGCTGTATTCAGTTGAGGGCAACACCAGGGAGGGGCAGACACCGTTAGTAGGCCCTAACCACCACCAATTTTTAAAAACACAGCACTTAATGAGAGCCAGAAGGTTGAAGCTCAGCTTTATTCAGTTGAGGACAAACACCAGCGAGGGGCAGACACCGTTAGTAGGCCGTAACCAAAGTTGAAGGCCAAATGCAGTTTAATATCTGATACTATAGGCCGAAAGCCAGAAGGTAGAAGCTCAGCTGTATTCAGTTGAGGGCAACACCAGGGAGGGGCAGACACCGTTAGTAGGCCCTAACCACCAATTTTTAAAAACACAGCACTTAATTATAGCCAGAAGGTTGAAGCTCAGCTTTATTCAGTTGAGGACAAACACCAGGGAGGGGCAGACACCGTTAGTAGGCCCTAACCACCACCAATTTTTAAAAACACAGCACTTAATGAGAGCCAGAAGGTTGAAGCTCAGCTTTATTCAGTTGAGGACAAACACCAGGGAGGGGCAGACACAGTTAGTAGGCCTAACCAAAGTTGAAGGCCAAATGCAGTTTAATATCTGATACTATAGGCCGAAAGCCAGAAGGTAGAAGCTCAGCTGTATTCAGTTGAGGGCAACACCAGGGAGGGGCAGACACCGTTAGTAGGCCCTAACCACCAATTTTTAAAAACACAGCACTTAATGAGAGCCAGAAGGTTGAAGCACAGCTGTATTCAGTTGAGGACAAACACCAGGCAGGGGCAGACACCGTTAATAGGCCCTAAACACCATTTTTTTATTTAAAAACAGCACTTAATGAGAGCCAGAAGGTTGAAGCTCAGCTGTATTCAGTTGAGGGCAACACCAGGGAGGGGCAGACACCGTTAGTAGGCCGTAACCAAAGTTGAAGGCCAAATGCAGTTTAATATCTGATACTATAGGCCGAAAGCCAGAAGGTAGAAGCTCAGCTGTATTCAGTTGAGGGCAACACCAGAGAGGGGCAGACACCACTAGTAGGCCCTAACCACCACCAATTTTTAAAAACACAGCACTGAATGAGAGCCAGAAGGTTGAAGCACAGCTGTATTCAGTTGAGGACAAACACCAGGCAGGGGCAGACACCGTTAGTAGGCCCTACACACCATTTTTTTATTTAAAAACAGCACTTAATGAGAGCCAGAAGGTTGAAGCTCAGCTGTATTCAGTTGAGGGCAACACCAGGGAGGGGCAGACACCGTTAGTAGGCCGTAACCAAAGTTGAAGGCCAAATGCAGTTTAATATCTGATACTATAGGCCGAAAGCCAGAAGGTAGAAGCTCAGCTGTATTCAGTTGAGGACAAACACCAGGGAGGGGCAGACACCGTTAGTAGGCCCTAACCACCACCAAATTTTAAAAACACAGCACTTAATGAGAGCCAGAAGGTTGAAGCACAGCTGTATTCAGTTGAGGACAAACACCAGGCAGGGGCAGACACCGTTAGTAGGCCCTACACACCATTTTTTTATTTAAAAACAGCACTTAATGAGAGCCAGAAGGTTGAAGCTCAGCTGTATTCAGTTGAGGGCAACACCAGGGAGGGGCAGACACCGTTAGTAGGCCGTAACCAAAGTTGAAGGCCAAATGCAGTTTAATATCTGATACTATAGGCCGAAAGCCAGAAGGTGGAAGCTCAGCTTTATTCAGTTGAGGGCAAACACCAGGGAGGGGCAGACACCGTTAGTAGGCCATAACCACCACCAATTTTTAAAAACACAGCACTTAATGAGAGCCAGAAGGTTGAAGCTCAGCTTTATTCAGTTGAGGACAAACACCAGGGAGGGGCAGACACCGTTAGTAGGCCCTAACCACCACCAATTTTTAAAAACACAGCACTTAATGAGAGCCAGAAGGTTGAAGCTCAGCTTTATTCAGTTGAGGACAAATACCAGGGAGGGGCAGACACAGTTAGTAGGCCTAACCAATGTTGAAGGCCAAATGCAGTTTAATATCTGATACTATAGGCCGAAAGCCAGAAGGTGGAAGCTCAGCTTTATTCAGTTGAGGGCAAACACCAGGGAGGGGCAGACACCGTTAGTAGGCCCTAACCACCACCAATTTTTAAAAATACAGCACTTAATGAGAGCCAGAAGGTTGAAGCTCAGCTTTATTCAGTTGAGGACAAACACCAGGGAGGGGCAGACACCGTTAGTAGGCCGTAACCAAAGTTGAAGGCCAAATGCAGTTTAATATCTGATACTATAGGCCGAAAGCCAGAAGGTTGAAGCTCAGCTGTATTCAGTTGAGGGCAACACCAGGGAGGGGCAGACACCGTTAGTAGGCCGCAACCAAAGTTGAAGGCCAAATGCAGTTTAATATCTGATACTATAGGCCGAAAGCCAGAAGGTAGATGCTCAGCTGTATTCAGTTGAGGGCAACACCAGGGAGGGGCAGACACCGTTAGTAGGCCGTAACCAAAGTTGAAGGCCAAATGCAGTTTAATATCTGATACTATAGGCCGAAAGCCAGAAGGTGGAAGCTCCGATTTAGAGAGTGGAGGACAATTTGAATTAGGGACTGCAGACAGACTTAGTAGGCTGTCCCCTGTGGACCATGCATCAACCACATTAACGCATTGCGCCTTAATGGACACGTAATCTTCCGTGGCCATGCCTACAGGTCCATGCGTCTGTTGTCAGGTGCACCTTTGTACTCACAGATTGTCAGAGTGCATGGACAATGCGGTCTTTTACATGCTGGTGGAGGGTTGGGATGGCTTTTCTCGCAAAAGAAGTGTCGACTGGTTAGCTTGTAGCGTGGTACAGCGTAGTCCATCATGGCCTTATTAATAGTAAATAAAATATATAACTAGGCTCTATGAACTTTTAAATAGGTTCCAGGGGTACACGGGCAGCATTGGTGTGGTCAGTGGAGGAGAATTGCAAGTAGGGGCCGCAGATAGGCTATCAAAGGCCTAAAATAACAAACAAAAGGCTCATGGCAGTTTTACATCGGTTACATGGATACACAGGCAGGCAGCATTGTGGTCAGTGGAGGAGTAATGGAATTAGGGACCGCAGACAGGCTATCAAAGGCCTAAAATAACAAACAATAGGCTCATGGCAGTTTTACATCGGTTACATGGATACACAGGCAGGCAGCATTGTGGTCAGTGGAGGAGGATTGCAAGTAGGGGCCGCAGACAGGCTATCAAAGGCCTAAAATAACAAACAATAGGCTCATGGCAGTTTTACATCGGTTACATGGATACACAGGCAGGCAGCATTGTGGTCAGTGGAGGAGTAATGGAATTAGGGACCGCAGACAGGCTATCAAAGGCCTAAAATAACAAACAATAGGCTCATGGCAGTTTTACATCGGTTACATGGATACACAGGCAGGCAGCATTGTGGTCAGTGGAGGAGTAATGGAATTAGGGACCGCAGACAGGCTATCAAAGGCCTAAAATAACAAACAATAGGCTCATGGCAGTTTTACATCAGTTACATGGATACACAGGCAGGCAGCATTGTGGTCAGTGGAGGAGTAATGGAATTAGGGACCGCAGACAGGCTATCAAAGGCCTAAAATAACAAACAATAGGCTCATGGCAGTTTTACATCGGTTACATGGATACACAGGCAGGCAGCATTGTGGTCAGTGGAGGAGGATTGCAAGTAGGGGCCGCAGACAGGCTATCAAAGGCCTAAAATAACAAACAATAGGCTCATGGCAGTTTTACATTGGTTACATGGATACACAGGCAGGCAGCATTGTGGTCAGTGGAGAAGGATTGCAAGTAGGGGCCGCAGACAGGCTATCAAAGGCCTAAAATAACAAACAATAGGCAGGCATGGCAGTTTAAAATCAGTTACATGGATACACAGGCAGGCACTCCAGGCAGCATTGTGGTCAGTGGAGGAGTAATGGAAGTAGGGACCGCAGACAGGCTATCAAAGGCCTAAAATAAGAAACAATAGGCTCATGGCAGTTTTACATCGGTTACATGGATGCACAGGCAGCATTGTGGTCAGTGGAGGAGTAATGGAAGTAGGGACCGCAGACAGGCTATCAAAGGCCTAAAATAACAAACAATAGGCTCATGGCAGTTTTACATCGGTTACATGGATGCACAGGCAGCATTGTGGTCAGTGGAGGAGTAATGGAAGTAGGGACCGCAGACAGGCTATCAAAGGCCTAAAATAAGAAACAATAGGCTCATGGCAGTTTTACATCGGTTACATGGATGCACAGGCAGCATTGTGGTCAGTGGAGGAGTAATGGAAGTAGGGACCGCAGACAGGCTAACAAAGGCCTAAAATAACAAACAATAGGCTCATGGCAGTTTTACATCGGTTACATGGATACACAGGCAGGCAGCATTGTGGTCAGTGGAGGAGGATTGCAAGGAGTGTCTGACACAGTTAGTACTCCAAAAAAAAAAAAATTAATGTCTTGCAAAACAACTATAAGTAAAAAAAGGGTGGCATGCTTAGGTACAGGGGTGGGCTCATCTGCAGAGTTTATGACAAAGTAATTTGTCAGTAAATTAGTATTTACTGGTGTCAATATAGGACACTGCCCCAGACTACTTTAACTAGCATCATAGATGCAAACAAATTGGTATTGTTTGTCAGTGCCAGGCATTGAATGATGTCAGTGCATAGACTAAACATTGGTGGAGCTGTGCGAGATAATTTTGCACGTGGTAGAGCACAGTTTGAGCTGGGGGGGAACTCTCTTGTGGCCGACGGTAAAGCCCCAGGGCCCCTCATGTTACAACGGTGTGTCTGACGTTGGGTGCGCACCACCACCGCCAGAGACACTACATTGTACTATGAGGGACCCAGTGGCAGTGCCATCGACCAAAAGCGAGCACACCCACCTCTTCTGACAAACAGCACTGTAACTAACGGGTGCTTGCGCCAAGTGTCGAGAGTGAGACAACGGCCCCGTGGGGGGAGTTTTCCCATTGAGGGAGGTGTAAACATGTCGTATGCTGGACAAACAGCTGCTGCAAATTAAGAGATAGTAACACTCAGTAAGACCAGTCCAGAAGCAAGACCTTTTTATAGGAAAGCTAGGTGTCAGCCGGGAAAGGTGGGGCAAAATAATTTGAAATCCAGGAGTGGTTCATTTTAATGAAGGTGAGATCATCCACATTTTGGGTAGCCAGACGAGTCCTTTTTTTGGTTAATATTGAACCAGCAGCACTGAATACTCTTTCTGATAGCACACTAGCTGCTGGGCAAGCAAGCTCCTGAAACGCATATTCTGCCAATTCAGGCCAGGTGTCTAATTTGGATGCCCAGTAATCAAATGGGAATGACGGTTGAGGGAGAACATCGATAAGGGATGAAAAATAGTTAGTAACCATACTGGACAAATGTTGTCTCCTGTCACTTTGAATAGATGCTGCAGTACCTGTCCTGTCTGCGGTCATTGCGAAATCACTCCACAACCTGGTCAGAAAACCCCTCTGTCCAACGCCACTTCTGATCTGTGCACCTCTAACACCTCTGCCCTGTAGCCCCCTGCAGCTTGTGTGAGAACCATCACCGGCGCTGTGTGCTGGGAATGCCTGAATCAAACGGTCTACAAGAGTAGCTTGTTTGGTTGCTAATATTTGTTCGAGGTTCTCATGTGGCATAATATTTAGCAATTTGCTTTTATTGCGAGGGTCAAGGATGCAGGCCAACCAGTAATCATCATCGCTCATCATTTTAATAATGCGTGTGTTCCTTTTGAGGGTACGTAAGGCATAATCCGCCATGTGTGCCAAAGTTCCAGTTGTCAAATCTGCGGTTGTGCTGGTTGGAGGGGCTGTTACAGGCAAATCTACGTCACTTGTCTCCCTTAAAAAAACAGAACCCGGCCTTGCAACGCCACTAATTTCTGTTGGCCCAGGAGAAGCTTCCTCATTCAAAAAGTACTCATCCCCATCATCCTCCTCGTCCTCCTCCTCCTCTTCGCCCGCTACCGCGTCCTCTACACGGCCCTGACCAGACAATGGCTGACTGTCATCAAGGCTTTCCTCTTCCTCGGCTGCAGACGCCTGCTCCTTTATGTGCATCAAACTTTGCATCAGCAGACGCATTAGGGGGATGCTCATGCTTATTATGGCGTTGTCTGCACTAACCAGCCTTGTGCATTCCTCAAAACACTGAAGGACTTGACACAGGTCTTGTAGCTTCGACCACTGCACACCTGACAACTCCATGTCTGCCATCCAACTGCCTGCCCGTGTATGTGTATCCTCCCACAAAAACATAACAGCACACCTCTGTTCGCACAGTCTCTGAAGCATGTGCAGTGCGGAGTTCCACCTTGTTGAAATGTCGATGATTAGGCGATGCTGGGGAAGGTTCAAAGACCGCTGATAGTTCTGCATATGGCTGTAGTGTACGGGCGAACGGCGGATATGCGAGCAAAGTCTGCGCACTTTGAGGAGCAGGTCTGGTAACCCCGGATAACTTTTCAGGAAGCACTGCACCACCAGGTTTAAGGTGTGAGCCAGGCAAGGAATGTGTTTCAGTTGGGAAAGGGCTATGGCAGCCATGAAATTCCTTCCGTTATCACTCACAACCTTGCCTGCCTCAAGATGTACAGTGCCCAGCCATGACTGAGTTTCATTCAGCAAGAACTCGGACAGAACTTCCGCGGTGTGTCTGTTGTCACCCAAACATTTCATTGCCAATACAGCCTGCTGACGCTTGCCACTAGCTGTCCCATAATGGCACACCTGGTGTGCAACAGTGGCAGCTGCGGATGGAGTGGATGTGCGACTGCGGTGTGTGGACGAGCTCTCGCTTCTGCATGAGGAGGAGGAAGAGGAGGAGGGGTGGCTAACGCCTACAACCAACTCTTTCCTTGACCGTGGACTAGGCAAAACTGTCCCAATATTGCTGTCCCCTGTGGACCCTGCATCCACCACATTCACCCAGTGTGCCGTGATGGACATGTAACGTCCCTGGCCATGCCTACTGGTCCATGCATCTGTTGTCAGGTGCACCTTTGTAGTCACAGACTGCCTGAGTGCATGGACGATGCGGTCTTTAACATGCTGTTTGAGGGCTGGGATGGCTTTTCTAGAAAAGAAGTGCCGACTGGGTAGCTCGTAGCGTGGTACAGCGTAGTCGATCAGCGCTTTGAAAGCTTCGCTTTCAACTAACTGGTAGGGCATCATCTCTAATGAGATTAGTCTAGCAATGTGGGCATTCAAACCCTGTGTACGCGGATGCGAGGATGAGTACTTCCTTTTCCTAACTAGAGTCTCATGTAGGGTTAGCTGGACTGGAGAGCTGGAGATCGTGGAACTAGCGGTGGTGCCGGTGGACATGGCAGACTGAGAGAGGGTTGGAGATGGTATTCTTGCCGGTGCCCTACATGCAGTGTTTCCTACTGCAAACCTGGTGATTCCCTGACTGCTTTGGCCTGGCGACGAAAGCTGCACAGATACTGCCGGTGGTGCGGGAAATGGTGGGTTTACAATGAGGGAAGGGATGTAGCGTTGCTGACTAGCTTCATTGGCCGAGGGTGCTGCAACCTTTAGGGACATTTGGTAGTTATTCCAGGCTTGCAAATGCATGGTGGATAAATGTCTTTGCATGCAACTTGTATTTAGACTTTTAAGATTCTGACCTCTGCTTAAGGTAGTTGAACATTTTTGACAGATGACTTTGCGCTGATCATTTGGATGTTGTTTAAAAAAATGCCAGACTGCACTCTTTCTACTATCGGATAACTTTTCAGGCATTGCAGACTGAGCTTCTTTAACTGGATGGCCACGCTGTCCTCCAACAGGTTTTGGTTTTGCCACGCGTTTTTGGCCAGATACGGGCCCGGTAGATGGAACCTGTTGTGATGTTGATGCCTGCTGCGGCTCCTCCTCCTCCGCTTCTGAACTACTGCCGCCTGTACCCTGTTCCCCCAATGGCTGCCAATCGGGGTCAACAACTGGGTCATCTATGACCTCCTCTTCTATGTCGTGTGCAACTTCGTCTGTGTCACCGTGTAAGCCGGTGGTATAGCGTTCGTGACGGGGCACCATAGTCTCCGCTGGGTTTGATTCTGCCTTAGTACACTGCAAGGGCAATGTTCTTGTCTGAGTCAAAGGAACAGCATAGTAATCTGGCTGTGGCTGTGCATCTGTGCACTCCATGTCCGATTCAACTTCTAATGGGCATGGCCTGTTAACTGTTTCACTGTCTAACCCAGGAACGGTATGTGAAAAGAGCTCCATGGAGTAACCTGTTGTGTCGACTGACGCATCCTTCACTGTTGTTCTGGGTGAAGGACACAAGGAAGCGACTTGTTCCTGACCGGGAGCATCCACTGATGATGCACTGCTCTGACATTTGGCACTTTCTGAGGAGGAGGCGAAAGAGCTAGAGGCAGAGTGAGCAATGAAAGCCAATACTTGTTCCTCCTGCTCCGGCTTCAAAAGTGGTTTTCCTACTCCCAGAAAAGAGAGCGTTCGAGGCCTTGTGTAGGCAGATGACGTTTTTGGCTCAACAACTCGAGACTTAGGTGCTGTACTGCTTTTACCACGACCACCTGATGCTCCACCACCACTACCATCATTACCAGCTGACAATGACCGCCCACGGCCACGACCTCTTCCACTAGACTTCCTCATTGTTTGCAAAACGTAACCAAAGTAACGGTATTTGTTACTGTAAAACAACTTATAAGGTGAACTCAAACTTCTGTAGGATTTATATATACCTTTATAGGTGCCTGACACTGAAAGGAAAATCAGGCCCAATGTTACACACTCGGTTTTCTGTGCCCCAATAATTTGAGACAGATGGCACACACAGGAGCAGCACTCAAGCAGACTTGCCAATATTTATCTCCCACTAATTTTTTTTTTTTTTGAAAAGGGAGAATTTAGCAAAAAAAAAAAAAATGGCCAAGTATCACACAGTGGTTTTTTCGGTGCCACACAATGAGAGAGAGATGCCACCCACAGCAATGGCACGGAGGCAGACTTGCCAAGATTTATCTCCCACTAACTATTTTTTTTTGAAAAGGGAGAATTTACCCAAAAAAACCAAAAAGGCCCAGTATTACACACTGCTTTTCGGTGGGACACAATGAGAGACAGATGCCACACACAGGACTGGCACGGAGGCAGACTTGCCAAGATTTATCTCCCACTAACTATTTTTTTTTTGAAAAGGGAGAATTTAGCCAAAAAAAAAAAAAAATGGCCAAGTATCACACAGTGGTTTTTTCGGTGCCACACAATGAGAGACAGATGCCACACACAGGACTGGCACGGAGGCAGACTTGCCAAAATTTATCTCCCACTAATTTTTATTTTTTTTGAAAAGGGAGAATTTAGCCCCACCAAAAAAATGGCCAAGTATCACAGTGGTTTTTTCGGTGCCACACAATGAGAGAGAGATGCCACCCACAGCAATGGCACGGAGGCAGACTTGCCAATATTTATCTCCCTGCAGTTATCTCAGAAAAGTATGGCAGGCAGCTAGAAAAAGGACTGCTGCACACAAAAGTGTGGACAAATACACAAGATAGCTGTGCAGAAAGGAAGGAAATACAAGATTTGTGCTTTGAAAAAAGCAGTTGGTTTGCACAGCGTCGTACACACACAGGCACAGCAACGCAGCTATCAGGGTCAGGGAGCCTTCTAGGGCAGCCCAATGAGCGACAGCGCTGAGGAAAAAAAAATGTAGCTTCCACTGTCCCTGCAAACAAAAGGTGGAGTTGGACAGTGGAAATCGCTACAGCACAAGCGGTTTGTAGCTTTATGTACCCTGCCTATCACTATCCCTGCTTCTGAAGAAGCGGCAGCAACCTCTCCCTACGCTCAGATCAGCAGCAGTAAGATGGCGGTCGGCGGGAACGCCCCTTTATAGCCCCTGTGACACCGCAGAAAGCAAGCCAATCACTGCAATGCCCTTCTCTAAGATGGTGGGGACTGAGATCTATGTCATCACGCTGCCCACACTCTGCGTCCACCTTCATTGGCTGAGAAATGGCGCTTTTAGCGTCATTGAAACGCGACTTTGGCGCGAAAGTCGCGTACCACATGGCCGACCCCACACAGGGATCGGCTCGGTTTCATGAGACGCCGACTTTGCCAAAAGTCGGCAACTTATGAAAATGAACGATCCGTTTCGCTCAACCCTAGTTATAAGGGTTAAAATTTGACCAGTGATTTCTCATTTTTACAACAAAATTTACAAAACCATTTTTCTTAGGGACCACCTCACATTTGAAGTCAGTTTCAGGGTTCTATATGGCTGAAAATACCCAAAAGTGACACCATTCTAATAACTGCACCCCTCAAGGTGCTCAAAACCACATTCAAGAAGTTTATTAACCCTTCAGGTGTTTCACAGCAGCAGAAGCAACATTGAAAGAAAAAATGAACATTTAACTTTTTAGTCACAAAAATGATCTTTTAGCAACAATTTTGTTATTTTCCCAAGGGTAAAAGGAGAAACTGGACCATGAAGGTTGTTGTCCAATTTGTCCTGAGTACGCTGATACCTCATATGTTGGGGTAAACCACTGATTGGGCACACGGCAGGGCTTGGAAGGGAAGGAGCGCCATTTGACTTTTTGAATGAAAAATTAGCTCCATCGTTAGCGGACACCATGTCGCGTTTGGAGAGCCCCCGTGTGCCTAAACATTGGAGCTCCCCCACAAGTGACCACATTTTGGAAACTAGACACCCCAAGGAACTTATCTAGATGCATAGTGAGCACTTTAAACCCCCAGGTGCTTCACAAATTGATCCGTAAAAATGAAAAAGTACTTTTTTTTCACAAAAAAATTCTTTTAGCCTCAATTTTTTCATTTTCACATGAGCAACAGGATAAAATGGATCCTAAAATGTGTTCGGCAATTTCTCCTGAGTACATCGATACCTCATATGTGGGGGTAAACCACTGTTTGGGCACATGGTAAGGCTCGGAAGGGAAGGAGCGCGATTTGACTTTTTGAATGAAAAATTAGCTCCATCGTTAGCGGACACCATGTCGCGTTTGGAGAGCCCCTGTGTGCATAAACATTGGAGCTACCCCACAAGTGACCCCATTTTGGAAACTAGACCCCCCAAGGAACTTATCTAGATGCATAGTGAGCACTATAAAACCCCCAGGTGCTTCACAGAAGTTTATAACGCAGAACCGTGAAAATAAAAAATAATTCTTCTTTCCTCAAAAATGATTTTTTAGCCCGGAATTTTTTATTTTCCCAAGGGTAACAGGAGAAATTGGATGCCAAATGTTGTTGTCCAGTTTGTCTTGAGTACGCTGATACCCCATATGTGGGGTAAACCACTGTTTGGGTGCACGGCAGGGCTCGGAAGGGAAGGCACGCCATTTGGCTTTTTGAACGGAAAATTAGCTCCAATCATTAGCGGACACCATGTCGCGTTTGGAGAGCCCCTGTGTGCCTAAACATTAGAGCTCCCCCCCACAAGTGACCCCATTTTGGAAACTAGACCTCCCAAGGAACTAATCTAGATGTGTGGTGAGCACTTTGAACACCCAAGTGCTTCACAGAAGTTTATAACGCAGAGCCATGAAAATAAAAAATAATTTTTCTTTTCTCAAAGATGATTTTTTAGCCTGCAATTTTTTATTTTCCAAAGGGTAACAGGAGAAATTTGACCCCAAACCTGGTTGTCCAGTTTCTCCTGAGTACGCTGATACCCCATATGTGGGGGTAAACCACTGTTTGGGCACATGTCGGGGTTCGGAAGGGAAGTAGTGACGTTTTGAAATGCAGACTTTGATGGAATGCTCTGCGGGCGTCACGCTGCGTTTGCAGAGCCCCTGATGTGCCTAAACAGTAGAAACTCCTCACAAGTGACCCCATTTTGGAAACTAGACCCCCGAAGGATCTTATCTAGATGTGTGGTGAGCACTTTGAACCCCCAAGTGCTTCACAGAAGTTTATAACTCAGAGCCGTGAAAATAATAAATACGTTTTCTTTCCTCAAAAATAATATTTTAGCCCAGAATTTTTTATTTTCCCAAAGGTAAAAGGAGAAATTTGACCCCAAAAGTTGTTGTCCAGTTTCTCCTGAGTACGCTGATACCCCATATGTGGGGGTAAACCACTGTTTGGGCACACGTCCGGGCTCGGAAGGGAGAGAGCACCATTTGACTTTTTCAACGCAAGATTGGCTGGAATCAAAGGTGGCGCCATGTCGCGTTTGGAGACCCCCTGATGTGCCTAAACAGTGGAAACCCCTCAATTCTAACTCCAACACTAACCCCAACACACCCCTAACCCTAATCCCAACCCTAACCACAACCCTCACCCCATCACACCCTTAACCCTAGTCTTAACCCTAATTCCAACCCTAACTCTAATTCCAACTCTAACCCTAAGGCTATGTGCCCACGTTGTGGATTTGTGCATGGATTTTTCGGCACCGTTTTTGAAAAATCTGCAGGTAAAACGCACTGCACTTTACCTACGGATTTACCACGGATTTCCAGTGTTTTTTGAGTGGATTTCACCTGCGGATTCCTATTATGGAGCAGGTGTAAAACGCTGCAGAATCCGCACAAAGACTTGACATGCTGCGGAAAATACAATGCAGCGTTTCCACGCTGTATTTTCCGCACCATGGGCACAGCGGATTTGGTTTTCCATAGGTTTACGTGGTACTGTAAACGTGATGGAAAACTGCTACGAATCCGCAGCGACTAGTGTTGAGCATTCCGATACCGCAAGTATCGGGTATCGGCCGATACTTGCGGTATCGGAATTCCGATACCGGGATTCCGATACTTGCCGCGTATCGGATACCGGAATCGGAAGTTCTAAGATTCAAAAAGCAGAAATTCAGCCAATGAGATTGATTCCAAGTGTGGGCACATCCTGTTTAGCATGGAGGGCATGAAACTACTGGCAAGGCTGTGATTGGCTGGTGTAATGATGTCATGATGCAGTTTAAAAGTCGCTGGCGCCATTTTGCGATCACTCTGCTGTGAATTCAGTTAGTGACAGGACGCTGTTTGCTGACTGAGGGACAGTTTAGAGATAGCGATTTGCTTCTTTGTGCTTTCCAAAGGCTAATTTAGCAACCGCTGTGTTCACCTACTATTCACCTTGCTTTTGCCTTGTAGCGCTGTTTTCACAGCGATCTGCAGGGTCTGTGTGTGTGTGTGTGTGAGTGCAGCCCAGTCTCCAGTCTGAGTGCAGCCACATAGGCCATCCATAGTTGGTTGTATTCAGTTCAGGGAGGGTGGTTCATTGCCTCATACTGTTCCTTTTTTTTTTTTTTTTCCCAAGTAGTGTAGTCTGCTGCTAATTTATTCAAAAAAATCCTATTAGTGTCTTTCCACCCGTCTCCAGCTAATTTGTGGAAAAACACTACATAGGATAAAGTAGAGGAGGGTTTTTGGGCCTTGCAGCGCCGTTTACGGCTGTCTGCACGGTCTCCGTGTGACTGCAGCTCGCCCTGTAATCTGTGAGCAGCTGTAGCCTGGTTGTCTCCAGCTCAGGGTTTTTCACTGCGTCATACCGCCAAATCAATTTTCTTTTTTTTCAAAGTAGTGTAGTCTGCTGCTAATTAATTTAAAAAAATCCTATTAGTGTCTTTCCACCCGTCTCCAGCTAATTTGTGGAAAAACACTACATAGGATAAAGTAGAGGAGGGTTTTTGGGCCTTGCAGCGCCGTTTACGGCTGTCTGCACGGTCTCCGTGTGACTGCAGCTCGCCCTGTAATCTGTGAGCAGCTGTAGCCTGGTTGTCTCCAGCTCAGGGTTTTTCACTGCGTCATACCGCCAAATCAATTTTCTTTTTTTTCAAAGTAGTGTAGTCTGCTGCTAATTAATTTAAAAAAATCCTATTAGTGTCTTTCCACCCGTCTCCAGCTAATTTGTGGAAAAACACTACATAGGATAAAGTAGAGGAGGGTTTTTGGGCCTTGCAGCGCCGTTTACGGCTGTCTGCACGGTCTCCGTGTGACTGCAGCTCGCCCTGTAATCTGTGAGCAGCTATAGCCTGGTTGTCTCCAGCTCAGGGTTTTTCACTGCGTCATACCGCCAAATCAATTTTCTTTTTTTTCAAAGTAGTGTAGTCTGCTGCTAATTAATTTAAAAAAATCCTATTAGTGTCTTTCCACCCGTCTCCAGCTAATTTGTGGAAAAACACTACATAGGATAAAGTAGAGGAGGGTTTTTGGGCCTTGCAGCGCCGTTTACGGCTGTCTGCACGGTCTCCGTGTGACTGCAGCTCGCCCTGTAATCTGTGAGCAGCTATAGCCTGGTTGTCTCCAGCTCAGGGTTTTTCACTGCGTCATACCGCCAAATCAATTTTCTTTTTTTTCAAAATAGTGTAGTCTGCTGCTAATTTATTCAAAAAAATCCTATTAGTGTCTTTCCACCCGTCTCCAGCTAATTTGTGGAAAAACACTACATAGGATAAAGTAGAGGAGGGTTTTTGGGCCTTGTAGCGCCGTTTACGTCTGTCTGCACGGTCTCCGTGTGACTGCAGCTCTATCTGTTGTCAGTTCAGCCCCCAAAAAATAAATAAATAATAAAGTTCACCAAACACACCAGTTACACCACTTTACATTTCTGTAGGCCACATTAGCTCATATTTGTGTCTAGTCCACACTTTAGATAATTAGTGCTTCTTATACCTGTTAGGAGGAGTTGCTCAGGAATAAGCACACAAATCCGTTAGTACTTTTCTGCTTATCTTTATCAGTCAACCAAGATGAAGAAGGCAGTGAGTAAGGCACGGGGGCGTGGGAGCCGTCGCGGAGCAGGGAGGGGACGTGGGGATTCTGTGCCTGCTGCGGGCACCGGTGACTCATCAGCACCCACTTTCACCAGGCAACAGTCGTTCATGCGAAGCTTTGTGTCCGAGCGCCGTACACCGCTGCTGCGTGAAGAACAAATTGAAGCTGTTGTCGGATGGATGGCAGCTAATGCATCAACTTCCATTAGTGCCACATCCTCTCAGACACAGAGCACTGGAGAGCAGCCATCTGTCTCTTCACCACCTGCCAAATTGCCCAGGCAGACAGAGAGCCCAGGACAGGAGCCGTCTCTACTTCTGTTCTCTGAATCTCTTGGCTTGGAAACAGGGGGCCAGCCAAGCAGCATTGGAGAAATGGAAGAAGAGGCAGGGTGCAGTGATGCCCAACAGCTTTTTCTGTCTTCCTCTGAAGAGGCGGGTGGGCCAGTGGCTCCGGTCACCACATCGCAGGCCGCATCAGCTGATGATGACACTCAGGTGCCACTTACTGGTGCGTGCTCTGCTGCTGAGACTACCCAGGAGGAGCAGTTGGGGGCAGAGGGTAGTGTAGATGATGAGGTCCTCGACCCATCTTGGCGTGAGGGACAGGAAGGTGGTGGGAGCAGCTCTGAGGAAGAGATTCCCCGTACGGCCCAAAGAGGGAGAGGGAGGGGGAAGACTGCGGATCCTGCAGCCTCCGCTTTGGCACCCGTTAGGAGCATGTCTCTTCCAAAAGCCAAAAAGGGCGCTCCCAAGACTTGCAGTGCCTGGTCCTTTTTTGACACAGTTGCAGATGACATTTGCTATGTCAGATGCAACGTGTGTCATCAAAAAGTCAAAAGAGGTCGAAATGTCAGCAACCTCAATACCTCCAACATGTGGAAACATGTGCGCAACAGGCACCCGGCGGAGTTAGAAAAACACACTGAAGAGGTAGGCCAACCAACAGCGGCAGCTACCACCTCTTCAGCTCGTGTTGCCTCTTCCTCTACCTCACACGCAGCTGGTTCGGCGTCCTCCCAGGATCGCCGTGGAAGAACCTCTGCCCCTGTTGTCCAGAGACCCGCTGTAATTCCACCCGCAGCGCCACTTTCCCAGTCATCCACACACTCCCAGCCCAGTCTACAGCCATCGGTAGTACAGGCATGGGAGAAAAGGCGGCCTTTCTCGTCAAACCACCCACGAGCACAGGCTCTGACTGCAGGCATTGCCAAACTTCTGTCACTGGAAATGCTGTCATTCAGGCTGGTGGAGACTGACAGCTTCCGTGACTTCATGTCATTGGCAGTCCCACAGTACAAAGTGCCCAGCCGCTTTTACTTCAGCAGGCAAGCCGTCCCTGCCCTGCAGAAGCATGTGGAGGGACACATAAAACACGCGCTACTGAACGCCGTCAGTAGCAAGGTCCACCTCACCACCGATGCGTGGACCAGTCAACATGGACAGGGGCGATACCTTTCCCTCACTGCCCATTGGGTTAATGTCGTTGAGCCGGGTACAGACCGTGCGAGTGGCGCAGGACGTGTCCTGCCCACTCCAAGGATTGCAGGAATCCATTCTGTACGCATTGACTCCTCCTCTTACACCAGTTCCTCAGAATCATCGCTGCAGGAGCCGTCACAGTCCACCTCCACATGGACCCGTGATGAACGTGTACCTGTTACGACCGACATGAGCACAGCCGTGGCCAAACGTCAACAGGCCGTCTTGAAATTAATTTTCTTGGGGAATCGTAGCCACACAGCGCAGGAGCTCTGGAATGCCATCAAGCAGGAGAGCGATGTGTGGTTTGTGCCAGCGAATCTCCAGCCAGGCATGGTAGTGTGTGATAATGGCCGAAATCTGGTGGCAGCTCTGGGCCTCGGCAACCTCACTCACATCCCATGTCTGGCACATGTGCTCAATTTGGTCGTGCAGAGCTTTTTGAGGGACTATCCGGATCTTGATGCACTGCTGCACAAGGTCCGCCTAGAGTGTGCTCACTTGCGGCGTTCCAGCACGGCAAAAGCGCGCATTGCGGCTCTGCAGCGCCGACACCGCCTGCCGGAACATCGCATCATATGTGACCTACCTACCAGGTGGAATTCCACGTTACATATGTTGGAGCGGTTGTGTGAGCAGCAGCAAGCTGTAATGGAGTACCAGCTGCTTCAGGCGCAAAAAAGTCGCAGTCAGCGCCGTACAGACTTCACAACCACAGAGTGGGCCACTATGAATGACGTCTGCCAGGTTTTGCGTCCCTTTGATTATTCCACGCGGATGGCGAGTGCAGATGATGCACTAGTCAGCATGACTGTCCCCCTTATCTGCCTGCTTGAAAAATCACTGCAAGCGCTAAGGGATGATGTTGTGGAAGAGGTGGAGGATGAGGATTCACCATTTCCATCATCTTCTGGACAGTCAGCGCCACGTGGTTCCTCACAAACGCGTAGGCAGGGGACCGTTTGTGAGGAGGATGAGGAGGAGTCAATGGAGGAGGAAGACATCCGTCCAGAGGAGGGAGTTACACAATTGTCCAGTACTCAGTGTGTACAGCGAGGGTGGGGTGATGACGAGCGGGCAGAGATCACGCCTCCAGCAGGGGACAGCGTTTCTTGGGCAGTTGGCAGTCTGCAGCACATGGTGGATTACATGCTGCAGTGCCTGAGAAACGACCGCCGCATCGCCCACATTCTCAACATGTCTGATTATTGGGTGTTCACCCTCCTCGATCCTCGCTACCGGGACAACGTAGAAAGCCTCATCACACCGTTGAACCGGGAGCGAAAAATGCGGGAGTACCAAGACACACTGGTCAATTCCATCATCTTCTCCATTCCAACTGAGAGAAGTGCTGCTAGTGCATTCCAAAGCAGCTCAGTGCGTCCAGGCCGTGGTGGAGGCTCTGCACAAAGAGGGAGCAGAAGCAGTGCCTCTGCCCAAGGCAAGACCAGTATGGCCGAACTGTGGCACAGTTTTCTGTGCCCGCCACAAAAGTCTACACCATCACAGACGGCTCCAGTCAGCAGGAGGCAACGGTTCCGTCAGATGGTGACAGACTACATGTCTTGCCCTCTTGCTGTACTCCCAGACGGCTCTTCCCCTTTCAAGTTTTGGGTCTCAAAGCTGGATACATGGCCAGAGCTAAGCCAGTATGCATTGGAGGTGCTGTCTTGCCCTGCGGCCAGTGTATTATCGGAACGTGTCTTTAGTGCTGCAGGTGGTGTACTAACTGACCGTCGCATGCGACTATCCTCCGATAACGTTGACCGGCTTACTTTCCTGAAAATGAACAAGGCCTGGATCTCGCCGGAATTTGCCACTCCTCCTCCTGATTGAATAATTAGGTCACTGTATACGTTATCCAGGTCTCCTGTTGTGTTCATCTTTCTACCACCTGAACTTAAATTCCTGGGCTCCAACACCGCCAGTTGAGGCTCAGACGTGCCGTCTGCACAGTCAAAACATACGACCCAGTGTTATTGGGTTTCAGTAATGTCAGCTGATCCCCAGCTGTGTAGCCGGCAATGTGTCATGCGACCGCCACGCTGACACAACAACTGAAATGTAAGGGAATCTGTCCCCCCCCCCCCAAGGCGTTTGTTACTGAAAGAGCCACCTTGTGCAGCAGTAATGCTGCCCAAGGAAAAGGTAGCTATTTTTGTTTAGCTCCTTGCACACGCAGAACTTAACACTTATAAAATGTGTCCACTGATACCGTAAAACCGTCCCGGAGGTGGGACTTTACTTCGTAATGTGACGCAGCCCAGCCGTCATTCCTACCCCCCCGGCGCCGCGCACCGGCTCCTCAGCGTTGTTTTATTCCGTCCTGGAGCCTGCGCTGTTATGTTATCCCGTGGCCAGGCACACTTAGCGCTGCCCGTCTTCTGGCATCATTTGGTGTCTGGATGGCTGCGCCTGTGCGGCCGCGCTGGCAGAGAGCCCGCCTCGCAGTGTCTTCTGATTTAATCCCACTGGGGGCCTGGGATCCATGGACATGCGCAGTGCATATCTGAACCTCCACCTCTCACTCATTTCCCTATGGCTTCTTCAGACTGTTCGGTGTCAGCTGGTCCCTAACAGCATGCCACGGCCGTGACACCGCACAGTCTGAAGAAGCCATAGGGAGATGAGTGAGAGGTGGAGGTTCAGATATGCAGTGCGCATGTCCATGGATCCCAGGCCCCCAGTGGGATTAAATCAGAAGACACTGCGAGGCGGGCTCTCTGCCAGCGCGGCCGCACAGGCGCAGCCATCCAGACACCAAATGATGCCAGAAGACGGGCAGCGCTAAGTGTGCCTGGCCACGGGATAACATAACAGCGCAGGCTCCTTGACGGAATAAAACAACGCTGAGGAGCCGGTGCGCGGCGCCGGGGGGGTAGGAATGACGGCTGGGCTGCGTCACATTACGAAGGAAAGTCCCACCTCCGGGACGGTTTTACGGTTGCAGGGGACACATTTTATAAGTGTTTAGTTCTGTGTTTGCAAGGAGCATGATGAAAAGAGCCACCTTTTCCTTTTGCATCTTTTGTGCTGCACAAGCTGGCTCTTTCAGCTACAAACGCCTTGGGGGGGGGTTAAAGGTTCCCTTTCGACTTTCTCAGGCTTCGGCCTACATTGTGTTCCTCTGCTTTTCCACCTGTCCCTGGGCTCCAACACCGCCAGTTGCCGTCCAGAAGTGCTGTACGCACAGTCAACAGTCCCTCCTCTGTTATTGGGGTTCAGTAACGTCAGCTGTTCCCCTGCTGTGTGTGTGGCAATCCCTCCTACCTCCTCCAACCTCCTCCTCCTCCAACCGTCCCTGGGCTCCAACACCGCCAGTTGCCGTCCAGAAGTGCTGTACGCACAGTCAACAGTCCCTCCTCTGTTATTGGGGTTCAGTAACGTCAGCTGTTCCCCTGCTGTGTGTGTGGCAATCCCTCCTACCTCCTCCAACCTCCTCCTCCTCCACCCGTCCCTGGGCTCCAACACCGCCAGTTGCCGTCCAGAAGTGCTGTACGCACAGTCAACAGTCCCTCCTCTGTTATTGGGGTTCAGTAACGTCAGCTGTTCCCCTGCTGTGTGTGTGGCAATCCCTCCTACCTCCTCCAACCTCCTCCTCCTCCACCCGTCCCTGGGCTCCAACACCGCCAGTTGCCGTCCAGAAGTGCTGTACGCACAGTCAACAGTCCCTCCTCTGTTATTGGGGTTCAGTAACGTCAGCTGTTCCCCTGCTGTGTGTGTGGCAATCCCTCCTACCTCCTCCTACCTCCTCCAACCTCCTCCTCCTCCACCTGCCCCTGGGCTCCAACACCGCCAGTTGCCGTCCAGAAGTGCTGTACGCACAGTCAACAGTCCCTCCTCTGTTATTGGGGTTCAGTAACGTCAGCTGTTCCCCTGCTGTGTGTGTGGCAATCCCTCCTACCTCCTCCTACCTCCTCCAACCTCCTCCTCCTCCACCTGCCCCTGGGCTCCAACACCGCCAGTTGCCGTCCAGAAGTGCTGTACGCACAGTCAACAGTCCCTCCTCTGTTATTGGGGTTCAGTAACGTCAGCTGTTCCCCTGCTGTGTGTGTGGCAATCCCTCCTACCTCCTCCTACCTCCTCCAACCTCCTCCTCCTCCACCTGCCCCTGGGCTCCAACACCGCCAGTTGCCGTCCAGAAGTGCTGTACGCACAGTCAACAGTCCCTCCTCTGTTATTGGGGTTCAGTAACGTCAGCTGTTCCCCTGCTGTGTGTGTGGCAATCCCTCCTACCTCCTCCTACCTCCTCCAACCTCCTCCTCCTCCACCTGCCCCTGGGCTCCCACACCGCCAGTTGCCGTCCAGAAGTGCTGTACGCACAGTCAACAGTCCCTCCTCTGTTATTGGGGTTCAGTAACGTCAGCTGTTCCCCTGCTGTGTGTGTGGCAATCCCTCCTACCTCCTCCTACCTCCTCCAACCTCCTCCTCCTCCACCTGCCCCTGGGCTCCAACACCGCCAGTTGCCGTCCAGAAGTGCTGTACGCACAGTCAACAGTCCCTCCTCTGTTATTGGGGTTCAGTAACGTCAGCTGTTCCCCTGCTGTGTGTGTGGCAATCCCTCCTACCTCCTCCTACCTCCTCCAACCTCCTCCTCCTCCACCTGCCCCTGGGCTCCAACACCGCCAGTTGCCGTCCAGAAGTGCTGTACGCACAGTCAACAGTCCCTCCTCTGTTATTGGGGTTCAGTAACGTCAGCTGTTCCCCTGCTGTGTGTGTGGCAATCCCTCCTACCTCCTCCTACCTCCTCCAACCTCCTCCTCCTCCACCTGCCCCTGGGCTCCAACACCGCCAGTTGCCGTCCAGAAGTGCTGTACGCACAGTCAACAGTCCCTCCTCTGTTATTGGGGTTCAGTAACGTCAGCTGTTCCCCTGCTGTGTGTGTGGCAATCCCTCCTACCTCCTCCTACCTCCTCCAACCTCCTCCTCCTCCACCTGCCCCTGGGCTCCAACACCGCCAGTTGCCGTCCAGAAGTGCTGTACGCACAGAGCCAAACACCTCGCCAATGTGTTAGTGGGGTTCAGCACCGCCAGCTGTTCCCCTGCTGTGTATACGGCAACGTGTACTGCGACCGCCACGCAGGCACAACAAGTTAAATGTAAGGGAACCTGACCCCCCCCCCCCCCCCAGGCGTTTGTTACTGAAGGAGCCACCTTGTGCAGCAGTAATGATGCAAAGGGAAAAAGTGCCTCTTTTCGTGATGCTCCTTGCACATGCTGAACCAAACACTTATGAAATGTGTCCCCACACAGCGTTAAACCGTCCGGTAGGTGGAACTTTCCTTTGTCGTGTGACGCAGCACAGCCATCATTTTTACCCCCTTGGCGCCGTGCGCCGCCTCCTCAGCGTTGTTTTAATCTGTCCCGGAGCCTGCGCTGTTAGGTTAGCCCTTGGCCATGCACACATGTTGCGCTGCCCGTCTTCTGACCTCATTTGGTGTCAGGCTGGCTGCGCCTGTGCGGGTGCGCTGGCCGAGATCCCGCCTCGCAGTGTCGTCTAATGTAATCCCACCGCGGGCCTGTGATCCGTGATGTCAGCTGGTCCCTAATAGCATGCCACGGCCGTGACACCGCACAGTCTGAAAAAGCCGTAGGGAGGGGAGTGAGAGGAGAGGATATGCACTGCGCACGGGCACGGATCACAGGCCCGCGGTGGGATTACATTAGACGACACTGCGAGGCGGGATCTCGGCCAGCGCACCCGCACAGGCGCAGCCAGCCTGACACCAAATGATGTCAGAAGACGGGCAGCGCAAAATGTGTGCATGGCCAAGGGCTAACCTAACAGCCCAGGCTCCGGGACAGATTAAAACAACGCTGAGGAGGCGGCGCACGGCGCCAAGGGGGTAAAAATGATGGCTGTGCTGCGTCACACGACAAAGGAAAGTTCCACCTACCGGACGGTTTAACGCTGTGAGGGGACACATTTCATAACTGTTAGGTTCCGCATGTGCAAGGACCATAATTAAAAGAGCTAAGTTTACCTTTTCCAGCATTAGTGCTGTACACAATGGCTCTTTCAGCTACAAACGCCTGGGGGGGGGGGGGTTAAAGGTTTCCTTTCAACTTGCTCGAGTGCAGGCTTCGGCCTACACTCCGCTCCCCCTGCTCCTCCTGCTGACCCTGGGCTCCAACACCGCCAGTTGGGGCCCGGTACTGCTAGCTGCACAGAGAAAAACACCTCGCCAATGTGTCAGTGGGGTCCAGCACCGCCAGCTGTTCCCCTGCTGTGTAGCCGGCAACGTGTCCTGCAAAAGTCACGCAGACACAACACACCCAAAGCTGCCGCCTGTGCAGGCTTCGGCCTACACTCCCCTCCCCCTGCTCCTCCTCCTCCTGCTCCTCCTCCTGCTGTCCCTGGGCTCTAACACACCGCCAGTTTTTGCCCAGATGTGCTAGCTGCACAGAGAAAAACACCAGCCAATGTGTCAGTGGGGTCCAGCACCGCCAGCTGTTCCCCTGCTGTGCAGCCGGCAACGTGTCCTGCAAAAGCCACGCAGACACAAGAACTGAAATTGAAGGGAACCTGTCCCCCCTCCCCCAGGCGTTTTTACGTTATCCAGCCACCTTGTACAGCGGTAATGCTGCATGTGTGCAAGGTGGCTCAGAAACGTATTCTCCTCGCACATGTGGAACTGAAAACACGTCTGCAATGTGTCCTCTGTGTGACCATTTAACCGTCCCGGTGGTGTGACTTTCCTTTGTAATGACACGCTGCAACCCCCTTGGTAGCGCTGCCCGTCTTCTGGCATCATGGTTTGGCTGCCTGCGCCTCTGCGGCCGCCCTGACCCACACAACGCCCCTCGGTGTCTTATTTATTGGGACTGCGAGGGTGTGATTGATGGGCAGGATCAGTGCATCAGTTCGCCTGTCCCTCCTCTCCTTCCGCCTTCTTCGGACTGTGCGGCTTCATGGCCGTGGCATGCGATAAGGGATCAGATGACGCCGCACAGTCTGAAGCGGGTGTAAGGACCCGAGTGTGAGAGGCGAACATATGTGCTGCGCCAGGCCCTGAATCCCAGCCCCGCAGTGTTTTAACAATGTTAAGACACTGCGGGGCTGGGATTCATGGGCATCGCGAACCGCACCGGCCGACATTACATGATGCCAGAAGATGGGCAGCGCTAACGGCGCTAGGCCAGGGGATAACACGACAGCGCAGACTCCTGTACAGCAAATAACAACGCTCGGGAGGCTGCACCCAGCACCAAGGTGGGATTCTTGACACCTGTGCTGCGTCTCATTACAAAGGGAACTCTCGCCTCCATTACACAGTTTGACTGTCTAAAGGGCTGAATGTTATACGTGTTCCATTCAGCGTGTGCAAGGAGAAAAATTACAAGAGCAACCTTTGACTTGCGCAGCACTGCTGCTGCATAAGCTGTGGCTCTTCTACTTTGTAACCCCTGAGGGGGGGTTAAAGGTGACTTTTGAAATCGGTTCAATTAGGCTTCGGCCTACACTCTGCTCCACCTGCAGAGCCCGGGCTCCAACAACGCTAGTTGCTGTCCGGAAGTGCTGGCTGCACAGAGCCAAACACCTCGCCAATGTGTCAGTGGGGTCCAGCACCGCCAGCTGTTCCCCTGCTGTGTAGCCGGCAACGTGTCCTGCAAAAGTCACGCAGACACAACACACCCAAAGCTGCCGCCTGTGCAGGCTTCGGCCTACACTCCCCTCCCCCTGCTCCTCCTCCTCCTGCTCCTCCTCCTGCTGTCCCTGGGCTCTAACACACCGCCAGTTTTTGCCCAGATGTGCTAGCTGCACAGAGAAAAACACCAGCCAATGTGTCAGTGGGGTCCAGCACCGCCAGCTGTTCCCCTGCTGTGCAGCCGGCAACGTGTCCTGCAAAAGCCACGCAGACACAAGAACTGAAATTGAAGGGAACCTGTCCCCCCTCCCCCAGGCGTTTTTACGTTATCCAGCCACCTTGTACAGCGGTAATGCTGCATGTGTGCAAGGTGGCTCAGAAACGTATTCTCCTCGCACATGTGGAACTGAAAACACGTCTGCAATGTGTCCTCTGTGTGACCATTTAACCGTCCCGGTGGTGTGACTTTCCTTTGTAATGACACGCTGCAACCCCCTTGGTAGCGCTGCCCGTCTTCTGGCATCATGGTTTGGCTGCCTGCGCCTCTGCGGCCGCCCTGACCCACACAACGCCCCTCGGTGTCTTATTTATTGGGACTGCGAGGGTGTGATTGATGGGCAGGATCAGTGCATCAGTTCGCCTGTCCCTCCTCTCCTTCCGCCTTCTTCGGACTGTGCGGCTTCATGGCCGTGGCATGCGATAAGGGATCAGATGACACCGCACAGTCTGAAGCGGGTGTAAGGACCCGAGTGTGAGAGGCGAACATATGTGCTGCGCCAGGCCCTGAATCCCAGCCCCGCAGTGTTTTAACAATGTTAAGACACTGCGGGGCTGGGATTCATGGGCATCGCGAACCGCACCGGCCGACATTACATGATGCCAGAAGATGGGCAGCGCTAACGGCGCTAGGCCAGGGGATAACACGACAGCGCAGACTCCTGTACAGCAAATAACAACGCTCGGGAGGCTGCACCCAGCACCAAGGTGGGATTCTTGACACCTGTGCTGCGTCTCATTACAAAGGGAACTCTCGCCTCCATTACACAGTTTGACTGTCTAAAGGGCTGAATGTTATACGTGTTCCATTCAGCGTGTGCAAGGAGAAAAATTACAAGAGCAACCTTTGACTTGCGCAGCACTGCTGCTGCATAAGCTGTGGCTCTTCTACTTTGTAACCCCTGAGGGGGGGTTAAAGGTGACTTTTGAAATCGGTTCAATTAGGCTTCGGCCTACACTCTGCTCCACCTGCAGAGCCCGGGCTCCAACAACGCTAGTTGCTGTCCGGAAGTGCTGGCTGCACAGAGCCAAACACCTCGCCAATGTGTCAGTGGGGTCCAGCACCGCCAGCTGTTCCCCTGCTGTGTAGCCGGCAACGTGTCCTGCAAAAGTCACGCAGACACAACACACCCAAAGCTGCCGCCTGTGCAGGCTTCGGCCTACACTCCCCTCCCCCTGCTCCTCCTCCTCCTGCTCCTCCTCCTGCTGTCCCTGGGCTCTAACACACCGCCAGTTTTTGCCCAGATGTGCTAGCTGCACAGAGAAAAACACCAGCCAATGTGTCAGTGGGGTCCAGCACCGCCAGCTGTTCCCCTGCTGTGCAGCCGGCAACGTGTCCTGCAAAAGCCACGCAGACACAAGAACTGAAATTGAAGGGAACCTGTCCCCCCTCCCCCAGGCGTTTTTACGTTATCCAGCCACCTTGTACAGCGGTAATGCTGCATGTGTGCAAGGTGGCTCAGAAACGTATTCTCCTCGCACATGTGGAACTGAAAACACGTCTGCAATGTGTCCTCTGTGTGACCATTTAACCGTCCCGGTGGTGTGACTTTCCTTTGTAATGACACGCTGCAACCCCCTTGGTAGCGCTGCCCGTCTTCTGGCATCATGGTTTGGCTGCCTGCGCCTCTGCGGCCGCCCTGACCCACACAACGCCCCTCGGTGTCTTATTTATTGGGACTGCGAGGGTGTGATTGATGGGCAGGATCAGTGCATCAGTTCGCCTGTCCCTCCTCTCCTTCCGCCTTCTTCGGACTGTGCGGCTTCATGGCCGTGGCATGCGATAAGGGATCAGATGACGCCGCACAGTCTGAAGCGGGTGTAAGGACCCGAGTGTGAGAGGCGAACATATGTGCTGCGCCAGGCCCTGAATCCCAGCCCCGCAGTGTTTTAACAATGTTAAGACACTGCGGGGCTGGGATTCATGGGCATCGCGAACCGCACCGGCCGACATTACATGATGCCAGAAGATGGGCAGCGCTAACGGCGCTAGGCCAGGGGATAACACGACAGCGCAGACTCCTGTACAGCAAATAACAACGCTCGGGAGGCTGCACCCAGCACCAAGGTGGGATTCTTGACACCTGTGCTGCGTCTCATTACAAAGGGAACTCTCGCCTCCATTACACAGTTTGACTGTCTAAAGGGCTGAATGTTATACGTGTTCCATTCAGCGTGTGCAAGGAGAAAAATTACAAGAGCAACCTTTGACTTGCGCAGCACTGCTGCTGCATAAGCTGTGGCTCTTCTACTTTGTAACCCCTGAGGGGGGGTTAAAGGTGACTTTTGAAATCGGTTCAATTAGGCTTCGGCCTACACTCTGCTCCACCTGCAGAGCCCGGGCTCCAACAACGCTAGTTGCTGTCCGGAAGTGCTGGCTGCACAGAGCCAAACACCTCGCCAATGTGTCAGTGGGGTCCAGCACCGCCAGCTGTTCCCCTGCTGTGTAGCCGGCAACGTGTCCTGCAAAAGTCACGCAGACACAACACACCCAAAGCTGCCGCCTGTGCAGGCTTCGGCCTACACTCCCCTCCCCCTGCTCCTCCTCCTCCTGCTCCTCCTCCTGCTGTCCCTGGGCTCTAACACACCGCCAGTTTTTGCCCAGATGTGCTAGCTGCACAGAGAAAAACACCAGCCAATGTGTCAGTGGGGTCCAGCACCGCCAGCTGTTCCCCTGCTGTGCAGCCGGCAACGTGTCCTGCAAAAGCCACGCAGACACAAGAACTGAAATTGAAGGGAACCTGTCCCCCCTCCCCCAGGCGTTTTTACGTTATCCAGCCACCTTGTACAGCGGTAATGCTGCATGTGTGCAAGGTGGCTCAGAAACGTATTCTCCTCGCACATGTGGAACTGAAAACACGTCTGCAATGTGTCCTCTGTGTGACCATTTAACCGTCCCGGTGGTGTGACTTTCCTTTGTAATGACACGCTGCAACCCCCTTGGTAGCGCTGCCCGTCTTCTGGCATCATGGTTTGGCTGCCTGCGCCTCTGCGGCCGCCCTGACCCACACAACGCCCCTCGGTGTCTTATTTATTGGGACTGCGAGGGTGTGATTGATGGGCAGGATCAGTGCATCAGTTCGCCTGTCCCTCCTCTCCTTCCGCCTTCTTCGGACTGTGCGGCTTCATGGCCGTGGCATGCGATAAGGGATCAGATGACGCCGCACAGTCTGAAGCGGGTGTAAGGACCCGAGTGTGAGAGGCGAACATATGTGCTGCGCCAGGCCCTGAATCCCAGCCCCGCAGTGTTTTAACAATGTTAAGACACTGCGGGGCTGGGATTCATGGGCATCGCGAACCGCACCGGCCGACATTACATGATGCCAGAAGATGGGCAGCGCTAACGGCGCTAGGCCAGGGGATAACACGACAGCGCAGACTCCTGTACAGCAAATAACAACGCTCGGGAGGCTGCACCCAGCACCAAGGTGGGATTCTTGACACCTGTGCTGCGTCTCATTACAAAGGGAACTCTCGCCTCCATTACACAGTTTGACTGTCTAAAGGGCTGAATGTTATACGTGTTCCATTCAGCGTGTGCAAGGAGAAAAATTACAAGAGCAACCTTTGACTTGCGCAGCACTGCTGCTGCATAAGCTGTGGCTCTTCTACTTTGTAACCCCTGAGGGGGGGTTAAAGGTGACTTTTGAAATCGGTTCAATTAGGCTTCGGCCTACACTCTGCTCCACCTGCAGAGCCCGGGCTCCAACAACGCTAGTTGCTGTCCGGAAGTGCTGGCTGCACAGAGCCAAACACCTCGCCAATGTGTCAGTGGGGTCCAGCACCGCCAGCTGTTCCCCTGCTGTGTAGCCGGCAACGTGTCCTGCAAAAGTCACGCAGACACAACACACCCAAAGCTGCCGCCTGTGCAGGCTTCGGCCTACACTCCCCTCCCCCTGCTCCTCCTCCTCCTGCTCCTCCTCCTGCTGTCCCTGGGCTCTAACACACCGCCAGTTTTTGCCCAGATGTGCTAGCTGCACAGAGAAAAACACCAGCCAATGTGTCAGTGGGGTCCAGCACCGCCAGCTGTTCCCCTGCTGTGCAGCCGGCAACGTGTCCTGCAAAAGCCACGCAGACACAAGAACTGAAATTGAAGGGAACCTGTCCCCCCTCCCCCAGGCGTTTTTACGTTATCCAGCCACCTTGTACAGCGGTAATGCTGCATGTGTGCAAGGTGGCTCAGAAACGTATTCTCCTCGCACATGTGGAACTGAAAACACGTCTGCAATGTGTCCTCTGTGTGACCATTTAACCGTCCCGGTGGTGTGACTTTCCTTTGTAATGACACGCTGCAACCCCCTTGGTAGCGCTGCCCGTCTTCTGGCATCATGGTTTGGCTGCCTGCGCCTCTGCGGCCGCCCTGACCCACACAACGCCCCTCGGTGTCTTATTTATTGGGACTGCGAGGGTGTGATTGATGGGCAGGATCAGTGCATCAGTTCGCCTGTCCCTCCTCTCCTTCCGCCTTCTTCGGACTGTGCGGCTTCATGGCCGTGGCATGCGATAAGGGATCAGATGACGCCGCATAGTCTGAAGCGGGTGTAAGAACCCAAGCGAGAGGCGAACATATGTACTGCGCCAGGCCATGAATCCCAGCCCCGCAGTGTTTAAACTATGTCAATACACTGCGGGGCTGTGATTCATGGGCATCGCGAACCGCACCGGCCAACATTAAATGAGGTCAGAAGATGGGCAGCGCTAACGGCGCTAGGCCAGGGGATAACACGACAGCGCAGACTCCTGTACAGCAAATAACAACGCTCAGGAGGCTGCACCCAGCACCAAGGTGGGATTCTTGACATCTGTGCTGCGTCTCATTACAAAGGGAACTCGCGCCTCCAACACAGTTTGACTGTATAAAGGGCTAAATGTTATACGTGTTTCATTCAGCGTGTGCAAGGAGCGAAATTAAAAGAGCAACCTTTGACTTGTGCAGCACTACTGCTGCATAAGCTGTGGCTCTTCTACTTTCTAACCCCTGAGGGGGGGTTAAAGGTTACCTTTGAAATTGGTTCAAGTAGGCTTCGGCCTACACTCTGCTCCCCCTGCAGAGCCCGGGCTACAACACCGCTCGTTGCTGTCCGGAAGTGCTGGCTGCACAGAGCCAAACACCTCGCCAATGTGTCAGTGGGGTCCAGCACCGCCAGCTGTTCCCCTGCTGTGCAGCCGGCAACGTGTCCTGCAAAAGCCACGCAGACACTTGCTCTTGTACCTTCTGCTCCACATCCTGGTTCCAGTACCGTCAGCTGGTTCCGGGCAGAGCCTTTGGCTTAGGTGCCTCCCTCTGGGTATCCGAGTTCCACCAACGTCAGGTGGTCCTTGGTAGTGCTTTCAGGCACGGGTACCTCCTGCTTAGTAACCGGGTTCCAGTAACGTCAGCTGGTCCTCGGTAGTTCCATTGGCTCTTGGACCTTCGGCTACCCATCCGGGTTCCAGCACCGTCAGCTGGTTCTCGGCAGTGTCTTTTGCTCTTGTACCTTCTGCTCCCCATCCTGGTTCCAGTACCGTCAGCTGGTTCCGGGCAGAGCCTTTGGCTTAGGTGCCTCCCTCTGGGTATCCGAGTTCCACCAACGTCAGGTGGTCCTTGGTAGTGCTTTCAGGCACGGGTACCTCCTGCTTAGTAACCGGGTTCCAGTAACGTCAGCTGGTCCTCGGTAGTTCCATTGGCTCTTGGACCTTCGGGTAGCCATCCGAGTTCCAGTTCCATCAGCTGGTTCTCGGCATTTTCTCAGCCTTCTTGTACCTTCTGCTACATTTCCAAGTTCAAGAGACTAAACACGATGACCCGGAAGAACACCCCTAAGATGACGACGACACCAGAGACGACAACCACCGTGATGACGACGACCCTGGAGACGATGACCCTGAAGACCACCCCGATGACGACGACCCCGGAGACCACCCCGATGACGACGACCCCGGAGACGACGACCCTGGAGACGACGACGACCTGGAAGACCGAGAAGCAGAAGAACAAGAGGCTGCAGAACAAAGAGCAGAAGGACATTAAGCATAACACAAAATATCAGAGCAAAAAAATATTATGTAAATTATAAGCAGAAGAAGACTAAGCAGTGTATGGGGGTGAGTCCGTTCCTCCTCGTGGTGCCCCTGGATAAAGCCTGATGCTGCAGGCCAAACTGAACGCGGACAAATGTAACTGGTTTGTGACAGGCAGAACGGAAGGTGTAATCTTCAAACTTTTATAGATAACAACTACAGGAATGCCTGTCACAAATAAGAATATGATGAAGAAGTTGAATATGATGAAGATAATAGTAAAATAAAAAGAATATGAACAATGTAACCCAAAAAATAATAGGTAGAAGATGAAGAAGAAGATGAATAAGGTGAAGAAGTTGATGTCAAAGAAGCTGATGATGAGGATAATTAAGAAGAAAGCGTGGGAGAAGTAAAAAAGAAGGTGAAGGGCGTGGAAGTAGTGAAACATCAATATCTGACATAAAAAAAAAAAAAAATAACATAGTCAAATTCTTTCTAACGCCGAACTTCATAAAAAAAAATAAAAAATCCTGCTATTCTATTACATTGGGCTAAACCTCTGTCCCTTTAATATCTCCGCCACGTCCCCCAATACATCCTACATTATTCTTAGTTGTTTTCCTTCATGTAGAATGAACCTACAAGTTTATTAAGGGTTTATTTTAATTCCGATATTTTCGTCCCATTGACTTGCATTGGGATCGGGTATCGGTATCGGATTGGATCCGATATTTTGACGGTATCGGCCGATACTTTCCGATACCGATACTTTCCGATATCGGAAAGTATCGCTCAACACTAGCAGCGACCAATCCGCTGCAGATCCGCAGCCAAATCCGCACCGTGTGCACATAGCCTAATTCTAACCCTAATTCTAACCCTAGCCCTAATTCTAACCCTAGCCCTAAGTGCAACCCTAGCCCTAATTCTAACCCTAGCCCTAAGTGCAACCCTAGCCCTAAGTGCAACCCCAGCCCTAAGTGCAACCCTAGCCCTAAGTGCAACCCTAGCCCTAACTGCAACCCTAGGTGCAACCCTAGCCCTAAGTGCAACCCTAACCCTAAGTGCAACCCTAAGAGCAACCCTAGCCCTAAGTGCAACCCTAGCCCTAAGTGCAACTCTAGCCCTAAGTGCAACCCTAAGTGCAACCCTAGCCCTAAGTGCAACCCTAGCTCTAAGTGCAACCCTAGCCCTAAGTGCAACCCTAAGTGCAACCCTAGCCCTAAGTGCAACCCTAGCCCTAAGTGCAACCCTAGACCTAAGTGCAACCCTAGCCCTAAGTGCAACCCTAGCCCTAAGTGCAACCCTAGCCCTAAGTGCAACCCTAACCCTAGGTGCAACCCTAAGTGCAACCCTAACCCTAGGTGCAACCCTAAGTGCAACCCTATCCCTAAGTGCAACCCTAAGTGCAACCCTATCCCTGAGTGCAACCCTAAGTGCAACCCTGTTCCTAAGTGCAACCCTATCCCTAAGTGCAACCCTAACCCTACCCCTAACCCTACCCCTACCCCTACCCCTACCCCTAACCCTACCCCTAACCCTACCCCTAACCATACCTCTAACCCTACCCCTAACCCTACCCCTAACCCTAATGGAAAAACAAAAATAAATATATTTTCTGTACTTTATTATTGTCCCTACCTATGGGGGTGATAAAGGGGGGGTTTATTTACTATTTTTTTTATTTTGATCGCTGTGATAGAACTTATCACAGCGATCAAAATGTACAGGGAACGAATCTGTCGGCCGGCAGATTCGGTGGGTCCACTGCGCATGCGCCCGCCATTTTCCAAGATGGCAGCGCCCATGCGAGAAGACCGAGGACACCGGGAGGGACACCGGGACTAGGTAAGTATGGGGGGGGGTGCGATCGGACAGCGGGGGGGAGGAGGGAAGGACGGGGGAGGGTCGGAGGGGAGAGGAAGGCGCTTAGGACAGGACGGAGGGGTAGGGAACACTAACGGCGGCTGCAGATCGCCGCCGTCGGTCGGTGGGGGGGCCAGATCGGGGTCTCCAGCCATGGCCGATGCTATTGCAGCATCGGCCATGGCTGGATTGTAATATTTCACCAATTTTCATAGGTGAAATATTACAGATTTCTCTGATTGGCTGTTTCACTTTCAACAGCCAATCAGAGCGATCGTAGCCACGGGGGGGCAAAGCCACCCCCCCCTGGGCTGTAGTACCACTCCCCCTGTCCCTGCATGTCGGGTGAAATTGGAGTTAACCCTTTCACCCGGCCAGCAAGGACGCGATCCGGCCATGACGCATATGCTGCCTCACAGGTCGGATTGGCACCGACTTTCATGACGCATACGCTGCGTCAAAGGTCAGGAAGGGGTTAATGATGCTATATGGCTGGAGTCACACACATCATAAAAATACGGTCCATTTTTTACGGACGAGATACGCAGTGACATTAAGCCAGGTTAATAATGGAGAGATGTCAATAAGACACCTATCCATTACTAATCCAACAGTAATAAAGAGTTAAATAAAGAAGACACATATTATGAATAAAGTATTTTAATGAAATAAATAAACACATGGGGTTTAATATCTTTATTGCACTCTCAATCCAACTGACGACCCTCAATCCTCTGAAAAAAATGGAAAAATAAAAAAACACCAATATCCCACAGCTGTCCGCCGTACAGTCATGTCCCACACTGTAAATCCATCTCAAGGGGCTGAACAATTTTACAACCAGGAGCCTGCTAATGCAGCTGCCCCTGGCTGTAAAAAGTGGGGAATGAATGAAATGCAGCTTCGTTGACTTGCGGTGCTGCTCCCCCTGGTGGCATAAACTCATATGAACTCTAGCATGAGCATTTTTCTGAATATTTTCTCAAGCTAGCGTTCATATGAGTTTATTCCAACAGGGGGCGCAGCACCGCAAGTCAACTTAGATGTGTTCCATTCATTCCCCAGTTTTTACAGCCAGGGGCAGCTGCTTTAGCAGGCTCCTGGTTGTAAAATTATTTAACCCCTTCAGATGGATTTACAGCGTGGGACATGACTGTACAGCATACGGGTATGGGATATTGGTGTTTTTATTATTATTATTATTATTATTATTATTATTTATTGTTATAGCGCCATTTATTCCATGGCGCTTTACAAGTGAGGAGGGGTATACATAATAAAAACAAGTACAATAATCTTGAACAATACAAGTCATAATAGGTACAGTAGGAGAGAGGACCCTGCCCGCGAAGGCTCACAATCTACAAGGGATGGGTGAGGATACAGTAGGTGAGGGTAGAGCTGGTCATGCAGCGGTTTGGTCGATCGGTGGTTACTGCAGGTTGTAGGCTTGTCGGAAGAGGTGGGTCTTCAGATTCTTTTTGAAGGTTTCGATGGTGGGCGAGAGTCTGATGTGTTGTGGTAGAGGGTTCCAGAGTAGGGGTGATACGCGAGAGAAATCTTGTATACGATTGTGGGAAGAGGAGATAAGAGGGGAGTAGAGAAGGAGATCTTGTGAGGATCGGAGGTTGCGTGTAGGAAAGTACCGGGAGATGAGGTCACAGATGTAAGGAGGAGACAGGTTGTGGATGGCTTTGTACGTCATGGTTAGGGTTTTGTACTGGAGTCTCTGGGCAATGGGGAGCCAGTGAAGGGATTGACAGAGGGGAGAGGCCGGAGAATAGCGGGGGGACAGGTGGATTAGTCGGGCAGCAGAGTTTAGAATAGATTGGAGGGGTGCGAGAGTGTTTGAGGGGAGGCCACAGAGCAGGAGGTTGCAGTAGTTTTTTTATTCTTCCTTTTTTTAAGAAGATCGAGAGTCGTCAGTTGGATTGAGAATACAATAAAGATATTAAAACCCATGTGTATTTTTTTCATTAATATACTTTATTCATAATGTGTGTGTTTATTTAACCCTTTATTACCATTGGATTAATAATGGATAGGTGTCTTATTGACATCTCTCCATTATTAACCAGGCTTAATGTCACCTTACATTAGCAAGGTGACATTAACCCTTTATTACTCCATATCCCACCACTACTCGGGAGTGGGAAGAGAGTGGCTAAGTGCCAGCGCATCTTACAGATGTGCCTTTTCTGTGGTGGCTGGGGGCAGATGTTTTTAGCTAGGGGGGGCAATAACCATGGTCCCTCTCTAAGCTATTAACATCTGCTCTAAGTCACTGGCTTTCCCACTCTGGCAGAGAAAATTGCGCAGGAGCCCACGCCAGTTTTTTCCAAGATTTTACCCTTTATTTTAACACCTAGAGCTCCCAAATTTCACGCACAGACACTTCTAACATTATTAGTGAGGAATATGTAAAAATATAATGGATACGAAATGGTTTACTGAATGTAAACCATGTCTCATATCCTGTCAGGTTTGATAAGGAGATAGCAAAAGCCAGCAATTGAATTACCGGCTTTTATGCTATCTAGCTCTATGTGTGTGTGTGTCAATGACATATAAGTACTAGATGGTGGCCCGATTCTAACTCATCGGGTATTCTAGAATATGTATGTAGTTTATTTATGAAGATTTCAGAATAATGCAATGAATACACAGGATTCGGCCAGCCGGGAGCGACTAATTAGCGAAGTGTGGTTCAAATCCTGCATCAATTCACGGCCAGAATGCGTCTGTCGCTGATTGGTCGCGCCCGGCCAACCACGAACAATTAGTGAAGCCAGGGCAAGATGCAGGTTTTTGAGGGCCCCGGGCAAAAGAGTCTCACAGCGCACGTAGAATATAACACAGCCCACGTAGTATATAGCACAGCCACATAGTATATAGCACAGCCATGTAGTATATAGCACAGGCACATAGTATATAACATAGCCACGTAGTATATTTCACAGCCACGTAGTATATAGCACAGCAACATAGTATATAGCACAGCCCACACAGTATATAACACAGCCTATGTAGTATATGGCACAGCCCACGTAGTATATAACACAGGCCACGCAGTATATAACACAGCCCACGTAGTATATAGCACAGCCCACATAGTATATTGCACAGCCACATAGTATATTGCACAGCCCACGCAGTATATAGCACAGCCCACATAGTTTATAACAGCCACGTAGTATATTGCACAGCCACGAAGTATATAGCACAGCCCACGTAGTATATAGCACAGCGACATAGTAAATAACACAGCCCACGCAGTATATAACACAGGCCATGCAGTATATAACACAACCCATGTAGTATATAACACAGCCCACATAGTATATAGCAATGTGGGCACCATATCCCTGTTATATAAATAGCCCAGGTGTTTTGCGAGGCTCCTCATGATGCTCCGTTCCCAGTAATGCCTTGCGGCAATAGCACGCAATGCATTCTTGGGACCGGAGCGTTGCGAGGAGCGGGAAAGGCTGGCGCGGACGGTGGAAGGTGCAAATATAATCTTTTTTTTATTATTATTATTTTTAACATTATGTTTTTACTATTGATGCAACATAGGCTGCATCAATAGTAAGAAGTTGGGCACACTTACACGGTTAATGGCAGCGTTAACGGACTGTGTTACGCCGCGTTATGCCGCGGTGTAACGCAGTCCTAAAATGTTATGTGGGCGCTGACTGGAAGGGGAGTATGGAAGGGGCGCTGACTGGACGGAAGTAGGGCGTGGCCAATTCACGGCCAGACTGTGCCTGCCGGCCGCGACCAATCAGCGACCCGGGATTTCCGTTACAGAGAAACAGACAGACAGACAGACGGAAGTACCCCTTAGACAATTATATATAGGTATATACCTATTCTATGTGTAGACATTTATTTTAGCTATTCTATTCTAACCTGTTAGTGTGATTTTACTGTACATCACACTGAATTACTGGCTTTTCTATGAAACACCGGTGCGTATTTCTCGCAAGTCACACGCATCTTCCGTGTATAATCCATATTTTTCACGCCCCCATAGACTTTCATTGGCGGATTTTTTGCTCAATATGCTGACAAACGCAGCATGCTACAATTTTCTCAGCCCATAAAATACGGCCGAGAAATATACGGCTGATGGGAGATGCCCTATAGAGAAACATTGGTCCGTGTGCAATGTGTTGTTTTTGTGCCTCTCGCTCATCCGTATTCCTCTCTAGTGTGACCTCGGCCTGTAAGTGAGTAAAATAAATAAATAAATAAAAAATAGTATTTGGGGGTAGATGGTTAGGTGTTTTGATTGCCTCTTATTGTATTTTTTGCATTGATGCAATTCCTATATTTTGATTTTTCTTTTCTCGTTATACCTGTTACCGATCTGGTTAATTAATTTTATATTTTGATAGATCAGACTTTTACAAATGTGGAGATACCAAATATATGTATTTTTACAATTTCTTTTATGCAGCATTAAAAAGAAACACAGCGGGCATGAGATTTCTATAAATCTCATCCTCTTTGCTGAAACTGTAAGACGCTGCATTTTTGACGTAGCAAAATACCAAAAGCTCATTGTGCGAACCTAGCCTAGATTACCAAAAAACAGGATTCAGACAGAACCCCTGACAGAATCATTCACTTTAATGGAACCCACACAGTTACTCTGGACTCTGTCTGGTCTCTGTTCTGGTTGTCCATCTTTTTAGAGGTGCATAGAAATATAGTGAACTGTGCTTTTGTGCATGCCAAAAACACTAGGACCAAACTACAGAAACAGAGTAAACATGGAGTAAACAGTGAGGAGCACTCAAATTTCGATAACCACCTAAGAAAAGGCTCACAGTTGTCGGTTTTACCTACGCAGGTTATCAAAAATAGAGGGGACCACACGTCTTTTTTTTTTACACAGTGTGTGCCGGTCATAGTTTTTAGCTGTAAGTGCCCACACAGTAAACCTTGTTGGTTGGCTGCACTACAGCCTTTACACATACTTTGTTCGGGTTGCTGAACCCCGAACAGTAACAGTCTTCCTGGAGAATTCCATGTTAGGGGTCCATGCATGAACACTAGGTGTTCGGTATGGACTCCGAACTATCCCGTTCAGGTGAAGAACCCAAGACAAGTGCAGCAGTGCGACAGTAACCATCTTGGAGAACTCAATGATGTGCTGAAGATCCTCCCCCTGGACAGAGTACAGAAAGGACCTGGAAAGCGCATCTGCCTTGATGTTCTTGCCTGCAGGCTGGAAATGGAGAACAAAATCATAATGAGAGAAGAACAAAGACCACCTGGCTTTATGCAGATTCAGGTGCTCTTCACACTACAGGTAGGCTAAGTTCTTGTGGTCAGTATAGATAATTACAAGATGGACTGCTCATTCAAGTAGAAAGCCCCCTCCTCCAAAGCCAATTTAATCTCCAACAGTTCTCGATCATCTATCTAGTCACTGCATTCTGGAGCCGAGAAGGCTTTGGAAAAGAAACTGCAGGTCACCGTACCTCTGAAGGAGATTTTTGAGTAAGAACGGCTGCGGCACCAGGAAGCACCCACATTAAAAAAAAAATTATTTATTATTGTGAGGTTGACGCAACACTGAAGCTGAAGATAGGGTCTGTTTTCAGGAAGAAAAGGTGCTTTCAGCCTCTGGAGATGGTTCTATTTTCAGAGCTGTTTCTTGAGGGTACAAAAATATGAGAGTACATTTCCTAGCATCAGTAGTACTGTCTTAACACTAAAAATGACAGTGGGCCACAAGGAAGTGTGTGGCTAGCGTAGTTGTACAGTGGCTATGACAGGAGCAGCACAGTAGAGAGTTAAGATGGGGCAGGCAATCAGAAATTGGCAGTTTAGGGTCTCCAGAATACAGCAAAGTTTATGAATCCAACAAGGTCTATTACCAGCAGGAAATATTGATACTAATACTCACCCACATCTTTTCGAGCACTCTGCCACCAAATGGACCTGTAATCAGCTCTCTTGGTGGCAGAGAAATCCAGATGTCCAGCCAATACTGAGTCATGTACTTCGTTACCAAGATCAGTGAAAGCGAGGAAGGCACCAAAAACCTGCTGGGTGCAAACCCTCAGGTGCACCATCTAATTTGCTTTCTGAGATGGATACCCAAATCACCCACCACCACTTCAATAAGAATTTTTACTAGATTTTCATCCTTCCACTCTCTAGCAAATCTATGACATAAGGCATCTGTTTTAATATTCTTAGTACCAGTGTGATATGTAACAGAGAAATCAAACTACACAGCTGTCATGTGCCCGCAATAGCGGCAGGTGGAATCACCATCCACCCGCCGCTGTTAACTAGTTAAATGCCGCTGTCAAACGCTGCCAGCAGCATTTAACAAGCGCTTCTGGACGGAAATGCGCGCATCGGTGACCTGCATCACGTGATCGGGGGTCATCAGTGTGTTGGCATAACAACCAGAGGTCTCCTGAAGATCTCTATGGTTGTTGATGCAAGATTGCTGTGAGCGTCACCCTGTGGTCGGCACTCATAGCAATGCAGTAAATCTGCTACATAATAATAATGTTTATTTTTATATAGCGCTAACATATTCCACAGCACTTTACAGTTTTGCACACATTATCATCACTGTCCCCGATGGGGCTCACAATCTAAATTCCCTATCAGTATGTCTTTGGAATTTTGGAGGAAACCGGAGTACCCACAGGAAACCCACGCAAACACAGGAAGAACATACAAACTCCTTGCAGATGTTGTCCAAGGTTGAGATTAGAACCCAGAACTCCAGCGCTGCAAGGCTGCAATGCTATCCACTGAGCCACCATGATGCCCTATCGATCTGAACATCACTCCTATGTAGCAGAGCCAATCAGGCTATACCAGCTTCTAGCCTCCCATGGAGGCTATGGGAGCATGGCAAAAGTGAAAAAAATGTTTAAAAAATATAAAAAAAATGAAAAAAATGTAAAAGTTCATATCACCCCCTTTTGCCCCATTCAAAATAAAACAATAAAAAAATCAAACCTACACATATTTAGTATCACCGCATTCAGAATCACCCAATCTATCAATAAAAAAAAGGATTAACCTGATCGCTAAATGGCGTAGCGAGAAAAAAATTCCAAATGCCAGAATTACGTTTTTTGTCATCGCGACATAGCATTAAAATGCAATAACAGGTGATCAAAAGAACATATCTGCACCAAAATGATATAATTAAAAACGTCAGCTCGGTGTGCAAAAAATAAGCCCTCACCCGACCCGACGCTAAGGGTCTCAGAAAATTGAGCAATTTTTTTATTTTTATTTTTAGAAAAGTTTGGAATTTTTTTTTCATCACTTACATAAAAATAACCTAGACATGTTTGGTGTCTATGAACTCTTAATGACCTGGAGGATCATAATGGCAGGTCAGTTTTGGCATTTAATGAACCTAGCAAAAAGCCAAACTTTACAAGTGTGGTATTGCACTTTTTTTTTCAATTTCACCGCACTTGGAATTTTTTTCCCGTTTTCTAGTACATGACATGCTAAAACCAATTGTGTCGTTCAAAAGTGCAACTCGTCTCGCAAAAATAAGCCCTCACATGGCCATATTGATGGAAAAATAAAAAAGTTATGGCTCTGGGAAGGAGGGGAGCAAAAAACGAAAATGCAAAATCGAAAAAAGATCAGGGGGTTAAGGGGTTAATGTTTTTTTCTTTTATGTCTTTTTTACCTTTTAGAAATTCATTGTTGTATTTGAAACATCAAATCATTACATGACCCGTTCGGCTGCAGTATAAACAGAAATGTACAACTCCTTCTTTGGATTCTCTGCAAGCCCCAATTTGCATGGGTTCACCTGTCTCAAGAGGATGAGAGGGAGAAATCACAGAAACAGTTTCAAATGTGTCCTTATCCCTAAGTTGTCAGTCCAGGCGTACCGTCAGAAACATGGCCTCATCCAGGGACAACGGAGAGGGACTATAAACCATCATATCACGTATTTTACTAAAGAGACCATAGCAGAATTGACTGCAGAGAGCTGGCTCATTCCAGGTCTCCACTGCTCAGTGTCTGAACTGAGAGAAATAGTCCTTCACTTTCCGGTTTCCCTGAACCAACCTAAAGATCATTGATTCAGCAACTACAACTTTATCTGGGTCATCATAAATGAGCCCCAGTGCAGAGAAAAAAAGCATCAACAGAGAAAAACATTGGAGAATCCTCAGGTAAAGAAAATGCCAAGATTGAAGATCACCACGAAGCAATGACAAAACAATACCCACGTGTTGACTCTCTCCCCTGGACACGATAAGACTGAGACAAAAATACAATTTACATGAAGAAAAAACAGAAGAAAAATTTACAGTGGAAACAGTGAGGTAATTTTGCCTTAGGCTCATATGACTGATTAGGGTGGAATAGAACCTTTGGAGCGATGGAAAATGAAAACTGTTGTTGCTGTCACTTACAAAGACAAAAACTGCAATCACACAGTCAGAGCATCCATCATGACTTCTTGGCACATAGCAAATGGAGTGGTGTGGTGATAATAATATTATGACGGCCAAATCATATTCATATGGCTTATGTACAAACGAGGAAAACAAGCACCTGAATCTGACAGGTCCCTGTTTAGATTAAGAAAAGCCATTCTCTGACCCTGGTCTGTCCCTGCCTTATCAAGGAGATTGGAACATTAAGATAATGCAGTTGTGCCCCCATTCCCCACTCAACTGCAGGTTACTCTGAATGTCTTTAGCAGCATCTAGAATCGCTAGAGTAGCAGTTCCCTAAGGAGTAAAGGTGCTTCTATGTTTGCAGAAGAACGCCAAGTTGTTGCAATGGCAGGAAAAACATCTGTTCCGTCATGTCAAATATGCTGTAGGTATTGCTGCTGCTGCCTTGACTACTAATTGTAGCTGTAATGCTAGCACAGGTAGGGGAACGTTGTGCCTGTGCTAATCGCAGAGGGATCTTCTGGTCACTTCTGTGGTTAGTAGGCGTTTGCTTGGGAAAAGCTTTGCAGAGCCGGTAATAGAACCTATCCTGGTAGTAAGCGAATTTGGGCTCCCATTCGAAAGCTTGAAAAATTCCTCCATTTTGCTTTCACAGCAAGGTTCTAAAAGCATTTGTAACACCCCAGGTTCCTGGTTGTTACAGTGACATTTCTTTCCTTACGGGGAGAGTGATATCATGCTTGGAAGCGAGGAAGGATTCCTTTTATCAGGTATTCACAAACATGCAACATGTTCTTACTCCAGGTCAGAAGGGGGAGCTCTGATCCAGCTTGTGGGTGGCTCACCTATACATATTCTGGCTGGAGGGGAAGTTAGAGCAGTCTGTCAGAGGGGCAGAGGAGAGAGCAGTCAGACAGTGAGAGTCAGGAAGACTGAAAGGGGCCGTGCAGCCACGTGAGGTGCTGCAGCTCCTGAAAGGAAAAGAAAGGAACAAGCTGTAGAGAGCATGAAGGAGGAGCGGAGCAAAGGCGAAGTGAAAAGCTGGAGAGAAAAGCTGTGATTGGGCTTCCTACACGCTGAGCGCAGATACCGGTAGCCAAAAGACCAAGGTTGTGGGGGTAACTCTATGCCCCACGGCCGAAACCGGTGGACAGCAGATTGCAAGTTACCTGTCCACCATTGACACCTGAGGACACAGTAGCAAATAGAGCCCGTGTGATAGAGATCCTGTAAAAAGGCTCGAGCTACCTGTCGCATGGGTAGTGTCCTACCTAAAGGGGGACAGAGAGAAAAAATGAGGACCTTGTGAGTGACCTAAGGCAGCAAGGGACTACAACACCACAGCACTAGAGGGGAGGCTTCCAACCCACCTGGTAAGAGGGATTCCAGACTCACTTCCAAGCCGGCTGGACCATCGTTACTTGTGATCTGGTACCTTAGACTGTGGATGCCTGAACCCTTCAGTAAAGAGGTAAAGAGACTGCAACCCCGTGTCCTACGTTTCTTTCCGGTACCACACCATCCTTGCTAATCACATCAGGAGCCCTGGGGACCCAGCTTCACCTGTGGGAAGCCATACCATTCCTGCTGCCATAACACTGCTCCAGAGGACCCCTTTAAGTAGCGTTGGTCACCCCTGACCAAGTACCACAGGTGGCAGCACAAACTTTTATTATTTCACAAACCCCTATAAAGACCGTCTCTTTTACTTGGGCGCCCAGGGCCATGGACCGGGTCACCGCCACCGTGACACATCCCTTTAACTACCGGACCTGGCACTGAGCACCCAACGGCCATGGCGGCCATGGCCATGATATAGTTGTCACTTTGTTTCCTATCAAGAATACGCTTGTTCCCACACTAGCATTGCAGCATACAACTGTAACATTGGTGCTAGTTCCTGTCCTTTTTGCTCTTTCTTTGGCTGCTAGGTGGCACCGCGCCTTTGTTGTGGGTGATGCTTGACATCTGTCCTGTTTAATTCCTTGGACTCATCATTGGTTAACAACACAAACACCTATTTACATAATTGGACAAAATTAATTGACACAATTGTCAATGAAATAAGCTGAAACTGACAAATGTATGTGGTGCAACAGAACATTTTAAAAAAGCAAGCTAATAAAAATATGAATCAATCTTTGCAAAGAAATGATTTCTGTAACTCTCAATCAGATGGTGCTGATATCAATATGTATTTTGGTCCACTCCTCATGAGCAAACTGCTCCAAGTTATTCAGGTTTGAAAGGTGTCTTCTCCAGATTTCATATTACAGTTTCTCCCACAGGTTCTCAATAGGATTGAGATAAGGGCACATAGAAGGCCCCTTTAAAATAGTCTAATGCTTTAATCTTAGCTATTCTTGGATGTTTTTAGCTGTGTGTTTTGGATTATTATCCTAATTGAGGACCCGCCATAACCTATGATTTGACCAAACTTTCTGACACTGTGCAGCACATTTTGCTCCAGAATGGCTTGATAGTCTTGAGATTTCAGTGTACTCTGTACAGATTTAAAACACCTTGTGCCAGATACAGCAATGCAGCCCCAAAACATATTCAAAGCATGTTAATTCTAGACTTTTCTGACTGGGTACACTTTGTTGTGGTGGGATGGCATTTACAGTTGTGCTCAACAGTAGGGTTGAGCGACTTTCATTTTTTTAAGATCGAGTCGGGTTTTGCGAAACCCGACTTTGTTTAAAGTCGAGTCGAGTGCAGTCGGCCGATTATCGCTAAAAGTCGGGGATCGACCGAAACCCGAAACCCAATGCAAGTCAATGGGGAAGCATAGTCGTCAGTGAGTGGAGGCCAGGAAAACACCTACAGTGCCCATTTTAATTCCAAAAACATCCATTCTTGTTTCTGAAGCTTGTCAATCTTAATTAACTTTATAATAATAGTTGGGCATTGGAAATTGGGGGTCATTTGGCAAAGTTGTGGGGGGTAGGGCTGGTTCAAGGTTTTAGTGGGCCCAGGAAACGTGGACTACGTCACGGCGGTGGAGCAGTGAGAGGTAAGTATGTCAAGTTTGCAAGCGCTGTGATCCTAAGCAAGCAGGGGGGGCCCACTCGTTGGCATTGGCACTGGCACAGGGCTCCTCAAAGTACAGCGGTGTGTTTGCACGGCGGGGGCGCCTCCCACCAGCAGGGACACTTTTGCGTACTCTGAGGGGCTCTGTGCCAGTGACGTCGCCAACGAGTATGCCCCCCCACCTGATGAAGGAACCTGCACTTTCATCTGCACCTTCCTCTTTGTCCCTGTGTAAGGTGGTATAACATGCGGGAAGGGGAACCTTACTTTCAGCAGGGTCAGATTCTGGCTGTGTAGAGTGCAAGGGGAATGTAGTGGTCTAGGTCAATGTACCAGCAGACTCATCTAGCAGTGGCTGGGCAATGGGCAGGATGAGGAGGAAACACAGATATAGGGCCAAAGAATAAAGTAGGCTAAATGCAGTTCAAAATTGGTAACAGGACTAAACAGGCGGCATTGCTTTGTTCAGTGGAGTAGCAAACCCAGGAGCAGCAGACACTGTTTTAAGGGCCCAACCACACTAGTAGGCCAAATGCAGTTTAATATCTGCTACTATAGGCCAAAAGCCTAAAGACTGAAGCTCAGCTTTATACAGTGGAGGACAACACCAGGGAGCGGCAGACACCGTTAGTAGGCCGTAACCACAAATTTTTTGTTAAAAAAGCACTTAATGAGAGCCAGAAGGTTGAAGCTCAAATTTATACAGTGGAGGACAACACCAGGGAGCGGCAGACACCGTTAATAGGCCGTAACCACCAATTTTTTGTTAAAAAAGCACTTAATGAAAGCCAGAAGGTTGAAGCTCAGGCAAGGCAACCTGGAGGAGAACACCAAGGAGGAGGAGAACACTCAGGAGGAGGACAACACCCAGGAGCGGCAGACACCGTTAGTAGGCCCTAACCACCAATTTATTTAAAGAAAGCACTTAATGAGAGCCAGAAGGTTGAAGCTCAGATTTATACAGTGGAGGACAACACCAGGGAGCGGCAGACACCGTTAGTAGGCCCTAACCACCAATTTATTTAAAGAAAGCACTTAATGAGAGCCAGAAGGTTGAAGCTCAGATTTAGACAGTGGAGGACAACACCAGGGAGCGGCAGACACCGTTAGTAGGCCGTAACCAAAGTTGAAGGCCAAATGCAGTTTAATATCTGATACTATAGGCCGAAAGCCTAAAGACTGAAGCTCAGCTTTATACAGTGGAGGACAACACCAGGGAGCGGCACACACCGTTAGTAGGCCGTAACCACCAATTTTTTGTTAAAAAAGCACTTAATGAGAGCCAGAAGGTTGAAGCTCAAACAAGGCAACCTGGAGGAGAACACCAAGGAGGAGGAGAACACTCAGGAGGAGGACAACACCCAGGAGTGGCAGACACCGTTAGTAGGCCCTAACCACCAATTTATTTAAAGAAAGCACTTAATGAGAGCCAGAAGGTTGAAGCTCAGATTTAGACAGTGGAGGACAACACCAGGGAGCGGCAGACACCGTTAGTAGGCCCTAACCACCAATTTATTTAAAGAAAGCACTTAATGAGAGCCAGAAGGTTGAAGCTCAGATTTATACAGTGGAGGACAACACCAGGGAGCGGCAGACACCGTTAGTAGGCCGTAACCACCAATTTTTTGTTAAAAAAGCACTTAATGAGAGCCAGAAGGTTGAAGCTCAGATTTATACAGTGGAGGACAACACCAGGGAGCGGCAGACACCGTTAGTAGGCCCTAACCACCAATTTATTTAAAGAAAGCACTTAATGAGAGCCAGAAGGTTGAAGCTCAGATTTATACAGTGGAGGACAACACCAGGGAGCGGCAGACACCGTTAGTAGGCCGTAACCACCAATTTTTTGTTAAAAAAGCACTTAATGAGAGCCAGAAGGTTGAAGCTCAGACAAGGCAACCTGGAGGAGAACACCAAGGAGGAGGAGAACACTCAGGAGGAGGACAACACCCAGGAGCGGCAGACACCGTTAGTAGGCCCTAACCACCAATTTATTTAAAGAAAGCACTTAATGAGAGCCAGAAGGTTGAAGCTCAGATTTATACAGTGGAGGACAACACCAGGGAGCGGCAGACATCGTTAGTAGGCCCTAACCACCAATTTATTTAAAGAAAGCACTTAATGAGAGCCAGAAGGTTGAAGCTCAGATTTATACAGTGGAGGACAACACCAGGGAGCGGCAGACACCGTTAGTAGGCCGTAACCACCAATTTTTTTAAAAACAGCACTTAATGAGAGCCAGAAGGTTGAAGCTCAGATTTAGACAGTGGAGGACAACACCAGGGAGCGGCAGACACCGTTAATAGGCCGTAACCACCAATTTTTTGTTAAAAAAGCACTTAATGAGAGCCAGAAGGTTGAAGCTCAGACAAGGCAACCTGGAGAAGAACGCCAAGGAGGAGGAGAACACTCAGGAGGAGGACAACACCCAGGAGCGGCAGACACCGTTAGTAGGCCCTAACCACCAATTTATTTAAAGAAAGCACTTAATGAGAGCCAGAAGGTTGAAGCTCAGATTTATACAGTGGAGGACAACACCAGGGAGCGGCAGACACCGTTAGTAGGTCGTAACCACCAATTTTTTGTTAAAAAAGCACTTAATGAGAGCCAGAAGGTTGAAGCTCAGATTTATACAGTGGAGGACAACACCAGGGAGCGGCAGACACCGTTAGTAGGCCGTAACCACCAATTTTTTAAAAAACAGCACTTAATGAGAGCCAGAAGGTTGAAGCTCAGATTTAGACAGTGGAGGACAACACCAGGGAGCGGCAGACACCGTTAGTAGGCCGTAACCACCAATTTTTTGTTAAAAAAGCACTTAATGAGAGCCAGAAGGTTGAAGCTCAGATTTATGCAGTGGAGGACAATTTGAATTAGGGACTGCAGACAGACTTAGTAGGCTGTCCCCTGTGGACCATGCATCCACCACAGTAACCCATTGCGCCGTAATGGACACGTAACCTTCCGTGGCCATGCCTACAGGTCCATGCGTCTGTTGTCAGGTGCACCTTTGTACTCACAGATTGCCAGAGTGCATGGACAATGCGGTCTTTTACATGCTGGTGGAGGGTTGGGATGGCTTTTCTCGCAAAAGAAGTGTCGACTGGTTAGCTTGTAGCGTGGTACAGCGTAGTCCATCATGGCTTTATTAATATTAAATAAAATATATAAATAGGCTCTATGAACTTTTAAATAGGTTCCAGGGGTACACGGGCAGCATTGGTGTGGTCAGCGGAGGACGATTGCAAGGAGGGACCGCAGACAGGCTTACTAGGCCTAAAATAACTAAAAATAGGCTCAAGGCACTTAGAGTTATCTCGCAGGGGTACACAGGCAGCATTGTTGTGGTCAGTGGAGGAGGATTGCAAGGAGGGACCGCAGACAGGCTTACTAGGCCTAAAATAAATAAAAATAGGCTCAATGCAGTTTTAAATAGGTTACATGGATACACAGGCAGCATTGTGGTCAGTGGAGGAGGATTGCAAGGAGGGAACGCAGACAGGCTTACTAGGCCTAAAATAACTAAAAATAGGCTCAAGGCACTTAGAGTTATCTTGCAGGGGTACACAGGCAGCATTGTTGTGGTCAGTGGAGGAGGATTGCAAGGAGGGACCGCAGACAGGCTTACTAGGCCTAAAATAAATAAAAATAGGCTCTATGCAGTTTTAAATAGGTTACATGGGTACACAGGCAGCATTGTTGTGGTCAGTGGAGGAGGATTGCAAGGAGGGACCGCAGACAGGCTTACTAGGCCTAAAATAAATAAAAATAGGCTCAATGCAGTTTTAAATAGGTTACTTGGATACACAGGCAGCATTGTGGTCAGTGGAGGAGGATTGCAAGGAGGGAACGCAGACAGGTTTCCTAGGCCTAAAATAACTAAAAATAGGCTCAATGCAGTTTTAAATAGGTTACATGGATACACAGGCAGCATTGTGGTCAGTGGAGGAGGATTGCAAGGAGGGACCGCAGATAGGCTTACTAGGCCTAAAATAACTAAAAATAGGCTCAAGGCACTTAGAGTTATCTCGCAGGGGTACACAGGCAGCATTGTTGTGGTCAGTGGAGGAGGATTGCAAGGAGGGACCGCAGACAGGCTTACTAGGCCTAAAATAAATAAAAATAGGCTCTATGCAGTTTTTAAAAGGTTACATGGATACACAGGCAGCATTGTGGTCAGTGGAGGAGGATTGCAAGGAGGGACCACAGACAGGCTTACTAGGCCTAAAATAACTAAAAATAGGCTCAAGGCACTTAGAGTTATCTCGCAGAGGTACACCGGCAGCATTGTTGTAGTCAGTGGAGGAGGATTGCAAGGAGGGACCGCAGACAGGCTTACTAGGCCTAAAATAAATAAAAATAGGCTCAATGCAGTTTTAAATAGGTTACATGGATACACAGGCAGCATTGTGGTCAGTGGAGGAGGATTGCAGGATTGCAGGGAGGGACCGCAGACAGGCTTACTAGGCCTAAAATAACTAAAAATAGGCTCAAGGCACTTATAGTTATCTCGCAGGGGTACACAGGCAGCATTGGTGTGGTCAGCGGAGGACGATTGCAAGGAGTGTCTGACAGTTAGTACTCACAAAAAATAAATAGATGTTAAAGGGAACCTGTCACCCCGTTTTTTCGGTATGAGATAAAAATACTGTTAAATGGGGCCTGAGCTGAGCATTACAATAGTGTAGTTTGTGGACCCCGATTCCCCACCTATGCTGCCGAAATACGTTACCAAAGTAGTCGTTTTCGCCTGTCAATCAGGCTGGTCAGGTCAAAAGGGCGTGGTGTCTTCCCCCAGATTTTGCGTAGTTTTCCGTTGGTGGCGTAGTGGTGTGCGCATGCCCAAGGTCCGGAATCCTCTGCCAGGGTATTTAAAAGAGCGCGCTGTTCGTTATTTCATTGGTGATCGGTGGGCGCGGCCATCTTCCTTTGGCCGCGTGTGCGCAGAAGCGGCGCTCTGCTGGCCGCGGCTTCAGGAAAATGGCCGTGGGATGCCGCGCGTGCGCAGATGGATATCGCGGCGGCCATTTTCCTGAAGCCGCGGCCAGCAGAGCGCCGCGGCCAGCAGAGCGCCGCGGCCAGCAGAGCGCCGCTTCTGCGCACGCGCGGCCAAAGGAAGATGGCCGCGCCCACCGATCACCAATGAAATAACGAACAGCGCGCTCTTTTAAATACCCTGGCAGAGGATTCCGGACCTTGGGCATGCGCACACCACTACGCCACCAACGGAAAACTACGCAAAATCTGGGGGAAGACACCACGCCCTTTTGACCTGACCAGCCTGATTGACAGGCGAAAACGACTACTTTGGTAACGTATTTCGGCAGCATAGGTGGGGAATCGGGGTCCACAAACTACACTATTGTAATGCTCAGCTCAGGCCCTATTTAACAGTATTTTTATCTCATACCGAAAAAACGGGGTGACAGGTTCCCTTTAATGTCTCGCAAAACAACAACAACAACAAAAAAAAGTGTGGCATACTTAGGTACAGGGGTGGGCTCATCTGCTGAGTTTCTGACATAGTAATTTGGCAGTAAGTATTTACTGGTGTCAATATAGGACACTGACTACTTTAACTAGCATCATAGATGTCAACAAATTGGTATTGTCAGTGCCAGGCATTGAATGATGTCAGCGCATAGACTAAACATTGGTGGAGCTGTGAGAGATAATTTTGCACATGGTAGAGCACAGTTTCAGCAGGGGGGGGGTGAACTCTCTTGTGGCCGGCGGTACCGTCCCAGGGCCCCTCATGTTACAACGGTGTGTCTGACGTTGGGTGCGTGCCACCACCGCCAGAGACACTTTATTGTACTATGAGGGACCCAGTGGCAGTGCCGTCGACCAAAAGCGGGCACACCCACCTCTTCAGACAAACGGCACTCTAACGGGTGCTTGCGCCAAGTGGCGAGACCACGGCCCCGTGGGGGGAGTTTTCCCATTGAGGGAGGTGTAAACATGTCGTATGCTGGACAAACAGCTGCTGCAAATTAAGAGATTGGAACACTCAGTAAGACCAGTCCACAAGCAAGACCTTTTTATAGGAAAGCTAGGTGTCAGCCGGGAAAGGTGGGGCAAAATAATTTGAAATCCAGGAGTGGTTCATTTTAATGAAGGTGAGATCATCCACATTTTGGGTAGCCAGACGAGTCCTTTTTTCAGTTAATATTGAACCAGCAGCACTGAATACTCTTTCTGATAGCACACTAGCTGCTGGGCAAGCAAGCTCCTGCAATGTATATTCTGCCATTTCAGGCCAGGTGTTTAATTTGGATGCCCAGTAATCAAATGGGAATGATGGTTGAGGGAGAACATCGATAAGGGATGAAAAATAGTTAGTAACCATACTGGAACAATGTTGTCTCCTGTCACTTTGAATAGATGCTGCAGTACCTGTCCTGTGCGGTCATTGCGAAATCACTCCACAACCTGGTCAGAAAACCCCTCTGTCCAACGCCACTTCTGATTTGTGCACCTCTAACACCTCTGCCCTGTAGCCCCCTGCAGCTCGTGTAAAAACCATCACCGGCACTGTGTGCTGGGAATGCCTGAATCAAACGGTCTACAAGAGTAGCTTGTTTGGTTGCTAATATTTGTTCGAGGTTCTCATGTGGCATAATATGTTGCAATTTGCCTTTATAGCGAGGGTCAAGGATGCAGGCCAACCAGTAATCGTCATCACTCATCATTTTATTAATGCGTGGGTCCCTTTTGAGGATACATAAGGCATAATCCGCCATGTGGGCCAAAGTTCCAGTTGTCAAATCTGCGGTTGTGCTGGTTTGAGGGGCAGTTACAGGCAAATCTACGTCACTTGTCTCCCTTAAAAAAACAGAACCTGGCCTTGCAACGCCACTAATTTCTGTTGGCCCAGGAGAAGCTTCCTCATTCAAAAAGTACTCAACCCCATCATCCTCCTCGTCCTCCTCCTCCTCTTCGCCCGCTACCGCGTCCTCTACACGGCCCTGACCAGACAATGGCTGACTGTCATCAAGGCTTTCCTCTTCCTCGGCTGCAGACGCCTGCTCCTTTATGTGCGTCAAACTTTGCATCAGCAGACGCATTAGGGGGATGCTCATGCTTATTATGGCGTTGTTTGCACTAACCAGCCGTGTGCATTCCTCAAAACACTGAAGGACTTGACACAGGTCTTGTAGCTTCGACCACTGCACACCTGACAACTCTATGTCTGTCATCCAACTGCCTGCCCGTGTATCCTCCCACAAATACATAACAGCACGCCTCTGTTCGCACAGTCTCTGAAGCATGTGCAGTGTGGAGTTCCACCTTGTTGCAACGTCAATGATTAGGCGATGCTGGGGAAGGTTCAAAGACCGCTGATAGTTCTGCATACGGCTGGAGTGTACGGGCAAACGGCGGATATGCGAGCAAAGTCTGCGCACTTTGAGGAGCAGGTCGGGTAACCCCGGATAACTTTTCAGGAAGCACTGCACCACTAGGTTTAAGGTGTGAGCCAGGCAAGGAATGTGTTTCAGTTGGGAAAGGGCTATGGCAGCCATGAAATTCCTTCCGTTATCACTCACTACCTTGCCTGCCTCAAGATGTACAGTGCCCAGCCATGACTGAGTTTCTTTCTGCAAGAACTCGGACAGAACTTCCGCGGTGTGTCTGTTGTCGCCCAAACACTTCATTGCCAATACAGCCTGCTGACGCTTGCCACTAGCTGTCCCATAATGGAACACCTGGTGTGCAACAGTGGCATCTGCAGATGGAGTGGATGTGCAACTGCGGTCTGTGGACGAGCTCTCGCTTCTGCAGGAGGACGAGGAAGAGGAGGAGGGGGGCGAACGCCTACAGCCAACTCTTTCCTTGACTGTGGGCTTGGCAGAACTGTCCCAATATTGCTGTCCCCTGTGGACCAAGCATCCACCACATTCACCCAGTGTGCCATGATGGACACGTAACGTCCCTGGCCATGCCTACTGGTCCATGCATCTGTTGTCAGGTGCACCTTTGTAGTCACAGACTTCCTGAGTGCATGGACGATGCGGTCTTTAACATGCTGTTGGAGGGCTGGGATGGCTTTTCTAGAAAAGAAGTGTCGACTGGGTAGCTCGTAGCGTGGTACAGCGTAGTCCATCAGCGCTTTGAAAGCTTCGCTTTCAACTAACCGGTAGGGCATCATCTCTAATGAGATTAGTCTAGCAATGTGGGAGTTCAAACCCTGTGTACGCGGATGCGAGAATCAGTACTTCCTTTTCCTAACAATAGTCTCATGTAGGGTGAGCTGGACTGGAGAGCTGGAGATCGTGGAACTAGCGGTGGTGCCGGTGGACATGGCAGACTGAGAGAGGGTTGGAGATGGTATTCTTGCCGGTGCCCTACATGCAGTGTTTCCTACTACGAACCTGGTGATTCCCTGACTGCTTTGGCCTGGAGACAAAAGCTGCACAGATACTGCAGGTGTTGCGGGAAATGGTGGGCTTACAGTGAGGGAAGGGATGTAGCGTTGCTGACTAGCTTCATTGGCCGAGGGTGCTGCAACCTTTAGGCACGTTTGGTAGTTAGTCCAGGCTTGCAAATGCATGGTGGATAAATGTCTATGCATGCAACTTGTATTTAGACTTTTAAGATTCTGACCTCTGCTTAAGGTAGTTAAACATTTTTGACAGATGACTTTGCGCTGATCATTTGGATGTTGTTTAAAAAAATGCCAGACTGCACTCTTTCTACTATCAGATACCTTTTCAGGCATTGCAGACTGAGCTTCTTTAACCGGATGGCCACGCTGTCCTCCAACTGGTTTTGGTTTTGCCACGCGTTTTTGGCCAGATACGGGCCCGGCAGATGGAACCTGTTGTGATGTTGATGCCTGCTGCGGCTCCTCCTCCTCCTCCACTTCAGAACTACTGCTGCCTGCACCCTGTTCCCCCAATGGCTGCCAATCGGGGTCAACAACTGGGTCATCTATGACCTCCTCTTCTATCTCGTGTGCAGCTTCGTCTGTGTCACCGTGTAAGCCGGTGGTAGAGCGTTCGTGACGGGGCACCATAGTCTCAGCTGGGTTTGATTCTGGCTCAGTACACTGCGAGGGCAATGTTCTGGTCTGAGTCAAAGGAACAGCATAGTAATCTGGCTGTGGCTGTGCATCAGTGCACTCCATGTCCGATTCAACTTCTAATGGGCATGGCCTGTTAACTGTTTCACTGTCTAACCCAGGAACGGTATGTGTAAAGAGCTCCATGGAGTAACCCGTTGTGTCTCCTGACGCATCCTTCTCTCTTGTTCTGGGTGAAGAAGACAAGGAAGCGACTTGTCCCTGACCGTGAACATCCACTAACGACGCGCTGCTTTTACATTTTGCACTTTCAGAAGAGGAGGCAAAAGAGCTAGAGGCTGAGTCAGCAAGGAAAGCCAAAAATTGTTCTTGCTGCTACGGCTTTAAAAGCGGTTATCCTACTCCCAGAAAAGGGAGCGTTCGAGGCCTTGTGTAGCCAGACGACGAACCTGGCTCAACAACTCGAGACTTAGGTGCTGTACTGCTTTTACCACAACCACCTGATGCTCCACCACCACTACCATCATTACCAGCTGACAATGACCGCCCACGGCCACGACCTCTTCCACCAGACTTCCTCATTGTTTGCAAAACGTAACCAAAGTAACGGTATTTGTTACTGTAAAACAACTTATAAGGTGAACTCTAACTTCTGTAGGATTTATATACACCTTTATAGGTGGCTGACACTGAAAGGAAAACCAGGCCCAATGTTACACACTAGGTTTTCTGTGCCCCAATAATTTGAGACAGATGGCACACACACGACCGGCACTCAAGCAGAAATGCCAATCTTAATCTTCCACAATTTTTTTTTTTAGGGAGAATTTACAAAAAAAAAATGGCCCAGTATTACACACTGGTTTTCGGTGGCACACAATGAGAGACAGATGACACACACAGCAATGGCACAGAGGCAGACTTGCCAATCTTTATCTCCCACTATTTATTTATTTTTTTACAGGTAGAATTTACAAAAAAAAAATGGCCCAGTATTACACACTGGTTTTCGGTGGCACACAATGAGAGACAGATGACACACACAGAAATGGCACAGAGGCAGACTTGCCAATCTTTATCTCCCACTATTTTTTTTTTTTCAGGGAGAATTTACAAAAAAAAAAAATGGCCCAGTATTAGGCCGGTTTCACACGTCAGTGGCTCCGGTACGTGAGGTGACAGTTTCCTCACGTACCAGAGCCACTGACACACGTAGACCCATAAAAATCAATGCATCTGTGCAGATGTCATTGATTTTTTGCGGACCGTGTCTCCGTGTGCCAAACACGGAGAAATGTCAGTGTTCGTGGGAGCGCACGTATTACACGGACCCATTAAAGTCAATGGGTCCTTGTAAAACACGGACCACACACAGACGGTCTCCGTGTGCAGTCCCTGTGGCGTGCAGGAGACAGCGCTACAGTAAGCGCTGTCCCCCCACATGGTGCTGAAGCCGCGATTCATATCTTCTGTGCAGCAGCGTTTGCTGCATAGAAGATATGAATAATAGTGTTTAAAAGAAAGATCTATCTGTCCGCCGCCCCCCCACCCCCTGTGCGCCCCCCCGCTGTTCTGAAAATACTCACCCGCGTCCCTCGCAGTGTCCTGTGCTGGCCGCGCCTTCTACTGTATGCGGTCAGGTGGGGCCGCCGATTAGAGTCATGAATATGTGGCTCCACCTCCCATAGGGGTGGAGCTGCCTATTCATGACTGTAAATGAGCGGCCCCACGTGACCGCATACAGTAGAAGGCAGGAAGGCAGGACAGGAAGCCGCGACAGCCAACGAGGGAAGCGGGTGAGTATTTTCAGAACAGCGGGGGGGTGCACAGGGGGTGGGGGGGCGCACAGGGGGTGGGGGGGCGGCGGACAGATAGATCTTTCTTTTAAACACTATTATTCATATCTTCTATGCAGCAAACGCTGCTGCACAGAAGATATGAATCGCGGCTTCAGCACAATGCAGGGGACAGCGCTAAACTTTAGCGCTGTCTCCTGCACGCTCCGTGTGGTACCCACTCGGCACACGTATGGCCTACGTGAGCTCACGGGCACACGGACACAGATAACTCCGGTACCAATTTTTTCCGGTACCGGAATTATCTGGACGTGTGGGACAGCCCTAACACACTGGTTTTCTGTGGCACACAATGAGAGACAGATGCCACACACAGCAATGGCACAGAGGCAGACTTGCCAATATTTATCTCCCACTATTTATTTATTTTTTTTTCAGGGAGAATTACAAAAAAAAAAAAAAAAAAAGGCCCAGTAATACACACTAGGTTTTCTGTTGCACACAATGAGAGACAGATGCCACACACAGCACTGGCACAGAGGCAGACTTGCCAATCTTTATCTCCCACTATTTATTTATTTTTTTACAGGTAGAATTTACAAAAAAAAAAAAAAATGGCCCAGTATTACACACTGGTTTTCGGTGGCACACAATGAGAGACAGATGACACACACAGCAATGGCACAGAGGCAGACTTGCCAATCTTTATCTCCCACTATTTATTTATTTTTTTACAGGTAGAATTTCCCCCCCCAAAAAAATGGCCCAGTATTACACACTGGTTTTCGGTGGCACACAATGAGACACAGATGACACACACAGCACTGGCACAGAGGCAGACTTGCCAATCTTTATTGTTATGGTTCTCAATGGCAAGAGAACATAGCCCAGCAAACATAAGTACTAGCTCTTGGAAGGATGGAAACTAAACTGACCATGAACTAAACCTGCCGCACAACTAACAGTAGCCGGGTAGCGTTGCCTACGTTTTTATCCCTAGACGCCCAGCGCCGGCCGGAGGACTAACTAATCCTGGCAGAGGAAAATATAGTCCTGGCTCACCTCTAGAGAAATTTCCCCGATAGGCAGACAGAGGCCCCCACATATATTGGCGGTGATTTTAGATGAAATGACAAACGTAGTATGAAAATAGGTTTAGCAAAATTGAGGTCCGCTTACTAGATAGCAGGAAGACAGAAAGGGCACTTTCATGGTCAGCTGAAAACCCTATCAAAATACCATCCTGAAATTACTTTAAGACTCTAGTATTAACTCATAACATCAGAGTGGCAATTTCAGATCACAAGAGCTTTCCAGACACAGAAACGAAACTACAGCTGTGAACTGGAACAAAATGCAAAAACAAACGAGGACTAAAGTCCAACTTAGCTGGGAGTTGTCTAGCAGCAGGAACATGCACAGAAAGGCTTCTGATTACAATGTTGACCGGCATGGAAGTGACAGAGGAGCAAGGTTAAATAGCGACTCCCACATCCTGATGGAAACAGGTGAACAGAGGGGATGATGCACACCAGTTCAATTCCACCAGTGGCCACCGGGGGAGCCCAAAATCCAATTTCACAACAGTACCCCCCCCTCAAGGAGGGGGCACCGAACCCTCACCAGAACCACCAGGGCGATCAGGATGAGCCCTATGAAAGGCACGGACCAGATCGGAGGCATGAACATCAGAGGCAGTCACCCAAGAATTATCCTCCTGACCGTATCCCTTCCATTTGACCAGATACTGGAGTTTCCGTCTGGAAACACGGGAGTCCAAGATTTTTTCCACAACGTACTCCAACTCGCCCTCAACCAACACCGGAGCAGGAGGCTCAACGGAAGGCACAACCGGTACCTCATACCTGCGCAACAATGACCGATGAAAAACATTATGAATAGAAAAAGATGCAGGGAGGTCCAAACGGAAGGACACAGGGTTAAGAATCTCCAATATCTTGTACGGGCCGATGAACCGAGGCTTAAACTTAGGAGAAGAAACCCTCATAGGGACAAAACGAGAAGACAACCACACCAAGTCCCCAACACAAAGCCGAGGACCAACCCGACGCCGGCGGTTGGCAAAAAGCTGAGTCTTCTCCTGGGACAACTTCAAATTGTCCACTACCTGCCCCCAAATCTGATGCAACCTCTCCACCACAGCATCCACTCCAGGACAATCCGAAGATTCCACCTGACCAGAAGAAAATCGAGGATGAAACCCCGAATTACAGAAAAAAGGAGACACCAAGGTGGCAGAGCTGGCCCGATTATTGAGGGCAAACTCCGCTAAAGGCAAAAAAGCAACCCAATCATCCTGATCTGCAGACACAAAACACCTCAAATATGTCTCCAAGGTCTGATTCGTCCGCTCTGTCTGGCCATTTGTCTGAGGATGGAAAGCAGACGAGAAAGACAAATCTATGCCCATCCTAGCACAGAATGCTCGCCAAAATCTAGACACGAATTGGGTTCCTCTGTCAGAAACGATATTCTCCGGAATACCATGCAAACGGACCACATTTTGAAAAAACAGAGGAACCAACTCGGAAGAAGAAGGCAACTTAGGCAGGGGAACCAAATGGACCATCTTAGAGAAACGGTCACACACCACCCAGATGACAGACATCTTCTGAGAAACAGGAAGATCCGAAATAAAATCCATCGAGATGTGCGTCCAGGGCCTCTTCGGGATAGGCAAGGGCAACAACAATCCACTAGCCCGAGAACAACAAGGCTTGGCCCGAGCACAAACGTCACAAGACTGCACAAAGCCTCGCACATCTCGAGACAGGGAAGGCCACCAGAAGGACCTTGCCACCAAATCCCTGGTACCAAAGATTCCAGGATGACCTGTCAACGCAGAAGAATGAACCTCAGAAATGACTTTACTGGTCCAATCATCAGGAACAAACAGTCTACCAGGTGGGCAACGATCAGGTCTATCCGCCTGAAACTCCTGCAAGGCCCGCCGCAGGTCTGGAGAAACGGCAGACAATATCACTCCATCCTTAAGGATACCTGTAGGTTCAGAGTTACCAGGGGAGTCAGGCTCAAAACTCCTAGAAAGGGCATCCGCCTTAACATTCTTAGAACCCGGCAGGTAGGACACCACAAAATTAAACCGAGAGAAAAACAACGACCAGCGCGCCTTTCTAGGATTCAGGCGTCTGGCGGACTCAAGATAAATTAGATTTTTGTGGTCAGTCAATACCACCACCTGATGTCTAGCCCCCTCAAGCCAATGACGCCACTCCTCAAAAGCCCACTTCATGGCCAAAAGCTCCCGATTCCCAACATCATAATTCCGCTCGGCGGGCGAAAATTTACGCGAGAAAAAGGCACAAGGTCTCATCACGGAACAATCGGAACTTCTCTGCGACAAAACTGCCCCAGCTCCGATTTCAGAAGCGTCGACCTCAACCTGAAAAGGAAGAGCAACATCAGGCTGACGCAACACAGGGGCGGAAGAAAAGCGGCGCTTAAGCTCCCGAAAGGCCTCCACAGCAGCAGGGGACCAATCAGCAACATCAGCACCCTTCTTAGTCAAATCAGTCAATGGTTTAACAACATCAGAAAAACCAGCAATAAATCGACGATAAAAGTTAGCAAAGCCCAAAAATTTCTGAAGACTCTTAAGAGAAGAGGGTTGCGTCCAATCACAAATAGCCTGAACCTTGACAGGATCCATCTCGATGGAAGAGGGGGAAAAAACATATCCCAAAAAGGAAATCTTTTGAACCCCAAAAACGCACTTAGAACCCTTCACACACAAGGAATTAGACCGCAAAACCTGAAAAACCCTCCTGACCTGCTGGACATGAGAGTCCCAGTCATCCGAAAAAATCAAAATATCATCCAGATACACAATCATAAATTTATCCAAATAATCACGGAAAATGTCATGCATAAAGGACTGAAAGACTGAAGGGGCATTTGAAAGACCAAAAGGCATCACCAAATACTCAAAGTGGCCCTCGGGCGTATTAAATGCGGTCTTCCACTCATCCCCCTGCTTAATTCGCACCAAATTATACGCCCCACGGAGATCTATCTTAGAGAACCACTTGGCCCCCTTTATGCGAGCAAACAAATCAGTCAGCAGTGGCAACGGATATTGATATTTAACCGTGATTTTATTCAAAAGCCGATAATCAATACACGGTCTCAAAGAGCCATCTTTCTTAGCCACAAAGAAAAAACCGGCTCCTAAGGGAGATGACGAAGGACGAATATGTCCCTTTTCCAAGGACTCCTTTATATATTCTTGCATAGCAGCATGTTCAGGCACAGACAGATTAAATAAACGACCCTTAGGGTATTTACTACCCGGAATCAAATCTATGGCACAATCGCACTCCCGGTGCGGAGGTAATGAACCAAGCTTAGGTTCTTCAAAAACGTCACGATATTCAGTCAAGAATTCAGGAATCTCAGAGGGAATAGATGATGAAATGGAAACCACAGGTACGTCCCCATGCGTCCCCTTACATCCCCAGCTTAACACAGACATAGCTTTCCAGTCAAGGACTGGGTTATGAGATTGCAGCCATGGCAATCCAAGCACCAACACATCATGTAGGTTATACAGCACAAGAAAGCGAATAATCTCCTGATGATCCGGATTAATCCGCATAGTTACTTGTGTCCAGTATTGTGGTTTATTACTAGCCAATGGGGTGGAGTCAATCCCCTTCAGGGGTATAGGAGTTTCAAGAGGCTCCAAATCATACCCACAGCGTTTGGCAAAGGACCAATCCATAAGACTCAAAGCGGCGCCAGAGTCGACATAGGCATCCGCGGTAATAGATGATAAAGAACAAATCAGGGTCACAGATAGAATAAACTTAGACTGTAAAGTGCCAATTGAAACAGACTTATCAAGCTTCTTAGTACGCTTAGAGCATGCTGATATAACATGAGTTGAATCACCGCAATAGAAGCACAACCCATTTTTTCGTCTTAAATTCTGCCGTTCACTTCTGGACAGAATTCTATCACATTGCATATTCTCTGGCGTCTTCTCAGTAGACACCGCCAAATGGTGCACAGGTTTGCGCTCCCGCAGACGCCTATCGATCTGGATAGCCATTGTCATGGACTCATTCAGACCCGCAGGCACAGGGAACCCCACCATAACATCCTTAATGTCATCAGAGAGACCCTCTCTGAAATTCGCCGCCAGGGCGCACTCATTCCACTGAGTAAGCACAGCCCATTTACGGAATTTCTGGCAGTATATTTCAGCTTCGTCTTGCCCCTGAGATAGGGACATCAAGGCCTTTTCCGCCTGAAGCTCTAACTGAGGTTCCTCATAAAGCAACCCCAAGGCCAGAAAAAACGCATCCACATTGAGCAACGCAGGATCCCCTGGAGCCAATGCAAAAGCCCAATCCTGAGGGTCGCCCCGGAGCAAGGAAATCACAATCCTGACCTGCTGAGCAGGATCTCCAGCAGAGCGAGATTTCAGGGACAAAAACAACTTGCAATTATTTTTGAAATTTTGAAAGCAAGATCTATTCCCCGAGAAAAATTCAGGCAAAGGAATTCTAGGTTCAGATATAGGAACATGAACAACAAAATCTTGTAAATTTTGAACTTTCGTGGTGAGATTATTCAAACCTGCAGCTAAACTCTGAATATCCATTTTAAACAGGTGAACACAGAGCCATTCCAGGATTAGAAGGAGAGAGAGAGAGAGAGAAAGGCTGCAATATAGGCAGACTTGCAAGAGATTCAATTACAAGCACACTCAGAACTGAAGGGAAGGGAAAAAAAAAAAAATCTTCAGCAGACTTTTCTTTTCTCTCCTTTCTCTGTCAATTAATTTAACCCTTTTTGGGCCGGTCAAACTGTTATGGTTCTCAATGGCAAGAGAACATAGCCCAGCAAACATAAGTACTAGCTCTTGGAAGGATGGAAACTAAACTGACCATGAACTAAACCTGCCGCACAACTAACAGTAGCCGGGTAGCGTTGCCTACGTTTTTATCCCTAGACGCCCAGCGCCGGCCGGAGGACTAACTAATCCTGGCAGAGGAAAATATAGTCCTGGCTCACCTCTAGAGAAATTTCCCCGATAGGCAGACAGAGGCCCCCACATATATTGGCGGTGATTTTAGATGAAATGACAAACGTAGTATGAAAATAGGTTTAGCAAAATTGAGGTCCGCTTACTAGATAGCAGGAAGACAGAAAGGGCACTTTCATGGTCAGCTGAAAACCCTATCAAAATACCATCCTGAAATTACTTTAAGACTCTAGTATTAACTCATAACATCAGAGTGGCAATTTCAGATCACAAGAGCTTTCCAGACACAGAAACGAAACTACAGCTGTGAACTGGAACAAAATGCAAAAACAAACGAGGACTAAAGTCCAACTTAGCTGGGAGTTGTCTAGCAGCAGGAACATGCACAGAAAGGCTTCTGATTACAATGTTGACCGGCATGGAAGTGACAGAGGAGCAAGGTTAAATAGCGACTCCCACATCCTGATGGAAACAGGTGAACAGAGGGGAAGATGCACACCAGTTCAATTCCACCAGTGGCCACCGGGGAAGCCCAAAATCCAATTTCACAACACTTTATCTCCCACTATTTTTTTTTTTTTTCAGGGAGAATTAAAAAAAAAAAAAAAAAAGGCCCAGTATTACACACTGGTTTTCTGTGGCACACAATGAGAGACAGATGCCACACACAGCACTGGCACAGAGGCAGACTTGCCAATCTTTATCTCCCACTATTTAATTATTTTTTTACAGGGAGAATTTACAAAAAAAAATGGCCCAGTATTACACACTGGTTTTCTGTGGCACACAATGAGAGACAGATGCCACACACAGCACTGGCACAGAGGCAGACTTGCCAATCTTTATCTCCCACTATTTTTTTTTTTATTTTTCAGGGAGAAGTAAAAAAAAAAAAAAAGGCCCAGTATTACACACTAGGTTTTCTGTGGCACACAATGAGAGACAGATGCCACACACAGCACTGGCACAGAGGCAGACTTGCCAATCTTTATCTCCCACTATTTATTTATTTTTTTACAGGGAGAATTTACAAAAAAAAAAAATGGCCCAGTATTACACACTGGTTTTCTGTGGCACACAATGAGAGACAGATGCCACACACAGCAATGGCACAGAGGCAGACTTGCCAATCTTTATCTCCCACTATTTATTTATTTTTTTACAGGGAGAATTTACAAAAAAAAGGCCCAGTATTACACACTGGTTTTTGGTGGCACACAATGAGAGACAGATGCCACACACAGCACTGGCACAGAGGCAGACTTGCCAATCTTTATCTCCCTGCAGTAATCTCAGAAAAGTATGGCAGGCAGCTATAAAAAAAACTGCTGCACACAAAAGTGTGGACAAACAAACAAGATAGCTGTGCCAAAAGGAAGGAACAACAGGATTTGTGCTTTGAAAAAAGCAGTTGGTTTGCACAGCGGCGTACACACACAGCAACGCAGCTATCAGGGAGCCTTCTAGGGCAGCCCAATGAGCTACAGCACTGAGGAAAAAAAAATGTTGCTTCCACTGTCCCTGCAAACAAAAGGTGGTGTTGGACAGTGGAAATCGCTACAGCACAAGCGGCTTGGGGGTGAATGTACCCTGCAAAACACTATCCCTGCTTCTGACGAAGCGGCACCTCTCCCTACACTCAGATCAGCAGCAGTAAGATGGCGGTCGGTGGGAACGCCCCTTTATAGCCCCTGTGACGCCACAGAAAGCAAGCCAATCACTGCAATGCCCTTCTCTAAGATGGTGGGGACTGAGATCTATGTCATCACGCTGCCCACACTCTGCGTCCACCTTCATTGGCTGAGAAATGGCGCTTTTAGCATCATTGAAACGCGACTTTGGCGCGAAAGTCGCGTACCGCATGGCCGACCCCACACAGGGATCGGGTCAGGTTTCATGAGATGCTGACTTTGCCAAAAGTCGGCGACTTATGAAAATGAACGATCCGTTTCGCTCAACCCTACTCAACAGTTTACATACATGGCAGAATTTTTGCTTTCTTGGCATTATTTCAGAGAATATGAATGATAACACCAAAACTTTTTCTCCTTTCATGGTTTTTTCTCTTTTTAACCCCTTTACCCCCAAGGGCGGTTTGCACGTTAATGACCGGGCCAATTTTTACAATTCTGACCACTGTCCATTTATGAGGTTATAACTCTGGAACGCTTCAACGAATCCCGGTGATTCTGACACCATTTTCTCGAGACATATTGTACTTCATGATAGTGGTAAAATTTACTTGATATTACCTGTGTTTATTTGTGAAAAAAATTGAAATTTTGCAAAAATTTAGAAAATTTCATAATTTTCCAACTTTGAATTTTTATGCAATTAAATCACAGAGATATGTCACACAAAATACTTAATAAGTAGGGTTGAGCGAAACGGGTCGATCATTTTCAAAAGTCGCCGACTTTTGGCTAAGTCGGCGTCTCATGAAACCCGATCCGACCCCTGTGCTTGTCGGCCATGCGGTACGCGACTTTCGCGCCAAAGTCGCGTTTCAATGACGCGAAAAGCGCCATTTCTCAGCCAATGAAGGTGAACGCAGAGTGTGGGCAGCGTGATGACATAGATCCTGGTCCCCACCATCTTAGAGAAGGGCATTGCAGTGATTGGCTTGCTGTCTGCGGCGTCACAGGGGCTATAAAGGGGCGTTCCCGCCGACCGCCATCTTACTGCTGCTGATCTGAGCTTAGGGACAGGTTGCTGCCGCTTCATCAGAAGCAGGGAGAGCGTTAGGCAGGGTCCACTAACCACCAAACCGCTTGTGCTGCAGCGATTTCCACTGTCCAACACCACCTTCGGTGTGCAGGAACAGTGGAAGCTATTTTTTTTTTTTTTTCCCCTCAGCGCTGTAGCTCATTGGGCTGCCCTAGAAGGCTCCGTGATAGCTGTATTGCTGTGTGTACGCCACTGTGGAAACCAACTGCTTTTTTCAAAGCACATATCCTCTTGTTCCTTCCTTTCTGCACAGCTATCTTTTTTGTTTGTCCACACTTTTTATTTAATTTGTGCATCAGTCCACTCCTATTGCTGCCTGCCATACCTGGCTTACATTACTGCAGGGAGATAGTAATTGTAGGACAGTTTTTTTTTTTTTTTGTTTTTTTTTTGGGGGAGATTAAGATTGGCATTTCTGCTACAGTGCCATCCCTGTGTGTGCCATCTCTCACTGAGTGGGCCATAGAAAGCCTATTTATTTTTTCCGTGATTTGTGTTCTAAAATCTACCTCAACACAGAAACACTACATCAATCAGTGGGAGAAAAATATTGGCCTCAGTCAGGGCTTGTGTGCCACTGCTGTGTGTGCGCTATCTCTCATTCAGTGGGCTATAGCAAGCCTATATTTTTTTTTTTTTTTTTTTTTTTAATATTATTTGGTTTCAAAAGTCTCCCTGAAAAAAAAAAAAAACCTAAAAAAACAGTGGGAGAGTAATATTGCCCTTTCAGCTTGTGTGCCAGTCTTGACTCCTGGGTGTGCCACCTCTCTCCCTCTCATTCAGTGGGCCATAGAAAGCCTATTTTTTTTTTTTTTTAAATATTATTGGGTTTCTAAAGTCTCCCTGAAAAAACAAAAAATACATAAAAAAACAGTGGGAGAGTAATATTGCCCTTTCAGCTTGTGTGCCAGTCTTGACTCCTGGGTGTGCCACCTCTCTCCCTTTCATTCAGTGGGCCATAGAAAGCCTATTTTTTTTTTTTTTAATATTATTTGGTTTCTAATTCTCCCTGAAAAAAAAAAAAAAACCTAAAAAAACAGTGGGAGAGTAATATTGCCCTTTCAGCTTGTGTGCCAGTCTTGACTCCTGGGTGTGCCACCTCTCTCCCTCTCATTCAGTGGGCCATAGAAAGCCTATTTATTTTTTTTTAAAAATATTATTGGGTTTCTAAAGTCTCCCTGAAAAAACAAAAAATACATAAAAAAACAGTGGGAGAGTAATATTGCCCTTTCAGCTTGTGTGCCAGTCTTGACTCCTGGGTGTGCCACCTCTCTCCCTCTCATTCAGTGGGCCATAGAAAGCCTTTTTTTTTTTTGGTTTTTTTAATATTATTTGGTTTCTAAAGTCTCCCTGAAAAAAACAAAAAAAACATAAAAAACAGTGGGAGAGTAATATTGCCCTTTCAGCTTGTGCGCCAGTCTTGACTCCTGGTTGTGCCACCTCTCTCTCTCTAATTGTGGGCCATAGAAAGCCTTTTTTTTTTTTTTTTTTAATATTATTTGGTTTCTAAAGTCTCCCTGAGAAAAAAAAATAAATAAATTAGGTGGGAGATTAATATTGACATTAGTGCTTGAGTGACAGTCCTGCGTGTGTGTCATCTCTGTGATTTTGTGCCACAGAAAACAGAGTGTGTAACATTGTGCCTGATTTTCCTTGTGGTCTCACCAACCTGTTAAGGGATATTGAAATCATACTGAAGTTATAGCTCACCGTGTAAGTTGTTTGATAGCAACAAATAAAGTTACTTTGGTTAAGATTTTAAAACAATGAGGAAGTCTGGTGCAAGAGGTCGTCGTGGGCGTTCATTGTCAGCTGGTAATGATGGTAGTGGTAGTGGAGCATCAGGTGGTCGTGGGGATAAAAATATTCCACCTAAGTCTGGAGCTGTGGAGCCAGTTTCGTCGTCAGGCTACACAAGGCCTCGAACGCTCTCTTTTCTGGGAGTAGGAAAACCGCTTTTAAAGGCGGAGCAGCAACAGCAAGTTTTGGCTTACATTGCAGACTCAGCCTCTAGCTCTTTTGCCTCCTCTTCCGAAACTGGTAAATGTAAAAGCAGCGCGTCGCTTGTGGATGTTCACGGTCAGGGACAAGTCGCTTCCTTGTCCTCCTCAGCAAAAACTACAACAAGAGAGAAGGATGCAGCAGGCGACACAACGGGTCACTCCATGGAGCTCTTTACACATACCGTCCCTGGCTTAGAAAGTGAAACATTTAACAGGCCATGCCCATTACAAGTATATTCTGACATGGAGTGCACTGATGCACAGCCACAGCCAGAGTACTATGCTGCTCCTTTGACTCAGACCACCACATTGCCCTCTCAGGGTACAGATCCACAATCAGACCCTGATGAGACTATGTTGCCCCGCCACGAACGCTATACCACCGACCGACACAGTGACACAGACGAAGTTGCACACGAGCTCGAAGAGGAGGTAATAGATGACCCAGTTATTGACCCCGATTGGCAGCCATTGGGGGAACAGGGTGCAGGCGGCAGTAGTTCAGAAGCGGAGGTGGAGGAGGGGCCGCAGCAGGCATCAACATCGCAACAGGTTCCATCTGCCGGGCCCGTATCTGGACCAAAACGCGTGTCAAAGCCAAAACCTGTTGGAGCACAGCGTTGCCATCCGGTTAAAGCTCAGTCTGCAATCCCTGAAAAGGGATCAGAGTCTAGGAAGAGTGCAGTCTGGCATTTTTTTAAACAACATCCAACTGATCAGCGCAAAGTCATCTGTCAAAAATGTTCAACTAGCTTAAGCAGAGGTCAGAATCTGAAAAGTCTAAATACTAGTTGCATGCATAGACACTTAACCACCATGCATTCTCAAGCCTGGACTAACTACCAAACGTCCCTCAAGGTTGTAGCACCCTCGGCCAATGAAGCTAGTCAGCAACGCAACATCCCTTCCGTCACTGTAAGGCCACCATTTTCCGCACCACCGGCAGTATCTGTGCAGGTTTCTTTGCCAGCCAAAAGCAGTCAGGGTCAGGGAATCACCAGTTTTGTAGGAGGAAATATTGCATGTAGGGCACCGGCGGAAACAATACCGTCTCCAACCGTCTCTCAGTCTGCCATGTCCACCGGCACACCCGAAAGTTCCACGATCTACAGCTCTCCAGTCCAGCTCACCCTACATGAGACTCTGGTTAGAAAAAGGAAGTACTTATCCTCGCATCCGCGTACACAGGGTTTTAACGCCCACATAGCTAGACTAATCTCGTTAGAGATGATGCCCTACCGGTTAGTTGAAAGCGAAGCTTTCAAAGCCCTGATGGAGTACGCTGAACCACGATACGAGCTACCCAGTCGACACTTTTTTTCCAGAAAAGCCATCCCAGCCCTGCACCAGCATGTTAAACAGCGCATCGTCCATGCACTCAGGCAATCTGTGAGTACAAAGGTGCACCTGACTACAGATGCATGGACCAGTAGGCATGGCCAGGGACGTTATGTGTCCATCACGGCACACTGGGTGAATGTGGTGGATGCAGGGTCCACAGGCGACATCAATTTAGGGACAGTTGTGCCTAGCCCACGGTCTAGGAAACAGTTGGCTGTAGGCGTTCGCACCCCCTCCTCCTCCTCCTCGTCCTCCTGCAGAAGCTACAGCTCTTCCACAGAACGCAGTCGGCCAACCACTCCATCGGCAGATGACACTGTTGCACACCAGTTGTCCCATTATGGGCCAGCTACTGCCAAGCGTCAGCAGGCTGTATTGGCTATGAAGTGTTTGGGCGACAACAGACACACCGCGGAAGTTCTGTCCGAGTTCTTGCAACAAGAAACGCAGTCGTGGCTGGGCACAGTAGATCTTGAGGCAGGCAAGGTAGTGAGTGATAACGGAAGGAATTTCATGGCTGCCATCTCCCTTTCCCAACTGAAACACATTCCTTGCCTGGCTCACACCTTAAACCTGGTGGTGCAGTGCTTATTGAAAACTTATCCTGGGTTCTCCGACCTGCTCCTCAAAGTGCGTGCACTTTGCTCACATATCCGACGTTCGCCTGTACACGCCAGCCGTATGCAGACCTATCAGCGGTCTTTGAACCTTCCCCAGCATCGCCTAATCATAGACGTTGCAACAAGGTGGAACTCAACACTGCACATGCTTCAGAGACTGTGCGAACAGAGGCGTGCTGTTATTTATTTGTGGGAGGATACACGGGCAGGCAGTAGGATGGCAGACATGGAGTTGTCAGGTGTGCAGTGGTCGAAGATACAAGACATGTGTCAAGTCCTTCAGTGTTTTGAGGAATGCACACGGCTGGTTAGTGCAGACAACGCCGTAATAAGCATGAGCATCCCCCTAATGCGTCTGCTGATGCAAAGTTTGACGCACATAAAGGAGCAGGCGTCTGCACCAGAGGAAGAGGGAAGCCTTGATGACAGTCAGCCATTGTCTGGTCAGGGCAGTGTACAGGACGAGGTAGCGGGCGAAGAGGAGGTGGAGGACGAGGAGGATGATGGGGATGAGTATATTTTTAATGCGGAAACTTTCACGGGGGCACAGGAAATTGGTTGCGTGTCACGGCCGGGTTCTGGTTTTTTGAGGGACACAAGTGACGTAGATTTGCCTGCAACTGCCCCTCAACCAATCACAACCGGAGATTTGACAAGTGGAACTTTGGCCCACATGGCGGATTATGCCTTACGTATCCTACAAAGGGACACACGCATTACGAAAATGATGAACGATGACGATTACTGGTTGGCCTGCCTCCTTGATCCACGCTATAAAGGCAAATTGCAAAATATTATGCCACATGAGAACTTGGAACTAATATTAGCAACCAAACAATCAACTCTTGTTGACCGTTTGCTTCAGGCATTCCCAGCACACAGCGCACGTGATCGTTCTCACACGAGCTCCAGGGGGCAGCAGACTAGGAGTGTTAGGGGTGCACACATCAGAAGTGGCGTTGGACAGAGGGGTTTTCTGACCAGGTTGTGGAGTGATTTTGCTATGACCGCAGACAGGACAGGTACTGCTGCATCAATTGAAAGTGACAGGAGACAACATTTGTCCAGTATGGTTACTAACTATTTTTCATCCCTTATCGATGTTCGCCCTCAACCGTCATTCCCATTTGATTACTGGGCCTCCAAATTAGACACCTGGCCAGAATTGGCAGAATATGCATTGCAGGAGCTTGCTTGCCCGGCAGCAAGTGTCCTATCAGAAAGAGTATTCAGTGCTGCAGGGTCAATATTAACCGAAAAAAGGACTCGTCTGGCTACCCAAAATGTTGACGATCTAACATTCATTAAAATGAACCACAACTGGATTTCAAAATCTTTTGCCCCACCTTGCCCGGCCGACACCTAGCTTTCCTATGAAAAGCTCTTGCCTGTGAATTACTTTTCTAATGTCTAATTTGCTGCTGCAGATTGTACAGCATACGACATGTTTACACCTCCCTAAATGGCCAAACTCCCCACACGGGGCCGTGGTATCGCGACTTGGCGCAAGCACCCGTGAGACTGCTGTTTGTCTGAAGAGGTGGGTGTGCTCGCTTTTGGTTGACGGCATTGCTACTGGGTCCCTCATAGTACAATGTAGTGTCTCTGGCGGTGGTGGTGCGCACCCAACGTCAGACACACCGTTGTAACATGAGTGGCCCTGGGGCGGTCCCGCCGGCCTCAAGAGAGTTCCCCCCTACCCCAGCTCAAACTGGGCTCTACTACGTGCAAAATTATGTCGCACAGCTCCACCAATCTTTAGTCTATTCGCTGACATCATTCAATGTCTGGCACTGACAATACAAATTTGTAGACATCTATGATGCAACTTAAAGTAGTCTGTGTCTGTGTCCTATATTGGCACCATTAAATAGTTACTGCCAAATTACTATGTCAGAAACACAGCAGATGAGCCCACCCCTGTACCTAAGTATGCCATCTTTTTTTTTGTTTTGGTTGTTTTGCGAGACATTAACATCTATTTATATTTTGGGAGTACTGGGACAGACACTCCTTGCACTACTCCTCCACTCAGCACCAAGCTGCCTGCCCGTGTATCCATGTAACCGCTGTAAAACTGCCATGAGCCTATTGTTTGTTATTTTAGGCCTTTGATAGCCTGTCTGCGGTCCCTACTCCTCCACTGACCACCAAGCTGCCTGCCCGTGTATCCATGTAACCGCTGTAAAACTGCCATGAGCCTATTGTTTGTTATTTTAGGCCTTTGAAGCCTTTCTGCGCTCCCTCCTTCCACTAGTCCTCCACTGACCAGACCACTGCTGCCCGTGTACCCCTGGAACCAATTTTAAAGTGCCTACAGCCAGCCCATTTTATTGTGTTAGGCCTTCGAAGCCTGTCTGCGGTCCCTCCTTCCACTAGGCCTCCACTGACCAGACCACTGCTGCCCGTGTACCCCTGGAACCAATTTTAAAGTGCCTACAGCCAGCCCATTTTATTGTGTTAGGCCTTCGAAGCCTGTCTGCGGTCCATACTTCCACTAGGCCTCCACTGACCAGACCACTGCTGCCCGTGTACCCCTGGAACCAATTTTAAAGTGCCTACAGCCAGCCCATTTTATTGTGTTAGGCCTTCGAAGCCTGTCTGCGGTCCATACTTCCACTAGGCCTCCACTGACCAGACCACTGCTGCCCGTGTACCCCTGGAACCAATTTTAAAGTGCCTACAGTCAGCCCATTTTATTGTGTTAGGCCTTCGAAGCCTGTCTGCGGTCCATACTTCCACTAGGCCTCCACTGACCAGACCACTGCTGCCCGTGTACCCCTGGAACCAATTTTAAAGTGCCTACAGCCAGCCCATTTTATTGTGTTAGGCCTTCGAAGCCTGTCTGCGGTCCATACTTTAAATACTCCTCCACTCAGCACCAAGCTGCCTGCCCGTGTATCCATGTAACCGCTGTAAAACTGCCATGAGCCTATTGTTTGTTATGTTAGGCCTTTGATAGCCTGTCTGCGGTCCCTACTTTAAATACTCCTCCACTCACCACCACCAAGCTGCCTGCCCGTGTATCCATGTAACCGCTGTGAAACTGCCATGAGCCTATTGTTTGTTATTTTAGGCCTTTGATAGCCTGTCTGCGGTCCCTACTTTAAATACTCCTCCACTCACCACCAAGCTGCCTGCCCGTGTATCCATGTAACCGCTGTAAAACTGCCATGAGCCTATTGTTTGTTATTTTAGGCCTTTGATAGCCTGTCTGCGGTCCCTACTTTAAATACTCCTCCACTCATCACCAGCTGCCTGCCCGTGTATCCATGTAACCGCTGTAAAACTGCCATGAGCCTATTGTTTGTTATTTTAGGCCTTTGATAGCCTGTCTGCGGTCCCTACTTTAAATACTCCTCCACTGACCACCAAGCTGCCTGCCCGTGTATCCATGTAACCGCTGTAAAACTGCCATGAGCCTATTGTTTGTTATGTTAGGCCTTTGATAGCCTGTCTGCGGTCCTTACTTTAAATACTCCTCCACTCACCACCTAGCTGCCTGTGTATCCATGTAACCGATGTAAAACTGCCATGACTGCCTACTGTTTGTTATTTTAGGCCTTTGATAGCCTGTCTGCGGCCCCTACTTGCAATACTCCTCCACTGACCACAATGCTGCCTGGAGTGCCTGCCTGTGTATCCATGTAACCGATGTAAAACTGCCATGACTGCCTACTGTTTGTTATTTTAGGCCTTTGATAGCCTGTCTGCGGCCCCTACTTGCAATACTCCTCCACTGAGCACAATGCTGCCTGGAGTGCCTGCCTGTGTATCCATGTAACCGATGTAAAACTGCCATGACTGCCTACTGTTTGTTATTTTAGGCCTTTGATAGCCTGTCTGCGGCCCCTACTTGCAATACTCCTCCACTGAGCACAATGCTGCCTGGAGTGCCTGCCTGTGTATCCATGTAACCGATGTAAAACTGCCATGACTGCCTACTGTTTGTTATTTTAGGCCTTTGATAGCCTGTCTGCAGCCCCTACTTGCAATACTCCTCCACTGACCACACCAATGCTGCCCGTGTACCCCTGGAACCTATTTAAAAGTTCATAGAGCCTAGTTATATATTTTATTTACTATTAATAAGGCCATGATGGACTACGCTGTACCACGCTACAAGCTAACCAGTCGACACTTCTTTTGCGAGAAAAGCCATCCCAACCCTCCACCAGCATGTAGAAGACCGCATTGTCCATGCACTCTGGCAATCTGTGAGTACAAAGGTGCACCTGACAACAGACGCATGGACCTGTAGGCATGGCCACGGAAGATTACGTGTCCATTACGGCGCAATGGGTTAATGTGGTGGATGCATGGTCCACAGGGGACAGCCTACTAAGTCTGTCTGCAGTCCCTAATTCAAATTGTCCTCCACTGTCTAAATCGGAACTTCCACCTTCTGGCTTTCGGCCTATAGTATCAGAAATTAAACTGCATTTGGCCTTCAACTTTGGTTAGGGCCTACTAACGGCTTCTGCCCCTCCCTGGTGTTGCCCTCAACTAAATAAAGCTGAGCTTCAACCTTCCGGCTCTCATTATGTGGTTTAAAAAAAAAAAATGGTGGTTAGGGCCTACTAACGGCTTCTGCCCCTCCCTGGTGTTGTCCTCAACTAAATAAAGCTGAGCTTCAACCTTCCGGCTCTCATTAAGTGGTTTTTAAAAAAAAATGGTGGTTAGGGCCTACTAACGGCTTCTGCCCCTCCCTGGTGTTGTCCTCAACTAAATAAAGCTGAGCTTCAACCTTCCGGCTCTCATTAAGTGGTTTTAAAAAAAAAAAAATTGGTGGTTAGGGCCTACTAACGGCTTCTGCCCCTCCCTGGTGTTGTCCTCAACTAAATAAAGCTGAGCTTCAACCTTCCGGCTCTCATTATGTGTTTTTAAAAAAAAAATGGTGGTTAGGGCCTACTAACGGCTTCTGCCCCTCCCTGGTGTTGTCCTCAACTAAATAAAGCTGAGCTTCAACCTTCCGGCTCTCATTAAGTGGTTTTTAAAAAAAAATGGTGGTTAGGGCCTACTAACGGCTTCTGCCCCTCCCTGGTGTTGTCCTCAACTAAATAAAGCTGAGCTTCAACCTTCCGGCTCTCATTAAGTGGTTTTAAAAAAAAAAAAATTGGTGGTTAGGGCCTACTAACGGCTTCTGCCCCTCCCTGGTGTTGTCCTCAACTAAATAAAGCTGAGCTTCAACCTTCCGGCTCTCATTATGTGGTTTAAAAAAAAAAAATGGTGGTTAGGGCCTACTAACGGCTTCTGCCCCTCCCTGGTGTTGTCCTCAACTAAATAAAGCTGAGCTTCAACCTTCCGGCTCTCATTAAGTGGTTTTTAAAAAAAAATGGTGGTTAGGGCCTACTAACGGCTTCTGCCCCTCCCTGGTGTTGTCCTCAACTAAATAAAGCTGAGCTTCAACCTTCCGGCTCTCATTATGTGGTTTTAAAAAAAAAAAAATGGTGGTTAGGGCCTACTAACGGCTTCTGCCCCTCCCTGGTGTTGTCCTCAACTAAATAAAGCTGAGCTTCAACCTTCCGGCTCTCATTAAGTGGTTTTTAAAAAAAAATGGTGGTTAGGGCCTACTAACGGCTTCTGCCCCTCCCTGGTGTTGTCCTCAACTAAATAAAGCTGAGCTTCAACCTTCCGGCTCTCATTATGTGTTTTTAAAAAAAAAATGGTGGTTAGGGCCTACTAACGGCTTCTGCCCCTCCCTGGTGTTGTCCTCAACTAAATAAAGCTGAGCTTCAACCTTCCGGCTCTCATTAAGTGGTTTTAAAAAAAAAAAAAATGGTGGTTAGGGCCTACTAACGGCTTCTGCCCCTCCCTGGTGTTGCCCTCAACTAAATAAAGCTGAGCTTCAACCTTCTGCTCCAAATTACCATTTTAAAAAATGCAATAGGCTTTTCCGGCCTACTAAAGGTGTCTGCCCCTCCCTGGTGTTGTCCTCAACTGAACAAAGCTGAGCTTCCACATTCTGGCTTTCGCCCTATACTATCAGATATTAAACTGCATTTGGCCTACTAGTGTGGTTAGGCCCTTGAAACAGTGTCTGCTGCTCTTGGGTTTGCTACTCCACTGAACAAAGCAATGCCGCCTGTTTAGTCCTGTTACCAATTTTGAACTGCATGTAGCCTACTTTATTCTTTGGCCCTATATCTGTTTCCTCCTCATCCTGCCCATTGCCCAGCCACTGCTAAATGAGTCTGCTGGTACATTGACCTAGACCACTACATTCCCCTTGTACTCTACACAGCCAGAATCTGTCCCTGCTGAAAGTAAGGTTCCCCTTCCCGCATGTTATACCACCTTACACAGGGACAAAGAGGAAGGTGCAGATGAAAGTGCAGGTTCCTTCATCAGGTGGGGGGGCATACTCGTTGGCGACGTCACTGGCACAGGGCCCCTCAGAGTACGCAAAAGTGTCGCTGCTGGTGGGAGGCGCCCCCGCCATGCAAACACACCGCCGTACTTTGAGGGGCCCTGTGCCAGTGGCAATGCGAACGAGTGGGCCCCCCCCTGCTTGCTCAGGATCACAGCACTTGCAACTTTTAAATACTTACCTTTCCCTGCAACACCGCCGTGACGTAGTCCGCATTTCCTGGGCCCACGAAAAACTTGAGCCAGCCCTACTCCCCCCACAACTTTCCCCCAATTCCCTATGCCCAACTATTATTATACAGTTAATTAAGATTGGCAAGCTTCAGAAACAAGAATGGATGTTTTTGGCATTAAAATGGGCACTGTAGGTGTTTTCCTGGCCTCCACTCACTGCCGACTATGCTTCCCCATTGACTTGCATTGGGTTTCGTGTTTCGGTCGATCCCCGACTTTTAGCGATAATCGGCCGACTGCACTCGACTCGACTCTGGACAAAATCGGGTTTCCCAAAACCCTACTCGATCTTAAAAAAATGAAAGTCGCTCAACCCTATTAATAAGTAACATTTCCCATACATCTAGTTTACATCAGCACAATTTTGGAACCAAAATTTTTTTTTGTTAGGGAAATAAGGGTTAAAAGTTGACCAGCAATTTCTCATTTTTACAACACCATTTTTCTTAGGGACCACATCTCATTTGAAGTCATTTTGAGGGGTCTATATGATAGAAAATAACCAAGTGTGACACCATTCTAAAAACTGCACTCCTCAAAGTGCTCAAAACCACATTCAAGAAGTTTATTAACCCTTCAGATGTTTCACAGGAATTTTTGGAATGTTTAAATAAAAATGAACATTTAACTTTTTTCTCAAAAAATTTACTTCAGCTCCAATTTGTTTTATTTTACCAAGGGTAACAGGAGAAAATGGACCACAAAAGTTGTTGCACAATTTGTCCTGAGTACGCCGATACCCGATATGTGGGGGTAAACCACTGTTTGGTTGCATGGCTGAGCTCGGAAGCGAAGGAGCGCCATTTGACTTTTCAATGCAAAATTGACTGGAATTGAGATGGGACGCCATGTTGCGTTTGGAGAGCCCCTGATGTGCCTAAACATTGAAACCCCCCACAAGTGACACCATTTTGGAAAGTAGACCCCATAAGGAACTTATCTAGATGTGTGGTGAGCACTTTGACCCACCAAGTGCTTCACAGAAGTTTATAATGCAGAGCCGTAAAAATAAAAAATCATATTTTTTCACAAAAATGATATTTTCTCCCCCAATTTTTTATTTTCCCAAGGGTAAGAGAAGAAATTGGACCACAAAAGTTGTTGTGCAATTTGTCCTGAGTACGACAATACCCCATATGTGGGGGTAAACCACTGTTTGGGTGCATGGCAGAGATTGGAATGGAAGGAGCACCATTTGACTTTTCAATGCAAAATTGACTGGAATTGAGATGGGACGCCATGTTGCATTTGGAGAGCCACTGATGTGCCTAAACATTGAAACCCCCCACAAGTGACACCACTTTGGAAAGTAGACCCCCTAAGGAACTCACCTAGATGTGTTGTGAGAACTTTGAACCCCCAAGTGTTTCACTACAGTTTATAACGCAGAGCCATGAAAATAAAAAATCTTTTTTTCCACAAAAATTATTTTTTAGCCCCCAGTTTTGTATTTTTCCAAGGGTAACAGTTGAAATTGAACCCCAAAAGTTGTTGTCCAATTTGTTCTGAGTATGCTGATACCGAATATGTGGGGGAGACCACTGTTTGGGCGCATGGCAGAGCTTGGAAGGGAAGGAGCGCCATTTGGAATGCAGACTTAGATGGATTGGTCTGCAGGCATCACGTTGCATTTGCAGAGCCCCTCATGTAACTAAACAGTAGAAACCCCCAACAAGTGACCCTATATTGGAAACTAGACCCCCCCAAGGAGCTTATCTAGATGTGTTGTGAGAACTTTGGACCCCCAAGTGTTTCACTTCAGTTTATAACGCAGAGCCGTGAAAATAAAAAATCTTTTTTTCCACAAAAAGTATTTTTTAGCCCCCAGTTTTGTATTTTCCCAAGGGTAACAGGAGAAATTGGACCCCAAAAGTTGTTGACCAATGTGTCCTGAGTACGCTGATACCCTATATGTTGGGGTACACCCCTGTTTGGGCGCATGGGAGAGCTCGGAAGGGAAGGAGCACTGTTTTACTTTTTCAATGCAGAATTCGCTGGAATTGAGGTCAGACGCCATGTTGCATTTGGAGAGCCCCTGATGTGCCTAAACAGTGGAAACCCCCCAATTATAACTGAAACCCTAATCCAAACACACCGCTAACCCTAATCTCAATGGTAACCCTAACCACACCCCTAACCCTGACACACCCCTAACCCTAATCACAACCCTATTCCCAACCATAAATGTTATCCAAACCCTAACCCTAACTTTAGCCCCAACCCTAACCCTAACTTTAGCCCCAACCCTAACCCTAACTTTAGACCCAACCCTGACTGTAGCCCTAACCCTAGCCCCAACCCTAACCCTAGCCCTAACCATAGCCCTTACCCTAACCCTAAGTCTAGCCCTAACCCTAACCCTAGCCCTAACCCTAGCCCTAACCCTAACCCTAGCCCTAACCCTAATGGGAAAATGGAAATAAATACATTTTTTTTATTTTTTTATTTTTCCCTAAATAAGGGGGTGATGAAGGGGGGTTTAATTTACTATTTATAGCGGGGGTTTTAGATTATTTTTATGATTGGAAGCCATCACACACTAAAAGACGCTTTTTATTGCAAAAAATATTTTTTGCATTACCACATTTTGAGAGCTATCATTTTTCCATTTTTGGTCCACAGAGTCATGTAAGGTCTTGTTTTTTGCGGGACGAGTTGACGTTTTTATTGGTAACATTTTCGGGCACGTGACATTTTTTGATCACTTTTTATTCCAATTTTTGTGAGGCAGAATGACCAAAAACCAGCTTTTCATGAATTTCTTTTGGGGGGGCGTTTATACCGTTCCGCGTTTGGTAAAATGGATAAAGCAGTTTTATTCTTTGGGTCAGTACGATTACAGTGATACCTCATTTATATCTTTTTTATGTTTTGGCGCTTTTATACGATAAAAACTATTTTATAGAAAAAATAATTATTTTTGCATCGCTTTATTCTGAGGACTATAACTTTTTTATTTTATTTTTTCGCTGATGATGCTGTGTAGTGGCTCGTTTTTTGCGGGACTAGATGACGTTTTCAGTGGTACCATGGTTATTTATATCCGTCTTTTTGATCGCGTGTTATTCCACTTTTTGTTCGGCGGTATGATAATAAAGCGTTTTTTGCCTCGTTTTTCTTTTTTTATGGTGTTCACTGGCGGGGTTAACTAGTGGGACTGTTTTATAGATCAGGTCGATACGGATGCGGCGATACTAAATATATGTACTTTTATTGGTTTTTTTATTTAGATAAAGTAATGTATTTATTGGAACAATATTTTTTTATTATTATTATTTATTTAGGAATTATTTTTTTTTTTTACACATGTAATTTTTTTTTTTTTAACTTTTTTACTTTGCCCCGGGGGGGCATCACATTATATTGACAGATAGGTCTCAGGGAAGCACACAGGGAGCCCCCTATACCGCCGGAACACTGAGATCATGTTTGATTACAGTGTGTCAGGGTTAATGTGCCGGGGGCGGTCCGTGACCGCTCCTGGCACATAGTGCCGGATGTCGGCTGCGATAGTCAGCTGACACCCGGCCGCGATCGGCCGCGCTCATGAGCGCAGCTGATTGCTCTGGACGTACCATTCCATCCTTGGGATGTAAGGCCCACCCCACATAGACAGAATAGTACGTCCAATGGTAGAAAGGGGTTAAATAAATATTTTTACAAATAAATACCAATAAATATAAATTAATCAGTCACTTTAACTCTCCCTTCAATTCATTCCAAGTCCCTGTCTGTTAAATATGCTTATTTCTCATATTTATTTCATCAGGACTCTTTACCAGATGCGATACTCTTAAAGAAAAATGTCTTGATATTTTTATAAAAAGTGTAGTGGTTTATTGGATTGTCCACAAAAAAAACACATTTTAGCAAAATATAAAAAAGGTAAACTAGTTACAAAGAGATTGTCCATTTGTCCATATCAATGTTTGCTCCCCATCTTTCCTGAAATTCTGAATTGTAAATGGCATCTGGTCCTGTCATGGAGTATGGTAGAAGTCTTCATAAGCACAGCTACCAGCTGTTCACTCCTTCTGTCTGGAGTCTGTAGAGAGTGAAAGTGACAGCAGTAGGAGCCCCCCCCCCACAAGTGACAGCCCCCAAGTGATCATATATGTCCATTAGAACACGTGTTCTCTCTATATGGTGTTAACTTTTACTCTGAGCTAAATATACAGAAATAGCTTTTTAATGTCAGCGAGAGACAATGTGTTCAGTACAGAATTCAATAATTAATTATTAATATTTAACACTGTCCAATGTTCTTTCTTCTTCATGTTCATTATAAGTCCCTGTACTGTGTCTTTCCCCAATTCAATATAAGTCCCTGCTCTGTGTTGTTCTTAGAAGTCTCTATGCAGAGTACCCCCAATTTATTATAACTCACTGTATAGAGTCCCCCGCTTCCCAATATGTTATAAATCCATGCATATCATCCTCCACCACCCTGCAATTCATTATAAGTCCCTGTTTAGCATCCTCCCCACTCACGAATTGATTATAAGTCCCCAATAGGAACCTCCTTCACCTGACAATTCATAATAAGTCCCTGTATAGCATCCTCAAATACCTCCAATTCATTATAAGTCCCTGATGCCATCCTCTCCCAACTCCAATTCATTGAAAGTCCCTGATAGTGTTCTCTCCTACCTCGTAATCATTATAAATCCCCAATGGTATTGTGGCACATGCCCAAATTCATTATAAGTCACTTAGAGCATCCTCTCCCACTAACCAATTCATCATAAGTCCTGATATTGTCCTTTCCCTGCCCTAAATTTATTGTAAGTACCTGTATAGCTTCCCCCCACTTCCCAATTCATTATAAGTCCCTTTATAGCATCCTATCATACTTTTCCCCCATTGTTGTCTCCCCACTGTGTTAAAAAAAGGAATCATTCTACTCTCGAGTCAATCCTCCATTGCATTGCTTCATTCCACTTGACACAGGTGGCATGCTGAGGTCATCACACCACATGTGCCAAAGCCATAGAGAATGAAGCGGGCAGGAAGCTGAGAATAGTTTAGTGTGGCTCTGCTGCTATTTTTCACTGTATTAAATAGACCAGCAGGAATGCTCCCTGCCTGGCATGCTATTAATAAAGGGGGAAATCTGACCCTTGGTCCCCCAAAGCCTTGGGTTTATCCTCATAATAAGGCACCCCTGCATAACTAGCATTGACCCTCTCATTTTCTGGGGCAGCTGCACTGGCTGCACAGACAATATGTTCTCTCCTGTCATGGTGATCATCTAATAGTAATGTTAAAATTAAAAAAGTTTAGCTTTACTAGGAGCCTCCCAATTTATAGCTTTGTAGTTCTTCTGTGAAAGAACTATTTATAATAAAGTATACTATGCTAACCCAGTTTTCTGAATTTTTACTTTAAAGCAGCCAAATGATCTTGACTCACATAATTAAACTTTAAATTATATATCTATCCACATTTAATTATGGTATCCTAATTTTGGAAGATCTTTGATCTAAATGTACACCATGGAACATAACGTTGAACTATGTTGATTGAAAGTTCCCACTAATTGCATGTGAAACAGAAAAGATTTGTTCAAATTTTATTTGAACGAACACCTCATTCATCAAAACTAAAAATAATTTAGAGGATAATATTACAAGAGGAATCAGCATGAGATAAGTCAGATCCTGTGATGAATATTTTTCTTTGAAAAAAATATTTTTTATTTTATATAACTTTAAAACAGAAGACAGAATAAAGTAGTCATTAAGAGTATAATTAGGTTATCTACCTTTTTATATAACAAGGTGTTAACAACTTTATTTAGTGGAAGCTTTTGAAAATTTAATGGTTTCTGTTAATATCTTGTCTTCTATGCAGGTAATTTAAAAATAAGCCGTTTTAGTAAATTTCTGTATTTTCTTTTTAGAAGTAATGGAAGAAAGCGTGGTTTTGTTCTGTGCTGCTGAATCACTGAAAGTCCGAACGTATTAATAAATGTGGTTTTTATTCAAAGCATTTCAGAGTTCTAAGACTCCTTCATCAGGAGTAACCACAAAATGTTGCGCTATTTCATCCAACAGTATTCATTGTATTTTCCCTACTAGAGAGGATCAAACCTTTCAAGGTTCGATTCGGTTCAATTTGCTAAACGATTAGACATTCGCAAAACATGTTTGCCGAATGGTTCGTCGAATATACCCAAACCCATTTAGATTCAATGGGAGGCCAAACCAAACATATACGCACCTTATGGGTTAGGAAAAGCTTCCCAACAGCTAAATTACCGGCAGACACCATGAAAAGTGGCATCAATTGACCCACAGTACAAATTTGCAAATGGCACAGTAGCACTCAGCCATAAGCCATGCATGAGGTATCAGGGTCTGGGCCAGCATTTACAGCTTGAAATTGAAGTTTGACTCCTGATACCTCTTCCAAAATCTCCAATTTTATTTTTATTTTTTATAGCCGTATTCCGATGGTACAAACATCAGTTTCATACAGTAATATTGGTAGAAAAATGTAAGGAAAGTAACACATGTTGTTGACTGATAAATTGACCCAAAGTAGAACTTGTTATAATGGCACCGAAGCAGTCAGCCATGAGCCATGCATGTAGTATCAGGGTCTGGTCCAGCATTTACAGCCTGGAATTGAAGTTTCAATGAGGAACTGGTGGTTAAGGGAGCCGTGTAAGCCTTCTTAGCTTGGAGCCTTGTTACCTCATGCAACACCTTCCATTTTTTTTTCCAGCCACATTCAGATGGCGCAAACATTAGTTTCATAGAGTACTAATGGTAGAAGAATGTAAGGATAGTAACACAGGTAGTTGAGAGAAAGTTAGTGCTGGCCTGCCTCTCTGGTAATTTACTTCTACAGGCAAGACACATGAAAGAGACTTAATTTGGATTCTCCACATTTCTAAAAGTTATTATCACACACCACTGAAGTGGCATCAATTTCTAGAGAGTAGAAGCAGTATAACAAGCCTCTGACACATCTTCCACTACAGGCAAACCACCAGATGGAGACACAACTTGGAGTCTCCATATTTCAAAAAATTATTGTCACACATCATTAAAGTGGCATCAAGTTCCATAAAGTAGAAGTAGTATAATGGCCCTCTGAGACCCCTTCCACTACAGACAACCCACCAAATGGAGACCCAACTTGGAGCCTCCACATTATAAAAAATTGCAACAGCGTGCACAGAAGCTACAACAATAATGGCACAGACTGCAAAGAAACAAGATCAATACATGATGAGTCGCCCTCCTGGGCAGTGGGGTACTCAGTACCGGATCTGATCGCACTTAAAGGGGATGTCACAGTGGCTGTGACCTGGTCCGTGGCCCTGGGCACCCAATTAAAGGGAAAGGTCTTTAAGGGGATTTGTAAAGTCTATGTTCATGATGCCACTTGTGGTTTTCGGTCAGTAGGGACCAACGCTGCTTAAAGGGGTCCTCTGGGGTGATGTTATGCTGCAAGGTGAAGCGGGATCCCCAGCGCTCCCAAAGCGTATGGCACAGATTGTGTTGTGGATGGCATAGTAAAGAACCAGGACACAGGTTTGCAGTCTTTACCTGGTTTACTGATGGCAGCAGTCTCCTGTCCTGAGACAGATGTCTGTATGATAGGCAGTGCAAGCTGTTTTACAGGGTCTCTATCATGACCCAGGCTCTCAGGTTACTGCTTCACCTCAGACTTGGTGTGAGCAATTAACATACAGTCCTATGCCCTCTGGTTCTGCTAAGTGTCCTAGAGTCCCACTAAAGCCTCTGGCTGCCGGTGCCTGATTTCTGCGCTTCGGCTCTGAGAGTGCCTAGTCACAGTTCCCCTCTGAGCCCCTTCTCTTCCACTGTGCTCCTTTCCTATCAAGCTCCACTGCATCCAACCCTTCAGGCTTACTTCCTTCTCTGGAGCTGCAGCTCAATCCTGGTGGCCAGCACCGCTGTCTGCTCTCTCAGACTTCCTTCTCTCTTCAGTGTCTCTCAACATCTGCCTAGCTCCTCCTCCAGACCAGAACACATATAGCTGGGGATGCTCCCCTGAATCCGGGTTCAGAGCTCCCCCTTCTGGCCTGGATTCGGAATGTGCTGCATGCAGGTGCTTACCTGGTAAAGAGAATCCTCCTTGCCTCCAAGTATGATATTTCCCTCCCCGAAAGGAAGGCAACATCACTGTAACAGCTGGTTACCTGGGGTGTTACACATGACACTAAAAACGATACCATCGCCTAGTCTGCCCAGTCTGCGACTGGGGTGCAAAAGTCATTGGAGACCAATGACTTGTTCAGTTTGATGAAATTTAGGTGGTCTACACTTTTAGGGGACAATCTGGCGGCATTGATATTGAGCTCCAGATACTCCTGCACCATCCTCTCCAGTCGTTCACAACGTGTCAGACTTTGAACTTTGTACCCTGTTCTGCTGGTGAAATGTGTAAAACGATTCACAGAAATTGCTTGTGCTACTGACACTGATGCTGCTAATGTTTTGGCAATGACTCCTTGACAATCCCGGGGTTGGAAGTGTAGAACTGGGATGTACGAATTGTACAGCACTGCTGTCTTGGGGAAAACCAATCTTAAGATTGTCTGGAAGTGTGTTTCTTCACTCCAGCATGCGCATCATGGCAGTCATGCATGTGCGTCAGTGTGTACTGCCCCTTTACTCATACAGCTCCCAGCACCACAGACTCAGCTGGCATACATTGCACCCATCTCCTTGACTGCGATGTTGCCTTGCTGGTCACTGACCGAAAGCGACAAGTCATGTGATTGGGGCATACACATGAAACATGGCGCCAGATCATACAGACCATAAACTTGCATTAATGTTGCCCTGCATCACGTGACAACCCAGGAACTGCTCTGATAGGACTTTAATCTCATTATAATGTTTGGCGCCACCCTTCCAACACGCTCCCTGAAGAAGTGTGTTTGAAATGCGTGTCGTGGTAGGTGAAATTCCTGACAAACCCCGGCCATTGCCCTGTACCAGACCTTAATGGTAATATAATACAACTGTCTTTATTCTATCCAGTCCATTTATACTCTGTTCACATGCTTTACTGGGAGAAATACTCTGGTCACCACAATGCACTTCCACCTTATAAAAAAGCCGGGCCGGCTTTAGACACAGTGGGGCCCTGGGAAAAAGTTTAAAGTGGGGCCCCAAATGCTCACATATAGCACCATCATACAGAAACATTTCTGTTGTATTTATATGCGCTGAGTTCAGACTGTTAAACGAGTGTGATCGATAATAATAAAGTCATTTGACACTTGTTTCCCAGCCTCTTTACTCCAGCTGAGGAAGAATGATGGGTACAGATAGTCCTCAATACAGTATAATGCAGACCTCATATAGTACATATATAGTATAAAGCACTTCCCATGGTCCGTGATACAGTATAATGCAGCCCTCCTCAGAGTATAATGAAGCTCCCACTCAAAGTATAACGCTGCCCCTCTCAGAGTATAATGCAGCCCATTCAGAGTATAATGCAGCCCCCTCATAGAGAATATTGCAGCCCCCTCAGGGTATAATGCAGTCCCCCACATACATAGCATAATGCAGCCCCCGAGAGTGTAATGGAGCCCACTCAGAATATAATGCAGCCCCCACACACACATTATAATGCAGCTATCCCCACAAACATAATTGTCATGATTCTCAATGGCGAGAGAACATAGCCCAGCATATATGAGAACTAGCTCTTGGAAGATGGAAACTATACTGACCATGAACTAAACCTGCCGCACAACTAGAAGTGGCCGGGTAGCATGCCTACGTTTTTTTATCCCTAGATGCCCAGCGCCAGCCGGAGAACTACCTAATCCTAGCAGAGGAAAAGACAGTCCTGGCTCACCTCTAGAGAAATTTTCCCAAAAGGCAGACAGAGGCCCCCACATATATTGGCGGTGATTTTAGATGAAATGACAAACGTAGTATGAAAATAGGTTTAGCAAAAATCGAGGTCCGCTTACTAGATAGCAGGAAGACAGAAAGGGCACTTTCATGGTCAGCAGAAAACCCTATCAAAACACCATCCAGAAATTACTTTAAGACTCTAGTATTAACTCATAACATCAGAGTGGCAATTTCAGATCACAAGAGCTTTCCAGACACAGTAACGAAACTACAGCTGTGAACAGGAACAAAATGCAAAAACAAACGAGGACTAAAGTCCAACTTAGCTGGGAGTTGTCTAGCAGCAGGAACATGCACAGAAAGGCTTCTGATTACAATGTTGACCGGCATGGAAGTGACAGAGGAGCAAGGTTAAATAGCGACTCCCACATCCTGATGGAAACAGGTGAACAGAGGGGATGATGCACACCAGTTCAATTCCACCAGTGGCCACCGGGGGAGCCCAGAATCCAATTTCACAACAGTACCCCCCCCTCAAGGAGGGGGCACAGAACCCTCACCAGAACCACCAGGGCGATCAGGATGAGCCCTATGAAAGGCACGGACCAGATCGGAGGCATGAACATCAGAGGCAGTGACCCAAGAATTATCCTCCTGACCTGTATCCCTTCCATTTGACCAGATACTGGAGTTTCCGTCTGGAAACACGAGAGTCCAAGATCTTTTCCACAACGTACTCCAACTCACCCTCAACCAACACCGGAGCAGGAGGCTCAACGGAAGGCACAGCCGGTACCTCATACCTGCGCAACAATGACCGATGAAAAACATTATGAATCGAAAAGGATGCAGGGAGGTCCAAACGGAAGGACACAGGGTTAAGAATCTCCAATATCTTGTACGGGCCAATGAACCGAGGCTTAAACTTAGGAGAAGAAACCCTCATAGGGACAAAACGAGAAGACAACCACACCAAGTCCCCAACACAAAGCCGAGGACCAACCCGACGCCGGCGGTTGGCAAAAAGCTGAGTCTTCTCCTGGGACAACTTCAAATTGTCCACTACCTGCCCCCAAATCTGATGCAACCTCTCCACCACAGCATCCACTCCAGGACAATCCGAAGATTCCACTTGACCGGAGGAAAATCGAGGATGAAACCCCGAATTACAGAAAAACGGGGACACCAAGGTGGCAGAGCTGGCCCGATTATTGAGGGCGAACTCCGCCAAAGGCAAAAAAGCAACCCAATCATCCTGATCCGCAGACACAAAACACCTCAAATATGTCTCCAAGGTCTGATTAGTCCGCTCGGTCTGGCCATTAGTCTGAGGATGGAAAGCAGACGAAAAAGACAAATCTATGCCCATCCTAGCACAGAATGCCCGCCAAAATCTAGACACGAATTGGGTCCCTCTGTCAGAAACGATATTCTCCGGAATACCATGCAAACGAACAACATTTTGAAAAAACAGAGGAACCAACTCGGAAGAAGAAGGCAACTTAGGCAAGGGAACCAGATGGACCATCTTAGAGAAACGGTCACACACCACCCAGATGACAGACATCTTCTGAGAAACAGGCAGATCCGAAATAAAATCCATCGAGATGTGCGTCCAAGGCCTCTTCGGGATAGGCAAGGGTAACAACAATCCACTAGCCCGAGAACAACAAGGCTTGGCCCGAGCACAAACGTCACAAGACTGCACAAAGCCTCGCACATCTCGTGACAGGGAAGGCCACCAGAAGGACCTTGCCACCAAATCCCTGGTACCAAAGATTCCAGGATGACCTGCCAATGCAGAAGAATGAACCTCAGAGATGACTCTACTGGTCCAATCATCAGGAACAAACAGTCTACCAGGTGGGCAACGATCAGGTCTATCCGCCTGAAACTCCTGCAAGGCCCGCCGCAGGTCTGGAGAAACGGCAGACAATATCACTCCATCTTTAAGGATACCTGTGGGCTCAGAATTACCAGGAGAGTCAGGCTCAAAACTCCTAGAAAGGGCATCCGCCTTAACATTCTTAGAACCCGGTAGGTAAGACACCACAAAATTAAACCGAGAGAAAAACAACGACCAGCGCGCCTGTCTAGGATTCAGGCGCCTGGCAGACTCAAGGTAAATTAAATTTTTGTGGTCAGTCAATACCACCACCTGATGTCTGGCCCCCTCAAGCCAGTGACGCCACTCCTCAAAAGCCCACTTCATGGCCAAAAGCTCCCGATTCCCAATATCATAATTCCGCTCGGCGGGCGAAAATTTACGGGAAAAAAAAGCACAAGGTCTCATCACGGAGCAGTCGGAACTTCTCTGCGACAACACCGCCCCAGCTCCGATTTCAGAAGCGTCGACCTCAACCTGAAAAGGAAGAGCAACATCAGGCTGACGCAACACTGGGGCGGAAGAAAAGCGGCGCTTGAGCTCCCGAAAGGCCTCCACAGCATCAGGGGACCAATCAGCAACATCAGCACCCTTCTTAGTCAAATCAGTCAATGGTTTTACAACATCAGAAAAACCAGCAATAAATCGACGATAAAAGTTAGCAAAGCCCAAAAATTTCTGAAGACTCTTAAGAGAAGAGGGTTGCGTCCAATCACCAATAGCCTGAACCTTGACAGGATCCATCTCGATGGAAGAGGGGGAAAAAATGTATCCCAAGAAGGAAATCTTTTGAAACCCAAAAACACACTTAGAACCCTTCACACACAAGGAATTAGACCGCAAAACCTGAAAAACCCTCCTGACCTGCTGGACATGAGAGTCCCAGTCATCCGAAAAAATCAGAATATCATCCAGATACACAATCATAAATTTATCCAAATAATCGCGGAAAATGTCATGCATAAAGGACTGGAAGACTGAAGGGGCATTTGAAAGACCAAAAGGCATCACCAAATACTCAAAATGGCCCTCGGGCGTATTAAATGCGGTTTTCCACTCATCCCCCTGCTTGATTCGCACCAAATTATACGCCCCACGGAGATCAATCTTAGAGAACCACTTGGCCCCCTTTATACGAGCAAACAAATCAGTAAGCAGTGGCAACGGATATTGATATTTAACCGTGATTTTATTCAAAAGTCGATAATCAATACACGGCCTCAAAGAGCCGTCTTTCTTAGACACAAAGAAAAAACCGGCTCCTAAGGGAGATGACGAAGGACGAATATGTCCCTTTTCCAAGGACTCCTTTATATATTCTCGCATAGCCGCGTGTTCAGGCACAGACAGATTAAATAAACGACCCTTAGGGTATTTACTACCCGGGATCAAGTCTATGGCACAATCGCACTCCCGGTGCGGAGGTAGTGAACCAACCTTGGGTTCTTCAAAAACGTCACGAAAGTCAGACAAGAATTCAGGAATCTCAGAGGGAATAGATGATGAAATGGAAACCAAAGGTACGTCCCCATGAGTTCCTTTACATCCCCAGCTTAACACAGACATAGCTCTCCAGTCGAGGACTGGGTTATGAGATTGCAGCCATGGCAATCCCAGCACCAAAACATCATGTAGATTATACAGCACCAGAAAGCGAATAACCTCCTGGTGATCCGGATTAACACGCATAGTCACTTGTGTCCAGTATTGTGGTTTATTACTAGCCAATGGGGTGGAGTCAATCCCTTTCAGAGGTATCGGAGCCTCCAATGGCTCCAAATCATACCCACAGCGTTTGGCAAAGGACCAATCCATAAGACTCAAAGCAGCGCCAGAGTCGACATAGGCGTCCGCGGTAATAGATGACAAAGAACAAATCAGGGTCACAGATAGAATAAACTTAGACTGTAAAGTGCTAATTGAAACAGACTTGTCAGGCTTCTTAGTACGCTTAAAGCATGCTGATATAACATGAGTTGAATCACCACAATAGAAGCACAACCCATTTTTTCGTCTAAAATTCTGCCGCTCGCTTCTGGACAGAATTCTATCACATTGCATCTTTTCTGGCGTTTTCTCAGTAGACACCGCCAAATGGTGCACAGGTTTGCGCTCCCGCAGACGCCTATCGATCTGAATAGCCATCGTCATGGACTCATTCAGACTCGCAGGCACAGGGAACCCCACCATAACATCCTTAATGGCATCAGAGAGACCTTCTCTGAAAATCGCCGCCAGGGCGCACTCATTCCACTGAGTAAGCACAGACCATTTGCGGAATTTTTGGCAGTATATTTCAGCTTCATCTTGCCCCTGAGACAAGGACATCAAGGCCTTTTCCGCCTGAAGCTCTAAATGAGGTTCCTCATAAAGCAACCCCAAGGCCAGAAAAAACGCATCCACATTGAGCAACGCAGGATCCCCTGGTGCCAATGCAAAAGCCCAGTCTTGAGGGTCGCCCCGGAGCAAGGAAATTACAATCCTGACCTGCTGTGCAGGGTCTCCGGCAGAGCGAGACTTCAGGGACAAAAACAATTTGCAATTATTTTTAAAATTTTGAAAGTGAGATCTATTCCCCGAGAAGAATTCAGGCAAAGGAATTCTAGGCTCAGACATAGGTGCATGAACAACAAAATCTTGCAAATTTTGTACCTTTGTGGCGAGATTATTCAAACCTGTAGCTACACTCTGAAGATCCATTTGAAACAGGTGAACACAGAGCCATTCAAGGATTAGAAGGAGAGAAAGAGAGGAAGGCTGCAGTATAGGCAGACTAGCAAGTGATTCAATTAAGAGCACACTCAGAACTAGAGGAAAAAAAAAAAAAAAAAAAAAAAAAAATTGTACCAGACTTCTTTTTTCTCTCCTTTCTCAGCCAGTAATTTAACCCTTTTTTTTGGCCGGTCAAACTGTCATGATTCTCAATGGCGAGAGAACATAGCCCAGCATATATGAGAACTAGCTCTTGGAAGATGGAAACTATACTGACCATGAACTAAACCTGCCGCACAACTAGAAGTGGCCGGGTAGCATGCCTACGTTTTTTTATCCCTAGATGCCCAGCGCCAGCCGGAGAACTACCTAATCCTAGCAGAGGAAAAGACAGTCCTGGCTCACCTCTAGAGAAATTTTCCCAAAAGGCAGACAGAGGCCCCCACATATATTGGCGGTGATTTTAGATGAAATGACAAACGTAGTATGAAAATAGGTTTAGCAAAAATCGAGGTCCGCTTACTAGATAGCAGGAAGACAGAAAGGGCACTTTCATGGTCAGCAGAAAACCCTATCAAAACACCATCCAGAAATTACTTTAAGACTCTAGCATTAACTCATAACACCAGAGTGGCAATTTCCGCTCACAAGAGCTTTCCAGACACAGTAACGAAACAGCAGCTGTGAACAGGAACAAAATGCAAAAACACACAAGGACAAAAGTCCAACTTAGCTGGGAGTTGTCTAGTAGCAGGAACATGCACAGAAAGGCTTCTGATTACATTGTTGACCGGCATGAAACTGACAGAGGAGCAAGGTTATATAGCGACTCCCACATCCTGATAGGAGCAGGTGAACAGAGGGGATGATGCACACAAGTACAATTCCACAAGTGGCCACCGGGGGAGCCCAGAATCCAATTTCACAACACATAATATAATTCAGCCCCCACAAACACAGTATAGCACAGCCCCCCACACAGTATATTTCAGTCTTCCCAAACACAGTATAGTGCAGCCTCCCCAAAACACAGTATAGTGCACCCCTACACACAGTATAGTGTAGCCTCTCTACACACAGTATCGTGCAGCCTCCCCACACACGGTATAGTGCCACACACAGTATAGTGCAGCCCTCCACACGCTGTATAGTGCAGCCTCCCCACACAGTATAGTGCAGCCTCCCCACACACAGTATAATGCAGCCTCCTCACACACAGCATAGTGCAGCCCCCCCACACACATTACAGTGCAGCCTCTCCACACACAGTATAGTGTAGCCTCTCCACACAAAGTATAGTGCAGCCTCTCACACACAGTATACCACACACAGTATAGTGTAGCCTCTCCACACAAAGTATAGTGCAGCCTCCCACACACAGTATAGTGCAGACACACAGTATAGTGCAGCCTCCCCAAACACAGTATAGTGCAGCATCCCCACACACAGTATAGTGTTGCCTCCACACACAGTATAGTGCAGCCTTCCCAAACACAGTATAGTGCAGACACACACCGTATAGTGCAGATACACACACAGTATAGTGCAGACACACAGTATAGTGCAACCTCACCACACACAGTATAGTGCAGCCCCCACACAAACAGTATAGTGCAGCCTCTTCACACACAGTATAGTGTAGCCTCTTCAGACACAGTATAGTGCAGCCTCCCCACACACAGTATAGTGCAGCTTCCCCACACACAGTATAGTGTTGCCTCCACACACAGTATAGTGCAGCCTTCCCAAACACAGTATAGTGCAGACACCCACAGTATAGTGCAGATACACACACAGTATAGTGCAGACACACAGTATAGTGCAACCTCACCACACACAGTATAGTGCCGTCCCCACACAAACAGTACAGCACAGCCTCTTCACACACAGTATAGTGAGTAACCAAAAGCACAACAAAAAAGAACATAGCTAAAACAGATCCCAATACAGTTGCCGTGAAGGCTAACCAATAGTTTAAGCAATAGAAAACCCCAAAAAGGGGGCTACAACACAGGACAAGTCGCTAATCAGGAGCAGCAGGAGGGTATGGGTCACAGGGGACCCAAAGAAACGACCAATATGTCCAGATAGAACAATGTATATAAAAAAATACTATCTTTATTTAATCACAGAATCCATTACATAGGACATTGATATACATTATATTAACAAAGAACAAGTGAGGTCCAGTGCTGCAAAGTGTGCCTGAACACCGCATAGGCATAAAAACATATTAAGGGTGCATGGAACCGGGGACAGACCCACCCATATTAGTTAGTGCATGTGCCAACCAGGAATTAATAAATATACTACACATATTCATGTATGGATTCCCTTACTTGGACCTAACAAAGGGTCCCTCTAATAATAATAAAGTAAAGAACATCCAATACCAGGTACCTGCTCAGGGCACAGACAGTAGATATAACACATTTACCTCTTAGTAGAAAACTGGGTGGGATGTACACAGGATCCGTGCACCCTCCCCAAAGATAGTATTTTTTATATACATTGTTCTATTTGGACGTATTGGTAGTTTCTTTGGGTCCCCTGTGACCCATACCCTCTTGACACACAGTATAGTGTAGCCTCTTCACACACAGTATAGTGCAGCCTCCCCAAACACAGTATAGTGCAGCATCCCCACACACAGTATAGTGTTGCCTCCACACACAGTATAGTGCAGCCTTCCCAAACACAGTATAGTGCAGACACACACAGCAAAGTGCAGATACACACACAGTATAGTGCAGACACACAGTATAGTGCAACCTCACCACACACAGTATAGTGCAGCCCCCACACAAACAGTATAGTGCAGCCTCTTCACACACAGTATAGTGTAGCCTCTTCAGACACAGTATAGTGCAGCCTTCCCACACAGCATAGTGTATCCTCCCCACACATAGTATAGTGTAGCCTCCCCTAGACAGTATACTGCAGCCTCCCCACACAGTATAGTAGTATAGTGCAGTCTCACCACAGACAGTATAGTGCATGCCCTAAACACAGTATAGTGCAGCCCCCCACTTACAGTATAGTGCAGCCCCCTCACAGTATAGTGCAGCCTCCCCACATACAGTATAGTGCAGCCTCCCCAAACACAGTGTAGTGCAGCCTCCCCAAAACACAATATAGTGCAGCCTCCTCACACACAGTATAGTGCAGCCTTCCCACACACAGTATAGTGCAGACACACACAGTATAGTGCAGACATACACACACAGTATAGTGCAGCCTTTCCACACACAGTATAGTGTAACCTCTCCATACACAGTATATTGCAGCCTCACCACACACAGTGTAGTGCAGCCTGTTGTGAATTCTGTTTGTGGGCTCCCCTGGTGGTGTTTTATGGTATTGCCACTTATTTGCCTTCTTCTATCCTTGATCACCTGTTGACACCCATTAGGGGAGTTTCCTATTTAAGCCTGCTTGGCTGCTGGTCTGATGCCGGCCAACAATGTATCAGTAGCATTCTGTTGCATTCTCCTGCCTCAAGTTCCAGTTCAGCTAAGTTGAATTTTGTTCCTAGTTAATGCTATTTTTTGTCCAGCTATCTGCAATGTGACTCTCTGTAGCTGGAAGCTCTCGTGGACTGAAATTGCCACTCCAGTGGCATGAGTTGTCACTGGAGTTTTAAAGTAATTTCAGGATGGTGTTTTTGAGTAGTGTTTTGAAGTTGACCGTGAAGTAACTCTTTCCTGTACTTCTGCTATCTAGTAAGCGGACCTCACTGTGCTAATCTGCTGTTCATCCTACGTATGTCTTTTCCTCTTGACTCACCGTCAATATTTGTGGGGGCCTGCTATCTCCTTTTGGGGTTCATCTCTGGAGGTAAGGCAGGCCTGTATATTCCTCTGATAGGGGTAGTTAGATCTCCGGCTGGCGCGTGGTGTCTAGGGCATCGTAGGAAACACTCCCCGGCTACTTCCAGTGTTGTGTCAGGTTCAGGTCACGGTCACTTTAGTTTCCATCACCCGAGAGCTAGTCCGTTTGTTATTTTTGATTTCCCTGCCATTGGGAAAATCATAACAGTTTGGCCGGCCACATGTGTTAAAACTATGCACTAAAGCAGGAAAGGATATGAAAAGGTTTTTTTTCCTTCTGTGTTTGGAAAGTGCACCTTAGTGCTTATTTGTACTCCTTGCTTAAACTGCAGTCTTCAGCCTTTTTTTTTTTCCTTCCTCTCCTCTTAATCTCTGAATGGCTTTGGTTACACCTGTTTGAATCATGGATCCACAGAGTTTGGTTGCAGGTCTGAATAACCTGGCTACAAAGGTCCAGAACTTACAAGATTTTGTTATACGTGCTCCAATGTCTGAACCTAAGATTCCTATGCCTGAATTTTTTACCGGAGACAGATCCCGTTTTTTGAATTTCAGAGAGAATTGTAAATTGTTTTTGTCTCTGAAATCTCACTCTGCTGGTGATCCTGCGCAACAGGTTAAAATTGTTATTTCTCTATTGCGGGGTGACCCACAAAGTTGGGCATTTGCATTGTCGCCAGGGGATCCTGCGTTATTAAATGTAGATGCGTTTTTTCTGGCTTTGGGGTTGCTTTATGAAGAACCTAATTTAGAGATTTTGGCTGAGAAAGCCTTGATAGCTCTTTCCCAAGGGCAAGATGAAGCTGAGATATACTGCCAGAAATTTCGTAAATGGTCGGTGCTTACTAAATGGAATGAGTGCGCTCTAGCAGCTAATTTCAGAGAAGGTCTCTCTGATGCCGTGAAGGATGTCATGGTGGGGTTCCCTGTGCCTACAGGTCTGAATGATGCCATGAAATTGGCTATCCAGATTGATCGGCGTTTACGGGAGCGCAAATCTGTGCACCATATGGCGGTATCTTCTGAGCAAAAATCTGTGCACCATATGGCGGTATCTTTTGAGCAAAAACCTGTGCACCATATGGCGGTATCTTCTGAGCAAAAACCTGTGCACCATATGGCGGTATCTTCTGAGCAAAGACCTGTGCATCATTTGGCGGTGACCTCTGAAAAGGCACCAGAGCATATGCAATGCGATAGTGTATTGTCTAGAGGCGAACGACAGAATTACAGGCGCAAAAATGGGTTGTGCTTCTATTGTGGAGATCCAGCTCATGTTATATCAGCATGCTCTAAACGCATAAAGAAGGTTGATAAAAAGGTTGATAAATCTTTTTCTATGGGTACCTTGCAGTCTAAATTTCTTTTGTCCGTGACATTGATTTGTACTTTATCATCTGTTACTGTGGATGCTTATGTGGATTCTGGCGCCGCTCTGAGTCTCATGGATTGGTCCTTTGCCAAGCGTTGTGGGTTTGATTTAGAGCCTCTGGAGGTTTCTATTCCCTTAAAGGGTATTGATTCTACACCTTTGGCTAGCAATAAACCACAATATTGGACACAAGTGACTATTCATCTTTCCCCAGACCATCAGGAGATTATTCCTTTCCTTGTGTTTTATAATCTACATGACGTATTAGTACTTGGATTACCATGGTTACAAATTCATAATCCAGTCTTGGACTGGAGATCAATGTCTGTGCTGAGCTGGGGATGTCGGGGGATTCATGGGGATGCACCCTTGGTTCCCATTTCTTCATCTACTCCCTCTGAGATCCCAGCATTTCTGTCAGATTTTTATGATGTCTTTCAGGAGCCTAAAACTGATTCTCTCCCCCCTCACAGAGAGTGTGACTGCGCTATTGAGTTGATTACCGGTAGTAAATTTCCTAAGGGTCGCTTGTTTAATTTGTCTGTACCTGAACATACTGCTATGCGGGAGTATATCAGAGAATCTTTGGAAAAGGGTCATATTCGCCCCTCTTTGTCTCCATTGGGGGCAGGGTTTTTTTTTGTGGGTAAAAAGGATGGTTCATTGAGACCTTGTATCGACTATCGACTTCTGAATAAGATTACTGTTAAATACCAGTACCCGTTACCTTTACTGACTGATCTTTTTGCTCGCATAAAGGGGGCGAAGTGGTTCACTAAGATCGATCTACGTGGTGCGTATAATTTGGTGCGGATTAAGCAGGGGGATGAGTGGAAGACCGCATTTAATACGCCTGAAGGCCATTTTGAGTATTTGGTAATGCCTTTCGGTCTCGCGAATGCCCCTTCCGTCTTTCAGTCCTTTATGCACGATATTTTCCGTGAATATCTGGATAAATTTATGATTGTGTATTTGGATGATATTTTGATTTTTTCGGAGGACTGGGAATCTCATGTTCAACAGGTCAGGAGAGTTTTTCAGGTTTTACGAGCTAATTCTCTATTTGTGAAGGGCTCAAAGTGTATTTTTGGGGTTCAGAGAATTTCCTTTCTGGGATATATTTTTTCCCCTTCATCTATGGAGATGGACCCTGTTAAGGTTCAGGCTATTTGTGATTGGATACAACCTACTTCTCTAAAGAGTCTTCAGAAGTTCTTGGGATTTGCTAATTTCTATCGCCGATTCATAGCGGGTTTTTCTGCCATTGCTAGACCTTTGACTGATTTGACCAAGAAGGGTGCTGATGTTGCTAATTGGTCCTCTGCGGCTGTGGAGGCCTTTCGGGAGCTTAAGCGCCGCTTTTCTTCTGCTCCTGTGTTGCGCCAGCCTGATGTTTCGCTCCCGTTCCAGGTTGAAGTAGATGCTTCCGAGATCGGAGCAGGTGCAGTTTTGTCGCAGAAAGGTCCTGACTGCTCAGTGATGAGACCATGTGCGTTTTTCTCTCGAAAGTTTTCGCCCGCTGAGCGAAATTATGATGTTGGAAATCGGGAGCTCTTGGCCATGAAGTGGGCATTTGAGGAGTGGCGTCATTGGCTTGAGGGTGCTAGACACCAGGTGGTGGTCTTGACTGACCACAAAAATCTAATTTATCTTGAGTCAGCCAGGCGTCTGAATCCTAGACAGGCGCGCTGGTCGTTGTTTTTCTCTCGATTTAACTTTGTGGTCTCATATCTGCCTGGGTCTAAGAATGTGAGGGCGGATGCCCTCTCTAGGAGTTTTGAGCCTGACTCGCCTGGTGATTCCGAACCTACTGGTATCCTGAAGGATGGGGTGATATTGTCAGCTGTCTCCCCAGACCTGCGGCGCTCTTTGCAGGAGTTTCAGGTGGATAGGCCTGATCGCTGTCCGCCTGGTAGACTGTTTGTCCCTGATGACTGGACCAGTAGAGTTATTTTGGAGGTTCACTCTTCCGCGTTGGCAGGTCATCCTGGAATTTTTGGCACCAGGGATCTGGTGTCTAGGTCCTTCTGGTGGCCTTCCTTGTCTCGAGATGTACGTATTTTTGTGCAGTCTTGTGATGTTTGTGCTCGGGCTAAGCCCTGCTGTTCCCGGGCCAGCGGGTTGTTGTTGCCCTTGCCTATTCCTAAGAGGCCATGGACGCACATCTCTATGGACTTTATTTCTGACCTTCCTGTTTCTCGTAGGATGTCCGTCATCTGGGTGGTGTGTGACCGTTTTTCCAAGATGGTTCACTTGGTACCTTTGCCCAAATTGCCCTCCTCCTCTGAGCTGGTCCCTTTTTTTTTTCAGAATGTTGTGCGTTTGCATGGTATTCCTGAGAATATAGTGTCTGACAGGGGTACTCAGTTTGTGTCTAGATTTTGGCGGGCGTTCTGTGCCAGGATGGGCATCGACTTGTCGTTTTCATCTGCGTTCCATCCTCAGACTAATGGCCAGACTGAGCGTACTAATCAGACCTTGGAGACTTACTTGAGGTGTTTTGTGTCCGCTGATCAGGACGATTGGCTTGATTTTTTGCCATTGGCAGAGTTTGCCCTTAACAATCGGGCCAGTTCTGCCACTTTGGTTTCTCCATTTTTTTGTAATTCAGGGTTTCACCCTCGCTTTTCGTCCGGTCAATTGGAGTCTTCGGATTGTCCTGGAGTAGATGCTGTGGTTGATAGAATGCATCAGATTTGGGGACAGGTTGTGGACAATCTAAAGTTGTCCCAGGAGAAGACTCAACAGTTCACTAATCGTCATCGGCGTGTCGGTCCTCCTCTTTGTGTTGGGGACCTGGTTTGGTTGTCTTCTCGATTTGTTCCTATGAAGGTCTCGTCTCCTAAGTTTAAGCCTCGGTTTATCGGCCCTTATAGGATTCTGGAGGTTCTCAATCCTGTGTCCTTTCGTTTGGACCTCCCAGCATCTTTTACTATTCATAATGTTTTTCATCGGTCATTATTGCGAAGGTATGAGGTGCCGGTTGTTCCGTCTGCTGATCCTCCTGCTCCTGTGCTGGTTGAGGGTGAGTTGGAGTATGTGGTGGAAAAGATCTTGGACTCCCGTGTTTCCAGACGGAAACTTCAGTATCTGGTTAAGTGGAAAGGCTATGGCCAGGAGGATAATTCTTGGGTGACAGCATCTGATGTTCATGCTCCTGATTTGGTTCGTGCATTCCATAGTGCTCATCCAGATCGCCCTGGTGGTTCTGGTGAGGGTTCGGTGCCCCCTCCTTAAGGGGGGGGTACTGTTGTGAATTCTGTTTGTGGGCTCCCCCGGTGGTGTTTTATGGTATTGCCACTTATTTGCCTTCTTCTATCCTTGATCACCTGTTGACACCCATTAGGGGAGTTTCCTATTTAAGCCTGCTTGGCTGCTGGTCTGATGCCGGCCAACAATGTATCAGTAGCATTCTGTTGCATTCTCCTGCCTCAAGTTCCAGTTCAGCTAAGTTGAATTTTGTTCCTAGTTAATGCTATTTTTTGTCCAGCTATCTGCAATGTGACTCTCTGTAGCTGGAAGCTCTCGTGGACTGAAATTGCCACTCCAGTGGCATGAGTTGTCACTGGAGTTTTAAAGTAATTTCAGGATGGTGTTTTTGAGTAGTGTTTTGAAGTTGACCGTGAAGTAACTCTTTCCTGTACTTCTGCTATCTAGTAAGCGGACCTCACTGTGCTAATCTGCTGTTCATCCTACGTATGTCTTTTCCTCTTGACTCACCGTCAATATTTGTGGGGGCCTGCTATCTCCTTTTGGGGTTCATCTCTGGAGGTAAGGCAGGCCTGTATATTCCTCTGATAGGGGTAGTTAGATCTCCGGCTGGCGCGTGGTGTCTAGGGCATCGTAGGAAACACTCCCCGGCTACTTCCAGTGTTGTGTCAGGTTCAGGTCACGGTCACTTTAGTTTCCATCACCCGAGAGCTAGTCCGTTTGTTATTTTTGATTTCCCTGCCATTGGGAAAATCATAACAGCAGCCCCCACAAATAGTATAGTGCAGTCTCTTCACACATAGTATAGTGTAGCTTCTCCACACACAGTATGGTGTAGCCTCTCCACACACAGTATAGTGCAGCCTCCCCACACACAGTATAGTGCAGCTTCCCCACACAGTATAGTGCAGCCCCCACACACACAGTATAGTATAGCCTCCCCACACACAGTGTAGTGCAGCCTCCTCACACACAGTATAGTGCAGACACACACACAGTATAGAGCAGCCTCCCCACCCACAGTATAGTGCAGCCTCCCCAAAACACAGTGTAGTGCAGCCTCCTCACAAACAGTATAGTGCAGACACACACAGTATAGTGCAGCCTCCCCACACACAGTGTAGTGCAGCCTCCTCACACACAGTATAGTGCAGACACACACAGTATAGTGCAGCCTCCCCAAACACCATTTAGTGCAGCCTCCCCAAGCACAGTATAGTGCAGCCTCCCCACACACAGTATACGGCAGCCCCCAAACACAGTATATTGCAGCCTTCCCACACACAGTATAGTGCAGACACACAAACACACAGTATAAGTCCAGACACACACAGTATAGTGCAGATACACACACAGTATAGTGCAGACACACACAGTATAGTGCAGACATACACAAACAGTATAGTGCAGCCTCCCCACACACAGTTTAGTGCTTCCCCCACACAGTATAGTGTAGCCTCTCCACACACAGTAAAGTGCAGCCTCCGCACACACAGTATGGTGAAGCCCCCACAGTATGGTGCAGCCCCCCACACACAGTATAGTGTAGCCTCTCCACACACAGTATAGTGTAGCCTCCTCAGACACTATAGTGCAGCCTCCCCACACACAGTATAGTGCACCTTCACCACACAGTATAGTGCCACCTCCACACACAGTATAGTGCAGCCCCCACACACACAGTATAGTGCAGGCTCCCTACACGCAGTATAGTGCAGCTTCCCCACACATAGTATAGTTCAACCTCCCCAAACACCGTATAGTTCAGCCTCCCCAAACACAATATAGTGCAGCCTCCCCACACACAGTATAGTGCAGCTCCCACACACAGTATAGTGCAGCCTTCCCACACACAGTTTAGTGCAGACACACAAACACACAGCATAGTGCAGACACACATTATAGTGCAGATACACACACAGTATAGTGCAGACACACATTGGCTACTAACATTTAACATTAACTACATATTTGTATCTGATTTTGTTAAAATTGAATAATATAATTTAAATCAGATGCTAGGAAAATCACAATAGGACAAAAAACATCATCAACATACAGTATGAGAGGATGGTGAATACATACCGTAAGGTAAGTAGAAGACGCTCCTCTGCAGATATGCATTTCCGCATCCTGGTATCTTGATACGTTATTCATGGATGTACTGTCTCCAACAAGATGTCAAAGGTGGGTATTGTCATATGACAGTACTGGAAGAATTTGTCCGGATGTGTCCACAGAGCTGAATAGAGCCTGTGAAAATGCCCTTTAGTGAGGTGTTGCCGCAAAAGTGGATGCACTCACATTCTTTTTCTCCTTCGCAAATCAACTATCACGAGGTATGGCTGCCCAAAGCGGCATGACAAGACCCAATTAAATAACACCCGCTGAGTTGGTGTGAAATGCAGGAGGTCACACATGTTGCCCAAGTACCACCAAAACACCTACATAAGCACAGCAACAAAATGGCCATATGGGAGGGTTCCACCTGTTGTAGAGGCCTTAAATAGGGTTTGTGCTGATGATTTAAATTAATTTCAGGCCTCAAAACCGTTAAATGTCCATTTTGTAAGGTTGCTTGAAAAAAACGCTTAACGGATGCCATACGGATTACATACGTAGGATGACATGCGTAAAATACGTAGCCTATGGATTACATACGGATCACTGTTTTGGGATCATTTCTGCGTATTATGCCTGTGAAAAACAGACCATATTTCCCTACGCTGACTTTGACCCCGGCCTTATTTGGCAGGCAGAAATGTAGAGAGCTATTGTTTTTTTTAGAAAACTTGTGGTATTGACAGAATCAAACTTGACATCCTGTCCCTTCTTTAACTATTTTAATAAATTCACAATGGCAGAAAAGTTCCTTATTACCACTGCTCTTACATTAAAGAATATTTTATATACTGATATACAAACTCTTTGCTGTGCTAAATGTTTGCAAACTTCCTTACTTTTAACATATACTAATCATACTTTCTCAACTATATCTGGTTGCCTTAGAATAATAATGACAATTGTCACACTTGCAGAAAGCGCACGTGGTTCGTGGACATTCTGTGCCATGGGGCTGGGCTTGCCTAGGAGGGGCATAGCTAAGCAGCTACTTTGTTTTCATTGGAGCTTCTGATGGTGGAGTTAGCTTTGACCTACAGATAACCGACAGGTACCACTGCTAGGCAGTCCCCATTTCTGCATTTGCTGACCCAAAAGGGGCAGGTACGCTGATAGGAACAAGATTCAAAGTCACAGACAAGGCTGGATTTGGAGGCTGTTCAGACAGGTGTGGTTTCAGGTTTTGGGTACCGCCAGAGCAGCTTTAGGTTTAGGATATGTCGAAGCAGCTTCAAAGTTCAGGTACCCCCAGAGCAGCTTCAGAGCTTAGGTATGGCCAGAGTGGCTTCAGAGTTTAAGTACCACCAGAGCGGTTTCAGAGTTCAGGTAGCGCCAGAGTGGCTTTAAGGTAACATACACACTAAACGGGGAATATAGGAACACGGACTGGATAACAAACTAACTTTAACTAGATAAGACAAGGCACCTGGCTACATATAGTTGCACACACAATGGAAACTAAAGGGGTTGCTCCTCCTACTGGGGAGGGTGACTATTATACAAAATGCCTCCAAGCTATTAGCTGGGGCATTTTACAAAGTGTGAGTGCTGCCCCTTTAAGAACAGGGGAGAACGCCTGCAGGCTAGACGCGCCACTGGAATCCTGTGCAATATGCACAGGAGACAGGGAAGAGGAAGCAAGAAGCAAGGATGCCACCATGGTGTTGATTATGTCGGCATCACTGCCGGGAGGAGGGAGAAGGACCATGCAGGGATGTTGGCAGATCACCCCTTAAGCCACCTCCTCTTCAAGCCCCCAAGGCATCTCTCTGCAGAAGAAATGAGGCATCAATACTCCTCTTGGACTCCCAGGACTTTTCTATGGGACCAAGTAAACTCTCGTTCACTAGAAGAAAAGTTACATCTCCTTTTCCTTAGCACAGACTAGACCGAAGTGGGAGTGGATTGATCAGTGGGTAGTAGAGTCTTAGAAGGAGCCTCTGCCATGAAGGTCTCGTCAGTCGGCCACTTGGGAACTGAAGATACCCTCTCTGGGTCCAACTCCAAACCAGTATCCTTGAAGACACATCATGGAGTTGGGAAGGTTTCCGGGAGCAGGTCACTGGAACAATCACTGGAATTGTGTGGAGATATAGTCTCTGCTTCCCTTCTTTTGGAGCCATCAGTAGTGTTGAGCATTCCGATACCGCAAGTATCGGGTATCGGCCGATATTTGCGGTATCGGAATTCCGATACCGAGATCCGATACTTGCCGCATATCGGATACCGGAATCGGAAGTTCGCAATTCAAACAGCACGAATTCAGCCAATGAGGACTGATTACAAGTGTGGGCACATCCTGTTCAGCATGGTGGGCATGAAACTACTGGCAAGGCTCTGATTGGCTGCTGAAATGATGTCATGCTGCAGTTTAAAAGTCGCTGGCGCCATTTTGGGCTCACTCTGCTGTGAATTCAGTTAGTGACAGGACGCTGTGTTCTGACTGAGGGCCAGTTGAGATAGCGATTTGCTTCTTTGTGCTTTTCCCAGGCTAATTTAGCAACCGCTGTGTGTTCACCTTGCTTTTGCCTTGCAGCGCTGTTTTCACAGCGATCTGCAAGGTCTCTGTGTGTGTGTGTGTGTGTGTGAGTGCAGCCCACTCTCTAGTCTGTGTGCAGCCATAGCTGGTTGTATTCAGGTCAGGGTGGTTCACTGCCTCATACTGTTCTATCCATTCCATTGTCCTTTTTTGCAAGTAGTGCAGGCTGCTGCACATTTTTTCAAATAATTCCTATTAGTGGCTTTCCACCCGTATCCAGCTAAATTGTGGAAAAACACTACATAGGATAACGTAGAGGAGGTTTTTGGGGCCTTGCAGCGCCATTTACGGCTGTCTGCACATTCTCCGTGTGAGTGCAGCTCGCCCTGTAGTCTGTGTGCAGCCACAGCCGGTTGTATCCAGCTCAGGGTGGTTCACTGACTCATACAGTTCTATCCATTCCATTGTCCTTTTTTGCAAATAGTGCAGCCCGCTGCACATTTTTTCAAATAATTCCTATTAGTGGCTTTCCACCCGTATCCAGCTAAATTGTGGAAAAACACTACATAGGATAACGTAGAGGAGGTTTTTGGGGCCTTGCAGCGCCGTTTACGGCTGTCTGCACGTTCTCCGTGTGAGTGCAGCTCGCCCTGTAGTCTGTGTGCAGCCACAGCCGGTTGTATCCAGCTCATTGTGGTTCACTGACTCATACAGTTCTATCCATTCCATTGTCCTTTTTTGCAAATAGTGCAGCCCGCTGCACATTTTTTCAAATAATTCCTATTAGTGGCTTTCCACCCGTATCCAGCTAAATTGTGGAAAAACACTACATAGGATAACGTAGAGGAGGTTTTTGGGGCCTTGCAGCGCCGTTTACGGCTGTCTGCACGTTCTCCGTGTGAGTGCAGCTCGCCCTGTAGTCTGTGTGCAGCCACAGCCGGTTGTATCCAGCTCAGGGTGGTTCACTGACTCATACAGTTCTATCCATTCCATTGTCCTTTTTTGCAAATAGTGCAGCCCGCTGCACATTTTTTAAATAATTCCTATTAGTGGCTTTCCACCCGTATCCAGCTAAATTGTGGAAAAACACTACATAGGATAACGTAGAGGAGGTTTTTGGGGCCTTGCAGCGCCGTTTACGGCTGTCTGCACGGTCTCTGTGTGAGTGCAGCTCGCCCTGTAGTCTGTGTGCAGCCACAGCCGGTTGTATCCAGCTCAGGGTGGTTCACTGACTCATACAGTTCTATCCATTCCATTGTCCTTTTTTGCAAATAGTGCAACCCGCTGCACATTTTTTCAAATAATTCCTATTAGTGGCTTTCCACCCGTATCCAGCTAAATTGTGGAAAAACACTACATAGGATAACGTAGAGGAGGTTTTTGGGGCCTTGCAGCGCCGTTTACGGCTGTCTGCACGGTCTCCGTGTGAGTGCAGCTCTCCCTGTTGTCAGTTCAGCCCCCCAAAAATAAATAAATAATAAAGTTCACCAAACACACCACTTTACAGTTGTGTAGGCCACATTAGCTCATATTAAAGTCTAGTCCACACTTTAGAAAATTAGTGTTTCTTATACCTGTTAGGAGCTGTTCAGGAATAAGCACACTAAGCCGTTAGTACTTTTCTGCTTATCTTTATCAGTCAACCAAGATGAAGAAGGCAGGGAGTAAGGCACGTGGGCATGGGCGCGGAGCAGGGAGAGGACGTGGAGATTCTGTGCCTGCTGCGGGCATCGGTGACTCATCATCACCCAGTTTCAGCAGGGAACAGTCCTTCATGCGCAGCTTTGTCTGAGAGCGCCGTACACCGTTGCTGCGTGAAGACCAAATTGAAGCCGTTGTCGGATGGATGGCAGCTAACGCATCGACTTCAATTAGTGCCACATCCTCTCAGACACAGAGCACTGGAGAGCACCCATCTGTCTCTTCACCACCTGCCAAATTGCCCAGGCAGACAGAGAGCCCAGGACAGGAGCCGTCTCTACTTCTGTTCTCTGAATCTCTTGGCTTGGAAACAGGGGGCCAGCCAAGCAGCATTGGAGAAATGGAAGAAGAGGCAGTGTGCAGTGATGCTCAACAGCTTTTTCTCTCTGAGTCTGAAGAGGCGGGTGGGCCAGTGCCTCCGGTCACCACATCGCAGAACGCATCTGCTGATGACACTCAGGTGCCACTTTCTGGTGCGTGCTCTGCTGCTGAGACTACCCAGGAGGAGCAGTTGGTGGCAGAGGGTAGTGTAGATGATGAGGTCCTTGACCCATCGTGGCATGAGGGACAGGAAGGTGGTGGGAGCAGCTCTGAGGAAGAGAGTCCCCGAATGGGCCAAAGAGGGAGAGGGAGGGGGAAGACTGCGGATCCTATAGCCTCCACTTTGGCACCCGTTAGGAGCATGTCTCTTCCAAAAGCCAAAAAGGGCGCTCCCAAGACTTGCAGTGCCTGGTCCTTTTTTGACACAGTTGCAGATGACATTTGCTATGTCAAATGCAAGGTGTGTCATCACAAAGTCAAAAGAGGGAGAAATGTCAGCAACCTCAATACCTCCAACATGTGGAAACATGTGCGGACCAGGCACGCGGTGGAGTTACAAAAACACACTGAAGACCTAGGCCAACCAACAGCGGCAGCTACCACCTCTTCAGCTCGTGTTGCCTCTTCCTCCAGCTCACACACAGCTGGTTCGGCTTCCTCCCAGGATCGCCATGGAAGAACCTCTGGCACTGTTGTCCAGAGACCCACTGTAATTCCACCCGCAGCACCACGTTCCCAGTCATCCTCACACTCCCAGCCTAGTCTACACCCATCGGTAGTACAGGCATGGGAGAAAAGGCGGCCTTTCTCGGCAAACCACCCACGAGCACAGGCTCTGACTGCAGGCATTGCCAAACTTCTGTTACTGGAAATGCTGTCATTCAGGCAGGTGGAGACTGACAGCTTCCGTGACTTGATGTCATTGGCAGTCCCACAGTACAATGTGCCCAGCCGCTTTTATTTCAGCAGGCAAGCCGTCCCTGCCCTGCACAAGCATGTGGAGGGACACATAAAACACGCGCTACTGAACGCCGTCAGTAGCAAGGTCCACCTCACCACCGATGCGTGGACCAGTCAACATGGACAGGGGTGATACCTTTCCCCCACTGCCCATTGGGTTAATGTTGTTGAGCCGGGTACAGATCGTGCGAGTGGCGCAGGACGTGTCCTGCCCACTCCAAGGATTGCAGGAATCCAGTCTGTATGCATTGACTCCTCCTCTTACACAAGTTCCTCAGAATCATCGCTGCAGGAGCCGTAACAGTCCACCTCCACACGGACCTGTGAACGTTTACCTGTTACGACCGACATGAGCACAGCCGTGGCCAAACGTCAACAGGCCATCTTGAAATTAATTTCTTTGGGGAATCGAAGCCACACAGCTCAGGAGCTCTGGAATGCCATCAAGCAGGAGAGCGAAATGTGGTTTGTGGCAGCGAATCTCCAGCCAGGCATGGTAGTGTGTGATAATGGCCGAAATCTGGTGGCAGCTCTGGGCCTCGTCAACCTCACTCACATCCCATGTCTGGCACATGTGCTCAACTTGGTCGTGCAGAGTTTTTTGAGGGACTATCCGGATCTTGATACACTGCTGCACAAGGTCCGCCTAGAGTATGCTCACTTGCGACGTTCCAGCACGGCAAAATCGCGCATTGCGGCTCTGCAGCGCCGATTCCACCTTCCGGAACATCACATCATATGTGACCTACCTACCAGGTGGAATTCCACGTTACATATGTTGGAGCGGTTGTGTGAGCAGCAGCAAGCAGTAATGGAGTACCAGCTGCATCAGGCGCAAAGAAGTCGCACTCCGCGCCGTTCAGACTTCACAACCACAGAGTGGGCCACTATGAAGGACGTCTGCCAGGTTTTGCGTCCCTTCGATTATTCCACGCGGATGGCGAGTGCAGATGATGCACTAGTCAGCATGACTGTCCCCCTTATCTGCCTGCTTGAAAAATCACTGCAAGAGCTAAGGGATGATGTTGTGGAAGAGGTGGAGGATGAGGATTCACCATTTCCATCATCTTCTGGACAGTCAGCGCCACGTGGTTCCTCACAAATGCGTAGGCAGGGGACACTGTCATGATCTCTGCAGGCAGAGATCATAGCAAGCCTATAGAGGGACAAGCTCTCGGAAGATGGAACTATACTGACCATGAACTAAGCCTGCCGCGCAACTAGAAATAGCCAGGTAGCATTTCCTATTTATCGCTAGATGCCCAGCTCTGGCCTAAGACCTAAATAGCTAGCAGAGGGAAATATAAGACCTGGCTCACCTCTAGAGAAATATTCCAAAGAAGACAGTAGCCCCCCACATATAATGACGGTGAGTTCAGATGAAACAACAAACGCAGCAGGAAAATAGTCTTAGCAAATTTGAGGTCCGCTTACTAGATAGCAGAAGACAGATAGTATACTTTCATGGTCAGCAGAAAAACACTAACAAAACACCATCCAGAGATTACCTTAAACTCTGGCATTAACTCATAACGCCAGAGTAGCAATCCCTGATCAACGAGAGCTTTCCAGACACAGTAACAAAACTTCAGCTGTGAACTGGAACAAATAGGCAAAACAAAACATGGACAAAAGTCCAACTTATCTAGTAGTTGTCTAGAAGCAGGAACAAGCACTGAGAGGCATCAGATAACATTGTTGACCGGCAAGAAACCACCAGAGAAATGAGCTTAAATAGCGACACCCACTACTGATGGAACCAGGTGAAACAGGAAAGAGGATGACAAGTCCAATTCCACAAGCGGCCACCGGGGGAGCCCAGAATCAAAATTCACAACAGTACCCCCCCCTCAAGGAGGGGGCACCGAACCCTCACCAGATCCACCAGGGCGACCAGGATGAGCCCTATGGAAGGCACGAACAAGATCAGAAGCATGAACATCAGATGCATTGACCCAAGAATTATCCTCCTGGCCGTAACCCTTCCAGTTGACCAGATACTGGAGTCTCCGTCTGGAAACACGAGAGTCCAAAATTTTCTCCACAACGTACTCCAACTCACCCTCAACCAACACCGGAGCAGGAGGCTCAACTGAAGGTACAACAGGTACCTCATACCTGCGCAATAACGACCGATGAAAAACGTTATGAATGGAAAAGGACGCAGGGAGGTCCAAACGGAAAGAAACAGGATTAAGAATCTCCAATATTCTATAAGGGCCGATGAACCGAGGTTTAAACTTAGGAGAAGAGACCCTCATAGGGACAAAACGAGAAGACAACCACACCAAATCTCCAACACAAAGCCGAGAACCAACACGACGATGACGGTTGGCAAAACGCTGAGTCTTCTCCTGGGACAACTTCAAATTGTCCATAACCTGCCCCCAGATGTGATGCAATCTCTCCACCACCGCATCCACTCCAGGACAATCCGAGGATTCCACCTGACCGGAGGAAAATCGAGGGTGAAACCCCGAATTACAGAAAAACGGGGACACCAAGGTGGAAGAGCTGGCCCGATTATTGAGGGCGAACTCTGCCAATGGCAAAAAAGCAACCCAATCATCCTGGTCAGCAGAGACAAAACACCTCAGATATGTCTCAAGGGTCTGATTAGTCCGCTCGGTCTGGCCATTAGTCTGAGGGTGAAAAGCAGATGAAAAAGACAAATCTATGCCCATCCTAGCACAGAATGCCCGCCAAAATCTAGACACAAATTGAGTACCTCTGTCAGAAACAATATTCTCAGGAATACCGTGCAATCGGACAACATTCTGAAAAAACAGAGGAACCAACTCAGAAGAAGAAGGCAACTTGGGCAGAGGAACCAAATGGACCATTTTAGAGAAACGGTCACAGACCACCCAGATGACAGACATCTTCTGGGAAACAGGCAGATCTGAAATAAAATCCATCGAGATGTGTGTCCAAGGCCTCTTAGGAATAGGCAAGGGCAACAGCAGTCCGCTAGCCCGAGAACTACAAGACTTGGCCCGAGCACAAACGTCACATGACTGCACAAAGACTCGCACATCTCGTGACAGGGAAGGCCACCAGAAGGATCTTGCCACCAAATCCCTGGTACCAAAAATTCCGGGATGACCTGCCAATGCAGAAGAATGTACCTCAGAGATGACTCTGCTGGTCCAATCATCCGGAACAAACAGTCTATCAGGCGGACAACGATCCGGTCTATCCGCCTGAAACTCTTGCAAGGACCGCCGCAGATCAGGAGAAACGGCCGACAAAATTACTCCCTCCCTAAGGATACCTGTGGGTTCAGAATTACCAGGAGAGTCCGGGTCAAAACTCCTAGAAAGGGCATCTGCCTTAACATTCTTAGAACCCGGTAGGTATGACACCACAAAATTAAAGCGAGAAAAAAATAAAGACCAGCGCGCCTGTCTAGGATTCAGGCGTCTGGCAGTCTCAAGATAAATCAAATTTTTGTGGTCAGTCAATACCACCACCTGATGCCTAGCCCCCTCGAGCCAATGGCGCCACTCCTCAAACGCCCACTTCATGGCCAAAAGCTCCCGATTCCCAACATCATAATTCCGCTCTGCGGGCGAAAATTTGCGAGAAAAGAAGGCACAAGGCCTAATGACGGAGCAGTCGGAACCTTTCTGCGACAACACTGCCCCAGCTCCGATCTCCGAAGCGTCAACCTCAACCTGAAAAGGCAGATTCACATCAGGCTGACGCAACACAGGGGCAGAGGCAAAACGGCGCTTAAGCTCCTGAAAGGCCTCTACAGCATGAGGGGACCAATTAGCAACATCAGCGCCTTGTCTGGTCAAATCAGTCAGTGGTTTAACGACATCCGAAAAACCAGCAATAAATCGGCGGTAAAAGTTGGCAAAGCCCAAAAATCTCTGAAGACCCTTAAGAGAGGAGGGCTGAGTCCAGTCACAAATAGCTTGCACCTTGACGGGATCCATCTCAATGGAAGAGGGAGAAAAAATATACCCCAAAAAGGAAATTTTCTGGACCCCAAAAACGCACTTAGACCCCTTCACACATAAAGAATTAGACCGCAGAACCTGAAAAACTCTCCTGACCTGCTGGACATGAGAGTCCCAGTCATCAGAAAAAATCAGAATATCATCCAGATATATTATCATAAATTTATCCAGAAAATCGCGGAAAATATCATGCATAAAAGACTGGAAAACTGAAGGGGCATTAGAAAGACCAAAAGGCATGACCAAATACTCAAAGTGGCCCTCGGGCGTATTAAATGCGGTCTTCCACTCATCCCCCTGCCTGATCCGCACCAAATTATACGCCCCACGAAGATCAATTTTAGAGAACCACTTAGCACCCTCTATACGAGCAAACAAATCAGTAAGCAATGGCAATGGGTATTGATACTTAACAGTGATCTTATTCAGAAGCCGATAATCAATACATGGTCTCAAAGAGCCGTCTTTTTTTGAGACAAAGAAAAACCCAGCTCCCAAGGGAGAAGAAGATGGACGAATATGTCCCTTTTCCAAAGACTCCTTTATATATTCCCGCATAGCAGCATGTTCCGGCACAGACAGATTAAACAAACGACCCTTTGGATATTTACAACCCGGTATCAAATCTATGGCACAATCGCACTCACGGTGCGGAGGTAACGACCCAAGCTTGGGTTCGTCAAAGACGTCTTGATAATCAGAGAGGAACTCAGGGACTTCAGAGGGAATGGACGACGAAATAGAAACCAAAGGTAAGTCCCCATGAATACCCTTACATCCCCAGCTCAACACAGACATTGCTCTCCAGTCCAAGACTGGGTTGTGAGACTGCAACCATGGCAATCCCAGTACCAAATCGTCATGTAAATTATACAGCACCAGGAAACGAATAATCTCCTGGTGATCCGGATTGATACGCATGGTTACTTGTGTCCAGTATTGTGGTTTATTATTAGCCAATGGGGTGGAGTCAATCCCCTTCAGAGGAATAAGAGTCTCCAAAGGCTCTAAATCAAAACCACAACGATTGGCAAAGGACCAATCCATAAGACTCAGAGCGGCGCCAGAGTCAACATAGGCGTCCGTGGCAATGGATGACAAAGAGCAAATCAGGGTTACAGACAAAATAAACTTAGACTGAATGGTGCCAATGGAAACAGACTTATCAAGCTTCTTTGTACGCCTAGAGCATGCTGATATAACATGAGTAGAATCCCCACAATAGAAACACAATCCATTCTTCCGTCTAAAATTCTGTCGCTCGCTCCTGGACAGAATTCTATCACACTGCATACTTTCTGGCGTCTTTTCCATAGACACCGCCAGATGGTGCACCGGTTTGCGCTCCCGCAGACGCCTATCAATCTGAATAGCCATTGTCATGGACTCATTCAGACCTGCAGGCACAGGGAACCCCACCATAACATCCTTAACGGCATTAGAGAGACCTTCTCTGAAAGTTGCCGCCAAGGCGCACTCATTCCACTGAGTAAGCACAGACCATTTACGGAATTTTTGGCAGAAAACTTCAGCTTCGTCTTGCCCCTGAGATAGTGCCATCAAAGTTTTTTCTGCCTGAAGTTCCAAATGAGGTTCCTCATAAAGCAAGCCCAAGGCCAGAAAAAACGCATCCACATCGCGTAACGCAGGATCCCCTGCTGGCAATGAGAAGGCCCAATCTTGAGGGTCACCCCTGAGCAAGGAAATCACAATCCTAACCTGCTGAGCAGGGTCTCCAGCTGAACGAGACTTCAGGGACAAATAAAGCTTACAATTATTTCGGAAATTCTGGAAGCTAGCTCTATTCCCTGTGAAGAACTCCGGCAAAGGAATTCTCGGCTCAGATACCGGAGCATGTACCACAAAATCTTGTAAATTTTGTACTTTCGTGATGAGATTATTCAAACCCGCAGTTACACTCTGGAGATCCATGATTGTCAGGTGCACACAGAGCCATACAGAGATTAGGAGGAGAGAGAGAAAAAAGACTGCAGCAAGGCAGACTGGAGAAAAAAAAAAAAAAAAAATTCCAGCAGACTTCTTATAACTCTCCTTTCTCAACCTGGGTCTTTAACACTTTATGGGCCGGTCAAACTGTCATGATCTCTGCAGGCAGAGATCATAGCAAGCCTATAGAGGGACAAGCTCTCGGAAGATGGAACTATACTGACCATGAACTAAGCCTGCCGCGCAACTAGAAATAGCCAGGTAGCATTTCCTATTTATCGCTAGATGCCCAGCTCTGGCCTAAGACCTAAATAGCTAGCAGAGGGAAATATAAGACCTGGCTCACCTCTAGAGAAATATTCCAAAGAAGACAGTAGCCCCCCACATATAATGACGGTGAGTTCAGATGAAACAACAAACGCAGCAGGAAAATAGTCTTAGCAAATTTGAGGTCCGCTTACTAGATAGCAGAAGACAGATAGTATACTTTCATGGTCAGCAGAAAAACACTAACAAAACACCATCCAGAGATTACCTTAAACTCTGGCATTAACTCATAACGCCAGAGTAGCAATCCCTGATCAACGAGAGCTTTCCAGACACAGTAACAAAACTTCAGCTGTGAACTGGAACAAATAGGCAAAACAAAACATGGACAAAAGTCCAACTTATCTAGTAGTTGTCTAGAAGCAGGAACAAGCACTGAGAGGCATCAGATAACATTGTTGACCGGCAAGAAACCACCAGAGAAATGAGCTTAAATAGCGACACCCACTACTGATGGAACCAGGTGAAACAGGAAAGAGGATGACAAGTCCAATTCCACAAGCGGCCACCGGGGGAGCCCAGAATCAAAATTCACAACAGGACACTTTGTGAGGAGGATGAGGAGGAGTCAATGGAGGAGGAAGACATCCGTCCAGAGGAGGGAGTTACACAATTGTCCAGTAGTCAGTGTGTACAGCGAGGGTGGGGTGATGACGAGCGGGCAGAGATCACCCCTCAAGCAGGGGACAGCGTTTCTTGGCCAGTTGGCAGTCTGCAGCACATGGTTGATTACATGTTGCAGTGCCTGAGAAACGACCGCCGCATCGCCCACATTCTCAACATGTCTGATTATTGGGTGTTCACCCTCCTCGATCCTCGCTACCGGGACAATGTACAAAGCCTCATCACACCGTTGAACCGGGAGCGTAAAATGCAGGAGTACCAAGACACACTGGTGAATTCCATCATCTTCTCCAGTCCAACTGAGAGAAGTGCTGCTAGTGCTTTACAAAGCAGCTCAGTGCATCCAGGCAGTGGAGGAGACTCTGCACAAAGAGGGAGCAGAAGCAGTGCCTCTGCCCAAGGCAAGACCAGTATGGCCCAACTGTGGCACAGTTTTGTGTGCCTGCCACAAATGTCTACACCATCACAGACGGCTCCAGTCAGCAGGAGGCAACGGTTCCGTCAGATGGTGACAGACTACATGTCTTGCCCTCTTGCTGTACTCCCAGACGGCTCTTCCCCTTTCAAGTTTTGGGTCTCTAAGCTGGATACATGGCCAGAGCTAAGCCAGTATGCATTGGAGGTGCTGGCTTGTCCTGCGGCTAGTGTATTATCGGAACGCGTCTTTAGTGCTGCAGGTGGTGTACTAACTGACCGTCGCATGCGACTATCCTCCGATAACGTTGACCGGCTTACTTTCCTGAAAATGAACCAGGCCTGGATCTCGCAGGAATTTGCCACTCCTCTTCCTGATTAAATAATTGGGTGACTGTCTACAGTATCCAGGTCTCCTGTTGTGTTCATCTTTCTACCACCTGAACTGTAATTCCTGGGCTCCAACACTGCCAGTTGAGGCTCAGAAGTGCCATCTGCACAGTCAAAACATACGACCCAGTGTTATTGGGTGTCAGTAATGTCCATCTGATCCCCAGCTGTGTAGCCGGCAATGTGTCCTGCGACCGCCACGCTGACACAACAACTGAAATGTAAGGGAACCTGTTCCCCCCTATGCGTTTGTTACTGAAATAGCCACCTTGTGCAGCAGTTATGCTGCACAAGGAAAAGGTAACTATTTTTGTTTAGCTCCTTGCACACGCAGAACTTAACACTTTTAAAGTGTGTCCACTGATACCGTAAAACCATCCCAGAGGTGGGACTTTCCTTTGTATTGTGACGCAGCACACCTGTCAATCCTACCCCCTTGGCGACGTGCGCCGCCTCCTCCGCGTTGTTAAATTCTGTCCCGGAGCCAGCGCTGTTATGTTATCCCTTGGCCATGCACACTTTGCGGTGCCCATCTTCTGACATCATTTGGTGTCAGGCTGGCTGCGCCTGTGCAGCCACGCTGGACGAGATCCCGCCTCGCAGTGTCTTCTGATTTAATCACACTGCGGGCCTGGGATCCATGGACATGCGCAGTGCATATCTTCACCTCCGCCTCTCACTCATCTCCCTCCGCTTTCTTCAGACTGTGTGCCGTCAGCTGATCCCTAATAGCATGCCACGGCCGTGACGCCGCATAGTCTGAAGAAGCCGGAGGGAGGGGACTGAGAGGCAAGGATATGCACTGCGCATGGCCATGGATCCTAGGCCCGCGGTGGGATTACATTAGACGACATTGCGAGGCGGGATCTCGGCCAGCGCGGCCGCACAGGTGCAGCCAGCCTGACACCAAATGATGTCAGAAGACGGGCACCGCAAAGTGCGCCTGGCCAAGGGATAACATAACAGCACAGGCTCCGGGATGGAATCAAACAACGCTGAGGAGGCGGCGCATGGCACCAAGGGGGTAGGAATGACGGCTGGGCTGCGTCACATTACAAAGGAAAGTCCCACCTCCGGGATGGTTTTACGGTATCAGTGGACACACTTTAAAAGTGTTTAGTTCTGTGTTTGCAAGGAGCATAATGAAAAGAGCCACCTTTTCCTTTGGCATCCTTTGTGATGCAAAAGCTGGCTCTTTCAGCTACAAACGCCTTTTGGGGGGGGTTAAAGGTTCCATTTCGACTTGCTCCAATCAGGCTTCGGCCTAAACGGTGTTCCTCTGCACCTCCTGCTGTCCCTGGGCTCTAACACCGCTAGTTGGTGCCTGGAAGTGCTGTCCGCACAGTCAACAGTCGCTCCTCTGTTATTGGGGTTCAGTAACGTCAGCTGCTCCCCTGCTGTGTGTGCTGCAATACCTCCTATCTGCTCCTCCTGCTGTCCCAGGGCTCTAATACCGCTAGTTGGTGCCTGGAAGTGCTGTCCGCACAGTCAACAGTCGCTCCTCTGTTATTGGGGTTCAGTAACGTCAGCTGCTCCCCTGTTGTGTGTGCTGCAATACCTCCTATCTGCTCCTCCTGCTGTCCCTGGGCTCTAACACCGCTAGTTGGTGCCTGGAAGTGCTGTCCGCACAGTCAACAGTCGCTCCTCTGTTATTGGGGTTCAGTAACGTCAGCTGCTCCCCTGCTGTGTGTGCTGCAATACCTCCTATCTGCTCCTCCTGCTGTCCCTGGGCTCTAACACCGCTAGTTGGTGCCTGGAAGTGCTGTCCGCACAGTCAACAGTCGCTCCTCTGTTATTGGGGTTCAATAACGTCAGCTGCTCCCCTGCTGTGTGTGCTGCAATACCTCCTATCTGCTCCTCCTGCTGTCCCTGGGCTCTAACACCGCTAGTTGGTGCCTGGAAGTGCTGTCCGCACAGTCAACAGTCGCTCCTCTGTTATTGGGGTTCAGTAACATCAGCTGCTCCCCTGCTGTGTGTGCTGCAATACCTCCTATCTGCTCCTCCTGCTGTCCCTGGGCTCTAACACCACTAGTTGGTGCCTGGAAGTGCTGTCCGCACAGTCAACAGTCGCTCCTGTTATTGGGGTTCAGTAACGTCAGCTGCTCCCCTGCTGTTTGTGCTGCAATACCACCTATCTGCTCCTCCTGCTGTCCCTGGGCTCTAACACCGCCAGTTGGTGCCTGGAAGTGCTGGATGCACAGTTAACACTTGGTGCCGTGTTATTGGGGTTCAGTAACATTAGCTGCTCCCCTGCTGTTTGTGCTGCAATACCTCCTATCTGCTCCGCCTGCTGTCCCTGGGCTCCAACACCGCTAGTTGGTGCCTGGAAGTGCTGTCCGCACAGTCAACAGTCGCTCCTCTGTTATTGGGGTTCAGTAACGTCAGCTGCTCCCCTGCTGTGTGTGCTGCAATACCTCCTATCTGTTCCTCCTGCTGTCCCTGGGCTCCAACACTGCTGGTTGCTGCCCGGAAGTGCTGTTTGCACAGAGCCAAACACCTCGCCAATGTGTTAGTGGGGTTCAGTAACATCAGCTACTCCCCTGCTGTGTATTCGGCAACGTGTCATGCGACCGCCACGCTGGCACAACTCAAATTTAAGGGAACCTGCCCACCCCCACCCCCCAGGCTTTTGTTACTGAAAGAGCCACCTTGTGCAGCAGTAATGCTGCAGAAGGAAATGGTGGCTCTTTTAATTATGCTCCGTTCAAAGGCTGAACTACACACTTATGAAATGTGTCTCCTCACACCGTTTAACCATCCCGGAGGTGGGACTTTCCTTTGTAATGTGACGCAGCCCAGCCGTCATTCCTACCCCCTTGGCGCCGTGGGCCGCCTCCTCAGCGTTGTTTGATTCGGTCCCGGAGCCTGCGCTGTTATGTTATCCCTTGGCCAGGCACACTTAGCGCTGCCCGTCTTCTGACATCATTTGGTGTCAGGCTGGCTGCGTCTGTGCAGCCGCACTGGACGATATCCCGCCTCGCAGTGTCTTCTGATTTAATCACACTGCAGGCCTGGGATCCATGGGCATGCGCAGTGCATATCTTCACCTCCGCCTCTCACTCATCTCCCTCCACCTTCTTCAGACTGTGCGCCGTCAGCTGACCCCTAATAGCATGCCACGGCCGTGACACCGCACAGTCTGAAGAAGCCGGAGGGAGGGGAGTGAGAGGCGAGGATATGCACTGCGCATGGCCACGGATCCCAGGCCCGCGGTGGGATTACAATAGACGACACTGCGAGGCGGGATCTCGGCCAGCGCGGCCGCACAGGCGCAGCCAGCCTGACTCCAAATGATGTCAGAAGATGGGCAGCGCTAAGTGTGCCTGGCCAAGGGATAACATAACAGCACAGGCTCCGGGACAGAATCAAACAACGCTGAGGAGGCGGCGCACGGCGCCAAGGGGGTAGGAATGACGGCTGGGCTGCGTCACATTACAAAGGTGTGAGGGGACACATTTCATAAGTGTCTAGTTCAGCCTTTGAAAGGAGCATAATTAAAAGAGCCACCTTTTCCTTTTGCATCATTAGTGCTGTCCAAGATGGCTCTTTCTGCAACAAACGCCTGGGATGGGGGTTAAAGGTTCCCTTTCAACTTGCTCCAGTGCAGGCTTCGGCCTACACTCTGCTCCTCCTGCTGACCCCGGGCTCTAACACCGCCGGAAGTGCTAGCTGCACAGAGAAAAACACCCGCCAATGTGTCAGTGGGGTTCAGCAACGCCAGCTGTTCCCCTGCTGTGTAGCCGTCATTGTGTCCTGCAAACGCCACGCAGACACAAGAACTGAAATTGAAGGGAACCTGTCCCCCCCAGGTGTTTGTATGTATAACAGCCACCTTGTACAGCAGTAATGCTGCATTTGTACAAGGTGGCTCATTAAGTTACTCTCCTTGCACACGCCGAACGCAACACGTCTAAAATGTGTCCCCTGAGACCATTAAACCGTCCCTGAGGTGTGACTTTCCTTTGTAATGACACGCAGCGACCCCCTTGGTTGCGCAGCCCTTCTTCTGACATCATTGTTTGGCTGGGTGCGCCTCTGCGGCCTCCCTGCCCGACACAACGCCCCTCGATGTCTTATTTATTTTGACTGCGAGGGTGTGATTGACGGGCATGAGTAGTGCATATCTTCGCCTGTTGTCACTCATCTCCTTCCACCTTCTTCAGACTGTACGGCTTCATGGCCGTGGCATGCGATAAGGCATCAGCTGACGCCGCACAGTCTGAAGCAGGTGTAAATACAAGAGTGTGAGAGGCGAACATATTGACTGCGCAAGGCCATGAATCCCAGCCCCGCAGTGTGAATAAATGAGAAGACACTGCGGGGCTGGTATTCATGGGCATCGCGAACCGCACCGGCCGACATGAAATGAAGTCAGAAGACGGGCAGCGCTAACAGCGCAAGGCCAAGGGATAACACGACAGCGCAGACTCCTGTACAAATAACGACGCTCATGAGGCCGCGCCCAGCACCAAGGTGGGATTCTTGACAGCTGTGCTGCGTCTAACTAAGAAGGAAACTCCTGCCTCCAAGACAGTTTTAACTATAAAAGGGGCTAAATGTTATACCTGTTTCATTCAGCGTGTGCAAGATTCAAAACTTAAAGAGCAACCTTTCACTTGTGCAGCATTACACCTGCACAAGGTGTGGCTCTTCTTGTTTGTAACACCTGAGGGGGGGGGTTAAAGGTTACCTTTAAAATTGGTTCAAGTAGGCTTCGGCCTACACTCTGCTCCCTCTGCTCCTCCTGCAGAGCCTGAGCTCTAACACCGCCAGTTGGTGCCCGGAAGTGCTGGCTGCACAGAGAAAAACACCAGCCAATGTGTCAGTGGGGTTCAGCAACGCCAGCTGTTACCCTGCTGTGTAGCCGGCAACGTGTCCTGCAAACGCCACGCAGACACAACAGACCTAAAACTGCCTCCAGTGCAGGCTTCGGCCTACAATCTGCTCCCTCTGCTCCTCCTGCTGACCCTGGGCTCTAACACCGCCAGTTGACGCCCAGAAATGCTAGCTGCACAGAGAAAAACACCAGCCAATGTGTCAGTGGGGTTCAGCAATGCCAGCTGTTCCCCTGCTGTGTAGCCGGCATCGTGTCCTGCAAACGCCACACAGACACAAAGCTGCCGCCAGTGCAGGCTTCGGCCTACACTCTGCTCCCTCTGCTCCTCCTGCAGAGCCTGGGCTCTAACACCGCCAGTTGGTGCCCAGAAGTGCTGGCTGCACTGAGAAAAACACCAGCCAATGTGTCAGTGGGGTTCAGCAACGCCAGCTGTTCCCCTGCTGTGTAGCCGGCAACGTGTCCTGCAAACGCCACGCAGACACAACAGACCTAAAACTGGCTCCAGTGCAGGCTTCGGCCTACACTCTGCTCCCTCTGCTCCTCCTGCTGACCCTGGGCTCTAACACCGCCAGTTGGCGCCCGTAAGTGCTAGCTGCACAGAGAAAAACACCCGCCAATGTGTCAGTGGGGTTCAGCAATGGCAGCTGTTCCCCTGCTGTGTAGCCGGCATCGTGTCCTGCAAACGCCACACAGACACAAAGCTGCCGCCAGTGCAGGCTTCGGCCTACACTCTGCTCCCACTCCTCCTGCTGTCCCTGGGCTCTAACACCGTCAGTTGGTGCCCGGAAGTGCTGGCTGCACAGAGAAAAACACCCGCCAATGTGTCAGTGGGGTTCAGTAACGCCAGCTGTTCCCCTGCTGTGTAGCCAGCATCGTGTCCTGTAAACGCCACGCAGACACAAGAACTGAAATTGAAGGGAACCTGTCCCCCCCCAGGTGTTTGTATGTATAACAGCCACCTTGTACAGCAGTAATGCTGCATTTGTACAAGGTGGCTCATTAAGTTACTCTCCTTGCACACGCCGAACGCAACACGTCTAAAATGTGTCTCCTGAGACCATTAAACCGTCCCTGAGGTGTGACTTTCCTTTGTAATGACACGCAGCAGCCCCCTTGGTAGCGCTGCCTGTCTTCTGACATCATTGGTTGGCTGGCTGCGCCTCTGCGGCCGCCCTGCCCGACACAACACCCCTCGGTGTCTTATTTATTTTGACTGCAAGGGTGTGATTGAAGGGCATGAGCAGTGAATATCTTCGCCTGTCACTCATCTCCTTCCGCCTTCTTCAGACTGTATGGCTTCATGGCCGTGGCATGCAATAAGGGATCAGCTAACGCCGCACAGTTTGTAGCAGGTGTAAGGACACATGTGAGAGGCGAACATATTTACTGCGCAAGGCTGCTGTGAATTACATTCTTGGGCTCCCTCCAGTGGTTGTAAATGGCGCTTTTGTGAATTCTGCCCTTGGGCTCCCTCCGGTGGTTTTGAGTGGAACTGCTGCTCCTTGGGTTTAGCTTTAGCAGCTGCTTCCACTGATCGTCTCTCCTGGCTCTGCTATTTAGCCTGGCTCTAGTCTTCAGCCAGTGCCAGCTGTCAATGTTTCTTGGTTGGATTCAGATCTCTCTTTGGATTTCTCTGATAGCCTGCTTCAGCAAAGATAAGTGATTGCTTGTTCTTTGGTTGTCCACTTGCTGTGGACTTAATCGTTCAGCTCATGTTATGTTTTTTCTTGTCCAGCTTGTCAGTATGATATATTCAGCTTAGCTGGAAGCTCTGGGGAAGCAGATTTGCCCCTCCACACCGTGAGTCGGTGTGGAGATTATTTTTGTAAACTCTGCGTGGATTTTTTAGCTTTTAATACTGACCGCACAGTATCCTTTCCTGCTTGTCTATCTAGGTAGTTTTGGCCTCCTTTGCTAAATCCTGTTTTCATTCTGTGTATGTCATTTCCCTCTCCACTCACAGTCAATACTTGTGGGGGGCTATCTTTCCTTTGGGGATATTCTCTGAGGCAAGATAGCTTTCTGTTTCCATCTTTAGGGGTAGTTAGTTCTCAGGCTGTGACGAGGTGTCTAGGGAGTGACAGGAACATCCCACGGCTACTTCTAGTGTTGGTGTTAGGATCAGGAACTGCGGTCAGTACAGATACCACCTCCTCAGAGCTTGTCCCATGTTGCTCCTTAACCACCAGGTCATAACACAAGGCCATGAATCCCAGCCCAACAGTGTGAATTAAGGAAAAGACACTAAAGGGTTGGGATTCATGGTCAACGCGAACCGCACCGGCCGACTTGAAATGATGTCAGAAGACGGGCAGCGCTAACAGCGCATGGCCAAGGGATAACACGACAGCGCAGACTCCTGTACAGCTAATAACGACGCTCAGGAGGCTGCGCCCAGCACCAACGTGGGATTTTTGACAGCTGTGCTGCGTCTCATTAAGAAGGAAAGTCACGCCTCCAAGACAGTTTGACTGCATAAGGAGCTAAATGTTATACGTGTTTCATTCAGCGTCTTCAAGATTCAAAACTTAAAGAGCAACCTTTGACTTGTGCAGCATTACAGCTGCACAAGGTGTGGCTCTTCTAATTTGTAACACCTGAGGGTCTGTTAAAGGTTACCTTTAAAATTGGTTCAATTAGGCTTCGGCCTACACTCTGCTCCTCCCGCAGAGCCTGGGCTCTAACACCGCCAGTTGGTGCCCGGAAGTGCTGGCTGCACAGAGAAAAACACCCGCCAATGTGTCAGTGGGGTTCAGCACCGCCAGCTGTTCCCCTGCTGTGTAGCTGGCAACGTGTCCTGCAAAAGCCACGCAGACACAAAGCTGCCGCCAGTGCAGGCTTTGGCCTACACTGCGCTCCCTCTGCTCCTCCTGCTGACCCTGGGCTCTAACACCGCCAGTTGGTGCCCGGAAGTGCTGGCTGCACAGAGCAAAACACCCGCCACTCTGTCAGTGGGGTTCAGCACCGCCAGCTGTTCCCCTGCTGTGTAGCTGGCAACGTGTCCTGCAAAAGCCACGCAGACACAAAGCTGCCGCCAGTGCAGGCTTTGGCCTACACTCTGCTCCCTCTGCTCCTCCTGCTGACCCTGGGCTCTAACACCGCCAGTTGGCGCCTGGAAGTGCTAGCTGCACAGAGAAAAACACCAGCCAATGTGTCAGTGGGGTTCAGTAACGCAAGCTGTTCCCCTGCTGTGTAGCTGGCAACATGCCCTGCAAAAGCCACGCAGACACAAGAACTGAAATTGAAGGGAACCTGTCCCCCCCAGGCGTTTGTATGTATTACAGCCACCTTGTACAGCAGTCATGCTGCATTTGTACAAGGTGGCTCATTCAGTTATTTTCCTTCCACACGTCGAACTCAACACGTCTAAAATGTGTCCTCTGAGACCATTAAACCATCCCTGAGGTGTGACTTTCCTTTGTAATGACACGCAGCAGCCCCCTTGGTAGCGCTGCCTGTCTTCTGACATCATTGGTTGGCTGGCTGCTCCTCTGCGGCCCCCCTGCCTGACACAACGCCCCTCGGTGTCTTATTTATTTTGACTGCGAGGGTGTGATTGACGGGCATGAGCAGTGAATATCTTCGCCTGTTGTCACTCATCTCCTTCCGCCTTCTTCAGACTGTACGGCTTCATGGCCGTGGCATGCGATAAGGGATCAGCTGACGCCACACAGTCTGAAGCAGGTGTAAGGACACGAGTGTGAGAGGCGAACATATTGACTGCGCAAGGCCATGAATCCCAGCCCCGCAGTGTGAATTACTGAAAAGACACTGCGGGGCTGGGATTCATGGCCAAGGGATAACACGACAGCGCAGACTCCTGTACAGCAAATAACGACGCTCTGGAGGCTGCGCCCAGCACCAAGGTGGCATTTTTGACAGCTGTGCTGCGTCTCATTACGAAGGGAACTCCCGCCTCCAAGACAGTTTGACTGTATAAGGGCCTAAATGTTGTACGTGTTTCATTCAGCGTGTGCAAGGAACAAAATTAAAAGAGCAACCTTTGACTTGGGCAGCATTACTGCTGCCCAAGGTGTGGCTCTTCTAGTTTGTAACACCTGAGGGGGGGTTAAAGGTTACCTTTAAAATTGGTTCAATTAGGCTTCGGCCTACACTCTGCTCCTCCCGCAGAGCCTGGGCTCTAACACCGCCAGTTGGTGCCCGGAAGTGCTGGCTGCACAGAGAAAATCACCCGCCAATGTGTCAGTGGGGTTCAGCAACGCCAGCTGTTCCCCTGCTGTGTAGCCGGCATCGTGTCCTGCAAATGCCACGCAGACACAACAGACCTCCAAATGCCTCCAGTGCAGGCTTCAGCCTACACTCTGCTCCCCCTGCTGACCCTTTGCTCCAACCCCACTAGTTGGGGCTCTAAGAAGACAAGCTTGAATAGGTCCCCATCCTGGTTCCAGTACCGTCAGCTGGTTCCGGGCAGAGCCTTTGGCTTAGGTGCCTCCCTCTGGGTATCCGAGTTCCACCAACGTCAGGTGGTCCTTGGTAATGCTTTCAGGCACGGGTACCTCCTGCTTAGTAACCGGGTTCCAGTAACGTCAGCTGGTCCTCGGTAGTTCCATTGGCTCTTGGACCTTCGGCTACCCATCCGGGTTCCAGTACCGTCAGCTGGTTCTCGGCAGTGTCTTTTGCTCTTGTACCTTCTGCTCCCCATCCTGGTTCCAGTACCATCAGCTGGTTCCGGGCAGAGCCTTTGGCTTAGGTGCCTCCCTCTGGGTATCTGAGTTCCACCAACGTCAGGTGGTCCTTGGTAGTGCTTTCAGGCACGGGTACCTCCTGCTTAGTAACCGGGTTCCAGTAACGTCAGCTGGTCCTCGGTAGTTCCATTGGCTCTTGGACCTTCGGGTAGCCATCCAAGTTCCAGTTCCATCAGCTGTTTCTCTGCATTTTCTCAGCCTTCTTGTACCTTCTGCTACATTTCCAAGTTCAAGACCCTAAAGACGATGACCCGGAAGACCACCCCTAAGATGACGACGACACCAGAGACGACAACCACTGAGATGACGACGACCCTGGAGACGATGACCCTGAAGACCACCCCGATGACGACGACACCGGAGACGACGACCCTGGAGACGACGACGACATGGGAGACCGAGAAGCAGAAGAACAAGAGGCTGCAGAACAAAGAGCAGAAGAATATTAAGCATAACACTAAATATCAGAGCAAAAGATATTATCTAAATTATAAGCAGAAGAAGACTAAGCAGTGTATGGGGGTGAGTCCGTTCCTCCTCGTGGTGCCCCTGGATAAAGCCTGATGCTGCAGGCCAAACTGAACACGGACAAATGTAACTATTTTTTGTGACAGGCAGAACGGAAGGTGTAATCTTCAAACTTTTATAGATAACCACTACGGGAATGCCTGTCACAAATAAGAATATGATGAAGAAGTTGAATATGAAGAAGAATAATAGTTAAATAAAAAGAACAATGTAACAAAAAAAAATTATAGGTAGAAGATGAAGAAGAAGATGAATAAGGTGAAGAAGAACTTGATGTCAAAGATGCTGATGATGATGAAGAAGAAAGTGTGGGAGAAGTAAAAAAGAGAGTGAAGGGCGTGGAAGTAGTGAAACATCAATATCTGACAAAATAAAAAAAAATCTTAACATAGTCAATATCTTTGTAACTCCGAACATCTTAAAAAAAACCTAAAATTCCTGCTATTCTATTTGACTGGGCTAAACCTCTATGCCTTTAATGTCTCCACCACCTCCTCCAATACATCCTACATTATTCTTAGTTGTTTTCCTTCATGTAGAATGAACCTACAAGGAAAGAAAGGGTTTATTTTAATTCCGATATTTTTGTCCCATTGACTTGCATTGGTATCTGGTATCGGTATCGGCGAGATCCGATATTTTGCCGGTATCGGCTGATACTTTCCGATACCGATACTTTCCGATATCGGAAGGTATCGCTCAACACTAGCCATCAGTATGCAAAGAGTTGGTGATTAGCACACCAGATGGAGACATTGGCAGCACAGGTGGCCGAACTGGACGTACAGGGACCAGAGAACTCTCATGAAACACAACTGTGCCAAACAAAACATTTTACCGGATCTCCAGTCAATAATGGACTCATGAGTTCTCAGCCACAGAAGACGTAAGAGAAGTGAATGGAATAGACCAGATAGCTTGTAGAATGCGATCTTCTCTGTATGCAATGCACTTATCTGGAGCTCTGCTTGTTTAGTAATAATGGGAATGACTTCGGCTAAGGCTTTTCCTTCTATGGGTGATACCCTCAGCAGATTCTGGAGGCTTCAGATGTGTATCTGATATTGATCCAACGCAGCTTACTGCAATAAATTTCCTGCTGAACCGGAATCAAGATAAACTGTTTCAATGAACTGGATACCTCCTCTTGACACAGACACATTCATAGTCAGTGATGAACAAGTTTTACTCTCACCTAGGGAGGCTTCACCTACTGTCCCTAGGTTTTGGAGTTTTTCAGGCCTCTCAAGACAGCAACATGTGAAGTGTTCCACGCTACCACAGTCATAGCACACTCCCTTTCCACAGCAATGTTCTGGCTGCTGTTCTGCCAGCTTTACATGATCAACCTTCATGGATTCAGTGTGCATGTATGTTTTAGGAAACTGGGGAACAAGTGGTCTCTGGAAGGACTGAGCTAAACCCGATGGTTTCCTCTCATGCATCACCTCTCTGGTCCATTCTTGAAACCCGAGATTGATCTGGATTATATGGCTATAGAGATTAATTTGTCTACAGTGGCAGGGATGTCATGACCAACCTATTCATCCTTGATACTTCCGAATAAGTCCTCCAAGAAGACAGCTACCAATGCCTGATCATTGAAACCTAGTTCGAAAGACAAGGTGCGGTACTGGATGGCATACTGGCTTACTGACAGATTTTCAGTAGAGGATACAAGACCAGGATCATCGAAGAATTTTTGGAAGGCCACCAGAAAGGTCTGTAGATTCAAGGTCACAGAGTCCCCTCTTTCCTACAAGGGGTTGATCCATACTATCACTTCTCCTGCAAGATGGGACATCAGGAATCCAATTTTAGCCTGGTCAGAGGGAAACTGATGGGCCAATAGTTCATATTGCAAGGTGCACTGGCTCAGGAATCCATGGCACCCCTTAGGGTCTTAGTTGAATTGTGGTGGAGTCGACAAACGAAGATTAATTCAATTAGCATAGGTTGCAGGCTGAGTAGACTTAGCCACAGCTGCTTCAATTTGGACTGGAGTGGAAGAAGCGGCCATGGCCAGGGCATTCACTTGGGTATTCACAGTCCTCAGATATGAAAACATTTTTTCTTGCTGGTCTTGCTGACAGAACAACTCCTGGTACAACACCGATGCCTGAGGGGTTTCGGGATCAGCCAGGTCCATGGCAGGTGGAAGATGTGGTTTGTGGGCCCACTGTGCCATGGGGTCGGGCTTGCCTAGGAGGGGTGGAGCTAAGCAGCTTCCTGGTTTCCACTTGAGCTTTTAATTGTGGAGTCAGGTTTGAGCTGCAGATAGCTGCCAGGTACCACTCCTAGGCCAGAGAGGCTTTAGGTTTAGGATACGCCAATGCAGCTACAGAGTTCAGGTACCACCGGAGTGGCTTCAGAATGTAGGTACTGCAGGAATGGCTTCAGAGTTCAGGTACTGCCGGAGCGGCTTCAAAGTTCAGGTACCGCTGGAGCAGTTTTAGAATTCAGGTACTGCTGGAGTGGCTTCAAAGTTCAGGTACCGCTGGAGCAATTTCAGTGTTCAGGTACCACTGGAGCAACTTCAAGATAAAATCACACACTAAATGGGGAATACAGGAACAGGATCTCAATAATGAACTAACTTTAGTTAGATAGAATTAGGGACCTGTCAACATACAATTGCACACACACAATGTAGGGAAACTACAGGTGTTACTCAGGCACCTCCCTACTGGGGAAGGTGTCTTTTTTTGCACAAAATCCCTCCCAGCTCTTGACTGGAGGCATTTTCCAAAGTGCATGTGCTGCCACTTTAAGAACAGGGGTGTGCATTAGGTGTGCTGCTGGAAACCTATTGTCACAGGTGTGTCAGAGGCATCAAACAGTCGCTTTGCATCTGGTTGCAGATGGTCTATGCATTTGGTGTTGCAGATGTCTTAATGCTTCTGACTTTTAGACCCAGTGGCAACCTTTCTCCGGCTCTCATTGACACACCTGGACCGAGGTGTTTATAGACTCTCAGTCTGCTTCAGGGAGCCACCAGTCATATTCACATTTTCCCTTGTGAAGGCTTGGAGCTATAGCTGTTGGCTTACTTCCTCTCTGGTGCTCATGGAGGAATTTTGGTGTTACCTCTGTAGAGTCTGCTCAAGCTAAGTTTCTTCCCCCTTGGTTGCCTCCCTTTTTGTCTTTAGTGTACAGTGAGGCCTGACCATTGCTCATCCCCTTTCCCTATTCAGGGCCTAGCTCTAGGGATAAACAGGGCTTAGGTTTTCTGCTCGGCGATTGGTGTGGAACCAATATAGGGACGGAAGGATAGTGTTATGATCTGGTGGTTTAGGAGCAACATGGGACGTGCTCTGGAGGAGGTGGTACCTGTACTGACCGCAGTTCCTGAGCTTAACACAACACTAGAAGTAGCCGTGGGATGTTCCTGTCACTCCCTAGACACCTCGTCACAGCCGGAGGACTAACCACCCCTAAAGATAGAAACAGGAAAGCTATCTTGCCTCAGAGAAAATCCCTAAAGGATAGGACAGCCCCCCACAAATATTGACTGTGAGTGGAGAGGGAAATGACATACGCAGAATGAAACCAGGATGTAGCAAAGGAGGCCAGTCTAACTAGATAAATAGAACAGGAAAGAATACTGTGGGGTCAGTATTAAAAACTAGAAAAATCCACCACAGAGTTTACAAAAATCTCCACACCTGACTAAAGGTGTGGAGGGTAAATCTGCTTCCCAGAGCTTCCAGCTTAATTGAATAAATCCATACTGACAAGCTGGACTAGAAAAAACATAGAAAGTGCAGAAAGATTAAGTCCACAACAAGTGGACTGCAAAAGAACAAAGCAAGGACTTATCTTTGCTGAACTGGTCAGAATATCAGGGAAATCCAAGCAGAGATGTGAATCCAACCAGGAACCACTGACAACTGGCACAGGCTGAAGAAAAGAACCAGGCTAAATAGTCGAGCCAGAAAGACAATCAGTGGAAGCAGCTGCTGACTACTAAATCCAAGGAGCAGCAGTACCACTTAAAACCACCGGAGGGAGCCCAAGAGCAGAACTCGCAAAAATGCCACTTACAACCACCAGAGGGAGCCCAAGAGCGGAATTCACAACAGGATAGGCAGGGTGCTATTAGATCTGCCTAGGGGTCTCCACTCCCCTTTTCCCTAGTGTAAGGCAGCATGCACAAGAGACAGGGAGGAGGAAGTAGGAAGTGACGATGTCACCGTGGCAGTGAATATGTCGGCGTACCTGCCAGGAGGAGGTGACGGGACCACACAGGGATGTCAACATAGCGCTACAACAATATTCATAGTAGCCCCAAAAGATAATAGTCTAAATCTTCACTATGCAGTACATATTTTTCATCAGTATACAGTTGTATGAAGAAAAAATAAGTCTATCACTCTTGCCAATAGAGATAGAGTTGCAGCATCGCTATTGGCCAAATATAATTTAAAATATATTTTCTGGAAATGTATCACAAATGTGGCGCCCCTAGGGGTATTTGCCACAAAAACAGTTACTGACACTAAATACAAATTCTAAAATAGCAAGACTGCACTACCACCTCCGGTCAGAAGGGGAGCTCCAGGTACTCCCCTTTATCCATTCTGGTCGGAGAAAGAGAACAGGCAGTTGGGCTAAGGAGCTAGGAGTGAGAGGTCATACAGCTGAATTTCTAACAACCCTATGACGGTTGATAAGTCCAAAATCATCGGCCCGAGGAAAAGGAGAATAGAGAAAAGGGACATTGTGAGAACCGGGTAGCATTAATCCTTACCCAGAATAGGCGCAGAGATGAATACCGGATCCATGGCTATATTCATTATATATAATACAGCAACCGGAAGGACGTGAGGTGATATCAGCTTCACTAGGGTCAGACGCAGCAACAGACACAGAGTTCAACGGTAATCCCAGAGGGAGTAAACCGACAAAAAGGACTCAGGTTGTCCGTCGAACCAGAACCCGGAAGGGACAGATTGGGTCGGCAGCCAGTTCACATACAGCAGCAGGGCCATACAGAAACTGCGCATAATAAGAGATGGAAATCCTGACAGGGTCAAAGTAATTCAGAGTTCTTATACAGACTCCGGTGACAGTATTGGTTGCAAATCCCTTTATGTTGAAGTAAACTGGTTAAACGTTTAAGCACCTCAGTCTTTCATTTGGACAATAGCCATCTATCCAGGATCGGGATCATCACCGCTGGGAGGACCTGCTGCCGATCAAGTAAGTGCCTGTTCCTTCACGATATCCCTTACACTGTGCATTGCCTGAGACCACAGCACCGGGTCAAGCCACTCGTGACATCCCCCTCATCACCACATCACTGAGACTGGTTGCTGAATTTCTTTTCTTTTCTGCTTTTTTACAGATGTATTTTGATCAGCATTTATTTATGATTAATATTCTACGCAAAAAAAAAACAGAACTAGAACACAAAACACATAAAATGTATTGTCAGAGGATTTGCACTTCTTTTTTGTTTTATATTTACTCCTGAATTTAATTTATAATGTAAAATAATGATCTAAATACCTTCAAGTGAAAGTCGTGGCATTACTAAAATCATCAGGGAATTTCAAGGGAGGTTCACTTGTGACAAATGTGTTGCAGTAATTTCATTTGTCTCATTTGTCTGAGTGGATTAGCTGAAAAAAAAAAAAAGACAACTAAGTAAGGGCTGTCCCACACGTCCAGATAATTCCGGTACCGGAAACAATCGGTACCGAAATGATCCATGTCCGTGTGCCCGTGAGCTCACGCAGGCCATACGTGCGGCACACGTGTGCCGCCTGTGTGCCGAGTGGGTACCACATGGAGCGTGTGGTACCCATGCGTGTGGTACACAGCATCGTGCTGAAGCCGCGATTCATATCTTCTGTGCAGCAGCGTTTGCTGCATAGAAGATATGAATAATAGTGTTTCAAAGAAAGATCTATGTGTCCGCCGCCCTCCCACCCCCTGTGCGCCCCCCCGCTGTTCTGAAAATACTCACCCGCGTCCCTCGTTGGCTGTCGATGCTTCCTGTGCTGGCCGCCCCTTCTACTGTATGCGGTCACGTGGGGCCGCTCATTTACAGTCATGAATAGGCGGCTCCTCCACTATGGGAGGTGGAGCCACATATTCATGACTCTAATCGTCGGCCCCACGTGACCGCATACAGTAGAAGGGGCGGCCAGCACAGAACACAGCGAGGGAAGCGGGTGAGTATTTTCAGAACAGCGGGGGGGCGCACAGGGGGTGGGAGGGCGGCGGACACATAGATCTTTATTTTAAACACTATTATTCATATTTTCTCTGCAGCAAACGCTGCTGCAGGGAACATATGAATCGCGGATTCAGCACCAGTGGGGGGGACAGCGCTTACTGTAGCGCTGTCTCCTGCACGCCACAGGGACTGCACACGGAGAAGGTCCGTGTGTGGTCCGTGTTTTACACGGACCCATTGACTTTAATGGGTCCGTGTAATATGTGCGCTCCCACGAACACTGACATGTCTACTTGTTTGGCACACGGAGACACGGTCCGCAAAAAATCAATGACATCTGCACAGATGCATTGATTTTTATGGGTCTACGTGTGTCAGTGTCTCCGGTATGTGAGGAAACTGTCACCTCACGTACCGGAGCCACTGACGTGTGAAACCGGCCTTAGACGTTTTAAGACAGTATAGGACTCATTGGAAGGTGCCAGTGACAATCCCCGTTTTCCTCCTGCATTGGTGCATTCATCTAAATGGGGCATGTAGAAATCCACATTCCGCACAAGCAGCCACATTTAAATAGAAATATCTGCAGCAATATGGAGTGTAAGTATGTACCCTTAGGGTATGTACACACACTGCGGATTACTCTGCGGTTTTTCCGGACTGATTTTGGTAAATCCGCAGGTAATCCACACTGCGGATTTACTGCGCAATTACCATGGATTTACCGTGTTTTTTTTGCGGATTTCACCTGCGGTTTTACACCTGCGGATTCCTATTATGGAGCAGGTGTAAACAGCTGCAGAATCCGCACAAAGAATTGACATGCTGCGGGAAAAAACAACGCAGCGTTTCCGCACTGTTTTTTCCGCAGCATGTGCACTGCAGATTTTGTTTTCCATAGGTTTACACGGTACTGTAAACGCATGGAAAACTGCAGCGGCCAATCCGCTACGAATCCGCAGCAAAATCCGCAGCATGTGCACATACTCTTACTGCGGATTTACCACAATTTTTTTGCGGATTTTGTGCGGATTCCATCTGCGGTTTTACACCTGCGGATTCCTATTATGGAGCAGGTGTAAACCGCTGTGGAATCTGCACAAAGAATTGACATGCTGCGGAATAAACAACGCTATGTTTCCGTGTGTTTTTTTCCGCAGCATGTGCACTGCGGATTTCGTGCTCCATAGGTTTGCATGGTACTGTAAACACAGGGAAAACTGCTGCGAATCCACAGCAGCCAATCCACTGCGGATCCACAGCAAAATCTGCAACGTGTGCACATACCCTAATAGGATGTCCTGTGGTTGTAAGTGATAATCCTCGAGTTCAGAATCGGAAGTGTTTTCTAATTGAAGGGTGGCTTTCTGGAACATCCAAACTATTTGGCCCCAATTCATCATTTGTGTTTTTTAAGTTTACTTTTCTTTTTTTGACTTGTTTTCGCTTACTTTTATTTTCACAAAATTCATCAAAACTGCACATGCAATTCATGAATTTCGCTTAAAGTCCAAAATTATCTTGTTTTTTCTTCCTTAATCAGTTTTGCAACTTTTTAGCACAAAAAGTTATACATTTTGCAAAATGTCTCAAAAATTTAACTTTTTAAGAGGCGTACATGAAATTACTTCAGCTACATGATAGGGTCACACAACTGATTTTCTCTCATTCGAGAAAATGTGTCCTATTTTGCTAACCACACTATGATCAAACTCTAATTTGCTTTTTTTTTTTTTACATTGACTTGACTTGCATGGCTGAGTGTGATCCAATTTATGGATGCAAATCATGCATGTTGTGATTTTTTCCTTGAACAGACTCGCTCCAATGAAAAAATTGGTTATGAGCACGGCCTAATAAAAATAACATTAGTCCTAGTGCAATCCGATGTTTTGTCAGATTGCACTCGACCAAAAATACTGTCTTCTGCATGAGCCCATATACAAGTCAATCAGCGTTTTTTTGATAGCGTAATCATTCAGGTCAACCAGTGAAGTTGAAGGAGCACAGAACGATCATTTAGGCTACTTTCACACTAGCGTCGGGAACAACCCGTCGCTGCGCGTCGGGCCGACGTTCCCGACGCTAGTGTGGTCTCCGCCGCACAACGGGGGCAGCGGATGCATATTTTCCACGCATCCGCTGCCCCATTGTGAGGTGCGGGGATGTGCGGGGAGGTGGGGGCGGAGTTCCGACTGCGCATGCGCAGTCGGAAAAAGCGGACCGTCGGGAGCAAAAAACGTTACATGTAGCGTTTTGTTTTCCCGACGGACCGCTACCATACGCCCAAACGCCGCCAAACGCATTCACCGTTTGGAAATGCGTCGCAAATGCGTCGCAAATGCGTCGCTAATGTTACTCTATGACGAAACAACGTATCCAGCAAAAACTTTTGCTGGATGCGGCGTTTCGCAAAAACGACGCATTTGCGACGTATTGCAGTTAACGCTAGTGTGAAAGTAGCCTAATACGATGACTCTGTGCATAACAAACTCCTATTTACCAGGAAAGCTAAAGTAAACTAAAGCAATGTGGAAGGATAAAAATAACATTTAACGTTTTTTCACAAACATTTTACTTTGGCTTGAAATTTGATATTTTCACAAGGGTAACATGAGAAAATGTTTAATTCTCAGAAAGGAAGAAGTGATATTTTGGAAAGCAGATTTTGATGGAATGATCTGCGAGCGTCATGTGGCATTTGGAGAGCCCCTGATGTGCCTAAACAGTGAAAAAGCCCAACACATAAACCCATTTTGTAAACTACACCCTGCAAGGAGTTTATCCAGGGGTATAGTGAGCATTTTGAACAAACAGGCACTACACAAAATTTGATAATATTAGGTTGTCATATTGAAAATGTTCATTTTTTTTCACCAAAATTTTGTTTTAGTTAGAAATGTATAATTTTCACAATGGATAATAGGAGAAAATGGACCCATAATTTGTTGCATAATTTGTTTTGAATGTGACTGTACCCCTTATGTGGTCAAAAAATAGGGCTGGGAAAGGAAAGAGCACTATTTGCCTGGGATAGATTGTAAATGCCATGTCGCATTTGAAGAGCCCCACAACATGTGAAAACAGCAGAAACCCCCCACAAGTGACCCCCTTTTGGAAAATAGATCCCTCAAGGAATTCATCTAGGGGTGTATGAGTATTTTGAAGCCATAGGGGCCTCACAGAATTTTATTACATCGAGACATAAAAATATGACATTTTAGTGGTAAAAAAGTAATTTGGGTATTTGCTGCAAATTTGTCAAGTACACAAGGGTTAATAGGTGAAACTAGGCCAACAGAATTTATTGTGCAATTTCTCCCAAATGCGTTGCTGCCCCATATGTTGTCAGAAATTACTGTTAGGCCACATATCTTAGCTAAGAAGGAATGAGCGCTATTTGGCTTTTGGAGCACAGGTTTTGCTGTACAGCAGTGCATGAGAGCAGTCAGGCTGGAGTCACACTCAGCGTAAGACAATACGGTCCGTTTTTTACGGCCGCAATACGCAGAAATGTTCCCAAAATAGTGATCCGTAGGCAGGGTGTGTCAGCGTATTTTGCGCATGGCATCCTCCATATGTAATCCGTATGGCATCCGTACTGCGATATTTTCTCGCAGGCTTGCAAAACCGACATCTAATGGATTTATGTGCTTAAATGTTTGGGAAAACATATATCCAGTATATATATATATATATATATATATATATATATATATATATGTCATTGAGACACATATATATATATATATATTCTGTATTTATGTTTAATTCAGCGCGAGATATGTGAAAAGCCGGTAATTCAATTGCCGGCTTCTCATTTCTCCTTCACAAACCCGACAGGATATGAGACATGGTTTACATACAGTAAACCATCTCATATCCCTTTTTTTTTGCATATTCCACACTACTAATGTTCGTAGTGTGTATGTGCAAAATTTGGGTGCTGTAGCTTGTAAAATAAAGGGTTAAATGGCGGAAAAAATTGGCGTGGGCTCCCGCGCAATTTTCTCTGCCAGAGTGGTAAAGCCAGTGACTGAGGGCAGATATTAATAGCCTAGAGAGGGTCCATGGTTATTGGCCCCCCCTGGCTACAAACATCTGCCCCCAGCCACCCCAGAAAAGGCACATCTGGAAGATGCGCCTATTCTGGCACTTGGCCACTCTTTTCCACTCCCGTGTAGCGGTGGGATATGGGGTAATGAAGGGTTAATGTCACCTTGCTATTATAAGGTGACATTAAGCCAGATTAATAATGGAGAGGCGTCAATTATGACACCTATCCATTATTAATCCAATAGTACGAAATGGTTAATAAAACACACACACATTATTAAAAAGTATTTTTAATTAAATAAAGACACAGGGTGTTGTAATATTTTATTAGACTCTTAATCCACCTGAAGACCCTCGTTCTGTAACAAAGGAAAAATAAACAAACAACAACATCTCATACCTTCCGTTGCTCAGGTCAAGTCCCACGAAGTAAATCCATCTGAAGGGGTTAAATCATTTTACAGCCAGGAGCTCTGCTAAAGCAGTGCTTGTGCCTGTAAAAACCCCGAGAATGAATGGATTGCAGGGGAATGACATGTAGTTACCTTGAGTCGCAGTGATGCGCCCCCTGCTGGATGTCCTCATATGAACTCGAGCGTGGGAAAAATTCCAAGGCTCCAGTTCATGAGGACATCCAGCAGAGGGCACATCACCGCAACTCAAGGTAACTACAGGTCACCCTGCTTTCCATTCTTTCCCCGGGTTTTTACAGGCAGAAGCAGCTGCATTAACAGGCTTCTGCTTGTAAAATTAGTTAAACCTTTCAGATGGATTTACAACGTGGGACAGAACGATGGAAGGTATGGAATATTGTTGTTTGTTTTTTTGAAACTTTGTTTCAGGTGACAAGGGTCTTCAGGTGGATTAAGAGTCTAATAAAATATTACAACACCCTGTGTCTTTGTTTAATTAAAATACTTTTTAAAAATGTGTGTGTGTTTTATTAACCATTTCGTACTATTGGATTAATAATGGATAGGTGTCATAATTGACACCTCTCCATTATTAATCTGGCTTAATGTCACCTTACAATAGCAAGGTGACATTAACCCTTCATTACCCATATCCCACCGCTACACGGGAGTGGGAAGAGAGTGGCCAAGTGCCGGAATAGGCGCATCTTCCAGATGTGCCTTTTCTGGGGTGGCTGGGGCAGATGTTTGTAGCCAGGGGGGCCAATAACCATGGACCCTCTCTAGGCTAATAATATCTGCCCTCAGTCACTGGCTTTACCACTCTGGCGGAGAAAATTGCGCGGGAGCCCACGCCAATTTTTTCCACCATTTAACCCTTTATTTTACAAGCTACAGCACCCAAATTTTGCACATACACACTACTAACATTAGTAGTGTGGAATATGCAAAAAAAAAGAGATATGAGATGGTTTACTGTATGTAAACCATGTCTCATATCATGTCGGGTTTCGGAAGGAGAATTGAAAAGCCGGCAATTGAATTACCGGCTTTTCACATATCTCGCGCTGAATTAAATATAAATACAGTATATATATATATATATATGTGTGTGTCTCAATGACATATACATATATACATACTATATATATGTTTTAACGAACATTTAAGCACATAAATCCATTAGATGTCGGTTTTGCAAGCCTGCGAGAAAATATTGCAGTACGGATGCCATACGGATGTCACAAGGATCATTTGATGCGAGGAAATCGCATCCTCGCACTGCACATGGTTCACTGTTTTGGAAACATTTGTGCGATTCTCGTCCGTGAAAAAAACAACCTTTTTTTATACGTTGTGTGTGTCCCCGGCCTAAAGCTGGATCTCACAGGCCACCGTACCCTGAGGTCACCAAATGACCTCAGGTTACCATGATAAGCATTGGGACCCGCGATTCTCTTTGCGGGGGGTCTGATGGTTACTAAGGGGTCTTGCGACCCACTTGTAACAACTTAAATATCACTGTCATAATTGACAGTGATATTTAAGGTGTTAATCTGCCCTAATCAGTGGCAAAACCAGCTGAGGCCAATACTGCATGGTGTCAGCTATCATGCATTTCCATATTCCCCATCACCGATTTAAAACGGCGATGAGGGAATAAGTACCCATAACGACCATGCGTATCGGTGGTCGTTAAGGAGTTAATGTAGTATATTCTTTGTAGGGAAAAAAAGAAACATAATTCATTGTGAAATCAAATAATAGTTGCAAGGTGCAAAATGCAGTTTTTTCACTCTACTTGCAATGATCATTACATAGTGAAGAACATCATTTCCCTCACCAGAAAATGCGATTGCCATTTATCCTGCAGCTGTCAAACTATGCAAGAAATATAACTAGATTATTCATTAACTGCAACATGTAATTAAGTGATATAATTGACATATAAAAGTGTCATAAATGGGCAATTGCTATGAAAAAACACACTTTACAAATGTATTCTGCAATCAGCAAGGGTGAAGTGAATCATGACTTAGTTTGGCGTTGAAAGGGACTTCCTGCAGAACATTTCCTCTCCCCACCAGAGCTATTAATCAGAACATTTCTAATCATAATTCACAACCGCTCAATGCTATTTTAAGGATTATAGAAAATAATCACAAGGTCTATGCCACATTAGAATGCATTTTTAGTAATGATTTTTCAATCTTTTTATTTTATATCCTATGTAGAAAGAACAGATTTCCTTCACACTCACCTTTGTATCGCTCATATAATATAAATTAGAAATCCACATTGCATTTCATATGAGGGCATAGGATGATTTTTTATGCGGAATCCATATTAAATCCAACATAAAAAAGTATGCCAAATTCAATCAATGCCATATTAGAGTTATGCATCTAGGAGTTAATTCTCAGCAAGGCCTCATTTATATATCAGTGATTTTTCTGGTACACAAAAAGGACCAATTTTTAAGGGTGTTCTGGATTCGATTTTCATAAGTGCTTTTTCAGTTTTATCATCAGAGGTTCATCAGATTTTTTCTTATTCAAAAAAATGAATAAAAATGAAAGTTTCTCAAGATTCTCAGATCAAACAATCTTGGAAAAATGGACATAACAACAATGCAACTAATGCTGATCCGATTTTCTCGGATGCGGAGAAGAAAAAATGGTCATGTGCACGAGTCCCAAGATGACATTACATCTCAATATGAATTTTTCACTGTCTCGGACATATGAATGGGTATGTTTAATCCTTTAAAGTAATATTTAGTGAACAGATATCAGAAAACCGATGCTGATATTGAAACAAGTTGTGTGAAGCTGGCTACAGACATTTTTCAGCACAGAGCACCGTTATATCGATCTTATTGTTGTGTTTATTCGAGATTTGCTTGCCTACAAGTTTAAGAGCTCTATTGTCACCTGGAAAGTGTTCAGCTTTAGGAATCAATGTTTCCATTCAGTGACAGTAAGCAAGTAAGGAAGACCTGTGGGCTGGATTTCATGTATACATAAGGCCTACATTAGCATTTCTGTCCTGCATCTGGTGGGGGCATGTGCATCTTTGTTTCTATCTTTGTTCCTATCTGTAGGGGGCATCCCTAATACACAGCCCTGCAGATAGCCTGGAGACTCAGCTTCTGGAACATTCTTCATTCTGTGATCTAAAAGTAAATGTTTAAGAGGAATAGTGTGAACACTTCTGCCCATCCAGGAGGCTGATCCCAGGAGAGGGAGAACAATAAGCCACATGTTTAGTGAGGCAGTTGGTACAGTGACGCTGAGGGGCGAGGATCTGTTGGTTAGGTCCTGATTCCCCTGTATGAATGGCCTATGGAGACTGGAGATGGGTTGCCAGCTGAAGCTTGATACACGTGCTACGGTCATGATATATATCATCTGGATTTGAGGAACTAACTTAAGGATTGTTGTTGCCAGCTGGAGCGGGAGACATGTGCTATGGTCATGGTATGAAGTATGGACTGTGGCTACAGACTAAATTGGAGGGAGATGCAAAAGCTGTGGGCCAACTAAAAGTTGGAAGACAGTGAGTATCACCTGGTATGGGGGTAGTGAACTGTTGGCCCCAGGATGGGATCTTGTGGACTGGGGACACTGCATTGTGATCATCTACCCAGAATTACTGTAGGACCGTGGCTGTAAAGAATAAATATAGTTGCATTGTTAATCCTGCCTAGGTGATTATTACAACCCACAACCTCAGACCTTCACAGAAGTGATCACATGATCGTTTGGTGTTTGCTAGCATAGAATTAAGTCTTGGCAACCCACTAAAGGTCTGCCAATAAATTGTAAAACAGCAAGCTGTTATTCCTGTATCTTGAGCTATTATGAATATGAATGCCTCAATTACAGTGAGAAACTGAACAATAAAAACATAAGATGTTCCCCCCGAGATCTATTATGACCTCTTGGCAGCAAAATTGAAGGTCGTGTGTTTTCAAGGGGTATTTAAATTACTTTAATATGTGGCTGCATTTCTGTCATTTGTGTCAAAATGATCAAAGTGTCATACAAAGTTTGATAAATTTGACACATCTTAAGGTTTCTGTCTAGAAATGTTGCTCTGCTTTTTATCACCATAGTGCAGTGAGCTTGCAATCTTTGTATTTTATTTAACGTTACAAATCTTTAACAAGTTTCTACCCTAATTTCCAGTCACAATGTTTTGCATAGAAATAATGTGTGACAAAATGTAACTTTTTCACAACAAAAGCCTTTAAATATGTCAGCAATTATGTAAAAAAATTGTGTAAATGTAAAACATAAGAAAAAAGGGAAATACAAATTTAATAAAAAGTTATCCTTCACAAAAAATAGTAAAACATTTCATTATTAGGATTAAACATATTTTATTGCCCATAAATCCATTACAAAAACACAAAAAACTGGTATTTACAGAGCCTGAGTATTCATGTAGTACTGCACTCTGCTACCATGTGCTTTTCAGGATGCAAGCCACATATTCCACTTGGCTATGTTACAACCAGGTGTCAGTTTATCTTCTCAGCTACTCATGAGTGCTATGAAGCAACCAACTACTACTAGCTGAGTCAAGCTATTCCTGGTGCTGTCGGCACATTTAACTATGCTTTCAAGCTACCTTGTAATCAACTTGTCTCTGCCCTTTCTGGTGCTAGTCATACACTCCACTCTGCTGCATTATGGTACCAGATAAATAATTTGTCTCTGCTATTCAATGTTCTATCCATGCGCTCAGTGCATCATGATGTGTTCAAACAATTAAAATGGAGCTTCACAATTGCTTGGTTTCCATCTTTATCCAACCTTATATGACTCTATGAAACCAGAGCTGTCAATCAAAGAAATGTATGTGTGTGTAGGGGGAGGGTGTGGAGATAGAGGAAAAATAAGCAGGTGGTAAGGTCGACTTACCGTATTTTATTACTATAAGACACACCAGACCATAAAACACACCCCAAATTTTCAGAAGGAAAATAGGAGAAAAAAATAATGTGTCAAATGGGGGTCCGTCTTACAGTCCGAATTCAGCTTACCAGGGAAGGGATCAGAACAGGTGGAGGAGTGGTCACAGGGGTCATTGGTAGTCCAGGTTGGTGTGGTAGCCTCCGGGAAATCCTATCCCAGGTTGGTATGGTGGCAGTGCTCTCTTTTGCGGCGGTGCTCTGTTGGATGGCTGTGTTCTGGGGGGTGGCTGTGCTCTGTGGGGTGGCTGGGCTCTGGGAGGTGGCGGGATGGCAGCACTCTGTGGGACGGAAGTGCTCTGTGGTGTGGTGGTGGGGCTCTGTGGGGTGGCTGGGCTCTGTGGGGTGGTGGGGCTCTGTGGTATGGTGGGGCAGCCATGCTCTGTGGGACAGCAGTACTCTGTGGTGTGCTGGTGGCGGGGCTCTGTGGTGGTGGCAGGGCTCCACCAGCATTTTGTCAAAGCCCAGAAGCCCCCGCAGCTCTGTTGCTGTGATGCGGTGGCTTCAGGAAAATGCCACAATGAGATCTCATCCCAAGATCTCAGGAGAGATCTGAATCTGAGTATGCGCTGCCCCTGGCTGCTATTTTGCTGGAGACCACCGCACCACATCGCAGCAACGGAGCTGTAGAGGTTTTCAGGCTTTGATGAAATGCCGTTGGAGCATGCAGCAGTTAATTTGATGGATGGGCATGGTGACATCCTGTGCCTCCCAACTCTTCAACTCCACCTATTTCAGCAGAACTTCTTCAAGCTGGCGTGAACATTGCAAAAGTTACAAAATGTTTTCTCACCTCTGTGTTGTGAAAATAAAACTTGCGACTTTTAAAGCTCTTTTTGTGTATAGTCTATATTTTATGTTTTTGCCTTTTTGTGCTCACCATTGTGAATGGGTTTTGGGGCTTCCAGATGTTTTTGGCTAATTTATAAATTACGACTTTTTTGAAAGTTGATACATTTTTCTAAAAAAACCTGTTTTTTCCCTGGATTAATTTTATGTACAACTTAATTTTAATGCTAAAAATAATTTTACATTTTAAGTGAAACATGCTGTAAAACTTGCAGAAAAAGTAAGAGACAAAAATAAGCAACATTTTTGTTAGTGCTTCAAATTCATGACCAATGTGTGCCATTTTTAAATAGTTTGGGACAAAAATGTTAACGAGCACAGCAAGACAAGAAAATAAAGCCTGCGTATGATGAATTGGACCCTAAAAGGAGTTGTCTGGTTGAGCAAGGCCATGCCCACTTCTGGTTGGGAGTATGCATATTGCGTACATCATCGCAATTCCCATCTCAGAAACTGGCGAATCCTCGCAGCACACAATATGTGCACTGGGGGGTTCATAGATCTGCACTCATACAGAGTGACTGTAGAATTATCTTTTTAGACCGGACAAATCTTTTAAAGTATCTGGTAAGGGGATACTTGGAGCACTTTTTATTAATAAAAAGCATATGCTTCAATATCTGGAGAAATGGAAATTCATTAAATCCTTTCTTTCTGTTATTCCAGTGATTACATTATTATTATTTTATTATTATTTATTTATGTAGCACCATTAATTCCATGGTGCTGTACATGAGAAAGGGTTACATCAAAATACAAATATCACTTACAGTAAACTAAACTAACAATGACAGACTGATACAGAGGGAAGAGGACCCTGCCCTTGCAGGCTTATATTCTACAGGATTATGGGGAACGAGACAGTAGGTCGAGGGTTGCAGTAGCTCCGATGGTGTTGAGGTGGCCGTGTGGTCATTACAGGCTGTAAGCTTCTTTGAAGAGGTGGGCTTTCAGGTTTCTTTTGAAGGATCCACATGTGGTGGATAACCAGATGTGTTGGGGCACAGAATTCCAGAGGATGGGGGATATTTCGGAGAAGTCTTGGAGGCGATTGGGTGAGGAGCGAATAAGCGTGGAAGAGAGAAGGAGATCTTGGGTGGACCGGAGATTACGTGAGGGAAGATATTGAGAGATTAGTTTGGAAATATATGGAGGAGAAAGGTTAGGGATGGATGACATTTTGAGGCATCCTTTTTTATTTTGCAGCTGAGAAGTCAAATGAGGCACAACATGCATCTATAAATGAAAAATTAGATATATAATTGGATAAACACTCATAATCGCAACATTTCTTTTCTTTCTTGCCCATCACTGACCAGTATACATTTTTTTTTCATAAGCATTGAACCGCAAAAACCCATCATTAGTTTATAAGACAAGTCACTGGAAAAGATAAAGTGAATTTCTAAAAACATTGGCTTGGGAAATTACAATTTGTTTATTAAATCCTTTGAAAAGAAAACATTTTTTATGGATTTATAAAGTGACGGTATGGTGTGTGAACTTCACGGTTATAGTCATGAAAAAAAATCAAATCACTTAGTATTTAATATGTCAAATATTAATGAATGAAACAAAGAAAATAGAGTGCACTTAACAGGTTTTGTATTTGCTATAACATTTTTCACAAACAATAACGTAAAAAATGTCAACAACATGATTACCGTAAATGAACTGAGACAAACTTTTTGCTATATTCATGAGAAGTAAAAAATTTAAAAGCAGGTAACTTTTAAAAAACTACTATTGACAGAAATTTCATAAAACAATTAACTATAGTAACAATATTCATTACATTTATAAGGAAACACAACAGGAAAAAAACATAAACTGTTTAATGCCTGGAACAGAGATTATGGAGGTCCTTGATGTTGGTATTGTCTGTATGATTTTCTTTTAATTCTCATGTCATGTTCCCCCATGAGTAAAGCATAACACACTATATCAGTTTTGCCAAGAATGTTCCCTTAGCCTGAAGACAGTTTTGCCTCATACATGGATGGTTCTTGGTCATGTGCTTTAAACCAGCACAATTGCATATGTACATCAAAGAAATTTAACTCCTTTTCATAGTTCCATATTTTCATATTTTTAAGGTTGAAAGAAGACCCAAGTTCCCTGAGTTCAACCTATAATGTGACATGTGGCCTAGAAGAAGTCAAAAACCCCATAAGGCAGATGCTAATTCTTCCATATTAGGAACACAATCCTACCCAACTCCACATAAGGCAATCAGACTTGTTCCATGGATCAACATCCCATAGTAGATTCTGGTACCTATAGCCTGTATTATTATATTTTTCAAGAAAAACATCTGGGCCTTTATTGAACTTTTTTTTTTAAAGGAAAGACTCCATGTACGAACGTTTTTTAAGGGATAGTTTTAACCAATGTATTACCATTTAGTAAAGTGTATTAAAAAGAGAGTGTGCAATTCTGAACCTTTTGGTACCCCACTGTGTTAACTGTGACTCTATCAAAGTGTGTTCAATTAACAAAACCATCCTCTGTTGTTTCCTATAGTTGAGCCACTTTTTATACAAATTACACATATTTCCCATTTTGACATTGTTTCCAACTTATGTCCCAGTCTTCTATGTGGCACTGCAACAGACACCTTTGAAAAATCTAGATAGAAAACATCCAGAGTCTTACCTTGGTCCAGTCTGGACGTTAACTCCTCTTAGAAGCTTATTATAATTTGACAGGACAGATCTCTCATAAACAATGTTAATGCTGGGTTATGAGGTTATTTTTAGCGAGATACTTCAGGATAGCATCTCTTAGAAAACCATCAGATATTTTGTCCACAATACTGGTTTAACTTTACTGGCCTATAGTTTCCAGCCTCAGTTTTATTACGTCACGGCTTGTGATTGGTTGCGTGCCGCCCATGTGACCGCGACGCGACCAATCACAGCAAGCTGTGACGTAATTTCAGGTCCTGTATGCCTAATTCTGCATTCAGGACCTGAAATTACGTCACGGCTTGCTGTGATTGGTCGCGTCACGGTCACATGGGCGGCACGCAACCAATCACAAGCCGTGACGTAATTTTAAAATGCGCGCATTTCCTGCCTCCCGTGACGTCACGGCTTGTGATTGGTCGTGTCGCCCATGTGACCGCGACGCGACCAATCACAAGCCGGAACGTAATTTTAAAATCCTGAATGCCTAGAATTAGGCATTCAGGACCTGAAAATTACGTCACGGCTTGCTGTGATTGGTCGCGTCGCGGCCACATGGGCGGCACGCGACCAATCACAAGCCGTGACGTCACAGAAGGAAGTAAACGCGCGCATTTTAAGCAAAGAACGCTGCCGGTTCCCTCGGTAAGGTGCAGGCTGCGTCGGAGAGGTGAGTATAGCAATATTTTTTATTTTAATTCTTTATTTTACACATTAATATGGATCCCAGGGCCTGAAGGAGAGTTTCCTCTCCTTCAGACCCTGGGAACCATCAGGGATACCGTCCGATACTTGAGTCCCATTGACTTGTATTGGTATCGGGTATCGGTATCGGATTAGATCCGATACTTTGCCGGTATCGGCCGATACTTTCCGATACCGATACTTTCAAGTATCGGATGGTATCGCTCAACACTACTCGTCACTACCCACTTGCTTTAGTTCTCTAACCTGTCTTTCTTTGTCATCTATTGTGTCCCTAACAGCTAAAGTGGGTGAAATATGTATTGAACACATCAACAATTTTCTAAGTAAATATATATATATATATATATATATATATATATATATATATATATAAAAAGGTGCTATTGACATGAAATTCTCACCAGATGTCAGTATTGTCATTATTATTATTATTATTATTATTATTATTATTATTATGGGCCTTCAGCTCGATCTTGAGTTCTGGCAACTTTATGGATGAATGCTTTGTAGGAAAATCGATCTTGTACAAGCTTAGATAGGTACACCAGGGTCTTCTTCACCATTATCTTGATTGTATCAAGCCATCTGGTTGCTGATCTTGGCAATCTTTGTTTTTATTGATATGTCTGGATTGATTTGTTGCAAAATTGATTTGCTTGTTCTTCTTGCCATCCATGTTATTGATGGCATCCTTCTCCAGCACCACAAGCCATGGAAAGTCATGACACCAGCTAAAATCTATCAGTAATTGGAAAGCAATTCTGCCACTTTGTGAAAACAATGATCAGCTGGTTCAACTGATAGCCTACAAAAAGGTGTCTCATTACCAAGGGGCCACACAAGAAACATCTCATGATGGGTAAAACCAGCGAGATGTATCAAGACTAGGGTTGAGCGAAACGGATCGTTCATTTTCATAAGTCGCCGACTTTTGGCAAAGTCGGCGTCTCATGAAACCGAGCCGATCCCTATGTGGGGTCTGCCATGCGGTACGCGACTTTCGCGCCAAAGTCGCGTTTCAATTACGCTAAAAGCGCCATTTCTCAGCCAATGAAGGTGGACGCAGAGTGTGGGCAGCGTGATGACATAGATCTCAGTCCCCACCATCTTAGAGAAGGGCATTGCAGTGATTGGCTTGCTTTCTGCGGCATCACAGGGGCTATAAAGGGGCGTTCCCGCCGACCGCCATCTTACTGCTGCTGATCTGAGCATAGGGAGAGGTTGCTGCAGCTTCTTCAGAAGCAGGGATAGTGATAGGCAGGGTACATAAAGCTACAAACCGCTTGTGCTGTAGCGATTTCCACTGTCCAACACCACCTTTTGATTGCAGGGACAGTGGAAGCTACATTTTTTTTCCTCAGCGCTGTAGCTCATTGGGCTGCACTAGAATGCTCCCTGACCCTGATAGCTGCATTGCTGTGCCTGTGTGTACGCCGCTGTGCAAACCAACTGCTTTTTTCAAAGCACAAATCCTGTTTTTCCTTCCTTTCTGCACAGCTATCTTGTGTGTTTGTCCACACTTTTGTGTGCAGCAGTCCTTTTTATAGCTGCCTGCCATACTTTTCTGAGATAACTGCAGGGAGATAAATATTGGCAAGTCTGCCTCCGTGCCATTGCTGTGTGTGGCATCTGTCTCTCATTGTGTGCCACCGAAAACACTGTGTAATACTTGGCCATTTTTTTTTGGGGGGGGGTACATTCTCCCTTTTCAAAAAAAAAAATTAGTGGGAGATAAATATTGGCAAGTCTGCCTCCGTGCCATTGCTGTGTGTGGCATCTGTCTCTCATTGTGTGCCACCGAAAACACTGTGTAATACTTGGCCATTTTTTTTTTGGGGGGGGTACATTCTCCCTTTTCAAAAAAAAAAATTAGTGGGAGATAAATATTGGCAAGTCTGCCTCCGTGCCATTGCTGTGTGTGGCATCTGTCTCTCATTGTGTGCCACCGAAAACACTGTGTAATACTTGGCCATTTTTTTTTTTTTGGGTACATTCTCCCTTTTCAAAAAAAAAAAATTAGTGGGAGATAAATATTGGCAAGTCTGCCTCCGTGCCATTGCTGTGTGTGGCATCTGTCTCTCATTGTGTGCCACCGAAAACACTGTGTAATACTTGGCCAATTTTTTTTTTTTTGGGGTACATTCTCCCTTTTCAAAAAAAAAAAAAATAGTGGGAGATAAATATTGGCAAGTCTGCCTCCGTGCCATTGCTGTGTGTGGCATCTGTCTCTCATCGTGTGCCACCGAAAACACTGTGTAATACTTGGCCTTTTTTTTGGGGGGGTACATTCTCCCTTTTCAAAAAAAAAAAAATAGTGGGAGCTAAATATTGGCAAGTCTGCCTCCGTGCCATTGCTGTGTGTGGCATCTGTCTCTCATTGTGTGGCACCGAAAACACTGTGTAATACTTGGCCTTTTTTTTTGGGGGGGGGTAAATTCTCCCTTTTAAAAAAAAATAATAGTGGGAGATTAAGATTGGCATTTCTGCTTGAGTGCTGGTCCTGTGTGTGCCATCTGTCCCAAATTATTGGGGCACAGAAAACCTAGTGTGTAACATTGGGCCTGATTTTCATTTCAGTGTCAGGCACCTATAAAGGTATATATAAATCTTACAGAAGTTTGAGTTCACCTTATAAGTTGTTGTTGGAAGTCTAGTGGAAGAGGTCGTGGCCGTGGGCGGTCATTGTCAGCTGGTAATGATGGTAGTGGTGGTGGAGCATCAGGTGGTCATGGTAAAAGCAGTACAGCACCTAAGTCTCGAGTTGTTGAGCCAGGTTTGTTGTCTGGCTACACAAGGCCTCGAACGCTCTCTCTTCTGGGAGTAGGAAAACCACTTTTGAAGCCGGAGCAGGAGGAACAAGTATTGGCTTTCATTGCTGACTCTGCCTCTAGCTCTTTCGCCTCCTCCTCGGAAAGTGCCAAATGTCAGAGCAGTGCATCGTCAGTGGATGCTCCCGGTCAGGAACAAGTCGCTTCCTTGTGTCCTTCACTAAAAACAACAGTTAAGGATGCGTCAGTCGACACAACAGGTTACTCCATGGAGCTCTTTACACATACCGTTCCTGGGTTAGACAGTGAAACAGTTAACAGGCCATGCCCATTAGAAGTTGAATCGGACATGGAGTGCACAGATGCACAGCCACAGCCAGATTACTATGCTGTTCCTTTGACTCAGACCAGAACATTGCCCTCGCAGTGTACTGAAGCAGAATCAAACCCAGCGGAGACTATGGTGCCCTGTCACGAACGCTATACCACCGGCTTACACGGTGACACAGACGAAATTGCACATGACATAGAAGAGGAGGTCATAGATGACCCAGTTGTGGACCCCGATTGGCAGCCATTGGGGGAACAGGGTGCAGGCGGCAGCAGTTCTGAAGCGGAGGAGGAGGAGCCGCAGCAGGCATCAACATCACAACAGGTTCCATCTACCGGACCCGTATCTGGCCAAAAACGCGTGGCAAAACCAAAACCAGTTGGAGGACAGCGTGGCCATCCGGTTAAAGAAGCTCAGTCTGCAATGCCTGAAAAGGTATCCGATAGTAGAAAGAGTGCAGTGTGGCATTTTTTTAAACAACATCCAAATGATCAGCGCAAAGTCATCTGTCAAAAATGTTCAACAACCTTAAGCAGAGGTCAGAATCTTAAAAGTCTAAATACAAGTTACATGCATAGACATGTATCCACCATGCATTTGCAAGCCTGGACTAACTACCAAACGTCCCTAAAGGTTGCAGCACCCTCAGCCAATGAAGCTAGTCAGCAACGCTACATCCCTTCCCTCCCTGTAAGCCGACCATTTCCCACACCACCTGCAGTATCTGTGCAGCTTTCGTCGCCAGGCCAAAGCAGTCAGGGAATCACCAGGTTAGTAGTAGGAAACACTGCATGTAGGGCACCGGCAAGAATACCATCTCCAACCCTCTCTCAGTCACCCATGTCCACCGGCACCACCGCTAGTTTCACGATCTCCAGCTCTCCAGTCCAGCTCACCCTACATGAGACTTGTTAGGAAAAGGAAGTACTCATCCTCACATCCGTGTACACAGGGTTTGAACGCCCACATTGCTAGACTAATCTCATTAGAGATGATGCCCTACCGGTTAGTTGAAAGCGAAGCTTTCAAAGCGCTGATGGACTACGCTGTACCACGCTACGAGCTACCCAGTCGACACTTCTTTTCTAGAAAAGCCATCCCAGCCCTCCAACAGCATGTTAAAGACCGCATCGTCCATGCACTCAGGCAGTCTGTGACTACAAAGGTGCACCTGACAACAGATGCATGGACCAGTAGGCATGGCCAGGGACGTTACGTGTCCATCACGGCACACTGGGTGAATGTGGTGGATGCAGGGTCCACAGGGGACAGCAATATTGGGACAGTTCTGCCTAGCCCATGGTCAAGGAAAGAGTTGTCTGTAGACGTTCGCCCCCCCTCCTCCTCTTCCTCCTCCTCATGCAGAAGCGAGAGCTCATCCACAGACCGCAGTCGCACATCCACTCCATCCGCAGCTGCCACTGTTGCACACCAGGTGTGCCATTATGGGACAGCTAGTGGCAAGCGTCAGCAGGCTGTATTGGCAATGAAGTGTTTGGGTGACAACAGACACACCGCGGAAGTTCTGTCCGAGTTCTTGCAGAATGAAACTCAGTCATGGCTGGGCACTGTACATCTTGAGGCAGGCAAGGTAGTGAGTGATAACGGAAGGAATTTCATGGCTGCCATAGCCCTTTCCCAACTGAAACACATTCCTTGCCTGGCTCACACCTTAAAACTGGTGGTGCAGTGCTTCCTGAAAAGTTACCCGGGGCTACCCGACCTGCTCCTCAAAGTGCGCAGACTTTGCTCGCATATCCGCCGTTCGCCCGTACACTCCAGCCGTATGCAGAACTATCAGCGGTCTTTGAACCTTCCCCAGCATCGCCTAATCATCGACGTTGCAACAAGGTGGAACTCCACACTGCACATGCTTCAGAGACTGTGCGAACAGAGGCGTGCTGTTATGTTTTTGTGGGAGGATACACATACACGGGCAGGCAGTTGGATGGCAGACTGTTATGATCCTAGTGGCAAGGATCGCAGGTCGGACTAGCTAAGTAACTGAACAGACTACTAGCTCTGGGGAAGTGGTAACTAGATTGACCGCAACCTGATCCTATCCGCAAACAACTATAGGCAGCCGTGGAACGTTACCTAAAAAATCCTAGACGTCTCGTCACGGCCTGAGAAACTGACTATTCCTGGAGGGAAAGTAAGTCCTCACCTGCCTCAGTGGAAGACCCCAAAGATATAGAATAGCCCCCCACAAATATTAACAGTGAGTTAAGGGGAAAGCACAAACGCAGAGATGAAATCAGATTTAGCAAATGAGGCCCGCTAATACTAGATAGCAGAAAATAGGAAGGAAACTGTGCGGTCAATAAAAAACCCTATTCAAAATATCCACGCAGAGATTGCTCGAGCCCCCGCACCAACTAACGGTGCGGGGGAAGCAACTCCGTACCCCAGAGCTTACCAGCAAAAAGAAATCACATGTTAGCAAGCTGGACTAGACTCATCATACACAGAAATCATATTGCAGGCAGATGAGCAAAAAATATTCAAACAGAACTTAGCTTATCCTGAAGAGGCAGAAAACAAGATAATCAGGAGTAATCAGAATAGCACTGAATACATTGACAGCCGGCAACAAGTGGAAGTGAAGCAGAGCTAAATAGGAGCCTCCCTGGTGAATAACGAGGCAGCTGATTCAGCAGACCCGCAGGATAATAAACCAAACCACCAGGGGGAGCCAAAAAACCAAAGTCACACAATACCATCTGTGACCACAAGAGGGAGCCTGAAAACGGAGTTCACAACAGTACCCCCCCTTGAGGAGGGGTCACCGAACCCTCATCAAAACCCCCAGGGCGATCAGGGTGAGCCACATGGAAGGCACGAACCAAATCGGCCGCATGAACATCAGAGGCGACAACCCAGGAATTATCCTCCTGACCATAGCCTTTCCACTTAACCAAATACTGAAGGCTCCGTCTAGAAATACGAGAATCCAAGATCTTCTCCACCATGTATTCCAATTCTCCCTCAACCAGCACAGGGGCAGGAGGCTCAACCGAAAGAACCACAGGCACCACATACCTCCGCAACAACGACCGATGGAACACATTATGAATAGCAAACGATGCCGGGAGGTCCAAACGAAATGACACAGGGTTAAGGACTTCCAAAATCTTATAAGGACCGATAAACCGAGGCTTAAACTTAGGAGAGGAGACCTTCATAGGAACAAAGCAAGAAGACAACCACACCAAGTCCCCAACGCGAAGTCGGGGACCCACACAGCGACGGCAGTTGGCAAAGCGCTGAGCCTTCTCTTGTGACAGCTTCAAATTGTCCACCACATGATTCCAAATCTGATGCAACCTATCCACCACAACATCCACTCCAGGACAGTCAGAAGACTCCACCTGACCCGAGGAAAAACGAGGATGAAACCCTGAATTACAAAAAAAAGGCGAAACCAAAGTAGCAGAACTAGCCTGATTATTAAGGGCAAACTCGGAAAATGGCAAAAAAGTCACCCAGTCGTCCTGATCAGCAGAAACAAAACATCTTAAATAGGTTTCCAAAGTCTGATTAGTGCGCTCGGTTTGGCCATTCGTCTGAGGATGGAAGGCCGACGAAAAAGACAAATTAATGCCCATCTTAGCACAAAAGGTCCGCCAAAATCTAGACACAAACTGGGATCCTCTGTCGGAAACAATATTTTCAGGGATCCCGTGCAAACGAACCACATTTTGAAAAAACAGAGGAACCAACTCGGAGGAGGAAGGCAACTTAGGCAAGGGCACCAAATGGACCATTTTAGAAAAACGATCACACACCACCCAAATGACCAACATTCTCTGAGAGACAGGGAGATCTGAAATAAAATCCATGGAAATGTGCATCCAAGGCCTCTTCGGGACAGGCAAAGGCAACAACAAGCCACTGGCACGAGAACAGCAAGGCTTAGCCCGAGCACAAATTCAACAAGACTGCACAAAGGAACGCACATCCCGCGACAAGGAAGGCCACCAGAAGGACCTAGCCACCAAATCTCTGGTACCAAAAATCCCAGGATGGCCTGCCAACACCGAAGAATGAACCTCGGAAATAACTCTGCTGGTCCATCTATCCGGGACAAACAGTCTCTCCAGTGGACAACGGTCAGGTCTATCCGCCTGAAACTCCTGCAGCACTCGTCGCAAATCTGGGGAGATGGCAGACAAAATCACCCCTTCTCTGAGGATACCAGCTGGCTCTGAATCACCAGGAGAGTCAGGCACAAAACTCCTAGAAAGAGCATCAGCCTTCACATTCTTCGAACCAGGCAGGTATGAGACCACAAAATCAAAACGAGAGAAAAACAACGACCAACGAGCCTGTCTAGGATTCAGCCGCTTGGCCGACTCGAGATAAATCAAATTCTTGTAATCAGTCAAGACCACCACACGATGCTTAGCTCCCTCGAGCCAATGTCGCCACTCCTCAAATGCCCACTTCATAGCCAACAACTCCCGATTACCAACATCATAATTCCGCTCGGCAGGCGAAAACTTTCTTGAAAAGAAAGCACATGGCTTCATCACAGAGCCATCAGAGCTTCTCTGCGACAAAACAGCCCCCGCTCCAATCTCAGAAGCATCAACCTCGACCTGGAAAGGAAGGGAGACGTCTGGCTGACATAAGACCGGAGCCGAAGAAAACCGGCGCTTCAGCTCCCGAAAGGCCTCCACAGCTGCAGGAGACCAATTAGTAACATCAGAACCCTTCTTGGTCAAATCCGTCAATGGCTTAACAACACCAGAAAAATTAGCGATGAAGCGACGGTAAAAATTAGCAAAACCCAAGAACTTCTGAAGACTCTTAACAGATGTAGGCTGAGTCCAGTCATGAATAGCCTGAACCTTGACTGGGTCCATCTCAATAGCAGAAGGAGAAAAAATTAAACCCAAAAAAGAGACCTTCTGGACTCCAAAAAGACATTTTGAGCCCTTCACAAATAAAGCATTGGCACGCAGGACCTGAAACACCATCCTGACCTGCTTAACATGGGACTCCCAATCATCCGAAAAAACCAGAATATCATCCAGATACACAATCATAAATTTATCCAGATATTCGCGGAAGATGTCGTGCATAAAGGACTGAAAGACAGAAGGAGCGTTAGAAAGTCCAAAAGGCATCACCAAGTACTCAAAATGGCCTTCGGGCGTATTAAATGCAGTTTTCCATTCATCACCCTGCTTAATACGCACAAGGTTATACGCACCACGAAGATCTATCTTGGTGAACCAACTAGACCCCTTAATGCGAGCAAACAGATCAGATAACAATGGCAAAGGATACTGAAATTTGACCGTGATTTTGTTTAGAAGGCGATAATCAATACAAGGTCTCAAGGAACCATCCTTCTTAGCCACAAAAAAGAACCCCGCACCAAGAGGGGAGGAGGAGGGGCGAATAAGTCCTTTCTCCAAATACTCCTTTATATAACTCCGCATAGCAGCATGCTCCGGCACTGACAAATTCAAAAGTCGTCCCTTAGGAAACTTACTACCAGGAATCAAATTTATAGCACAATCACAATCCCTATGAGGAGGTAGAGAACTGAGTTTGGGCTCATCAAATACATCCTGGTAATCTGACAAAAACGCAGGGACCTCAGAAGGAGTGTATGAAGCAATTGACACCACAGGAGCGTCGCCATGAATTCCCTGACAACCCCAACTTGACACAGACATTGCTTTCCAATCCAGGACTGGATTATGAGTCTGCAACCATGGCAGGCCCAACACGACAACATCATGCAAATTATGCAATACAAGAAAGCGAATCACGTCCTGATGAACAGGAGTCATGCACATGGTCACTTGTGTCCAGTACTGAGGTTTATTCGTAGCCAATGGTGTAGCATCAATTCCCCTTAGTGGAATAGGGAATTTTAAAGGCTCCAAAACAAAACCACAGCGCCTGGCAAATGACAAATCCATCAGACTCAGGGCAGCACCTGAATCCACAAAAGCCATAACCGGGTAAGATGACAGGGAACAAATCAGGGTAACAGACAAAATAAACTTAGGCTGTAAAGTACCGATGGTGACAGATTTATCAATCTTTTTTGTGCACTTAGAGCATGCTGAGATAACATGAGCTGAGTCACCACAGTAAAAGCACAACCCATTTTGCCGTCTATAATTTTGCCGTTCACATCTGGTCAGAATTCTATCACATTGCATAGACTCAGGTGTCTGTTCAGAAGACACCGCCAAATGGTGCGCAGGTTTGCGCTCCCACAAACGCCGATCAATCTGAATGGCCAGAGTCATTGACTCATTCAGACCTGCAGGCGTAGGGAGCCCCACCATGACATTCTTAATGGCTTCAGAAAGACCTTTTCTGAAATTTGCAGCCAGGGCACACTCATTCCATTGAGTAAGCACCGACCATTTCCGAAATTTCTGGCAGTACACCTCTGCATCATCTTGCCCCTGAGAGAGGGCCAATAACACTTTTTCAGCCTGGTTCTCAAGATGAGGTTCCTCATAGAGCAATCCAAGGGCCAGAAAAAACGCATCCACACTGAGCAACGCAGGATCCCCTGGAGCCAATGCGAAAGCCCAATCTTGAGGATCGCCACGCAAGAAAGAAATAATAATCTTAACTTGCTGAACAGAATCCCCAGAGGAACGAGGTTTCAAAGAAAGAAACAACTTGCAATTGTTCTTAAAATTCAGGAACCTAGATCTATCTCCAGAAAACAACTCCGGAATAGGTATTCTAGGCTCTGACACAGGACTGTGCACAACAAAATCCTGAATACTTTGTACCCTTGCAGCAAGATGATCTACACTGGAGGCTAAACTCTGGATATCCATATCAGCAGCTGAACTCAGAGCCACACCAAGATTAAGAGGAGGAGAGAAGCCAGACACACAGCAACTAGACACACGGCAGCAAAAAAAAAAATATCTCCAAGCTTCTTTTCTCCTGCTTCTGCCATGCAATTAACACTTTATGGGCCGGCTGTACTGTTATGATCCTAGTGGCAAGGATTGCAGGTCGGACTAGCTAAGTAACTGAACAGACTACTAGTTCTGGGGAAGTGGTAACTAGATTGACCGCAACCTGATCCTATCCGCAAACAACTATAGGCAGCCGTGGAACGTTACCTAAAAAATCCTAGACGTCTCGTCACGGCCTGAGAAACTGACTATTCCTGGAGGGAAAGTAAGTCCTCACCTGCCTCAGTGGAAGACCCCAAAGATATAGAATAGCCCCCCACAAATATTAACGGTGAGTTAAGGGGAAAGCACAAACGCAGAGATGAAATCAGATTTAGCAAATGAGGCCCGCTAATACTAGATAGCAGAAAATAGGAAGGAAACTGTGCGGTCAATAAAAAACCCTATTCAAAATATCCACGCAGAGATTGCTCGAGCCCCCGCACCAACTAACGGTGCGGGGGAAGCAACTCCGTACCCCAGAGCTTACCAGCAAAAAGAAATCACATGTTAGCAAGCTGGACTAGACTCATCATACACAGAAATCATATTGCAGGCAGATGAGCAAAAAATATTCAAACAGAACTTAGCGTATCCTGAAGAGGTAGAAAACGAGATAATCAGGAGTAATCAGAATAGCACTGAATACATTGACAGCCTGCAATGTTGTGATTCGGTTCGTGGGCTCCCCCGGTGGTCTCTTGTGGTACTGGTGTCATGCAAGCTTTGCCTTCTCAGTTCACCTGTTCCTATCAGGATGTGGGAGTATCCTATTTAACCTTGCTCCTCAGTCATTCTAATGCTGGCCATCAATGTATCCAGAGTAGTGTTGAGCGATACCGTCCGATACTTGAAAGTATCGGTATCGGAAAGTATCGGCCGATACCGGCAAAGTATCGGATCCAATCCGATACCGATACCCGATACCAATACAAGTCAATGGGACTCAAGTATCGGACGGTATTCCTGATGGTTCCCAGGGTCTGAAGGAGAGGAAACTCTCCTTCAGACCCTGGGATCCATATAAATGTGTAAAATAAAGAATTAAAATAAAAAATATTGCTATACTCACCTGTCCGACGCAGCCTGGACCTCAGCGAGGGAACCGGCAGCGTTGTTTGTTTAAAATTCGCGCTTTTACTTGGTTACGTGAAGTCCCGGCTTGTGATTGGTCAGGGCGGCCATGTTGCCGGGACGCGGACCAATCACACCAAGCCGTGACGAAATTACGTCACGGCTTGCTGTGATTGGTCCGCGTCCCGGCAACATGGCCGCCATTAACCAATCACAAGCCGTGACGTCACGGGAGGCTGGACACGCGCGCTTTTTAAAATACGCGCATGTCCAGCCTCCCGTGACGTCACGGCTTGTGATTGGTTAATGGCGGCCATGTTGCCGGGACGCGGACCAATCACAGCAAGCCGTGACGTAATTTCGTCACGGCTTGCTGTGATTGGTCCGCGTCCCGGCAACATGGCGCCGTGACCAATCATAAGCCGGGACGTCACTGGAGGCTGGACACGCGCGCTTTTTAAAATACGCGCATGTCCAGCCTCCCGTGACGTCACGGCTTGTGATTGGTTAATGGCGGCCATGTTGCCGGGACGCGGACCAATCACAGCAAGCCGTGACGTAATTTCGTCACGGCTTGCTGTGATTGGTCCGCGTCCCGGCAACATGGCGCCGTGACCAATCATAAGCCGGGACGTCACTGGAGGCTGGACACGCGCGCTTTTTAAAATACGCGCATGTCCAGCCTCCCGTGACGTCACGGCTTGTGATTGGTTAATGGCGGCCATGTTGCCGGGACGCGGACCAATCACAGCAAGCCGTGACGTAATTTCGTCACGGCTTGCTGTGATTGGTCCGCGTCCCGGCAACATGGCCGCCCTGACCAATCACAAGCCGGGACTTCACGTAACCAAGTAAAAGCGCGAAATTTAAACAAACAACGCTGCCGGTTCCCTCGCTGAGGTCCAGGCTGCGTCAGAGAGGTGAGTATAGCAATATTTTTTATTTTAATTCTCTCTTTTACACATTATTACATTAATGTTGTTGCGATACCCGATACCCGATACCACAAAAGTATCGGATCTCGGTATCGGAAATTCCGATACAGCAAATATCGGCCGATACCCGATACTTGCAGTATCGGAATGCTCAACACTAATCCAGAGTGATTCTGTTGCATGTTCCTGCTCCCAGTTTTCTGCTCAGCTAAGTTGGACACTTTAGTCCTTAAGTCTATTTTTGTATGTTTTGTCCAGTTTGCACTTATGTGAATCTCTGCAGCTGGAAGCTCTTGTTGGGCTGAAATTACCACTCCAGTGTCATGAGTTGTCACATGAGTTAAGGTAATTTCAGGATGGTGTTTTGAAGGGTTTTGCAGCTGACCGCGAAGTCCTCTGTTGTATCTTTCTGCTATTTAGTTAGCGGGCCTCTCTGTGCTAAATCTGCTTTCATACTACGTGTGTCTTTTCATCTGCTCTCACCGTTATTATATGTGGGGGGCTGCTATCTCCTGTGGGGACATTCTCTGGAGGCAAGCCAGGACTGTGTTTTCTTCTACCAGGGGTAGTTAGTTCTCCGGCTGGCGCGCGGCATCTAGAGACAACGCAGGAATGCCCCCTGGCTACTTCTAGTGTGGTGTGTAGGTTTAGCATCGCGGTCAGCTCTAGTTTCCATCACCCGAGAGCTTGTCCGTTTATTCTATGCTTCTGATGTTTCCTTGCCATTGGAAACCATAACAGTATGGCCAGCTAAAATGTTTAATCTATAGGCTGAAGCAGGAGAGAAAAGGAACTGTGTGAAACCTTTTTTTTTTTTTTTTTTTTCCTTCCTCTGAAGTTGCACTCCAGCTCTAATTGCAGTCTCCTGTTTTCCTCTCCTCTTAACCCCTGAATGGCTCAGACTTTATCTGTTGAAATATGGATTCCCAGAGTCTGGCTACCAATTTGAATAATCTTGCCTCTAAAGTTCAGAATATACAAGATTTTTTGTTACATGCTCCTCGGTCTGAACCTAAAATTCCTATACCGGAGTTTTTTTCTGGAGATCGATCTTGTTTTCTAAATTTTAAATACAATTGTAAATTGTTTCTTTCGCTGAGATCTCATTCTGCTGGAGATCCTGCCCAGCAAGTAAAAATTGTTATTTCTTTACTGCGGGGTGACCCCCAAAATTGGGCATTTTCATTGGCACCAGGGGATCCTGCGTTGCTCAATGTGGATGCGTTTTTTCTGGCTTTGGGGTTGCTTTATGAGGAACCAAATTTGGAGATTCAGGCTGAGAAAGCCCTAATAGCCCTCTCTCAGGGGCAAGATGAAGCCGAAATATATTGCCAAAAATTTCGAAAATGGTCTGTGCTTACTCAGTGGAATGAGTGCGCTCTGGCGGCAATTTTCAGAGAAGGTCTCTCTGATGCTGTAAAAGACGTCATGGTGGGGTTTCCTGCGCCTACTGGTCTGAATGAGTCCATGACAATGGCAATTCAGATTGATCGGCGTTTACGGGAACGCAAACCTGTGCACCAGTTGGCGGTGTCTTCTGAAGAGGCACCACAGAGTATGCAATGTGATAGCTTTCTGTCCAGAAGCGAACGACAGATTTATAGGCGCAAAAATCATTTGTGCTTCTATTGTGGAAATTCTACTCATGTTATATCAGCATGCTCTAAACGAACAAAGAAAGTTGATAAATCCTCTGCTATTGGCACTTTGCAGTCCAAGTTTATTTTGTCTGTAACTCTAATTTGTTCGTTATCTTCTATTGTTGCGGATGCGTATGTGGATTCTGGCGCCGCTTTGAGTCTTATGGATTGGTCCTTTGCCAGGCGCTGTGGGTTTGATCTAGAGCCTCTGGAAGTTCCTATACCTTTAAAGGGTATTGATTCTACACCATTGGCTAGTAATAAACCACAATACTGGACACAAGTGACTATGCGTATGACTCCAGACCATCAAGAGGTGATTCGCTTCCTTGTACTGTATAATCTACATGATGTGTTGGTGCTGGGATTGCCATGGTTGCAAACTCATAACCCAGTCCTTGACTGGAAAACAATGTCTGTACTAAGCTGGGGATGTCAGGGAAATCATGGGGACACATCTTTGGTCTCCATTGCTTCATCTATTCCCTCTGAAATTCCTGAGTTTTTGTCTGATTATCGTGAGGTTTTTGAGGAATCTACTCTTAATTCTCTTCCTCCTCACAGAGATTGCGATTGCGCCATAGATTTGATCCCTGGCAGTAAATTTCCTAAGGGTCGTCTATTCAATCTGTCTGTACCTGAACATGCTGCCATGCGAGAGTATATTAGGGAGTCCTTGGAAAAGGGACATATTCGTCCTTCTTCGTCTCCTCTTGGAGCGGGGTTCTTTTTCGTAGCTAAAAGCGATGGTTCTTTGAGACCTTGTATTGATTATAGACTCTTGAATAAGATCACAGTCAAGTATCAGTATCCTTTGCCATTGCTGACAGATTTATTTGCTCGCATTGAGGGGGCGAAGTGGTTCTCTAAGATTGATCTTCGCGGTGCGTATAATTTGGTGCGAATTAAGCAGGGGGATGAGTGGAAAACCGCATTTAATACGCCCGAGGGCCATTTTGAGTATTTGGTGATGCCTTTTGGTCTGTCAAATGCCCCTTCGGTCTTTCAGTCTTTTATGCACAATATTTTCCGTGAATATCTGGATAAATTTATGATTGTGTATTTGGACGATATCTTGATTTTTTCGGATGACTGGGAATCTCATGTTCAACAAGTTAGGAGGGTTTTTCAGGTTTTGCGGACCAATTCTCTGTTTGTTAAAGGTTCAAAGTGTGTTTTTGGGGTTCAGAAGATTTCTTTTTTGGGGTACATTTTTTCCCCCTCTTCTATTGAGATGGATCCTGTGAAGGTTCAGGCTATTTGTGACTGGACGCAACCGACTTCTCTTAAGGGCCTTCAGAAATTTTTGGGCTTTGCTAACTTTTATCGTCGATTCATAACTGGTTTTTCTAGCGTTGTCAGGCCTTTGACTGATTTGACTAAAAAGGATGCTGATGTTGCAGATTGGTCTCCTGCTGCTGTGGAGGCCTTTCGGGAGCTTAAGCGCCGTTTTTCTTCTGCTCCGGTGTTGTGCCAGCCTGATGTTTCTCTTCCTTTTCAGGTGGAAGTTGATGCTTCCGAGATCGGAGCGGGGGCGGTTTTGTCGCAGAAAAGTTCAGATTGTTCAGTGATGAGACCTTGTGCGTTCTTTTCTTGAAAATTTTTGCCCGCCGAGCGAAATTATGACGTCGGTAATCGGGAGCTTTTGGCGATGAAGTGGGCATTCGAGGAGTGGCGTCATTGGCTTGAGGGTGCTAAACATCAGGTGGTGGTCTTGACTGATCACAAAAATTTGATTTATCTTGAGTCGGCCAGACGTCTGAATCCTAGACAGGCGCGCTGGTCGTTGTTTTTCTCCCGGTTTAATTTTGTGGTTTCGTATCTGCCAGGTACTAAGAATGTGAAGGCGGATGCCCTTTCTAGGAGTTTTGAACCTGATTCCCCTGGTGATTCTAAACCTACGGGTATACTTAAGGATGGGGTGATATTGTCTGCTGTCTTCCCAGACCTGCGACGTGCTTTACAAGAGTTTCAGGCGGATCGGCCTGATCGTTGTCCGCCTGGTAGATTGTTTGTGCCGGATGAGTGGACCAATAGAGTCATCTCGGAGGTTCATTCTTCTGCGTTGGCAGGTCATCCGGGAATTTTTGGTACCAGAGATTTGGTGGCTAGGTCCTTCTGGTGGCCTTCCCTGTCTCGGGACGTGCGTACTTTTGTGCAGTCTTGCGATGTTTGTGCTCGGGCCAAGCCTTGTTGTTCTCGGGCTAGTGGGTTGTTGTTTCCCTTGCCTGTTCCTAAGAGGCCTTGGACACACATCTCTATGGATTTTATTTCTGATCTCCCTGTTTCTCAGAAGATGTCCGTCATTTGGGTGGTGTGTGACCGCTTTTCTAAGATGGTTCATTTGGTGCCCTTGCCCAAGCTGCCTTCCTCATCTGAGTTGGTGCCCCTGTTTTTTCAGAATGTGGTTCGGCTGCATGGTATTCCGGAGAATATCGTTTCCGACAGGGGATCCCAGTTTGTGTCCAGATTTTGGCGGGCGTTTTGTGCCAGGATGGGCATTGATTTGTCTTTTTCGTCTGCATTTCATCCCCAGACAAATGGCCAGACGGAACGTACTAATCAGACCTTGGAGACTTATTTGAGGTGTTTCGTGTCTGCTGATCAGGATGACTGGGTCTCCTTTTTGCCGTTGGCTGAGTTTGCCCTTAATAATCGGGCCAGTTCTGCCACTTTGGTCTCCCCTTTCTTTTGCAATTCAGGGTTCCATCCTCATTTTTCATCTGGTCAGGTGGAGTCTTCGGATTGTCCTGGAGTGGATACCATGGTGGATAGGTTGCATCGTATTTGGGGGCAGGTGGTGGACAATTTGGAGTTGTCCCAGGAGAGGACTCAGCGTTTTGCTAATCGCCATCGTCGTGTTGGTCCTCGTCTTCGTGCTGGGGACTTGGTGTGGTTGTCCTCCCGTTTTGTCCCTATGAGGGTCTCTTCTCCTAAGTTTAAGCCTCGGTTCATCGGTCCTTATAAGATTTTGGAAATTCTTAACCCTGTGTCTTTTCGTTTGGACCTCCCAGCATCCTTTGCTATCCATAATGTCTTCCATCGGTCATTATTGCGGAGGTATGAGGTACCACTTGTGCCTTCTGTTGAGCCTCCTGCTCCTGTGCTGGTTGAGGGTGAATTGGAGTATGTGGTGGAGAAAATCTTGGACTCCCGTGTTTCCAGACGGAGACTTCAATATCTGGTGAAATGGAAGGGCTACGGTCAAGAGGATAATTCTTGGGTTACAGCTTCTGATGTTCATGCTTCTGATTTGGTCCGTGCCTTTCATAGGGCTCATCCAGATCGCCCTGTTGGTTCTTGTGAGGGTTCGGTGCCCCCTCCTTAAGGGGGGGGTACTGTTGTGATTCGGTTCGTGGGCTCCCCCGGTGGTCTCTTGTGGTACTGGTGTCCTGCAAGCTTTGCCTTCTCAGTTCACCTGTTCCTATCAGGATGTGGGAGTATCCTATTTAACCTTGCTCCTCAGTCATTCTAATGCTGGCCATCAATGTATCCAGAGTGATTCTGTTGCATGTTCCTGCTCCCAGTTTTCTGCTCAGCTAAGTTGGACACTTTAGTCCTTAAGTCTATTTTTGTATGTTTTGTCCAGTTTGCACTTATGTGAATCTCTGCAGCTGGAAGCTCTTGTTGGGCTGAAATTACCACTCCGGTGTCATGAGTTGTCACATGAGTTAAGGTAATTTCAGGATGGTGTTTTGAAGGGTTTTGCAGCTGACCGCGAAGTCCTCTGTTGTATCTTTCTGCTATTTAGTTAGCGGGCCTCTCTGTGCTAAATCTGCTTTCATACTACGTGTGTCTTTTCATCTGCTCTCACCGTTATTATATGTGGGGGGCTGCTATCTCCTGTGGGGACATTCTCTGGAGGCAAGCCAGGACTGTGTTTTCTTCTACCAGGGGTAGTTAGTTCTCCGGCTGGCGCGCGGCATCTAGAGACAACGCAGGAATGCCCCCTGGCTACTTCTAGTGTGGTGTGTAGGTTTAGCATCGCGGTCAGCTCTAGTTTCCATCACCCGAGAGCTTGTCCGTTTATTCTATGCTTCTGATGTTTCCTTGCCATTGGAAACCATAACACTGCAACAAGTGGAAGTGAAGCAGAGCTAAATAGGAGCCTCCCTGGTGAATAACGAGGCAGCTGATCAAGCAGACCCGCAGGATAATAAACCAAACCACCAGGGGGAGCCAAAAAACCAAAGTCACACAATACCATCTGTGACCACAAGAGGGAGCCTGAAAACGGAGTTCACAACAGCAGACATGGAGTTGTCAGGTGTGCAGTGGTCGAAGCTACAAGACCTGTGTCAAGTCCTTCAGTGTTTTGAGGAATGCACACGGCTGGTTAGTGCAGACAACGCCATAATAAGCATGAGCATCCCCCTAATGCGTCTGCTGATGCAAAGTTTGACGCACATAAAGGAGCAGGCATCTGCAGCCGAGGAAGAGGAAAGCCTTGATGACAGTCAGCCATTGTCTGGTCAGGGCCGTGTAGAGGAGGCTGTAGCGGGCGAAGAGGAGGACGAGGAGGATGATGGATGGGGATGAGTACTTTTTGAATGAGGAAGCTTCTCCTGGGCCAACAGAAATTAGTGGCGTTGCAAGGCTGGGTTCTGTTTTTTTAAGGGAGACAAGTGACGTAGATTTGCCTGTAACTGCCCCTCCGAAAAGCACAACCGCAGATTTGACAACTGGAACTTTGGCCCACATGGCGGATTATGCCTTACGTATCCTCAAAAGGGACACACGCATTATTAAAATGATGAGCGATGACGATTACTGATTGGCCTGCATCCTTGATCCTCGCTATAAAGGCAAATTGCAAAATATTATGCCACATGAGAACCTCGAACAAATCTTAGCAACCAAACAAGCTACTCTTGTAGACCGTTTGATTCAGGCATTCCCATCACACAGCGCTGGTGATGGTTCTCACACAAGCTGCAGGGGGCTACATGGCAGAGGTGTTAGAGGTGCACAGATCAGAAGTGGCGTTGGACAGAGGGGTTTTCTGACCAGGTTGTGGAGTGATTTCACAATGACCGCAGACAGGACAGGTACTGCAGCATCTATTCAAAGTGACAGGAGACAACATTTGTCCAGTATGGTTACTAACTATTTTTCAGCCCTTATTGATGTTCTCCCTCAACCGTCATTCCCATTTGATTACTGGGCATCCAAATTAGACACCTGGCCTGATTTGGCAGAATATGCGTTGCAGGAGCTTGCTTACCCAGCAGCTAGTGTGCTATCAGAAAGAGTATTCAGTGCTGCTGGTTCAATATTAACCGAAAAAAGGACTCGTCTGGCTACCCAAAATGTGGATGATCTCACCTTCATTAAAATGAACCACTCCTGGATTTCAAATTATTTTGCCCCACCTTTCCCGGCTGACACCTAGCTTTCCTATAAAAAGGTCTTGCTTGTGGAGTGGTCTTACTGAGTGTTCAAATCTCTTAATTTGCAGCAGCTGTTTGAACAGCATACGACATGTTTACACATCCACCAATGGGAAAACTCCCCCCACGGGGCCGTTGTCTCACTCTCGACACTTGGCGCAAGCACCCGTTAGTTACAGTGCTGTTTGTCAGAAGAGGTGGGTGTGCTCGCTTTTGGTCGACGGCACTGCCACTGGGTCCCTCATAGTACAATGTAGTGTCTCTGGCGGTGGTGGTGCGCACCCAACGTCAGACACACCGTTGTAACATGAGGGGCCCTGGGGCGGTACCGCCGGCCACAAGAGAGTCCCCCCCCAGCTCAAACTGTGCTCTACCACGTGCAAAATTATCTCGCACAGCTCCACCAATGTTTAGTCTATGCGCTGACATCATTCAATGCCTGGCACTGACAAACAATACCAATTTGTTGACATCTATGATGCTAGTTAAAGTAGTCTGGGTCAGTGTCCTATATTGACACCAGTAAATACTAATTTACTGCCAAATTACTTTGTCATAAACTCTGCAAATGAGCCCACCCCTGTACCTAAGCATGCCACCCTTTTTTTATTTATAGCTGTTTTGCGAGACATTAACATCTATTTATTTTTTGGGAGTACTAACTGTGTCAGACACTTCTTGCAATACTCCTCCACTGACCACAATGCTGCCTGCCTGTGTATCCATGTAACCGATTTAAAACTGCCATGAGCCTATTGTTTGTTATTTTAGGCCTTTGATAGCCTGTCTGCGGCCCCTACTTGCAATACTCCTCCACTGACCACAATGCTGCCTGGAGTGCCTGCCTGTGTATCCATGTAACCGATTTAAAACTGCCATGAGCCTATTGTTTGTTATTTTAGGCCTTTGATAGCATGTCTGCGGCCCCTACTTGCAATACTCCTCCACTGACCACAATGCTGCCTGGAGTGCCTGCCTGTGTATCCATGAACCGATTTAAAACTGCCATGAGCCTATTGTTTGTTATTTTAGGCCTTTGTTAGCCTGTCTGCGGTCCCTACTTGCAATACTCCTCCACTGACCACAATGCTGCCTACTAAGTCGGTCTGCAGTCCCTAATTCAAATTGTCCTCCACTGTCTAAATCGGAGCTTCAACCTTCTGGCTTTCGGCCTATAGTATCAGAAATTAAACTGCATTTGGCCTTCAACTTTGGTTACGGCCTACTAACGGTGTCTGCCCCTCCCTGGTGTTTGTCCTCAACTGAATAAAGCTGAGCTTCAACCTTCTGGCTCTCATTAAGTGCTGTTTTTTAAAAACTTGGTGGTTACGGCCTACTAACGGTGTCTGCCCCACCCTGGTGTTTGCCCTCAACTGAATAAAGCTGAGCTTCCACCTTCTGGCTTTTGGCCTATAGTATCAGATATTAAACTGCATTTGGCCATCAACTTTGGTTATGGCCTACTAACGGTGTCTGCCCCTCCCTGGTGTTTGTCCTCAACTGAATAAAGCTGAGCTTCAACCTTCTGGCTCTCATTAAGTGCTGTTTTTTAAAAACTTGGTGGTTACGGCCTAATAACGGTGTCTGCCCCTCCCTGGTGTTTGCCCTCAACTGAATAAAGCTGAGCTTCCACCTTCTGGCTTTCCGCCTATAGTATCAGATATTAAACTGCATTTGGCCTTCAACTTTGGTTACGGCCTACTAACGGTGTCTGCCGCTCCCTGGTGTTTGCCCTCAACTGAATAAAGCTGAGCTTCCACCTTCTGGCTTTCGGCCTATAGTATCAGATATTAAACAGCATTTGGCCTTCAACTTTGGTTACGGCCTACTAACGGTGTCTGCCGCTCCCTGGTGTTTGCCCTCAACTGAACAAAGCTGAGCTTCAACCTTCTGGCTCTCATTAAGTGCTGTTTTTTAAAAACTTGGTGGTTACGGCCTACTAACGGTGTCTGCCCCTCCCTGGTGTTTGCCCTCAACTGCATAATGCTGAGCTTCCACCTTCTGGCTTTCCGCCTATAGTATCAGATATTAAACTGCATTTGGCCTTCAACTTTGGTTACGGCCTACTAACGGTGTCTGCCGCTCCCTGGTGTTTGCCCTCAACTGAATAAAGCTGAGCTTCAACCTTCTGGCTCTCATTAAGTGCTGTTTTTTTAAAACTTGGTGGTTACGGCCTACTAACGGTGTCTGCCCCTCCCTGGTGTTTGCCCTCAACTGAATACAGCTGAGCTTCCACCTTCTGGCTTTCCGCCTATAGTATCAGATATTAAACTGCATTTGGCCTTCAACTTTGGTTATGGCCTACTAACGGTGTCTGCCCCTCCCTGGTGTTTGTCCTCAACTGAATAAAGCTGAGCTTCAACCTTCTGGCTCTCATTAAGTGCTGTTTTTTAAAAAACTTGGTGGTTACAGCCTACTAACGGTGTCTGCCCCTCCCTGGTGTTTGCCCTCAACTGAATAATGCTGAGCTTCCACCTTCTGGCTTTCGGCCTATAGTATCAGATTTTAAAATGCATTTGGCCTTCAACTTTGGTTACGGCCTACTAACGGTGTCTGCCCCTCCCTGGTGTTTGTCCTCAACTGAATAAAGCTGAGCTTCAACCTTCTGGCTCTCATTAAGTGCTGTTTTTAAAAAAACTAAACTTGGTGGTTACAGCCTACTAACGGTGTCTGCCCCTCCCTGGTGTTGTCCTCCACTGTATAAAGCTGAGCTTCAGTCTTTAGGCTTTTGGCCTAAAGTATCAGATATTAAACTGCATTTGGCCTATTAGTGTGTTTGGGCCCTTAAAACAGTGTCTGCTGCTCCTGGGTTTGCTATTCCACTGAACAAAGCAATGCCGCCTGTTTAGTCCTGTTACCAATTTTGAACTGCATTTAGCCTACTTTATTCTTTGGCCCTATATCTGTTTCCTCTTCATCCTGCCCATTGCCCATCCACTGCTAGATGAGTCTGCTGGTACATTGACCTAGACCACTACATTCCCCTTGCACTCTACACAGCCAGAATCTGACCCTGCTGAAAGTAAGGTTCCCCTTCCCGCATGTTATACCACCTTACACAGGGACAAAGAGTAAGGTGCAGATGAAAGTGCAGGTTCCTTCATCAGGTGGGGGGGCATACTCGTTGGCGACGTCACTGGCACAGGGCCCCTCAGAGTATGCAAAAGTGTCGCTGCTGGTGGGAGGCGCCCCCGCCGTGCAAACACACCGCTGTAGTTTGAGGGGCCCTATGCCAGTGCCAATGCGAACGAGTGGGCCCCCCCTGCATGCTCAGGATCACAGCACTTGCAACGTTGAAATACTTACCTCTCCCTGCTCCACCGCCGTGACGTAGTCCACGATTCCTGGGCCCACTAAAACTTTGAACCAGCCCTACCCCCCACAACTTTTGCCAAATGACCCCCAAATTCCAATGAACAACTATTATTATAAAGTTAATTAAGATTGACAAGCTTCAGAAACAAGAATGGATGTTTTTGCCATTAAAATGGGCACTGTAGGTGTTTTCCTGGCCTCCACTCACTGCCGACTATGCTTCCCCATTGACTTGCATTGGGTTTCGTGTTTCGGTCGATCCCCGACTTTTAGCGATAATCGGCCGACTGCCCTCGACTCGACTCTGGACAAAGTCGGGTTTCACAAATCCCGAATCGATCTTTAAAAAATGAAAGTCGCTCAACCCTAATCAAGACCTTTGCAATCTTATTATTGCAAAACATACTGATGACATTGGCTACAGAAGAATTTCTGAAGGATAGAGTGAGCACTGTTGCAGTCATAATCCAGAATTGAAAATAACATAACTTCACCATATAACAGCCACGAACAGTGCTCCCTCATACGATTTCAGACAGAGGAATGAATAGAATTATCAGAAGAGTTGTCCAAGAGCCAAGTATCACCTGTGGAGAGCTACAGATAAAACTGGAATCAGCAGGTACAAATGTTTAAAAGACAACTCTAAGTAATGTACTCGACCTCCATGGCCTATATGTATGCTCACCATACAAGACTACACTGCTGATCAATAAAGTTTTTTCAACAACATTTAGACAAGCCTGTGAAATACTGAGATAATATTAGTAAGACTATTAACACCATGTAGAATAATTAATCATATAGAGCAAAATATAGCAAATTTATCTCAATCTTTATTACAAACATTTACAATACACAAAAGCAAAAACCCATAAAAAAACCCATCAAAAAGTGCAAATAGGGCAGTGTGGATACAAAATTAATAAAGTATATTAATATTCCATATGTCAAGAAGGTGAAGGCATGAACAATCATACAATCACTACGGTGTCTGCCGCTCCCTGGTGTTTGCCCTCAACTGAATAAAGCTGAGCTTCCACCTTCTGGCTTTCGGCCTATAGTATCAGATATTAAAATGCATTTGGCCTTCAACTTTGGTTACGGCCTACTAACGGTGTCTGCCCCTCCCTGGTGTTTGCCCTCAACTGAATAAAGCTGAGCTTCCACCTTCTGGCTTTCGGCCTATAGTATTAGATATTAAACAGCATTTGGCCTTCAACTTTGGTTACGGCCTACTAACGGTGTCTGCCCCTCCCTGGTGTTTGCCCTCAACTGAATAAAGCTGAGCTTCCACCTTCTGGCTTTCGGCCTATAGTATCAGATATTAAAATGCATTTGGCCTTCAACTTTGGTTACGGCCTACTAACGGTGTCTGCCACTCCCTGGTGTTTGCCCTCAACTGAATAAAGCTGAGCTTCAACCGTCTGGCTCTCATTAAGTGCTGTTTTTTAAAAAACTTGGTGGTTACGGCCTACTAACGGTGTCTGCCCCTCCCTGGTGTTTGCCCTCAACTGAATAATGCTGAGCTTCCACCTTCTGGCTTTCCGCCTATAGTATCAGATATTAAACTGCATTTGGCCTTCAACTTTGGTTACGGCCTACTAACGGTGTCTGCCCCTCCCTGGTGTTTGTCCTCAACTGAATAAAGCTGAGCTTCAACCGTCTGGCTCTCATTAAGTGCTGTTTTTTAAAAAACTTGGTGGTTACAGCCTACTAACGGTGTCTGCCCCTCCCTGGTGTTTGCCCTCAACTGAATAATGCTGAGCTTCCACCTTCTGGCTTTCGGCCTATAGTATCAGATTTTAAAATGCATTTGGCCTTCAACTTTGGTTACGGCCTACTAACGGTGTCTGCCCCTCCCTGGTGTTTGTCCTCAACTGAATAAAGCTGAGCTTCAACCTTCTGGCTCTCATTAAGTGCTGTTTTTTAAAAAACTTGGTGGTTACAGCCTGCTAACGGTGTCTGCCCCTCCCTGGTGTTGTCCTCCACTGTATAAAGCTGAGCTTCAGTCTTTAGGCTTTTGGCCTAAAGTATCAGATATTAAACTGCATTTGGCCTATTAGTGTGTTTGGGCCCTTAAAACAGTGTCTGCTGCTCCTGGGTTTGCTATTCCACTGAACAAAGCAATGCCGCCTGTTTAGTCCTGTTACCAATTTTGAACTGCATTTAGCCTACTTTATTCTTTGGCCCTATATCTGTTTCCTCCTCATCCTGCCCATTGCCCAGCCACTGCTAGATGAGTCTGCTGGTACATTGACCTAGACCACTACATTCCCCTTGCACTCTACACAGCCAGAATCTGACCCTGCTGAAAGTAAGGTTCCCCTTCCCGCATGTTATACCACCTTACACAGGGACAAAGAGTAAGGTGCAGATGAAAGTGCAGGTTCCTTCATCAGGTGGGGGGGGCATACTCGTTGGCGACGTCACTGGCACAGGGCCCCTCAGAGTACGCAAAAGTGTCACTGCTGGTGGGAGGCGCCCCCGCCGTGCAAACACACCGCTGTAGTTTGAGGGGCCCTGTGCCAGTGCCAATGCGAACGAGTGGGCCCCCCCTGCTTGCTCAGGATCACAGCACTTGCAACGTTGAAATACTTACCTCTCCCTGCTCCACCGCCGTGACATAGTCCACGATTCCTGGGCCCACTAAAACCTTGAACCAGCCCTACCCCCCACAACTTTTGCCAAATGACCCCCAAATTCCAATGAACAACTATTATTATAAAGTTAATTAAGATTGACAAGCTTCAGAAACAAGAATGGATGTTTTTGCCATTAAAATGGGCACTGTAGGTGTTTTCCTGGCCTCCACTCACTGCCGACTATGCTTCCCCATTGACTTGCATTGGGTTTCGTGTTTCGGTCGATCCCCGACTTTTAGCGATAATCGGCCGACTGCCCTCGACTCGACTCTGGACAAAGTCGGGTTTCACAAAACCCGACTCGATCTTTAAAAAATGAAAGTCACTCAACCCTAATCAAGACCTTTGCAATCTTATTATTGCAAAACATACTGATGACATTGGCTACAGAAGAATTTCTGAAGGATAGAGTGAGCACTGTTGCAGTCATAATCCAGAATTGAAAATAACATAACTTCACCATATAACAGCCACGAACAGTGCTCCCTCATACGATTTCAGACAGAGGAATGAATAGAATTATCAGAAGAGTTGTCCAAGAGCCAAGTATCACCTGTGGAGAGCTACAGATAAAACTGGAATCAGCAGGTACAAATGTTTAAAAGACAACTATAAGTAATGTACTCAACCTCCATGGCCTATATGTATGCTCACCATACAAGACTACACTGCTGATCAATAAAGGTTTTTCAACAACATTTAGTCAAGCCTGTGAAATACTGAGATAATATTAGTAAGACTATTAACACCATGTAGAATAATTAATCATATAGAGCAAAATATAGCAAATTTATCTCAATCTTTATTACAAACATTTACAATACACAAAAGCAAAAACCCATAAAAAACCCATCAAAAAGTGCAAATAGGGCAGTGTGGATACAAAATTAATAAAGTATATTAATATTCCATATGTCAAGAAGGTGAAGGTATGAACAATCATACAATCACTATATAGAAGCTCAATACAAAAGATATCACATTACAGTGCTTCACAGGAATTAATGGAATGTGGAAGGAAAAAATGAATCTTTCACCTTTTTTTCATAACATTTTTATTTAGACCCCAATTTTTTATTTTTGTAAAGAAAACATGAAAAAATGTACCCAAATTTTTTCAGACAATTTCTTTTGAGTATGTCAATATCCCACAAGTAAAGAAAATCACTGTTTAGGCACACGTCAGAGCTCAAAAGGGAAAGAGTGTCATTTGACTTTTTGAATGTAAAATTTGCTGGAATACTTGCATTTGGAGAGCCCCTGATGTGCCTATTCAGTGGAAACCGCTCACAAGTTACACCATTTTGGAAAGTAGATCCATCAGCGAAGTTATCTAGGTGTGTGGTGAGCATCATGAACCCCCAGGTGCTTCACAGAAATGTACAATGTTGAGCCGTGAAAATTAGAAAATCAAATTTTTCGCACAAAAATGTTTTTAAGCCCCAAATTTTCCATTTCTACAGGGGTAACAAGATAAATTTTATATAATAGCGATTGGATACAGTAAAACTTAACCTTTAAGACCTTAGGTGACGTCACGGCTTTGTGATTGGTCGCGTAGCGGTCACGCGACCACTACGGACCAATCAGAGCGCAGTGACGTCATCTAAGGCCCTTCAAGCGCGCATTCTTAGGTACAACGGCTCCCGGTTACGGCGGTTAAGTCCAGGGCGCGTCAGAGGGTGAGTATATCCCTATTTTTTATTTGAATTCTTTATTTTACACATTGATATGGATCCCAGGGCCTGAAGGAGAGTTTCCTCTCCTTCAGACCCTGGGAACCATACAGGATACCGTCCGATACTTGAGTCCCATTGACTTGTATTGGTATCGGGTATCGGTATTGGATTAGATCCGATACTTTGCTGGTATCGGCCGATACTTTCCGATACCAATACTTTCAAGTATCGGACGGTATCGCTCAACACTATTAGATAGCAATGAGCATGCCGAGCGTTAGCTGGCTGGAAACATCTAGTTATTTACTATTAGGTTTTGTTTCACCTTTGGCTCACTTTACTTTTCACTTTGTTAAGTTCTGTAACAGTTTTGTACATCGTGCATCTGATTACCATTGTTGGTATTAATGTAAATAGGCTGAGAGAACACTGAATCATGCTAAGAGGTGAATAGGACATTGTTTATATTTATTTATTTATTTGTCCTATTTTGAAGTGCCATAGGCATAATGAATGTCAGATGTATACATCCAGACGCTTAGTAAAAAATGCTTGGCACAATTTAGGACGGATTTAGACAGACTGAGGCTATGTGCACATGTTGCGGATTAGCCTTAGGAATTTCTGGTGCGGATTCTGCCTCTCCTGGCAGAAAACGCATCTGTGGATTTGTTGCGTTTTTTGTGCGGATCTGCAGAGTTTTTTTGTGCGTTTTTGCTGCGTTTTTTTTGCGGATTTACTGCATTTTTTACCCCTGCGGATTTCTATAATGCAATGGGTACAAAAACGCTGCAGATCCGCAAAAAAGAAGTGACATGCTACTTCTTTTAAACTGCAGCATTTCCGCACCGGATTTTCCGCAACGTATACACAGCTTTTTTTTTTCTCATTGATTTACATTGTACTGTAAATCAATTGCGGATCTGCAGTGTTTCTGCACCGCAAAAAATGCTGCGGATCCGCAGAGATTCCGCAACGTGTGCACACACCCTAACACTTACCAAAAGTGCGAAATACGTCCCACTATATAGGTATGGGGAGCAACAAATTACTAATCCGGAGGGACGCTGGGTCTCTGCCCAGATGAATGCTTGCGTTCCACTGTAGCGGGACCTTGCGCCCCACTGTTCCAGAGAATCACTCCTGGATACCGGAAGTATGTCACATAGCCCGCAGACGCGTCACACGCCGGGGGAGGAGCCTCCCAGACGCGCCACCGGGCTTATTCTATAAATATCACAGAAGGCAGAGACCTGTAAAGTGGCAGATGCAGGTTACTCCCCTGGTGATTCCGCTAGGATGAAACGCGTCGAGAGACGCCATCTACAGCAGAGGCTTCAACCCCATTTTACCCCTTCAGAGTGATCAGAGATCGGACACAGAGAATAGTCCCTCCAACTCGTGGTGAGATCCACCCACACATGTGGGCTTATTTAACATGCTGGTTTATACACACTAGCGTTTGAGTAGAAAATGTACAGTAAATTGATATAATAACTGCAACAAAAAATCCATTGGGTAAGCTCACAATTATTGGATGAGGAAGCATGGTCCCATAAGTGTATAGATTAATATTTGCGGTCTTTAATACAGGTTTGAAGCCTCTTGGATATGCTGTTATATGTACTTACAGTTACTAAACGCATTTGTATATGGTGAATAAATCATTTATGCAATATGTTTACATAGGATTTGGAAGCTAATGGAACATCAGTGCCTTATGAACCAGCCATTTATTAAAAAGAAAGATAAACCAGATAGTAAACCATATGTTTGTTAAAGGTATTTGGTTTTACGTGTTGTGAAGGCTATTCATAGACTTGGTTCAAGGCACAAAGTATTACTCTATACTGCACCATTCTGGAATTCATGTGTACTCTTCAGGTCTCACATTGTTAGAAAATCTTGAATTGGCTCCAGTTCCTTTTGGTTAAACAAGGTCACAGATACAGTGACCATCTAGTACTGTCAGCTCTTTTTATAATCTGGTGTTTGTTTTTAGTTTTCTTGTCCCCCCTTTCTGTGTTGGCTAATAGGGCACACATTGCACTGGGTTTTTCCCTTCCCCTTTTTTTCTAATTTTGAGTGTGTGTAATTCTTTTTTATTAGACCTAATAAAGGTTAAGTTTTACTATATCCAATCGCTATTATATATTTAACTTCTTGTTGGATAAACTCACTGTGCTTTATAAACAAGAGAAATTCTACCATACAATTTATTGTGCAATTTCTACTAAGTACGCTGATATCCCATATTTTGGGGAAAACTACTGTTTTGGTGCACAGCAGGGCTCAGAAGGAAAGGAGTGCCATTTGACTTTTAAAATGCAAAATTTGCTGGAATCATAAGCGGATGCCGTGTCGCATTTGGAGAGCCCCTGATGTGCCTTAACAGTGTAAATCCTCCACAAGGGACCCCATTTTGGAATCTAGACCCCTCAGGGCATATATCTACACTATGTTCCAAATTTTTATGCAAATGACATTTTTCTCGGATTTTCCTAAATGGTCAGTGCAAATGACAGTCAGTCTAATAAAAGTCATCACCCGTTAGAGTATACATCGAATTTTATTGAAGAAACCTCCCAATGATAACAGTATAATCTCCAAAATGAATAAAAACTCAAAATGCACTGTTCCAAATTATTAGGCACAGTAGTATTTCTAAACATTTGATATGTTTTAAAGAACTGAAAATGCTCACTTGTGGAATTTGCAGCATTAGGAGGTCACATTCACTGAACAAAAAAGCTATTTAACTCCAAAACATCCTAACAGGCCGTTACATGTTAACATAGGAGCCCTTCATTGATATCAGCTTCACAATTCTTGCATCCATTGAACTTGTGAGTTTATGGAGAGTTTCTGCTTGTATTTCTTTGCATGAAGTCAGAATAGCCTCCCATAGCTGCTGTTTTGATGTGAACTGCCTCCCACCCTCATAGATCTTTTGTTTGATGATACTCCAAAGGTTCTCTATAGGGTTGAGGTCAGGGGAAGATGGTGGCCATACCATGAGTTTATCTCCTTTTATGTCCATAGCAGCCAATTACTCTGAGGTATTCATTGTCATGTATGAAGATGATTTTGTTCCTGAAGGCACATTTCTGCTTTTTAGACCATGGAAGAAAGTTGTCAGTCAGAAACTCTATTTACTTTGGTGAGGTCATTTTCACACCTTCAGGAACCTTAAAGGGCCCTACCAGCTGGTTCCCCATGATTCCAGCCCAAAACATGACTCCTCCACCTCCTTGCTGATGTCGCAGCCTTGTTGGGACATGGTGGCCATCCATCAACCATCCACTACTCCATCCATCTGGACCGTCCAGAGTTGCTCGACACTCATCAGTAAACAAGACTGTTTGAAAATTAGTCTTCATGTATGTCTGGGCCCACTGCAACCGTTTCTGCTTGTGAACACTGTTTAGGAGTGGCCGAATAGTAGGTTTATGCACCACAGCAAGCCTTTGAAGTATCCTACACCTTGAGGTTTGAGGGACTCCAGACGCACCAGCAGCTTCAAATAACTGTTTGCTGCTTTGTAATGGTATTTTGGCAGCTGCTCAATTCTGGCAAGGTGGCTCTTTAGTGACCACTTTGAGGAAGTCAACATGCAGCAGTCACCTGTGTGTTTTGCTGCGGCCTCGGCACCTGCGCTGTAAGTTTTTTTCGGGCATGCGCAGTTTGCGCTGCCCTTCAAACTTACAGTGCAGGCGCCGAGGCTGCAGCAGAAAACACGGGTGACTGCTGCGTGTTGACTTCCTTAACCCCTTTCTGACCTCGGATGGGATAGTACATCCGAGGTCAGAAGCCCCGCTTTGATGCGGGCTCCGGCAGTGAGCCCGCATCAAAGCCGGGACATGTCAGCTGTTTTGAACAGCTGACATGTGCCCGTAATAGGCGCGGGCAGAATCACGATCTGCCCATGCCTATTAAATAGTTAAATGCCGCTGTCAAACGCAGACAGCGGCATTTAACCGGCGCTTCCAGCCGGGCGGCTGGAAATGAGCGCATCGCCGACCCCGTCACATGATCGGAGGTCGGCGATGCTTCTACATTGTAACCATAGAGGTCCTTGAGACCTCTATGGTTACTGATCCACGGTAGCTGTGAGCTCCACCCTGTGGTCGGCGCTCACAGCACACCTGCTTTTCTGCTACATAGCAGTGAACATCAGATCGCTGCTATGTAGCAGAGCCAATCGCATTGTGCCAGCTTCTAGCCTTCCATGAAGGCTATTGAAGCATGGCAAAAGTTAAAAAAAAAGTAAAAAAAATGTGAAAAAAGTAAAAAAATATAAAAGTTTAAATCACCCCCCTTTCGCCCCAATCAAAATAAATCAATAAAAAAAAATCAAACCTAGACATATTTGGTATCGCCGTGTTCAGAATCGCCCGATCTATCAATAAAAAAAGCATTAACCTGATTGCTAAATGGAGTAGCGAGAAAAAATTTGCCAGAATTACGTTTTTTTGGTCGCCGCGACATTGCATTAAAATGCAATAACGGGCGATCAAAAGAACATATCTGAATCAAAATGGTATCATTAAAAACCTTAGCTCGGTATGCAAAAAAAAAGCCCTCCACCGACCCCAGATCATGACAAATGGAGACGCTACGAGTATCGGAAAATGGCGCAATTTTTTTTTTTTTTAGCAAAGTTTGGAATTTTTTTCACCACTTAGATAAAAAATAACCTAGTCAGGTTAGGTGTCTTTGAATTGGTACTGACCTGGAGAATCATAATGGCAGGTCAGTTTTAGCATTTAGTGAACCTAGCAAAAAAAACTTACAAAAAACAAGTGTGGGACTGCACTTTTTTTGCAATTTCACAGCATTTGGAATTTTTTTTCCGTTTTCTAGTACATGACAAGGTAAAACCAATGATGTCATTCAAAAGAACAACAAGTCCTGCAAAAAATAAGCCCTCACATGGCCAAATTGATGGAAAAATAAAAAAGTTATGGCTCTCGGAAGGAGGGGAGTGAAAAACGAACACGGAAAAACGGAAAATCCCAAGGTCATGAAGGAGTTAAAGTGGTCGCTGTTGCGGCTCCTGCTCTGACCACAGAAGGTCGTCTGGGAAGCGAGGGAAGCACCGCGGTGGTCACTGACAAGGCGGTAAATCCGGGAGCCCCAGTGGGACATTAATAAAGGCAGAGGAGGCGGAGCCCTGCGCACAGAGTATTGAGTAACGACTGGGAGGTGTTTGTGTCCGGGGGAAAAGACATGCCCCCAGGACAAATTCGAGGTATCAGGGACAAATTATAAAAACGATTTTAGTTAAAACCGCCTGGGGGGTGACAGGTTCCCTTTAATAAAGGACTTCGTTGAAACATCTCATGGGTGAGTGCTGCATCTTTTCTGCTCTTGCACTTTAAAAAAAAAAATATTTAGCTTCTAAAAAAATATGTAGCTGCCAAAAAAATATTTAGCTGCCAAAAATATATGTACCTGGCAAAAAAATATTTTGCTACAGTTCACATATTTAACATTGTTTTGTCCGCCACACGGATCGCATATAACTGCGCTAAATATTTTACAATTTCAGTCCTCCAAAGAATTTTTTTGCAGTGTCATAGCCTACTTATTGACACAATTTTGTTGAGAAAAAAAAATTACAGGGGGATATCTCCGTCAGATGCCTGATCTATCTCTGTGCTCCCAATTTGGGCATTTCAGGCCTACATTCACCTTTTTTTGCTGTGTCTTACCCTAGTTCTATACACTATTTTGCTGTAAAAAAAAAATACAGGCCACATATTTTACAGTGTGGTATCTCCATGACATGCCTCATGTATCTGTGTGCTACAAATTGTTTCATTTGAGGCTTCCATTCACCTTTTTTGCTGTCTGTTACCCTATTTCTATACACTATTTGGGGGAAAAAAATACAGGCCACATATTGAACAGTCTGGAATCGCCGTCAGACGCCTGATCTATCTGGGGGCTACAAAACGTGGCATTTCAGGTCTACATTCACCTTTTCTGCTGTATCTTACACTATTCACTAGACTATTTTGGGCTAAAAAATAAAAAAATACAAGACATATTTTACAGTGTGGTATCTCCATGACACGCCTCGTACTCTTTGTGACCGTGAGTACAGCGCACGTGCGCAGTAGAGAGAGCCAGTTCATGCCAGCTTTGATATCCAATAATTATAAGGCACATAGGAATGACAGAGGATGTTGGTGCGGTCAGCAAGGTACTCCCTCTGCATCTGCCCAAATTTTACACTCCTTGTGAGAGTACCCCGGGTCTCAGGGCCAGGGAGATGGGAGGATCTGAGAAAACTCTCCCATAACTTTGCCAGTGTTCCCTGCCTCTGCTGTATTGGAGTTGTGTCTCTCTCACCTGTACTCCTTGGTTGTCCAACAAACTGTGTCCTCTGCCGCCATGCCGCCAGCATTTTGAGATGGGAATTTTTGTAATAATTCCACAAGAAGGGCCCTCTGGTACTGCACCTGTCTGCCTCTGGAGTAAGAGATATCAAGTTCTTCTGTTAGCGTGGGTCTAGTAGTGTCACCAATCAGTATTGCCTGTCAGCCCAAATTTGGAGAACGCGAGGGTCAGGGGAAAGGCAGCGTAACATAAACTCAACCAATGCGTGCTAGACAGGCAAGACTTCCGTGTCCTCACCAAGAGTACAACTAAGCATGGTCTCCTCCTCCTTGTCCTCAGGCTATCCACGACTTTCGACTTTTACGACTCTGCACTATCATTGTAAATGCATCATTGTAAATACACCCCTGTACTTTTTAGCTCCCCCACCTCATTGTAGATCGTAAGCTCTCACGAGCAGGGTCGTTTTCTTTTGCTTTAATAATTGTATTATTGTTAACGTTGTTAGTTAGGACTGTTGTATTTGAAAATGTTAAACTGTAAATATGTTGGCGCTATATAAATAACGATGATTAGTATTATTAGAACACAGAGAAGTGGGATGGTGACGCTAATTAAGGCATCATCGCCGCTCACCATGTTGGTGGATTCCTCAAAGTTTGGGAGGATGGTACATATGTCTGACATCCATGTCCACTCCTGAGATCCTATGTGTAAAGTACGAAACTAAATATCGACAGCCTTTTTGATGCTGGTAGTCAACAACTGCGCACTTTTTTTCACAAATCCTTTCCAACATGTGCAGAGTAGAGTTCCAACGCGTGGGGACATCACACACCAGTCGGTGAGCCATAACCTGAAAAAGCTGCTGAAGCATGGCAAGGGCAGCTGAATCTGTAGCTGACTTTCTAAAATGGGCACGCAGGGCGGCGTACTTTCACAAGCAGATCTGGCAGCTTTGGGTCGCTTTTGAGAAATCGTTGAACAACGAGGTTAAGCACATGGGCCAGACATGATTCGTGTGTGAGCTCGCCTCTCCTCAGAACAGCTACCAGGTTCAAGCCATTGTCACACACAACCATGCCTGGCAGTAGTGTCAACCACAGATCTGCCCGCTCTTTCAGAGCTGTCCACAACTCTTCAGCATTGTGCGGTTTGTCACCTAAGCATATTAGCTTCAGCACAGCCTGTGCTGCTTGGCTCAGGCAGTGCCTCAGTGCTTCATGCTTGTGACTGATGAGTTCATTTTGCAGATGGAGGCTGAAGAGGAGGAGGAGCTGCAGGAGCTGTAGAGTGGGGGCAAGCATGATTGATCTAGGGCCTGCAATCCTCGGTGTCAGGAGGACGTGTTCAATCACAATGTCCAACTAGGTCCCGGCTTCCATTATGTTAACCCAGTGTGCCGTCAACGAGATGTACCGTCCCTGCCCACAAAGCACTTATCCATGTGTCTGTGGTTAGGCGGACTTACCCAGTAACAGCATGGTTGAGGGCCTGGGTAATGTAGTGGGACATGTGCTTGTGTAATGCCATGATGGCACACAGGGAGAAATAGTGGTGGCTGCGGACAGAGTACTTTTGGATGGACGCCAAAATATGGTTGCAGAAAGCTTCCGTCTCCATGAGCCTAAAAGGCAACATTTGGAGCGCAAGCAGACGAGAAATGTGTGAATTTAGTACTGTGGCCTTTGGGGTGTTGGCTGGATTTTTCCACTTGCATTCCAAGGACTGTGGTATGGACAACTGAATGCTGAACTGGGACAAGGACGTGGATGTGCTTGTTGATGGTGCTAGTTGAGTTTGTGTGCAATGACAGATGCAGGGCAGGAGGCATCTTCGCATGCGTCATGGACAGGGCATTTGCTTGCACACACAACAGTGGAAGAAACAGTGGTATCACCAGCAGACACTGTTCCTGGAGCTTGGTGTTCGGCCCACAAAGTCAGGTGCTTTGCTGCCATGTGCCTGATGATGCTGGTGGTGGACAGGCTGGTATTTTTGCTACCCTGCTGATGCTGGTATGGCCAGTGGTGCAAATGGTGGGGTTATCGGCAGAGTCTTTAAAAAACAACCAGAATCAGGAAGACCTAACAGTTGTACTGGCAACTTCCATCGTGTTGGTGTTGTGGGATATTCAGTGTCTCCCTCTCCCACACCACCTCTTCACCTCACCCCCTGTCTTTCATTGTTTCCCAAGGCTCAGTACTAGGACCCCTACTCTTCTCCATCTACACCCTCGGCCTGGGACAGCTCATAGAATCTTACGGTTTGCAATATCATCTCTACTCCCATGACACTCAGATCTACCTATCTCGACCTGTAAAATCACACAATGTCTGTCTGCTATTTCATCCTTCTTTTCTGCTCGCTTTATAAAAGTGAACATGGATAAAAAATAATCGTAACAAAAACTACCAATCCAAATAGTATGTGTATACAGCAAGGTAGTAATAGAAAAATTAAAAAATAACTTTAAATAATTCCTTAAAAGAGGTCACATGTAATACGTAATACAAAAACAACAATTAACAAATAGAACAAAAAAGGGAGGTGAGTACCAAAACCACAAAGGGAGATTTATAAACTGCAGCATAAAGCATAGCAGATAACCTTTATATATGTTTAGACTCCCAACAAACACACAGGATGAACATTGGTATAAGAAAAAATAATCAGAAAAAACACAAATGTAGATATCATCATAATTCCCCTATCTACAGTACAAGGAGGAATTTTACACATGTTGCAAAGAGATATATGCTGTGTGTAAAAATGCCATAATAATCCTGTACAACCAAGAATAAAAGGAACATCACCTGGTATGTATGCATCAGTATCCGGGTAGTAGAAATAATGTCGGTCCTGGAAGTCTGGGGGAGGGGGGTGGAAAAGCAAATCCTCTACCATATGAGAGCCCACCACTAGGATATCCAGATGTATGACCTTATCCCCATCACCTCCCAACATGTTTCATTTTCAATCATCAAGAGAGAAAGGCATATAAAGAAAAGGGGGAAGGAAGGTTCCTTAATAAATGATCACGTGCATCCTACGTCCACCATATACAGTATATTTATTCACTTTTTTATTATTCCCTTACGTTAACCGTTTAATTGATGCCTAATATTATCTAGTAATATTTATTGTACAGTAACATTTGTTATATAGTAATAAGCTGAATCTTTGCAATGCCTAAATATAGTTATATTTATTCACTTTTTTATTATAATTCATATATAGTATATGAGTTGTATTTTTTCCACAGTATAGATAAAGTTAAAACTTTTCCCTTTTTATTTAAGATGGAATCTCAATATTCCTGTGATCAATACAATACCTTTCTTACACACACACAATTAGGTATTATACGGAATATAATACATGGAGTATTGTCTCATTCTGATGAAGTCAATGTTTGTATATTAATTATGTATTATTTCATTCTTTCTTGTTTAAGAAGAGTGTATGGATCCCGATTATGGCAATATTTTCAATACTCTGAATTATGAAGCCTTTGAATCCGTAACTGCCAAGCCATTAAAGGATAATAAATCTGCTGACAACCCGCAAATCTCTAATTTTCATCATTCTATCACAGGTAAGAAGCCTGTATGTATATCAGCTGATTTAAACTTTTGTATGTAGACACGAACTAAATACAATTTCTCATACAGATACTGAAATGCTTCAAGCGGACTATATGTCGGAAAACAGGGATGTGCCTGAACCAAGTGAAAATCAGGATTCAGATGTCAAGACCATAGAAGATGTATTTAGTCCTGTAATTCCCCCGATACCCGATGCTCCTAAAAGACACGGAAATTCGCTAAGCAGGAGTCTCAAGAATAGAAAAGGTAACAGATCTTTTGAAATACATACTATTCTCAGTTTTGTGCAGAAAATCAATTCTGGGTTAACTAATAGTTATATTTTATTTACAGCTGCTAAACTAGTGGCCAGAAAAATTCAATTTGAAAAAGAGAATATTCCCATCCCACCTAGTTCGAACAATGAGATGACCACTAATCCATGATCTGTGGAAGTGCAATACCCAGTTCTTACTTGTAAGTATATACACTCACTGGCCACTTTATTAGGTACACCTGTCCAACTTCTTGTTAACACTTAATTTCTAATCAGCCAATCACATGGCGGCAACTCAGTGCATTTAGGCATGTAGACATGGTCAAGACAATCTCCTGCAGTTCAAACCGAGCATCAGTATGGGGAAGAAAGGTGATTTGAGTGCCTTTGAACGTGGCATGGTTGTTGGTGCCAGAAGGGCTGGTCTGAGTATTTCAGAAACTGCTGATCTACTGGGATTTTCACGCACAACCATCTCTAGGGTTTACAGAGAATGGTCCGAAAAAGAAAAAAAATCCAGTGAGCGGCAGTTCTGTGGGCGGAAATGCCTTGTTGATGCCAGAGGTCAGAGGAGAATGGGCAGACTGGTTCGCGCTGATAGAAAGGCAACAGTGACTCAAATCGCCACCCGTTACAACCAAGGTAGGCCTAAGAGCATCTCTGAACGCACAGTGCGTCGAACTTTGAGGCAGATGGGCTACAGCAGCAGAAGACCACACCGGGTACCACTCCTTTCAGCTAAGAACAGGAAACTGAGGCTACAATTTGTACAAGCTCATCGAAATTGGACAGTAGAAGATTGGAAAAACGTTGCTTGGTCTGATGAGTCTCGATTTCTGCTGCGACATTCGGATGGTAGGGTCAGAATTTGGCGTAAACAACATGAAAGCATGGATCCATCCTGCCTTGTATGGAGCATCTTTGGGATGTGCAGCCGACAAATCTGCGGCAACTGTGTGATGCCATCATGTCAATATGGACCAAAATCTCTGAGGAATGCTTCCAGCACCTTGTTGAATCTATGCCATGAAGAATTGAGGCAGTTCTGAAGGCAAAAGGGGGTCCAACCCGTTACTAGCATGGTGTACCTAATAAAGTGGCCGGTGAGTGTATTTAGTCTGTTCTATACTGGATTTATACAACCAATGTTACATTGATTTCATGGATAACTGACACAGCTAACTTTTCAAATATTACACTGGATCATGGATAACTGGGGCCATGTAGCTTTTCCAATTTTACACAGGATTCACGGATAACTGACACTTGTATCTTTTCTTTTAGATATGTCGGATCTTCAACCTCAAGTTTTGCATCAGCGTAATTACAGATCTGCACAGAATCCTCCACAAAGAGCTAATGCGGCTGTGAGAACAATTCCTCATTCACCAATCTGTCGTGGATTGTGAGGAAAGCTATGTGACACCCAAACACCCCGCGAATCTAGTCCCCAAGATTTCACAGTGAAAATATAATAAGAATATTTCAAGAGAGAGATTTGCATTGCAGAATGATATCCCCATCATAACTCAAGAAGCCAATCCCTCAATCAGCATTCCACAAGTAACTTTTGAAAACAGAGAAATATAACAGTTCTCTGAGGGTAAGAAGAGTATAAGCGGGATAATATACTGGTGTGTCAGACTGTACAATCTGCACATATTACTCTTGCAGGATCATCTAATGATTTCGGCCTTGTATTACCTCTACGACGTTGTGTAAGTAAAAAGCAGAAAGTTGATGATCGATCATCTTACACAGCGAATCCTGTGTGGGATGATGAACATGTCAAAATGTTTATTGCTATGTCTGCTCAGTACGCCCATACCAAACAAAAATCTTTCTGCGATACGTATGACTCAGAGACCCGCGACCTATATAGTGAATACCGACAACTCGAAGAATAGTGGAAAACATTGGTTATTGATTTTACTATGCGATGAAAGGAAGGCCATATTTTTTAATATTTAGATGGACGTACAGGGAGATATTATGCCAATTTACTAATAATTTAAAAAAAGAATGATAATATAATTTATGATTTTGTAATTGTGCAATTCAGTTGATTCAAGCTTTAATAATTGCAACTCTCATAATAATTACCAAATATGCAGGTCTCTTTGTTCACTATGAATAGATGAATACATTCATTACTGAACTGAGAGCAGCTGACTTTACTCCTCAGATCCTACAATAGGCACCAGGTGATCCCCTGAGGAAAAATGTTTATTCAGTGAAGTGTAATTATCTCACACTGACAACATACGCACAGTTGTAACGTATTTTTTGCTATTGAAAAAACATTGAATAACTACACGGACATTGTTCATTGTAACCTCACCTGCTGTAACTAATGACTGTGTCTCACTATGTATATCACCTGCTCTGTTCCGCAGCTGTAAGTTATCAATATACCTAATTTGGACGTGTCGGCGTGTCTGTGCACAATGAGTCTTCCACAGTTGGGCGTAACCATGGATACCAAAGGAGAAGAGCTCTCCCTGGTGGCGAGTTAAGACATAAGTAGTGTTGAGCGATACCGTCCGATACTTCAAAGTATCGGTATCGGAAAGTATCGGCCGATACCAGCAAAGTATCGGATCTGATCCGATACCGATACCCGATACCAATACAAGTCAATGGGACTCAAGTATTGGAAGGTATCCCTGATGATTCCCAGGGTCTGAAGGAGAGGAAACTCTCCTTCAGGCCCTGGGATCCATATTAATGTGTAAAATAAAGAATTAAAATAAAAAATATTGATATACTCAACTGTCCGGAGGCCCCTGCACCTTACCGCTGTTAACCGGCAGCCTGCTTTGCTTAAAATGAGCGCGTTTAGGGCCTTCCATGAAGTCACGGATTCTGATTGGTCGCGTGCCGCTCATGTGACCGCCACGCGATCAATCAGAAGCCGTGACGTCATCCCTCAGGTCCTAAATTCCTAGAAGGGAATTTAGGACCTGAGGGATGACGTCACGGCTTCAGAAAGCGTGGCCTTTGTAATGGCACAAGGCTTTATGTCAAAAGCTTAAAAGCCAACGTTATTCATGCCGTTGCTTTAAATGGAAAAGCAAAGGGTCAGACAGTTCTTATTCCAAGAATTGACAGCGTCAATTTCCTGTCATGTTGGCTTTTTGCAATGACCATCAATAAGTCTCAGGGACAGTCCTTGGATATTGTAGGAATTTATTTGCCTCTCTCAGTGTTTTCACATGGGCAGTTATATGCGGCTTTCTCCAGGGGAAGGAAATACCAACAAATAAGGGTCAAAATATTTGAGACACAGAAGCAAGGTAAACTTATTCCTAACAGTGACAAATGGTTTACTGTTAACTGTGTGTACAAAGAAGTCTTTTTATTAAGCGTTTTAACAATTGTAAAAGCTAAAAAATTTTGTACACAAAAGTGGGCCTAACTCCTAGCCGCGGTCTGCGGACCAAACACTGGGCATGGGCAGGGCCTTGGGGGCAGATACCAAATGCGCTCAACCATGTGAAATAGCTTACGCTCAGGAACATTGAGGAATAGCGCTATCGGATAGCTCTACCCGTTCATTTCCTTTAGAAATAGGGCTATGGGATAGCTTTACCCGTTCACTTTCTTCATGGATAGCGCTATCGGATAGCTCTACCAGAACAGTATTACATACAGAGCTTTTTCATACACAAGGTAGGAGTGTCAGGAGATGTACACCAGGTATTTATGTTTGCTTTTAGTCTGCACAAACGCCAGTCTGGTGCGTGGGTACACCCCATTGCATGGTTCGTAATCACCGCGCGCCCGAAGGGCACGCAATCACTCATTTTTGCTATTGAAAAAACATTGAATAACTAAAGGGCTTTGTCCTATGTAACAACACCTGCTGTAACTAATGAATCTACAAGATGGTAAACTTCAAGATGCCTGTAGCCTGTGTCTTACTTACATTGTATATCAGTTGCTCTCTGTCCTTTATGTAAGAAAACTGGTAATACTTTTTTGCTCATAAACCCGAGTTTGCTGTGTATTGCGATGTCTCTTTTCGATAGGATTGTTTAATTGCAGTGTATTGAAATGACATTAATTTTCTTCAATAAACATGGATTTCAAGAAATGTAATGTAACTGATTGAATCTAATTGAACAATCAAATTTATTCATACATCTTTATAAAATGCCATTGATTTTGTTCAATAAACATTATAACTTTAATCTGAAAAATGCGTCTCTCAATCTTAGGCTACTTTCACACTAGCATCGGGCTCGGCCCGTCGCGGTGCGTTGGGCCGAGGTTCCCGACGCTAGCGTTGTCTCCGCCGCACAACGGGGGCAGCGGATGCATTTTTCCAGCGCATCCGCTGCCCCATTGTGAGGTGCGGGGAAGTGCTGGGAGGTGGGGGCGGAGTTCCGGCCGCGCATGCGCGGTCGGAAAAAGCGGACCGTCAGGAGCAAAAAACGTTACATGTAACGTTTTTTGCACCCGACGGTCAGCCACAGCACGGCGCAACCGTCGCACGACGGTTGCAACGTGTGTCAATGCGTCGCAAATGCGTTGCTTATGTTAGTCAATGCCGAAAAAACGCATCCTGCAAGCACTTTTGCAGGATGCGTTTTTTCGGCAAAACGACGCATTGCGACGTATTGCAGTTAACGCCAGTGTGAAAGTAGCCTTACTCAGTAATATTTTACTCAGTACTGTTTAGCGTATCAAACTGTCAATAAAAGACAATACATAATATATAATAGGTACATAATAGATCCTATATAAATAATAGCTGCATAAAAAACCTATATAATTATTGTCCCTATAAAATAATAGGCACAATGAAACAATTCTGATTAATGTATCAATTGGCTTATAAAAAACTTTGTTAACAATTTGTGGGAATCGTGTCAGCAATCAATTAAATAAACTATGATAGCCATGTAATATCTATTTAATTCTCTTTAATACACTATGATATCAGTATGATATCTATTTAATTCCCTTTAATATCAATTTGATACAATTTGATATCACTTTGATATCAATTTGATAGGGGGCGAGGCATCTGTCAGATTTCTTTTTGACGAAACATACCTCCCCCTTACTACTTACATATTAGTGTATGGGGACAGATTGATCTATTAGTGATGTGATCTTTTTATCCCCATCATCACTGAAGGACAAGCAACGTTTCTGTGTGATGGTGCAATATGTTAGCATTTGGGACCACACTTTAACCCCTTTCTCACCTCGGACGGGATAGTACATCTGAGGTCAGAACCCCCGTTTTTTCATCACGACGGTCCACAAAAACACGACGCATCCATTGCACGACGGATGCGACGTGTGGCCATCCGTCACAATCTGTCGTCAATAAAAGTCTATGGCAAAAAAACGCATCCTGCGGGCACAATTTGCAGGATCCGTTTTTTAACAAAATGACAAATTGCGACAGATGGCAAAAAACGGAAGTGTGAAAGAGGCCTAAGACACAACTTGAGACTACTCCTTTAAGAAACAAATGTTTTTGTTGAAAACATTTATTATCTTCAATGAAAGTCAAATTTCTATGGGCTTCTTTCTGGCCAAGGAAAATATGTGATCTGCTGATTGTCAATTTACTCTTCTGTTAAGTGTTTACTATTCTATTAAGTGGGGAATGTGCAAAGAAAAGAACACCATTACTGACCATGACTGTAGCATAATTAAGCATTAAACCAAAATGACAACACTTCGCTCCATTTATAGGTAGAAATCATTTACGTATCTATAGTTGTCATGTTGTTTGTAAATAATACTCAGAATATGTTTACAAGATAACTGCTGAAGCAAGGTTCATGCGTTGATGTGTTGCTTTATTACCAAGTAATTCGCAGTAGCTGTGTGGTGCCTTTATGTCAAAATGGCACAACATACTTTTTTTTACAAAAATAAGCTAACAGACTTTTTTTATCGTGAACTTTGCAGAAATTAATTTGCTTCCAGTAATTTGCATGTAGACTATGTACCATATGTATTACGTTTTCAATTCCAACTAAACAATGCAGCTTTTGTGCTTTGGATAGATTTAATCAGCTTTCAGAAATACAGATTGCTTGACTAATTGCAACTTTTCCCTTGGCTGGTTAAGACTTTTCATCAGGAGGTGAATGTTTTAAATTGTTTTTTTTTTTATCATGTAATTTATGATATGTATTTCCTAGCTTTAAAGGTGTAATCCTACAGATATGAAATTGTACTGAGATACAGATTTTCTGGAAGTGTCACAACACTGCACTCCTTGCAATTAAAGTAATTTCACTTGTGATGTAAGTTTCATGGGAACACACTGAAATACAGGTTGGTATACTGTTGAGGATTATAGTCATTTAGTTTAACTACAAAGAAACAAAAAGTGGAAATAAATTGCTACTTTCCTCTTGCAAAATGAAAAGGAACAAAGACTCAAAGTTTCTATTTTTTGTGTGACGAGAACATTTCTTTCAAAAGAAAAACTTCTATAAAAGAGCAAAACATAGAAAGATGCTAGAAGGTAATAAATTATTTGTACCCTTGTGTGACGACACAGTGTTTAATCTTAATTATCCAGGCATCTATTTTCAGTAGGTCAAGGAACATAGACTGTTGTCATATGAGCCTTAAAAGTTGATATTTTTGAATATCAGCTCCTACAGCTTAGTGTCTGCTGTCTTTGCAAGACAGGGACACAGGGTCATTGAACAATGGATATTTGCTAAATATGTTGACTGACCTTTGTGTGGGTCCTGTGGCTTGTTGACCTGCAAAACAGAGAAGGAATAACTATGCAGATTGATTAATAACTCAAACAATTAGAGTTAAACTCGTTCCACCTCCCCCCTGACCTGTGGATCATGGCTTGAAGTACAGTTGTGAACTATATAATGGTGATATGCCTCTGAATCAGGGAAACTTTACAAAACCACAGTAAGGAACATTCTACAGGATGTCAGCTTAGGGGACCATGGCCCCAGCTGGAAGAACACCGATCTGCTCTATTGACCATCACTGAACTCTCAGAGATGTCTTGAAGAATCCAGATTGGGAGAGTCAGGTCACTTGTCCATCTACCTCACTGTTCTCTGTCAGCTTTCTAAGATCCAGATAGGGTCTTAGACCTAGTGACCCTACCAATATCATGACTACCACTAATTGTGATCGACCTAGAATACCTTTTATTAATACATACTTATCACCCCTACTCACAGTTAATTAAGAAATGCATCCACCGGCACTGGCATACCCTGACTTCCCAGAGTTCAATGAGATGCCTATTATGTGCTATGAGAAACCCTCAAATTTCAGAAATTTGTTGGTTAGAGCTGATATTGGCTCATTAAGAACCACTTGCACACAGGAGACATTTTTCACACAAAAACGGGGCAGTTTTCTATGTTTACATTGTTTACAGTGCTCCAGTATCACCAAAGGAGACACTCACACCCCAGAACAGGTAAACATTTCCCAGTAAAAGGTTTTTTTAACTTGTGATTCAACATATGTGGTGTATCTAATCAAGCGCCCCTACTCTCTCAGATATGTTGGTGAGACTACCCAACATATCCGAGACCGCATATCCCAACATAAGTCAACAATCAGATGCACGAGACTTATGTTTCCCATCCCTGCACACTTTATTCGTGCAGGACATAATATATCTCAATTAACCCCTTCACGAACCCAGCTTTCAGTTTTGCGTTTTCGTTTTTCGCTCCCCTCCTTCCCAGAGTCATAACTTTTTTACTTTTCTGTCAATATAACTATGTGAGGGCTTATTTTTTGTGGAACAAGTTGTACTTTTGAACGACATAATTTATTTTAGCATGTCTTATACTAGAAAAAGGGGAAAAAATTTCAAGTGCGGTGAAATTGCAAAAAAAGTGCATTCCCACACTTGTTTTTTGATTGGCTTCTTTGCTAGGTTCACTAAATGCTAAAACTGACCTGCCATTATGATTCTCCAGGTCAGTATGAGTTCATAGACACCAAAAATGTCTAGGTTATTTTTTATCTAAGTGGTAAAAAAAAATTCCAAACTTTGGTAAAAAAAAAAAAAAGAAAAAAGAAATTGCACAATTTTCCGATACCCGTAGCGTCTCCATTTTTCATGATCTGGGGTTGGGTGAGGGCTTATTTTTTGCATGCCAAGCTGAAATTTTTAATTATAGAATCATGGTGCTGATTAGGGTTGAGCGACTTTCATTTTTTTACGGTCGAGTCGGGTTTTGTGAAACCCGACTTTGTCCAGAGTCGAGTCGAGTGCAGTCGGCCGATTATCGCTAAAAGTCGGGGATCGACCGAAACACGAAACCCAATGCAAGTCAATGGGGAAGCATAGTCGGCAGTGAGTGGAGGCCAGGAAAACACCTACAGTGCCCATTTTAATGCCAAAAACATCCATTCTTGTTTCTGAAGCTTGTCAATCTTAATTAACTTTATAATAATAGTTGGGCATTGGAAATTGGGGTCATTTGGCAAAAGTTGTGGGGGGTAGGGCTGGTTCAAGGTTTTAGTGGGCAAAGGAAACGTGGACTACGTCACGGCGGTGGAGCAGTGAGAGGTAAGTATGTCAAGTTTGCAAGTGCTGTGATCCTAAGCAAGCAGGGGGGCCCACTCGTTGGCATTGGCACTGGCACAGGGCCCCTCAAAGTACAGCGGTGTGTTTGCACGGCGGGGGTGCCTCCCACCGGCAGCGACACTTTTGCGTACTCTGAGGGGCCCTGTGCCAGTGACGTCGCCAACGAGTATGCCCCCCCACCTGATGAAGGAACCTGCACTTTCATCTGCACCTTCCTCTTTGTCCCTGTGTAAGGTGGTATAACATGCGGGAAGGGGAACCTTACTTTCAGCAGGGTCAGATTCTGGCTGTGTAGAGTGCAAGGGGAATGTAGTGGTCTAGGTCAATGTACCAGCAGACTCATCTAGCAGTGGCTGGGCAATGGGCAGGATGAGGAGGAAACAGATATAGGGCCAAAGAATAAAGTAGGCTAAATGCAGTTCAAAATTGGTAACAGGACTAAACAGGCGGCACTGCTTTGTTCAGTGGAGTAGCAAACCCAAGAGCAGCAGACACTGTTTTAAGGGCCCAACCACACTAGTAGGCCAAATGCAGTTTAATATCTGATACTATAGGCCGAAAGCCAGAAGGTAGAAGCTCAGCTGCATTCAGTTGAGGGCAACACCAGGCAGGGGCAGACACCGTTAGTAGGCCGGAACCACCATTTTTTTTAAAAAAACAGCAGTTAATCAGAGCCAGAAGGTAGAAGCTCAGCTTTATTCAGTTGAGGACAACACCAGGCAGGGGCAGACACCGTTAGTAGGCCGGAACCACCATTGTTTTAAAAAACAGCAGTTAATGAGAGCCAGAAGGTTGAAGCTCAGCTTTATTCAGTTGAGGGCAAACACCAGGGAGGGGCAGACACCGTTAGTAGGCCCTAACCACCAATTTTTAAAATAACAGCACTTAATGAGAGCCAGAAGGTTGAAGCTCAGCTTTATTCAGTTGAGGGCAAACACCAGGGAGGGGCAGACACCGTTAGTAGGCCCTAACCACCAATTTTTAAAATAACAGCACTTAATGAGAGCCAGAAGGTTGAAGCTCAGCTTTATTCAGTTGAGGACAACACCAGGCAGGGGCAGACACCGTTAGTAGGACGGAACCACCATTTTTTTAAAAGCAGCAGTTAATCAGAGCCAGAAGGTAGAAGCTCAGCTTTATTCAGTTGAGGACAACACCAGGCAGGGGCAGACACCGTTAGTAGGCCGGAACCACCATTGTTTTAAAAAACAGCAGTTAATCAGAGCCAGAAGGTAGAAGCTCAGCTTTATTCAGTTGAGGACAACACCAGGCAGGGTCAGACACCGTTAGTAGGCCGGAACCACCATTGTTTTAAAAAACAGCAGTTAATGAGAGCCAGAAGGTTGAAGCTCAGCTTTATTCAGTTGAGGGCAAACACCAGGGAGGGGCAGACACCGTTAGTAGGCCCTAACCACCAATTTTTAAAATAACAGCACTTAATGAGAGCCAGAAGGTTGAAGCTCAGCTTTATTCAGTTGAGGGCAAACACCAGGGAGGGGCAGACACCGTTAGTAGGCCCTAACCACCAATTTTTTAAATAACAGCACTTAATGAGAGCCAGAAGGTTGAAGCTCAGCTTTATTCAGTTGAGGGCAAACACCAGGGAGGGGCAGACACCGTTAGTAGGCCCTAACCACCAATTTTTAAAATAACAGCACTTAATGAGAGCCAGAAGGTTGAAGCTCAGCTTTGTTCAGTTGAGGACAACACCAGACAGGGGCAGACACCGTTAGTAGGCCGGAACCACCAATTTTTTTAAAAACAGCAGTTAATCAGAGCCAGAAGGTAGAAGCGCAGCTTTATTCAGTTGAGGACAACACCAGGCAGGGGCAGACACCGTTAGTAGGCCGGAACCACCATTGTTTTAAAAAACAGCAGTTAATGAGAGCCAGAAGGTTGAAGCTCAGCTTTATTCAGTTGAGGGCAAACACCAGGGAGGGGCAGACACCGTTAGTAGGCCCTAACCACCAATTTTTAAAATAACAGCACTTAATGAGAGCCAGAAGGTTGAAGCTCAGCTTTATTCAGTTGAGGGCAAACACCAGGGAGGGGCAGACACCGTTAGTAGGCCCTAACCACCAATTTTTTAAATAACAGCACTTAATGAGAGCCAGAAGGTTGAAGCTCAGCTTTATTCAGTTGAGGGCAAACACCAGGGAGGGGCAGACACCGTTAGTAGGCCCTAACCACCAATTTTTAAAATAACAGCACTTAATGAGAGCCAGAAGGTTGAAGCTCAGCTTTATTCAGTTGAGGACAACACCAGGCAGGGGCAGACACCGTTAGTAGGCCGGAACCACCATTGTTTTAAAAAACAGCAGTTAATGAGAGCCAGAAGGTTGAAGCTCAGCTTTATTCAGTTGAGGGCAAACACCAGGGAGGGGCAGACACCGTTAGTAGGCCCTAACCACCAATTTTTAAAATAACAGCAGTTAATCAGAGCCAGAAGGTAGAAGCTCAGCTTTATTCAGTTGAGGACAACACCAGGCAGGGGCAGACACCGTTAGTAGGCCGGAACCACCAATTTTTTTAAAAACAGCAGTTAATCAGAGCCAGAAGGTAGAAGCTCAGATTTATTCATTTGAGGACAACTTGAATTAGGAACTGCAGACAGACTTACCAGGCTGTCCCCTGTGTGGACCATGCATGCAGTACATTAAGCCATTGCGCCACAAAGGACACGTAACCATCCGTGGCCATGCCTTCCGCTCCATGTGTCTGTTGTCAGATGTACCTTTGGACTCACAGATTGACAGAATGAAAGGACAATGTGGTCTTTAACATGCTGGTGGAGGGGTGGGATGGCTTTTCTCGCAAAAGAATTGTCAACTGGGTAGCTCATAGCGTGGTACAGCGTAGTCCATCATGGCTTTATTAATATTAAATAAAATAAAACAATAGGCTCTATGCACTGTAAAATAGGTTCCAGGGGTACACGGGCAGCAGTGGTCTGGTCAGTGGAGGCCTAGTGGAAGGAGGGACCGCAGACAGTGGTCTGGTCAGTGGAGGCCTAGTGGAAGTAGGGACCGCAGACAGGCTTCGAAGGCCTAACACAATAAAATGGGCTGGCTGTAGGCACTTTATAATTGGTTCCAGGGGTACACGGGCAGCAGTGGTCTGGTCAGTGGAGGCCTAGTGGAAGGAGGGACCGCAGACAGGCTTCGAAGGCCTAACACAATAAAATGGGCTGGCTGTAGGCACTTTATAATTGGTTCCAGGGGTACACGGGCAGCAGTGGTCTGGTCAGTGGAGGCCTAGTGGAAGGAGGGACCGCAGACAGGCTTCGAAGGCCTAACACAATAAAATGGGCTGGCTGTAGGCACTTTATAATTGGTTCCAGGGGTACACGGGCGGCAGTGGTCTGGTCAGTGGAGGCCTAGTGGAAGGAGGGACCGCAGACAGGCTTCGAAGGCCTAACACAATAAAATGGGCTGGCTGCAGGCACTTTATAATTGGTTCCAGGGGTAAACGGGCAGTAGTGGTCTGGTCAACGGAGGCCGATTGTAATGAGTGTCTGCCAGTTAGTAGTCAAAAACAACAATTAAATGTGAATGTCTCGCATTAAAACAAAACAAAAACACTAAAGGGTGCAATCATTAGGTTCAGGGGTGGGATCCTCTGCGTTGTTTCAGACCTACTAATTTAGCGCAAAGTATTTACTGTGGTAAATAGAGGACACTGCCCCTGACTATGTTAAGTACCATCATACATGTCAACACAATGGTATTGTCAGTGGCAGGTATGGAAGGATGTCAGCGCATAGACTAAACATTGGTGGAAGTGTGAGAGATAACTGTGGAAGTGGTAGAGCAATGTTTGACCTGGGGGTGGGTGAACTCTCTTGTGGCCGGCGGTACAGGCCCAGGGCCCCTTATGTTACAACAGTGTGTCTGACGTTGGGTGCGCACCACCACCGCCAGAGACACTTTATTGTACTATGAGGGACCCAGTAGCAATGCCGTCAACCAAAAGCGAGCACACCCACCTCTTCAGACAAACAGCAGTCTCACGGGTGCTTGCGCCAAATCGCGATACCACGGCCCCGTGTGGGGAGTTTGGCCATTTAGGGAGGTGTAAACATGTCGTATGCTGGACAATCAGCTGCAGAAAATTAGACATTAGAAAAGTTATTCACAGTAGTCCACAGGCAAGAGCTTTTCATAGGAAAGCTAGGTGTCGGCCGGGCAAGGTGGGGCAAAAGATTTCGAAATCCAGTTGTGGTTCATTTTAATGAATGTTAGATCGTCAACATTTTGGGTAGCCAGACGAGTCCTTTTTTCGGTTAATATTGAACCTGCAGCACTGAATACTCTTTCTGATAGGACACTTGCTGCCGGGCAAGCAAGCTCCTGCAATGCATATTCTGCCAATTCTGGCCAGGTGTCTAATTTTGATGCCCAGTAATCAAATGGGAATGACGGTTGAGGGATAACATCGATAAGGGATGAAAAATAGTTAGTAACCATACTGGACAAATGTTGTCGCCTGTCACTTTCAATTGATGCAGCAGTACCCGTCCTGTCTGCGGTCATAGCAAAATCACTCCACAACCTGGTCAGAAAACCCCTCTGTCCAACGCCACTTCTGATGTGTGCACCCCTAACACTCCTAGTCTGCTGCCCCCTGGAGCTCGTGTGAGAACGATCACGTGCGCTGTGTGCTGGGAATGCCTGAAGCAAACGGTCAACAAGAGTTGATTGTTTGGTTGCTAATATTAGTTCCAAGTTCTCATGTGGCATAATATTTTGCAATTTGCCTTTATAGCGTGGATCAAGGAGGCAGGCCAACCAGTAATCGTCATCGTTCATCATTTTCGTAATGCGTGTGTCCCTTTTTAGGATACGTAAGGCATAATCCGCCATGTGGGCCAAAGTTCCAGTTGTCAAATCTCCGGTTGTGATTGGTTGATGGGCAGTTTCAGGCAAATCTACGTCACTTGTGTCCCTCAAAAAACCAGAACCCGGCCTTGCCATGCAACCAATTTCCAGTGCCCCCGGGAAAGCTTCCGCATTAAAAATATACTCATCCCCATCATCCTCCTCGTCCTCCACCTCCTCTTCGCCCACTACCTCGTCCTGTACACTGCCCTGACCAGACAATGGCTGACTGTCATCAAGGCTTTCCTCTTCCTCTGGTGCAGACGCCTGATCCTTTATGTGCGTCAAACTTTGCATCAGCAGACGCATTAGGGGGATGCTCATGCTTATTATGGCATTGTCTGCACTAACCAGCCGTGTGCATTCCTCAAAACACTGAAGGACTTGACACATGTCTTGTATCTTCGACCACTGCACACCTGACAACTCCATGTCTGCCATCCTACTGCCTGCCCGTGTATGTGTATCCTCCCACAAAAACATAACAGCCCGCCTCTGTTGGCACAGTCTCTGAAGCATGTGCAGTGTTGAGTTCCACCTTGTTGCAACGTCTATGATTAGGCGATGCTGGGGAAGGTTCAAAGACCGCTGATAGGTCTGCATACGGCTGGAGTGTACAGGTGAACGTTGGATATGTGAGCAAAGTCCACGCACTTTGAGGAGCAGGTCGGAGAACCCAGGATAAGTTTTCAATAAGCACTGCACCACCAGGTTTAAGGTTTGAGCCAGGCAAGGAATGTGTTTCAGTTGGGAAAGGGAGATGGCAGCCATGAAATTCCTTCCGTTATCACTCACTACCTTGCCTGCCTCAAGATCTACTGTGCCCAGCCACGACTGCGTTTCTTGTTGCAAGAACTCGGACAGAACTTCCGCGGTGTGTCTGTTGTCGCCCAAACACTTCATAGCCAATACAGCCTGCTGACGCTTGCCAGTAGCTGGCCCATAATGGGACAACTGGTGTGCAACAGTGTCATCTGCCGATGGAGTGGTTGGCCGACTGCGGTCTGTGGAAGAGCTGTAGCTTCTGCAGGAGGACGAGGAGGAGGAGGGGGTGCGAACGCCGACAGCCAACTGTTTCCTAGACCATGGGCTAGGCACAACTGTCCCGAAATTGATGTCCCCTGTGGACCCTGCATCCACCACATTCACCCAGTGTGCCGTGATGGACACATAACGTCCCTGGCCATGCCTACTGGTCCATGCATCTGTAGTCAGGTGCACCTTTGTACTCACAGATTGCCTGAGTGCATGGACAATGCGCTGTTTAACATGCTGGTGCAGGGCTGGGATGGCTTTTCTGGAACAAAAGTGTCGACTGGGTAGCTCGTATCGTGGTTCAGCGTACTCCATCAGGGCTTTGAAAGCTTCGCTTTCAACTAACCGGTAGGGCATCATCTCTAACGAGATTAGTCTAGCTATATGGGCGTTAAAACCCTGTGTACGCGGATGCGAGGATAAGTACTTCCTTTTTCTAACCAGAGTCTCATGTAGGGTGAGCTGGACTGGAGAGCTGGAGATCAAGGAACTTTCGGGTGTGCCGGTGTACATGGCAGACTGAGAGACGGTTGGAGACGGTATTGTTTCCGCCGGTGACCTAGATGCAATATTTCCTCCTACAAAACTGGTGATTCCCTCACCCTGACTGCTTTTGGCTGGCAAAGAAACCTGCACAGATACTGCCGGTGGTGCGGAAAATGGTGGCCTTACAGTGACGGAAGGGATGTTGCGTTGCTGACTAGCTTCATTGGCCGAGGGTGCTACAACCTTAAGGGACGTTTGGTAGTTAGTCCAGGCTTGAAAATGCATGGTGGTTAAGTGTCTATGCATGCAACTAGTATTTAGACTTTTCAGATTCTGACCTCTGCTTAAGCTAGTTGAACATTTTTGACAGATGACTTTGCGCTGATCAATTGGATGTTGTTTAAAAAAATGCCAGACTGCACTCTTCCTAGCATCGGATCCCTTTTCAGGGATTGCAGACTGAGCTTTAACCAGATGGCCACGCTGTCCTCCAACAGGTTTTGGCTTTGACACGCGTTTTGGGCCAGATACGGGCCTGGCAGATGGAACCTGTTGCGATGTTGATGCCTGCTGCGGCCCCTCCTCCACCTCCGCTTCTGAACTACTGCCGCCTGCACCCTGTTCCCCCAATGGCTGCCAATCGGGGTCAACAACTGGGTCATCTATTACCTCCTCTTCGAGCTCGTGTGCAACTTCGTCTGTGTCACTGTGTCGGTCGGTGGTATAGCGTTCGTGGCGGGGCAACATAGTCTCATCAGGGTCTGATTGTGGATCAGTACCCTGAGAGGGCAATGTGGTGGTCTGAGTCAAAGGAGCAGCATAGTACTCTGGCTGTGGCTGTGCATCAGTGCACTCCATGTCAGAATCTACTTGTAATGGGCATGGCCTGTTAAGTGTTTCACTTTCTAAGCCAGGGACGGTATGTGTAAAGAGCTCCATGGAGTTACCCGTTGTGTCGCCTGCTGCATCCTTCTCTCTTGTTGTAGTTTTTGCTGAAGAGGACAAGGAAGCGACTTGTCCCTGACCGTGAACATCCACAAGCGACGCGCTGCTTTTACATTTACCAGTTTCAGAAGAGGAGGCAAAAGAGCTAGAGGCTGAGTCTGCAATGTAAGCCAAAACTTGCTGTTGCTGCTCCGCCTTTAAAAGCGGTTTTCCTACTCCCAGAAAAGAGAGCGTTCGAGGCCTTGTGTAGCCAGACGACGAAACTGGCTCCACAGCTCCAGACTTAGGTGGAATATTTTTATCCCCACGACCACCTGATGCTCCACTACCACTACCATCATTACCAGCTGACAATGAACGCCCACGGCCACGACGACCTCTTGCACCAGACTTCCTCATTGTTTTAAAAACTTAACCTAAATAACTTTATTTGTTGCTGTCAAACAACTTACACGGTGAGCTATAACTTCAGTATGATTTCAATATCCCTTAACAGGTTGGTGAGACCACAAGGAAAATCAGGCACAATGTTACACACTCTGTTTTCTGTGGCACCAAATCACAGAGATGCCACACACGCAGGACTGCCACTCAAGCACAAATGTCAATATTAATCTCCCACTGTTTTATTTTTTTTTATTTTTCAGGGAGACTTTAGAAACCAAATAATAAAAAATAAATAGGCTTTCTATGGCCCACTGAGTGAGAGATGGCACACACAGGAGTCAGGAGTGGCACACAAGCAGAAAGGGCAATATTAATCTCCAACTGTTTTCTTTTTTTTTTCTTTTTCAGGGAGACTTTAGAAACCAAATAATAAAAAATAAATAGGCTTTCTATGGCCCACTGAGTGAGAGATGGCACACATAGGAGTCAGGAGTGGCACACAAGCAGAAAGGGCAATATTAATCTCCAACTGTTTTATTTTTTTTTTCTTTTTCAGGGAGACTTTAGAAACCAAATAATAAAAAATAAATAGGCTTTCTATGGCCCACTGAGTGAGAGATGGCACACACAGGAGTCAGGAGTGGCACACATGCAGAAAGGGCAATATTAATCTCCCACTGTTTGATTTTTTTTTTTTTTCAAGGAGACTTTAGAAACCAAATAATAAAAAATAAATAGGCTTTCTATGGCCCACTGAGTGAGAGATGGCACACACAGGAGTCAGGAGTGGCACACAAGCAGAAAGGGCAATATTAATCTCCAACTGTTTTCTTTTTTTTTTCTTTTTCAGGGAGACTTTAGAAACCAAATAATAAAAAATAAATAGGCTTTCTATGGCCCACTGAGTGAGAGATGGCACACATAGGAGTCAGGAGTGGCACACAAGCAGAAAGGGCAATATTAATCTCCAACTGTTTTCTTTTTTTTTTCTTTTTCAGGGAGACTTTAGAAACCAAATATTAAAAAATAAATAGGCTTTCTATGGCCCACTGAGTGAGAGATGGCACACACAGGAGTCAGGAGTGGCACACAAGCAGAAAGGGCAATATTAATCTCCCACTGTTTGAATTTTTTTTTTTTTCAGGGAGACTTTAGAAACCAAATAATAAAAAATAAATAGGCTATCTATGGCCCACTGAGTGAGAGATGGCACACACAGGAGTCAGGAGTGGCACACAAGCCCTGAGGCCAATATTTTTCTCCCACTGATTGATGTAGTGATTTTTTTTCAGGTAGATTTTAGAACCCAAATCAAGCAAAAAAATAAATAGGCTTTCTATGGCCCACTGAGTGAGAGATGGCACACACAGGTGTCAGGAGTGGCACACAAGCAGAAAGGGCAATATTAATCTCCCACTGTTTGAATTTTTTTTTTTTCAAGGAGACTTTAGAAACCAAATAATAAAAAATAAATAGGCTTTCTATGGCCCACTGAGTGAGAGATGGCACACACAGGAGTCAGGAGTGGCACACAAGCCCTGAGGCCAATATTTTTCTCCCACTGATTGATGTAGTGATTTTTTTTCAGGTACATTTTAGAACCCAAATCAAGCAAAAAAATAAATAGGCTTTCTATGGCCCACTGAGTGAGAGATGGCACACACAGGAGTCAGGAGTGGCACACAAGCAGAAAGGGCAATATTAATCTCCCACTGTTTGAATTTTTTTTTTTTTCAGGGAGACTTTAGAAACCAAATAATAAAAAATAAATAGGCTTTCTATGGCCCACTGAGTGAGAGATGGCACACACAGGAGTCAGGAGTGGCACACAAGCAGAAAGGGCAATATTAATCTCCAACTGTTTTATTTATTTATTTTTTTCAGGGAGACTTTAGAAACGAAATAATAAAAAATAAATAGGCTTTCTATGGCCCACTGAGTGAGAGATGGCACACACAGGAGTCAGGAGTGGCACACAAGCCCTGAGGCCAATATTTTTCTCCCACTGATTGATGTAGTGATTTTTTTTCAGGTAGATTTTAGAACCCAAATCAAGCAAAAAAATAAATGGGCTTTCTATGGCCCACTGAGTGAGAGATGGCACACACAGGAGTCAGGAGTGGCACACAAGCAGAAAGGGCAATATTAATCTCCAACTGTTTTATTTTTTTTTTCTTTTTCAGGGAGACTTTAGAAACCAAATAATAAAAAATACATAGGCTTTCTATGGCCCACTGAGTGAGAGATGGCACACACAGGAGTCAGGAGTGGCACACAAGCAGAAAGGGCAATATTAATCTCCCACTGTTTGAATTTTTTTTTTTTTCAAGGAGACTTTAGAAACCAAATAATAAAAAATAAATAGGCTTTCTATGGCCCACTGAGTGAGAGATGGCACACACAGGAGTCAGGAGTGGCACACAAGCCCTGAGGCCAATATTTTTCTCCCACTGATTGATGTAGTGATTTTTTTTCAGGTAGATTTTAGAACCCAAATCAAGCAAAAAAATAAATAGGCTTTCTATGGTCCACTGAGTGAGAGATGGCACACACAGGAGTCAGGAGTGGCACACAAGCCCTGAGGCCAATATTTTTCTCCCACTGATTGATGTAGTGATTTTTTTAAAGGTAGATTTTAGAACCCAAATCAAGCAAAAAAATTAATAGGCTTTCTATGGCCCACTGAGTGAGAGATGGCACACACAGGGATGGCACTCTAGCAGAAATGCCAATCTTAATCTCCCACAAAAAAAAAAAAAAAAAAACAGGGACTGTCCTACAATTACTATCTCCCTGCAGTAATCTCAGCCAGGTATGGCAGGCAGCAATAAGGAGTGGACTGATGCACAAATTAAATAAAAAGTGTGGACAAACAAAAAAGATAGCTGTGCAGAAAGGAAGGAACAAGAGGATTTGTGCTTTGAAAAAAGCAGTTGGTTTGCACAACGTCGTACACACACAGGCACAGCAACGCAGCTATCAGGGTCAGGGAGCCTTCTAGGGCAGCCCAATGAGCGACAGCGCTGAGGAAAAAAAAATGTAGCTTCCACTGTCCCTGCAAACAAAAGGTGGTGTTGGACAGTGGAAATCGCTACAGCACAAGCGGTTTGCAGCTTTATGTACCCTGCCTATCACTATCCCTGCTTCTGAAGAAGCGGCAGCAACCTCTCCCTACGCTCAGATCAGCAGCAGTAAGATGGCGGTCGGCGGGAACGCCCCTTTATAGCCCCTGTGACGCCGCAGAAAGCAAGCCAATCACTGCAATGCCCTTCTCTAAGATGGTGGGGACTGAGATCTATGTCATCACGCTGCCCACACTCTGCGTTCACCTTCATTGGCTGAGAAATGGCGCTTTTCGCATCATTGAAACGCGACTTTGGCGCGAAAGTCGCGTACCGCATGGCCGATGCAACGCTGGGATCGGCTCGGTTTCATGAGACGCCGACTTTGCCAAAAGTCGTCGACTTTTGAAAATGAACGACCCATTTCGCTCAACCCTAGTGCTGATACGTTCTTTTGATCGCCCGTTATTACATTTTAATACAATGTGGCGGAGACCAAAAAAATGTAATTCTGGCGTTTCAATTTTTTTTCTCGCCACACCATTTAGCGATCAGGTTAATCCTTTTTTTATTGATAGATTAGATGATTCTGAACACGGCGATACCAAATATGTGTATATATTATTTTTATTGTTTTATTTTGAATGGGACGAAAGGGGGGTGATTTAAACTTTTATATTTTTTTTACTTTTTCATATTTTTTAAAACATTTTTTTTTTACTTTTGCCATGCTTCAATAGCCTCCATGGGAGGCTAGAAGCTGGCATAACCTGATCGGCTCTGCTGCATAGGGGCGATGCTCAGATCTCTCCTATGTAGTAGAATTGCTGCATTGCTATGAACGCTGACCACACGGTGGCACTCACAGCAATCCAGCATCAACAACCATAGAGGTTTTCAATAGACCTCTGGTTGTGATGCCGATGCATCGCTGACCCCCGATCACGTGACAGGGTCAGCAATGCGCACATTTCCGGCCCAATGGTCGTAAGCGCTAGTTAAATGCCACTGTCAGCGTTTGACAGCCGCATTTAACTAGTTAATAGCGGTGGGTGGATCGCGATTCCACCCGCTGCTATTGCGGGCACATGTCAGCTGTAGAAATTTTTGCATATTTATTACAAAAGATAAACTGAAATATCACATGGTCATAAGTATTCAGACCCTTTGCTCAGTATTGAGTAAAAGCACCCTTTTGAGCTAGTACAGCCTTCTTTGGAATGATGCAACAAGTTCTTCACGCCTGAATTTGGGGATCCTCTGTCATTCTTCTTTGGAGATCCTCTCTAGTTCCATCAGGTTGGATGGTGAACATTGCTTGCCTATTGTCCTGTAGCCCATAACAACCTTTTCCATATCCACAATTTTGTCCCTGGTGTCCTTAGAAAGCTCTTTGGTCTTGGTCATGGGGTAGAGGTTGGAGTGTGGGGTTGATAGAGTGTGTGGACATGTGTCTTTTATATAGGTAACAAATTCAAACAGGTGAAATTAATACAGTTAATGAATGCAGAGTAAGATAGCTTCTTAAAAAAGAACTAACAAGTCTGTGAGAGAGGTCTGTTGCTGGTTGGTAGGTGATCAAATACTTATTGCATGCAATAAAATAAATTTTAATTATTTGAAAAAATACAATGTGATTTTCTGAATTTTTTTAAGATTCTGTTTCTCACAGTTAAAATTTAGCTGCGCTAAAAATGATAGATCTCGACAGTGTATAAGACACTGATTTTCCTCACTGTATGTGTCAGAGCGCTCTGCATGCTTGTCCCATCGATAATGACAGCAACCCCAACATAGCCTGTGATTTATGCACCAGCCCCAGCATCTCCTCTGTTGTATGTGCATCATTCCAAGAATCTCCTGTGATGTATATACACTAGTCCCACCATCTCCTGTGATGTATTTTCTGCAGCCTAATTGTATCCTATTTGATTTATATGCTCCAGCCCCTTTTTCTTCTGTGATGTTTATGTTGCAGCTCCAAACTCTCCCATATTATATGTATACTTCCGTCCCAGTGTCTTCTATGTGATGTGTACAGATCAACCCCAGTATCTCCTATGTCATGTATATGATTCAGCCCGAGTCTCCTATGTGATGTATAAGCTACAGCCTCTGGTTCTCCAGTGTGCTATGTATGCTTCTGCCCTAGTGTCTTTAATGTGATATATATGCTGCAGCCTCAGTCTCTTTCATGTGATGTATATTCTGCCGCTGAAGCATCCCCTATGTGATGCATATGCTTCAGCCTGAGCATCTAATATGTGATGCATGTGCACTAGCTCCAGTGTATCTTATGTTATGTATATGTTCCAGCCCTACTGTCTACTGTGATGTATACACTCCCTGGTCTGGGGTGCTGGGTTTCTTATTATACACACACACACTAATTAACCGATCATTTACTGAGAACAGGTGAGGATGTAAACTAGGATTGGGTGCATTATACGACCAGGCGACAAAACGTTTGTCTTGCCAAAATCTGACCATTCTGTGTCCATTAACTGATCAATAATTCTGCATTGATGCCAATTTATTTTCTTAACCTAAACCACAATTCGGAGGGTTTCAGCTTTCAAAAGAATAATTTATACAACCAATGGATGAATTTAACGTCAGGTTATAATCTTTTATTTACATAACATGGATAAGTGACATAACTTCTGTCAGGGAGTGTATGCTCCAGCCACAGTATCTCCTGTGTAATATATATGCTTCAGCCCCACTGTCTCCCATGTGATGTATATGGTGCAGCCCGATCAAATCAGGAAAAGCATTTGTGAGTAGCCCCATCATCAATATCACCTATTATCACACATTGCACCAAAGATAAGCAGTTCCAGACATTCCATTAGGGGTGAGTTAATTAAATGTTTGACTAACTATAGAAGGCTAAATTTCAAGTTGATAATTTTATACTGCCCCCGAATGATGGTATAAACATCAAAATGGTCCCTGGTAGAAAAAAAAGGTTCACCGCTCTGCCTTAAAGGAACCACTTAATCTTGGTAAACTAGCACTCAAAGGCTTCTCACTACCCTCAAGAATTTTTGAGTCTTATGGAGCTTACATTACCTTCATATGTCTCTAATTTCACAGGGTAACACTATGCTGTATGGAGGACAGCGTGTATGGCGGGACATAAAGTACTGACAGGTTTCATACACATGACTCTACTATTAAGTCATGAAAATGTGAACTTAATTTGGAAGGATTGAAAAGAAAATTTCTGTAAGTGGCATGTGAAGTTCACTTGTTATGTGCTTTGCAAATTAACCGTAATGAATCAACATGGACAAAATATGCTTTATTTTTATTGATGTTAAATGGCTTCCAACCCTTAGCAGAGAGATCTTGGCAAACTAGTGAAGGACGACAGCTGTATCCTCATTTAATTGCTCTCTCTTCTCCTTTGAATCATGGGTTTTAAGATGCTCAGAATCAATACTTTTTCAAGAGGAAAGACTGAATGTAGCTGGCTCTTTTGTCTATTATAATTGCCACATGCACAAAAGCCTCTATACTGCATGGATTAAAATTCTCTCAATTCCCACCATGTTGTACCATACAATATATTTTTGTTATACAAAATACATTTGCTTTTTCTGTTTCCAAGATATACAATGATGCTAATATGTTGCCTAGTTTGCCTCAATTCAATGAAGTGGGCTTTTTCCTAGAAACAAGAGACCTTGAGAAGGATGTTGTTATTTTGGCTGCATATGTCAGTTTGTATTTGTTATATTAAAGAACACTGTTTTATAGCTAAAATGCTCTGTAAATGAAAGAGACAACAGAGAAATAGGAGAGAAACTGCATTAGTGCTAGAATAGGATAGCTTTTTTATATAGTGGGCTACTTTTGGTGTACTGTTAGGCAGGGGTGTTTCTAGGGCTCCAAAAGATCAGCAGCTTAAGCCCCAAAGTATATGTCTATACATACCAGCCCCCTCCCACTCAATATAAGATGATCTGTACATATATAATTATTATATATGACTGCTAACACTAAAACACTCTACACAAAGAAGACCAGTATTACAAAATAATACCGCTACACAATGGTCATTACCATTACGACTACATAGTGAATATATAATATTATAAAGTGACCATTATCTTTTTATAACAAAACATAGGATACAAAACCCAATAAGATTACCTTACACCCTGCACTACATAATGACTGAAATACAATAAGCTATTATTCAAAGGTGGATTTCAGTTTTCCTGCACCTGGGGCAAAAATTCAGCTTCATACCCCCTGCTGTAGACAACTTAAGCGGTTTGAGTATTCGCCATGTGACTGCTCATATGTGATTTGCACACAGTCATGTGCCAACTAGATGCCTGTCCTGGGTTTCTCGATGTTCAGTGTTAAACTACAGCCTCTGTTTTATTGATAGAAGCAGGAAGAGAAGCTAGTGAGCCAGTGACCATAAGTAGAAAATTGCATCTGACTGGTCACATGATGACCACTGGAACCAGCAAGCAAAACTAAATCCTTACAGTGAATATATTAAACGATGTTAGCATTTGTTATATCACAGTACACAAATACAGAACCATTAACAATGCAGAAATACATTGCCAGAACCACCAATAGTCCAGGAATAAATCACAAGTACAATTATCAGTACATGAGTACATCACCAGAACCACCATTAGTACAGAAATACATCAACAGAACCACCATCAGCATATAAACACATACAAAAACCACCATTAGTACAGGAAGAAATCACCAGAACCATCAATAGAAGCAAATGTGGTAACTAGGATGTGTTACCTGACTCCCTAGGGTAATAATCAATATGCAGGATGGGAACTATAAAACTTAACTTTTACTATCGTAAGTTAAAATTGCTCATAAAAACAGACAAAATAAGATATCATGTAAAAAACTCATGACAAAATAATAACATGGAAAGTGCCCCTTCTGATGGGCCTCATCAGGGGAGAATGTATTGTGGGGTAGATATATGAAGAGAAGATTGAGTAGTGCAGTGGCACTCTGTACTGAAGTAAACGGGTCCTGCCTAACAATGTGATTTGTAGCAAGTAGGCTGTGTGTTCAAGGACCACTCAATCTTCTCTTCACATATCTACCTCGCAATAAATTCTCTCCTGATGAGGCCCTTGAGGAGGGGCCGAAACACATAGGGACATTGGGGTTCATTATTATTAGGTCATACTTGGGTACTGCCAAGACCAAGACCCACCATGAGTATACAAAGACATTACTAGGACCACCATCGGTATATTAATATCGTCAAGCTCAGCACAGCGATCAATTGTAATGTTAAATCAGCACCATATACAATTGTTTTGCATGAATTGACAACTCATAGTTTGTCCTTAAAGGGACAAAACAAAATGTCAATTCAAACCAAGTACAGGCACTCGGTGCATCATGGCGTGGCAAAACATTTAAGTGCACTTTCTCACCTACCTGTATTCCATCTATGTCAACCTTTCTCTGACTCTATGAAGCCAGAGTTGACAGTCAAAGAAGAAATGGAGGGTGCAGATAGAGAAAAAAACAAACAAGGTATAGTTTCCCTCCCTCCCCCATACAAAACCCTACATCTTCGGAATTAACCTCATCGCTGGAACACAAGAAGCACTTACTTACTCCTGTGTGGCATAGGTGTGATGTCAGCAGCATGATCAGCTGACCTGATCACACTGTTGATGTCGTCCTAACCCCAGAAGTGCCAGCAGTCAGACATTCAATTTTACTCTAGCCTGAAAGATGCAAGTACAGTTAAGTGCAGGGAGTTGGCATGTTACATGCTCTCTGACAGCCGGAATGGAGAACGGCCAAATCCTTCTCCCAGGAAAAGGCAAAATGCTGCCAACTGGGAGGCATCACGGACCATCACTTTAAGCGGCCGGACAATGCCCCCCTGGTGGCTGCACCTGGGACAACTCCCCACCTAACACCATAGAAATGACACTGCTGTTAAGTAAAAAAATAAAATAAACATGCCATTAAAAAGACTGCTATTAGCATCTATTACCAGTATATAGTAGTAGATACCAGTCCTGAAAAACATATAAGGCAAATAAAATTTGAGGCTTATAGTTAATGCTTTTTCTGGTGACAGTGTTCAGTTTTCTCGTCTTTTTAATCTGGTACAGACCGACATGACATCTTTCAACCATGACTCATCTACAGAGTTTAAAGGAAAGACAACTTTGATTTCTCACATTTCCAGCATCTATTCCCAATGCACAAAATTTCCTTCGGCCTGCTCTTGTGGCATGAACAGTGACCCCAATAATTCAAATATTGTGTCATTGCTATGATTACCCCTTTCCCAAAAAAAGGCCACACAGACAGTGAGTAAGATAGATGCAGTCTCTAAAAATAATAGTGCACCATAAAAAGTATTAATGCTCCCTCTGTGCAACATTGAAAGTAGTAATTCCCCGTACTCTCCTGTAAAAGTTTATTTATTTTACTCACGTATATAGCGCTGTTAATTCCTCAACGCTTTACAGACATTATCGCCACTGTCCCCATTGGGGCTCACAATTTAAATAAAAGTTATAATATCACAAGTACCCCTTTCAAAAAAGTGTCCCCTTTAAAGAAACAATGCCCTCAAACAAGTAATACTGCCCCGTGGGAGCTCCAATCGAAGCAGATGTGGTGCCCCTGTGGGTCCAGTCAGCACAAAGGTACTGCACTTCAGCCAGAGGTGTGGTACTCTGCTCTCGGGTAAGAAGGTGGCACTACCCAGGACCCACACACTAGCACCCAACACTAGACCTCTATAGGCCTGGAGGGAACTAGGTAGAGGGTGTGTGTGTAGGAAGTAGAGAGAGGAGGAGTCAGTGACAAGAGTAGTGGACAAGAGAGGCAGGGGGAGTTGGAGCTGGGAACTTGAGGAGCGAGGAGCTTGTCCCAGCACCAGAGGACAGAGAGAGAACAAGAAAGATAGAGAGAAGTTCCAGAGAGTGAAAAAAGAAGAAGGGGTCATAGGGGCATGAGTAATCCACCCGTTGGTCCTGAATCCACATCGACCATAGTTGGGTGGAGGGACTAGGTCGCAGTAGGTGACCGGCCCTAGACTAGTGGAGAAGCTGAGGACTCAGTTAGCAAACCGGAGGCTGAAGTAACTGCATGTGCTACAGCCAATTTCAAGCATAATCACTGAAAAGGCAGCCATATAGGATCAAGGGGTCCAAGAGGACATTGCCAGACAGGATCCGAGGCTGCTAGCTTGGGACACTGTGTGTGAAGGCGCAGGGCAGGAGAGGTGGGAGCCAGTGCTGAGAGACAGCCAGGGAAGGAACATAAAGAGGGAGTTCTGGTAAAGTGCACCCCGAACTACCTGAGAGCTGGCTGGACCACTGATCCGGAGGACACAGCACCCCGGCTGGGGAATGTCATCTGGAAACAGTGAGTAAAGAGTGAAAACTGCACTCTGCTGTGCCCTCAGAGTTATTTATGGCGCCATCCACTATGCATTACAACCATCACCAACAGCTGTAACACTATAATGGCCCTGGGGCCCAGCTCTACCCGTAGAGAGCCGTAACAACTTTTCTGCATCACCATTGGTCCCCTTAAGCAGCGTCGGCCACTCACTGCCAAACACCATGGGTGGCGTCCCTTAACAACCCCCCTATAAACTTTATTTCCCCTTCATTTCATTAATTTTATTGGACGCCCAGGGCCACGTACCGGGTCGCTGCTGCCGTGACAACCCCTTGAAGAACCATCAGACCCGGCCTGAGTACCCCACGGCTTTAGAGGGCACTCCACAGACAATGCCCCCAATTAAAATAAATAATGCCCTTAGTGCCTCCACAGCACCCTATATACAGTATTATGGCCCCACAGACCCTTACGCACTGTTTTATGCCCCATATCTTCCTATATATAGTACTATATATAGTATTATGCCCCACGCAGCTCCCTATATACAGTATTATGGCCCCTACAGCTCCCTATACAGTATTGCGGCCCTCACAGACGTTTATATACAGTGCTATGGCCCCCACAGCCTTTGTATACTGTATTATGGTTCCCACATCCCTTTACATACTCTATTATGGCTACCACAGGCCCTTATATACTGTGTTATGGCCCTCACAGCCCATTACACACTGTATTATGGCCCCCACATCCGCTTACATACTGTATTATGGTGCCTATAGCTTTGCTTTCATACTGTATCATGGCCCCTACAGCTCACTATATACAGTATTATGTCCCTCAGAGCCCTTTATATACTGTATTATGGCCCCCACATCCCCTTACATAACTGTATTATGGCTACTACAGGCCCTTATATATTGTGTTATGGCCCTCACAGCCCATTATACACTGTATTATGGCCTCCATAGCCCCTTATACACTGCATTATGGCCCCCACATCTCCTTACATACTGTATTATGGTGCCTACAGCTCCTTATACACAGTATTATGGCCCCCAAAGACCCTTATACACTGTATAATGGCCCCTCAGGCCTTTTTATACTGTATTATGATCCCAACGGCCTCTTATCTACTGTATTACGGGGGCCACCACAGCCCCAGTTACACTGTATCTTAGTCTCATCAGCTCCTTATTGTCACGTCTCCCGCATCCCCTTCCAGCTCTTCTTATACTTACCTGTCCCGGCACGCCGCTGCTGCAGCTTCTGCTGGGTCTTCTTCCAGCTCCCGGAGTGCACGTTCATCTCTGCATGTTCCCGGCCCATCCGCGCGCCGCCTGGTCTCTCTTCTTCCTTCCTCGCTGGATCCTGGTTCTCGGCGCCGGCGCGTGCGCACTTCACCTGACATCTGCTCTGTCGGCGCACGCGCACTCCACCTGGCTGGTCCTCGCTCTCTCTGCTCCTCCCCTCCCTGATCCTGGAGGGATCCTGACCCAGAAGTGCTGCGCAACTCTGCAATATCAGGTAGCCTCTCCTCCTACTCTTTGCCTGATTGTCAAGTGTCCTCATTTGACCCAGGTCCCGCTATACCTTGCGTTGCCCTGTGCGTCAGCTATTCCTTGCTCTATACACTGTATTATGACGACACAGCCCCTACATATAATATTATGGCCCTCAAAGCCCCTTATGAAATTTATTGTGACTCCTATAGCCCTTTATATACTGTATTATGGCCCCACAACTCCCTATATAATATTATGGCCTCTACAGCCCCAAATATACAGTATTATGGCTACCAGAGCCCATATATATAGTATTAGGGCCTCCACAACCCATATTATACAATTATATGACCCCAACAACCCCAATATACTGTTTTATGGCCCCCCGCAGCTCCCTATTAGTGTACGTGCTTAGTCTTAGTCTTATCCGAGCAAGGGAGTTATCCGAGCATCTGGGAGTGCTCATATATATGTTTGAGTCCCTGTGGCTGCATGATTTGCGGCTGTTAGACAGCCTGAACAAATGTGGTTATGGCTTGTTTGTTAGGGTATCCCCATATGTGTTGAGGCTGTCTAACAGGTGCAAAGCATGCAGCCGCAGGGGCTCGAACATAATATACGAGCACTCACAGATGCCCGGTAACACCCGAAAATGCTCAGAAGAGATGTTATCTGAACACGTCCGCTCATCACTACTCCCTATATTTAGTATTATGGCTTCAATAGCTCATTTTATCTAGTATTATGGCCCCTACAGCCCCTTATATACAGTATTATGATCCATACAGTCCCTTACACATTTTATTATGGCCAACACGACTCACTATATATAGTATTAGGACCCCAACAGCTACTTTTATCTAGTATTATGGCCCTTACAGCCCCTTATATACAGTATTATGGTCCCTACAGTCCCTTACACATTTTATTATGGCCAACACAACTCACTATGTATAGTATTGTGATCCCCACAGCTTCCTATATTTAGTATTATGGCCCCCACAACAACTTATATATTGCGTTATACCTTCTACAGACCTCTATATATAGTATGACGTCCCCATAGCTGCTCTGTATATATTATGATGGTCCCCACATATAAAAACAATACAGATTATCTTAATTCCTGGCAACCACAGCCTTCATCTTGAATTCTGATTGCTATAACCGTCCGGCAGAGGTGGAAATAACATCATCGTGCCAGGGTATGCTTTAGGGTAAGTTCACACAGGGCATTTTTTCTGCAGCAAAACCTGATATTCTTGGCAGGAAAGAAGCTGCATCAAAAACGCAGGTTTAGGTGCATTTTTGTCGCGTTTTTGGTGCATTTTTTCATGCGTTTTTTTTCTCTCTGTGCATGCCAATAAAGTTGAGCGCACACAGAGGAAAAAAAACTTCATGTAGATAGATAGAATGCATAGATAGAATGAATGGATAGATTGATAGAATAGATAGAATGAATAGATAGAATAGAATAGATACTGTAGATTACCTGCAGTAACCTCTTCACTGGCATTTTCCCACGGTCCAGAGGTTACCTCAGGTCAGGCTGTGAGGGAGCGCATGCTCAGTGATTTCACCCCTGGTCTCTGAAGCAAGACCCGGCAGCATCTCTTTATTCATCAGTGGTTTACAGCCGGGAGCGGTTGCATTAGCAGCTCTCCCGGTTGTAAACGTTATCTCCCCCAGATACTGCGTGGGACACTCGTTATGGAAGCCTATGGGCGCAGGATCCGTTGCTGTCCGTCAAATGACGGAATCCAGCAACAGATTCCATTTTTTTACACTGAACATGCCTGGAAGGATTTCAATTCCTTTAATTTAACCCATTTTTCCTGCAGCTGCTGCATCGACGGATCCGTCAAAAAACAGGATCCAGTGAATCTGTTTTTTACAATCTGCACAGGATCTATCTTTTCAACACTTTGACGGATTGTGACTGACTCTAAAAGACGGAAGTGTGAAAGTAACCATATTGGACTGCGTCGGAACAGGGAGTATTTGTGTTGGTTTATTATTTTTATTTCTGGAGATCGAGGGCTTTTAATGGAATGGCAGACTAATATAGATGACAAACTGTGTGGTGTTTTATTTCATTAAAAGACTTTTTTCTTACTGTGTGTGTGTTTATTTAACCCTTTAACTACTATAGGATTAGTAATGGATAGGTGTCTTATTGAGACCTCTCCATTACAAAGCTGGCTTAATGTCACCTTACAATAGGAAGGGGACATTAACCCCTCATTACCCTGCTTGCCACCACTACAGGGCAAATGGGAAGAGCTGGGCAAAGCACCAGAATTTGCACATCTAATGCGCCTTTTCTGGGCAGCTGCGGACTGCTATTTTTAGGCTGGGAGGGCCTATATCAATGGCCTCTTACCAGCCTGAGAATACCATGGGGGGAAGTCCACGCTGTTTTTTAAAATTATTTATTTAAATAATTTTAAAAAAGCGTGTGGACCCCTCTATTCTTGATAACTAGCCTTGCTGACGCTGACAGCGGGGGGTTTTGTCTGGCTGGTTATAGGGGGGAACCCATGACGTTTTTTTTTTAAATTATTTATTTACAGCGCAGGAGCGGCAGATGAAAACTCCCATCCGCTGCTCCTGCTCTCACTGTAATTAGCGGCTGTAGGTGTGAGATAATGGGAACAGTAGTCCCATCAGCTGACACCAGCGACCAGAGGTGAAGTTTATACCTCCGATCACAGCTGAGTGCTCACTCTGTCAAAAGACAGCGTGGGAACCGCGGTTCTCTGACTGGCGGGGATGATTTCTCCGCTGATCAGAAGCGGTATTTGCTGCGCTGTCATACATATGACAGCATGTCAAACGCTGTATTGTCAGGCCCCCCATTGAAGTGAATGGGTTTCGGGTCCGCTCTGCTGAATGACAGGCTGTATGGACCCATCATGCAGCCTGACATCTAGAGGTAGCAGAGCCGAGTGTGATGTCAGATCTGACTGTCCTTTAATTTTCTGCAGCAAATACGCTGCAAGAAAAGTCAACCCGCATATTTGCAGTGCTTTTTCACCATCCATTCAAGTCAATGGGTGGAAAACACTGAAAGAAGTGACATGCTTTATGTCCAAAAAGCGCAGCAAAGCACAAAATACTGATGACACAAAAAAAACAATGTGTGTGCATGAGCTTTCTGAAATCTCATGGGCTTTGCTGGTACTGTAAAAAGTAGCTGACAATTAGCATAAAAAAATGCAGCAAAAACGCCCTGCGTGAACTTACACTTACTCTTGTAAATCAAAGCCAAAGGCCTATAGCAGTCTTTGGCTTACAAGATAGACTATGATAGTGCAGCGAGCTTGTGGCTCGCTGGTCTATCATCGGATTTAACTGTGTCAGCGTCATGTTGACGCCGACACAGTTCAATGAGGCAGTCACAGGAAATCCGAGGTTCCAGGCACGAAGTTTGGGGCAAGAGCCCAGGATCTTTGGTGCTAGGGAACGATCCTGCTATGTTCATGTTTAACCAATATGTTGCAGATTTTCTGTCAGGCAGCAATATGGACAATATTTTTCCAAATCATATTCACACACATGGCATAAAATATCTGTGCAGAATCCACATGGAACTGTGGTGTGGATTTTAAATGGACAGCAAGCCAATTTTCTTTTATAGGAAACTTGTCCAAAGGTTTTCTCCATAAAAGCTGTTGACATCACGTTCTTCAGTCTTTTCATACATTTCTAACAATTCTACAATATCCCCAAGGCAAAGCCTTGTACCTTAAGACTATCTTCCCACAATGAGCTTTTGTTGAGTTTTTGATGCTGCAGAATTTCTGTATCATTTCTGCCCCTATTATTTCGTTAGGTTACTATTTTTTTTTATTGCATTTTTGTGTGCAGCTTTTTAAAATGCATTTTCATCGAGTTTTTGATGCTTCAGTTCTTGTTTATTGTTGCTGTGTCATGCTTAAATAAGGCAGGTTTGTTTTTGATCATTCCAGATATTTGGCTTTGACAAAACTGTATTGACATATTTAGGTGAGGATTATGTGTGTTTTTGATGCGTTTCTCTCTGATTTAAGGGCATAAGAATGAAAAGTTTGAAAATTGCTAAGTTTTCCCCAAATTTCTGATTTTTCCTCAAATAAACGCAAGTTATGGCGAAGAAATTTTACCACTATTATAAGATTGTCACGAAAAAACAATCTCAGAATCAGTGGAATGCGTTGACGTGTTCCTGAATTATTACCGCATAAATTGACAGTGAAAACAGGTTTGGGGCAGAAGGAGTTAATTTCTTTAGCTGTGCAAATTGCAGATACTTCAATAAATCTCAGAATTTGGAAAAGTAATAAGTTTTCAAAACTGTATAAATTAGATGATAATAATTTTGCAGCTTTAGGCCGGTTTCACACGTCAGTAGCTCCGGTACGTGAGGTGACAGTTTCCTCACGTACCGGAGACACTGACACACGTAGACCCATAAAAATCAATGCATCTGTTCAGATGTCATTGATTTTTTGCGGACCGTGTCTCCGTGTGCCAAACACGGAGACATGTCAGTGTTCGTGGGAGCGCACGTTTTACACGGACCCAATAGAGTCAATGGGTCCGCGTAAAACACGGACCTTACACGGACATTCTCCGTCTGGGGTCCGTGTGCGTGCAGGAGACAGCGCTACAGTAAGCGCTGTCCCCCCCACATGGTGCTGAAGCCGGTATTCATATCTTCTCTCCAGCAGCGTTTGCTGTAGAGAAAATATGAAGAATAGTGTTAAAAATAAAGATCCATGTGTCCGCCGCCCCCCCACCCCCTGTGCGCCCCCCCGCTGGTCAGAAAATACTTACCCGCTCCCTCGCTCCTTCCTGGTCTGGTCGCGGCTTACTGTATGCGGTCACGTGGGGCCGATCATTTACAATCATGAATAGTCGGCTCCGCCCCTATGGGAGGTGGAGCCACATATTCATGACTGTAAATGATCGGCCCCACGTGACCGCATGCAGGAGAAGCCGCGGCCAGACCAGGAAGGAGCGAGGGAGGCGGGTAAGTATTTTCTGACCAGCGGGGGGGCGCACAGGGGGTGGGAGGGCGGCGGACACATGGATCTTTATTTTAAACACTATCCTTCATATTTTCTCTGCAGCAAACGCTGCTGGAGAGAAGATATGAATCGCGGCTTCAGCATGATGCAGAGTGGGTACCACACGCTCCGTGTGGTACCCACTCGCCATACGGGCGGCACACGTGTGCCGCACGTATGGCCTCCGTGAGTTCCCAGGCACACGGACACGGATAACTCCGGTACCGATTTATTCCGGTACCGGAATTATCTGGACGTGTGGGACAGCCCTTAAGTGGCATTTAAAAATACACATTTTGAGATAATGTTGCATTACTTCTATTAGAGAACTGTTTTGATATTTTATTTCGGTAAATTTTAAGCTATTAGTGCATTGAAGTTAGTCTCAGCCAGTTGTTTTGAGTGATTCACAAATACCGTGAAAAGACTCACTGCCAATCTCAATCTCACTACCTCAACAGTTGGAAAGATCTGACTCAGATATTCTCTATTAACCAATATCTTTGGAGACTTGATTATGCTCAGCCCAAACAGCAGAGCAGAATCTCACAATCCAAGAAAATGTATTGCAGTAGCACACTTCATATAATCTAACTTTATTTTTTTCAGCATAAGCAGGTGAAAAGATGAGCAGAACCATGCAAAACTGTCACGAGTGTGTCACATCTTACTGAGTGATCTGGAATTTCACAATCATTACATATTGTGAGTCGCAGGTCTTCCATTTAGCCTGTGTGTTTTGTTCTTCATATTAAATGGACTACATTTCCTTTGGCGCTGATGAGATTAACGACTCTGTTAGAGACATATAGCTCCATCTCAGAGCTGCTCCTGACCTGCTCATTCTTTCTCTCTATAAAACCTAGCCATACCTTCTCATCCTTGCCTGTGAAAGTTTACTTTCTGGCTTGCTGGAGTTGGTGTGTTGAACTTGGAGTTTGTAGTTTTGCTGGGAGCACAGCAGACTTTGATGGAATGGCCTGCAGGTATGTTGTGTTTGGATAGTCCCTGATGTGCTGAAACAGTGGGAACTTCACACAAGTAACCCTAAATTGTACGGTAATTAATTTAGTGTTCCTGGTATGTGAATTTTATAATGTGCTGGCATATGTAAATTGTGTATAGTGCATCATGTTGGAATACGAGAGTTGTGTAGTGTACATCAGGTTGGCATATGTTAGTTGTGTAGAGTTCGTCAGGTTGGCATACGTGCGTTGTGTAAGTGAGAAATTAATTTAGTAGTCCATGGATGTGTGGTACAGTTAGAAGCAATCTTTTATACACAGGTGAGGTTTGTCGGGGCAGGTATCACATTGATAAGTGATGTCCTTCTGTAACACACTCTGCACCTCTTTTGCTTTCTTTCTTTCTTTCTTTCTTTCTTTCTTTCTTTCTTTCTTTGTGCTTTGAAAGACGTCACCGGGGAAATGTTGGCCTTGTACGATACAAGCACCTTCAGTTCTGGAAGTCCTGGGCCATGCTACTTCCTGATCTCCTCCAAACAATAGGGTCTTAATTACTACCTCCTGGAACTGAAGGTATGTACCGGTCTAGCCTGCACATTGTGATAGCATGAAAGCATTGTATATTGCCATCTGTATGATATGCATGTGAGTCACCCTCCAGGGCCGTGGGGTACCCAGTACCGGGTCCGGTGTTCGCAGGGGAGTGTCACAATGGTGACCCGGTCCGTGGCCCTGGGCGCCCATGTAAAAGGGAAATTGAATAAAGTTTATGTTCGTGACGCCACCTGTGGTATTCGGTCAGTGGGGACCGACGCTGCTTTAAGGGGTCCTCTGGTGTGATGTTATGGCAGCCAGATGGTACAACTTCCCACAAGTAAAGTATATCCCCAGGGCTCCCAGTGTGTAGATGGAACATGATGGTGAATGGTGCTGTAAGGAACGAGGACACAGGTTTGCAGTCTCTTTACCTTGTTTACTGAAGACTTCAGGTAGCCACAGTCCAGGGTACAGATCACAGGATAGGTAGAGTCCGGCCGGCTTGGAGGCAAGTTGGGAGTCCCCTTTTCCAGGTGGAGATTAAAGCCTTCCCTCTAGCATAGTGGTATTGTAGTCCCTTACTGCCTATGGCTTCTGATAAGGTCCTCACAGTTCTTCTCTCTGTCCCCCATATAGGATAGGGCATAAACCCGTATGACAGGTGACTCAAACCTTTTTGCAAGGCTCTTTACAGGGCTTTTATCATGCCCCGGACTCTATGTGTCACTGTGTCTCCTGGGTATTGAGGTGGACAGGTAATTTGCAATTCGGCTGTCCTGCCGGTCTCTGATGTAAGTCTTAGAGTCCCTTACAACCTCGGTGTTCCGGCTATCGGTTGTCTGAGCTTTGCCAGGGAGTCAGTCTGCTCGCTGCTGTTCTTCCCCTGGTGTCCTCGCCCATGCCTCTCTCCTACACGCTCACTGCAATCTGTTCTGCTTTCGGTGTTATCTCTGTCCAGGAGCTGCAGCACTTTCTAGTGGCTGCACTGCCCCTCTGCTTCCTTCCCCTCTGTCTCTCTGACAGGAACTGATTGACTTTCACTCCAAACCACAATAGATATAGGGGAGTCACCTAGGAATAGGATCAAAAGCTCCCCCTTGTGGCCTGGAGTGTGAACATGTTGCATGCTTGTGTTTACCTGATGAAAGTTATCCTTCCTTGCCTCCAAGCGTAACATCACTCTCCCCATGAGGAAAGCAATGTCACGGTGACGACCAGGACCCTGGGGAGTCACACATGGCCAGCTTCTTGTGCCACACCTTGGCTTTTCCCATGGCACTGTACTGCTGGAGGAATTGATCAGAGAGATCAACTTCCCCATGCTTTTGTTGTACCCTAGTACACAGTCTGGTCTGGTGACCTGTGTAGAGGTACTTCGTACCATGCAACAGTGGTGGGTGCTGCCATCACCCTATATAGTGGTCAAGAAAAATACATCCCTCTTGTCCCTGTATTTTACCACCAGCTTGTTGTAACTACATTGGGCTCTGCTCTCACCCTTTCTGAGCTATTCAATTAGCTCTCTCACTGTCAGTGTAGGAGGAAAGGAAAGCATTTGGGAGGAGCAGGACAGCATTTTTTCACAAATGCGACATTTGAGTATGTACCAAATTTTATACAGTTGTGTGTGAGTGTTTGGTGTAAACTTTTTATATTTGGAATAGAGAAAGCAACGAATATAAAAATTTGGTAAAAATAAAATACAAACTTACTAAACGGACGTTAGTAAAAAAAACCTGAACATTCGCTGGAGGATGCATGGATGATTCTTTTTTTCCGTGCTCACACTAAGTCAATTCATTAAAAAATACTGTAGTAGACGATGATTACTACAGTATATTTTACTATGCATAATCTAATCCTATCAACTAATCTAAATTATTTTTACTCAATTTTTTTTTTCACCAAAAAAACAACAGCAGGCCTGTTAGTGATGTTCACCACCTACCAGCACTAGACAACTGTAGGGTACACAGATGTGGTGCAAAAAGGGATAAAAAAAACCACAGGAAGGAAGTCCTTGCCAAAACCGAGCACGGGTGCTAATCAGTGGTGTACGTCTGATCAGCGGTTCGGCGGCTGTAGGATGCACACACGCAGAGGTGCAAAGGAGGGGGATAGAAAAACTAGTTTGTGAAAAGAAAAAGTAATGGAAAATAGCAAGCACAAGTATGGATCAGTGATTTGGGTCACTGATCAATACTTGGCAGCTGCAGAACGCATACATGGAGGTGGTGCAAAGGAGGGGGGAGAAAAATGGACAGGGACAAAAAAAAGTCCTGGAAAACAGGGAGCACGGACGTTGATCAGTGATTCGTGTCACTGGTCAATGTTTGGTGGATGCAGGATGCACAAAAAAGAAAAAAGCTGCCAAAAATCAAGTGATCAAGTACAGATCAGCGATCAAGTACTGATCAGTGCTTGGTTGCAGAAATAGGAGGTGGGGAGGAGAGTAAAATGGAAGAAGAGGGGAAAGGGTGGAGAGGGGGATTTGGTAGATTAGGAAAGATCAGACAAGGATCAGAGAGGAATCAGGAACACTTCTTTCTTCTTTTTGTTCAACAGGAGCTGGAGCACAAGCAGGAACAGTAAGACCTGCGATGGCACAGGCTTTGCAGTACCACAAGGCTCAGTACGGCTCACAGAGCAACAGAGTGACCGTCCTGTACAAATTGGCAGCTAGAATGAGGAAGTAGAGAGAGGTCACTGCCAGATGACACCACGTATGTGCGCTCTGACTAGTGTGATCGATGTCATCATCGATCACACCAGTCAGAGCTGGCCCTGGAGATCCTAGTGTTACATACATAGCAACATAGTAACATAGATAGTAAGGCTGAAAAAAGACATTTGTCCACCCAGTTCAGCCTATATTCTGTCAGAATAAATCCCCAGCTCTACGTCCTTCTAAAGAACCTAATAACTGTAACATACAATATTGTTATGCTCCAGGAAGACATCCAGGCCTCTCTTGAACCCCTCAACTGAGTTCGCCATCACCACCTCCTCAGGCAAGGAATTCAAGATTCTCACTGCTTGGCTTCAGGCTATGATCAGTGCTGGACAGCAGTGTTTCAGGCAATCTGATTGCCTGAAATGCTACGATTGGCTGTTAAGAATTTAACGGCTAATCACAGTGATCGTAGTTGTGGGGGATGTCGCCACTCCTGCAGACGATGACTGCATGTGCCCTGCTGCAAGATGGCAACGGCACTTTAATGTGATGACCACTACTGCAGTTGCAGTGCCGCATTAAAGATATGATGTATCCATATGTTCAAGGTTGGTAAGTACCAGCTGACCATGACATATGGATACGGCCAGGGTTGGGAAGGGGTTAAATTTGTAGCATTCTCTCACTAGAGAATATGTGCCATCTCTTAATGAATCTGGGCTGTAATGCTAATATACACGGCAAGCATGGAATGCCCACTTCCTGAATTGTAATTTTGCAAGCAACTTGAAAAGTAACAGCTGCTAAAACTTTCTGGTAATGAATGGCATTAGCTATTCTGAAAATTACACCTGGTTTGTCAGAGCTGTGTGCATAATAATAACTTGTAAGTGCATATTTAAACCATGCTGAAATTATCGGCGTACTGAGCACAACATGATTCCTTTGATGGAGTAATTGTCTCACTGTGGGAAGCTGATGTTGCTCAAATTTTCTGGCATCTTGACTATAAATTAATTCTTACTTATACTGGTTATAGTAAGGGATGTGAGCGCCGCCAAGGATACAGAACTGCGACTAAACAAGGAGTAAATGTCAACAAGAATATGATCACTATTCCAACAATGATTAATATGAAAAGTAGCAAAATGATTCAGTAAGTGATACTATCAGAAAGGTCACAATTTCATTTGTTTTATAAAAATAAATAAATTTAATAAAAGAAAATGTTTTATCCAAGCCTCTGGTTTTCAAGTATATTCACAATATTAAAAGCTTTATAAAAGAAAGTAAAGAAAAGATATATTCATGCAAATACATGCATGTTTTGGATCACCCACATTTTGATGTAACATCCTTAATTATAAAATCCTTAATAAAGATTCCAGAGATAAGAATAATTGAAGAATATAAGTACCTTATATGCATATACACTCTTCAATATAGAAATTGCAACACCAACAAGTATAAATCAAGGAGTTATCAAAACCACAGGGTGGACAGACATGTTCATAATATGCAAATGATGAAAAAATGGAAACAAACTTTTTAAAACGTCTCAGTTTATTCAGTATTAAGTATGAGCCCTTCTCCTCAGTCTGCAGAATGGCTAGGATGGGCTGCCATTTGAATTATGTGTCAGGGTTCATTTTATTAAAATCTTGGAGAACAAAATTCTTGGTTGTCTGAGAAATATCCCACCATGCTGAATGCACTTGGGCATGCAGATCATAAAGACCTGCTGCTTGCAAATTCCTTAGTGTCACAGGGTCCTACTCCGGTACCACACAATCAACAGAGCAAGAGAATAGTGAACAATTCCAGAACCTTTATTTAGGCAAAAAGACGAAAGGTCCATATAATCCACCACACTGGGGATACAATAGTCCAGTACATGAATGCAGTTCAGTAACAGGATAAAAGTTCAACAATCTAGCAGAGAGGATAGCATAGTCCATATACTCTTCTTTCTCTCTGATATCCTCTTCACATCATTCCACATCAGACTGATCTGTGTCTCACTTCCCTGACATTTACAAGTCTCCCTCCTCATTCACAGGTCAGGAGGGGGAAAGTCTCAGGGGCTCATTGTTTCAACAAGCTAGGTCAACATGTCATTAGCATATTAGCAAACAACATTATTCACTGACCCTGTGGAGAGATAACAATACAGAACTGTGGGGAGAATATCAGATGGCAAATAACAACTCATCCTACAAGAGAACACCATGAAAATGAGTAAAATATAAATATACAAAAAAATGATACCCACATAGCATATCACACCATCATACTTAGCAATTACTAATTGCCTATCAATGTCATCTCAGATGTGCTTGATGGGAAGGAAGGCCAGAGATGCTGCTGACCATGCTCACATTAGCAACAGCAACAATTAGCCTGGCATGGTCATGTAGAAAAATGGCTCATTGGACACTTTGGACTTGCATTGGCCATGTTTATTTTTAAGTGCCTTTTTTTGTTTGTGCCAAATTCATCTTTACATTTCTGCCTTTTTAAAGTAACCTTTAACATGTTTGAGATGCCCCCCAGGGCCGTGGGGTACTCGATACTAGGTCTGGTCATTATTAAAGGGGAGGTCATGGTGGCGGCGACCCGGTCTGTGGCCTTGGGCGCCCACAAAAAGGGATAGTTTTTAAAGGGAGTTGGTAAAGTAGTAAAAGTTCGTGACGCCACCTGTGGTACTCGGTCAGGGGTGACCGGCGCTGCTTAAAGGGGTCCTCTGGGGTGAAGGAGGCAGCAAGATGTTAACGCTTCCCACAGGTGAAGCTGAGTCCCCAGGGCTCCCAGTGTGCTGGGCAGGGATGGTGTGGTGCCGGTAATAAACGGAGGACACAGGGTTATAATGTCTTCACCTGGTTTACTGGTAGAATCAGGCCACAGTCCAGGGTACCAGCAACAGGTGGTGATGTGGTCAGGCCAGCCTGGAGGCAATGGTGGATCCCTCTCCCAGGTGAGGTCCGTAAGCCTTCCTGCTCACACTCGTATGCAGTGTCCTTGCTGCCTGTGGCTCCCTGACAAAGTCCTCTCTCTCCTGTCCTGGGACAGTTACCCATATGGTGGGCAGTGCAAGCCTTTTTATAGGATCTCTATCCTTAGTCATGTGACAAGGCTCGTTAAAGGGTCAACATTGACTATTAGGATTGCTACTTCCAATAGGTGGCACTAGAGTTCTAGTCCTCTTCTTCTCTGAAGAGACAATTTGCATATTTCACAGAGCATTGCGGCTTTAACTGTTGTGAATTTACCTTTTGGCTCCCTCTAGTGGCTACTAGTGATTTTACTCTGGGTATGTCTATCATCCCTTGTATGCTCACCTGGGTCGTTAGGTCAGGGGTGTTGCTATATAAGCTCCCTGGACCTTCAGTTCAATGCCTGGCAACGTTGATATCAGAGCTAATCTGTAGTGCTCTTGTCTACTGATCCTGGTTCCTGCGTGATTAAGCTAAGTCCGCTTTCTTGCTTTTTGCTATTTGTTTTTGTTTGCATTTTTGTCCAGCTTGTTCATTATCTGTATCCTTTCCTTGCTGGAAGCTCTAGGGAGGCTGGAGTTCTCCCCCCGGCCGTTAGACGGTTCGGGGGTTCTTGAATCTCCAGTGTGGAATTTTGTTAGGGTTTTTGTTGACCATATAAGTTATCTTACTACATTCTGCTATTAGTAAGCGGGCCTCTCTTTGCTAAACCTAGTTCATCTCTGTGTTTGTCATTTCCTCTTACCTCACCGTTATTATTTGTGGGGGGCTTGTATCCTACTTTTGGGGTCTATTCTCTGGAGGCAAGAGAGGTCTTTGTTTTCCTCTTCTAGGGGTAGTTAGTCCTCCGGCTGGCGCGAGACATCTAGCGACCAACGTAGGCATGTTCCCCGGCTACTTCTAGTGTTGGCGTTAGGAGTAGATATATGGTCAACCCAGTTACCACTGCCCTATGAGCTGGATTTTTGTACTTCGCAGACTTGCTGATATCTCTGAGACCCTCGCCTGTCATGATCTCAATGGCAAGAGATCATAGCATAAGCATATGTAGGAACTAGCTCTTGGAAGATGGGAACTGAGCTGACCATGAACTAAACCTAACACACAACTAGCAGTGGCCGGGTAGCATGCCTACGTTGATTCTAGATGCCCAGCACCAGCCGGAGGACTAAATAATGCTAGCAGAGGAAAATATTAGTCCTAGCTCACCTCTAGAGAAATACCCCAAAAGGAGACAGAGGCCCCCCACATGTATTGGCGGTGAATAAAGATGAAATAACAAACGTAGTATGAAAATAGGTTTAGCAAATTTGAGGTCCACTTACTACATAGCGGAAGACAGAAAGGACACTTTCATGGTCAGCTAAAAACCCTAATCAAAACACCATCCAGAAATTACTTTAAAACTCTGGCATTAACTCATAACACCAGAGTGGCAATTCCTGTTCACAAGAGCTTTCCAGACACAGTAACGAAACTACAGCTGTGAACTGGAACCAAAATGCAAAAACAAACATGGACAAGAGTCCAACTTATCTAGTAGTTGTCTAGGAGCAGGAACAAGCACAGAGAGGCTTCTGATAACATTGTTGACCGGCAAGCAACTAACAGAGCAGCAAGGTTATATAGCGACTCCCACATCTTGATGGGAACAGGTGAACAGAGAAGATGAAGACACCAGTTCAATTCCACCAGTAGCCACCGGGGGAGCCCAGAATCCAAATTCACAACAGTACCCCCCCCTCAAGGAGGGGGCACCGAACCCTCACCAGAACCACCAGGGCGATCAGGATGGGCCCTATGAAAGGCACAAACCAGATCAGAGGCATGAACATCAGATGCATTCACCCAAGAATTATCCTCCTGGCCGTATCCCTTCCACTTGACCAGATACTGGAGTCTCCGTCTGGAAACACGAGAGTCTAAGATTTTCTCCACAACGTACTCCAACTCACCCTCAACCAACACCGGAGCAGGAGGCTCAACGGAAGGCACAACCGGTACCTCATACCTGCGCAATAATGACCGATGAAAAACGTTATGAATAGAAAAGGATGCAGGGAGGTCCAAACGGAAGGAAACAGGGTTAAGAATCTCCAATATCTTATACGGGCCAATGAACCGAGGCTTAAACTTAGGAGAAGAGACCCTCATAGGGACAAAACGAGAAGACAACCACACCAAATCCCCAACACAAAGCCGAGGACCAACACGACGGTGGCGGTTGGCAAAAAGCTGAGTCTTCTCCTGGGACAACCTCAAATTGTCCACCACCTGCCCCCAGATCTGATGCAATCTCTCCACCACAGCATCCACTCCAGGACAATCCGAAGATTCCACCTGACCAGAGGAAAATCGAGGATGAAACCCCGAATTACAGAAAAACGGGGACACCAAAGTGGCAGAGCTGGCCCGATTATTGAGAGCGAACTCCGCCAATGGCAAAAAAGCAACCCAATCATCCTGGTCAGCAGACACAAAACACCTCAGATATGTCTCCAGGGTCTGATTAATCCGCTCGGTCTGGCCATTCGTCTGAGGATGGAAAGCGGACGAAAAAGACAAATCTATGCCCATCCTAGCACAGAATGCCCGCCAAAATCTAGACACGAATTGGGTCCCTCTGTCAGAAACGATATTCTCAGGAATACCATGCAAACGAACAACATTTTGAAAAAACAGAGGAACCAACTCGGAAGAAGAAGGCAACTTGGGCAGAGGAACCAAATGGACCATCTTAGAGAAACGGTCACACACCACCCAGATGACAGACATCTTCTGAGAAACAGGCAGATCTGAAATAAAATCCATCGAGATGTGCGTCCAAGGCCTCTTAGGAATAGGCAAGGGCAACAACAATCCACTAGCCCGAGAACAACAAGGCTTGGCCCGAGCACAAACGTCACAAGACTGCACAAAGCCTCGCACATCTCGTGACAGGGAAGGCCACCAGAAGGACCTTGCCACCAAATCCCTGGTACCAAAAATGCCAGGATGACCTGCCAACGCAGAAGAATGAACCTCAGAGATGACTCTACTGGTCCAATCATCAGGAACAAACAGTTTATCAGGTGGGCAACGATCAGGTCTATCCGCCTGAAACTCCTGCAAGGCCCGCCGCAGGTCTGGAGAAACGGCTGACAATACCACTCCATCCTTAAGGATACCTGTGGGCTCAGAGTTACCAGGTGAGTCAGGCTCAAAACTCCTAGAAAGGGCATCCGCCTTAACATTCTTAGAACCCGGTAGGTATGACACCACAAAATTAAACCGAGAGAAAAATAATGACCAGCGCGCCTGTCTAGGATTCAGGCGCCTGGCGGTCTCAAGATAAATCAAATTTTTGTGGTCAGTCAATACCACCACCTGATGTCTGGCCCCCTCAAGCCAATGGCGCCACTCCTCAAAAGCCCACTTCATGGCCAAAAGCTCCCGATTCCCAACATCATAATTCCGCTCAGCGGGCGAAAATTTACGGGAAAAGAAGGCACAAGGCCTCATAACGGAGCAGTCAGAACTTTTCTGCGACAACACTGCCCCAACTCCGATCTCAGAAGCGTCGACCTCAACCTGAAAAGGTAGAGCAACATCAGGCTGACGCAACACAGGGGCAGAGGAAAAACGGCGCTTAAGCTCCCGAAAGGCCTCCACAGCATCAGGGGACCAATCAGCAACATCAGCACCCTTCTTAGTCAAATCGGTCAATGGCTTAGCAATATCCGAAAAACCAGCAATAAATCGACGATAAAAGTTAGCAAAGCCCAAAAATTTCTGAAGACTCTTAAGAGAAGAGGGCTGCGTCCAATCACAAATAGCTTGAACCTTGACAGGATCCATTTCAATGGAAGAGGGGGAAAAAATATATCCCAAAAAGGAAATCCTCTGTACCCCAAAAACACAATTAGAACCCTTCACACACAAAGAATTAGACCGCAAAACCTGAAAAACCCTCCTGACTTGCTGGACATGAGAGTCCCAATCATCCGAAAAAATCAGAATATCATCCAGATACACAATCATAAATTTATCCAAATAATCGCGAAAAATATCATGCATAAAGGACTGGAAAACTGACGGAGCATTAGAAAGACCAAAAGGCATCACTAAATACTCAAAGTGGCCCTCGGGCGTATTAAATGCGGTTTTCCACTCATCCCCCTGCCTGATTCGCACCAAATTATACGCCCCACGAAGGTCAATCTTAGAGAACCACTTGGCCCCCTTTATGCGAGCAAACAAATCAGTCAGCAACGGCAATGGGTATTGATATTTAACAGTGATTTTATTCAAAAGCCGATAATCAATACATGGTCTCAAAGAGCCGTCTTTTTTTGACACAAAGAAAAAACCGGCTCCTAAGGGAGATGACGATGGACGAATATGTCCCTTTTCCAAGGACTCCTTTATATATTCTCGCATAGCAGCATGTTCAGGCACAGACAGATTAAATAAACGACCCTTTGGGTATTTACTACCCGGGATTAAATCTATGGCACAATCGCACTCTCGGTGCGGAGGTAACGAACCAAGCTTGGATTCTTCAAAGACGTCACGATAGTCAGACAGGAACTCAGGAATTTCAGAGGGAATAGATGATGAAATGGAAACCACAGGTACATCCCCATGAGCCCCCTTACATCCCCAGCTCAACACAGACATAGCTCTCCAGTCGAGGACTGGGTTGTGAGATTGCAGCCAAGGCAATCCTAGCACCAAATCATCATGTAGATTATACAGCACCAGAAAGCGAATAATCTCCTGGTGACCCGGATTAATACGCATAGTTACTTGTGTCCAGTATTGTGGTTTATTATTAGCCAATGGGGTGGAGTCAATCCCCTTCAGAGGAATAGGAGTCTCCAAAGGCTCTAAATCATACCCACAGCGTTTGGCAAAGGACCAATCCATAAGACTCAAAGCGGCGCCAGAGTCGACATAGGCGTCCGTGGTAATAGATGACAAAGAGCAAATCAGGGTCACAGATAGAATAAACTTAGACGGTAAGGTGCAAATGGAAACAGATTTACCAAGTTTTTTAGTGCGCTTAGAGCATGCTGATATAACATGAGTAGAATCACCACAATAGAAACACAACCCATTTTTCCGTCTAAAATTCTGCCGCTCGCTTCGGGACAGAATTCTATCACACTGCATACTCTCTGGCGATTTCTCAGTGGACACCGCCAGATGGTGCACTGGTTTGCGCTCCCGCAAACGCCTATCGATCTGAATAGCCATTGTCATGGACTCATTCAGACCCGCAGGCACAGGGAACCCCACCATAACATCCTTAATGGCATCAGAGAGACCCTCTCTGAAAGTCGCCGCCAGGGCGCACTCATTCCACTGAGTAAGCACAGACCATTTACGGAATCTTTGGCAGTAAATTTCCGCTTCATCTTGCCCCTGAGATAGGGACATCAAAGTTTTTTCTGCCTGAAGCTCCAAATGAGGTTCGTCATAAAGCAACCCCAAGGCCAGAAAAAACGCATCCACATTGAGCAACGCAGGATCCCCTGGTGTCAATGAAAAAGCCCAGTCTTGAGGGTCGCCCCGGAGCAAGGAAATCACAATCCTGACCTGCTGTGCAGGGTCTCCGGCAGAGCGAGATTTCAGGGACAAAAATAATTTGCAATTATTTCGAAAATTCTGAAACCCAGATCTATTCCCCGAGAAAAATTCCGGCAAAGGAATTCTCGGCTCAGATACAGGTGCATGACAAACAAAATCTTGCAAATTTTGTACCTTCGTGGCGAGATTATTCAAACCTGCAGTTACACTCTGAAGATCCATTACAAACAGGTGGACACAGAGCCATTCAAAGGAGAGAGAAAAAAAAAAAAAAAAAATTTCAGCAGACTACTTATTTCTCTCCTTTCTCAGCCAAGGATTTTAACCCTTTAGTGGGCCGGTCAAACTGTCATGATCTCAATGGCAAGAGATCATAGCATAAGCATATGTAGGAACTAGCTCTTGGAAGATGGGAACTGAGCTGACCATGAACTAAACCTAACACACAACTAGCAGTGGCCGGGTAGCATGCCTACGTTGATTCTAGATGCCCAGCACCAGCCGGAGGACTAAATAATGCTAGCAGAGGAAAATATTAGTCCTAGCTCACCTCTAGAGAAATACCCCAAAAGGAGACAGAGGCCCCCCACATGTATTGGCGGTGAATAAAGATGAAATAACAAACGTAGTATGAAAATAGGTTTAGCAAATTTGAGGTCCACTTACTACATAGCGGAAGACAGAAAGGACACTTTCATGGTCAGCTAAAAACCCTAATCAAAACACCATCCAGAAATTACTTTAAAACTCTGGCATTAACTCATAACACCAGAGTGGCAATTCCTGTTCACAAGAGCTTTCCAGACACAGTAACGAAACTACAGCTGTGAACTGGAACCAAAATGCAAAAACAAACATGGACAAGAGTCCAACTTATCTAGTAGTTGTCTAGGAGCAGGAACAAGCACAGAGAGGCTTCTGATAACATTGTTGACCGGCAAGCAACTAACAGAGCAGCAAGGTTATATAGCGACTCCCACATCTTGATGGGAACAGGTGAACAGAGAAGATGAAGACACCAGTTCAATTCCACCAGTAGCCACCGGGGGAGCCCAGAATCCAAATTCACAACACTCGCCATTGGGGTCATAACAGTTTGCCAGGCCCGTATTAAATGTTAAATGCATTGCAGAAGCGGGATTATAAGAAAGAAAGTTCTGAGTTTTTTTTTCTCTCTCTCATTTTTTTTTCTTTTCCCCTTTACCTCTGAGTGGCTTGTGTTTGCTGCAGACATGAATGTCCAGACCTTGATTACAAGTGTGGACCAGCTTGCTGCTCGTGTGCAGGGCATACAAGATTATGTTATCAGAAATCCTATGTCAGAACCTAAGATACCGATTCCTGAACCATTTTCCGGAGACCGATTTAAATTTAGAAATTTCAGGAATAATTGTAAATTGTTTTTGTCCCTGAGACCCTGTTCATCTGGAGACTCCGCTCAGCAAGTAAAAATTGTTATTTCTTTTTTACGGGGCGACCCTCAGGATTGGGCCTTCTCGCTGGCGCCAGGAGATCCGGCATTGGCTGACATTGATGCGTTTTTTCTGGCGCTCGGTTTGCTTTATGAGGAACCCAATCTTGAGATTCAGGCAGAAAAAGCCTTGCTGGCGATGTCTCAGGGCCAGGACGAGGCCGAAGTGTATTGCCAAAAATTTCGGAAATGGTCCGTGCTGACCCAGTGGAACGAGTGTGCATTGGCTGCAAATTTTAGAAATGGCCTTTCTGAAGCCATTAAGAATGTGATGGTGGGTTTTCCCATTCCCACAGGTCTGAATGATTCTATGGCCCTGGCTATTCAAATCGACCGGCGGTTGCGGGAGCGCAAAACCGCAAATCCTCTCATGGTGTTGTCTGAACAGGCACCTGATTTAATGCAATGTGATAGAATCCTGACTAGAAATGAGCGGAAAATTCATAGACGCCAGAATGGCTTGTGTTACTACTGTGGTGATTCTACACATGTTATCTCAGCATGCTCTAAACGTCTTACTAAGGTTGTTAGTCCGGTCGCCATTGGTAATTTGCAACCTAAATTTATTCTATCTGTAACTTTGATTTGCTCACTGTCATCGTATCCTGTCATGGCGTTTGTGGACTCAGGTGCTGCCCTGAGCCTTATGGATCTGTCATTTGCCAAGCGCTGCGGATTTGTGCTTGAGCCATTGGAAAATCCTATCCCTCTTAGGGGTATTGACTCTACGCCATTGGCAAAAAATAAACCGCAGTTTTGGACACAGGTTACCATGTGCATGACTCCCGAACATCGGGAGGTAATACGTTTTCTTGTTCTACATAAAATGCATGATTTGGTTGTTTTGGGTTTGCCATGGTTACAGACCCATAATCCAGTCTTGGACTGGAAGGCTATGTCAGTGTCAAGCTGGGGCTGCCATGGAATTCACGGAGATTCCCTGCCCTTGTCTATTGCATCTTCTACGCCTTCGGAAGTTCCGGCTTATTTGTCTGATTATCAGGATGTCTTCAGCGAGTCTAAGTCCAGTGCACTGCCTCCTCATAGGGAATGTGACTGTGCAATAGATTTGATTCCTGGCAGTAAGTTTCCTAAGGGGAGACTGTTTAATCTGTCGGTACCTGAACATACCGCGATGCGTTCATATATCAAGGAGTCTCTTGAGAAGGGGCATATCCGTCCTTCTTCTTCCCCTCTTGGTGCGGGATTCTTTTTTGTGGCCAAAAAGGACGGATCTTTGAGGCCTTGTATTGACTATCGGCTTTTAAATAAGATCACTGTCAAATTTCAGTATCCTTTGCCGCTGTTGTCAGATTTGTTTGCCCGGATTAAAGGTGCCAAGTGGTTCACCAAGATAGACCTTCGTGGTGCGTACAACCTTGTGCGCATTAGGCAGGGCGATGAATGGAAAACCGCATTCAATACGCCCGAAGGTCATTTTGAGTACTTGGTGATGCCATTTGGGCTCTCTAATGCACCTTCAGTTTTTCAGTCCTTCATGCATGACATTTTCCGGAAGTATCTGGATAAATTTTTGATTGTTTATCTGGATGATATTCTGGTTTTTTCTGATGATTGGGACTCGCATGTGGAGCAGGTCAGGATGGTTTTTGAGATTCTGCGTGAAAATTCTTTGTTTGTAAAAGGCTCAAAGTGTCTCTTTGGTGTACAGAAGGTTCCCTTTTTGGGGTTCATTTTTTCCCCTTCTGCTGTGGAGATGGATCCAGTCAAGGTCCGAGCTATTCATGATTGGACTCAACCCTCGTCAGTTAAGAGTCTTCAGAAGTTCTTGGGTTTTGCTAACTTCTACCGTCGTTTTATCGCAAATTTCTCTAGCGTTGTTAAACCGCTGACGGATATGACCAAGAAAGGCTCTGATGTAGCTAACTGGGCTCCTGCTGCCGTGGAGGCTTTCCAGGAGTTGAAACGCCGGTTTACTTCGGCGCCTGTTTTGTGCCAGCCTGACGTCTCACTTCCCTTTCAGGTTGAGGTGGATGCTTCGGAGATTGGGGCAGGGGCCGTTTTGTCGCAGAGAGGCCCTGGTTGCTCTACTATGAGACCTTGTGCCTTTTTCTCTAGGAAGTTTTCGCCGGCAGAGCGAAATTATGATGTGGGCAATCGGGAGTTGTTGGCCATGAAGTGGGCATTTGAGGAGTGGCGTCATTGGCTCGAGGGTGCTAAGCATCGTGTGGTGGTCTTGACTGATCACAAAAATTTGATGTATCTCGAGTCTGCTAAACGCCTGAATCCTAGACAGGCCCGCTGGTCATTGTTTTTCTCCCGTTTTGACTTTGTGGTCTCGTATTTACCAGGTTCTAAGAATGTGAAGGCCGATGCTCTGTCTAGGAGCTTTGTGCCTGATGCTCCTGGAGTCGCTGAACCTGAGGGTATTCTTAAGGAAGGAGTTATCTTGTCAGCTATTTCTCCAGATCTGCGACGTGTGTTGCAGAGATTTCAGGCTGGTAGGCCTGACTCTTGTCCACCTGACAGATTGTTTGTGCCTGCTAAATGGACCAGCAGAGTCATTTCCGAGGTTCATTCCTCAGTGTTGGCAGGGCACCCGGGAATCTTTGGCACCAGAGATCTGGTGGCCAGGTCCTTTTGGTGGCCTTCCTTGTCAAGGGATGTGCGGTCATTTGTTCAGTCCTGTGGTACTTGTGCTCGAGCTAAGCCTTGCTGTTCTCGTGCCAGCGGGTTGCTCTTGCCCTTGCCTGTCCCGAAGAGACCTTGGACACACATCTCTATGGATTTCATTTCGGATCTTCCGGTGTCTAAGGGCATGTCTGTCATCTGGGTGATATGTGATCGTTTCTCCAAGATGGTCCATCTGGTTCCTTTGCCTAAGCTGCCTTCCTCTTCTGATCTGGTTCCTGTGTTCTTCCAGAACGTGGTTCGTTTGCACGGCATTCCTGAGAATATTGTGTCGGACAGAGGATCCCAGTTTGTTTCCAGGTTCTGGCGATCCTTTTGTGGTAGGATGGGCATTGATTTGTCGTTTTCCTCCGCTTTTCATCCACAGACTAACGGACAAACGGAACGAACTAATCAGACTCTGGAGGCGTATTTGAGGTGTTTTGTCTCTTCTGATCAGGATGATTGGGTGACCTTCTTGCCGTTGGCTGAATTTGCCCTTAATAATCGGGCTAGTTCTGCCACCTTGGTTTCGCCATTTTTCTGCAACTCCGGTTTCCATCCTCGTTTTTCCTCAGGACATGTGGAGCCTTCTGACTGTCCTGGAGTGGATTCTGTGGTGGATAGGTTGCAGCGGATCTGGAATCATGTGGTGGACAACTTGAAGTTGTCACAGGAGAAGGCTCAGCGTTTTGCCAACCGCCGCCGCGTTGTGGGTCCCCTACTTCGTGTTGGGGATTTGGTATGGCTGTCTTCTCGATTTGTTCCTATGAAGGTCTCCTCTCCCAAATTTAAGCCTCGATTCATTGGTCCTTACAGGATATTGGAGATCCTTAATCCTGTGTCCTTTCGCCTGGATCTTCCGGTGTCGTTTGCCATTCACAACGTATTTCATAGGTCCTTGTTGCGGCGGTACGTTGTGCCTGTGGTTCCTTCTGCTGAGCCTCCTGCTCCGGTGTTGGTTGAGGGCGAGTTGGAGTACGTGGTGGAGAAGATCTTAGATTCTCGTCTCTCCAGGCGGAGGCTTCAGTACCTGGTCAAGTGGAAGGGCTATGGTCAGGAGGATAATTCCTGGGTGGTCGCCTCTGATGTGCATGCGGCCGATTTAGTTCGTGCCTTTCACGCCGCTCATCCTGATCGCCCTGGTGGTCTTGGTGAGGGTTCGGTGACCCCTCACTAAGGGGGGGGTACTGTTGTGAATTTACCTTTTGGCTCCCTCTAGTGGCTACTAGTGATTTTACTCTGGGTATGTCTATCATCCCTTGTATGCTCACCTGGGTCGTTAGGTCAGGGGTGTTGCTATATAAGCTCCCTGGACCTTCAGTTCAATGCCTGGCAACGTTGATATCAATGCTAATCTGTAGTGCTCTTGTCTACTGATCCTGGTTCCTGCGTGATTAAGCTAAGTCCGCTTTCTTGCTTTTTGCTATTTGTTTTTGTTTGCATTTTTGTCCAGCTTGTTCATTATCTGTATCCTTTCCTTGCTGGAAGCTCTAGGGAGGCTGGAGTTCTCCCCCCGGCCGTTAGACGGTTCGGGGGTTCTTGAATCTCCAGTGTGGAATTTTGTTAGGGTTTTTGTTGACCATATAAGTTATCTTACTACATTCTGCTATTAGTAAGCGGGCCTCTCTTTGCTAAACCTAGTTCATCTCTGTGTTTGTCATTTCCTCTTACCTCACCGTTATTATTTGTGGGGGGCTTGTATCCTACTTTTGGGGTCTATTCTCTGGAGGCAAGAGAGGTCTTTGTTTTCCTCTTCTAGGGGTAGTTAGTCCTCCGGCTGGCGCGAGACATCTAGCGACCAACGTAGGCATGTTCCCCGGCTACTTCTAGTGTTGGCGTTAGGAGTAGATATATGGTCAACCCAGTTACCACTGCCCTATGAGCTGGATTTTTGTACTTCGCAGACTTGCTGATATCTCTGAGACCCTCGCCATTGGGGTCATAACATTTAAGTCTCCTCATCTCGACATGCTTAACATGTCACTCTCTGCAAGGAGAAATGATACTTCTTGTATCACAGAATAAGAATTAAGCATGCATAAATAGTTATCATTGGTAAATTTACTGAGATACAGTACCTTGCAAAAGCAGCACTTTAATGATTTCTTGCAGTGAGTTGTGCCAGGGCAATCACTTTGAATAGACTAGCTGTAATCCGCCATCATGTGGGTATCGAAGTGTCCTTGGTATCTGCTCTTCACTTACGGTACCGTCCCATTAAGCGACGCTGCAGCGATATCGACAACGATGCCGATCGCTGCAGCGTTGCTGTGTGGTCGCTGGAGAGCTGTCACACAGACAGCTCTCCAGCGACCAACGATGCTGAAGTCCCCGGGTAACCAGGGTAAACATCGGGCCGCGCTTAGTAACCCGATGTTTACCCTGGTTACCAGTGTAAATGTAAAAAAAAAACAGTACATACTCACCTTCTGATGTCCGTCAGGTCCCTGGCCGTCTGCTTCCCGCACTGACTGTGAGCGCCGGCCAGCCGTAAAGTAAAAGCAGAGCACAGCGGTGACGTCACCGCTGTGCTGTGCTTTACGGCCGGCCGGCGCTCACAGTCAGTGCAGGAAGCAGACGGCGAGGGACCTGACGGACATCAGAAGGTGAGTATGTAGTGTTTTTTTTTTTACATTTACAATGGTAACCAGGGTAAATATCGGGTTACTAAGCGTGGCCCTGCGCTTAGTAACCCGATATTTACCCTGGTTACCATTGTAAAAAATTGCTGGCATCGTTGCTTTTGCTGTCAAACACGACCATACACGCCGATCTGACAACCAAATAAAGTTCTGGACTTTCAGCAACGACCAGCGATATCACAGCACGATCCAGATCGCTGCTGCGTGTCAAACACAACGATATCGCTATCCAGGACGCTGCAACGTCACGGATCGCTATCGTTATCATTGCAAAGTCGTTTAGTGTGAAGGTACCTTTAGATCACCTAGATTTTCTGGGAAATGATCCAAATGGCTGTGGAGATAATGCGCCTTGATACACATTGTACAGTCAAGGTTAAGGAAAGAAGATAGCATTCTTTCTACTAGTTCAGGGTAATTATCTAAGAAGATTATGCTCTGCCTCTGCATCATTCAATGAATCTTTAGAGTGCAGATCTTTCATGAGTCCTCCGATTGAGGAACATCAAAAATACCTGCCTTTTTCTTCTCCATGGTCAGTGCTGGAAATTTACTGCACATCAGGTCAAAGCATCTTCCCTCTTTATTTAGAGCCTTTATAAACTTTATTCAATCTAATTTGGTAAGAAGTGGTGGTAAAATTCCTGTCAACCAATGGCTCTGAAATTACTTACTTTTTTCCTACTATCATATGTGCTCTCAGAAGAGACTGTTTTCTCACCCAATGCACATTTTTTATCTACTATCCCAGACACAGATAAAACAAGGATACTTAATGCATCCTCTCTGCTGTCCAAGGGCAATATTCACTATGTTTACATCCACACAGATTGGCCATTGGTGATAGTGGTATGATATTTCCTGTAGGATTAGAACAATTTTGTTTTGCTCTTCAATCATTTTACATTTTAGTGGCCTATTGAAATTTATCCATATTTGTTTCCATTGTGTAAAAGCACACATTTTAGGCTTTGCTTAGAACTTTCTATGTCAAGGACTGCAGAAAAATGGGTTAAATCTGTGCTGCCAGCGATCAAATGGAGTCAGAGATCCAGGAATGCAGTTTACTTGTCTACGCACTTTGAAGTGTCACACTTCTTCATCAGGACAAACCACTTTGACTAGCATTGACAAATAAATGCATACATTATTTTAGCTTTTCTTAAAGGGAACCTGTCACCCCCCCCCAGTCGTTTCAAACTAAAAGAGCCACCTTGTGCAGCAGTAATGCTGCATTCTGACAAGGTGGCTCTTTTAGTTCTGGGTGCTGTAACTAGAAAAATAATCAGTATTATAATTTGTCTGAAATACCTGGTCTTCAGTCAAGTAGGCCGGCGTTTCTCCCTGCTTTAGACAGCACACAGCTGTCACTCACATCTTCTTGGCACCGCCTCCTCCTCACCGCTGTTTTTAAAATAGCCGGCGCCTGCGCTCTTTTCCCCTGTCTTGTGCAGGCCGGCCGCCCTGCCTGTGATTTCCCAGCCCTGCAATGTGAATAAATCATAAGTCACTGCAGGGCTGGGAATCACAGGCAGGGTGGCCACGCTGCCGCAGTCAGCTGTACTGCATATGAGGAAAGACGGGCAGCGCTCACTGCGCCTGCACCAGGCAGGGGAAAAGAGCGCAGGCGCCGGCTATTTTGAAAACAGCGGTGAGGAGGAGGCAGCGCCCGGCACCAAGAAGATGTGAGTGACAGCTGTGTGCTGTCTGAAGCAGGGGGGAAACGCCGGCCTCCTTGACTGAAGACCAGGTATTTCGGACAAATTATAAAACTGATTATTTCTCTTGTTACAGCACCCAGAACTAAAAGAGCCACCTTGTCAGAATGCAGCATTACTGCTGCACAAGGAGGCTCTTTTAGTTTGAAACGACTGGGGGGGGAGTGACAGGTTCCCTTTAAATCACTTTTATCCCTTTGTCTTGTAGTATTGTTGCAATTTTTTTGTGCTTGATTCTTTAAAAGTTCATGAATTTTACACAAAGTAAAAAAGTGTCTTAATTTTTGTCTTTAACCTCTTTTGCAACATTTTAATGCACAAAAAAAGTTACACGTTTCACCTTATATTGCAAAAATTGCAACAACAAAAAGATGAAAAGATTAGTGTACATAGAATCACTTAAAGGAAGAACTTGAGTTCATTTGGGAAAAAAAATTGCAACTTTTCAAAAAGACACAAATTATTAATTAGGCAATAACATATAGAGACCTTAAGCCATGCTCACAATGGTGAACTATACTCCTCCCCAGATGAACACAAAAAAAGTGACTTTAACCCCTTTCTGACATCTGATGTACTATCCCATCCATGTGCCCTGAGCCCTTCTGACCATGGATGGGATAGTACGTCACAGCTGACACCCGGCACTAGGTGCCAGGAGCGGTCACGGATCGCTCTCGGCACTTTAACCCCCGGAACACTGCGATCAAACATGATTGCAGTGTTCCGGAGCTGGCACAGGGGCTGACAGACCCCGTGGTATGACGATCGCTACCATGGAGACCCGATGTCATCACGATGACATCCGGGTCTCCAGAGCTGAGAGACTTCCTGTCATGTGCAGTGCATGTCAGGAAGTCTCTAAGGTTAGTGTACAGAGTCTGCAGCGTTGACAGCTTCTATAGCATGCAGATCTGCATGCTATAGAAGCGATCAGCCTGCACAAAATGATTGACCCATAGTGGGACAAAGTGTAAAAGAATGAATGAAAGTATTTTTTAAAAAATAATTGTAGAAATATTTTTTAAAATAATAATAACAAAACCAATATTTATTCCATCAATAAATAAATATTTGAATAAAAAAATCCAAACAAAAGTACACATATTTGGTATTGCCATGTCCATAGCGAACCAACCTATAAAACTGTCCCATTAGTTAATCCCTTTAGGGAACACCATTAAAAAACAAGCCAAAAAAACAATGCTTTATCATCATAAAGCCGAACAAAAAGTGGAATAAGACGCGATCAAAAAAACAGATCTAAATAAACGTGCTACCGCTGAAAACGTTATCCTGTCCCACAAAAATCAAGCTGCCATATAGCTCTATCACCAGAAAAAGAAAAAAGTTATAGCTCTTAAAATAAAGGGATGCAAAAATAATTATTTAATTATTTAATTTATTAAATAAAATAGTTCTATTGTATAAAAGCGTCAAAACATAAAAAAATAATTGAGGTATTGTTGTCATCATACTGACCCGAATAATAAAACTGCTTTTTCAATTTTACCACACGCAGAATGGTGTAAACACCCCCCCCAAAAGAAATTCATGAATTGCTGGTTTTTGCTCATTCTGCCTCCCAAAAATCAGAATAAAAAGCAATCAAAAATGTCATGTGCCCAAAAATGGTACCAATAAAAGCGTCAACTCGCTCCGCAAAAAACAAGACCTCACATGACTCTGTGGGCCAAAATATGGAAAAATTATAGCTCTCAATATGTGGTGATGCAAAAACAATGTTTTGCAATAAAAAGCATCTTTTAGTGTGTGACAGCTGCCAAACATGAAAACCTGCTATAAATGCTATAAATAGTAAATCAAACCCCCCTTTATCACCCCCTTTCTTAGGGAAAAATATTAAAATAAAAAAGTATTTATTTCCATTTTACAATTAGGGTTAGGGTTGGGGTTAGGGCTGGGGTTAGGGTTAGGGTTTGGGCTGGGGTTAGGGCTAAAGTTAGAGTTGGGGCTAAAGTTAGGGTTGGGGCTAAATTTAGGGTTAGGGTTATGATTGGGATTAGGGTTAGGGTTGGGATTAGGGTTAGGGGTGTGTTAGGGTTAGGTTTGTGGGTAGGGTTATGATTATGGTTAGGGTTGGGATTAGGGTGAGGGGTGTGTTGGGGTTAGGGTTGGAGTTAGAATTGGGAGGTATCCACTGTTTAGGCACATCAGGGGCTCTCCAAACATGACATGGCGTCTGATCTCAATTCCAACCAATTTTGCATTGAAAAGTCAAATGGTGCTCCTTCCCTTCTGAGCTCTGCCATGCAACCAAACAGTGGTTTACCTGCATATATGGGGTATCAGCTTAATCAGGCCAAATTGTGCAACAACTTTTAGGGTCCAATTTCTCCTGTTACCCTTGGTAAAATAAAACAAATTGGATCTGAAGTAAATTATTTCTGAAAAAAGTTAAATGTTCATTTTTTTTAAGCATTCCAAAATTCCATTGGTTTTGAGCACCTTGAGGGGTTCAATTTTTAGAATGTGGTCACTTTTGGGTATTTTCTATCATATAGACCCCTCAAAGTGACTTCAAATGTGAGATGGTCCCTGAAAAAAAATGATGTAGTAAAAATGAGAAATCGCTCATCAACTTTTATCCCTTATAAGTCCCTAATAGTGTTGAGCATTCCGATGCTGCAAGTATCGGGTATCGGCCGATACTTGCTGTATCGGAATTTCCGATACCGAGATCCGATATTTTTGTGATATCGGGTATCGGTATCGAAACAACATTAATGTAAAAATGTGTAAAAGAAAGAATTAAAATAAAAAATATTGCTATACTCACCTGTCCGACGCAGCCTGGACCTCAGCGAAGGAACCGGCAGCGTTGTTTGTTTAAAATTCGCGCTTTTACTTGGTTACGTGAATTCCCGGCTTGTGATTGGTCAGGGCGGCCATGTTGCCGGGACGCGGACCAATCACAGCAAGCCGTGACGAAATTACGTCACGGCTTGCTGTGATTGGTCCGCGTCCCGGCAACATGGCCGCCATTAACCAATCACAAGCCGTGACGTCACGGGAGGCTGGACTTGCGCACTTTTTAAAAAACGCGCGTGTCCAGCCTCCAGTGACGTCCCGGCTTGTGATTGGTCAGGGCGGCCATGTTGCCGGGACGCGGACCAATCACAGCAAGCCGTGACGAAATTACGTCACGGCTTGCTGTGATTGGTCCGCGTCCCGGCAACATGGACGCCATTAACCAATCACAAGCCGTGACGTCACGGGAGGCTGGACACGCGCGTTTTTTAAAAAGTGCGCAAGTCCAGCCTCCCGTGACGTCATGGCTTGTGATTGGTCAGGGCGGCCATGTTGCCGGGACGCGGACCAATCACAGCAAGCCGTGACGAAATTACGTCACGGCTTGCTGTGATTGGTCCGCGTCCCGGCAACATGGACGCCATTAACCAATCACAAGCCGTGACGTCACGGGAGGCTGGACACGCGCGTTTTTTAAAAAGTGCGCAAGTCCAGCCTCCCGTGACGTCACGGCTTGTGATTGGTTAATGGCGGCCATGTTGCCGGGACGCGGACCAATCACAGCAAGCCGTGACGTAATTTCGTCACGGCTTGCTGTGATTGGTCCGCGTCCCGGCAACATGGCCGCCCTGACCAATCACAAGCCGGGAATTCACGTAACCAAGTAAAAGCGCGAATTTTAAACAAACAACGCTGCCGGTTCCCTCGCTGAGGTCCCGGCTGCGTCGGACAGGTGAGTATAGCGATATTTTTTATTTTAATTCTTTCTTTTACACATTTATATGGTTCCCAGGGCCTGAAGGAGAGTTTCCTCTCCTTCAGACCCTGGGAACCATCAGGAATACCGTCCGATACTTGAGTCCCATTGACTTGTATTGGTATCGGGTATCAGTATCGGATTGGATCCGATACTTTGCCGGTATCGGCCGATACTTTCCGATACCGATACTTTCACGTATCGGACGGTATCGCTCAACACTAGTCCCTAACAAAAAAAATTGTTGGTTCCAAAATTGTGCTGATGTAAAGTAGACATGTTTGAAATGTTACCTATTAAGTATTTTGTGTGACATACTGTATCTGTGTGATTTAAGGACATGAAAATTCAAATTTGGAAAATTGCAACATTTTCAAAATTTTCGCCAAATTTCCATTTTTTTCACAGATAAAAACAAGTCATGTCAAAGAAATGTTAGCACTATCATGAAGTACAATACGTTACGAGAAAACAATGTCAGAATCACCGGGATCCATTGAAGCTTTCCAGAGTTATAACCTCTTAAAGGGACATTGATCAGAATTGTAAGGGTATGTGCACACGTCCGGATTTCTTGCAGAAATTTCCTGAAGAAAACCGGAAATTTTCTGCAAGAAATCCGCATTTTTTTTTTGCGTTTTTTTTCTGTTTTTTTCGTGTTTTTTTTTAGCATTCTGCAAGCGTAATTAGCTTGCAGAATGCTAAAGTTTTCCAAGCGATCTGTAGCATCGCTTGGAAAACTGACTGACAGGTTGGTCACACTTGTCAAACATACCATTTGACAAGTGTGACCAACTTTTTACTATAGATGCTGCTTTTGCAGCATCTATAGTAAAAGATAGAATGTTTAAAAATAATAAAAAAATAAAAGAAATGCTTATACTCACCCGCAGACAGCTGATCTCCTCACCGGCGTCCGTTCCGTATAGATGGTGTGTGCGCACAGGACCTTCCATGACGTCGCAGTCACGTGAGTGGTCATATGACCGGTCTCGACCAATCACAAGATGGCGACGTCATCGGCAGGTCCTTCACCGCACACCAGCTACAGGAACCGAAGCGACAGCGTGCAGTGGAGAGGCGGGAAGACATCGAAGGTGAGTATAGGACTATTTTTTATTTTAATTCTTTTTTTTTTTACCAATTATATGGTGCCCAGTCCGTGGAGGAGAGTCTCCTCTCCTCCACCCTGGGTACCAACCGCACATAATCTGCTTACTTCCCGCATGGTGGGCACAGCCCCGTGTGGGAAGTAAGCAGATCAATGGACTCCTACGTGTGCGGAATCCCCTGCAATTCCGCATTTTCATGAACATGTTGCTTTTTTTTCCGCGATGCGATCTTTTCACGGAAAAAAAGGCTACATTTGCACAAAAAATGCGGAATACACTGAAAATAATGGGAGGCATATGTAAGCGTTTTTTTCTCGTTTTTATCACGTTTTTATAGCGAAAAAACGCGAAAAAACGCGAAAAATACTGAACGTGTGCACATGGCCTAAAAATTGTCCTGGTCATTAACATGCAAACCACGGTCAGTTGTCTGTTATGTCGAGAAAATTATTTTTTTGCCGATAGGTATGGGCTATTGTCCAGGCCATTTAGATAGTGGAAGAATAAATCAAAGGATTATTGGTCACCTTGCCAAATGCAGAATATTTTGCCTATATATTTTCATCAAATTAAGGCATGCCGTGTAAAGTTGGAATCAGTATAAATATATTCCTCTTTGAAGTTTGCCATAAATACATTGTCACATATGAACCCATTGTGGTTCCTTTACATTGGACATAAAATTTGTCACATTAAAGGAAACACATTTGCATGTCGTACTAAATCTATAAGATAGTAAATATCCAACAAACAACCGGTCCAATATTATCCGCACTTCCGAAAATTCAGAAAAAAACAGCAAAGTAAATGGAAGCAAAAGAGGTCTGTTTAGCCAAATATAAAAATACAATTTTATTAGAGGACAATACAAACAATAAAAGCATATGGAGACCTTAAAAATGACAGAGTGCCAATGGGTGAAACACCACTGATGAAATATAAAGCAGCATAGAAAACTAACCACATAACTAACCTATGGGAGTAGAGGTCGTAGTAAATTGGATATAACCACCCAGAGCACAATAATTACAGAAGTTTTAAAGGTAAAAAGTACCACACCTTAATTGATTTTACTGTAAGCAGCAGAGGCAAGTTGTTGAATACCAGTTACAACAAGCCCGTCAGTATTCCTGTAAGCCTCCGCACATAGTAACTGAAGAATGGATATGGATGTCTGACATTTGTGCAATTCTCCAAGACTGTGAGGACTCCACGAAGATAGTGAGAAGCAGTGAAGCCATCATCAGCACAACAATCCCACTTCTGTGCCTACTTAAACAGTTGTTTCTGACAAATAAACATGAAGCTTTGCATGTGGACCAGATGGAGATAGAAGAAGACATGAGACAGGGAGATACTTCCCAGCTCAGCCTCATCTCATCTGCTCATCTGCGGATTGGGTAACAATTGGGATGTGAAGGCTGAGGAGAAGGAGGAACAGGAGTTGGCTGATGTGCAACAGAGGCCAATACCTTCACAAGTTTTGTCCCATCTATACGACTTGAATGGGCTAAGGAGGGGAATGAGGAGGAAGAGATGGAGGAGTAGATAGAGAGTAGTCATCATGGTGGAGATAGGAGAGTGTTGACTGTAAGGACCTTGGCATGTATGGCAGACTTTATGTACTGCTGCCTTTCCCTTGACCCTCGCGTTACATTCATCTCAGCCAAACAGTAAACTGGTTGTCCACCCTGCTAGACCCACACTACAAGGAGAACCTTTCCTCTATCCTTCCTAGGGTGGAGAGGTCTACTAAAATGGTACTATAGCAGAAGGTCATTGTGGAAAATATGTTGGAAAAATTTCCATCAGACAACAATAGCACCAGGGGGAAAGCTACCTTGGCCAAACAAGGAAGAGAGTCAAGGGAGACACACCGCAGAGGCATGTAGGATAGCTGCGGAGACACCATCACGTGTTTCTCAACACAAGCAGTGAATAGCCAGGCCTTTCCCCGGGAAGGAACAACCACGGGAAGGGCAGTATCCAATAAAGGAAAACATCCAATACAGGAAAACCACCTATGCCAAGCATGGTATCCATCCACAGACAGCTGTTTTGGGGTGTTTGCCCCTCATCAGTGTGGAGTAGGAATCTGACTATTAGGAGCAGTGCCTAGTAAAAGGCTGTAAAGGCACAGATGATTGGCCTCGGGGAGACCAAAACATCCAACACCGCGGAGACACCATCACGTGTTTCTCAACGCAGTGATCCAGGACACTGCCCCCATCCCTTATGGGAAATATGCAAATGCATGTAGGATAGCTGCGGAGACACCATCACGTGTTTCTCAACGCAAGCAGTGAATAGCCAGGCCTTTCCCCGGGAAGGAACAACCATGGGAAGGGCAGCATCCAATAAAGGAAAACATCCAATACAGGAAAACCACCTATGCCAAGCATGGTATCCATCCACAGACAGCTGTTTCGGGGTGTTTGCCCCTAATCAGTGTGGAGTAGGAATCTGGCTATTAGGAGCAGTGCCTAGTAAAAGGCTGTAAAGGCACAGATGATTGGCTTCGGGGAGACCAAAACATCCAACACCGCGGAGACACCATCACGTGTTTCTCAACGCAGTGATCCAGAACACTGCCCCCATCGCTTATGGCAAATATGCAAATGCATGTAGGATAGCTGCGGAGACACCATCACGTGTTTCTCAACGCAAGCAGTGAATAGCCAGGCCTTTCACCGGGAAGGAACAACCACGGGAAGGGCAGCATCCAATAAAGTAAAACATCCAACACAGGAAAACCACCTATGCCAAGCATGGTATCCATCCACAGACAGCTGTTTCGGGGTGTTTGCCCCGGGGAAAGGCCTGGCTATTCACTGCTTGCATTGACAAACACGTGATGGTGTCTCCGCAGCTATCCTACAATCACTTGCATATTTCCCATAAGGGATGGGGGCAGTGTTCTGGATCACTGCGTTGAGAAACACGTGATGGTGTCTCCGCGGTGTTGGATGTTTTGGTCTCCCCGAGGCCAATCATCTGTGCCTTTACAGCCTTTTACTAGGCACTGTTCCTAATAGCCAGATTCCTACTCCACACTGATGATGGGCGAACTGTTATGATCTGGTGGCCCAGGAGTAGCATTGTATGTACTCTGGAGAAGGTGGTATCTATACTGACCACGGACCCTGAACTTAACACCGCAACTAGAAGTAGCCGTGGGATGTACCTACTAATCCTAGACACCTCGACACAGCCGGAGGACTAATTAACCCTATAGATAGAAAAGGGAAAACTATCTCACCTCAGAGAAAATTCCCAAAGGATAGGCAGCCCCCCACAAATATTGACTGTGAGAGGAGAGGAAAAAACATACACAGGCTAAAAACAGGATTTAGCAAAGGAGGCCAATCTAGCTAAATAGGAAAGATAGGACAGAGAACTATGCAGTCAGTATTAACATACTAGAAAATATCCACCACAGAAAATACAAAAAACTCCACATCTAACTAAAGATATAGAGGGTATATCTGCCTCTCCAGAGATTCCAGCTTGACTGCATAAATCCTTACACAGATTAAGCTGGACAAGAAAAAACATGAAATGCACTGAACAATGAGGCCCACAACATGTGGGCTGCAAACAAGCAGAACTTATCTTGGTGAAAAGACCAGGAAGCAGGAGAAACCATGAAGGGATGTGAATCCTCCAGAATACAATGGACAACTGGCACTGACTAAAGGGTGAGGCCAGACTAAATAGCCCAGTCCAGAGTGGACACACCTGATAACTGCTGTGAAGGACAGACAGCAGCATTACCACTTATAACCACCGGAGGGAGCCCAAGAACAGAATTCACAACAGCAAACACCCCGAAACAGCTGTCTGTGGATGGATACCATGCTTGGCATAGGTGGTTTTCCTGTATTGGATGTTTTCCTTTATTGGATGCTGCCCTTCCCATGGTTGTTCCTTCCCGGGGAAAGGCCTGGCTATTCACTGCTTGCGTTGAGAAACACGTGATGGTGTCTCCGCAGCTATCCTACATGCATTTGCATATTTCCCATAAGGGATGAGGGCAGTGTTCTGGATCACTGCGTTGAGAAACACGTGATGGTGTCTCCGCGGTGTTGGATGTTTTGGTCTCCCCGAGGCCAATCATCTGTGCCTTTACAGCCTTTTACTAGGCACTGCTCCTAATAGCCAGATTCCTACTCCACACTGATGAGGGGCAAACACCCCGAAACAGCTGTCAGGAGTGAGGTTTTTCTGGAGGAATCCAGACTCTTTTGCAGAGATTTCTGTCTTTTTCTGTGGTAGCTTGTACCGACAGCTTTGAAGATGAATTATGTGAAGAACACCATCCGTGTGACGTTGGAGCCATCTATCCGGGCAAGGAACAGTGTGGTCTTTATCGTTCGTGACCTTATTGAGGAAAAGGCTGGAGGAAAACGGGAGAACATCTATAGTATCAATGAGTTCCCTAATCAAGGTAACTACGACGTTACTTTTATGTCGGAGCATTATTGCCTGAATATCTATGAGTGGTTCCGGAATCATGCCGGAGATCCCTGTTTGAAGGGAGTCAAATGTGAACCACTGTTTGGTCTTCAGGAAAGGCAGGTGACTATCACTGTCTATAACCCCTTTACTGAACCTGCATTGTTGGAGAGCTTCCTCTCACAGTACTGTGACTTTGTTTCAAAGGGAGAGAAGCAAGTCAACTGTTTAGGAATCTTCAATTGTCGATACAAGTATCGTGTAAGATTCAGAAGAGATCCTTGCAGTGTGGGTGGTTTCAGACACCCTCCGGCGAATTTTTCGGTGGCAGGGCATAGGGGTTTTCTCACGTACCCTGGGCAGCCTCTGTTTTGCAGGAGATGTTTCTCTTTTGGACATGTTCAGGCAGACTGCCAGAAGGGGCAGTGTTGCCGAAACTGCAAGAAGGAGGGGCATATGGCTGGTGATTGCCCGATGGCTAAGACCTGTGACGTCTGTGGTAGTGGTGACCACATGTATAAGGATTGCCCGATGAGGGCGCCTAGACGCTCAGAGAGTGAATGGAGAGAGGAGGAGGAGAGAAGGAGGAGGTTGGCGATTATCAGAAAGGAATCTGAAAGAATGGAGAGAGAGGAAAGGAGGGAGAGAGAGAGGGAGAGGGAAAGACGCTCTATGACTCCAGAGGACATTGTGATAGCACCCCGTGGTTCTATGAGTGATGCCCAAAAACAACAGAAGGAAGATAAGGAGTTTTGGTTGGCAGCAAAAAAAGTAGAGAAGGGGTTTAATAAGGAAGAAGATCAGGAAGAAGATGAGGAGCAAGATGATGACTCTACTGTGCCTGAAATGTTTTCTCTTGAGGAAGCAATGGATGCAACGGAGGAAGACGTGCGCATTTCTGAAGCTGAGAGCCTGGTGCAGCCCTCAGATCCTCAGAATATTGGAGGGTTTTCTTCAGATGAGGACAGGGGTGGGAAGAAGTGTCAGAGGGAGGAGGATGGGGAAAGTGATGAGGCATGCAGTAGTATGCCTCAGAGGAAAATTGGGCCAGCTAAAAAAATAAAGTGGAGTGAGCACGAACGTGTTAGTGATTCAGGGAATAGCTGTTCAGTCCAAATGGCAGAGGAGGACAATGGTGATACTGGGTAGAATGAAAGCTCAGTGGATCTGTTGTTTTTTTTTTTCCTTTCTGTGAGTCTTGACCTTTGTCAAGGGCTTTTTGTGTAATGTGTGTAGTTTTTGTGGAAATTTTTCCATTGTGTTTTTTGCTTTTATAGTATGGGTTTTTCTATAGTTTCTCAAAATGTGAGAGTTTTTAAGAAAGCGAGAAGGAGAGCAGCAATTTTGGATTTTTTAGCTATGCAGAGTGCATCTATTTTTTGTTTGCAAGAATGTGGGATTGTGGATGGTGTGAAAGGGGATGAGTGGTCTTATGGTGCGTCTGTGTGGTCTGGTAGTGCAAATAATAGAAATGATGGTGTGGGTATTTTAGTTAAGGGGCAGGAGGTTGTTTTGAATAATTATTTGGTTGTGGAGGTGGGGAGGTGTATCTTACAAATTTTGAATATAAAAATGCTAAGTTTTGTGTTATCAATATTTATGCGCCAGTAGAAAAAAATGAGCGTAAATTATTATTTGAAAAAGTGAAGCTTTTTGTTCCAGGAAGAGTGCCTGTGGTGATTGTGGGTGATATGAATTGTGATGTGGGGGGAGTGAATGTGGATGTGTCTGGAAAAGTCTTGCTGGAGTTAGTTACTGACTTTGATTTGAGTGATATGCAACGTGTGTGTAAGGTTAACCCTTTGTTAGATACCTTTTTGTCTGATAGTGGAAGAGCACAGTCCAGGTTGGATTATTGTTTTATTTCTAAAAATATTATTCCTGTTGGATATAAGCAGGATAGGGTCGTTTTTTCGGACCATGTTTGTGTGTTGTGCGAGTTAGATATTAATGTTAATGGTGTGTTTGGAAAGGGTTTGTGGAAATTAAATGTGAAATTGTTGGAAAATGAAGATGTGAGGAAGAAGTATGTGAGAAAGTATGAACAGTGGTGTAAGAGTAAGGAAAATTTTGGGAATGTTTGTGAGTGGTGGGATTGGGTTAAGAGGCAGACAAAAAAGTTTTTTAAAAGTGTGGGGTATGAGTTTGCGGCAATTAAGAGGGAGAAGTTTGTTAAGTTGAATGCCCGTTTATGTTTATTGTATAAATTGAGGGATGGAGGAATGGAGGTGGAGGAGGGGATAAAAAAGGTTAAAAAAGAAATTAATGAGTTTTTGGAGGAGAAAGAGAAGAGTATTATTTTTAGGGCAAAAATTGATAGAATGGAGCAAGATAAAAGTTGTTCGAGGTTTTTCTTTAAAACGGTTTTTGGGAAAAAGCAGAGTATGGGTGTTTTGAATGCAATGGATGGAAGAGAGGTAAGTGGGGAGGATATGTGTGAAGAGGTGGCTATGTTTTATGAGGAGCTGTATGCAGTGAAGTGGAGGGATGAGGCTTTGGAGGAGGATGTACTAAGTGTATTAGAAAATAAATTGAGTGAGATGGAGAGAGAGAGAGTGATGGGTGAGGTGACAGATGATGAGGTATGGAAGGTAATGAATAGCATGGCGTTAAAAAGGACTCCAGGAGAGGATGGTCTTCCTATAGAGTTTTATAGGGTGATGTGGCATGTGATTGGTAAGGATTTTGTGGATGTGTGTAAGTATATGTGGTCTAGTATGGAGGTGGCTGAGAGTATGCGTGCAGGGATGGTTGTGTTAATACCTAAAAAAGGAGATTTGAAGACTTTAAAAAATTGGAGACCGATAACGTTGTTGAATTGCGATTATAAGATCTATGCGAAAGTAATGGCGAATAGGATGCGTGATGTGATAGAGAGTGTGATTGGGGATGAACAGTATTGTGCGGTGCCTGGGAGACGTATATATGAGTGTGTGTGTATGTTGAGAGATTGTTTGTGGGACTGTATGAGTCGGAAGAAGAGTGTATTTGTTTTGAGTTTGGACTTTGAAAAGGCGTATGATCGGTTAGCACATAGTTTTTTGTTCCGGGTATTATTGAGAATGGGGTTTCCGCCTGATTTTGTTTGGAGGGTGAGGAGCTTATATAAGGACATTTATAGTTGTGTTTTGATGAATGTGGGTAGAAGAGTGAATGTTTTTTCAGGTGTGCGACAAGGTTGTCCTTTGTCTCCTGTGGTTTTTATCTGTGCAATTGAACCATTGCTTTGTATGTTGAGGAAAGATAAAGTGATTAGAGGTGTACAAGTGCCAGGAGGTGGGGGGAGGGAATGGAAGGTTAGTGGTTATATGGATGATGTGTGTGTGTTGTGTGATTCAGAGTATTCTGTGAGGCGGGTGAAGGTATTAGTGTCTATTTTTTGTCGTGCGTCAGCATTTAAGGTGAATTGGGAGAAGAGTGAGTGTAAGGTTTTTGGGGGAGGGGTTTTAAGTAAGGATGTAGGAGTGAATGAGGTAACTGGGTCTATTAAGGTTTTGGGGGTGAAATTTTCAGAGAGTTTGGATGGGAAAGAAAGTTGGGATGATGCGAAAGGAAAGGTTGAGCGGAAGTTATGTTTTTGGAAGATGAGAAGTCTTTCGTTTTTTGGAAAAATCTTAGTTATTAAAAGTGTGATTTTGCCTATTTTCTTATATATTGCAGTGGTCTTTCCGCCGGGGTATATTTGTATGAGGGGGTTAAATAGGATTCTGTTTGTGTTTTTGTGGAATTCTAGAATGGAGAGGGCTAGGAGGGAGGTTTTGGTGAAACGTCTAGAAAAAGGTGGATTGGGTTTTCCAAACCTTGAGGTGTTTTTTGGTGTAAATATTGTGGTTTTTGTGTTGAGAGTAGTGTTGAGCGATACCGTCCGATACTTGAAAGTATCGGTATCGGAAAGTATCGGCCGATACCGGCAAAATATCGGATCCAATCCGATACCGATACCCGATACCAATACAAGTCAATGGGACTCATGTATCAGACGGTATTCCTGATGGTTCCCAGGGTCTGAAGGAGAGGAAACTCTCCTTCAGGCCCTGGGAACCATATAAATGTGTAAAAGAAAGAATTAAAATAAAAAATATCGCTATACTCACCTCTCCGACGCAGCCGGGACTTCAGCGAGGGAACCGGCAGCGTTGTTTGTTTAAAATTCGCGCTATTACTTGGTTACGTGAATTCCCGGCTTGTGATTGGTCAGGTCGGCCATGTTGCCGGGACGCGGACCAATCACAGCAAGCCGTGACGAAATTACGTCACGGCTTGCTGTGATTGGTCCGCGTCCCGGCAATATGGCCGCCCTGACCAATCACAAGCCGTGACGTCACGGGAGGCTGGACACGCGCTCATTTTAAAATGGGCGCGTGTCCAGCCTCCCGTGACGTCACGGCTTGTGATTGGTTGCGCCGCGGTCAACCAATCACAAGCCGGGAGGCTGGACGCGCTCATTTTAAAATGGGCGCGTGTCCAGCCTCCCGTGACGTCACGGCTTGTGATTGGTTGCGCCGTGGTCAACCAATCACAAGCCGGGAGGCTGGACGCGCTCATTTTAAAATGGGCGCGTGTCCAGCCTCCCGTGACGTCACGGCTTGTGATTGGTCAGGGCGGCCATATTGCCGGGACGCGGACCAATCACAGCAAGCCGTGACGTAATTTCGTCACGGCTTGCTGTGATTGGTCCGCGTCCCGGCAACGTGGCCGACCTGACCAATCACAAGCCGGGAATTCACGTAACCAAGTAATAGCGCGAATTTTAAACAAACAACGCTGCCGCTTCCCTCGCTGAAGTCCCGGCTGCGTCGGACAGGTGAGTATAGCGATATTTTTTATTTTAATTCTCTCTTTTACACATTTTAACATTAATGTTGTTGCGATACCCGATACCCGATACCACAAGAGTATCGGAATCCCGGTATCGGAATTCCGATACAGCAAGTATCGGCCGATACCCGATACTTGCAGCATCGGAATGCTCAACACTAGTTGAGAGTGATTAGGATGGATGGGAAGTTTTCTTGTCTGTGTAGGTTTTTGTTTGGGGCGTATTTATTCCGTTTGAGGTGGCGAGAGAGGGATCTGAGGTATCCGGTTGCTTTTGATGTGCCTAGATGGTATGTGTGGGTTTATAAATTTTTGGTGAAGTATGAGTTGTGTGATGTGGATGTTAGGTTGTTGAGTAATAAGAAGGCTGTGTATAGGATGATTGAATGTAGAGAGACAGAGTGTAGAATAAACATGGTAAGAGGGAATGATATAGAAAAAAGTATGGAAGAAAGTGCGGTTGGACGGTATGACGAATAGGCAGAGTGAGATTGTGTGGCAGTCTTTGCATGGAGTGTTACCAGTTAGAGAATTTCAGAAGAATCGTGGGTTGGGGAGAAGTGATATGTGTCCGAGAGGTGGGTGTGGTGGAAGGGAAAGTGTAATACATGTGTTTTGGAATTGTCATTATGCTAGGGAGGTGATTGGAAGAATGGGACCGTTGTGTAAAGAATTGTGTGGTGTGAGCTTGTTATCGGTCGAGTTGTTCATGTTTGGCTTGGGAATGTGTGATAGAGTGAAGGAGAGAGTGTTGTGGTTAATGGTTGCATGTATAAAGGAAGTATTATGGGATGTGAGGAATGTGTATGTTTTTAAGAGGAAGGAAATTATAGTAAAGAATAGTCTAAAAGTGATTTTGGGGAAGATGTATGTGTGTTTTCTATGGGATAAAAGGAGAAGGGGGGAGGTGGATGCCGAAGGGATTTGGAAGGTGAAGAAGTGGAGATATCTTGTAAATATGTCTTGATTTGTTTTTTCTGATGTTGTATCAAACTGAAATTTTCCGATGATGATGGGAACAGCTTTTGTGTTTTGGATTTGACGCAGCTGTTTGGGATTCTTTCGTTGGTCTTGGATTTCTGGACCGTGGATTTTCCCATCTGAGGGAAAAAAAAAAAAAAAAAAAAGAAACAGCTGTCTGTGGATGGATACCATGCTTGGCATAGGTGGTTTTCCTGTATTGGATGTTTTCCTTTATTGGATGCTGCCCTTCCTGTGGTTGTTCCTTCCCGGGGAAAGGCCTGGCTATTCACTGCTTGCATTGAGAAACACGTGATGGTGTCTCCGCAGCTATCCTACATGCATTTGCATATTTCCCATAAGGGATGGGGGCAGTGTTCTGGATCACTGCGTTGAGAAACACGTGATGGTGTCTCCGCGGTGTTGGATGTTTTGGTCTCCTCGAGGCCAATCATCTGTGCCTTTACAGCCTTTTACTAGGCACTGCTCCTAATAGCCAGATTCCTACTCCACACTGATGATGGGCAAACTGTTATGATCTGGTGGCCCAGGAGTAGCATTGGACGTACTCTGGAGAAGGTGGTATCTATACTGACCGCGGACCCTGAACTTAACACCGCAACTAGAAGTAGCCGTGGGATGTACCTACTAATCCTAGACACCTCGACACAGCCGGAGGACTAATTAACCCTATAGATAGAAAAGTGAAAACTATCTCGCCTCAGAGAAAATTCCCAAAGGATAGGCAGCCCCCCACAAATATTGACTGTGAGAGGAGAGGAAAAAACATACACAGGCTGAAAACAGGATTTAGCAAAGGAGGCCAATCTAGCTAAATAGGAAAGATAGGACAGAGAACTATGCGGTCAGTATTAATATACTAGAAAAAATCCACCACAGAAAATACAAAAAACTCCACATCTAACTAAAGATATAGAGGGTATATCTGCCTCTCCAGAGATTCCAGCTTGACTGCATAAATCCTTACACAGATTAAGCTGGACAAGAAAAAACATGAAATGCACTGAACAATGAGGCCCACAACATGTGGGCTGCAAACAAGCAGAACTTATCTTGGTGAAAAGACCAGGAAGCAGGAGAAACCATGAAGGGATGTGAATCCTCCAGAATACAATGGACAACTGGCACTGACTAAAGGGTGAGGCCAGACTAAATAGCCCAGTCCAGAGTGGACACACCTGATAACTGCTGTGAAGGACAGACAGCAGCATTACCACTTATAACCACCGGAGGGAGCCCAAGAACAGAATTCACAACAGCAAACACCCCGAAACAGCTGTCTGTGGATGGATACCATGCTTGGCATAGGTGGTTTTCCTGTATTGGATGTTTTCCTTTATTGGATGCTGCCCTTCCCATGGTTGTTCCTTCCCGGGGAAAGGCCTGGCTATTCACTGCTTGCGTTGAGAAACACGTGATGGTGTCTCCGCAGCTATCCTACATGCATTTGCATATTTCCCATAACGGATGAGGGCAGTGTTCTGGATCACTGCGTTGAGAAACACGTGATGGTGTCTCCGCGGTGTTGGATGTTTTGGTCTCCCCGAGGCCAATCATCTGTGCCTTTACAGTCTTTTACTAGGCACTGCTCCTAATAGCCAGATTCCTACTCCACACTGATGAGGGGCAAACACCTCGAAACAGCTGTCTGTGGATGGATACCATGCTTGGCATAGGTGGTTTTCCTGTATTGAATGTTTTCCTTTATTGGATGCTGCCCTTCCTGTGGTTGTTCCTTCCCGGAGAAAGGCCTGGCTGTTCACTGCTTGCGTTGAGAAACACGTGATGGTTAGTGTTGAGTGATACCGTCCGATACTTGAAAGTATCGGTATCGGAAAGTATCGGCCGATACCGGCAAAGTATCGGATCTAATCCGATACCGATACCCAATACCAATACAAGTCAATGGGACTCAAGTATCGGACGGTATCCCTGATGGTTCCCAGGGTCTGAAGGAGAGGAAACTGTCCTACAGGCCCTGGGAACCATATTAATGTGTAAAATAAAGAATTAAAATAAAAAATATTGCTATACTCACCTCTCCGACACAGCCTGGACCTCACCGAGGGAACCGGCAGCATTCTTTGCTTAAAATGCGCGCTTTTCCTTCCTTCCGTGACGTCACGGCTTGTGATTGGTCGCGTGCTGCCCATGTGGCTGCGACGCGACCAATCACAGCAAGCCATGACGTAATTTTCAGGTCCTTCTAGGCATTCAGTATTTTAAAATTACGTTCCGGCTTTGTGATTGGTCGCGTCGCGGTCACATGGGCGACGCGACCAATCACAAGCCGTGACGTCACGGGAGGCAGGAAACGCGCGCATTTTTAAAATTACGTCGCGGCTTGTGATTGGTTGCATGCCGCCCATGTGACCGCGACGCGACCAATCACAGCAAGCCGTGATGTAATTTCAGGTCCTGAATGCCTATTTCTGCATTCAGGACCTGAAATTAAGTCACGGCTTGCTGTGATTGGTCGCGTCGCGGTCACATGGGCGGCACGCAACCAATCACAAGCCGCGACGTAATTTAAAAAATGCGCGCGTTTCTTGCCTCCCGTGACGTCACGGCTTGTGATTGGTCGCGTCGCCCATGTGACCGCGACGCGACCAATCACAAAGCCGGAATGTAATTTTAAAATACTGAATGCCTAGAAGGACCTGAAAATTACATCACGGCTTGCTGTGATTGGTCGCGTCGCGGCCACATGGGCGGCACGCGACCAATCACAAGCCGTGACGTCACGGAAGGAAGGAAAAGCGCGCATTTTAAGCAAAGAACGCTGCCGGTTCCCTCGGTGAGGTCCAGGCTGCGTCGGAGAGGTGAGTATAGCAATATTTTTTATTTTAATTCTTTATTTTACACATTAATGTTGTTTCGATACCGATACCCGATACCACAAAAGTATCGGATCTCGGTATCGGAATTCCGATACCCGCAAGTATCGGCCGATACCCGATACTTGCGGTATCGGAATGCTCAACACTAGGGTTGAGCGAAACGGGTCGATCATTTTCAAAAGTCGCCGACTTTTGGCTAAGTCGGCGTCTCATGAAACCCGATCCGACCCCTGTGCTTGTCGGCCATGCGGTACGCGACTTTCGCGCCAAAGTCGCGTTTCAATGACGCGAAAAGCGCCATTTCTCAGCCAATGAAGGTGAACGCAGAGTGTGGGCAGCGTGATGACATAGATCCTGGTCCCCACCATCTTAGAGAAGGGCATTGCAGTGATTGGCTTGCTGTCTGCGGCGTCACAGGGGCTATAAAGGGGCGTTCCCGCCGACCGCCATCTTACTGCTGCTGATCTGAGCTTAGGGACAGGTTGCTGCCGCTTCATCAGAAGCAGGGAGAGCGTTAGGCAGGGTCCACTAACCACCAAACCGCTTGTGCTGCAGCGATTTCCACTGTCCAACACCACCTTCGGTGTGCAGGGACTGTGGAAGCTATTTTTTTTTTTTTTTTCCCCTCAGCGCTGTAGCTCATTGGGCTGCCCTAGAAGGCTCCGTGATAGCTGTATTGCTGTGTGTACGCCACTGTGGAAACCAACTGCTTTTTTCAAAGCACATATCCTCTTGTTCCTTCCTTTCTGCACAGCTATCTTTTCTGTTTGTCCACACTTTTTATTTAATTTGTGCATCAGTCCACTCCTATTGCTGCCTGCCATACCTGGCTTACATTACTGCAGGGAGATAGTAATTGTAGGACAGTTTTTTTTTTTTTTTTGTTTTTTTTTTGTGGGAGATTAAGATTGGCATTTCTGCTACAGTGCCATCCCTGTGTGTGCCATCTCTCACTGAGTGGGCCATAGAAAGCCTATTTATTTTTTCCGTGATTTGTGTTCTAAAATCTACCTCAACACAAAAACACTACATCAATCAGTGGGAGAAAAATATTGGCCTCAGTCAGGGCTTGTGTGCCACTGCTGTGTGTGCTATCTCTCATTCAGTGGGCTATAGCAAGCCTATTTTTTTTTTTTTTTTTTTTTTTTTAATATTATTTGGTTTCTAAAGTCTCCCTGAAAAAAAAAAAAAACCTAAAAAAACAGTGGGAGAGTAATATTGCCCTTTCAGCTTGTGTGCCAGTCTTGACTCCTGGGTGTGCCACCTCTCTCCCTCTCATTCAGTGGGCCATAGAAAGCCTATTTATTTTTTTTTTTAAATATTATTGGGTTTCTAAAGTCTCCCTGAAAAAACAAAAAATACATAAAAAAACAGTGGGAGAGTAATATTGCCCTTTCAGCTTGTGTGCCAGTCTTGACTCCTGGGTGTGCCACCTCTCTCCCTTTCATTCAGTGGGCCATAGAAAGCCTATTTATTTTTTTTTTTTAATATTATTTGGTTTCTAATTCTCCCTGAAAAAAAAAAAAAAAACCTAAAAAAACAGTGGGAGAATAATATTGCCCTTTCAGCTTGTGTGCCAGTCTTGACTCCTGGGTGTGCCACCTCTCTCCCTCTCATTCAGTGGGCCATAGAAAGCCTATTTATTTTTTTTTTTAAATATTATTGGGTTTCTAAAGTCTCCCTGAAAAAACAAAAAATACATAAAAAAACAGTGGGAGAGTAATATTGCCCTTTCAGCTTGTGTGCCAGTCTTGACTCCTGGGTGTGCCACCTCTCTCCCTTTCATTCAGTGGGCCATAGAAAGCCTATTTATTTATTTTTTTTAATATTATTTGGTTTCTAATTCTCCCTGAAAAAAAAAAAAAAAACCTAAAAAAACAGTGGGAGAATAATATTGCCCTTTCAGCTTGTGTGCCAGTCTTGACTCCTGGGTGTGCCACCTCTCTCCCTCTCATTCAGTGGGCCATAGAAAGCCTATTTATTTTTTTTTTTAAATATTATTGGGTTTCTAAAGTCTCCCTGAAAAAACAAAAAATACATAAAAAAACAGTGGGAGAGTAATATTGCCCTTTCAGCTTGTGTGCCAGTCTTGACTCCTGGGTGTGCCACCTCTCTCCCTCTCATTCAGTGGGCCATAGAAAGCCTATTTATTTTTTTTTTTAAATATTATTGGGTTTCTAAAGTCTCCCTGAAAAAACAAAAAATACATAAAAAAACAGTGGGAGAGTAATATTGCCCTTTCAGCTTGTGTGCCAGTCTTGACTCCTGGGTGTGCCACCTCTCTCCCTTTCATTCAGTGGGCCATAGAAAGCCTATTTATTTTTTCCGTGATTTGTGTTCTAAAATCTACCTCAACACAAAAACACTACATCAATCAGTGGGAGAAAAATATTGGCCTCAGTCAGGGCTTGTGTGCCACTGCTGTGTGTGCTATCTCTCATTCAGTGGGCTATAGCAAGCCTATTTTTTTTTTTTTTTTTTTTTTTTTAATATTATTTGGTTTCTAAAGTCTCCCTGAAAAAAAAAAAAACCCTAAAAAAACAGTGGGAGAGTAATATTGCCCTTTCAGCTTGTGTGCCAGTCTTGACTCCTGGGTGTGCCACCTCTCTCCCTCTCATTCAGTGGGCCATAGAAAGCCTATTTATTTTTTTTTTTAAATATTATTGGGTTTCTAAAGTCTCCCTGAAAAAACAAAAAATACATAAAAAAACAGTGGGAGAGTAATATTGCCCTTTCAGCTTGTGTGCCAGTCTTGACTCCTGGGTGTGCCACCTCTCTCCCTCTCATTCAGTGGGCCATAGAAAGCCTATTTATTTTTTTTTTTAAATATTATTTGGTTTCTAAAGTCTCCCTGAAAATAAAAAAAAAATACATAAAAAAACAGTGGGAGAGTAATATTGCCATTTCAGCTTGTGTGCCAGTCTTGACTCCTGGGTGTGCCACCTCTCTCTCTAATTGTGGGCCATAGAAAGCCTTTTTATTTTTTTCCTTCATTTGTGTTTTAAAATCAACCTCAACACAAAAACACTACATCAATCAGTGGGAGAAAAATATTGGCCTCAGTCAGGGCTTGTGTGCCACTCCTGTGCGTGCCATCTCTCATTCAGTGGGCCATAGAAAGCCTTGTTTTTTTGTTTTTTTTTAAATATTATTTGGTTTCTAAAGTCTCACAGAGAAAAAAAAAAAAAAAAATTAGGTGGGAGATTAATATTGACATTAGTGCTTGAGTGACAGTCCTGCGTGTGTGTCATCTCTGTGATTTGGTGTCACAGAAAACAGAGTGTGTAACATTGTGCCTGATTTTCCTTGTGGTCTCACCAACCTGTTAAGGGATATTGAAATCATACTGAAGTTATAGCTCACCGTGTAAGTTGTTTGACAGCAACAAATAAAGTTAGTTTGGTTACGATTTTTAAACAATGAGGAAGTCTGGTGCAAGAGGTCGTCGTGGGCGTTCATTGTCAGCTGGTAATGATGGTAGTGGTAGTGGAGCATCAGGTGGTCGTGGGGATAAAAATATTCCACCTAAGTCTGGAGCTGTGGAGCCAGTTTCGTCGTCAGGCTACACAAGGCCTCGAACGCTCTCTTTTCTGGGAGTAGGAAAACCGCTTTTAAAGGCTGAGCAGCAACAGCAAGTTTTGGCTTACATTGCAGACTCAGCCTCTAGCTCTTTTGCCTCCTCTTCCGAAACTGGTAAATGTAAAAGCAGCGCGTCGCTTGTGGATGTTCACGGTCAGGGACAAGTCGCTTCCTTGTCCTCCTCAGCAAAAACTACAACAAGAGAGAAGGATGCAGCAGGCGACACAACGGGTCACTCCATGGAGCTCTTTACACATACCGTCCCTGGCTTAGAAAGTGAAACATTTAACAGGCCATGCCCATTACAAGTAGATTCTGACATGGAGTGCACTGATGCACAGCCACAGCCAGAGTACTATGCTGCTCCTTTGACTCAGACCACCACATTGCCCTCTCAGGGTACAGATCCACAATCAGACCCTGATGAGACTATGTTGCCCCGCCACGAACGCTATACCACCGACCGACACAGTGACACAGACGAAGTTGCACACGAGCTCGAAGAGGAGGTAATAGATGACCCAGTTATTGACCCCGATTGGCAGCCATTGGGGGAACAGGGTGCAGGCGGCAGTAGTTCAGAAGCGGAGGTGGAGGAGGGGCCGCAGCAGGCATCAACATCGCAACAGGTTCCATCTGCCGGGCCCGTATCTGGCCCAAAACGCGTGTCAAAGCCAAAACCTGTTGGAGGACAGCGTGGCCATCCGGTTAAAGCTCAGTCTGCAATCCCTGAAAAGGGATCCGAGTCTAGGAAGAGTGCAGTCTGGCATTTTTTTAAACAACATCCAACTGATCAGCGCAAAGTCATCTGTCAAAAATGTTCAACTAGCTTAAGCAGAGGTCAGAATCTGAAAAGTCTAAATACTAGTTGCATGCATAGACACTTAACCACCATGCATTTTCAAGCCTGGACTAACTACCAAACGTCCCTTAAGGTTGTAGCACCCTCGGCCAATGAAGCTAGTCAGCAACGCAACATCCCTTCCGTCACTGTAAGGCCACCATTTTCCGCACCACCGGCAGTATCTGTGCAGGTTTCTTTGCCAGCCAAAAGCAGTCAGGGTCAGGGAATCACCAGTTTAGTAGGAGGAAATATTGCATCTAGGGCACCGGCGGAAACAATACCGTCTCCAACCGTCTCTCAGTCTGCCATGTACACCGGCACACCCGAAAGTTCCACGATCTCCTGCTCTCCAGTCCAGCTCACCCTACATGAGACTCTGGTTAGAAAAAGGAAGTACTTATCCTCGCATCCGCGTACACAGGGTTTTAACGCCCACATAGCTAGACTAATCTCGTTAGAGATGATGCCCTACCGTTTAGTTGAAAGCGAAGCTTTTAAAGCCCTGATGGAGTACGCTGAACCACGATACGAGCTACCTAGTCGACACTTTTTTTCCAGAAAAGCCATCCCAGCCCTGCACCAGCATGTTAAACAGCGCATCGTCCATGCACTTAGGCAATCTGTGAGTACAAAGGTGCACCTGACTACAGATGCATGGACCAGTAGGCATGGCCAGGGACGTTATGTGTCCATCACGGCACACTGGGTGAATGTGGTGGATGCAGGGTCCACAGGCGACATCAATTTAGGGACAGTTGTGCCTAGCCCACGGTCTAGGAAACAGTTGGCTGTAGGCGTTCGCACCCCCTCCTCCTCCTCCTCGTCCTCCTGCAGAAGCTACAGCTCTTCCACAGAACGCAGTCGGCCAACCACTCCATCGGCAGATGACACTGTTGCACACCAGTTGTCCCATTATGGGCCAGCTACTGCCAAGCGTCAGCAGGCTGTATTGGCTATGAAGTGTTTGGGCGACAACAGACACACCGCGGAAGTTCTGTCCGAGTTCTTGCAACAAGAAACGCAGTCGTGGCTGGGCACAGTAGATCTTGAGGCAGGCAAGGTAGTGAGTGATAACGGAAGGAATTTCATGGCTGCCATCTCCCTTTCCCAACTGAAACACATTCCTTGCCTGGCTCACACCTTAAACCTGGTGGTGCAGTGCTTATTGAAAACTTATCCTGGGTTCTCCGACCTGCTCCTCAAAGTGCGTGCACTTTGCTCACATATCCGACGTTCGCCTGTACACGCCAGCCGTATGCAGACCTATCAGCGGTCTTTGAACCTTCCCCAGCATCGCCTAATCATAGACGTTGCAACAAGGTGGAACTCAACACTGCACATGCTTCAGAGACTGTGCGAACAGAGGCGTGCTGTTATTTATTTGTGGGAGGATACACGGGCAGGCAGTAGGATGGCAGACATGGAGTTGTCAGGTGTGCAGTGGTCGAAGATACAAGACATGTGTCAAGTCCTTCAGTGTTTTGAGGAATGCACACGGCTGGCTAGTGCAGACAACGCCGTAATAAGCATGAGCATCCCCCTAATGCGTCTGCTGATGCAAAGTTTGACGCACATAAAGGAGCAGGCGTCTGCACCAGAGGAAGAGGGAAGCCTTGATGACAGTCAGCCATTGTCTGGTCAGGGCAGTGTACAGGACGAGGTAGCGGGCGAAGAGGAGGTGGAGGACGAGGAGGATGATGGGGATGAGTATATTTTTAATGCGGAAACTTTCACGGGGGCACAGGAAATTGGTTGCGTGTCACGGCCGGGTTCTGGTTTTTTGAGGGACACAAGTGACGTAGATTTGCCTGCAACTGCCCCTCAACCAATCACAACCGGAGATTTGACAACTGGAACTTTGGCCCACATGGCGGATTATGCCTTACGTATCCTAAAAAGGGACACACGCATTACGAAAATGATGAACGATGACGATTACTGGTTGGCCTGCCTCCTTGATCCACGCTATAAAGGCAAATTGCAAAATATTATGCCACATGAGAACTTGGAACTAATATTAGCAACCAAACAATCAACTCTTGTTGACCGTTTGCTTCAGGCATTCCCAGCACACAGCGCACGTGATCGTTCTCACACAAGCTCCAGGGGGCAGCAGACTAGGAGTGTTAGGGGTGCACACATCAGAAGTGGCGTTGGACAGAGGGGTTTTCTGACCAGGTTGTGGAGTGATTTTGCTATGACCGCAGACAGGACAGGTACTGCTGCATCAATTGAAAGTGACAGGAGACAACATTTGTCCAGTATGGTTACTAACTATTTTTCATCCCTTATCGATGTTCTCCCTCAACCGTCATTCCCATTTGATTACTGGGCCTCCAAATTAGACACCTGGCCAGAATTGGCAGAATATGCATTGCAGGAGCTTGCTTGCCCGGCAGCAAGTGTCCTATCAGAAAGAGTATTCAGTGCTGCAGGTTCAATATTAACCGAAAAAAGGACTCGTCTGGCTACCCAAAATGTTGACGATCTAACATTCATTAAAATGAACCACAACTGGATTTCGAAATCTTTTGCCCCACCTTGCCCGGCCGACACCTAGCTTTCCTATGAAAAGCTCTTGCCTGTGAATTACTTTTCTAATGTCTAATTTGCTGCAGCTGATTGTACAGCATACGACATGTTTACACCTCCCTAAATGGCAAAACTCCCCACACGGGGCCGTGGTATCGCGACTTGGCGCAAGCACCCGTGAGACTGCTGTTTGTCTGAAGAGGTGGGTGTGCTCGCTTTTGGTTGACGGCATTGCTACTGGGTCCCTCATAGTACAATGTAGTGTCTCTGGCGGTGGTGGTGCGCACCCAACGTCAGACACACCGTTGTAACATGAGGGGCCCTGGGGCGGTCCCGCCGGCCTCAAGAGAGTTCCCCCCTACCCCAGCTCAAAATGTGCTCTACCACGTGCAAAATTATGTCGCACAGCTCCACCAATCTTTAGTCTATTCGCTGACATCATTCAATGTCTGGCACTGACAATACAAATTTGTAGACATCTATGATGCAACTTAAAGTAGTCTGTGTCTGTGTCCTATATTGGCACCATTAAATAGTTACTGCCAAATTACTATGTCAGAAACTCAGTAGATGAGCCCACCCCTGTACCTAAGTATGCCACCTTTTTTTTTTGTTTTGGTTGTTTTGCGAGACATTAACATCTATTTATATTTTGGGAGTACTGGGACAGACACTCCTTGCACTACTCCTCCACTCACCACCAAGCTGCCTGTGTATCCATGTAACCGCTGTAAAACTGCCATGAGCCTATTGTTTGTTATTTTAGGCCTTTGATAGCCTGTCTGCGGTCCCTACTTTAAATACTCCTCCACTGACCACCAAGCTGCCTGCCCGTGTATCCATGTAACCGCTGTGAAACTGCCATGAGCCTATTGTTTGTTATGTTAGGCCTTTGATAGCCTGTCTGCGGTCCCTACTTTAAATACTCCTCCACTGACCAGACCACTGCTGCCCGTGTACCCCTGGAACCAATTATAAAGTGCCTACAGCCAGCCCATTTTCTTATGTTAGGCCTTTGAAGCCTGTCTGCGGTCCCTACTTTAAATACTCCTCCACTGACCAGACCACTGCTGCCCGTGTACCCCTGGAACCAATTATAAAGTGCCTACAGCCAGCCCATTTTCTTATGTTAGGCCTTTGAAGCCTGTCTGCGGTCCCTACTTTAAATACTCCTCCACTCACCACCACCAAGCTGCCTGCCCGTGTATCCATGTAACCGCTGTGAAACTGCCATGAGCCTATTGTTTGTTATTTTAGGCCTTTGATAGCCTGTCTGCGGTCCCTACTTTAAATACTCCTCCACTCACCACCAAGCTGCCTGTGTATCCATGTAACCGCTGTAAAACTGCCATGAGCCTATTGTTTGTTATTTTAGGCCTTTGATAGCCTGTCTGCGGTCCCTACTTTAAATACTCCTCCACTGACCACCAAGCTGCCTGCCCGTGTATCCATGTAACCGCTGTGAAACTGCCATGAGCCTATTGTTTGTTATGTTAGGCCTTTGATAGCCTGTCTGCGGTCCCTACTTTAAATACTCCTCCACTGACCAGACCACTGCTGCCCGTGTACCCCTGGAACCAATTATAAAGTGCCTACAGCCAGCCCATTTTCTTATGTTAGGCCTTTGAAGCCTGTCTGCGGTCCCTACTTTAAATACTCCTCCACTGACCAGACCACTGCTGCCCGTGTACCCCTGGAACCAATTATAAAGTGCCTACAGCCAGCCCATTTTCTTATGTTAGGCCTTTGAAGCCTGTCTGCGGTCCCTACTTTAAATACTCCTCCACTCACCACCACCAAGCTGCCTGCCCGTGTATCCATGTAACCGCTGTGAAACTGCCATGAGCCTATTGTTTGTTATTTTAGGCCTTTGATAGCCTGTCTGCGGTCCCTACTTTAAATACTCCTCCACTCACCACCAAGCTGCCTGTGTATCCATGTAACCGCTGTAAAACTGCCATGAGCCTATTGTTTGTTATTTTAGGCCTTTGATAGCCTGTCTGCGGTCCCTACTTTAAATACTCCTCCACTGACCAGACCACTGCTGCCCGTGTACCCCTGGAACCAATTATAAAGTGCCTACAGCCAGCCCATTTTCTTATGTTAGGCCTTTGAAGCCTGTCTGCGGTCCCTACTTTAAATACTCCTCCACTGACCAGACCACTGCTGCCCGTGTACCCCTGGAACCAATTATAAAGTGCCTACAGCCAGCCCATTTTCTTATGTTAGGCCTTTGAAGCCTGTCTGCGGTCCCTACTTTAAATACTCCTCCACTCACCACCACCAAGCTGCCTGCCCGTGTATCCATGTAACCGCTGTGAAACTGCCATGAGCCTATTGTTTGTTATTTTAGGCCTTTGATAGCCTGTCTGCGGTCCCTACTTTAAATACTCCTCCACTGACCAGACCACTGCTGCCCGTGTACCCCTGGAACCAATTATAAAGTGCCTACAGCCAGCCCATTTTCTTATGTTAGGCCTTTGAAGCCTGTCTGCGGTCCCTACTTTAAATACTCCTCCACTGACCAGACCACTGCTGCCCGTGTACCCCTGGAACCAATTATAAAGTGCCTACAGCCAGCCCATTTTCTTATGTTAGGCCTTTGAAGCCTGTCTGCGGTCCCTACTTTAAATACTCCTCCACTCACCACCACCAAGCTGCCTGCCCGTGTATCCATGTAACCGCTGTGAAACTGCCATGAGCCTATTGTTTGTTATTTTAGGCCTTTGATAGCCTGTCTGCGGTCCCTACTTTAAATACTCCTCCACTCACCACCAAGCTGCCTGTGTATCCATGTAACCGCTGTAAAACTGCCATGAGCCTATTGTTTGTTATTTTAGGCCTTTGATAGCCTGTCTGCGGTCCCTACTTTAAATACTCCTCCACTGACCACCAAGCTGCCTGCCCGTGTATCCATGTAACCGCTGTGAAACTGCCATGAGCCTATTGTTTGTTATGTTAGGCCTTTGATAGCCTGTCTGCGGTCCCTACTTTAAATACTCCTCCACTGACCAGACCACTGCTGCCCGTGTACCCCTGGAACCAATTATAAAGTGCCTACAGCCAGCCCATTTTCTTATGTTAGGCCTTTGAAGCCTGTCTGCGGTCCCTACTTTAAATACTCCTCCACTCACCACCAAGCTGCCTGTGTATCCATGTAACCGCTGTAAAACTGCCATGAGCCTATTGTTTGTTATTTTAGGCCTTTGATAGCCTGTCTGCGGTCCCTACTTTAAATACTCCTCCACTGACCACCAAGCTGCCTGCCCGTGTATCCATGTAACCGCTGTGAAACTGCCATGAGCCTATTGTTTGTTATGTTAGGCCTTTGATAGCCTGTCTGCGGTCCCTACTTTAAATACTCCTCCACTGACCAGACCACTGCTGCCCGTGTACCCCTGGAACCAATTATAAAGTGCCTACAGCCAGCCCATTTTCTTATGTTAGGCCTTTGAAGCCTGTCTGCGGTCCCTACTTTAAATACTCCTCCACTGACCAGACCACTGCTGCCCGTGTACCCCTGGAACCAATTATAAAGTGCCTACAGCCAGCCCATTTTCTTATGTTAGGCCTTTGAAGCCTGTCTGCGGTCCCTACTTTAAATACTCCTCCACTGACCAGACCACTGCTGCCCGTGTACCCCTGGAACCAATTATAAAGTGCCTACAGCCAGCCCATTTTCTTATGTTAGGCCTTTGAAGCCTGTCTGCGGTCCCTACTTTAAATACTCCTCCACTCACCACCACCAAGCTGCCTGCCCGTGTATCCATGTAACCGCTGTGAAACTGCCATGAGCCTATTGTTTGTTATTTTAGGCCTTTGATAGCCTGTCTGCGGCCCCTACTTGCAATACTCCTCCACTGACCACAATGCTGCCTGGAGTGCCTGCCTGTGTATCCATGTAACCGATGTAAAACTGCCATGACTGCCTACTGTTTGTTATTTTAGGCCTTTGATAGCCTGTCTGCAGCCCCTACTTGCAATACTCCTCCACTGACCACACCAATGCTGCCCGTGTACCCCTGGAACCTATTTAAAAGTTCATAGAGCCTAGTTATATATTTTATTTACTATTAATAAGGCCATGATGGACTACGCTGTACCACGCTACAAGCTAACCAGTCGACACTTCTTTTGCGAGAAAAGCCATCCCAACCCTCCACCAGCATGTAGAAGACCGCATTGTCCATGCACTCTGGCAATCTGTGAGTACAAAGGTGCACCTGACAACAGACGCATGGACCTGTAGGCATGGCCACGGAAGATTACGTGTCCATTACGGCGCAATGGGTTAATGTGGTGGATGCATGGTCCACAGGGGACAGCCTACTAAGTCTGTCTGCAGTCCCTAATTCAAATTGTCCTCCACTGTCTAAATCGGAACTTCCACCTTCTGGCTTTCGGCCTATAGTATCAGAAATTAAACTGCATTTGGCATTCAACTTTGGTTAGGGCCTACTAACGGCTTCTGCCCCTCCCTGGTGTTGTCCTCAACTAAATAAAGCTGAGCTTCAACCTTCCGGCTCTCATTAAGTGGTTTTAAAACAAAAATGGTGGTTAGGGCCTACTAACGGCTTCTGCCCCTCCCTGGTGTTGTCCTCAACTAAATAAAGCTGAGCTTCAACCTTCCGGCTCTCATTATGTGGTTTTAAAAAAAAAAATGGTGGTTAGGGCCTACTAACGGCTTCTGCCCCTCCCTGGTGTTGTCCTCAACTAAATAAAGCTGAGCTTCAACCTTCCGGCTCTCATTAAGTGGTTTTAAAACAAAAATGGTGGTTAGGGCCTACTAACGGCTTCTGCCCCTCCCTGGTGTTGTCCTCAACTAAATAAAGCTGAGCTTCAACCTTCCGGCTCTCATTAAGTGGTTTTAAAACAAAAATGGTGGTTAGGGCCTACTAACGGCTTCTGCCCCTCCCTGGTGTTGTCCTCAACTAAATAAAGCTGAGCTTCAACCTTCCGGCTCTCATTATGTGGTTTTAAAAAAAAAAATGGTGGTTAGGGCCTACTAACGGCTTCTGCCCCTCCCTGGTGTTGTCCTCAACTAAATAAAGCTGAGCTTCAACCTTCCGGCTCTCATTAAGTGGTTTTAAAACAAAAATGGTGGTTAGGGCCTACTAACGGCTTCTGCCCCTCCCTGGTGTTGTCCTCAACTAAATAAAGCTGAGCTTCAACCTTCCGGCTCTCATTATGTGGTTTTAAAACAAAAATGGTGGTTAGGGCCTACTAACGGCTTCTGCCCCTCCCTGGTGTTGTCCTCAACTAAATAAAGCTGAGCTTCAACCTTCCGGCTCTCATTATGTGGTTTTAAAAAAAAAAATGGTGGTTAGGGCCTACTAACGGCTTCTGCCCCTCCCTGGTGTTGTCCTCAACTAAATAAAGCTGAGCTTCAACCTTCCGGCTCTCATTAAGTGGTTTTAAAACAAAAATGGTGGTTAGGGCCTACTAACGGCTTCTGCCCCTCCCTGGTGTTGTCCTCAACTAAATAAAGCTGAGCTTCAACCTTCCGGCTCTCATTATGTGGTTTTAAAACAAAAATGGTGGTTAGGGCCTACTAACGGCTTCTGCCCCTCCCTGGTGTTGTCCTCAACTAAATAAAGCTGAGCTTCAACCTTCCGGCTCTCATTAAGTGGTTTTAAAACAAAAATGGTGGTTAGGGCCTACTAACGGCTTCTGCCCCTCCCTGGTGTTGTCCTCAACTAAATAAAGCTGAGCTTCAACCTTCCGGCTCTCATTAAGTGGTTTTAAAACAAAAATGGTGGTTAGGGCCTACTAACGGCTTCTGCCCCTCCCTGGTGTTGTCCTCAACTAAATAAAGCTGAGCTTCAACCTTCCGGCTCTCATTAAGTGGTTTTAAAACAAAAATGGTGGTTAGGGCCTACTAACGGCTTCTGCCCCTCCCTGGTGTTGTCCTCAACTAAATAAAGCTGAGCTTCAACCTTCCGGCTCTCATTATGTGGTTTAAAAAAAAAAAATGGTGGTTAGGGCCTACTAACGGCTTCTGCCCCTCCCTGGTGTTGTCCTCAACTAAATAAAGCTGAGCTTCAACCTTCCGGCTCTCATTATGTGGTTTTAAAAAAAAAAATGGTGGTTAGGGCCTACTAACGGCTTCTGCCCCTCCCTGGTGTTGTCCTCAACTAAATAAAGCTGAGCTTCAACCTTCCGGCTCTCATTAAGTGGTTTTAAAACAAAAATGGTGGTTAGGGCCTACTAACGGCTTCTGCCCCTCCCTGGTGTTGTCCTCAACTAAATAAAGCTGAGCTTCAACCTTCCGGCTCTCATTATGTGGTTTTAAAACAAAAATGGTGGTTAGGGCCTACTAACGGCTTCTGCCCCTCCCTGGTGTTGTCCTCAACTAAATAAAGCTGAGCTTCAACCTTCCGGCTCTCATTATGTGGTTTAAAAAAAAAAAATGGTGGTTAGGGCCTACTAACGGCTTCTGCCCCTCCCTGGTGTTGTCCTCAACTAAATAAAGCTGAGCTTCAACCTTCCGGCTCTCATTAAGTGGTTTTAAAACAAAAATGGTGGTTAGGGCCTACTAACGGCTTCTGCCCCTCCCTGGTGTTGTCCTCAACTAAATAAAGCTGAGCTTCAACCTTCCGGCTCTCATTATGTGGTTTAAAAAAAAAAATGGTGGTTAGGGCCTACTAACGGCTTCTGCCCCTCCCTGGTGTTGTCCTCAACTAAATAAAGCTGAGCTTCAACCTTCCGGCTCTCATTATGTGGTTTTAAAAAAAAAAATGGTGGTTAGGGCCTACTAACGGCTTCTGCCCCTCCCTGGTGTTGTCCTCAACTAAATAAAGCTGAGCTTCAACCTTCCGGCTCTCATTATGTGGTTTAAAAAAAAAAAATGGTGGTTAGGGCCTACTAACGGCTTCTGCCCCTCCCTGGTGTTGTCCTCAACTAAATAAAGCTGAGCTTCAACCTTCCGGCTCTCATTAAGTGGTTTTAAAACAAAAATGGTGGTTAGGGCCTACTAACGGCTTCTGCCCCTCCCTGGTGTTGTCCTCAACTAAATAAAGCTGAGCTTCAACCTTCCGGCTCTCATTATGTGGTTTAAAAAAAAAAAATGGTGGTTAGGGCCTACTAACGGCTTCTGCCCCTCCCTGGTGTTGTCCTCAACTAAATAAAGCTGAGCTTCAACCTTCCGGCTCTCATTATGTGGTTTTAACAAAAAAAATTGTGGTTAGGGCCTACTAACGGCTTCTGCCCCTCCCTGGTGTTGTCCTCAACTAAATAAAGCTGAGCTTCAACCTTCCGGCTCTCATTAAGTGGTTTTAAAACAAAAATGGTGGTTAGGGCCTACTAACGGCTTCTGCCCCTCCCTGGTGTTGCCCTCAACTAAATAAAGCTGAGCTTCAACCTTCTGCTCCAAATTACCATTTTAAAAAATGCAATAGGCTTTTCCGGCCTACTAAAGGTGTCTGCCACTCCCTGGTGTTGTCCTCAACTGAACAAAGCTGAGCTTCCACATTCTGGCTTTCGCCCTATACTATCAGATATTAAACTGCATTTGGCCTACTAGTGTGGTTAGGCCCTTGAAACAGTGTCTGCTGCTCTTGGGTTTGCTACTCCACTGAACAAAGCAATGCCGCCTGTTTAGTCCTGTTACCAATTTTGAACTGCATGTAGCCTACTTCATTCTTTGGCCCTATATCTGTTTCCTCCTCATCCTGCCCATTGCCCAGCCACTGCTAAATGAGTCTGCTGGTACATTGACCTAGACCACTACATTCCCCTTGTACTCTACACAGCCAGAATCTGTCCCTGCTGAAAGTAAGGTTCCCCTTCCCGCATGTTATACCACCTTACACAGGGACAAAGAGGAAGGTGCAGATGAAAGTGCAGGTTCCTTCATCAGGTGGGGGGGCATACTCGTTGGCGACGTCACTGGCACAGGGCCCCTCAGAGTACGCAAAAGTGTCGCTGCTGGTGGGAGGCGCCCCCGCCATGCAAACACACCGCCGTACTTTGAGGGGCCCTGTGCCAGTGGCAATGCGAACGAGTGGGCCCCCCCCCTGCTTGCTCAGGATCACAGCACTTGCAACTTTTAAATACTTACCTTTCCCTGCAACACCGCCGTGACGTAGTCCGCATTTCCTGGGCCCACGAAAAACTTGAGCCGGCCCTACTCCCCCCACAACTTTTGCCAAATGACCCCCAATTCCCTATGCCCAACTATTATTATAAAGTTAATTAAGATTGACAAGCTTCAGAAACAAGAATGGATGTTTTTGGCATTAAAATGGGCACTGTAGGTGTTTTCCTGGCCTCCACTCACTGCCGACTATGCTTCCCCATTGACTTGCATTGGGTTTCGTGTTTCGGTCGATCCCCGACTTTTAGCGATAATCGGCCGACTGCACTCGACTCGACTCTGGACAAAATCGGGTTTCCCAAAACCCTACTCGATCTTAAAAAAATGAAAGTCGCTCAACCCTACTCAACACTAGTGATGGTGTCTCCGCAGCTATCCTACATGCATTTGCATATTCCCATAAGGGATGGGGGCAGTGTTCTGGATCACTGCATTGAGAAACACATGATGGTGTCTCCGCGGTGTTGGATGTTTTGGTCTCCCCGAGGCCAATCATCTGTGCCTTTACAGCCTTTTACTAGGCACTGCTCCTAATAGCCAGATTCCTACTCCACACTGATGAGGGGCAAACACCCCGAAACAGCTGTCTGTGGATGGATACCATGCTTGGCATAGGTGGTTTTCCTGTATTGGATGTTTTCCTTTATTGGATGCTGCCCTTCCCGTGGTTGTTCCTTCCCGGGGAAAGGCCTGGCTATTCACTGCTTGCGTTGAGAAACACATGATGGTGTCTCCGCAGCTATCCTACATGCATTTGCATATTTCCCATAAGGGATGGGGCAGTGTTCTGGATCACTGCGTTGAGAAACACGTGGTGGTGTCTCCGCGGTGTTGGATGTTTTGGTCTCCCAGAGGCCAATCATCTGTGCCTTTACACCGCAGAGGCAGGGATACACTGTCAAAGGCCTGGCCCAATTTCAGTTTCAGCATCAAGTCCCTGATGACTGGGTATTTTTGACAAGGATGGAAAAGTTTTTAAAGATATAACTGGCCAACAAAACCAGCATACTCCATAATTCCTCTGCAACCTTCAGCTATTGGGTTTCAAAACTGGACATCTGGCATGAGATGTCCCTCTATGCCTTGGAGGTGTTGTGCTACCCTGCCACTAATATCTTGTCTTAGCGGGATTTTAGTGTCACCAAGGAGGTCAAAACAGACTGGAGCTTTTGCCTGTCAACAGAAAGTGCTGACAGGCTAACTCTGATAAAAATTAGCAAAGCTTGGATTAGCCCCAACATTTCCACACCACCAGATGTCAGCAGCACATAAAGTGTTTTTAATCTTCAACATTTGATTGAGACCCACGAGTTGTTGCCTTCAAGGGTCTATGGATAACTGATGACCCTACATATATTTTTTCCTGCAAAGCCTTGATGAGTGTAGAAGTAGATCAACAACACTTTCAAAATATTTTAACGAGGGCCTCCAGTCGTTGCATTCAAGGGTCTATGGATGAGCCTGTTGGTATGTTTTTCTGCGTGCAGAATCTTTATGAGTGTAGGAGTACAACTTCACTTTGTTCACAATATTTGAATGAGTTACTAAAATTGATGCCTTCAAGGTGTACCGATGAGTCTACTTGTAATTTTTGGCAGGCTTTTCACTGTACAGAACTGTTATGAGTGTAGGTGGACCACAACTATACTTTGCTCAGAATATTGGAATGAGGTACTATAGTTGATGCCGTCAAGGGTGTGTTGATAATCCTGTTTATAATTTTTGGCAGGCTTTACACTGTTCAGAAATGTTATGAGTGTAGGAGTGTAAAAGCATTTTAACTAGTAACACCTTTCAAGACCTGCAGGTTTGTAAAAGGCAATAGCAAATTGTCTGTATATCAAAATATGGCCCTTGTGAAAGTCACTGAAGGGGCAGATGAAGATGGCCATAGATTCTTTTATGGAAGATAATCAGGCCAATTATGCAAATAAAACTGTGATCAAGCTCTGATGAGTTTTATTATAGTGTGATCCAATTATCTCAGATGAAAGAAAGTGAGCGCAAATTGTCCATCTTCCCATTTTGTCAGTGCGCTGAAATCAGACTACACTCAGATGTCATCAAGGAAATCTTGAAAACACGTATGGTTTGCGGCCCTCGAGGAATGCAGTTTGAGACCCCTGCCATAGACTAACATTGTTCCGAATGCGATGTCTTCTCAGATTGCACTTGGTCTGATAATACACTTGTCTGCACCTGCCCAAATTCAGGAGCATTTTCACTGCTAACAGCACATACACTCCAACTGACTTTTAACTTGCTGCCTGTGGATAGGAACACATGGAGTGGTGATTGCATGACGGCATAACTGTGCCCATGCATAGTGATCAGGTTTTTCATATAGCATGTTAATTGGATGCACAATAATGCCAGAAATTTTACAGGTTTACCTGCAATCTAAGCATGGATCACATGGTATTTACAGTGCCTTGCAAAAGTATTTGGCTCCCTGGAACTTTTCAATCTTTTCCCACATATCATGCTTCAAACAAAAGATACTAAATGTAAATTTTTGGTGAAGAATTAACAACAAGTGGAACACAATTGTGAAGTTGAATGAAATTTATTGGTTATTTTAATTTTTTGTGGAAATTCAAAAACTGAAAAGTGGGGCGTGCAATATTATTCAGCCCCTTTACTTTCAGTGCAGCCAACTCACTCCAGAAGTTCACTGTGGATCTCTGAATAATCCAATGTTGTCCTACATGCCTAATGATGATAAATATAATCCACCTGTGTGTAACCAAGTCTCCGTATAAATGCACCTGCTCTGTGATAGTCTCAGGGTTCTGTTTGAAGCACAGAGAGCATCATGAAGACCAAGGAACACAACAGGCAGGTCCGTGATACTGTTGTGGAGAAGTTTAAAGCCGGATTTGGATACAAAATGATTTCCAAAACTTTAAACATCACAAGGAGCACTGTGCAAGCAATCATATTGAAATGGAAGGAGTATCATATCACTGCAAATCTACCAAGACCCGGCCGTCCCGCTAAACTTTCATCTCAAACAAGGAGAAGACTGATCAGAGATGCAGCCAAGAGGCCCATGATCACTCTGGATGAACTGCAAAGATCTACAGCTGAGGTGGGACAGTCTGTCCATAGAACAATCAGTCGTACACTGCATAAATCTGGCCTTTATGGAAGAGTAGCAAGAAGAAAGCCATTTCTCAAAGATATCCATAAAAAGTGTTGTTTATAGTTTGCAACAAGCCACCTCAGAGACACACCAAACATGTGGAAGAAGGTGCTCTGGTCAGATGAAACCAACAATGCCAAACAATATGTTTGGCGTAAAGGCAACACAGCTCATCACCCTGAACACATCAACCCCACTGTCAAACATGGTGGTGGCAGCATCATGGTTTGGGCCTGCTTTTCTTCAGCAGGGACTGGGAAGATGGTTAAAATTGATTTGAAGATGGATGGAGCCAAATACAGGACCATTCTTGAAGAAAACCTGTTGGAGTCTGCAAGAGACCTGAGACTGGGACAGAGATTTGTCTCCCAACAAGACAATGATCCCAAACATAAAGCAAAATCTACAATGGAATGGTTCACAAATAAACGTATCCAGGTGTTAGAATGGCCAAGTCAAAGTCCAGACCTCAATCCAATCGAGAATCTGTGGAAAGAGCTGAAAACTACTGTTCATAAACGATCTTCATCAAATCTCACTGAGCTCGAGCTGTTTGCCAAGGAAGAATGGACAACAATTTCAGTCTCTCGATGTACAAAACTGATAGAGACATACTCCAAGCAACTTGCAGCTCTAATCACAGCAAACGGTGGTGCAACAAAGTATTTCCACAAAAATGTAAAATAACCAATAAATAAATAAAATAACCAATAAAACTCCTTCAAGGTAGACAGTTTCCTCAGATGAACAGCAATCTTCAAGTCTGATGACAAATTCTCAATTGGATTAAGGTCTGGACTTTGACTAGGCCACTCAAAAACATTTACATGTTTCCCCTTAAACCTCTCTAGTGTTGCTTTAGCAGTATCCTTTGGGTCATTGTCTGTAATAATTATAGGGGATAACTCAGGAGACTCTTTGCGTGGAACAAGACAACTACAGGACACAGTTTTATAAGTGGTAAAGTCTATATTATCACACGGTGATTCAAACAGGTGCAGAGAGAAACTCAAGTCCACAACACTTGGTGCAAATATCAAATGCAGCTCAGCAGTCTATAGGAAACTTCAGGGGAAAATGCAATCACGCAGAAAGTCTATGAAGTACAATTATTCTTGAGGATACTTGACAAGAATAAGTCCTTGCTTAGTCCAAAACACAGATAGATATGCTTATAAGGCAGTTCAAATAATATCTTACCTCAACCAGGGAGGTCTGGTTAATAGTCTCAGGTTCTTGCAGAGCAGAAACAGCTTACATGTCCAGCAAATGCAGATGGATGCAAAAACGAGCAGCAGATGAAGGAGGATTACTGGAACTGGTGTATGCAGCAGGAACTCAGAGCAGAGTAGCAGGATAACCCCACAGGTTCACAGGAGCAGGTATATAGCCAGGGAGTCACCAGAGGTCAGGAGCTGGATGCAAGGCAGAATACTCTAGCACAGACTGAAGGCTGGGGTGGAGTTTTATAGCAGGAAGACACAGTGCACATGAGACCAAAGATGCCATCTTGGAAAACGGCAGTAATGCACAAAAAGGTAATAAAAAAAATGTTCAGAGTTCTGACATTACGCCCTCCTTAGAAGCGGCCACCTGTCAGGACGATCCTGGACCTGGTTTCTCAGGGAATCTCTGATGAAAACGAGAAATATTCTGTTGGGCATTGATGTTTTTCACAGGTTCCCAAGAGTCTTCCTCAGGGGGATATCCTTGCCATCTTATCAGATATTGGAGCTGATTCCTGCGAATCCTGGAATCAACAATTTCCTCCACCACAAATTGTTCTTGCCCATCAATCACCACAGGCTGCGGAGGTGGCACAACACGTTCCTGGCCTGGAAGGTATTAGGAGATACAGGCTTTAGTAAAGATACATGAAAAACTGGGTGTACCTTCATAGTCCTAGGCAGCTTCAGCCGGCAGGCCACAGAGCTCACAATATCTTTGATCTTGAAAGGGCCAATGAATTTCTGTCCAAATTTTTGTGAAGGAACGTTTAACTTCAGATTCTTAGTTGCTAACCACATGGAATCTCCTACCTTGAACTTGTGTGCAGGTTTACGGAATCTATCAGCCGATCTCTTATAACGTTCTTGAGCTGTGGTCAGGGATTCCTTCAGAACCTCCAGATTTTGCCTCATCACAGTCAGCCTTTCCTCCACTGCCGGAACCAAAGAATTAATTGGAGACCTAGGTAAGATACACGGATGATAACCCAGATTGGCAAAGAAAGGTGTAAATTTAATGGAGGAGCTCTGAGAATTGTTATATGAAAATTCGGCTAACGGCAGCAACTCCAACCAATCATCCTCGGAGATGGCTGACATAGCATCTTAGATATTGTTCCAGCATCTGGTTGGTACGCTCAGTCTGACCATTTGTCTGGGGATGGTAAGCGGAAGAGAGACAGACATTAATATTGAGTACAGAGCAAAACCCCTTCCAGAATCTTGAAGTGAACTGCACTCCACGGTCAGAGATGATCTCATCCAGAACCCCATGCAACCAAAAGACATTCTGTATAACCAAGTTCACAGTATCTTTAGCTGAGGGGAGGCTGATGCACAGAACAAAATGACCACCTTTAGTCAGGCGATCAACTACCACCATGATTGTATTCATGCCCCCCCCCCGATGTAGGCAGCTCCACAATAAAGTCCATTGATATAGACCCCCAAGGGCGGGACGGAACAGGTAATGGTTGTAGAAGACCCGTAGGTGCCACATGAGGAGTCTTGTAATGAGCACATACCTCGCTAGAGAGAACATAGTCCTTGGTATCCTTCAGGCAAGTTTGCCACCAGAAGAATCGGCTCAGGAACTCTTGTGTCTTCTGTACCCCCCTGTGACCAGCCAACTTGGAGTCATGTACCAACTTGAGGATCTGCAGACGGACGACCTCCGGGACGTAGATACGTTGATCTCTGAACCACATGCCACCCTTAAAGACAAGATTAATATCCACAGGTGGGTTGGCCAGAAATACATCACCGTCATAGGCCTCCCTGCACTCCTTCCACAAGTCCTGATCATGGATAACTCTGATGAAATTGGCATCAGATAGAATGGTCTTGGACGGGGCTCCAGGTACGGAGTCCGCAGTACGGATTCGGGATAAAGCATCAGCCTTCCCATTACGAGAATCTGGACGGTACGAGATAACAAAGTTAAATTGATTTAAAAATAAGTTCCAACGAGCCTGACGAGGAGAAAGACATCTAGTGTATCTAAGGAACTCTAAATTGCTATGGTCAGTTAGCACTTTGATCTGTTGTGCAGCTCCTTGCAGATGATGCCTCCATTCTTTGAAAGCCGCAATAATAGCCAGCAATTCCTTGTCTCCCACATCGTAATTCTTCTCTGCTGAGGTTAGTCTACGGGAAAAGAAAGCACAAGGATGTAGCAGACCCTTCTCTCCAGTTCTTTGGGAGAGAATAGCCCCCAAAGCATTATCAGAAGCGTCCACCTCCACAATGAAAGAAAGTGTTGGATTTGGGTGTATCAACAGCGGTGCTGATGTGAAACAGATCTTAAGCCAATCAAAAGCTTCTTGAGCCTGTGATGACCACTCAAAGGGCTTTTCCTTCTTTGTCAAGGAAGTAATGGGACGGACAATATCAGAAAAAATTTGAATGAAGCGTCTGTAGAAATTTGCAAAACCAATAAAACGTTGGACCTCCTTAACGTTCTTGGGTACCGGTCAGTCAAGGATAGCCTGAATTTTACCAGATTCCATGTTCAGCCCCTGGGGAGAGATAATATAACCTAAGAACTGTATCTCAGAACGATGGAACTCGCATTTATCCGGTTTAATATACAGATGGTTCTCTTTCAGACGTCTTAAAACAGTTTTGACATGTTCTTCATGTTCCTGTAGAGAGTCAGAAAAGATTAGTACATCGTCCAAATAGATCACTACAAACTGGTCCAACAAATCTCTGAAAATGTCATTAGCAAGGTGTTGAAACGTTGCAGGGGCATTACAAAGCCCGAAGGGCATCACAAGAGATTCAAAGTGTCCATACCGGCATCTGAATGCTGTCTTCCACTCATCCCCTGGACGAATACGCATCAAATTATAAGCCCCACAAAGATCCAGTTTAGAGAACACCTTAGCATGGTGGACTCTTTCCAGTAATTCGGGAATCAGAGGCAAAGGGTAACGGTTTTGTACGGTTACCTTATTAAGTTCCCGATAGTCAACACAGGGTCTCAGGGTCCCATCCTTCTTCTTTACAAAAAAGATAGGTGCCCCTGCTGGTGAGGAAGAAGGATGTAAGAAGCCTTTGGCCAAATTTTCATCAATATAATCATTTAAGGCTTGCAGCTCAGTTGACGCCAAAGGGTACACGTTACCAAAAGGAATAGCTGCCCCAGAAAGCAACTCAATGGGACAGTCATAATGCCTGTGTGGAGGAAGCTGATCTGCATTCTACTTGTCACAGATGTCAGAGAACTCTTTATATGCTGGAGGTAAAGAAAATACCTGTACATGTGGTTCCGTAGCCGTGGACTCAGGGACAGCTTCTGTTAACGCTGAGTTGCTCCTTGTTGGAAAGATAATCTCCTTGGTCTCCCAGTTGATAATTGGGTTCTGAGAACGCAACCAAGGAATGCCTAAAATCACAGGAAAATGAGAAGAAATTAGCAAGAAAGAAAGTTGCTCCTGTTCATTAGGCTCCAACAAAATTTCAAGGGGTACGGTCTCCTGATCCACAGGCCCAGAGATTAAAGGTGACCCATCCACTGTTTCCATGGTAATTGGAGAGGATCTTTGCTGAATTTCAATACCATGTTCCTTGGCAAATGCGATATCCATGAAATTGCCACCTGCACCAGAGTCAATCATAGCTGCACTGGAAATCCACTGTCCTGAACACAGGATTTTAATAGGGAGAGAACAGTGAGAGTTCTTTTCCTTAAGCTCCTTGGGGGGTGAAGTCATAGAAAGTGAATGGAATACAGCGTTTAAAGGCAGGCTACATTCAGAGATGTCAGATTCATCATCACAGTTGTCATACTCCTCTACTGCTGCTAGCACCTTGTTAGGCCGTCTAGGACACTTAGGACAATTGATCAAGAAGTGGTCAGACTGGCAGCAGTAGAAACATAGATTTTCATGAAGGCGATGCTCCCGGCGCCCATTGATCTCGCGCCTCTGAATGGAATCAATTTGCATGGGCACCTCCTCCACCTCCTGAGATGTTTTACCTGCAGGCTCTTTGGAAGGAAGGGAAAAGTTAGAAATACGGTTATATGCAGCAAACTTCTCCAGCCTACGCTCAGTAAGGTGAATTTCAATGCGCACACAATGCTGTATAAATGTCTCTAGCTCTTGTGGTGACTCAGAGCGAGCTAGTTCATCTTTTACAATACTAGACAGACCCCTTTTAAAAATAGCCAATTGTGCATAACTGTCTCGATTGGTATCTACCGCTAATCTCCTGAATTCAGTAGCATACTCAATAACAGAACGTTTTGCCTGGCGTAAAGACAATAAAGCAGATTCAGCGGTTGCACGGCGATTAGGATCATCAAACATTAATGCCATAGCGGCCAAGAAATCATCCAGGTTATTTAACCGTGGGTCACGAGACTCAATCATCGGATTTGCCCAGGCGAGTGCTCGTGCGGTCAGCAGCATTATTACACACAATACTTTGGATCTATCATTAGGAAAACGGTCAGCATGCACATCAAAATATAGCATACATTGATTCACAAAGCCACAAAATTTGTCGCGATCACCATTAAATCTGAATGGGGGCAACTTAGGTGGGCTAGCTGGTGGCGGTTGCCCAGAGGGAAATGTCGCTTGTGCAGCTATTTGCGTGCTTATGTCCTGAAAAGCCCATCCATACTGGGACTCTATGCCAGCAAGTTTGTTTTCCTGGGCTGCCATACGGGTGCGTAAGTCCTGCAAAGTCTGTCCAAACACTTGTTGATTGAGTTTAAAGCTTCCCAACTTCTTTTGCCGACCTTCCACATCTTTCTGCAGTGATCTAATTATGGAAAACACCTGCTCTAGTCTGCTTTCTGCAGTCATTGTTCCAGCAGTCTCCTTTTTTTTTAGGCTAGAGTATCCTGTAATAATTATAGGGGATAACTCAGGAGACTCTTTGCGTGGAACAAGACAACTACAGGACACAGTTTTATAAGTGGTAAAGTCTATATTATCACATGGTGATTCAAACAGGTGCAGAGAGAAACTCAAGTCCACAACACTTGGTGCAAATATCAAATGCAGCTCAGCAGTCTATAGGAAACTTCAGAGGAAAATGCAATCAAGCAGAAAGTCTATGAAGTGCAATTATTCTTGAGGAGACTTGACACGAATAAGTTCTTGCTTAGTCCAAAACACAGATAGATATGCTTATAAGGCAGTTCAAATAATATCTTAGCTCAACCAGGGAGGTCTGGGTAATAGTCTCAGGTTCTTGCAGAGCAGAAACAGCTTACATGTCCAGCAAATGCAGATGGAAGCAAACACGAGCAGCAGATGAAGGAGGATTACTGGAACTGGTGTATGCAGCAGGAACTCAGAGCAGAGTAGCAGGATAACCCCACAGGTTCACAGGAGCAGGTATAAAGCCAGGGAGTCACCAGAGGTCAGGAGCTGGATGCAAGGAAGAATACTCTAGTACAGACTGAAGGCTGGGGTGGAGTTTTATAGCAGGAAGACACAGTGCACATGAGACCAAAGACGCCATCTTGGAAAAGGGCAGTAATGCACAAAAAGGTAATAAAAAATGTTGAGAGTCCTGACATTGTCTTATTGTAAAGTGAACCTCCATCCCAGTCTGAAATCACAGAAAGACTGAAACAGGTTTTGCTCAAGAATATCCCTGTATTTCCCACATGTATCTTCCCCTCGACTTGGGTCATTTTTCCTGTCCCTGCTGCCAAAAAACATCTTCATAGCATGATGCTGTCATCACCATGTTTCACTTTGAGAATGGTGCTCTTGGGATGATGAGCTGTGTTGGTTTGGTGCCAGACATAGCGTTTACCTTGGCCGCCATAATGTTCAATTTTGGTCTTATCTGACCACAGCACCTTTCTCCATTTATGTGGAAAGTCTCCCACATGTCTTTTGGCAAACTCAAAATGAGCCTTACAATTTTGCTGTGTAAATAAAGGCTTTTTTCTGCCCACTCTTCCATAATGATCAACTCTATGAAGTGTATGGCTTCTTGTGGTCGTATGGACAGATACTCCAGTCTCTGCTTTGGACCTCTGCACCACCTTAAGGGTTACCTTTGGTCTCTGTGCTGCCACTCTGGTTAATGCCCTTGGCAGGTTTGTTGTGGTACAACGTTCTTTCCATTTGATGATAATGGATTTGATGGTGCTCTGGGGGTCATCAGACATTGGAATATTTTTTTTAACCCAACCCTGACTTGTATGTCTGAACAACTTTGTCCCTGACTTGTTTGTAGATCTCCTTTGTCTTCTTGGTGTTGTTTGGTTAGTGGTGCCTCTTGCTTAACCCCTCCACCCCCAAGTCTGTGTTTTTAACTTCATGACCTGGTCACATTTTATAATTCTGACCAATGTCATTTTAAGTGGTAATAACTCTAGAATGCTTCAACAGATTCCACTGATTCTGGGAGTTTTCTTGTGACATATTGTAGTTCATTATTGTGGTAAAATTAGTTTGATAAGACTTGAGTTTATTTGTGAAAAAATTTGAAATTTGGCAAAAATTTAGAAAATGTAGCATTTTTAAAAACTTTTAACTTTTATGCCCTTAAACCAGTTACGCCACACAAAATAGTTAATAAATTACATTTTCCACATATCTGCATTACATCAGCACAACTTTTCAAACTTAATTTTTTTGTTAGAAAGGTTAAAAGTTGACAAGTGATTTCTCATTTTTCCAACAAAATTTACAAAACCATTTTTTTAGGACCCACATCACATTTTTAAGTGGCTTTAAGGATCCTATATGATAGAAAATACCCAAAACTAACTTCTCCCAAAATTCTCAAAATTCTAAAAACTGCACCCCTCAAAGTGCTCAAAACCGCATTCAATAAGTTTATGACCACTTCAGGTGCTTCACAGGAATTTTTGCAAAGTGGAAGGAAAAAAAGGAACATTTAACGTTTTTCATAAAAAAATTCCTTGAGACCCGATTTTTTGATATTCGCAAAAGTAACAAGAGAAAAAAAGACACCAGAATTTGTTGTGCAGCTTCTCCTGAGAATACCGATGCCCCATATGTTGGGGAAAAATTAATGTTTGGGCACATGGCAGGTTTCGGAAGGGAAGGAGTGTAATTTGACTTTTTTAATGCAAAATTGGCTGGAATCAAGAGCGAACGCCATTTCATGTTTGGAGAGACCCTGATGCATCTAAACAGCGGAAACCCCCTACAAGTGATGCCATTTTGCAAACTAGTCAATTAGTAAGGTAAGAGTGAGATGGATAAAGTCAGCTCACCAGTCTTCATTAGATTGCAAGGTCCATCCACGCACGAAGCCGCCCTGATCAAAGGTGCAGTCAAATTGCAAGCAGAAAAAAAGGGTTGCCTCCAGCGTAGAAATTCATATGAAAAAAACTTCACTTTTATTTAGAACTTTCTTTCTTAAAAATATGGTCTCAGGCTGGTACAAGTTGTAGGGTCCCTGTTCAACTACTTACTCATGGAACCATGAGACCATGCTTTTATGTTCTTTCTTAGCTTTTTTGCACAATAGTATTTATTCATCTAGTTATCTCTCATTCTACAGGTTTCACACAGGACTTGTTTCACTGTCAGCAGCATCCAGCTTATCCTATTCCCAAAAATGTATTTGAGCAATAGTGTCTTATACCTTTTTCAGTTTTATAAATCCATTTGCGATATGCTAATAACTGTCAAATTAGCTAAGATAACATTTGATTCCCCAGATTACCATCTCACTCTTGGCATAATCACATGATTTGCAAGAGCTGGTGGTGCACGCAACTTTCATCCTTTTATGTCATTAAGCAATGTCGTGTATACATACATTGCACAGGTCCAGGAAGCACAGCGTTTCTAACAGTTTTCTCCTGGCGATTATAGTTGTTGGCTCCTCTGTGGACAGCTGGTTACATCAACACAATGGACACAGTTTACCTATGAAGCCAGGGAAAGTGCACCCGAATTTACTGCACAATGCTATGAAAGGATGAAAGTCGCACTCGTGTAGGGGATTTGCAAAGAGCTGGCAATGATGCCGGTTCTTGAAACCATATTAATATGCCCACAATATCATGATAGCATGGTGAGTGGGACCACTAGTCTTGAGAAACTAACACTTTCTTGACTAGTCTGACACTAATTAGCATATAACAAATTGATTTATAAAATAGTTTTTTTGGCATATTTTGCAATCCTACATACAGTAGGAAGGGTTTGTTTGGAGGCGCATAAACTTGGTGGTAGTTTAGGGGCATTGGAAAGCTGTCAGTTTCCCTTTAACATAGTAACATAGTAACATAGTAACATAGTTAGTAAGGCCGAAAAAAGACATTTGTCCATCCAGTTCAGCCTATATTCCTATATTCCATCATAATAAATCCCCAGATCTACATCCTTCTACAGAACCTAATAATTGTATGATACAATATTGTTCTGCTCCAGGAAGACATCCAGGCCTCTCTTGTACCCCTCGACTGAGTTCGCCATCACCACCTCCTCAGGCAAGCAATTCCAGATTCTCACTGCCCTAACAGTAAAGAATCCTCTTCTATGTTGGTGGAAAAACCTTCTCTCCTCCAGACGCAAAGAATGCCCCCTTGTGCCCGTCACCTTCCTTGGTATAAACAGATCCTCAGCGAGATATTTGTATTGTCCCCTTATATACTTATACATGGTTATTAGATCGCCCCTCAGTCATCTTTTTTCTAGACTAAATAATCCTAATTTCGCTAATCTATCTGGGTATTGTAGTTCTCCCATCCCCTTTATTAACTTTGTTGCCCTCCTTTGTACTCTCTCTAGTTCCATTATATCCTTCCTGAGCACCGGTGCCCAAAACTGGACACAGTACTCCATGTGCGGTCTAACTAGGGATTTGTACAGAGGCAGTATAATGCTCTCATCATGTGTATCCAGACCTCTTTTAATGCACCCCATGATCCTGTTTGCCTTGGCAGCTGCTGCCTGGCACTGGCTGCTCCAGGTAAGTTTATCATTAACTAGGATCCCCAAGTCCTTCTCCCTGTCAGATTTACCCAGTGGTTTCCCGTTCAGTGTGTAATGGTGATATTGATTCCTTCTTCCCATGTGTATAACCTTACATTTATCATTGTTAAACCTCATCTGCCACCTTTCAGCCCAAGTTTCCAACTTATCCAGATCCATCTGTAGCAGAATACTATATTCTCTTGTATTAACTGCTTTACATAGTTTTGTATCATCTGCAAATATCAATATTTTACTGTGTAAACCTTCTACCAGATCATTAATGAATATGTTGAAGAGAACAGGTCCCAATACCGACCCCTGCGGTACCCCACTGGTCACAGTGACCCAGTTAGAGACTATACCATTTATAACCACCCTCTGCTTTCTATCACTAAGCCAGTTACTAACCCATTTACACACATTTTCCCCCAGACCAAGCATTCTCATTTTGTGTACCAACCTCTTGTGCGGCACGGTATCAAACGCTTTGGAAAAATCGAGATATACCACGTCCAATGACTCACCGTGGTCTAGCCTATAGCTTACCTCTTCATAAAAACTGATTAGATTGGTTTGACATGAGCGATTTCTCATAAACCCATGCTGATATGGAGTTAAACAGTTATTCTCATTGAGATAATCCAGAATAACATCCTTCAGAAACCCTTCAAATATTTTACCAACAGTAGAGGTTAGACTTACTGGCCTATAATTTCCAGGTTCACTTTTAGAGCCCTTTTTGAATATTGGCACCACATTTGCTATGCGCCAGTCCTGCGGAACAGACCCAGTCGCTATAGAGTCCCTAAAAATAAGAAATAATGGTTTATCTATTACATTACTTAGTTCTCTTAGTACTCGTGGGTGTATGCCATCCGGACCCGGAGATTTATCTATTTTAATCTTATTTAGCCGGTTTTGCACCTCTTCTTGGGTTAGATTGGTGACCCTTAATATAGGGTTTTCATTGTTTCTTGGGATTTCACCTAGCATTTCATTTTCCACCGTGAATACCGTGGAGAAGAAGGTGTTTAATATGTTAGCCTTTTCCTCATCATCTACAACCATTCTTTCCTCACTATTTTTTAAGGGGCCTACATTTTCAGTTTTTATTTTTTTACTATTGATATAGTTGAAGAACAGTTTGGGATTAGTTTTACTCTCCTTAGCAATGTGCTTCTCTGTTTCCTTTTTTGCAGCTTTAATTAGTTTTTTAGATAAAGTATTTTTCTCCCTATAGTTTTTTAGAGCTTCAATGGTGCCATCCTGCTTTAGTAGTGCAAATGCTTTCTTTTTACTGTTAATTGCCTGTCTTACTTCTTTGTTTAGCCACATTGGGTTTTTCCTATTTCTAGTCCTTTTATTCCCACAAGGTATAAACCGCTTACAGTGCCTATTTAGGATGTTCTTAAACATTTTCCATTTATTATCTGTATTCTTATTTCTGAGGATATTGTCCCAGTCTACCAGATTAAGGGCATCTCTAAGCTGGTCAAACTTTGCCTTCCTAAAGTTCAGTGTTTTTGTGACTCCCTGACAAGTCCCCCTAGTGAAAGACAGGTGAAACTGTACAATATTGTGGTCGCTATTTCCTAGATGCCCGACCACCTGCAGATTTGTTATTCTGTCAGGTCTATTAGATAGTATTAGGTCTAAAAGTGCTGCTCCTCTGGTTGGATTCTGCACCAATTGTGAAAGATAATTTTTCTTGGTTAATAGCAGAAACCTGTTGCCTTTATGGGTTTCACAGGTTTCTGTTTCCCAGTTAATATCCGGGTAGTTAAAGTCCCCCATAACCAGGACCTCATTATGGGTTGCAGCTTCATCTATCTGCTTTAGAAGTAGACTTTCCATGATTTCTGTTATATTTGGCGGTTTGTAACAGACCCCAATGAGAATTTTGTTACCATTTTTCCCTCCATGAATTTCGACCCATATGGACTCGACATCCTCATTCCCTTCGCTAATATCCTCCCTTAAAGTGGACTTTAGACAAGACTTTACATAGAGACAAACCCCTCCTCCTCTCCGATTTTTACGATCCTTTCTAAACAGACTGTAACCCTGTAAGTTAACTGCCCAGTCATAGCTTTCATCTAACCATGTCTCGGTTATTCCCACTATGTCAAAGTTACCTGTAGATATTTCTGCTTCTAGTTCTTCCATCTTGTTTGTCAGGCTTCTGGCATTTGCGAGCATGCAGTTCAGAGGATTTTGTTTTGTTCCAATCTCCTCGCTGTGGATTGTTTTAGAAATGTTCTTACCTCCCTTCTGAGTATGTTTTCCTGGGTCTTCTTTGTTCGAGTCTAATGTTTTTCTTCCTGTCCCCTCTTCTTCTAGTTTAACGCCCTCCTGATGAGTGTAGCGAGTCTTCTGGCGAATGTGTGTTTCCCAGGTTTGTTGAGGTGTAGTCCATCTCTGGCGAGGAGTCCATCGTACAAGTAATTCACACCGTGGTCCAGGAATCCGAATCCTTGTTGTCTGCACCATCGTCTTAGCCAGTTGTTCGCATCAAGGATCCTGTTCCATCTCCTGGTGCCATGCCCGTCTACTGGAAGGATAGAAGAAAAAACTACCTGTGCATCCAGTTCCTTTACTTTCTTCCCCAACTCTTCAAAGTCCTTGCAGATTGTCGGTAGGTCCTTCCTTGCCGTGTCATTGGTGCCAACATGTATCAGAAGAAATGGGTGGACGTCCTTGGAGCTGAAGAGCTTTGGTATCCTATCATTCACATCCTTGATCATCGCACCTGGAAGGCAGCATACTTCTCTTGCGGTTATGTCCGGTCTGCAGATGGCTGCTTCTGTGCCTCTCAGTAGTGAGTCTCCCACCACCACCACTCTTCGTTGCTTCTTGGCTGTACTTTTTGCTGTCACTTGTTGCTGCGTACCCTTTTCTTTTTTGCTTGCTGGTAGTGCTTCATCCTTAGGTGTGCCACCTTTAACCTCTACAAAGATTTGATATTGGTTCTTCAGTTGTGTGGTTGGTGATTTCTCCATGGTCTTCTTTAAGTGATATTGAATTAATAATCTTTTGCCAGGCATACCTTACAGAAAGATTAAAGTTGATTGCATGAAAAAAATCGAAACAGTTTTTTACGTTTAGTGTATGAATTACAGACATCTAATTATACCTAGATGATCTTTTGTATATGCAGAAAATGGTAAAAAGACCTTCATAGGGCCTTGGTGCATCTATATGGCTGACTTCACATTATCTATCCATGTTTAATTTAATTTTTTGAGACAATGAAAAGCAACAGATTAGAACTACCCTGATCCTGCGGACTTCATGGAACCCTAAGGCTATGTGCCCACGTTGCGGATTCGTGTGCAGATTTTTCCACTGCGTTTTTGAAAAATCCACAGGTAAAACGCACTGAGTTTTACCTGCAGATTAACCGCGGATTTACAGCAGATTTCCTGCTTTTTTTGTGCGGATTTCATCTGCATTTTTACACCTGCGGATTCCTTTTGAGGAGCAGGTGTAATACGCTGCAGAATCCGCACAAAGAATTGCCATGCTGTGGAAAATAAACTGCAGCATTTCCACGCAAAAATTTCCGCAGCATGTGCACTGCGGATTTTGTTTTCCATAGATTTACATGGTACTGTAAACCTAATGGAAAACTGCTGCGAATCCGCAGCGGCCAATCCGCTGTGAATCCGCAGCAAAATCTGCAACGTGTGCACATAGCCTAAAAAAAAGATTTACCTCAGTTCAACTTTTGCACTGCTACAGCGTTCACGCTAACTAAGTTTATAGCAAGACTCCCTCCTTAATGAGAGGCAGCATTACATTGGTAGATAAAACCTTTATTCTCAGCTGATAACAAAGGTGTACAACATTCACAATAGACGATGCCGCAACTCCCCCTTCTCTGAAGTCAGGGTTTGAAAATGTCCAAATGGCACACCGCTCTTTAACATAATGTTGATGTTATCCTAACTGTGGATTAAAGATATGCATCACCAAGGATCGGGTGAGTGCTCCATTTCTTCTTTATTCTTGTGCAGGTATAAAAATATTTGCAGATTTGCTGAGTTTTTGTTTTGCATTTTACCAGCTTCTTATGGTGTTTCGCACGCTCCCATCTCTGTGACAGCGTGGGAAACACCGATGCGGTGGTTCTTATCAGCAGTAAAGCTACTGCCAGTAAGGGTACTGTCACACAGTGGCACTTTGGTCGCTACGACGGCACGATCCGTGACGTTCCAGCGATATAGTTACGATCTCGCTGTGTCTGACACGCTACTGCGATCAGGGACCCCGCTGAGAATCGTACGTCGTAGCAGATCGTTTGAAACTTTCTTTCGTTGTCAAGTGTCCCGCTGTGGCGGCATGATCGCATCGTGTAACAAAGGTTGTATACGATGTGCGCACAGTAACCAACGGCTTCTACATCGCAAATACGTCATGAAATTATTGCTCCAGCGCCGTGCATTGCAAACTGTGACCACAGTCTACGACGCTGGAGCGATAATGGAGCGATGCTGGAGCGTCACGGATCGTGCCGTCGTAGCGACCAAAGTGCCACTGTGAGACAGTACCCTAAGACCATCAGTCAGAGCGCTGCAAGGTCATGCTATTAGATGTCAGCGTGACCCCACAGATGTGACTGTCATCCGCAGTGGTGACCTGCAGTAAGGCTATCACAGACTGTCGGTCAGAGCGCTGTGGGATCATGCTGTCAGATGTCAGCGTGACCCCACAGCTGTGACTGTCACCCGCAGTGGTGACTTGCAGTAAAAATCTTTCTGCAGGTCAGCAGGCATTGTGACAGCAGGTGCTGCTGATAGGAGATGTAGTCTCATCTGTCGGCGCCTGTGCTCACAGTTGAAAAAAAAGTAAAATAATTACATACATGGTCTAATAAAAATACAAAACGCATTATACTCACCTAACACCAAATCACCAATGCCATCATCTCCTAGAAATAATCAAGAATAATAAACAACTATATACTCACCTGTCCACCGTAGTGCACATAATTCCGAGTGTCCCATGGCGATCTCACGTGTAGAATAGTCACATTGATGCCTCTCCATTACTTACCGGGCTTAATGTCACCTTACAATACAAAGGTGACATTAACCCCTTATTACCCCATATGCCACTGCTACAGTGCAGTGGGAAGAGAGAGACTAAGTGCCGGAATTGGTGCATCTAAGGGTATGTTTCCACGTTCAGGAAACGCTGCGTTTTTGACGCTGCGTTTTTCCGCAGCGTCAAAAAGGCAGCGTCCAGATGTTACAGCATAGTGGAGGGGATTTCATGAAATCCCAACTCCACTATGCGTTAAAAAACGCATGCGTTTTTGCCGCGAAAACGCATGCGCGGTGCGTTTTTTCAAAATGCAGCATGTTGCTACAATGAGCAAAACACGCAGGTACACCGCAGGTGACCTGCCAGTGACCTCAGGTGCAGTTTTGGTCAGGATTTTACTTGCATAAAATCCTGACCAAAGCCTGAAGCAAGCCTGAGCGTGGACACATACCCTTACAGATGCGCCATTTCTGGGGTGGCTGGGGGCTGGTATTTGTAGCCAGGGGGGGCCAATATCCATGGCCCCTTCCTAGGCTATGAATATCAGCCCACAGCTATCTGCATAGCCTTTCTGGCTATAAAATATAGGGGGACCCCACGTCATTTTTTTGGGGGGTCCCCCTATTTTAATAGCTAGTAAAGGCTATGCAGACAGCTGTGGGCTGATATTCATAGCCTGGGAAGGGGCCATGGGTATTACCCCCTTCCCAGGCTACAAATATTGGCCCCCGGCCGTCAGCTTTCCCCCTCTGGAGCAGAAAATTGCACGGGAGCCCACGCCATTTTTTCCCCATTTTTGATCAAAATTAAACATATTGATCCCTAATAAACATCAGCTTTGCTATTGTATATCTATGTATATATCTATAGATATAGCTATATATCTATAGATTTATATCTATGGATATATCTATAGATGATATCTATGGATATAACTATGGATATATCTATCTCTAGATATATCTATCTATAGATATATTTATAGATAGATAGATAGATAGATAGATAGATATAGATACATAGATATATCTATTCATATATCTATCTAACTATCCTTATATCTATCTACATCTATCCATAGATAGATATATCCATACTTATATCTATAGATAGATATATGAATAGATATATCTATGTATCTATAGATCTATCTATCTATCTATCTATCTAATTCCATCTATCTATAGATCTATCTATCTATCTATCTATCTATCTATCTATCTATCTATCTATCTATCTATCTATCTATCTATCGTCCAAAAAAACAAAGTCAGCACTCCAATAGAAAAAATAAATGTGATTTATTGGCCCATGTGCGACGTTTCGGTCCAAGATGTGGACCTTTCTCAAGCTTTATTTTTTCTATTGGAGTACTGCTTTCATTTTTTTGGACTATAGCATGAGGTTTGGTACATAACTGGAAGGATTTTTTGCACCCTTTGTTTTCTTTTGGTGCTGCTTTTTGTTTTATCTATCTATCTATCTACAGTATCTATCTATCTCATTCCTTCTATCTATCTATCTATCTATCTATCTATCTATCTATCTATGTATCTACCTATCTCATTCCTTCTATCTATCTATATATCTATCTATCTATCTATCTTGAGAAAGGATTTGTTTTATCCGAAACGTTGCCACACCACAGGGCATTAAAGTCCTTTTTTTACATCTTTTTGTGCTGTTTCCCTTTTTGTTTACTGTCTGGAAAGCCATTGGAATGCTGGTCAGGGAAGCGTGCACGGTTGAAGGTATTTTTTCTGGTGCTGTTCCTCTCTATCTATCTATCTATCTATCTATCTATCTATCTATCTATCTATCTCATTCCTTCTATCTATCTATCTATCTATCTATCCGTAATGGAGTGTGGGTTGGACAGATGTATCCGCACAAGAAACGCATCAAAAATGCACCAAAACTGCACCTGCGTTTTCTGCCAAGAGATGCGGATTCAGTGCGGAAAAATCCGCAGGCAAATCTGCAATGTGTGCACATAGCCTAAAAAAGCATACAAAATGTGCATACAAAACGCGACAAAAACGCACCAAAGAGATGAAGAAACTTTGCAGAAATTTCTGCAAGCAAATACTCAATGTGCGGACATAGCACTAAGGTTTTGGAAAAATGACTAGTGATTAAAGGAAATGACATGTCCATTCTTCTGGCCTTCTCTGCTTGGAAAACGCTTCATACTTTACAAGGAAAGTAAATGGCAAGGCAAAAAAAATAATTGTGGATGATGTCTGGGTAACTTTTGGAGCATTTTGTGAGCATTTCATCCTAAAAAAGCACTTGTGGTTTACTCATTGCTTCAATAAAGCCCACAGAGCGTTTAACACCCCCTTCAGTGCTTAAGAAAATAAGGGGCCAAATGGCTATTAACCCCTTTACTCCTGAGGGTGGTTTGCACGTTAATGAGCAGGCCAATTTTTGCAATTCTGACCACTGTCATTTTATGAGGTAATAACTCTGGAACGCTTCAACGGATTCCAGTGATTCTCTGATTGTTTTTTCATGACATATTTCATGACACTTCAAGATAGTGGTAACATTTCTTCGGTGTGACTTGTGTTTGTTTGTGAAAAAAATGAAAATTTGGAAAATTTCACAATTTTCCAAATTTTAATTTTCATGCACTTAAATCACAGAGATATGTCACACAAAATAGTTAAGAAATAAAATTTCTCACATGTCTACTTTACATCTGCAAAACAATGGGGAGAAAAAGAGTGCAATAGGGTCTTATCGACGTTACACAGAGGAGAATATACACCAAATTTGCTCACCTGGTTAGGATGAGATTAGAGCATATAGATAGCGGCTGCTGCAGATCCACAGGTCTTCACCGACCAGAGAAAATAATGTCTTCAAAGGGAGATTTGTAGTTAAAATTCTGCGCTGCCGCTAAGATGAATTTCAGGAGAGTATAGTTGATTCACAGTGGTTTTATTCAACGCGTTTCAGTGGTCTCATGCCCCCTTCATCAGGAAATACCACACAGAATATACCGGCATCACAGGTATAAATAGTTTTGCTAGATTACAAAAAAAAGGGCGCCAACAGGTCAGATGACTCAGTGTCAAAGTTCAATGATAACACAAAATTAACAATTCAAACGATTAGAGAGGTATATATAATGAAAAAAATACAATGACATCTTTTATATTTCTAGACAATAGTTCCAAATTTGCAGCATTTAGGAGGAGAAAAAAAAAAGATCTCTACTTAAATAGACAAGAACCTGTAAGAAAAGGAATTACTCCAGTCCAGAAGCAAATGCCTTACAGATGAACTACCGTGTGGAATCAACAAGCTGCTTTTTCTTATCGAAAATCCATTGGAATCTTTACATTGAATGTGGAATAAAATCATGTTTTATTATTTTACATTAAAAAATATAAATATATTTATATGAAGATTAATTTGTGGTAGTTTGTGGTAATTTAAAATTACGAAAATTATAATTAGTGAGTTTAAAATGGCGTCATGTACATAAGAGTAACAATTTAAGCAGCAAACCAGCGCTTAAGGTGACCGCAGAAACAAAGTGAAAGTAACACTTCACCTGTCCAAGGACCAATGATAGATATCATATGTAACAAAAGACAATTTAGCATTGCCAAGGGAGGGGAATGCATGAATACACAGCACTCAGTGATCACAAAGAACAGCACAGTTAAGGTACCGTCACACTCCGCAACTTTGCAACAAGAACGACAACAATCCGTGACGTTGCAGCGTCCTGGATAGCGATCTCGTTGTGTTTGACAATCAGCAGCGATCTGGATCCCGCTGTGCCATCGCTGGTCGGAGCTAGAAGTCCAGAACTTTATTTCGTCGCTAGGTCGGCGTGTATCGTTATGTTTGACATCAAAAGCAACAACGCCAGCAATGCCAGACATGGAGCTGTCAACCAGCGAGAACGATAAGTGAGTCGCCGTTATGTCACTAGATCGCTCCTGCATCGTTCTGGAGCTGCTGTGTTTGACGTCTCTACAGTGACCAAAACAGCGACGCTCCAGCGATCTAGTTTAGGTCGGCTCGTTGTCTAGATCGCCGCAGCGTCGCTGAGCGTGACGGTACCTTACAGGAGGATTGAGTTGCTCCTGTCAGGAGGGGTCATTACACCCTGTGAAGCTGCCACAATCAGCACTATCTCCCAGGATTTGATCCCAAGAGTAAATAAACCATTGTTCGGGACACAGTTGTGATGGTTACAATTTGTATGGATTAAAAGAGTGAAAGCGCTCCTCTCCCAGGCAGACTCAGACTATGCAGACATGAGGGCAGAAGAAGAAGAATTTTCATGTAAAAAATATAAAAATATAAAAAAAGGAATTACATGGATTAAAGGCAGAAATTACAACTAAACATATCAATGAATGACTCCAAGATAATCCTAAATGTAAATATATTTAAATCTTAAATGGCTCAAAGCACAAAGGATTAAAAAATCAATCATAACTATACAAATAAAAATATAAATATAGAAACATCAAATTCATAAAAAAAGGGGGAGGGCTGCGCATTCAGATAAAACCTTGGTAGTTTCACTATATATATATATATATATATATATATATATATATATATATATATATATAAATAAATAAAAATATATAAATATATAAAAATAGGAGGAAAAAAATTGCACTATTCAGATGAAAACCTCAGTTATTTCATTTAAGCCTTGTGGTTTCAGGCTCCCTAATTTGTAGATCCAATATACTTCTTTCCTATTTAATTTCATGGATCTATTAGAAACATGCTTAGGTTAGAGATGCGGATTCAGTGCGGAAAAATCCGCAGGCAAATCTGCAATGCATGCACATAGCCTTAAAAAAGCATACAAAATGTGCATACAAAACGCGACAAAAACGCACCAAAGAGATGCAGAAACCTTGCAGAAATTTCTGCAAGCAAATACTCAATGTGCGGACATAGCCTTAAGGATTTGGAAAAATGACTAGTGATTAAAGGAAATGACATGTCCATTCTTCTGGCCTTCTCTGCTTGGAAAACGCTTCATACTTTACAACGAAAGTGAATGGGAAGGCAAAAAAAATAATTGTGGATGATGTCTGGGTAACTTTTGGAGCATTTTGTGAGCATTTCATCCTAAAAAAGCACTTGTGTTTTACTCATTGCTTCAATAAAGCCCACAGAGCGTTTAACACCCCCTTCAGTGCTTAAGAAAATAAGGGGCCAAATGGCTATTGACCCCTTTACTCCTGAGGGTGGTTTGCACGTTAATGAGCAGGCCAATTTTTACAATTCTGACCACTGTCATTTTATGAGGTAATAACTCTGGAACGCTTCAACGGATTCCAGTGATTCTCTGATTGTTTTTTCATGACATATTTCATGACACTTCAAGATAGTGGTAACATTTCTTCGGTATGACTTGTGTTTGTTTGTGAAAAAAATGAAAATTTTGGAAAATTTCACAATTTTCCAAATTTTAATTTTCATGCACTTAAATCACAGAGATATGTCACACAAAATAGTTAAGAAATAAAATTTCTCACATGTCTACTTTACATCTGCAAAACAATGGGGAGAAAAAGAGTGCAATAGGGTCTTATCGACGTTACACAGAGGAGAATATACACCAAATTTGCTCACCTGGTTAGGATGAGATTAGAGCATATAGATAGCGGCTGCTGCAGATCCACAGGTCTTCACCGACCAGAGAAAATAATGTCTTCAAAGGGAGATTTGTAGTTAAAATTCTGCGCTGCCGCTAAGATGAATTTCAGGAGAGTATAGTTGATTCACAGTGGTTTTATTCAACGCGTTTCAGTGGTCTCATGCCCCCTTCATCAGGAAATACCACACAGAATATACCGGCATCACAGGTATAAATAGTTTTGCTAGATTACAAAAAAAAGGGCGCCAACAGGTCAGATGACTCAGTGTCAAAGTTCAATGATAACACAAAATTAACAATTCAAACGATTAGAGAGGTATATATAATGAAAAAAATACAATGACATCTTTTATATTTCTAGACAATAGTTCCAAATTTGCAGCAGTTAGGAGGAGAAAAAAAAAGATCTCTACTTAAATTGACAAGAACCTGTAAGAAAAGGAATTACTCCAGTTCAGAAGCAAATGCCTTACAGATGAACTACCGTGTGGAATCACAAGCTGCTTTTTCTTATCGAAAATCCATTGGAATCTTTACATTGAATGTGGAATAAAATCATGTTTTATTATTTTACATTAAAAAATATAAATATATATATATATGAAGATTAATTTGTGGTAGTTTGTGGTATTCTAAAATTACGAAAATTATAATTAGTGAGTTTAAAATGGCGTCATGTACATAAGAGTAACAATTTAAGCAGCAAACCAGCGCTTAAGGTGACCGCAGAAACAAAGTGAAAGTAACACTTCACCTGTCCAAGGACCAATGATAGATATCATATGTAACAAAAGACAATTTAGCATTGCCAAGGGAGGGGAATGCATGAATACACAGCACTCAGTGATCACAAAGAACAGCACAGTTAAGTTACCGTCACACTCAGCAACTTTGCAACGAGAACGACAACAATCCGTGACGTTGCAGCATCCTGGATAGCGATCTCGTTGTGTTTGACAATCAGCAGCGATCTGGATCCCGCTGTGCCATCGCTGGTCGGAGCTAGAAGTCCAGAACTTTATTTCGTCGCTAGGTCGGCATGTATCGTTATGTTTGACATCAAAAGCAACAACGCCAGCAATGCCAGACATGGAGCTCTCAATCAGCGAGAACGATAAGTGAGTCGCCGTTACTTCACTAGATCGCTCCTGCATCATTCTGGAGCTGCTGTGTTTGACGTCTCTACAGCGACCTTAACAGCGACGATCCAGCGATCTAGTTTAGGTCGGCTCGTTGTCTAGATCGCCGCAGCGTCGCTGAGTGTGACGGTACCTTAAGGTACCGTCACACTAGGCGATATCGCCAGCAATCCGTGACGTTGCAGCGACCTGGATGGCGATATCGCTGTATTTGACACGCAGCAGCGATCTGGATCCCGCTGTGAAATTGCTGGTCGCTGCTAGAAGGTCTGCACATTATTTGGTCGCTAGGTCGCCGTGTATCGCCGTGTTTGACAGCAAAAGCGACGATACCAGCGATATTTTACACTGGTAACCAGGGTAAACATCGGGTTACTAAGCGCAGGGCCGCGCTTAGTAACCCGATGTTTACCCTGGTTACCAGCGTAAAAGTTAAAAAAACAAACAGTACATACTCACCTGCGCGTCCCCCAGCCTCTGCTTCCTGACACTAAAGCGCCGGCCCTAAACTGAAAGTGAAAGCAACAGCGGTGACGTCACCGCTCTGCTGTTAGGGCCGGAGCTCAGTCAGCGTCAGGATGCAGAGGCTGGGGGACGCGCAGGTGAGCATGTGCTGTTTGTTTTTTTAACTTTTACGCTGGTAACCAGGGTAAACATCGGGTTACTAAGCGCGGCCCTGCGCTTAGCAACCCGATGTTTACCCTGGTTACCCGGGGACCTCGGCATCGCTGGTCGCTGGAGAGCGGTCTGTGTGACAGCTCTCCAGCGACCACACAGCGACGCTGCAGCGATCGGCATTGCTGTCGCTATCGCTGCAGCGTCGCTTAGTGTGACGGTACCTTTACAGGAGGATTGAGTTGCTCCTGTCAGGAGGGGTCATTACACCCTGTGAAGCTGCCACAATCAGCACTATCTCCCAGGATTTGATCCCAAGAGTAAATAAACCATTGTTCGGGACACAGTTGTGATGGTTACAATTTGTATGGATTAAAAGAGTGAAAGCGCTCCTCTCCCAGGCAGACTCAGACTATGCAGACATGAGGGCAGAAGAAGAAGAATTTTCATGTAAAAAATATAAAAATATAAAAAAAGGAATTACATGGATTAAAGGCAGAAATTACAACTAAACATATCAATGAATGACTCCAAGATAATCCTAAATGTAAATATATTTAAATCTTAAATGGCTCAAAGCACAAAGGATTAAAAAATCAATAATAACTATACAAATAAAAATATAAATATAGAAACATCAAATTCATAAAAAAAGGGGGAAGGCTGCGCATTCGGATAAAACCTTGGTAGTTTCACTATATATATATATATATATATATATATATATATATATATATATATATATATATATATATATATAAATAAATAAATAAAAATATATAAATATATAAAAATAGGAGGAAAAAAATTGCACTATTCAGATGAAAACCTCAGTTATTTCATTTAAGCCTTGTGGTTTCAGGCTCCCTAATTTGTAGATCCAATATACTTCTTTCCTATTTAATTTCATGGATCTATTAGGGACATGCTTAGGTTAGAGATGCGGATTCAGTGTGGAAAAATCCACAGGCAAATCTGCAATGCATGCACATAGCCTTAAAAAAGCATACAAAATGTGCATACAAAACGCGACAAAAACGCACCAAAGAGATGCAGAAACCTTGCAGAAATTTCTGCAAGCAAATACTCAATGTGCGGACATAGCCTTAAGGATTTGGAAAAATGACTAGTGATTAAAGGAAATGACATGTCCATTCTTCAGGCCTTCTCTGCTTGGAAAACGCTTCATACTTTACAACGAAAGTGAATGGGAAGGCAAAAAAAATAATTGTGGATGATGTCTGGGTAACTTTTGGAGCATTTTGTGAGCATTTCATCCTAAAAAAGCACTTGTGTTTTACTCATTGCTTCAATAAAGCCCACAGAGCGTTTAACACCCCCTTCAGTGCTTAAGAAAATAAGGGGCCAAATGGCTATTAACCCCTTTACTTCTGAGGGTGGTTTGCACGCTAATGAGCAGGCCAATTTTTACAATTCTGACCACTGTCATTTTATGAGGTAATAACTCTGGAACGCTTCAACGGATTCCAATGATTCTCTGATTGTTTTTTCATGACATATTTCATGACACTTCAAGATAGTGGTAACATTTCTTCGGTATGACTTGTGTTTGTTTGTGAAAAAAATGAAAATTTGGAAAATTTCACAATTTTCCAAATTTTAATTTTCATGCACTTAACCCCTTAAGCCCCGAGGGTGGTTTGCACGTTAATGACCGGGCCAATTTTTACAATTCTGACCACTGTCCCTTTATGAGGTTATAACTCTGGAACGCTTCAACGGATCTTGGCGATTCTGACATTGTTTTCTCGTGACATATTGTACTTCATGTTAGTGGTAAAATTTATTCGATATAACTTGCGTTTATTTGTGAAAAAAACGAATATTTGGCGAAAATTTTGAAAATTTCGCAATTTTCCAACTTTGAATTATTATGCCCTTAAATCACAGACATATGTCATGCAAAATACTTAATAAGTAACATTTCCCACATGTCTACTTTACATCAGCACAATTTTGGAACCAAAATTTTTTTTTGTGACGGAGTTATAAGGGTTAAAAGTTGACCAGCAATTTCTCATTTTTACAACACCATTTTTTTTTAGGGACCACATCTCATTTGAAGTCACTTTGAGGTGTCTATATGATAGAAAATACCCAAGTGTGACACCATTCTAAAAACTGCACCCCTCAAGGTACTCAAAACCACTCTGAAGAAGTTTATTAACCCTTCAGGTGTTTCACAGGAATTTTTGGAATGTTTAAATAAAAATGAACATTTAACTTTTTTTCACACAAAATTTATTTCAGATCCAATTTGTTTTATTTTACCAAGGGTAACAGGAGAAAATAGACCCCAAAAGTTGTTGTACAATTTGTCCTGAGTACGCTGATACCCCATATGTGGGGGTAACCCACTGTTTGGGCACATGGCAGAGCTCGGAAGGAAAGGAGCGCCATTTGACTTTTCAATGCAAAATTGACTGGAATTGAGATGGGACGCATGTTGCATTTGGAGAGCCCCTAATGTGCCTAAACATTGAAACCCCCCACAAGTGACACCATTTTGGAAAGTAGACCCCCTAAGGAACTTATCTAGATGTGTGGTGAGCACTTTGACCCAACAAGTGCTTCACAGAAGTTTATAATGCGGAGCCGTAAAAATAAAAAATCATATTTTTTCACAAAAATGATCTTTTCGCCCCCAATTTTTTATTTTCCCAAGGGTAGGAGAAGAAATTGGACCCCAAAAATTGTTGTGCAATTTGTCCTGAGTACGCTGATACCCCATATGTGGGTGTAAACCATTGTTTGGGCGCAGGGCAGAGCTCGGAAGGGAAGGAGCGCCATATGACTTTTCAATGCAAAATTGACTGGAATTGAGATGGGACGCCATGTTGCGTTTGGAGAGCCCCTGATGTGCCTAAACATTGAAACCCCCCACAAGTAACACCATTTTGGAAAGTAGACCCCCTAAGGAACTTATCTAGATGTGTGTTGAGCACTTTGACCCAACAAGGGCTTCACAGAAGTTTATAATGCAGAGCCGTAAAAATAAAAAAATCATATTTTTTCACAAAAATGATCTTTTCGCCCCCATTTTTTTATTTCCCCAAGGGTAAGATTAGAAATTAGACCACAAAAGTTGTTGTGCAATTTGTCCTGAGTACGACGATGCCCCATATGTGGGGGTAAACCACTGTTTGGGCGCATAGCAGAGCTCGGAAGGGAAGGAGCGCTATTTTACTTTTCAATGCAAAATTGACTGGAATTAAGATGGGATGCCATGTTGCGTTTGGAGAGCCCCTGATGTGCCTAAACATTAAAAACCCCCACAAGTGACACCATTTTGGAAAGTAGACGCCATAAGGAACTTATCTAGATGTGTTTTTAGAGCTTTGAACCCCCAAGTGTTTCACTACAGTTTATAATGCAGAGCCGTGAAAATAAAAAATTCTTTTTTTTTTCACAAAAATGATTTTTTAGCCCCCAGTTTTGTATTTTCACAAGGGTATCAGGATAAATTGGACCCCAAAAGTTGTTGTCCAATTTATCCTGAGTACGCTGATACCCAATATGTGGGGGGGAACCACTGTTTGGGCGCATGACAGAGCTCGGAAGGGAAGGAGCGCCATTTGGAATGCAGACTTAAATGGATTGGTCTGCAGGCGTCACGTTGCATTTGCAGAGCCCCTGATGTACCCAAACAGTACAAACCCCCCATAAGTGACCCCATATTGGAAACTAGACCCCCCAAGGAACTTATCTAGATGTGTTGTGAGAACTTTGAACCCCCAAGTGTTTCACTACAGTTTATAACGCAGAGCCGTGAAAATAAAAATTCTTTTTTTTTTCACAAAAATGATTTTTTAGCCCCCAGTTTTGTATTTTCACAAGGGTAGCAGGAGAAATTGGACCCCAAAAGTTGTTGTCCAGTTTGTCCTGAGTACGCTGATATCCCATATGTTGGGGTAAACCCCTGTTTGGGCACACGGGAGAGCTCTGAAGGGAAGGAGCACTGTTTTCCTTTTTCAACGCAGAATTGGCTGGAATTGAGATCGGATGCCATGTCCCGTTTGGAGAGCCCCTGATGTGCCTAAACAGTGGAAACCCCCCAATTATAACTGATACCCTAATCCAAACACACCCCTTACTCTAATCCCAACAGTAACCCTAACCACACCCCTAACCCAGACACACCCAACCCTATTCCCAACCGTAAATGTAATCCAAACCCTAACCCTATCTTTAGCCCCAACCCTAACCCTAGCCCCAACCCTAACTGTAGCCCCAACCCTAGCCCCAACCCTAACCCTAATGGGAAAATGGAAATAAATACATTTTTTTTAATTTTTTTATTTTTCCCTAACTAAGGGGGTGATAAAGGGGGGTTTGATTTACTTTTATAGCGGGTTTTTTAGCGGATTTTTATGATTGGCAGCCGTCACACACTGAAAGACGCTTTTTATTGCAAAAAATATTTTTTGCGTTACCACATTTTGAGAGCTATAATTTTTCCATATTTAAGTACACAGAGTCACATGAGGTCTTGTTTTTTGCGGGACGAGTTGACGTTTTTGTTGGTAACATTTTCAGACACGTGACATTTTTTGATCGCTTTTTATTCCGATTTTTGTGAGGCAGAGTGATCAAAAACCAGCTATTCATGAATTTCTTTTGGGGGAGGCGTTTATACCGTTCCACGTTTGGTAAAATTGATAAAGCAGTTTTATTCGTCGGGTCAGTACGATTACAGCGATATCTCATTTATATCATTTTTTTATGTTTTGGCGCTTTTATACGATAAAAACTATTTTATAGAAAAAATTATTATTTTGGTATCGCTTTATTCTCAGGACTATAACTTTTTTATTTTTTTGCTGATGATGCTGTATGGCGGCTTGTTTTTTGCGGGACAAGATGACGTTTGCAGCGGTACCATGGTTATTTATATCTGTCTTTTTGATCGCGTGTTGTTCCACTTTTTTGTTCGGCGGTATGGTAATAAAGCGTTGTTTTTTGCCTCGTTTTTTTTTTTTTTTTTTCTTACGGTGTTTACTGAAGGGCTTAACTAGTGGGCCAGTTTTATAGGTCGGGTCGTTACGGACGCGGCAATACTAAATATGTGTACTTTTATTGTTTTTTTTATTTTATTTAGATAAAGAAATGTATTTATGGGAATAATATATATATATTTTTTTCATTATTTTGGAATATTTTTTTTTTATTTTTTTTTACACATTTGGAAATTTTTTTTTTTACTTTTTTACTTTGCCCCAGGGGGGGACATTACAGATCGGTGATCTGTCAGTTTGCATAGCACTCTGACAGATCACCGATCTGCGAGAAGTGCAGGCTGCTTCACAGTGCCTGCTCTGAGCAGGCTTCTGTGAAGCCACCTCCCTCCCTGCAGGACCCGGATCCGCGGCCATCTTGGATCCGGGTCTGGGGCCTGCAGGGAGGGAGGTAAGACCCTCGCAGCAACGCGATCACATCGCGTTGCTGCTGGGGGCTCAGGGAAGCCCGCAGGGAGCCCCCTCCCTGCGCGATGCTTCCCTGCACCGCCGGCACATCGCGATCATGTTTGATCGCGGTGTGCCGGGGGTTAATGTGCCGGGGGCAGTCCGTGACCGCTCCTGGCACATAGTGCCGGATGTCAGCTGCGATAGGCAGCTGACACCCGGCCGCGATCGGCCGCGCTCCCCCCGTGAGTGCGGCCGATCGCGTATGACGTACTATCCCGTCACCAGGAATTAAGTCCCAGGTCACCTTGACGGGATAGTACGTCAAACGGGATTAAGGGGTTAAATCACAGAGATATGTCACACAAAATAGTTAAGAAATAAAATTTCTCACATGTCTACTTTACATCAGCACAATTTTGGAACACAATTTTTTTTTGTTACGAAGATATAAGGGTTAAAAGCTGACCAGCAATTTTTCCAGCAAAACTTACAGTCTTTTTTTAGGGACAACATCACATTTGTAGTCACTTTGAGGGGTCTATATGATATAAGATACCCTAAAGTGTCACTACTCTAAAAACTGAACCCCTCAAGGTGCTCAAAACCACATTCAAGAAGTTTATTAACTATTTAGGTGCTTCACAGGAATTTTCCATTCGACTGGGCACGTGTAACGGGAAGCACGGAACAGGTAATATGTGCATGGGATGGGGCGCACCGCTTATCATGTCCAGGTAGATGGTATGGGGAGGAGACATTTGAGATGCGGTGTACATTATAGCCTAACCCTCAGTTTGCCGATGAATACAATAGTCCGGTAATAGTCCGGCATTAGCACAATTCAATTGGGCTTGTGTGCAATAATTATGCAGTGGTAACATTTAAGAGACTGTATATGACTTGAATTTTCGGCAATTTGTTTTATTCCCAGTGTGCTTCCTGTTGCGGGACGTAAAATAATATCCTGCTCTTGCTGACCGCTATAGGTTGTTTTATGAGGCATCTTTGTATATATATGTATTAGTTTGGTTTGTATTTTTAAATTATTTACAAGAATAAAAGGATTTTAAATTATCTGTATGGCACTTCTTGGATCACGGTAACATTCATCTGTGTTCTTGATGTGATATAATAGATATATGGAGTGTTGCCCACTCCCCTGTTGGGGTTATGGGTTTGGGCGTTATGCTTACTATTTTTACCACCAAGATGTTGTTTTAGCCCCAGATTTTACATTTTCACACAAGAAGTGAGTAAAGTGGTACCAACATTTGTCCCACAATTTCTACTGAATGTGGCAATACTTCATATGTGGCTGTACAGTACTACTTAGCCGTACAGAGAGACTCAGGAGGAATGGAGTGCTATTTGCCTCCTGAAGCGCAGATTTTCCTAGAACAGTTTGTGGACTTCATATACAGAGTCTCTAATTGCTAGAAGAGTAGAATTCCCTCTCAGGTGACCCTATTTTGGAAACTATACCCCTTGAGGAGTTTATCTACAGGTGTAGTGACAATTTTGACTCCATTGGTATTTTCCAGAAACAAGCGGCAATGAATGTTGTTGAGTGAAAATTGCAAGCTGCCATTGTAGTGACCAGTACGCTGCAGTAGCCAGTATATTGCAGTCACCAATTCCTTATGCCCAGCCCTTGCTTCTGGAGGCATGCGATCGTAAGTTAGGTAGGCTCTCATCACTTCAGAAATGCCAAACATGGATGCAATATGTGGTTTACATACACTGTGGGGATTGTAACGGAGGGGACATTTGGATTTGAGAGCTCAGAATTTGCTGAATTTGTTTTGGCAGGTGAGGATCCATTTAGCCTTTACAGAACCTTTGTGCTATCAGTAATGTGGAAGTCCCCCACATTTCCATTAACAGATGACAGACCTGAGTGGGGACTTGCTTTTTTTTGTGGATTGAGTTAAAGCTTTCATTGGGAACATTTTACATAACTTTGGGGTTTCCATCTAAATCTCTGAGTGATGTGATTCAGATGAAACCCCTGAGGGATCCATTCACTATAATGAGGCAGGAGAGTTACTCTGGACTACATCTGGCCTCTGTTCAGCTGTGTCCTTCTTTTCAAAAGTGCACAAACCGGTGGCCAACGGCACTTTTATACCATCCTAAAAAAACTGACACCGCATGATCAAAGGCCAGACGTCATCCAGAGTGCCGCCATCTGCCTCATTAGAGGGTATCTTCCACCAGAGGTTCTGATTCACGTATTTCAGAGATTTACACGGAAACCCCAATGCAAGCGCAGAGCGCAGGGTAAATGTGTGCAGAGCCTTACTGCGATCTTTGAGAGGCAGAATGAAAAAATCAACAGCAGGTGAAGAATTGGTTTTATTTATTTTTTACACCATTCCTCGTGCGGAATAAGTGATTAGGCAACTTTATTCTGTTGGTCGGTGTGATTACAGCGATACCAGATTTTATGTTTGGCTGCTGTCACACATAAAAAGGGGCTTTTATTGCAAAAAATAGTTTTTGCATTACCATATTTTGAGAGTTATAATTTTTTTCCATATTTTGGCCCACTGAGTCATGTGATGGCTTGTTTTTTGCAGGACAAGTTGACATTTTTAATGGTACCAATTTCAGGCACATGATATATTTTGATAGCTTTCTATTATGATTTTTGGGAAGCAGAATGAGCAAAAACCAGCATTTCGGGAATTCTTTTTTTTTTTTTTGGGGGGGGGGGGGGTTGGGGAAAGGTAATGCCATTCCGTGTGTGGTAAAATTGATAAGGCAGTTTTATTCTTCGGGTCAGTATGATTACAGCCATATCTCATTTATATCCTTTTTATGTTTTAGTGCTTTTAAACAATAAAAACTATTTTATAGTTACCATTTTTGAACTGCATTTAGCCTACTTACTTATTTGGGCGTACTCACTGTGTCAGCCTCTCCTTACAGTTGTCCTCCGCTGAACAAAGCTATGCCGCCAGTTTAGTCCTGTTACCAATTTTGAACTGCATTTAGCCTACTTACTTATTTGGGCCTACTCACTGTGTCAGCCTCTCCTTACAGTTGTCCTCCACTGAACAAAGCAATGCCGCCTGGTTAGTCCTGTTACCAATTTTGAACTGCATTTAGCCTACTTACTTATTTGGGCCTACTCACTGTGTCAGCCTCTCATTACAGTTGTCCTCCACTAAACAAAGCAATGCCGCCTGTTTAGTCCTGTTACCAGTTTTGAACTGCATTTAGTCTACTTACTTATTTGGGCCTACTCACTGTGTCAGCCACTTCTTACAGTTGTCCTCCGCTGAACAAAGCAATGCTGCCTGGTTAGTCCTGTTACCAATTTTGAACTGCATTTAGCCCACTTTATTATTTGGGCCTATATCTGTGTTTCCTCCTCATCCTGCCCATTGCCCAGCCACTGCTAGATGAGTCTGCTGGTACATTGACCCAGACCACTACATTCCCCTTGCACTCTACACAGCCAGAATCTGATCCTGCTGAAAGTCAGGTTCCCTTTCCCGCATACTATACCACCTTACACGGGGACAAAGAGGAAGGTGCAGATGAAAGTGCAGGTTCTTCATCAGGTGGGGGGGCATACTCGTTGGCGACGTCACTGGCACAGGGCCCCTCATAGTACGCAAAAGTGTCTCTGCTGGTGGGAGGCGCCACCCGCCGTCAAACACACCGCCGTACTATGAGGGGCCCTGTCCCAGTGCCAATGCCAATGAGTGGGCCCCCACTGCTTGCTCAGGATCACAGCACTTGCAAAATTGAAATACTTACCTCTCCCTGCTCCACTGCCGTGACGTATTCCGTGTTTCCTGGGCCCACGAAAAACTTGAGCCAGCCCTACCCCCCACAACTTTAGCCAATTGACCCCCAGTTTTCAATGCCTAACTATTATTATAAAGTAAATTAAGATTGACAAGCTTCAGTAATAAGAATTGATGTTTTTGGCATTAAAATGGGCACTGTAGGTGTTTTCCTGTCCTCCACTCACTGCCGACTTTGATTCCCCATTGACTTGCATTGGGTTTCGTGTTTCAGTCGGCCCCCGACTTTACGCAATAATCGGCCGATTTCACTTGACCCGACTTTTGACAAAGTCGGGTTTCGCGAAACCCAACTCGATCCGAATAAAAGTAAAAGTCGCTCAACTCTACCGCAGACCAACGGTGTGAACAGGCAATTGCGCAGATGTAATAATCCATCTCTGGTCAAATAGGCCCAGGTCATATGGACAAATTATTAAGTCTAATATTAGACAGGAGTTAAAAATAAAACAGTATAAGTTCAAGAGTAGCATTCAAAGAAATTTCTTTTCATCTTTTTGTGAAAACTGTTGTACTTCTGAAGGCAGAATGAATCTGGATCTTAGAATTACTGTAGTGATTGCCCTCTTTGTACAGATACTGCAATCATTGTGTGAATCAATATTGTGGAGATTGGATGAACAGTGGTTCTATTACAGAGCCATTTTAGACACATTTTTGGAAATTTAAGGCTGAAATATATAAACAGTTTGTCTTAAAATGTTATACATCATGGCAAAAAAATATTTCATCAAGTACTGTGGTAAAGGGATAATCTTTGCGGTCCTGTACAGTTATAAGTTAGGTTTTCCATGTAATCGTGTAAAGCATTTCAGGCAAAAATGACATTTTCACATTGCTTGTGGATTCTTATAGTAGCTGTTATTATTTGAGTTTCAAATGTTCCCTGTCATTAGCCATGCACCTTAGAAAGCTGTGGAATGCTAGTTACTCCTTCTAACTCCACCATACACAGTATATGATAACAACAGGAGGACAAAAAGAGCAAACTGATTATATCTAAAAGATATCATATCATTTTATTATATCATAGAAAAGGTAAAATGTCACAACAATATATAGAACACCAAAAAACGATGCAGACTGTTATGAACCCCACCCACACCTATCCCCACCCCACATATACACTTAAATCCCTGGAAAAATAAATAAATAAAGGTCCAAAGACTAAACTCAAGGAAAAGACAGTGCATCCAAACATGGACGTTTTGGAAGCAGCATGCATGAACCATATGATCGGGAATAAAGTTACACCCGTCTATCTAACATGCAGTAGTGCATGGCAAGAAATGCAGTGCTTACCAACGCCAGTCATACGGGGAAGTGTGATGCAAGGTGTCTGGATAACAGCCTATTGATCACGCCCATAGTATTAGCAGGCGGGCTGTCCAGCACTATATATGCACAACACAGTGACATATCCTCCAGTGCACCAAGCCAACATAAAGGGCCTAGCTGCATCCTGCAAAAAATTATAAAAAACGCAATAAAAGATAAAAAATTAATGCATATAATAAATACATTAAATTAGGTATTCGTTAATATTTTGGACAAAATAGATAAGCTTACAACCCAACTCCAAGGGTCTGTCACTGTGTGGTGCATATATAGTTCTGGACAGCCCGCCTGCTAATACTATGGGCGTGATCAATAGGCTGTTATCCAGACACTTTGCATCACAAGTACCTGTGTGACTGGTGTTCTACTCAAGCCCAATTTGTGTGCATTTTTGCTACTAGGCAGCCAATCCCTCCCTAATTTGCCAGGTAAGTGGGTGGCTGTTTTTATCAGTAGCTTACATCTGTGCTGTCTCTGCCTTTATCAGTGGGGCTTGCTTCATCCTACCAGTGCATTTGTCATTTGATAAGGTTTTGGTGATGTTATTTTCCTATCTATGTTTTTCTTCTTTCCTCTGTACCAGTCTATCATTTTTAGTTTGCTTACTGTAATTGATATTTGTATTTTGTATGTAAGCCCTTCTCATGTACAGCACCATGGAATCAATGGTGCTATATAAATAAATTACTAATAGTAATAATAATAATAATTATAAAAGTAAATAGATTTTTAGTGAATAATTATCATTTAGCAACAATATGTGACTCTGCAGATGAAATGATAATTCCTAGCATAATATACAAGCTGCTTTTGACTTAACAAATACTACCTTAAAGGTATTACACCAATTTAGCATGTTTTCACAGGATTAATCATAGCTTGCTGATTGCTTGAGGTCTTACTACTAGAACCACTACTTATCCCGGAAACTGCAGTGTCCTTGTCAGGATCGAGCAGTGGATAAACATTAGCATTATTGATGCATTTATGGTCTATAGGACTCCTGTCAGTCTTACAGACAATGAATAGAGCTTTGGTGCACTTATTAAACCATCACCTCTTTCCAATTAAAGAACTGCAGGGCCCATTCTTGGGATTGTTGGGATCACAGTTGTGTTTCCCTCTTTCCCTGGCAATCAAGTTATCACTTGAGGTAGGTTTGGCCGAACAGTTACAAAAAGTTCAGGTTCGGGTACAAGAACAATACCCAGACCCAAACCTGAACCCGGACTCTATTTACTTGTATTGGTGGACTGAACATCCAGTGTTTTCCATGCTGTCATGTGAATGACACCATGGCAAACACCGCTTCTGATCGGTGGTAAAATCATCACCTCCGATCTGACAGCCATGGTTCCCAGGCTGTCAAATGACAATGTGAGCACGCAGCTGTGATTGGAGGTACAAAGTTTACCTAAGGTTACTAGTATCAGCTGATGGGACTACTGCTCCCTTGTGCCGACGTCGGATATTGCTAATAAAAGTGAGAGCAGGAGCGACTGATGGGAGTATTCATCAGCCTGCACTGCAAATAAATAAGTTTTTTTTTTTAAAGGCATGGCTTTTTTGATAACCAACCAAGCAAAACTCGCAACTGGGGATTGTAACCCCTCAGCTGTCAGCGTTAGCAAGGCAGGTTATTAAGAATGTAGGGGTCCCCACACTGTTTTTAAAAAAAATTAAATAAATAGTATAAAAAAATGGTGTGGGGTCCCCCCCATTTTTGAAAACAAGTGAAGCTAAAGCAGACAGCTGGGGGCTGGTATTTTCAGGCTGGTAAGGAGCTATGGATATTGGTCCCCCCAGCCTAAAAATAGGAGCACGCAGCTGCTAAGAAAAGGTGCATCTATTAGATGAGCCAATTCTGGCACTTTGCGTGTCTCTTCTCACATGCCCTGTATCATCCTTAGCTTTGACAAGCTCTCTGTGCACCATTCTGCCTCCTCAATTAATAGCTTGAGAAGGAATCTTGCAGGTGCACAAAATTGTTCTCTTCTTTTCTCTACAGTCTTCTGCCCTTCCATATGTATAGGCATCAAGTGACTTCTGTGCAGATGCCATTCCAAGTGTTCTCTGGCGCACACGTCTAATCAGTTTGTCGGCCTCCTGACTTCCTGCATCCTTCTCTACCTAGCAATGTGCACGTGCGAGAATTCCTCACAAGGGGCAGACATCACAGGGACAGAGTAATGCTGATGAGAGGTGAGATATATGCAGATGAAATTCAGTTTTCTTCTGGACAACATCCTTCCCATAGCCTGGAGGAGGTAGTTTACATAAACTGATAAAAGATTTCTCAGCAACAAGGCACCTGATGTAAGTCATACAGGTATGGGAAACTTTAGGATGGCATGTGTTATCTCTTTAAGAGAGAAGGAGCGAACCAGCCCTAAGCATGGTGTCCAGGGATCTGTGAGTTGTGTGCAAAACCCCAGACAGCAGCCAGAGGAGGAGGAGAAGGAAGTGCGGGAGGGGACCCATGGCTATGAGTAAGTCGGCATCCATGTCGGGTAAGAAGGGAGCATGCAGGAACGCCAGCGCTACAATTAACATTGCAAAGTGTAACATAACAGTTCATAGAATAAAGGTAAAATTGTATTTATATCCAAAACATTGGCAGAATTACTAATTATACCCCCCCCCAAAAAAAATAATGAAATAAAAAATGAATCAATGACCAACCAATATAAATATAATTAGTTACGCAAGAAACAAGCCACCATATCCTGGTGTGCATTTATAAGAAAAACAAAAGTTATAGCCTTTGGTATACAGGCCGAAATAAACTACTTGGACAACCCCTTCTGAATCCTTATATTTCCCTCCATTAAAATAATAACACCACCGGTTCTGACTGACTGACAGCCCGCCCTAATACTGAGCCCACTGTCAAGTCAGTCCTGGAGGCGTGGTTACAGATGCTCTCTATACACAGAGCGCTGACAGAAATTTTTCTGCACCACCCCCATGACTGAAACCCGAAAGCTGCAGGGAGGAATAAAGTTAATTTCCTACAAATATGGGGTTAATCTGCAGGTTAATAGTAGTGATGAGCGAATTTGTTCAGAAATCAAACACCAAACACAAAATTGGTCACGAATATGGCACATTCGCAATCGTGTTATGAAACCTGAGCAAAATTTTATAAAATCGGTAACATTCGGTAAAAAGTGCGGGAAAACATTTGCTTGGTAAAAAAAAAGGATGTCAGCACTTTATCAATGATAATGGTGAGGTATCATGAGCGATTGGCACATGTTTGATGAGGGGAGGGGGTATGCAGAGCTCAGAGACGCGTCGTTCTAGTAAATAGTAATCTTTTTCCCTAACTTTGTGTGTGCACAATGCGGCTAGCCAATCAGGGCACAGGAAACATCCACAATGTCCTGACACAACGGCTTGTGTCATTGGCTGCTGAAATCACATGTCCCTCTCCATATAAAGAGCAGACATCTTGTTTTAGTGCCATTTTGACACTGTAACAGCACAGACAGGCTGCTCCTGATGCTGGCATTGTTAGCAGCAAGATTTTATCTAATTAGCTAGGTGGTTGTTTATCAGTCAGATAGTTTAGCTAGCTACTGTCCAGTATGGCTGTGAAATTGACCTTCCGGCCATTACTGAGGTCCACAGTCAAAGCCATCAGGGCACATGTCATACAAGTGTTTTGTGCACTGCTTCTATTTTGCTCCATGCATGAGTATAGTGTTCTAAATCTTATTTTTTCACTAGCTGTGAAAAATGCTATATTCCCCCTTGTCAATTAGTGCTATGGTGACATTGTTCTTTGGTTTGAGCAGTTGTGCATGAAAAAATATTTTTTGTGGCAGTTGCTAGTGTGATTCACAATGCCATATGTTTTTATTTAGTGGAGGTGAAATTCAACAGTGTACATAGCTCGTGCACATTAAAAAAATATATAATTTATATATCTAATTTTTTTCTGTTGCTAAATGTCATACAGTCTGCCATATTCCATGTTGTCATTTTGAGGCAGTGATATAAAGCTGGCTACAGACCTAACGCACATTTAAAAAACTTCTAATTTTTCCTGTTGCAAAACATGATAAAGCCCGCCATATCACATGTTGTAATTTTATGGAGCTGATATGAAGCTATCTGCAAACCTAACGCACATTAAAAAGCAAAAATTATAATTTTTTTGTTCCTAAATGTGATTCAGCCTGCCGTATCCCACATTGTCATTTTCTGGTGGTGATATGAAGTTGTCTGCAGACCTCACATGCGTAACAACAAAATATATAATTTTTCTGTTGCTAAATGATATGAAGCTGTCTACAGACCTAACGCACCTTAAAAAAACTAAAAAAACTAAATTGTATTTTTTTGGCTGCAAAACAGGATACAGCCCACCGTATCCCACAATGTCCTTTTGTGGCGGTGATATGAAGTTGCAGACCTCATGCACATTCATTTTTTTTCTATTCCTAAATGAGATACAGCCCGCTATATCCAACATTTTCATTTAGTGGCAGTGAAATTGTTCTGTGTGCAGAGCTGTTGCACATTAAAATGTATTTATTTTATTTTTTTACAAATGTGCTACAGCAACCGAGATCTGAGTTTGAAATAGTTTTGAGCCTATCTTCTAGATTATGTACATTTGTGGCAGCCAATTTCTGACGTGCATCTTTTATGCCTAAGAATAAGTGCATGGATTCAATTCCAACGAAGAGGCTCAAAATGGTGAGCTGACTCTCCCATTCCCTTTCCCTTTATATTCATCTTTTATGCCTAGCTTAAGACGTGCCTCAGTTACACCTATGATCTGAAGAGAATCAAACAGCCGCTGGTATTTGTTGTACAATCCCATTCCCGCCGTAGTCATGCCCCTTTCCCTAATCAGTTAATCTAACGACATGTTGGCCATATTTCTCCTGCAAGCCTGCACATTACCAGCAGCAGCTGTAGGAAAGAGGGCATTCCAAGGCCACGGACAATCTTCTAGATTATACAAGCCTCGTTCACAAGGTTTGCACTGTTATTGTACACGGTCTTCCCTAGCTCCAGGTTGAGTGTAGACAGCCTGTGCTCAAACTCTGCATGGATAACTGTCCACAACTGTTGATCTGTATGACTGAAATCTCCAAGGCATATAAATGTAAATACTACCTGATTACCATGAGCCCTGGCTGCGCCGTAAAGAGTTGGGAGGGATTCTCTATGCAGTGTTGGAACAAGTGTTTCATTAAGGAGCTGAGGTTGAGGGTGCAGGCGGAGGCCCTAGCGGAGTCTGAGGTGGCAGAAGGACTGGAGGAACTGTTACATACTGAGGTTTGTTCAGTAAGCCCTGGGGATTCCAAGATTTGATGTCTAGTGACACCTTGGATTCTAATGCTTTAGTTCTCCAACTCCTTGTGTGTACTAGTTTAGTTCTCCAACAAAAAATGTTTAGTAGTTCAGTTCTCTAACCCCTGTTGTCTATTAGTTTACTTCTCCATGTTTTGATGTGTATTTCTTTCCTTCTGCAATCATAGCTTTTCAGTAGTTTAGTTATCCAACACTTGTTGTCTATTAGTTTAGTTCTCCATGTTCTGGTGTGTTGTGGTTTATTCTCTATCCCCAAGCACTCTGCAAGCCTTGGGGATTGTAAGACTTGTGAAACAGCCCCTTCCCCGACTGCCCCCACAGCCACCAGTGCCCAGTCATCTAGCTGTAACTCCCCTGTCCATGCTTGCTTGTCCAGGTGTCATTGTTGAAAAGCACCCTGGCAGACATAGAATTTTTCAAGGAACTGATGATGTTGTCTGCAACTTGTTGATGTAGCACAGGCACATCTGCCTTAGTGAAGTAATGATGACTGGACAACTGGTATTAGGGACTGTGACAGCCATCAGCTTTTGGAAACCATCTGTATCCATAAGGCGGAAATGCTGCATTTCCATGCCCAACAGATTGGAGTGGCCGTGCAATAATAACAAAGATCACAAGCCATGAGTCATCCAGAAACAAGCCTTTTGATCTTTGTAGCGAGCAGCTCTCAGCTGGCCCCTATCGTCCAGACAATGACACGATTGGGTGACGAATCATCCGAGGAGGCCACAGGCTGTTCACAATAATTAGTTCTCAGAAAAAAAATAGTGAGTGTACGGCTTATCCACGTCCTGATTAGAACACATGGAATATGTGTATATCCCACTGTACAATCACTGCTAACTTCACGATAACCATACACTCCTCACTGCCAACAACAATCCTGTTTTTAACCAAATAAATATTTACAGGTCGATTGGAAGCCATTCTTCTTTTGCGGTTCACACCCTCAGGGTGTTCCATCCACTCTCCCTCAGAGTAGCTGTCATACACCAGCCCTCAGGCTCACCCACCTACTTCCTTGACCACTTTTATGCATTGCTGCTGTGGCGCCCCAGGGTCCTGGTCATCACAATAGCATTGCTTTCCTCACGGGGAGAGTGATGTTATGCTTTAAGGCAAGAAGGGATAACTGTAACCAGGTAACACAAGCATGCAACACATTCACACTCCAGGCCACCAGGGGGAGCTTTTGATCCTATTTACTAGGTGACTCCCCATATATCTGGTAGTCTGTAGGGAAAGTCAGTGAGTTCTTGCCAGGAAACAGACTGGATCAGTCTGAGGCAGAGGAGGGTTTTACGGAGCTGTGTAGCCGCAGTGCAGCAGTTCCTAGAAAGAGACATTCAGAAAGCCGTAATATATTGCAGCGAGCGTGCAGGAGAGGAAGCAAAGGAGAGGATATCAGAAGGGGACCAACCCTGAGCAGGCTGCCTCCTTCTGAGGTGCAGAAATCTGGTAGCCGGAACACCAAGGTTGTAAGGACCTCCACGCCTTACTTCAGAGACCGGCAGGACAGCTAATTGTGCGTTACCTGTCCGCACCCACACCCTGGAGGCACGGTAACACCCCACAGAGCCGTGTCATCTAAGAGACCCTATAAACAGGCTAAAGTCACCAGTCATATGGGTTTTGTCCTATCCTATCCGGGGGACAGAGAGAGAGAAAACATCTGTGAGGACCTTATGTGAAGCTTAGCAGTAAGGGACTACACCACTACAGTGCAAAGGAAGGCTTCTATTCTCCACCTGGAGAAGGGGAATCTGGACTTGCCTCCAAACCAGCTGGACCCTACTTGCCCTGTGATCTGGTGCCCTGGACTGTGGCTGCTGAAACCAACAGTAAACAAGGTAAAGAGACTGCAATCCTGTGTCCTCATTGTTCTCTGCACCTCTCACCATACCACCATCTACACACCGGAAACCCTGGGGATATACTTCACCTGAGGGAAGGTATACCATCTAGCTGCCATAACATCACCCCAGCGGACCCCTTAAAGCATCGTTGGTCACCCTGACAGAATACCACAGGTGGCATCACGAACATAAACTTTATCCCTTTAAAGACCTTTCCCTTTTAGGCCTGTGTCACACTCGGCGTAAGACAATACGGTCCGTATTTTACGGCCGTAATATGGCCGTAATACGGAGAAATGTTCCCAAAATAGTGATCCGTAGGCAGGGTGTGTCAGCGTATTTTGCGCATGGCATCCTCCGTATGTAATCCGTATGGCATCCGTACTGCGATATTTTCTCGCAGGCTTGCAAAACCAACATCTAATGGATTTATGTGCTCAAATGTTCGGGAAAACATATATACAGTATATATATATATATATATATATATATATATATATATATATATATATATGTCATTGAGACACATATATATATATATATATATATATATAGTCTGTATTTATATTTACTACAGCGCGATATCTGTGAAAAGCCGGTAATTCAGTTGCTGGCTTTTCATTTCTCCTTCCCAAACCCGACAGGATATGAGACATGGTTTACATACAGTAAACCATCTCATATCCCCATTTTTTTTTGCATATTCCACACTACTAATGTTAGTAGTGTGTGTATGCAAAATTTGGGCGCTGTAGCTGCTAAAATAAAGGGTTAAATGGCGGAAAAAATTGGCGTGGGCTCCCGCGCAATTTTTTCCGCCAGAGTGGTAAAGCCAGTGACTGATGGCAGATATTAATAGCCAGGAGAGGGTCCATGGTTATTGGCCCCCCTGTGGCTAAAAACATCTGCCCCCAGCCACCCCAGAAAAGGCACATCTAGAAGATGCGCCTGTTCTGGCACTTGGCCACTCTCTTCCCATTCCCGTGTAGTGGTGGGATATGGGGTAATGAAGGGTTAATGCCACCTTGCTATTGTAAGGTGACATTAAGCCAGATTAATAATGGAGAGGCGTCAATTATGACACCTATCCATTATTAATCCAATTGTTTGAAAGGGTTAAAAAACACACACACACATGATTTAAAAGTATTTTAATGAAATAAACACAGCGGTTGTTTTAATATTTTATTGCTCTCTCAATCCATTTGCAGACCCTCGCTTGGCAAAACAATAAACGCACAAGATACATACCTTCTGCTGACCCATCACGTCCCACGAGGTAATCCATCTGAAGGGGTTAAAATAATTTACAAGCAGGAGCCCTGCAAATGCAGCTGTGCTCGTGCTTGTAATTCCCCGGCGAATGAAGGAAAGGTAGGTCATTGACCTACATTTCCTTCAGTCGCGGTGATGCGCCCCTGCTGGATGTTCTCATGAACTGCAGCCTGGGAACTTTTTCCCACGCTCCAGGTCATATGAGGACATCCACCAGGGGGCGCATCACCGCGACTGAAAGAAATGTAGGTCAATGACCTACATTTCCTTCATTCGCCGGGGAATTACAAGCACGAGCACAGCTGCATTTGCAGGGCTCCTGCTTGTAAATTATTTTAACCCCTTCAGATGGATTACCTCGTGGGACGTGACGGGTCAGCAGAAGGTATGTATCTTGTGCGTTTATTGTTTTGCCAAGCGAGGGTCTGCAAATGGATTGAGAGAGCAATAAAATATTAAAACAACCGCTGTGTTTATTTCATTAAAATACTTTTAAATCGTGTGTGTGTGTTTTTTAACCCTTTCAAACAATTGGATTAATAATGGATAGGTGTCATAATTGACGCCTCTCCATTATTAATCTGGCTTAATGTCACCTTACAATAGCAAGGTGGCATTAACCCTTCATTACCCCATATCCCACCGCTACATGGGAGTGGGAAGAGAGTGGCCAAGTGCCAGAATAGGCACATCTTCCAGATGTGCCTTTTCTGGGGTGGCTGGGGGCAGATGTTTTTAGCCACGGGGGGGCCAATAACCATGGACCCTCTCCTGGCTATTAATATCTGCCGTCAGTCACTGGCTTTACCACTCTGGCGGAGAAAATTGCGCGGGAGCCCACGCCAATTTTTTCCGCCATTTAACCCTTTATTTTAGCAGCTACAGCGCCCAAATTTTGCATACACACACTACTAACATTAGTAGTGTGGAATATGCAAAAAAAAGGGGATATGAGATGGTTTACTGTATGTAAACCATGTCTCATATCCTGTCGTGTTTAGGCAGGAGAAATGAAAAGCCGGCAATTGAATTACCGACTTTTCACTAACACCGCTGCGTATTTCTCGCAAGTCACACTGCTGGTCCGTGTGGAATCTGTATTTTTCTCGCCCCCATAGACTTTCATTGGCGTATTATTTGCGCAATACGCTGACAAACGCAGCATGCTGCGATTTTGTACGGCCGTAGAACGCCGTATATTACGGATCCGTAATATACGGCTAATATGACGAGACCCATTGAGCAGCATTGTGCCGTATGTTATGCGAGTTTTACGCACGTAGTTTCTGCGCTCTTACATCCGTAAAACTCGCATGTGTGACGGCGGCCTTACATGGGCGCCCAGGGCCACGGACAGAGTCACAGCCACCATGACATCCCCCTGTGAACCGCAGGACCCAGTACCGAGTAACCCCTACCCCAAAGGGCGACTCACTGCCACACTTCATGTCCTCAGAATTGACAACCTTTATCCTGGGAGACTTCAACAGCCCCACCTCCCCTACAGCATCCCAGCTTCTATCTCTAGCGAATTCTCATGACCTCTCACAACTTTCAATCTCTGAAACACACAAAGACGATAACACCCCTGATCTGGACTTTGTCCAGCTCAGTTCAATCTCCTACCTAGATAAATCACCTATTAAACTTTGTCCCCTATGAAATTGTGAGTATAACCACAACTTAGACATTTTTAGGTGCTCCCTAAAAACACATCTGTTTAGGGTGGCCTATCATGTTTCCTAATCAAAGTGCTTTATATACAGTTAGGTCCATATATATTTGGACAGAGACAACATTTTTCTAATTTTGGTTATAGACATTACCACAATGAATTTTAAACAAAACAATTCAGATGCAGTTGAAGTTCAGACTTTCAGCTTTCACTTGAGGGTATCCACTAGGGTTGAGCGACCTTTACATTTATAGGATCGGGTCGGGTTTCACGAAACGCGACTTTTTCAAAAGTTGGGTTGAGTGAAATCGGCCGATCCTATAAAAAAGTCGGGGTCGGGGTCGGCCGAAACTCGAAACCCAATGCAGTGCATTGGGTTTCCAATGGTTCCCAGGGTGTGAAGGAGCGGAAACTCTCCTTCAGGCCCTGGGATCCATATTTAAGTGTAAAATAAAGAATTAAAATAAAAAATATCGCCATACTTACCATCTGATGCGCCCTGGTACTAAGCGGGAACCTTCCTTCCTTAGAATCAGCCTTCCAGGACCTTGCGGTGACGTCGCGGCTTGTGATTGGTCGCGCGGCCGCCCATGTGACCGCTCGCGCGACCAATCACAAGCCGCGACGTCACCGTGACGTCACCAAGGGTCCTGGAAGGGCTGATTCTAAGGAAGGAAGGGTGGGTATATTCCTGCTTCTTTCCGGCAGCCTTCCTTCCTAAGAATCAGCCCTTCCAGGACCCTCGGTGACGTCACGGTGACGTCGCGGCTTGTGATTGGTCGCGCGAGCGGTCACATGGGCGGCCGCGCGACCAATCACAAGCCGCGACGTCACCGCGACGTCACCGCAAGGTCCTGGAAGGCTGATTCTAAGGAAGGAAGGTTCCCGCTTAGTACCAGGGCGCATCAGATGGTAAGTATAGCGATATTTTTTATTTTAATTCTTTATTTTACACTTAAATCTGAATTCCGATACCAATTCCCGATATCTTAAACATATCGGGAATCGGTATCGGAATTCCGATTCCAGATTCAGAAGATCGCCGACTTCATGGCCGACCCCACACAGGGGTCGGGTCGGGTTTCATGAAACCCGACTTTGCCAAAAGTCGGCGACTTCTGAAAATTGCCGACCCGTTTCGCTCAACCCTAGTATCCACATTAAAATTGGATGAAGGGTTTAGGAGTTTCAGTTCCTTAACATGGGCCACCCTGTTTTTAAAGGGACCAAAAGTAATTGGACAATTGACTCCAAGGCTATTTTATGGATAGGTGTGGGCAATCCCTTCGTTATATCATTCTCAATTAAGCAGATAAAAGGCCTGGAGTTGATTTGAGGTGTGGTGCTTGCATTTGGAAGGTTTTGCTGTGACGTATACATGCGGTCAAAGGAGCGCTCCATGCAGGTGAAACAAGCCATACTTAAGCTGCGAAAACAGAAAAATCCCATCTGAGGAATTGCTACAATATTAGGAGTGGCAAAATCTACAGTTTGGTACATCCTGAGAAAGAAAGAAAGCACTGGTGAACTCATCAATGCAAAAAGACCTGGGCGCCCACGGAAGACAACAGTGGTGGATGATCGCAGAATAATCTCCATGGTGAAGAGAAACCCCTTCACAACAGCCAACCAAGTGAGCAACACTCTCCAGGAGGTCGGCGTATCAATATCCACACCTACCATAAAGAGAAGACTGCATGAGAGTAAATACAGAGGGTTCACTGCATGGTGCAAGCCACTCATAAGCATCCAGAATAAAAAGGCTAAACTGGACTTTGCTAAAAAAAATCTAAAAAAAATCTAAAAAAGCCAGCACAGTTCTGGAAGAACATTCTTTGGACAGATGAAGCCAAGATCAACCTCTACCAGAATGATGGAAAGAGAAAAGTATGGCAAAGGCGTGGTACAGCTCATGACCCAAAGCATACCACATCATCTGTAAAACACGGCGGAGGCAGTGTGATGGCTTGGGCATGCATGGCTGCCAGTGGCACTGGGTCACTAGTGTTTATTGATGATGTGACACAGGACAGAAGCAGCCAAATTAATTTTAAGGTATTCAGAGACATACTGTGTGCTCAGATCCAGCCAAATGCAGCCAAACTGATTGGTCATCGTTTCATACTACAGATGGACAATGACCCAAAACATAAAGCCAAAGCAACCCAGGAGTTTTTTAAAGCAAAGAAGTGGAATATTTTGAATGGCCAAGTCAGTCACCTGATCTCAACCCAATTGAGCATGCATTTCACTTGTTAAGACTAAACTTCAGACAGAAAGGCCCACAAACAAACAGCAACTGAAGACCACCGCAGTGAAGGCCTGGCAGAGCATCAAAAAGGAGGAAACACAGCGTCTGGTGATGTCCATGAGTTCAAGACTTCAGGCAGTCATTGCCAACAAAGGGTTTTCAACCAAGTACTAGAAATGAACATTTTATTTTAAATTATTGATTCTGTCCAATTACTTTTGGTCCCTTTAAAAACAGGGTAGTACATGTTAAGGATCTGAAACTCCTAAACCCTTCATCCAATTTTAATGTGGATACCCTCAAATGAAAGCTGAAAGTCTGAACTTCAACTACATCTGAATTGTTTTGTTTAAAATTCATTGTGGTAAAGTCTATAGCCAAAATTAGAAAAATGTTGTCTCTGTCCAAATATATATGGACCTAACTGTATATACATATATATTATATAAATATATACTGTATATATACTATATATATATATACTAATACTATATATATATACTATCTATATATATAATTGTCTAAGGGTACTTCCGTCTGTCTGTCCTTCTGTCTGTCTGTCTGTCGCGGTTATTCGTTCGCTGATTGGTCTCGCCAGCTGCCCGTCATAGCTGCCGCGACCAATCAGTGACGTGCACAGTCCGGAAAAAAATGGCTGCTCCTTACTCCCCGCACTCACTGCCCAGCGCCCGCATACACCCCTCCGGTCACCGCTCACACAGGGTTAATGCCGGCGGTAATGGACCGTGTTATGCCTCGGGTAACACCCTCCGTTACCGCCGCTATTAACCCTGTGTGTCCCCAACTTTGTACTATTGACGCTGCCTATGCGGCATCAATAGTACAAAATGTAATGTTAAAAATAATAAATAAAAAAAAAACCTGCTATACTCACCCTCTGTAGTTCGCTGAGCCGCTCGCGCCGCCCGCCATCTTCCGTTGCAGGTTGCGGTGGCAAAGAGGGTATGGCAGAAGGACCTGCCATGACGTCACGGTCATGTGACCGCGACGTCATCACAAGTCCTGCGCGCCTGCGCGGAAAGGACCTGACGTCACAGTCATGTGACCGCTACATGGTCATGTGACCGCGACGTCATCACAGGTCCTGCGCTCAGACCAACCCTGGGACCAGAAGCTGCCGTGGACTACAAGGGGCCCTCGGAAAGGTGAGTATATGTTTATTTTTTATTTTTTAACCTGTGACAAACGTGGCTGGGCAACATACTACGTGACTGGCCAATATACTACTTGGCTCTGTGCTGTATACTACTTCGCTGTGCAATATACTACGTGGCTCTGTGCTGTATACTACATCACTGGGCAATATACTACATCGCTGGGCAATATACAACGTCACTGGGCAATATACTACGTGACTTGGCAATATACTACGTGCCTGGACAATATATTACGTGTCTGGGCAATATACTACGTGGCTGGGCAATATACTACGTGACTGGGCAATATACTACGTGGCTGGGCAATATACTACGTGGCTGGGCAATATACTACGTGGCTGGGCAATATACTACATGGACATGCATATTCTAGAATACTCGATGCGTTAGAATCGGGCCACCATCCAGTATATATATATATATATATATATATATATATATATAGCTTATTCTCTACTTCTGTGAACATAATTGGCCAACTAACTCAACCGTACCCAAAGTACCGAGCATTTCCGGAATTATTCGTCAAGAGCTCAGTTCTCCTCCTTTTAATTTTGGCACTTTTTAGAGCGCCAATGAACATGCAGGGATTGTCTGCCATGCACTGTAATGCCGCAGCCATCTTTGTTGTGGTATTACAGTGATTGGCTGGTCGCACAGCGTAATCAGGTTTATAAAAGACCTGGTGCCGCCCTACTCGGCGCATTCAGCTACGGAATCAGATAGTGTAGGGAGATCTGCTGCTGAGATAGGGTCAGATTTGTTCTTTTATTAGTTAGTGTGGGTCTACCATCACAGATTCCACAAATCCAGATAAACCAACAGTCCTTTTTAGGGCTAATTCAGGGGTATACAGATTGCAGTACTAGGTAGGCAGGGGAGTCTATGTGCACATATCCACATCAGTGCAAGGCATGAAGGCACTATACGTAAGTATATACACTCACTGGCCACTTTATTAGGTACACCTGTCCAACTTCTTGTTAACACTTAATTTCTAATCAGCCAATCACATGGCGGCAACTCAGTGCATTTAGGCATGTAGACATGGTCAAGACAATCTTCTGCAGTTCAAACCGAGCATCAGTATGGGGAAGAAAGGTGATTTGAGTGCCTTTGAACGTGGCATGGTTGTTGGTGCCAGAAGGGCTGGTCTGAGTATTTCAGAAACTGCTGATCTACTGGGATTTTCACGCACAACCATCTCTAGGGTTTACAGAGAATGGTCCGAAAAAGAAAAAAAATCCAGTGAGCGGCAGTTCTGTGGGCGGAAATGCCTTGTTGATGCCAGAGGTCAGAGGAGAATGGGCAGACTGGTTTGAGCTGATAGAAAGGCAACAGTGACTCAAATCGCCACCCGTTACAACCAAGGTAGGCCTAAGAGCATCTCTGAACACACAGTGCGTCGAACTTTGAGGCAGATGGGCTACAGCAGCAGAAGACCACACCGGGTACCACTCCTTTCAGCTAAGAACAGGAAACTGAGGCTACAATTTGTACAAACTCATCGAAATTGGACAGTAGAAGATTGGAAAAACGTTGCTTGGTCTGATGAGTCTCGATTTCTGCTGCGACATTCGGATGGTAGGGTCAGAATTTGGCGTAAACAACATGAAAGCATGGATCCATCCTGCCTTGTATGGAGCATCTTTGGGATGTGCAGCCGACAAATCTGCGGCAACTGTGTGATGCCATCATGTCAATATGGACCAAAATCTCTGAGGAATGCTTCCAGCACCTTGTTGAATCTATGCCATGAAGAATTGAGGCAGTTCTGAAGGCAAAAGGGGGTCCAACCCGTTTCTAGCATGGTGTACCTAATAAAGTGGCCGGTGAGTGTAGATCTCAATGCATACATCAAAAGGCTCCATTACTGTCTGCTGCTGCGTATTTTATATATACCTAGCTGCAGGTATCCGTGGCTAGGATTTTTTTTTTTTTGCACCTTATATCTGCTAATTTTATTACAAAACAATCCATAGCCCCCCTTTTTCACATTTATTTGCATGGTGACACTGCAGACAACAGCCAGGTCATTTTAATACAAAAGTGTGAAAATCTAACAATTTAAAATGTTTTTTTTTTTTGTCCCAGGCATCAGATGTAAGTGCGCAGAAAATTCTGGCCTTTTTTTTGGTAATATAGCATTTTTGGAGTGTCTTACAACATTTTTGGACACTATTTTGCTAACAAAAAAATCTTTAGCTGGCCCAAAAATATTTAGCTACAATTCTTATATTTACCACTGTGATTTGTACGCCACATGCATCACATATCATTGCCCTAAATATTTTACAATTTTAGTACTCCAATTGATTTTTTTAGTGTCATAGCCTACTTATTGACACAAAAAATCAAAGCCACAATTTGATCAGTATGTTATCTCCGTCCAATGCCCTGTCTATCTGTGGTCTACAAATACTTGCTTTTCAGGCATACATTCCACTTTTTTGTCTGTCTGCTACCCTTGGTCTATACAATATTTTGAGGTAAAAAAAAATTAAAAAACTCCAGGCCACATATTCAAACAGTCTGTTATCTCAGTCAGATGCCCGGTCTATCTGTGGTCTACAAATACTTGCTTTTCAGGCATACATTCCATTTTTTTGTATGTCTGCTACTCTAGGGCTATACAGTATTTTGGGGTAAAACCATTTTTTAAAAACTCCAGGCCACATATTGAAGCAGTCTGTTATCTTAGTCAGACGCCCGGTTTATCTGTGGTCTACAAATATTTGCTTTTCAGGCATACATTCCACTTTTTTGTCTGTGTGCTACCCTAGGTCTATACAGTATTTTGGGGTAAAAAATGTTTTAAAAACTTCAGGTCACATAGTCAAACAGTCTCTTATCACTGTCCAGTGCGTGGTCTATCTGTGCTCTACAAATACTTGCTTTTCAGGCATACATTCCACTTTTTTGTCTGTCTGCTACCCTTAGTCTATACAGTATTTTGGGGTAAAAATCTTATTAAAAAAACTCCAGGCCACATATTGAAACAGTCTGTTATCTCAGTCAGACGCCCGATCTATCTGTAGTCTACAAAAACTTGCATTTCATTCATACATTCCATTTTTTTGGCGTTGTGTTAGTCTACTTCATGACAGTAATTTTCTTTTCAAAAAATAGAAAAAGGCCACATATTGAACATTGTGGTTTCTCTGTCAGATGCCTCCTCTATCTGTGGGTTAAAAATTGTTGCATTTGAGTGCTACTTTGAACTGGTTTTGGTGTGTCTTACCCTAGTAATTAATAACATTTGTTAAAAGCAAAATTTAAAAAAATACCAGCATTCCATTGAATTAAAACCATGTTTTTTCAGCACACTGATCACATATAAGTGTTCTCAAAATTAATCCATTTGTATTGAACTTTTCAAATATTTCAGTAGTCCATTTAAAATGGGCAAGGCAAGGGGCAAGGGAAGGGGAAGTGGAAATGATGCTGATGGTGCATGCAGAGGAAGAGGCAGTGGTCAAGCTAAAAGTGGGCCACAACAAAGACCCACATCTTCTTGCTCGACCCTCCAGTTTCTAGGGGACCGCAGCACACCACTATTGAAGCCAGAGCAGTGTGAAACGGTTGTTGGTTGGATAGCGGATAATGCTTCCAGTCACTTTGTCACCACCACCACGTCTTCCACATGGTCAAGTCTGAGTAGCTGTGAGTCTGGACCACATATTACTCACCCTGATTCTCCTTCCTCCCATCATCCCGAGGGCCCTGAGACAACTGATCCCACACTTGGACACTCCGAAGAGCTGTTCTCTTTTCCCTTTAAAGATTATGGACTCTTGGCCACTCAACTTGAAGTGGGGCAAGATGAGATCGCATGTAGCGATGCCCAAAGATTTGAACAGCCATGGTCACACAAAAATGATGGTGGTAAAGAGTCACAAGAGGTGGACGAAGATGAGACACAATTGCCAGAAAGTGAGGAGGAGGAGCAGGCTGCAGATGTGGAAGATGAGGTGGTGGATGACATAGCAACTGACCCAACCTGGCAGGAGGATGTTTAGAGCGAGGACAGCAGCACACATGGGGAAGTAGGCATAGCACCCCAACAGGCAGGAAGAAGCAGTGTGGTAACCGCAGACAGAAGGCATGCATCCATTCCCCATAACACCAACATGATGAAAATTGCCATTCCAACTGTTAGATCTTCCCGAATTTGGTTATTTTTTAAAGACTCTGCCGATAACCCCAAACAGGCCATTTGAAGCACCTGCCATGACCGCATCAGCAGGGGTAGCAAAACTACCAGCCTAACCGCAATCAGCATGATCAGGCACATGCAAGCATGTGCCTTAGGCTCCAGGAACACTGTCTGCAGGTGACACTGCTGCTTCTTCCACTGTTTTGCGTACAAGCCAATTCCCAGTCCACGGTGCATGCAAAGATGCCTCGTGACCTGCACCTGTTGTTTCCCACAGTCAACTAGCAAAATCATCAAGCCCGTCCATGTCCTTGTCCCAGCACAGCCTTCAGTTGTCTATACCCCAGTCATTAGAACACACGCAGAAATACGCAGCAAACGCCCCACAGGCCACAGTACTAAATTCTCACATTTCTTGTCTGCTTGTGCTTGTAATGTTGCCATTTAGGCTCATTAAAATGGAAGCTTTCCGCAACCTGATGGTGGCAGCTGTCCCAAGGTACTCGGTACCCAGTCGCCACTATTTCTCCTGGGGTGCCATACTGACATTACACCAGCACGTGTCCCACAACATTACTCGTGCCCTCAAAAATGCTGTTACTGGGAAAGTCCACCTAACCACAAACATGTGGACACGTGGTTGTGGGCAGGGGTGGTACATCTCACTGATGGCACTCTGAGTTAACATGGTAGAAGCCGGGACCCAGTCGGACCTTGGGATGGAACACATCCTCCCAACACCAAGGATTGTAGGCTCTACGTCAATCACGGTTGCCGTCACTGTCTGCAGATCCTGAACCTCCTCCTCTTCAGCCTCCATCTCTGAAATGAGAACATCAGTCAGAAGCTGGAAGCACTGCTGCACTGCCTCAGCAAGTGGCAATGGGCTGTGCTAAAGCTAATCTGCTTAGGTGACAAACCGCACAAGAGTTGTGCGCTGAAGAGATGTGGACAGCACTGAAAGAGCATTTACATCGATGACATCTTCCTGATATGGGATGGTGACAGGGATGAGCTTGAATTGTTTTACCAACATTTGAACAACATTTACCCTCTGCTTGGATTCACCATGGATTGCTCCCAGACAAGGATGCAGTTTCTTGACACCTGTGTTTATAAGGTTGGGGGGTCTTTTCATACAGATTTGTTTGTCAAAAGTATGGACAGGAATAACTTATTGCATTTTTCTAGTGAGCATCCGCGTAGGATGGTGGAGTCCTTACCATGGAGGCAACTGTTGAGAGTGAGAAGAATTGTCTCTTGTGAAACCCTTATTGATGATAGACTTGATGAAATGTGTCAAAAATTTTTATTAAGAGGTTATTCCAAGGTGGACCTGTAATGTGCTGCTGCAGTGTGGTATCGTGCAACCTCCACCAGGGGGAGCTGGTTCAGGAAAAGAGGTTGTACACACAGCACAGCAATACTGAACAACAACACAGGTGTCACAGGTAATGCAAGAGAAGTCAGAGAAGCCAAAGGTCATACACATAGAGGTAAGCGCAGTACACAGGGGAAATCAGAAGAATGGTCGGGGACAAGCAAGAAGTCAGAGCCTACCGGGAACGTGGTAACAAAATGTGAGACGTAAGACGAAGTCGGGATACAAGCCAAGGGTCAGAACAAGTCATAAACGGGTACAGGCAGTCAGAGGCAAAAAGGAACACTAGTACTAGTGACCAGGTCAGGTGCTCAAGCCGTGCAGCATGAACTATAGCAGACACTGGGCCACAGACTGCAGAGGACTTAAATAGCTCAGCCAGCTTTAAAGTGAGGCAGAGGGAATTAACTCCCACATGACCAGTCCAGAGACAAGACAGCTGAACATAAACACAGAACTGGATCATGACAGGACCTTGAAGGTTTCAAAAGGTGGGCCTTGGATAAGAGACGTGACAAACTTTTGGTTCCAAAAATGGCTGTTGGGGCAAGTAAAAGGATACCGTTTGTGACAACATATAATGGTATGAGCAAAAGAATCTCTGATGTCATAAGAAGACTTTGGCCTTTGTTGAGTAACGGCCATACTGATGTTGATGAATTTCAATTACCTCCATTGTTCTCCTATAGGAGGAATAGGAATTTAAGAGATGAGCTAGTTATGTCTGACATTGGCATCTCTAGGAAATAACTACAAACCACCTTAAGCCGTCCGAGTCTTGGTAATTTCCCTTGCCTTGGATGTGCATGTTGTAATAACATGGTTAAAGGAGCCTTTTTTTGCCATCCACATACAGGAAAGAAATATGAGATACGGAAACGTTATACATGTGCGAGTAGTTTTGTGGTTTGTCCTTAGTTGTCCATGTGGTCTCTTCTATGTGGGAGAGACCACGATGGAGGTTAAAGCGAGGATCAGTAAGCATAAGAGCACAATCAGGACTAAGTTAACAGAAATTGCTGTGCCGAGGCACTTTCACGAAATGGGTCATTCAGTCAATCAATTACAATATAGGGTTATAGATGATGTGCCTGTCTTGAGACGAGGTGGGGATCGCATTACTCTCCTAAAGAAAAAAGAATTAAGATGGATATTTGAACTTGACACCTTTTATCCAAAGGGAATGAATATTGAATATCAACAGAGTTGTCTCCTTTAGTATGTTGTATGTTTTTATGCAGCTACTTATTGGAATATTGTTTTTAACTGTGTTATATGCTTTTTCTTTCTTTTTTTATTTAGGTGATGGTATGTTTAGGAGTTATATCCTCTGTGAGTAGCTGTATATATACCCTTGTCTCTTTGTGCAAGTTAATACCTATTTCTATATACCTTTGCACTAATGTATTTATAATTACTGGGGGTTTTCTAAATAATGTTATAGTTGTATATCATGGTTACTGGTCTGTATCCCATATATCATTACTGAGATAATTTCTAAACTGAGAGGTACATGTACTATAAATTGCCTTTTGCACCTGTATACTGTGATATTTTATTTTTTCCTCCTCTCTATGTCCTGATTATACCTGTTTGTTGAATATGAGGTTTATGTACTTTATGTACATTATATCAGCATATTATTAAAGGGTAGTAATGATTAATACAACAAATAAGTAATGATTGATATGACAGGTGAGCTTCTTATGTCATGTATGATAGGTTGTATAGATATCTGTTTATGTATTAATATGCTCACATCCATTACGGACCCATTAGGGACTTTTTTCTTTTCTTTTTTACAAAAAGTTTTTTATATTTTTGGGATTATCAATTTAAAAGAGTATATTATATTTGTCCATACTGGGTCTGTTGGATGGTGATTATGTATATGGCTCATGGGTCTATTTAAACATTGCTGGGCTTATAAATGTATGTATGCATCACATGGGGGAAGATGTCTTGCCATCTTTGATATGAGTAATGGGTGCATATGTGCTACAAAAATCTATCTATATATATTTTTATACATAAATGCTTTATTACAGGCCCCTAAGAATAAGTTGATTAATCATTTGCATTATTTTTCGGATTATTGGCATAATTGGACTTTCTTCTGCCATGGTTGGAGACATTGGAGGAGTGTGGGAGGAGCATGCCGCTGTTTACGCTGGAGCCATGGGAGGATAGGTGCCGTGCGCAGATTAAATAGTTGTATGGAAGCCTAATGAAGATTCAAGACATGCGCACTGCTGTCCCTGGTACAGAGCCGTTGCGGACATTACCTGAATTTGGAGCATGCGCAAAAAGGATGGCCCTTTAGATGACATGTGAGCTGACTGGACTTGCGCAAGGTTGCGCGCTGCATGATGGGGCGATGAAGCCACATGATGTATAGCTCAGCATTTTGATTGAACTACGGCCTCTACGGACACACCTATAGGGGTGGTTATCGCTATGGTAACCGCAAATGCCTTGTAATGATAGGTGGGACATTATTTGTTTACATCTCTACAGCGGGGAGTATGCTATGCTATTTTGTGCTGGGAAGTAGGTATAAGAGCGATCGGGGTTAGCGGTTCTTTGTTAGATGGGATGATATTATGATCGCTACTCAAATTGAATGGTTTTGTATATTTATATGTGTTTTTCTTGTTATAATGTGTTTTTCTATTGTTATGCTATGTCCCTATTGGTGCTTTGTTAACTAGTGGGTGGTACTTAGGGTATATAATGGTGGTTGAAATCTTGTGTATTGTGCTTGATAAAGGTCGTCTGACCAAAATGTCACCGCAGGAGGCAGAATAAAATGTAAGCTATTTTTTTCACTATCCGTTGTGGCGATGTCTTTTTTACTCTTTTTGGATATGGATTTTTATCTGGGATGGAACCCCTGTGTAATAATTATAAAGGATAACTCAGGAAACTCTTTGCGTGGAACAAGACAACTACAGGACACAGTTTTATAAGTGGTCTATATTATCACAAGGTGATTCAAACAGGTGCAGAGAGAAACTCAAGTCCACAACACTTGGTGCAAATAATAAACGCAGCTTAGTCTATAGGAAACTTCAGAGCAAAATGCAATCAAGCAGAAAGTCTATGAAGCACAGTTATTCTTGTGGATACTTGACACGAATAAATCCTTGTCTTAGTCCAGACACAGATAGATATGCTTATAGGCAGTTCAAATCATATCTTAGCTCAACCAGGGAGGCCTGGTTAATAGTCTCAGGTTAATGCAAAGCAGCAGCAGCTTACATGTCCAGCAAATGCAAGTGGAAGTAAACACGAGCAGCAGATGAAGGAGGATTACTGGAAACTTGTGTATGCAGCAGGAACTCAGAGCAGAGTAGCAGGATCAGCATACAGGTTCACAGGAGCAGGTGTATAGCCAGGGAGTAATCAGAGATCAGGAGCTGGATGCAAGGCAGAATACTCTAGCACAGACTGAAGGCTGGGGTGGAGTTTTAAAGCAAGAAGACACAGTGCACATGAGACCAAAGATGCCATCTTGGAAAAGGGCAGTAATGCACAAAAGGTAAAAAGTGTTCAGAGTCCTGACATTACTCCCTCCTTAGAAGCGGCCTCGGGATGATCCTGGACCTGGTTTCTCAGGGAATCTCTGATGAAAATGAGAAATCTTCTGTTGGGCATTGATGTTTTCCACAGGTTCCCAAGAGTATTCCTCGGGAGATATCCCTGCCATCTTATCAGATATTGGAGCTGATTCCTGTGAATCCTGGAATCAATAATTTCCTCCACCACAAATTGTTCTTGCCCATCAATCATAACAGGCTGTGGAGGTGGCACAACACATCCCTGGAAGGTATTAGGAGATACAGGCTTTAGTAAAGATACATGAAAAACTGGGTGTACCTTCATTGTCCTAGGCAGCTTCAGCCGGCAGGCCACAGAGCTCACAATACCGTTGATCTTGAAAGGGCCAATGAATTTCTGTCCAAGTTTTTGTGAAGGAACGTTTAACTTCAGATTCTTAGTTTCTAACCACACGGAATCTCCTACCTTGAACATGGGTGCAGGTTTACAGAATCTATCAGCAGATCTCTTATAACGTTCTTGAGCTGTGGTCAGGGATTCCTTCAGAACCTCTACATTTTGTCTCATCGCTAGTGTTGAGCGATACCTTCCGATATCGGAAAGTATCGGTATCGGAAAGTATCGGCCGATACCGGCAAAATATCTCGCCGATACCGATACCCGATACCAATGCAAGTCAATGGGACGAAAATATCGGAATTAAAATAAACCCTTTCTTTCCTTGTAGGTTCATTCTACATGAAGGAAAACAACTAAGAATAATGTAGGATGTATTGGGGAGGTGGCGGAGACATTAAAGGCATAGAGGTTAAGCCCAATCAAATAGAATAGCAGGAATTTAAATTTTTTTTTAAGACGTTCGGAGTTACAAAGATATTGACTATGTTAAGATTTTTTTTATTTTGTCAGATATTGATGTTTCACTACTTCCACGCCCTTCACCCTCTTTTTTACTTCTCCCACACTTTCTTCTTCATCATCATCAGCATCTTTGACATCAAGTTCTTCTTCACCTTATTCATCTTCTTCTTCATCTTCTACCTATAATTTTTTTTGTTACATTGTTCATATTCTTTTTATTTAACTATTATTCTTCTTCATATTCAACTTCTTCATCATATTCTTTTTTGTGACAGGCATTCCCGTAGTTGTTATCTATAAAAGTTTGAAGATTACACCTTCCGTTCTGCCTGTCACAAAACAGTTAGATTTGTCCGCGTTCAGTTTGGCCTTCAGCATCAGGCTTTATCCAGGAGCACCACGAGGAGGAAAGAACTCACCCCCATACACTGCTTAGTCTTCTTCTGCTTATAATTTAGATAATATCTTTTGCTCTGATATTTAGTGTTATGCTTAATGTTCTTCTGCTCTTTGTTCTGCAGCCTCTTGTTCTTCTGCTTCTCGGTCTCCCATGTCGTCGTCGTCTCCAGGGTCGTCGTCATCTCAGTGGTTGTCGTCTCTGGTGTCATCGTCATCTTAGGGGTGGTCTTCCGGGTCATCGTCTTTAGGGTCTTGAACTTGGAAATGTAGCAGAAGGGACAAGAAGGCTGAGAAAATGCAGAGAAACAGCTGATGGAACTGGAACTCGGATGGCTACCCGAAGGTCCAAGAGCCAATGGAACTATCGAGGACCAGCTGACTACTGGAACCCGGTTACTAAGCAGGAGGTACCCGTGCCGGAAAGCACTACCAAGGACCACCTGACGTTGGTGGAACTCGGATACCCAGAGGGAGGCACCTAAGCCAAAGGCTCTGCCCGGAACCAGCTGACGGTACTGGAACCAGGATGGGGACCTATTCAAGTTTGTCTTAGAGCCCCAACTAGTGGGGTTGGAGCAAAGGGTCAGCAGGGGGAGCAGAGTGTAGACCGAAGCCTGCACTGGAGGCATTTGGAGGTCTGTTGTGTCTGCGTGGCATTTGCAGGACATGATGCCGGCTACACAGCAAGGGAACAGCTGGCGTTGCTGAACCCCACTGACACATTGGCGGGTGTTTTTCTCTGTGCAGCTAGCACTTCCGGGCGCCAACTGGCGGTGTTAGAGCCCAGGGTCAGCAGGAGGAGAGGGAGCAGAGTGTAGGCTGAAGCCTAATTGAACCAATTTTAAAGGTAACCTTTAACCCCCCCTCAGGTGTTACAAACTAGAAGAGCCACACCTTGTGCAGCTGTAATGCTGCACAAGTCAAAGGTTGCTCTTTAAATTTTGAATCTTGCAGACGCTGAATGAAACACGTATAACATTTAGTCCCTTATACAGTCAAACTGTCTTGGAGGCGTGACTTTCCTTCTTAATGAGACGCAGCACAGCTGTCAAAAATCCCACCTTGGTGCTGGGTGCAGCCTCCTGAGCATCGTTATTAGCTGTACAGGAGTCTGCGCTGTCGTGTTATCCCTTGGTCATGCGCTGTTAGCGCTGCCCGTCTTCTGACATCATTTCATGTCGGCCGGTGCGGTTCGCGTTGACCATGAATCCCAGCCCTGCAGTGTCTTTTCCTTAATACACACTGTGGGGCTGGGATTCATGGCTTTGCGCAGTAAATATGTTCGCCTCTCGCTCGTGTCCTTACACATGCTACAGACTGTGCGGTGTCAGCTGATCCCTTATCGCATGCCATGGCCATGAAGCCGTACAGTCTGAAGAAGGCGGAAGGAGATGAGTGACAGGCGAAGATATGCACTGCTCATGCCCGTCAATCACACCCTCGCAGTCAAAATAAATAAGACACTGAGGGGCGTTGTGTTGGGCAGGGCAGCCGCAGAGGCGCAGCCAGCCAAACAATGATGTCAGAAGATGGGCAGCGCTACCAAGGGGGTTGCAGCGTGTCATTACAAAGGAAAGTCACACCTCAGGGACGGTTTAATGGTCTCAGGAGACACATTTTAGACATGTTGCGTTCGGCGTGTGCAAGGAGAGTAACTTAATGAGCCACCTTGTACAAATGCAGCATTACTGCTGTACAAGGTGGCTGTTATACATACAAACACCTGGGGGGGGACAGGTTCCCTTCAATTTCAGTTCTTGTGTCTGCGTGGCGTTTGCAGGACATGATGCCGGCTACACAGCAGGGGAACAGCTGGCATTACTGAACCCCACTGACACATTGGCTGGTGTTTTTCTCTGTGCAGCCAGCACTTCCGGGCACCAACTGACGGTGTTAGAGCCCAGGGACAGCAGGAGGAGAGGGATCAGAGTGTAGGCCAAAGCCTGCACTGGCGGCAGCTTTGTGTCTGCGTGGTGTTTGCAGGACACGTTGCCGGCTACACAGCAGGGGAACAGCTGGCGTTGCTGAACCCCACTAACACCTTGGCGGGTGTTTTTCTCTGTGCAGCTAGCACTTCCGGGTGCTAACTGGTGGTGTTAGAGCCCAGGGTCAGCAGGAGGAGAGGGAGCAGAGTGTAGGTCGAAGCCTGCACTGGCGGCAGCTTTGTGTCTGCGTGGCGTTTGCAAGACACGATGCCGGCTACACAGCAGGGGAGCAGCTGACGATACTGAACCCCACTAACACATTGGCGAGGTGTTTGGCTCTGTGCAAACAGCACTTCCGGGCAGCAACCAGCAGTGTTGGAGCCCAGGGACAGCAGGAGGATCAGATAGGAGGTATTGCAGCACACACAGCAGGGGAGCAGCTGATGTTACTGAACCCCAATAACAGAGGAGCGACTGTTGACTGTGCGGACAGCACTTCCAGGCACCAAGTAGCGGTGATAGAGCCCAGGAACAGCAGGAGGATCAGATAGGAGGTATTGCAGCACACACAGCAGGGGAGCAGCTGACGTTACTGAACCACAATAACAGAGGAGCGACTGTTGACTGTGCGGACAGCACTTCCAGGCACCAACTAGCGGTGTTAGAGCCCAGGGACAGCAGGAGGATCAGATAGGAGGTATTGCAGTACACACAGCAGGGGAGCAGCTGACGTTACTGAACCCCAATAACAGAGGAGCGACTGTTGACTGTGCGGACAGCACTTCCAGGCACCAACTAGCGGTGTTAGAGCCCAGGGACAGCAGGAGGATCAGATAGGAGGTATTGCAGCACACACAGCAGGGGAGCAGCTGACGCTACTGAACCCCAATAACAGAGGAGCGACTGTTGACTGTGCGGACAGCACTTCCAGGCACCAACTAGCGGTGTTGGAGCCCAGGGACAGCAGGAGGAGCAGAGGAACAACGTTTAGGCCGAAGCCTGATTGGAGCAAGTCGAAAGGGAACCTTTAACCCCCCCCAAAAGGCGTTTGTAGCTGAAAGAGCCAGCTTTTGCATCACAAAGGATGCCAAAGGAAAAGGTGGCTCTTTTCATTATACTCCTTGCAAACACAGAACTAAACACTTATGAAATGTGTCCCCTCACACCGTTAAACCGTCCCGGAGGTGGGACTTTCCTTTGCAATGTGACGCAGCACATCCGTCATTCCCACACCCTTGGCGCCATGCGCCGCCTCCTCAGCGTTGTTTGATTCTGTCCTGGAGCCTGCGCTGTTATGTTATCCCTTGGCCAGGCACACTTAGCGCTGCCCATCTTCTGACATCATTTGGTGTCAGGCTGGCTGCGCCTGTGCGGCCGCGCTGGCCCAGACCCCGCCTCGCAGTGTCGTCTAATGTAATCCCACTGCGGGCCTGGGATCCATGGCCATGCGCAGTGCATATCCTCGCCTCTCACTCCCCTCCCTCCAGCTTCTTCAGACTGTGCGGTGTCACGGCCGTGGCATGCTATTAGTGATCAGCTGACGGCGCACAGTCTGAAGAAGGCGGAGGGAGATGAGTGACAGCCTGAGGTGAAGATATGCACTGCGCATGCCCATGGATCCCAGGCCCGCAGTGTGATTAAATCAGAAGACACTGCGAGGCGGGATCTCGGCCAGCACGGCCGCACAGGCGCAGCCAGCCTGACACCAAATGATGTCAGAAGATGGGCAGCGCTAAGTGTGCCTGGCCAAGGGATAACATAACAGCGCAGGCTCCAGGACAGAATCAAACAACGCGGAGGAGGCGGCGCATGGCGCTAAGGGGGTAGGAATGACGGGTGTGCTGCGTCACATTACAAAGGAAAGTCCCACTGCTGCACAAGGTGGCTATTTCAGTAACAAACGCCAGGGGGGGACAGGTTCCCTTACATTTCAGTTGTTGTGTCAGCGTGGCGGTCGCAGGACACATTGCCGGCTACACAGCTGGGGATCAGCTGACGTTACTGACACCCAATAACACTGGGTCGTATGTTTTGACTGTGCAGATGGCACTTCTGAGCCTCAACTGGCGGTGTTGGAGCCCAGGAATTACAGTTCAGGTGGTAGAAAGATGAACACAACAGGAAACCTGGATACTGTAGACAGTCACCCAATTATTTAATCAGGAAGAGGAGTGGCAAATTCCTGCGAGATCCAGGCCTGGTTCATTTTCAGGAAAGTAAGCCGGTCTACGTTATCGGAGGATAGTCGCATGCGACGGTCAGTTAGTACACCACCTGCAGCACTAAAGACACGTTCCGATAGTACACTAGCCGCAGGGCAAGCCAGCACCTCCAATGCATACTGGCTTAGCTCTGGCCATGTATCCAGCTTAGAGACCCAAAACTTGAAAGGGGAAGAGCCGTCTGGGAGTGCAGCAAGAGGGCAAGACATGTAGTCTGTCACCATCTGACGGAACCGTTGCCTCCTGCTGACTGGAGCCGTCTGTGATGGTGTAGACATTTGTGGCGGGCACACAAAACTGTGCCACAGTTGGGCCATACTGGTCTTGCCTTGGGCAGAGGCACTGCTTCTGCTCCCTCTTTGTGCAGAGCCTCCTCCACTGCCTGGACGCACTGAGCTGCTTTGTAAAGCACTAGCAGCACTTCTCTCAGTTGGACTGGAGAAGATGATGGAATTCACCAGTGTGTCTTGGTACTCCCGCATTTTACGCTCCCGGTTCAACGGTGTGATGAGGCTTTGTACCTTGTCCCGGTAGCGAGGATCGAGGAGGGTGAACACCCAATAATCAGACATGTTGAGAATGTGGGTGATGCGGCGGTCGTTTCTCAGGCACTGCAACATGTAATCAACCATGTGCTGCAGACTGCCAACTGGCCAAGAAACGCTGTCCCCTGCTTGAGGCGTGATCTCTGCCCGCTCGTCATCACCCCACCCTCGCTGTACACACTGACTACTGGACAATTGTGTAACTCCCTCCTCTGGAATGATGTCTTCCTCCTCCATTGACACCTCCTCATCCTCCTCACAAAGTGTCCCCTGCCTACGCGTTTGTGAGGAACCACATGGTGCTGACTGTCCAGAAGATGATGGAAATGGTGAATCCTCATCCTCCACCTCTTCCACAATATCATCCCTTAGCGCTTGCAGTGATTTTTCAAGCAGGCAGATAAAGGGGACAGTCATGCTGACTAGTGCATCATCTGCACTCGCCATCCGCGTGGAATAATTGAAGGGATGCAAAACCTGGCAGACGTCCTTCATAGTGGCCCACTCTGTGGTTGTGAAGTCTGAACGGCGCGGAGTGCGACTTCTTTGCGCCTGATGCAGCTGGTACTCCATTACAGCTTGCTGCTGCTCACACAACCGCTCCAACATATGTAACGTGGAATTCCACCTGGTAGGTAGGTCACATATGATGCGATGTTCCGGAAGGCGGAATCGGCGCTGCAGAGCCGCAATGCGCAATTTTGCCGTGCTGGAACACCGTAAGTGAGCACACTCTAGGCGGACCTTGTGCAGCAGTGCATCAAGATCTGGATAGTCCCTCAAAAAACTCTGCATGACCAAGTTGAGCACATGTGCCAGACATGGGATATGAGTGAGGTTGCCGAGGCCCAGAGCTGCCACCAGATTTCGGCCATTATCACACACTACCATGTCTGGCTGGAGATTCGCTGCCACAAACCACACATCGCTCACCTGCTTGATGGCATTCCAGAGCTCCTGTGCTGTGTGGCTTCGATTCCCCAAAGAAATTAATTTCAAGACGGCCTGTTGACGTTTGGCCACGGCTGTGCTCATGTCGGTCGTAACAGGTAAACGTTCACGGGTCCATGTGGAGGTGGACTGTGACGGCTCCTGCAGCGATGATTCTGAGGAACTTGTGTAAGACGAGGAGTCAATGCGTACAGACTGGATTCCTGCAATCCTTGGAGGGGGCAGGACACGTCCTGCGCCACTCGCACGATCTGTACCCGGCTCAACAACATTAACCCAATGGGCAGTGAGGGAAAGGTATCACCCCTGTCCATGGTGACTGGTCCACGCATCGGTGGTGAGGTGGACCTTGCTACTGACGGCGTTCAGTAGCGCATGTTTTATGTCCCTCCACATGCTTGTGCAGGGCAGGGACGGCTTGCCTGCTGAAATAAAAGCGGCTGGGCACATTGTACTGTGGGACTGCCAATGACATCAAGTCACGGAAGCTGTCAGTCTCCACCAGCCTGAATGACAGCATTTCCAGTGACAGAAGTTTGGCAATGCCTGCAGTCAGAGCCTGTGCTCGTGGGTGGTTTGCCGAGAAAGGCCGCCTTTTCTCCCATGCCTGTACTACCGATGGCTGTAGACTGGGCTGGGAGTGTGAGGATGACTGGGAACGTGGTGCTGCGGGTGGAATTACAGTGGGTCTCTGGACAACAGTGCCAGAGGTTCTTCCATGGCGATCCTGTGAGGAAGCCGAACCAGCTGTGTGTGAGCTGGAGGAAGAGGTAACACGAGCTGAAGAGGTGGTAGCTGCCGCTGTTGGTTGGCCTAGGTCTTCAGTGTGTTTTTGTAACTCCGCCGCGTGCCTGGTCCGCACATGTCTCCACATGTTGGAGGTATTGAGGTTGCTGACATTTTTCCCTCTTTTGATTTTATGATGACACACCTTGCATTTGACATAGCAAATGTCATCTGCAACTGTGTCAAAAAAGGACCAGGCACTGCAAGTCTTGGGAGCGCCCTTTTTGGCTTTTGGAAGAGACATGCTCCTAACGGGTGCCAAAGTGGAGGCTACAGGATCCGCAGTCTTCCCCCTCCCTCTCCCTCTTTGGCCCATTCGGGGAATCTCTTCCTCAGAGCTGCTCCCACCACCTTCCTGTCCCTCACACCATGATGGGTCAAGGACCTCATCATCTACACTACCCTCTGCCACCAACTGCTTCTCCTGGGTAGTCTCAGCAGCACAGCACGCACCAGAAAGTGGCACCTGAGTGTCATCAGCGGATGCGTTCTGCGGTGTGGTGACCGGAGGCACTGGCCCACCTGCCTCTTCAGCCTCAGAGAGAAAAAGCTGTTGGGCATCACTGCACACTGCCTATTCTTCCATTTCTCCAATGCTGCTTGGCTGGCCCCCTGTTTCCAAGCCAAGAGATTCAGAGAACAGAAGTAGAGACGGCTCCTGTCCTGGGCTCTCTGTCTGCCTGGGCAATTTGGCAGGTGGAGAAGAGACAGATGGGTGCTCTCCAGTGCTCTGTGTCTGAGAGGATGTGGCACTAATTGAAGTCAATTCGTTAGCTGCCATCCATCCGACAACGGCTTCAATTTGGTCTTCACGCAGCAGCGGTGTATGGTGCTCTCCGACAAAGCTGCGCATGAAGGACTGTTCCCTGCTGAAACTGGGTGATGATGAGTCACTGGTGCCCGCAGCAGGCACAAAATCCCCACGTCCTCTCCCTGCTCCGCGCCCAAGTGCCTTACTCCCTGCCTTCTTCATCTTGGTTGACTGATAAAGATAAGCAGAAAAGTACTAACAGCTTAGTGTGCTTATTCCTGAACAGCTCCTAACAGGTATAAGAAACACTAATTTTCTAAAGTGTGGACTAGACTTTAATATGAGCTAATGTGGCCTACACAACTGTAAAGTGGTGTGTTTGGTGAACTTTATTATTTATTTATTTTTGGGGGGCTGAACTGACAACAGGGCGAGCTGCACTCACACGGAGACCGTGCAGACAGCCGTAAACGGCGCTGCAAGGCCCCAAAGACCTCCTCTACGTTATCCTATGTAGTGTTTTTCCACAATTTAGCTGGATACGGGTGGAAAGCCACTAATAGGAATTATTTGAAAAAATGTGCAGCGGGCTGCACTATTTGCAAAAAAGGACAATGGAATGGATAAAACTGTATGAGTCAGTGAACCACCCTGAGCTGGATACAACTGGCTGTGGCTGCACACAGACTACAGGGCGAGCTGCACTCACACGGAGACCATGCAGACAGCCGTAAACGGCGCTGCAAGGCCCCAAAAACCTCCTCTACGTTATCCTATGTAGTGTTTTTCCACAATTTAGCTGGATACGGGTGGAAAGCCACTAATAGGAATTATTTGAAAAAATGTGCAGCGGGCTGCACTATTTGCAAAAAAGGACAATGGAATGGATAGAACTGTATGAGTCAGTGAACCACCCTGAGCTGGATACAACCGGCTGTGGCTGCACACAGACTACAGGGCGAGCTGCACTCACACGGAGACCATGCAGACAGCCATAAACGGCGCTGCAAGGCCCCAAAAACCTCCTCTATGTTATCCTATGTAGTGTTTTTCCACAATTTAGCTGGATACGGGTGGAAAGCCACTAATAGGAATTATTTGAAAAAATGTGCAGCAGCCTGCACTATTTGCAAAAAAGGACAATGGAATGGATAGAACTGTATGAGTCAGTGAACCACCCTGAGCTGGATACAACCAGCTGCACACACAAAGATACACACAGACTACAGAGTGAGCTGCACTCACTCACACACACACACACACACAGAGACCTTGCAGATCGCTGTGAAAACAGCGCTGCAAGGCAAAAGCAAGGTGAACACACAGCGGTTGCTAAATTAGCCTGGGAAAAGCACAAAGAAGCAAATCGCTATCTCAACTGGCCCTCAGTCAGAACACAGCATCCTATGCCTAACTGAATTCACAGCGGAGTGAGCCCAAAATGGCGCCAGCAACTTTTAAACTACAGCATGACATCATTTCAGCAGCCAATCACAGCCTTGCCAGTAGTTTCAAGCCCACCATGCTGAACCGGATGTGCCCACACTTATAATCAGTCCTCATTGGCTGAATTCGTGCTGTTTGAATTGAGAACTTCCGATTCCGGTATCCGATATGCGGCAAGTATCGGATCTCGGTATCGGAATTCCGATACCGCAAATATCGGCCGATACCCGATACTTGCGGTATCGAAATGCTCAACACTACTCATCGCAGTCAGCCTTTCCTCCACTGCCGGAACCGGAGAATTAATTGGAGACCTAGGTAAAATACACTGATGATAACCCAGATTGGCAAAAAAAGGTGTAAATTTAGTGGAGGCGCTCTGAGAATTATTATATGAAAATTTGGCTAATGGCAACAACTCCAACCAATCATCCTGGAGATGGCTGACATAGCATCTTAGATATTGTTCCAGCATCTGGTTGGTACGCTCAGTCTGACCATTTGTCTGGGGATGTTAAGCAGAAGAGAGACATACATTAATATTGAGTGCAGAGCAAAACCCCTTCCAGAATCTTGAAGTGAACTGTACTCCACGGTCAGAGATGATCTCATCCGGAACCCCGTGCAGCCGAAAGATATTCTGTATAACCAAGTTCACTGTATCTTTAGCTGAGGGGAGGCCGGTGCACGGAACAAAATGAGCAGCTTTAGTCAGGCAATCAACTACCACCATGATTGTATTCATGCCCCTTGATGTAGGCAGCTCCACAATAAAGTCCATTGATATAGACCCCCAAGGGTGGGATGGAACAGGTAATGGTTGTAGAAGACCCATAGGTGCCACATGAGGAGTCTTGTAATGGGCACATACCTCGCAAGAGAGAACATAGTCCTTGGTATCCTTCAGGCAAGTTGGCCTCCAGAAGAATCGGCTCAGGAACTCTTGTGTCTTCGGTACCCCCCTGTGACCAGCCAACTTGGAGTCATGTACCAACTTGAGGATCTGCAGACGGACAACCTCCGGGATGTACATACGTCGATCTCTGAACCACATGCCACCCTTAAAGACAAGATTAATATCCACAGGTGGGTTGGCCAGAAATACATCACCGTCATAGGCCTCCCTGCACTCCTTCCACAAGTCCTGATCGTGGATAACTCCGATGAAATTGGCATCAGAAATAATGGTCTTGGATGGGGCTCCAGGTACGGAATCCGCAGCATGGATTCAGGATAAAGCATCAGCCTTCCCATTACAAGAACCTGGACGGTACGAGATAACAAAGTCAAATTCATTTAAAAATAAGTTCCAACGAGCCTGAGGAGGAGAAAGACATCTAGCGGTTCTAAGGAACTCTAGATTGGGATGGTCAATTAGCACTATGATCTGTTGTGCAGCTCCTTGCAGATGATGCCTCCATTCCTTGAAAGCCGCAATAATAGCCAGCAATTCCTTGTCTCCCACGTCGTAATTCTTCTTGGCTCAGGTTAGTCTACGGGAAAAGAAAGCACAAGGATGTAGCAGACCCTTCTCTCCAGTTCTTTGGGAGAGAATAACCCCCAAAGCATCAGAAGCGTCCACCTCCACAATGAAAGGAAGTGTTGGATCTGAGTGTATCAACAACGGTGCTGATGTGAAACAGATCTTAAGCCGATCAAAAGCTTCTTGAGCCTGTGATGACCACTTAAAGGGCTTTTCCTTCTTTGTCAAGGAAGTAATGGGACGGACAATATCAGAAAAATTTTGAATGAAGCGTCTGTAGAAATTTGCAAAACCAATAAAATGTTGGACCTCCTTAATGTTCTTGGGTACCGGCCAGTCAAGGATAGCCTGAATCTTACCAGATTCCATGTTCAGCCCCTGGGGAGAGATGATATAACCTAAGAACTGTATCTCAGAACGATGGAACTCGCATTTCTCCAGTTTAATATACAGATGGTTCTCTTTCAGACGTCTTAAAACAGTTTTGACATGTTCTTCATGTTCCTGTAGAGAGTCAGAAAAGATTAGTATATTGTCCAAATAGATCACTACAAACTGGTCTAACAAATCTCTGAAAATGTTATTAGCAAGGTGTTGAAATGTTGCAGGGGCGTTACAAAGTCCGAAGGGCATTAGAAGAGATTCAAATTGTCCATACCGGCATCTGAATGCTGTCTTTCACTCATCCCCTGGACGAATACGCACCAAATTATAAGATCCACGAAGATCCAGTTTAGAGAACACCTTAGCATGGCGGACTCTTTCCAGTAATTCTGGAATCAGAGGCAAAGGGTAATGGTTTTGTACGGTTACCTTATTGAGTTCTCGATAGTCAACACAGGGTCTCAGGGTCCCATCCTTCTTCTTTACAAAAAAGATAGGTGCCACTGCTGGTGAGGAAGAAGGATGTATGAAACCTTTGGCCAGATTTTCATCAATATACTCTTTTAAGGCTTGAAGCTCAGGTGCCGCCAAAGGGTATATGTTACCAAAAGGAATGGCTGCCCCGGGAAGCAGCTCAATGGGACAGTCATAATGCCTGTGTGGAGGAAGCTGATCTGCATTCTTCTTGTCACAGATGTCAGAGAACTCTTTATAAGCTGGAGGTAAAGAAAATACCTGTACATGTGGTTCCGTAGTTGTGGACTCAGGGACAGCTTCTGTTAACGCTGAATTGCTCCTTGTTGGGAAGATAATCTCCTTGGTCTCCCATTTGATAATTGGGTTCTGAGAACGCAACCAAGGAATGCCTAAAATCACAGGAAAATGAGGAGAAGAAATTAACAAGAAAGAAAGTTGCTCCTGATGATTAGGCTCCAACAAAATTTCAAGGTACGGTCTCCTAAACCACAGGCCCAGAGATTAAAGGTGACCCATCCACTGTTTCCATGGTAATTGGAGAGGCTCTTTGCTGAATTTTAATACCATGTTTCTTGGCAAATGCAATATCCATGAAATTGCCACCTGCACCACAGTCAATCATAGCTGAACTGGAAATCCACTGTCCTGAACACAGGATCTTAATAGGTTGAGAACAGTGAGAGTTCTTTTCTTTCAGCTCCTTGGGGGGTGAAGTCATAGAAAGTAAATGGAATGCAGCGTTTAAAGGCAGGCTACATTCAGAGATGTCAGATTCATCATCACAGTTGTCATACTCCCCTATTGCTGCTAGCACCTTGTTAGGCCATCTAGGACAATTGATCAAGAAGTGGCCAGACTGCCCGCAGTAGAAACATAGACTTTCACGAAGGTGATGCTCCCGGCACTCATTGATCTCGCGCCTCTGAACGGAAACATTTTGCATGGGCAACTCCTCCACCTCCTGAAAGGTTTTACCTGCAGGCTCTTTGGAAGGAAGGGAAAAGTTTGACACATGGTTATATGCAGCAAATTTCTCCTGCCTACGCTCAGTAAGGTGAATGTCTATGCGCACACAATGCTGTATAAATGTCTCTAGCTCTTGTGGTGACTCAGAGCGGGCTAGTTCATCTTTTACAATACTAGACAGACCCCTTTTAAAAATAGGCAATTGTGCATAACTGTCAGAATTGATATCTGCCGCCAATCTCCTGAATTCAGTGGCATACTCAATAACAGAATGTTTAGCCTGGCGTAAAGACAACAAAGCAGATTCAGCGATTGCACGGCGATTAGGGTCATCAAACATTAATGCCATAGCGGCCAAGAAATCATCCAAGTCATTTAACATTGGGTCACGAGACTCAATCATCGGATTCGCCCAGGCGAGCGCTCGTGAGGTCAGTAGCTTTATTACACACAATACTTTGGATCTATCAGTAGGAAAACAGTCAGCATGCACATCAAAATATAGCATACATTGAATCACAAAGCCATGAAATTTGTCGCGATCACCATTAATTCTGAATGGGGGCAACTTAGGTGGGCTAGCTGGTGGCGGTTGCCCAGAGGGTAAAGTCACTTGTGCAGCTATTTGCGTGCTTATGTCCTGAAAAGCCCGTCCATACTGGGACTCTATGCCAGCAAGTGTGTTTTCCTGGGCTGCCATGCAGTTGCACAAGTCCTGCAAAGTCTGTCCAAACACTTGTTGATTGAGTTCAAAGCTTCCAAACCTCTTTTGCAGACCTTCCACATCTTTCTGCAGTGATCTAAATATGGAAAACACCAGCTCTAATCTGCTTTCTGCAGTCATTGTTCCAGCAGTCTCCTTTTTTTTTAGGCTAGAGTATCCTGTAATAATTATAGGGGATAACTCAGGAGACTCTTTGCGTGGAGCAAGACAACTACAGGACTCAGTTTTATAAGTGGTAAAGTCTATATTATCACATGGTGATTCAAACAGGTGCAGAGAGAAACTCAAGTCCACAACACTTGGTGCAAATAATAAACGCAGCTTAGCAGTCTATAGGAAACTTCAGAGCAAAATGCAATCAAGCAGAAAGTCTATGAAGCACAGTTATTCTTGTGGATACTTGACACGAATAAATCCTTGTCTTAGTCCAGACACAGATAGATATGCTTATAGGCAGTTCAAATCATATCTTAGCTCAACCAGGGAGGCCTGGTTAATAGTCTCAGGTTAATGCAAAGCAGCAGCAGCTTACATGTCCAGCAAATGCAGGTGGAAGTAAACACGAGCAGCAGATGAAGGAGGATTACTGGAAACTTGTGTATGCAGCAGGAACTCAGAGCAGAGTAGCAGGACACAGGTTCACAGGAGTAGGTGTATAGCCAGGGAGTAATCAGAGATCAGGAGCTGGATGCAAGGCAGAATACTCTAGCACAGACTGAAGGCTGGGGTGGAGTTTTATAGCAGGAAGACACAGTGCACATGAGACCAAAGAGGCCATCTTGGAAAAGGGCAGTAATGCAGAAAAGGTAAAAAATGTGCAGAGTCCTGACACCCTGGTGTTGATGTGCGCCCTTTTGTCCATAGAGACTTTGTGTTTGTAGGGTGCGGTTCAATTTTTTTTTTAGTTGGAATCTTTGAGCACTGAAAGAGCAGTCAGATTTTTGGCTGACACTGCTGAACCTACAGCCAGGCATGGTTGTGTGTCACAATGGCCGAAACCTGGTGGCGGCTCTAAGGCAAGGTGAGCTCACACGCGTACCTTGCCTGGCCCATGTTCTTAACCTCGTCATTCAACATTTTCTCAAAAGCTACCCGAAGCTGCCGGATCTGCTGCTAGCGTTCTATCAGAGTGGGATTTTAGTGCCACTGGTGGAATTATAACTGATAAGTGCATCCACCTGTCAACTGAAAATGCTGACTGGCTGACTGTTATAAAAATGAACAAGGGCTGGATTGGGCAAGACTTCTGTACACCACCGAATGAAAACAGTGAAATATAACCTCAAATACAATGTCTTTGTTGGGGAGGTGTAGTCTCATGCACCTCTTCACAACCACACATGGGTATACGCTTCCTGATTTTGTCTATTTGGTGTTTTCCTCCTCCTTATCCTCATCCTCATCATCCACAACCACTGTAACATAAGGGTGAATGTATTCCGTGATGCAAAAGTCACTCAATTTTTGTGCAAGGGTGTTTTTTATGATGTACATTCCTAATTTGAAACAAAAAAAGTTTTACTCCCCCAGGGGGAAATGTTTGTCAGCCCATACACTTTGTGTATGGGCATTCAAAATTTAGGAGGTCCGCTGTTTTAAATTGGAAATAGAGACATATGAGGACATCCTCCACTTCCCTTCAGACACAACCACTAGAACATGAGGGTGAAGGTATTCCTTGATGCAACAGTCACTCAATTTTTGGGCAAGGGTGTTGTTATGATGCCTGTAAATAATTTAAAAAAAAAGTACACCCCAGGGGGAAATATTTGTTAGTCCATACACTTAGTGTATGGACATTCTAAGTATAGGTGAAGCGCTCCTTTTTAATGTGACAATTTTTTATGAGACCCTCCTCCACGTTTCTTCCAAGGGGGATTGTGGTGCATGCAAATTACGGCCAGGCCTTGCATTCACTTCATGGACAAAATTTATGGTAATTAAAAAAAAAATAATAATGTGAACTTTTGTTTCATGTGGCTATCCAGTATGTGGTTTCAAAGAGTTATTGGAGTGTATGTAACATTGGTGCATGGCAGGCCTTGCATTCAGTGCATTAGCAAACAACATGGGAGACACACTTTCTTCTAATAAGAACAATTTTGTCATGAGGCGGTAAAATACGTCTGCTGAAAGGCTTATTGGTGTGCATGTAACTTTGGGCCAGGCCAGGCCAGGCCTTGCATTCAATGCATAAGAAAAAAGGATGGAATACCCACTTTCTTCTAATGGGAACAATTTTGTCATGAGGTGGTAAAGTATGTCTACTGAAAGGCTTATTGGGGTGCATGTAACTTTGGGACAGGCCAGGCCTTGCATTCAAGGCTCTCATGTACGTCTCGTGAAAGGGGTATTGGAGTGCGTCATAATTTTTGGCAGCCCAGCCACTCACTGCATAGGCAATAACAGTATAGGAGACCCACTGTTTAATGGCCCTTTATGAACATTAATGCCATCTGATGCCCCTCGAAAAATATGTTCTGCGACTTTAAGAGTCCTTCCTTCATAAATGAAGCCAGATGTGTCTTCTTATGTGTCACACAACACATGGCCTGCTAGGGTTGTTAAATGTTACAATGACATTACCCAGTGAATGCATTGGTATTGGTTGAAAGCAATGCTAAAGTTGAAAAGCGCATCAAATATGCTGCATGTGAACATAGCCCAAGTGGTGGAGGAACATTTTTGGTTGGGGTTACTTATTTTGCTTTATATAATTCATTACTCTGGAAAAGATGTTCCTTAACATACAGTATTTCCCAGCAAAATCCATTTTGATTTAGTTATTGTATGTTTTTTGGTGCTCCTGTAAAAATGGTGTGAAACTCTGACAACATTGTTTACAGCTGTGACCTAGGAGTCAGGAATGCTTCCAGGGGTGATCTTCATGATGTTCCTGTGTCATTTGAGCAGTGTTTCCATCATGTTCAGACGTTTTTAGACCTTAAAAGGACCCCCAGCGGGATCGCGGTAAAAATGCTCGGGTTTCCCGTAGACTTACATTGGGCTCCGTGCTCGGGTCGTGTACCCGAATATTCCAATTTGCTCGACCCGAGCAACGAGCACCCGAGCATTTTAGTGTTCGCCCATCACTAAACTTTTTTCCACCTGGCAGCGGGGCTCAAAGTGCGGGCACGAGGCAGATTCAGAAGGCTATTAAACGAAAACAAGGAGCTGTAGTATTAAGACAGGTGGGAATATTTTAGTTTTTAAAACCATTTCTGGGCTTTCATTTATTTTGTTTGGAGCCTGGAGAGGCCTCAGAACATATTAAACATTTTTTCAGGACAAATTCAATTCACACCTAAATTTGAGCTGAATTAAATCTGCCAGACGATTTTAGCGAATCTTCCAAATATAAATTTCTGGAGATTTGCTCATCTTGAATTCCTGATTGCGTAATTTTTCTGACCATCCCTGTGATTGCTTTAACAGTCTTCATTCTTCTTGCTTCTAGCTGATTTTCAAGATTGCACTTAAATTACTTGATCACAATGGTGATGATTAGATCACAAATGTAATCACTAGATACAGTACCTGTGTAGATGATCTAGTGATACAAGTAATATATATATTTTAATATAATTTTTCCCGGTCTTTTACTAATTACCAATCCAGTTACCTGACTGCTTTAATGATGAGAATATGGTGAATGATTTGCTGGCCATGTCTAACAGTTACTGTAAATAATACACATACTACACAGAAATCTAGTTTTTAGCCTAAATGTGGCTTGATGTGGTCATCTGTCTGAATCTACTGCTTCTGCTGCCTATATTCAATTTCACTGCTAGGTGTAAGGAACAAAAGAGCATACCAAAGTCAATAAAATACATTGTGATGAAATTTCACAAGTCAAGGGTTACACAGATAGATATATTTTATGGACATAATCAGATAGTAAGTTTCCTGGATATATAACACTAGCTAGCAACTATCTTGCTCTAGGCTGCACTACGTCAGAACTGATCATACATACACTGCTTCAATCTGTGTATTACTAAAATAGCCACTCAATTTTCATCAAGCGTTTGTTGCGGAATTTCAGCTTAAAGGCAGCAGCATGGATAAAAGCTATTTAGATCAATTTTCTTCCATTCATACTGAAAGGGCAAGGTTATTTAAAGACTAGATTTTCAAAATGGATTTTATGGTGTAAATCAATGAGAAGTAGAAAAACAAATAATTTTACAGGCTTGCTTTTGAAATAATTTAATTGAGGGGAAATGTGCAGGTAAGTTTTCAGTAAAGATATTTTGTGGAAAATTTCCATGAATGTGGATCTGGAATGCAGTCTTGACAGACTCATTCCACTTTCAAAATTAAGTTATAGCAATCTTATAGATGAACTATAAATTTATCCTCATAGTTATAAATTCACAAATCACAATCACTTCTTGGGCAGCTTCAGGCATCTTTCAGACAATTTTTTTATGTATTGGAAAAAAAAAACATTTCCATCAGTGTTTTTGAACATTTTTTATCAGTATTTTACATAGTTACATAGTTATTAAGGTTGAAGGAAGACTGTAAGTCCATCTAGTTCAACCCATAGCCTAACCTAACATGCCCTAACATGTTGATCCAGGGGAAGGCAAAAAAACCCCATGTGGCAAAGAGTAAGCTCCACCATGGGGAAAAAAAATTCCTTCCCGACTCCACATACGGCAATCAGACTAGTTCCCTGGATCAACGCCCTATCAAAGAATCTAATATATATACCCTGTAACATTATACTTTTCCAGAAAGGTATCCAGTCCCCTCTTAAATTTAATTAATGAATCACTCATTACAACATCATACGGCAGAGAGTTCCATAGTCTCACTGCTCTTACAGTAAAGAATCCGCGTCTGTTATTATGCTTAAACCTTCTTTCCTCCAGACGTAGAGGATGCCCCCTTGTCCCTGTCTCAGGTCTATGATTAAAAAGATCATCAGAAAGGTCTTTGTACTGTCCCCTCATATATTTATACATTAACATAAGATCACCCCTTAGTCTTCGTTTTTCCAAACTAAATAGCCCCAAGTGTAATAACCTATCTTGGTATTGCAGACCCCCCAGTCCTCTAATAACCTTGGTCGCTCTTCTCTGCACCCGCTCCAGTTCAGCTATGTCTTTCTTATACACCGGAGACCAGAACTGTGCACAGTATTCTAAGTGTGGTCGAACTAGTGACTTGTATAGAGGTAAAATTATGTTCTCCTCATGAGCATCTATGCCTCTTTTAATACATCCCATTATTTTATTTGCCTTTGTAGCAGCTGCCTGACACTGGCCACTGAATATGAGTTTGTCATCCACCCATACACCCAGGTCTTTTTCATTGACGGTTTTGCCCAGAGTTTTAGAATTAAGCACATAGTTATACATCTTATTACTTCTACCCAAGTGCATGACCTTACATTTATCCCCATTAAAGCTCATTTGCCATTTATCAGCCCAAGCTTCTAGTTTACATAAATCATCCTGTAATATAAAATTGTCCTCCCCTGTATTGATTACCCTGCAGAGTTTAGTGTCATCTGCAAATATTGAAATTCTACTCTGAATGCCCCCTACAAGGTCATTAATAAATATGTTAAAAAGAAGAGGGCCCAATACTGACCCCTGTGGTACCCCACTGCTAACCGTGACCCAGTCCGAGTGTGCTCCATTAATAACCACCCTTTGTTTCCTATCCCTGAGCCAGCTCTCAACCCACTTACACATATTTTCCCCTATCCCCATTACTCTCATTTTATGTAACAACCTTTTGTGTGGCACCGTATCAAAAGCTTTGGAAAAGTCCATATATACTACGTCCACTGGGTTCCCTTGGTCCAGTCCGGAACTTACCTCTTCATAGAAGCTGATCAAATTAGTCTGACATGAACGGTCCCTAGTAAACCCGTGCTGATACTGGGTCATGAGGTTATTCCTCTTCAGATACTCCAGTATAGCATCCCTTAGAATGCCCTCCAGGATTTTACCCACAGTAGAGGTTAAACTTACTGGCCTATAATTACCGAGTTCAGTTTTTGCCCCTTTTTTGAATATTGGCACCACATTTGCTATACGCCAGTCCTGTGGTACAGACCCTGTTATTATGGAGTCTTTAAAGATTAAAAATAATGGTCTATCAATGACTGTACTTAGTTCCTGCAGTATTCGGGGGTGTATCCCATCCGGGCCCGGAGATTTGTCAATTTTAGTTATTTTTAGACGCCGCTGTACTTCCTGCTGGGTTAAGCAGGTGACATTTAATGGGGAATTGTTATCACTAGTCATTTTGTCTGCCATGGGATTTTCTTTTGTCAGGGTATCAATTTTCCTATGCAAAGAAAGAAAATTGCAAACTCTTCTACCTATTTCAATATTAAAAACTGACAGCAAATATATTGTATATGAAAGGTATCTGTTTGCAGTTCGTGATTTTCATTGATCCATAGACTTGTATGAATGAATACGATCTCTGACTAAAAACGGACATGTTTCCGTGATTATTTTTACTGACCATGTGTCCAAAAAAAAAATCACGGTTGTAAACAGTTCCATAGTGTATAATCGGTATGTGTTCAATCTGTGAAAATCTCAGATCAAACACATAAGTGAAAGAAAAGAACAGAGATTTAGGGTATGTGCACACGTTGTAATTTTGGCTGCGGATCCACAGCAGATTCGCAGCAGTTTTCCATGTATGGTACAGTACCATGTAAACCTATGGAAAACAAAAACTGCAGTGCACATGCTGCGGAAAATACCGCACAGAAACGCTGCGGTTTATTTTCCGCAGCATGTCAATTCTTGGTGCAGATTCCGCAGCGTTTTACACCTGCTCCATAATTGGAATCTGCAGGTGTAAAAACGCAAGTGAAAACCGCACAAAAAACACTGTAAATCCGAGGTAAATCCGCCCTGCGATTTACCTGCGGATTTTTCAGATTCTGAGTGGAAAAATCCGCACACGAATCCGCAACGTGTGCACATACCCTAAGACCAGAGCTGGACAAAGTGCGGCCCATGGCCCACATTCGGTCCTCTGAATATTCCATTCTAGCCAGCGGACAGACACAGCTGAAGGGCTGAAAACAGTGGTCAATGAGCTGCTGTTGCAGTATATAGGAAGCTATGTGGGAGCTCATACTATATATAGGGGCTATGTGGGAACTCACATTGTATATAGGAGGCTATGTGATGGTTCACACCATATATAGAGAGGCTATGTAGGAGCTCACACTGTATTTAGGGGGCTATGTAGGGATCATACTGTATTTAGGAGGCTATTTGGGGGTTCATACTGTTTATAGGGTACTATGTGAGGGCTCATATTGTATCACTATATATAGACAGGCTATGTAGTGGGTCATGCCGTGTATATATGGGGTTAAGTAGGGTCTAAAGTTGTTTATAGAGAGGCCATACGGGGGCTCATATTGAATATAGGGTGCTCATACTGTATATAGAAGGGCAATGTGAGGGCTCATGCTCTATGTAGGGGCTGTTTGGGGGCTCCTACTGTATATAAGGGCTGTGTGTGGGCTCATATAGTATATAGGGAGTTATGTGCAGGGTCATATGGTATATAGGGGGATGTCAGCATACTTAATTCTGCCCAATATCAAAGTGAACCTGTCACGTGAAAAAAACGCTATTAATCTGCAGATATAGGTTTAATCTGCAGGGTAATAGCCTTTTGAGCCTGCCCTGTGCCTGCACTTTGAGCACCACTGCCAGGAGGAATAAAGTTATTTTCCTCTCAGCATTGGGGCTCAAAGTGCTGGTGCCGAGCAGGTTCAGTATGTGCCAGGGCCGCAGTCATGGCAGAGGAAACCAGAGCATCTGTGCCCTGGCCTCCCATCACATGAAAACAATGTCCACTACTTTGCATACCTAACAGAATTCTGATGAACATAATCAGTGGTAGAGAGTATCTATCATCACAATTAGCATAGAAATGTAGGAATAAATCTGCCAATCTACCACCTATGCATGGATATAAGGATAACTGCAAGAAACTAAACAAGAACAATCAACTTCTAAGCCCTGAGGAAGGTAACACTACCAAAATGCGCGTCAGGGTGAAAGGGTGTCCCTGGGTGTCAGCGTCTTCGTTGACAAGGTGCTATGGATCTAAAATAATTATAGGAATAGGGGATGCGTTCTATAAGCTACTGTGCTGTAATATTTGTACTATTTAGACACCCCCATGTTCCACATTTGAGTGTATTGCTGGTTTACCTATATACCTATACATGACTTACACCAGAGACATACCATACCTTGGGCTTTTTTGTATGTGGGTATTATCTGGATACCATCTTTTGGCCCCGTTGAGCCTGACTGTCTGATGTAATATGTTTTATATTTTATATAATAAAGTTGTCATTTTTGGATTCTATGACTGCTTAGTAGTTGCTTGTTCTTGTTTACTTTGCATACCTGTGGCTTCACTTTCTGCGCCGTCAGGGTCCCCTCTGCTGTGCTGTGGGCTCCATTTAGACAGTGTTACATAAATTGAGAAACAGTCCTTTTCAACTTCCAAATAAAAAAACATTACTATTTTATTTACGCAGCACATCCATATTTTTCACAGCATTTACAACAGGATTCACATTACACATTTCTTCTTCTTTCTCTGCACCTTCCTTCCTGTCACACAGCACATACCAAGGTTGGACCATACCATATGGTTCCTCAGCATCCTCCCAATTCAGCCCTGCTATGGACCTTCCTTAGTCTGTTTTGCCCCATACACGAGAATATCTGCCTCCAAAGTCAGTTGCCACTGGGCAAGCGACCTGCCCATCTGTGCTGTACTTTGCTGTGACACAGCATACTCCTGATCCAAGCTCACTGCATCTGAGAGTTCCCTCAGCCATTTCGCATCCAGTTCTGAGGTTGTCTTCCCATGTTATAAGCTGCCACATCATGGAGCTACCTGAGTCCTCATCTTGTCACTGTTTCTGTCTTTATTCCCCTTTTCTGCTGCTGTACTGGCCTACTGCTGATCAGACCCATTGCTGTGGATGGCTGGGCTTCTCCCTTGGTGAATGTTGCGAGGCCACTGCTATAATCCCCGGGTACATAAGCCCGTGCAGGCGGTTTGGGCACCCTGGCTGGACTGACTGAAATCAGGAAATTCTCCCTTTCTTAACTGCAGCTGACCCCTTCTATCTGCAGCTATGTACAATATCATACCCCATCTAGTGTTTAAACTAGGGTACTGCACTTTCCCTATAATAAAGCATACATTGTAAACATACAAACTGGACATACACATATGGTAATATAGCAGCATAAAAGGACATCACAGCAATTATTATACATTAAAAATACAATTAGAACTGCATCAAAACAACAGAAGGGAGTGGAGTATTACACGGTCCCGATACACTCCTTACAAGTACACTATTAACCTGCAGATTAGCCCCATATCTGAAGATTAATAACATTTTTTGCACATTACAGGTTCCGTTTGAGTAATATAAAATAATTATTAATATGTTAATGTTAACCCCTTTTTGACATCCGATGTACTATCCAGTCCTTGTGATCTGGGCCCATCTGACCATGGATGGGATGGTACATCGAAGCCGATCAGCCGTTCATGCGGGTGGTGTGCGGCCGATCAGGTGTCAGCTGATTCTCATAGCTGACACAGCGTTCTGGTTGCATAGAGAAGCATCACGCAGTGAGGGGGCTCCCTGCACACTTGCCTCAGAACAACGCGATGTGATCGCATTTTCCTGAGCGTCGCCATGGGGACCCCCGGCACCAAGATGCCTCGGGGTCCTTCTGGGTCCTGCAGGGAGGTGGCTTCTCAGTGCCTGCTGAGAGCAGGCACCGTCAAGACTCCTTCGTTGCCTTTCAGATTGCTGATCTGATACAGTATAGTGCAAAGTGTCAGATCAGCGATCTGACTTCAAACAACAGTATTAAAAAAGCTATGAGGGGGCACCACGGTCAGTGGGATCACACCGAGACCTACATACGAACCAATAATATAAAGCAAAAAAACAGAAACGGTCTCATAGAAGGGGATCACCACATGGGAAGGGGATGCCTACATAGACAGCTCTGCCTGGCAGAGCTGTCTATGTAGGCATGGGAGTATTAGCCACCTTTGTCCATGAGAGTATTTAGCATTTATTGTTCAGTCCTGTGTGTGAGTTGTAGCCTTATTATGGGCCTTTTGTATAAAGTATATGTTTTTAAATGTTTTTAACTGTCTATTTTTGCTACTTGTATATGGTGTCTTAATAAAGTTGTGTCTTTACTAGTGCCTTATGTGTGGTGATCCCCTTCTATGAGACCGTTTCTGTTTTTTTGCTTTATATTACTGACTTCAAACAACAAAAATTAGCATGTGTAAAAATATATTTTTTTAAATACCTAAATAAAGAAAAAAATATATATATTTTTCCAATAAATACATTTCTTTATGTGTATATAAAAAAAATAAAAGTACACATATTTAATATCGCCACATCCGTAACGACATGAACTTTAAAACTGTCCCACTAGTTAACCCCTTTAGTAAACCCTATATAAAAAAAAACAAGGAGGCAAAAAAACAGTGCTTTATCATCATTCCGCCGAACAAAAAGTGGAATAAAACGTGATCAAAAGACAGATATAAATAAACATGGTACTGCTAAAAACATCGTCTTGTCCCGCAAAAAACGAGCCACAATACAGCATCATCAGTGAAAAAATATAAAAGTTATAGCTCTCAGAATAAAGCGATGCAAAAATAATTATTTTTTATATAAAATAGTTTTTATTGTATAAAAGCACCAAAACATTTAAAAAATGACATAAATGAGCTATCGCTGTAATTGTGCTGACCCAAAGTATAAAATTGCCTTATCAATTTTACCACAAGCATAATGGTATAAATGCCCCCCCAAAAGAAATTCATGAATTGCTGGTTTTTGTTCATTCTGCCTCCCAAAAATCGTAATAAAAAGTGAACAAAAAATGTCAAGTGCCCGAAAATGGTACCAATAAACATGTCAACTGGTCCCACAAAAATCAGGAGCTCACATAACTCTGTGGGCCAAAATATGGAAAAATTACAGCTCTCAAAATGTGATGACAGCTGCCAAACATAAAAACCCGCTATAAAAACCCGCTATAAAAACCCGCTATAAAAACCAGCTGTAAATAGTAAATCAAACCCCCTTTATCACCCCCTTAGTTAGGGAAAAATAATAAAATAAAAAAAAGTATTTATTTCCATTTTCCCATTAGGGTTAGGGTTAAGGCTAAAGTTAAGGTTATGGTTGGGGCTAAAGTTAGGGTTAGGGTTGGGGCTAAAGTTAGGGTTTGAGTTTTGATTAGGGTTACGGTTGGGATTTTGTTTACAGTTGGGATTAGGGTTAGGGTTAGTTTTAGGGATGTGTCAGGGTTAGGGGTGTGGTTAGGGTTATGGTTAGGGTTGGGATTAGGGTTAGGGGTGTGTTGGGCTTAGGGTTGTGGTTAGGGGTGTGATTAGGGTAAGGGGTGTGGCTAGGGTTATGGTAAGTGTTGGGATTAGGGTTATCGGTGTGTTGGGGTTAGGGTTGGAGGTAGAATTGGGGGTTTCCACTGTTTAGGCTCATCAGGGGCTCTCCAAATGCAAAATGGTGTCCAATCTCAATTCCAGCCAATTCTGCATTGAAAAAGTCAAAATGGTGCTCCTTCCCTTCCAAGCTCTGCCGTGTGCCCAAACAGTAGTTTACCCCCACATATGGGGCATCAGCGTACTCAGGACAAATTTGACAACAACTTCTACAGTCCAATTTCTCGAGTTACCCTCGTGAAAATAAAAATTTGGGGGCTAAAAAATCATATTTTTCAAATTATATTATCTGCACATGTTGAGTTAATGGGAATTGGTCAACAGTTTTTTTCTACCTCATCTGTGCATACTGTGGGAAAGAGACCCTGATTCAAATGATGTATCACTTAGTTTACTGGGTGCAGCTGTTCTGACAGTTTTTAGATTTAGCAATGCAGCAGAGCTGAAATGCTAACTCCACCCACACCAGACTCTTTATTTACAGTGTCTATTCTCTTTCTGTCCTCGGACGGGATAGTACATTCGAGGTCAGATACCGTGCTTTGATGCAGGGCTCCGGCGGTGAGCCCGCATCAAAGCCGGGACAAGTCAGCTGTTTTGAACAGCTGACATGTGCCCGCAATAGTGGCGGGTGAAATCGCGATTCATCCACCGCTATTAACTAGTTAAATGCCGCTGTCAAATGCTGACAGCGGCATTTAACCTGCGCTTCCGGCCGGGCGACCGGAAATGAGCGTGTCACCGACCCCCGTCACATGATCGGGGGTCAGCGATGTGTCAGAATGGTAACCATAGAGGTCCTTGAGACCTCTATGGTTACTGATGCCGGCCTGCTGTGAGCGCCCCCTGTGGTCGGCGCTCATAGCACACCTGCATTTCTGCTGCATAGCAGCGATCTGATGATCGCTGCTATGTAGCAGAGCCAATCGAAAGGTGCCAGCTTCTAGCCTCCCATGGAGGCTATTGAACCATGGCAAAAGTAAAAAAAAGTAAAAAAAAATGTGAAAAAAATAAAAAAATATAAAAGTTTAAATCACCCCCCTTTCGACCCATTCAAAATAAATCAATAAAAAAAAGGAAACCTACACATATTTGGTATCGCCGCATTCAGAATCGCCCGATCTATCAATAAAAAAAGGATTAACCTGATTGCTAAACGGCGAAGCGAGAAAAAAAAATTGAAACACCAGAATTACGTTTTTTTGGTCGCCACGACATTGCATTAAAATGCAATAACGGGCGATCAAAAGAACGTATCTGCACCAAAATGCTATCATTAAAAACGACAGCTCAGCACGCAAAAAATAAGCCCTCAACCAACCCAAGATCATGAAAAATGGAGACGCTATGGGTATCGGAAAATGTTTTTCTTTTTTTTTAGCAAAGTTTGGAATTTTTTTTCACCACTTAGATAAAAGAGAACCTAGACATGTTTGGTGTCTATGAACTCGTAATGACCTGGAGAATCATAATGGCTGGTCAGTTTTAGCATTTAGTGAACCTAGTAAAAAAGCCAATCAAAAAACAAGTGTGGGATTGCACTTTTTTTGCAATTTCAACGCACTTGGAAATTTTTTCACGTTTTCTAGTACACGACATGCTAAAACCAATGATGTCATTCAAAAGTACAACTTGTTTTGCAAAAAACAAGCCCTCACATGGTCATATTGACGGAAAAAAAAAAATTATGGCTCTGGGAAGAAGGGGAGCAAAAAACGAGCACGGAAAAACGGAAAATCCCAAGGTCATGAAGGGGCTACAGACAGTGACCTGCTTTTTCAATAGAAGGGGGTGGATTCGGACAAGCAAGCACATGCTGCTGTAGTCCTGACAATGATAATCACCAGGTGATAAAACCTTCAGTGTATGTAAACAACAGCTCACAGCCTTACATGTGACACATCATTTAATTCAGTGCTTCGACCGCTACATCATGTTGTCCTCAGATTACATAGCAAAAACCTGCTGACAGATTCCCTTTAAGGTCTTGTTCTTTAATAGAACAATCTCTCTATTAATATCCAGTTATGCTGGAGGCAAATGTCTTCAGAAGGAACTTTATTTAGCCTGTTATTTGGGTAAATAAGTGCAGGCAAAAAAGGACAATGGGTGACACTACCATAGAAAAGGAGCTGTGAACTGAATACACATCTTCCAACGCAGTACCCATAGCCTTCAAGAGACTGGGCACTGATGCTTTCTGATGGTCAACATCCGAAATCTGTACACTCTTAAAAGAAGATATACTTCTTGTAATCCAGTGACTGGGGTCTTAGCTATTGTAAATGGCCAGGCTCTTTTGATAGAAGAAACTTTTCCATATCAGTAATTGCATCTTAGATCTCAGGACTTTACCCTTAAAGGTGTGGATCAAAAGCAAAAGTGAATTTTATCTAAAAGCCTATCTATTGGATGCCATAATCTAAGCTATTTTACAATGTACTTGTTTTAAAAATTCTCTACCATTCCCTAACTACTGTACATTATCTAACTGTTAGTCTATTTTTTTTTACTTGCTGTCTGATGACAATTCATTTGAGAGCCCTCAGTGAATGCTGCAACCTCTGCTCCCTGAAATGAAGAGTCATTAGTGTCACTCATTTCAGGGACAGGGCTAGTCCCTGCTCTGTCTTTACACTGTGCATTGTGCGACGTGCACAGTGACAGCGCCCGCTCTTTTCTCGGCTCAGATCTGGAGTAATAAGATGACAACATAGTGGTATTACATAATAAATGCGTAATTCAGAGAACAATAGGTACTAGTAGCCAGAAAGTTGCTGCACGCACAGGCTCTTCATGATCAAAAACTCAACATTTGGCATATGACTTTCGACTGTTTCTTTTAAGTGTACTAACCCATTTTCTAATCTTATATGCATATGACTTCTACACCAGCTTTGTCATGACTCTCATATCAGATCTCAACAATAAGATATAATTTTTATTGGGGGACAAATGTTTATAAGGGTGGGTTTCCATGGTCAGTATTTGCTGCGGATTGGACGCTGCATGCAGCCGCAGCGCCCAATCCGCAGCAGCCAGATGTTACAGCATAGTGGATGGGATTTTATGAAATCCCATCTCCACTATGCGTGCAGGGACTCCTCCGGCTTTCCTGCATAAACAGACATTCGGAGCGCCTTTCTAGATCGCATCATATCTATTTATCTTGCGGAGACGCTCAGATAATGCAGTCCTTATCAGCATAGTTCAATGAACACATGCGGAATCATTGCACGTACAAAAGCTGGCAGCGCTTTGGACGGAGCTGCATCCAAAGCGTTGCCAATCCGGACAGTGGAAACATACCCTAAAGCACCAACTATTCATATAGTCTGTTGTATAATTTGTACGCTCTAAAGAGGTAGGTATTTATGCTATGTTCGAAGGCAGGGTAAAGTACGCATCTTTCGCAACCAATTGTTGCATATTTACAGCTCTCAACTATCTTTTGGAAGCCACAAGATGTTAGAAGATGCTGGGATTTGCTAAGACATAAAATGGCAAACCCTAAGTGTTTGAAGATTTCTATAGTATAGTAAAACATATGTTAATCATGCTTTAAATGACTATCTTTCACCTACAGAGATAATAGTGGCAAAATAATTATTTCTTTTTGCAATACAAATTATAATTTCTGTACTCACCAAACCGTCGGCAAACTCTTCAAACTTAGAATAGCCATATAATTGTTGTTAGAAAAGAATAAACAGATCTCTTGTAGAGATAATTGTAAAGCAGCTATAATTGTACTATTTTTCATCTACATTATCTCAGGAAAAAACTGCAAAAGCTATTACCTATCATAAAGTAGAAAGGGTTTTATATATTTACCATTGTGAATTTTATACGTTTTATATGTTTCTCCAATTAAATGTTTGGGGGTTACACTAATTTTTGGTTTGAGGAAAATTTTACATTTCTTGAGGACAGTTTCAACAATGAACAGGAATAACTTATTTTAGAATGCCCATGACAATTTACACTTTGTTTTTAGTACATTTTAAAGACTTATCCCCTGCGTGTGGTAAAATTCCATTGGCAGCAGGATAGTATGGTCAGCCTGATTTTCAACAAAAATAACAATGAATCAATGGGTTGTTTCAAACAGCAATCAAAAAAGTTTGGATATCAGTAAAATGTAAACGTTCTTGCCCACTGCACAAAGACAGTGGAAGCATCAAAATTACCACCTGACCTGGTTGCAGTAGTGCACAATCACAGTTAGGTTTTTTGTATCACCCAAAGCAGGGTAGGGTTCAGAACAACAGTACAGTGTAGATATAAAATGCAATGGAGAGAGAGGAAATGTATGGCTGAGACAAACAGAGCAGACACTGCACATGTGTAAGTACTAATAGAAAGTATATCTGTGCTGAACTGTATAAATGGAACATTGACAAAAGGTTCAGTGCAACAAAAAACTTTATCCTATAAAGAAAGATTGCATGCAGAGAACCATGATGAAGAACAAAATGTAAATCTTTGTTAGAAACTACAAAATACAAAATGTTAAAAATCAATGGTTAAAGTTAATCTGTCACTAGTGTTGAGCGATACCTTCCGATACTCAAAGGTATCGGTATCGGATGGCATCGGCCGATATCCAAAAAGTATCGGATATCGCCGATACCGATACCCGATACCAATGCAAGTCAATGGGACACAAGTATCGGAAGGTATCAAGGATGGTTCCCAGGGTCTGAAGGAGAGGAAACTCCTTCAGGCCCTGGGATCCATATACATGTAAAAAATAAAGAATTTAAATCAAAAATATGGATATACTCACCTCTCCGGCGGCCCCTGGACCTTACCGATGTAACCGGCAGCCTCCGTTCCTAAGAATGAGCGCGTGAAGGGCCTTCGATGATGTCGCGGCTTCTGATTGGTCGCGTGGCCGCTCATGTGACCGCTCACGCGACCAATCACAAGCCGCGACGTCATCACAGGTCCTTCACGCGCTCATTCTTAGGAACGGAGGCTGCCGGTTACAGCAGTAAGGTCCAGGGGCCGCCGGAGAGGTGAGTATATCCATATTTTTTATTTTAATTCTTTATTTTTTACATGAATATGGATCCGATTCCGATTTCCGATATCACAAAAGTATCGGAACTCGGTATCGGAATTCCGATACCGCAAGTATCGGCCGATACCCGATACTTGCGGTATCGGAATGCTCAACACTATCTGTCACCACATTTGACCTATCTAAACTACACTGCTCAAAAAAATAACGGGAACACTTAAACAACACAATTCGGATGTAGCAAAACACTTTGTCAATATGCACAATGGTGATGCAGAGCATTTAAAATTTTATGAAATAGAGAAAGTTTCTTATCCCATCAGAAGTGAGCGCTTGCAAAAGCGTCTTATGCTAAGGGCAGCCTTTTGGATACTCAAGCTTGATACTAAATACTCCGCAGGTATGAATTTTAAAAATGGCTTGTTTTTATTGTTTTGATTCTTTATATCTCCTGTTCAAATATCATTCAAGTTAGATATGTGATTGGCTCTCGTTTAATTGTTACCCAGGTGTATTTTCAGACATGGTTTCCTTTTGATTTGAATACACGTCATGTGATGGTTTACTATGATTTGTTTGCAGTGGTTTAAAACAATACCATTGTAAAGCAATTATACCATGGCTAAGGGCAAGTGACTAACCTTGATAAAAGGTGGTGTTTGCTTTAACTTCTTCCTGACATGCTCAGTATACAGTTATATGAAAAAGTTTGGGCACCCCTATTAATCTTAAGCTTAATGTTTTATAAAAATTGTTTTTTTTTGCAACAGCTATTTTAGTTTCATATATCTAATAACTGTTGGACACAGTAATGTTTCTGCCTTGAAATGAGGTTTATTGTACTAACAGAAAATGTGCAATCTGCATTCAAACTAAATTTGACAGGTGCATAAGTATGGGCACCCTTATAATTTTCTTGTTTTAAATACTCCTACCTACTTTTTACTGACTTACTAAAGCACTTTTTTGGTTTTGTAACCTCACTGAGCTTTGAACTTCATAGCCAGGTGTATGCAATCATGAGAAAAGCTACTTAAAGTGGCCACTTGCAAGTTGTTCTCCTGTTTGAATCTCCTCTGAAGAGTGACATCATGGGCTACTCAAAACAACTGTCAAATGATCTGAAAACAAAGATTCAACATAGTTGTTCAGGGGAAGGATACAAAAAGCTGTCCCAGAGATTTAACCTGTCAATTTCCACTGTGAGGAACATAGTAAGGAAATGGAAGAACACAGGTACAGTTCTTGTTAGGGCCAGAAGTGGCAGGCCAAGAAAAACATCAGAAAGGCAGAGAAAAATTGTGAGATCAGTCAAGGACAATCCTCAGACCACCTCCAGAGAGCTGCAGCATCAACTTGCTGCAGATGGTGTCACTGTGCATTGGTCAACTATACAACGCACTTTGCACAAGGAGAAGCTGTATGGGAGAGTGATGCGAAAGAAGCCATTTCTGCAAGCACGCTACAAACAGAGTCGGCTGAGGAATGCAAAAGCACATTTGGAGAAGCCAATTTCTTTTTGGAAGAAGGTCCTGTGGACTGATGAAACCAAGATTGAGTTGTTTGGTCATACAAAAAGGCGTTATGCATGGCTGCCAAAAAACACAGCATTCCAAGAAAAACACTTGCTACCCACAGTAAAATTTGGTGGAGGTTCCATCATGCTTTGGGGCTGTGTGGCCAATGCCGGCACCGGAAATCTTGTTAAAGTTGAGGGACGCATGGATTCCTCTCAGTATCAGCAGATTCTGACAATAATTTTCATGAATCAGTGACAAAGTTGAAGTTACACAGGGGATGGATTTTTCAGCAAGACAATGATCCAAAACACCACTCCAAATCTACTCAGGCATTCATCCAGAGGAACAATTACACTGTTCTGGAATGGCCATCCCAGTCCCCAGACTTGAATATCATTGAACATCTGTGGGATCATTTGAAGAGGGCTGTCCATGCTCGGCGACCATCAAACTTAACTGAACTGGAATTGTTTTGTAAAGAGGAATGGTCAAAAATACCTTCATCCAGGATCCAGGAACTCATTAAAAGCTACAGGAAGCGACTAGAGGCTGTTATTTTTGCAAAAGGAAGATCTACTAAATATTAATGTTACTTTTCTTGTGAGGTGCCCATACTTATGCACCTGTCAAATTTTGTTTGAATGCAGATTGCACATTTTCTGTTAGTACAATAAACCTCATTTCAAGGCAGAAACATTACTGTGTCCAACAGTTATTAGATACATGAAACTGAAATAGCTGTTGCAAAAAAACAATTTTTATAAAACATTAAGTTTAAGATTAATAGGGGTGCCCAAACTTTTTCATATAACTGTATATATAGCGTAGAGGGAGCTGCTTTCCCCCAAACCGTCGTATACATACAGCACTGTCAAGTGCGATTGAGTGTGGGGTCAGCTCTATGTGAGAGCTGACACTCAGCAGTGACGCCTACAATCAGTTATAGCACTGATTGCTGGCGTTTAACCCCTGTGATGCCGCTGTCAATAGTGACAGCAACATCGCGAGGCATCGCAGAGGGAGTTCCCTCTGTGCTCCCATCGGCACAATGTGATGCAATTGAATTATGCAGATGGTCTTCATGGTGACCCCAGGCCGAAAGATGGTGATGGGGTCACCCAGAGACAGTGGTCTGTCAGCTCATGTCAATGCACAAGCTGACATGCCTCCTCCCTGCATGTCAGGTGCTGCTGTAATGGAGAAGCAATGCAGAGTATTAAATCAGCGATCTGTCAGTTTGAAGTTGATGTCCCACCCCGGAACAATGTAAAAAGTAAAAAAAGTTAATAAAGATTGCAAAAATATTTTTTTTAAAAACATCGCAAAATAAAGACCAAAAAAAGAAAAAATATTCATCTAATAAATATAGAATATATTTATTTATGCAAAAAAAAAACATATTTGGTATCATTGCATCTGGAAGAACCCGAGCTATGAAAATGTCCCACTAGTTAAGCCCTTCAGTGAACACTGTTAAAAAAAAAGAAAAGAGGCAAAAAACTATGCTTTATCATCATACTGCTGAACAAAAAGTGGAATAAAATGCGATCAAAAAGACCAATATGAATAAAAATGGTATCTCTGAAAGCATCATCTTGTCCCGCAAAAAACAAGATGCCACACAGCTTTATCAGCAGAAATATAAAAAAGTTATACCTCTCAGAATAAAGCCTTGCAAAAATAATTATTTTTTCTACAAAATAGTTTTTATTGCATAAAAGCTCCAAAACATAAAAATAGATATAAATGGTATCGCTGCAATGGTACTGACCCGTAGACTAAAGCTGCCTTATCAATTTTACCACATGCGGAATGGCATAAAAATACCTCAAAAATATTTCCTGAATTGCTGGCTTTTGTTCATTCTGCCTCCAAAAATCAGAATAGAAAGCTAAAGATCTAAAAATGTCATGTGCCTGAAAATGGTACCAATAAAAATGTTAACTCGTCCCGCAAAAACAAGCTCTCACATGACTATGTCAGCTATCAAAATATTACGATGCAGTTTTTGCAATAAAAGTGCGTTTTAGTGTGTGATAGCAGCCAAACATAAAAAAACTATGAATCTGGTATTGTGGTAATCGCACGGACCTGAAGAATAAAGTAATCTAATCACTTATACCACACTAGGAATGGCATGAAAAATGAATAAAACCAATTCTTCACCTGCTGTTGATTTTCCGAAGATAGCAGTAAGGCTCAGCTCACATTTATCCTGCACTCTACACTGAGCTCTTACACCAGGGTTTCCATGTAAATCTCTGAAAAATGTGATGCAGGCAAAATCCATGGAAGATGATTCCCTATAATGAGGCAGATGGAGGCACTGTGGATACCGTGTGGCTGCCTATTAACTGTTGATGTCTGTCTTTTCAGGGGTGCATAAAAGTGCGGTCGACCACAGTTTTTTGCACCTCTGAAAAGAAGAACATGGGTGAGCAGAGGCCAGACAAAGTCCAGAGTAGCTCTGCTGCATTATTATATTGAACAAATCCCTGGGGGGTGTCATCTGAATCACTCGGAGATTAAGAGGTAAACCCTGATGTAAGTGCTCAGCGTAGAGCCCTGGATAAATGTGATCCCAAATGTTATGGAAAATGTTCCCCACAAAAGCTTCAAATCAATCCAGAAAAATGGCAAGACCCAGCTCACCGACCCCCAAATAAATTCATAAAGTTCTGCACTCCCAAATCCAAATGCCCCCGTCTGAGAACCACAGTGTGCCTAAATCACGTCCACATGTTTGGCATTTCTGTAGCAAAGACAGCCCACCAAATTTACAGGTGCATGTCTCCAAAAGCATGAACTGGGCACTACCACGTACTGGTGACTACAACATTCTGGTGACTGTATCTTACTGGGGACTGCAATGTATGGGCACCACAATGGCAGTTTGCAATTTACCCTCAGCAACATCCACTGCTGCTTGTTTCTGGAAAACATCCATGGAGTCAAAATCGTCACTACACCTGAAAATAAATTCACAAAATGGTAAAATTTCCAAAATGGAGTCACTTGAGGGTGGATTCTGCTATTCTAGCACTTAGGGGCTCTGTCTATAGAGTTTGCAAACTATTCTAGCAAAATCTGTGCTCCAAGAGGAAAATAGCGCTCCGTCCCTCCTGAGTCTCTCAGTATGGCTAAGCAATACTGTATAGCCACATATGGGGCATTTCCACTTTCAGCAGAAATGGTGAAACAAATTTTGGTGCAATTTTTTACCCATTTCCCAGTGTGAAAATGTAAGCTCTAGGGCTAAAACAAGCCTTTGGTGGTACAAATGTAAGCATTTTCTCTTCACTGAATAATGGCATAACATTCTGTGACACACCTGTGGTGTCAATATGATCACTGTAACCGTGGATGAATTCATTGAGAGGATTAGTTTGTGAAATGGGGTCATATTTGGGGGGTTCTGCTATTCTGCCACCCAAAGGGCTCTACCAGTCTGACATGGCACCTTCAAACCAGTCCAGCAAAATCAACTCCAATATAGGGCTCCTTCCCTTCTGAGCTTTGCACTGTGCCTCAAAAGTAGTTTTCAACTACATATGGGGTATCAGTGTACCCAGGAGAAATTGTACAACAAATTTTGGGGTCCATTTTCTTCTGTTAACCTTGTGAAAATAAAAAATTGGGGGCTAAAAGAACAATTTAAGTTAACATTTGTGTGGGAAAAATGCGATTTTTTTTATTTTCACGATTCAATGTAATAAACTTCTGCGAAGCATCTGGGGGCTCAAGGTGCTCACCACACATCTAGATAAGTTCCCTGAGAAGTCTAGTTTGCAAAATTGGGTCACTTGTGGGGGTTTGCACTATTTCGGCACATCAAGGGCTCCCCAAATGCGATCTCGCATCCGCTAATTATTCCAGCAAATTTTGCATTCCAAAAGTCAAGTGGCGCTCCATCCCTTTTGAGCCCTGTTGTGCACCATAGAAGTAGTTTTCACCCACATATAGGGTATCAGTATACTCAGAAATTGCACAAAAAATTGTATGGTCCAATTTTTCCTGTTACCCTTGTGAAAATAAAAAAGTAAGTCTAAATTAAATTTTTTGTAAAAAAAAAGGTAAATGATGACTTTTTCCTTCAATATTCCATTAATTCCTGTGAAGCACTTAAAGGGTTAATAAACTTCTTCAATGTGGTTTTAAACACTGTGAGGGGTGCAGTTTTTCAAAGGGTGTCACTTTTGGTATTTTCTGTAATATAAGCCCCTTAAAGTCACTTCAAATGTGCCAAGGTCCCTAAAAAAATGGTTTTGCAAATTTTTAAAAATGAGAAATTGTCGGTCAACTTTTAACCCTTATCAATTCCTAACAAAAAAAATATGTTTTAAAAATTGTGCTGATGTAAAGTAGGCATGTGGTAAATGTTATTTATTAACTATTTTGTGTGATAAAACTCACTTATTTAAAGGCATAAAATTTTAAAATTTTAAAATTTTCCAGCATTTTCACAAATAAATGCAAGTCATATCGAACAAACAGTGGGATCAGTTGAAGCATTCCATAGTTGTTACCACATAAAATGACAGTGGTCAGAATTGTAAAATTTGGTCAGGAATGTGAAAGGGTGAAACACAATTATTGCACCATGTAGATAAAAGTCTTAAGGGGAGATTTAATTTGGGTGACATTTTTAATGTCAGTTGTAAAATGTTTTACACTAGATTATGATGTGTCAAATTTATTGAAAGGTGCACACTTTTAAATAAATTTGCAGTAATTTTAGTGCACTTCTACCAGAAATATTTTTTTTTTTTACACCTGCTGTGCAATTTGCACCAATTTCTGCTTTATTGATAATGAGTTTGCTTGCCCATGGAAGGCCAAAAGTCTTTGGTTAAACTCTGCCCACTTTTCACACCAGTTTTGAAATTTGTAGATGTGAAAAGTCGTTAAGTATAGGGCAAGTTTACTGTGCTCCAGCAGTCCTTATTACATGTTGTAAAAGTGTGGTAAAGCCTTTGATCAGTTTCCTATTAAGTCTTCATTCTTCATCTACTTGTACCACTAATATCGTTACTGTTTTCCTAAAGCATTAGTAAATAGCCTGATATCAACTGTTAAACCTAAATCAATGTAGGTAATTGTTTTTTATTGATTTTGCCAGTTGCAGCAGTTGTAGTGAGGAGATGAGCTTTTTATCTTCTGTGGACAATATTTGTCCTTGGTGTCAATGCTGAGTGTCAATGGTGTTAAACATTTTGTGACCCTACTTACCTCATCATGATTACAAGCATAGTAACAATGTCTGCTTTCTAAATGGGACCCCTCTATGTCAATGAAGATAAAAAATAAACTGTGCTAATAATACCACGTAGCATTACATAAAATTGGTCTACTGGTCTAAACATTTTGTTAAATATTGCAAGTTTCTTATACAATCTCTTATAACCATATCTTATTCACAACAGAACATAGAAACCATATCAAAGCGTGAAAGTTAGACATTTCTCCATTTCATTTAAAAAAAATAACTGTTAGAAATTCATGGCAGTGACACCTAAACATGGGACAGGGTTAACAAAGGGCTGTAAAAGTAAGTAGTACTAATGAAAAGAGCTACAGGGTCAATTTTTAACTAATATGAAAACATACGCCTTGTCATTGGCTGTTGGGCTCACACGAATAGGCAAATTTGTGTGCTTCATTTTTTAACATGTTTTCTACAGTAATGCAGTTCCAATTTCAAATATTCAATTACATAATATAGCTTGACAGAGTGCAGCTTTAATTTGTTAATTTTTAACTAAGTCACATGAATGTATTGTAGCATGGCTAAAGGGTGTGTAGTCGACGGGAGATATGTGTCGCATAGGTGGCTTGTTGCTGTAATGTAGCCCGGAGTATTTCTTTGTTGCACATAACCATGTATATATATGTGTTTCAGGACCTGTGGTGATGTCAGACCACATGGCTAATCATGTGATGGGTTACTGGGTGTGGTTAGCTCTATATAAGACAAGCTAATGCTTAACACAGTAGATATGTGTGGAGGTGAAACCCTCCTGAGTGTGTTAAGGCTCCAGGACTGAGCCTGGTGGACTGGACACTTTGTTTTTCTTTTCCTGAACTAAAGGCTATTTGCTTGCTGTTATTTTGCCATGTGGTTTATGAAGTAATAAACCCTATGAACTTTTAAAGGAACGTGCCTCCTGAGTGTCAGCCGTCGCACCAGAGTGAGTGAAATCCCTACAATTGGTGGTAGACGTGCGGGCAGCATTCCCAGAGCAGACGTAAGTGTATTATTGGATGTCCTGGGTCAAGTCTGTTGTAAGCCAGTAAGCATTGCCGGGGAAAATGGAGGACCTGCTGAAACACTTGGTCCAGTTGCAGTCACAGCAGGAGCAACGGTAGCAAGAGACCAACAGGCTGTTGATGCAGCAGATGCAACAGAACCAGCAGGAGCAACGGCAGCAGATGCAGCTTCTGGCAACCGCCATCCAGGGCAAGATGAGTGCCCCAACCCCAGGTTTGGCTGATGACACCCACATCCGGAAGATGGTAAGATGCGCATTGCAGAAAATGACCCCCGGGGATGATGTTGAGGCCTTCCTGACGGTGTTTGAGAGGGTCGCTGAGAGGGAAAAACTCCCGCCAGAGCAGTGGGCAGAGGTACTGGCGCCATACCTGATGGGAGAACCCCAGAAGGCATACTATGATTTGACCTTGCAGGATGCCAAAGAGTATCACAAATTGAAAGTCGAGATTCTTGCACGTTTGGGGGTGACACTGACTGTCAGGGCACAGCGAGTTCACAGCTGGGCCTATCACCGGGACAAACCGCCTCGCTCTCAAATGTTTGATCTGTTGCACCTGGTCCAGAAATGGCTGCAGCCAGAGTCATGTACACCTGCACAGATGGTGGAACGAGTGATGATGGATCGGTTTGTGCATTCCCTCCCGAGGTCCATACAGACTTGGGTTGCCCAGGGTAATCCCCAGAATGCCGACGAACTGATCGGACTGGTCGAGAGATACCAAGGGTTGGAAGGCTCCTCTGGGAGACAACCCATGCCGTACTGGGGGTCCCAGAAGGGAGCGGAGTCCCTAAAAGGGGTGACGTGTCCAAGGTCACAAAGGGCGGGGGAGGTGGTGTCCAAGGTCCCTACGGGTGATATTATTTGTTGGAGGTGCCACGGGCCAGGACATATAGCTGCCCTTTGTTCCCAGACCACTGAGCAGATGGACTGCAGCATGGGACGTCGTTGTTCATACTATGCGTATCCAGACTGCAGTGTGAACTATCCGCCCAATGAGGGACCTCAAGCGTGTCCCATAAAGGTGAACGGTCGAGCAGTCATGGCACTGTTAGACTCGGGGAGCCTAGTGACCCTGGTGAGGGCCACTTTTCCTCTCCACCTGCTCCCGGGAAAGAAGGTCGGAGTGCGGTGCATACATGGTGATGCAAAGGACTACCCTTTGGCCAGGGTGGACATTGAAACGGCATGTGGCACTGAGTCCCACATAGTCGGCATCGTGCAGGACTTGTTGCACCCTATAATTTTTGGCCGGGATTTCTGTTTGTTTTGGGATTTGTGGGGAAAAGGTTCTGAGCTCCCTAGCAAGAGTAGGGAACCAATGAACCCTGGAAGGGTGTCGCCACACCCAGAGACAGACAGGTTTCCTTTTTGTGTTCTGGTTGGGGATGAGGAGGAAGTGTCCCCTGCATCTGACATTATAGAGTTAGAGGTAACCGGTGAAAATTTTGGGACTGCCCAACATAGGGACCCCACTCTGAGGGAAGCCTTTAATAATGTCACAGTTATTGACGGGGTGGTACAGGAGCCGGGGGCAGACACAAGATTTCCCCATTTTCTGATGAGTGGGGAGTTGTTGTACCGGGTCACGAAAATAAGGGAGGAGTTGGTAGAGCAGTTGGTAGTGCCGGGTCCATATAGACGGAAGGTGTTAGACATGGCCCATTCACACATCTTGGGTGGACACCAAGGGGTGGAAAAAACGCAGGAACGGGTTGTGCAGAGGTTCTATTGGCCTGGGTGTCACCGGGAAATAGTGAACTATTGCAGGTCCTGCCCTACATGTCAGCTAACTGCTCCCACTCATTTCCGGAACCCCCTTGTGCCACTGCCCATTATTGAGGTGCCGTTCGAGAGAATTGCCATGGACTTGGTTGGTCCCTTAGTTAAATCAGCCCGGGGCCATCAGTATATATTAGTCATCCTGGACTATGCCACATGCTATCCTGAGGCAATTCCTTTGAGAAATTCTTCCTCGAAGAGTATAGCCCGCGAGTTGGTCCATGTCTTTTCCCGGACAGGTCTGCCGAAGGAGATCCTGACTGACCAGGGGACACCTTTCATGAGCAAGGTGATGAGGGAGTTATGCAAAGCCCTGAAAATCTCCCAGTTGAGGACCTCAGTGTACCATCCCCAGTCAGATGGCCTTGTTGAGAGATTTAACAAGACACCGAAGAGCATGCTGAGAAAAGCTATAGAGAAAGACGGTAGAGACTGGGATTGTCTCTTACCCTATCTGATGTTTTCCATTCGTGAAGTTCCACAGGCCTCCACAGGGTTCTCACCGTTTGAGCTTCTATATGGCCAACATCCGCGAGGACTCCTGGATATAGCCAAGGAAACCTGGAAAGCCGAAGTCACGCCCCACAGAAGCGTCATTGAGCATGTGGCCCTGATGCAGCAGAGGATTGCAAAGGTGATGCCTATCATGAAAGAACACCTCCTCCAGGCACAAGAAGCTCAGGCCAGAGTCTACAACTGGTATGCAAGAGTGAGGCAGTTCAATCCGGGAGACCGAGTTCTTGTGTTAGTTCCAACGGTGGAAAGCAAGTTCTTGGCCAAATGCAAGGGCCATATGAGGTTGTCGAGAAACTTGGTGAAGTAAATTATAAAATTCACCAACCAGGAAGACGGAAACCATTCCAAGTATACCATGTCAACCTCATCAAGCCGTGGCAAGATAGAGAGCCAACAGTAACTCCATCATTGTTAAGCAACCCAGAAGGTGAGGTTGGAGCGGTTACTATAGCGGAGACGCTATCGAAGACCCAGAAACAGCAGTGCCGGGAGTTACTCCAGAAAAACAGGGACCTGTTTTCAGAGTTGCCAGGACACACGAAGGTCATAGAGCACGAGGTCCTAACAGAGCCACATGTGCGGGTGAACGTGAAGCCCTATCGTATTCCTGAGGCTCGTCGAGAAGTTATCTCCAAGGAAGTGGAGCGTATGTTGAAGCTTGGAGTCATTGAGGAATCCAAGAGCGGTTGGTCGAGCCCAATTGTCCTGGTCCCAAAACCTGATGGAGAGTGGAGGTTTTGCAATGACTATCGGAAGTTGAATGAGGTCTCCAGTTTGATGCTTATCGCATGCCCTGCGTTGATGAATGAGCTCATCGAAAGGCTTGGGCACGCCAGATATATATCCACCTTGGATTTGACAAAGGGGTATTGGCAGATCCCCATGGCACAGGAAGCCAAGGAGAAGACGGCCTTTTCGACACCTGATGGATGCTTCCAGTATGTCCGGATGCCGTTTGGCCTACAGGGAGCTCCGGCGACCTTCCAGAGGGCTATGGATAGAGTCCTTGCACCCCATAAGGCCTACGCTGCTGCGTACCTAGATTATATCGTCATCTTTAGCCCGGACTGGGAGAGTCATCTGGAGAAAGTCCAAGCGGTGTTTGATGCTCTAAGAGAGGCGGGGTTTACAATAAACCCGAAGAAGTGAGCCTTGGGTAAGGAAGAAGCTAAATACCTAGGCTATATAGTGGGTCGTGGAGAAATAAACCCCCAAATCAGGAAAGTGGAGGCAATCCAAACATGGCCAAAACCACTCTCCAAAAAGCAAGTTAAAATTTTTCTGGGCATCGTGGGATATTACAGGAGGTTCATCCCGAACTTCGCCACAGTGGCTTCGCCTCTGACTGATCTGCTAAAGGGGACAAAATCGGTGATGGTTAAATGGTCTGAAGAGACAGAGTCAGTCTTCCAAGAGCTGAAAGGGGCTCTATGTAAGCAGCCTGTTCTGATGGCCCCGGACTTCAAGAAAGAATTTATCCTTCAGACAGATGCCTCAGATGTTGGGGTAGGAGCAGTCCTTTCCCAAGAGCTACATGGAGAGGAGCATCTTGTTCTCTATCTGAGTAGAAAGCTGTCCTCATCTGAGAAGAACTACTCAGTCGTAGAAAAAGAGTGTTTGGCCATAAAGTGGGCAGTGGACACGTTACGGTACTATCTACTGGGTTGTAAATTCAGACTAATATCTGACCATGCCCCACTTAGATGGATGAGGGAAACAAAAGGTAGAAATGCTAGGTTCACCCATTGGTTCTTAGCCGTGCAGGACTTCAGTTTCCATGTGGAACATAGGGCCGGAAAGCTGCACGGTAATGCGGATGCCCTATCAAGAATCCCTTGTTTAGTGGGGGAAAGTGCCAAGCCCCACGGCTTTAGGCAGAAGGGGGAGGTATGTAGCATGGCTAAAGGGTGTGTAGTCAACGGGAGATATGTGTCGCATAGGTGGCTTGTTGCTGTAATGTAGCCCGGAGTATTTCTTTGTTGCACATAACCATGTATATATATGTGTTTCAGGACCTGTGGTGATGTCAGACCACATGGCTAATCATGTGATGGGTTACTGGGTGTGGTTAGCTCTATATAAGACAGGCTAATGCTTAACACAGTAGATATGTGTGGAGGTGAAACCCTCCTGAGTGTGTTAAGGCTCCAGGACTGAGCCTGGTGGACTGGACACTTTGTTTTTCTTTTCCTGAACTAAAGGCTATTTGCTTGCTGTTATTTTGCCATGTGGTTTATGAAGTAATAAACCCTATGAACTTTTAAAGGAACGTGCCTCCTGAGTGTCAGCCGTCGCACCTGAGTGAGTGAAATCCCTACAGTATGTAAAAAGAACATCTTAGAGAGGCAAAGTCTCCAAAAAGTAGATTGTGAGAGGTTCACAAATCTCTGAACAACTGCATCTAAAGATTGTAGAACAATTTTAGAGACTTTATTTTCTCAACATACAATTGCAAAGGCTTTAAATATCCCATTATCAATAATGCAAAATATTGTCTGATATTAAACATGCATACTTTAACTAAATTTCTATATGTGAAGGGGTTTTCCAGTTTTGAAAAATACCTCTCCCCTGGATACAATTTTTTCTAGTATCTAGCATGATCTTTGCCACTGCTCCCAGTGTCCATTATTGTCCGCAATGCTGATGTTGCATCGATAATGCTGCAGACAATCACTAAGCTCAGTGGCTCTACTTGAGTTGATGGCATGAGATGTTCAGCTGGACAAGCGAGGATGAGTTAAGGACAACTTGTTTACTTTTTAAAACAAGCTGCAGCCGGGAGACATAAGTTTTTATAAACCAGAGAACCCCTTTAACAAACAATAAGTTAAAGCATATGCACATTAATCTCTGCATTGTTGAATGTTATAAACAACTTTGCAATTGCTTTCTGTATACATTTTTGGTGGTTCCCAAGATATCTGTTTGCTGTCATTAACCTCAGTCAGGGCCGCCATCAGGGCATTACAGCCGTTACTGCTGTATGGGGCCCGGTCAGCAGCAGTACACAGAGGGGCCCGCAGATCCAGGGCCCCACTGTTGTGCTTCTGCTGATCGGGCCTCATCATGCACTAAAATACTGTGCACTGCGGCACACACGTCGGCGCTGGGGCCCGGGAGCCGTTTTGGAGCTGTGCACGGCCGGTACCTAGTCGGCTGCGCAGCTCCTGCTCGGCTGTAGCTAGAATGTATGGGCTCCCTGCAGGTCCTGACTACAGCCCATACATTCTAGCAATCTCAGTAGTGAATGTGCTAGAACGTAGGGGCTCCTGTCAGGTCCTCTCAGCAGCCCATACATTCTAGCTACTGCTTCACTGCTGGAAATACTAGACGGCCCGGAACGACTGAGGTAAGTATAAAAAACATTTTTATTTTTGTTTTTTTAAATGGGTGAGGTGGGGTGGAGTGAGACTGCAGATGATGAAGTGTGTTTGAGGGGGCACTGCGCATGATGAAATGATAGGGGGCTGCAGATGATGAAGTGTGTTTGAGGGGGCACTGCGCATGATGAAATGATAGGGGGCTGCAAATGATGATGTGGGGTGATGTGGACTGCAAATGATGATGCGGGGGTGATGGGGACTGCAAATGATGATGTGGGGGTGATGGGGACTGCAAATGATGATGGGGTGATGGAGACTTCAAATGGTGATGTGGGGGTGATGTGAACTGAAAATGATGCAGGGGTGATGGGGACTGGAAATGATGAGGTGATGGTGATAGGGATTGCAAGTGATGGGGACTGCAAATGATGATGTGGGGATGATGTAGACTGCAAATGATGATGTGGGAGTGATCGAGACTGCAGATGATGAATTGTGTTTGAGGGGGTACTGCACATGATGAAATGATAGGGGGCTGCAAATGATAAAGTAAGGGGGACTGCAGATGAAGTGAAGGGGGATAGGGGACTAAATGATGAAGTAAGGTGGACTGCAAATGATGAAGTGGGGGTGATGGGGACTGCACATCAAGTGAGTGTGAGGGACGGTGGACAGCAATTGAATTGAAGGTGGGGGTGGGGAGAGCCAATGGTGTATTGAAGGTAGGGAGAGCAAATAATGAATTTTGAGGGTGGGGAAGAGCAGTTGATAATGAATAGAGGGTGGGAGAGAGAGAAGACATGACAATGAATTGAGGCAGAAGGGGCATGTAACTATAATGAATTGGAGTTAGGGTTAGAGCGGGAGGTACATAGTGGGATCGTTGAGGATAAAGTGACTGGAAATAAATTGTGGGAAAGAGTACAGGTGCTAATTAATTTATATATTAAATGGGGAAAGTGGCTAACTGGCTATGTATAGCTAGAAGGGGCTCAGTGGCGTATTATAATTTATATTTGGAATGGTGGGTTGCATAATAACCAATTACTACATCACCCACCAGGCGGACGCGCTTCCACACAACTCCACCAGAGCTGCCCTATGGGAACTCGGCTCTTTCTCCTCTCCTCTACCTCTTTGGCACAAGTGAGGTTTTGATAAAGACCCGCTGGGGTCGAAACGTTACCCGAATTGAATAGTCCGCCACCCATTTACCTCCTAAAAAAGCACCTGGTGATGTTTATTGTATATGTTAATAAAGAAACTACACAGTTTGCTGAACTTTCAACCAATTGAGTGCGGCTGATTTTTCCTATACTAATAACCAATTACAGTATATATTAATGATGGGTGAATGTCTGTATTCAGATGTGTAGTGTAGAAGAAAGGGAAAAAGTGGGGAATGTGCTCTGGAAGCGGTGCTCTAGATAGCTGTGTTATTTTATGCAGAGATGAGTCCTGGCTGAAAGAAGTGATGGCGGTCTGCGCTGGATTAAAAAGAAACGCAAAGATGAAGGACTTCAGCTAGAGACGTCACTGGTGAGTCAGTATGTTACCTGTGCACTGACACCATACATTGTATACTGTATACAGAGCTCCTGTGTATAATGTCACTGGTGATCACTATATTATCTGTACACTACACACTATATACAGAGCTCCTGTGTATAATGTCACTGGTGATCACTGTATTACCTGTAAACTGACACTATACACAGAGCTCCTGTGTATAATGTCACTAGTGATCACTGTATTACATGTCACTGACACTATATATAGAGCTCCTGTGTATAGTGTATAATGTCACTGGTGATCCCTGTATTACCTGTACACTTACACTATATATAGAGCTCCTGCGTATAATGGCACCGGTGACCACTGTATTACCTGTACACAGACACTGCATACTAAGTACAGATCTCCTATGTATAATGGCACTTATGGTGATAGTATTTTTTTTAATCAATGATCAGTATTGTACTATTCAGTCACAATGTGGTGGTAATATGTTGTCCGGCCATGGTGTGAATATGGTTCATGGGGACAGGGACAAGATGGGCCTTTGTGATTTCAAATGCCGGGGCTGAACTTCAGCCCCAGTCCGTACCTGGTAGTTGGTCACCATGTGGTGGTAATATGTGGTCTGCACATGGTGTGGCAGTATTTATTCCTTGTAGATAGTATTATAGGTCACTATGTGGTGATAATGTGGTGTCTGGTCATGGTGTTGTGGTATTTTTTCCCTTGTATGTGGTATTATTGGTCATTTTAAAAATTGAAAAATAAATAAAAATATACCTAAATTGTATTGCATATTTTAACAAATGTTTAATAAGTTAGAGTAGAGTAGGGCCCAGCCAAAAGAGTCTACCTTGTCATCGTGGCAGATTAAAAAAACCTTTTGGCCAAAACAAAATCTGCTGGCTATGTGTGTGATCTGGTGATGGGAACTGTTAATGTGTGATTGGTGAGAAGTGGAGTTTTTCCAAGAGACAGCGGTGGTGCTGTGGACAGTTTGAGGGTTGGAGGCAGGGCTGGGGTGGAGCCTGGGCAGAGTCTTAAGGGGGCCCTGAAAATTTTGCCAGTATGGGGCCCTGAAATTTCTAGTGGCAGCCCTGACCTCAGTGGTTTAAAATTTGATCATGTAATGGTCACACACATGAGGAACTGATTCATTTTACAATTATCTGGGTCTTCTAAGGAGCTGAGCACATGGATGTGTCCAGAACATGGCCAGGATATAGTTTAGGTTACTATTGAATCACTACAAGCAGAGATCTTGAAAACTGAGATGTAGAAAGTACTCTGACAAATTGCTCAACTTTTTGCCATACAAAAACCAATGATTATTTGCTAAACCCAAAATGCCCCATTATGGCAAAAGGGACTTGCAAAATCCATTAATTATAGTCCCCAAGAACTAAAAGATGTGTATTTTGAGTATGTTGTGTTTTTGCTGTAAGCCACACATGTTGAAACATATGCTTATATACCACCTCATGATGACTCTTAGTTTGGTATGCTTCATTTAATCTACAGTAAATATAATTAATCATGTCAAGAAAATTGCCCGTGGAGTGTTACAGCTGACCTTGCCATGTAAACTACTTAACATGGACTATTTATAAAGCATTGAAACATGTCTAGTGAATGCATTATGTATTCTGATTAAAAAAAACTGATGAAAACAGAATTGAAACAATCCATTGGACAGTCTTGTGATATACGGGCTGTAAATATAGTATAAGCAATAAGTTATTACTAATACACTCATTTAAAATATTAGCTTTGAAAATCATTGAACACACCACCTCCAGGGAGTAATCATTTTTCAATGTAATTTTCAATTTGCACTTCAATTAACTCATAATATCATATTATTATGAGTAAATACAGTAATTCACTTTGTTCACCCATAGGAAACTTTTCTGAATTACTCACATAGGACTCCTTACTAGTGATGGGCAAGCACAAAAATGTTCGGGTGCTCGTTGCTTGGGTCGAGCAAATTGGAATGCTCGGGTGCTAGACCCGAGCAACGAGCCAAATGTAAGTCTAAGGGAAACTCGAGCATTTTTCCAGTGTCCCCCCTGGCTGTCTGTAGAGGGACTAGAAATAGCGGAAATTGATGGGAACAGTGCTCAAATGACATGGGAACAGCTTGCGGAAGACCCCTGGAAGCATTTCTGATGCCCAGGTCACTGCTGTGAACAATGTTGTCAGAGTCTTATGCCACTTTTACAGACTCACAATAAACCATACAAAAGCGAAACCAAAATGGATTTTCCTGGGAAAAGAGAGCCAGTTCATGCCATGTGTCAAGCTTGGATACCCAATAATTATAAGGCACAGAGGAATCACAGAGGATGTTGGTACAGTCAACAAAGTACTCCCTCAACATCTTCTCAAACTTACACTCCTTGTGAGAGTACCCTGCACCTCAGGGCCTGTGCAATGAGAGGGCCTGAGAAACTCTCCCAGAACTTTGACAGTGTTCTCCTGCCTCTGCTGGATTGGAGTTGTGTATCTCTCGCCTGTACTCCTTGGTTGTCCAACAAACTGTGACCTCTGTCACCAGCATTTTCAGATGGGAATTTTTTTAATAATTTTGCAACAAAGGCCTTCTGGTACTGTCCATTTTGGTAGACCTGTCTGCCTCGGGAATAAGAGATAGAAAGTTCTCCTTGTAGCATGGGTCTAGAAATGTCACCAAACAGTAGTGACTGTCACCCAAAATTTATAGAACGCGCGGAACATGGGAAAGGCATCGTAACAAACTCAGCCATGGGTGCCAGACTGCTAACAGGCAAGACTTCCGTGTCCTCACCTAGAGGACAACTGTCAATGCTCTCCTCCTCCCTGTCCTCAGGTCATCCACGCTGAACAGACGGTATGATAGTTGTGTAGGTAGTATGATCTCTAGGGCATGAAACTAGCTCCTGTTCTTCCTCCTCCTCCTCTTTCTTATTGTAACCAATCCACATTGGGATGAGATGAGGCTGGGCTGTGTGTAATCACCCTGTATGGTACCTTACTCCATCTCATCACTCTCCACCTGCAATGCATCCTCTTTGATTGTGAGCAGAGAGCATTTCAGAACACAGAGAAGCGGGACAGTGGAGCTAATTATGGCGTCATCACCAGTCACCAACTTAGTGGAGTCCTCAAAGTTTTGGAGGATGGTACATATGTCTGACATCCATGTCCACTCATGAGGTCTTATGTGTGGAGTCTGAACTGAATACCAATGGCCTTGCTTATGCTGGTAGTCAACAACTGCCCTCTTCTACTCACAAATCCTTCCCAACATCTGCAGTGTAGAGTTCCAATGTGTGGGGACATCACACACCAGTCAGTGAGCTGGAAGCTGCAAACACTGCTGAAGCACAGCAAGGGCGGCGGAAGCTGTAGCTGTTGTGAATTTGCTTTTTGCTCCCTCTAGTGGTTACTAGTTTTTTGACTCTGGTTTTTCTGTTATTCCTTTTATCCGCACCTGGGTCGTTAGTTAGGGGTGTTGCTATATAAGCTCCCTGGACCTTCAGTTCAATGCCTGGCAACGTAGTTATCAGAGCTAGTCTGCTGTGCTCTTGTCTACTGATCCTGGTTCCAGTTATATCAGCTAAGTCTGCCTTTTGCTTTTTGCTATTTGTTTTGGTTTTGTATTTTTGTCCAGCTTGTTCCAAATCTATATCCTGACCTTTGCTGGAAGCTCTAGGGGGCTGGTGTTCTCCCCCCGGACCGTTAGACGGTTCGGGGGTTCTTGAATTTCCAGTGTGGATTTTGATAGGGTTTTTGTTGACCATATAAGTTACCTTTCTTTATTCTGCTATCAGTAAGCGGGCCTCTCTGTGCTAAACCTGGTTCATTTCTGTGTTTGTCATTTCCTCTTACCTCACCGTCATTATTTGTGGGGGGCTTCTATCCAGCTTTGGGGTCCCCTTCTCTGGAGGCAAGAAAGGTCTTTGTTTTCCTCTACTAGGGGTAGCTAGATTCTCCGGCTGGCGCGTGTCATCTAGAATCAACGTAGGAATGATCCCCGGCTACTTCTAGTGTTGGCGTTAGGAGTAGATATATGGTCAACCCAGTTACCACTGCCCTATGAGCTGGATTTTTGTATTCTGCAGACTTCCACGTTCCTCTGAGACCCTCGCCATTGGGGTCATAACAGTTTGCCAGGCCTGTATTGAATGTTTAATGCATTGCAGAAGAGGGATTATAAGAAAGAAGATTCTGAGTTTTTTTTTTTTTTTTCTTTTTCCCCTTTACCTCAGAGTGGCTATGCTTGCTGCAGACATGAATGTCCAGACCTTGATTACAAGTGTGGACCAGCTGGCTACTCGTGTGCAGGGCATACAAGACTATGTTATCAGAAATCCTAGGTCAGAACCTAAAATACCGATTCCTGAACTGTTTTCCGGAGACAGGTTTAAGTTTAGGAATTTCGTGAATAATTGTAAATTGTTTTTGTCCCTGAGACCCTGTTCATCTGGAGATTCTGCTCAGCAAGTTAAAATTGTTATTTCGTTCTTACGGGGCGACCCTCAGGATTGGGCTTTTTCGCTGGCGCCAGGAGATCCGGCATTGGCTGATCTTGATGCGTTTTTTCTGGCGCTCGGTTTACTTTATGAGGAACCCAATCTTGAGATTCAGGCAGAAAAAGCCTTGCTGTTCTCGTGCCAGCGGTTTGCTCTTGCCCTTGCCTGTCCCGAAGAGACCTTGGACACATATCTCCATGGATTTCATTTCTGATCTTCCGCTATCTCAGGGCATGTCCGTTATCTGGGTGATATGTGATCGCTTCTCCAAGATGGTCCATTTGGTTCCTTTGCCTAAGCTGCCTTCCTCTTCCGATCTGGTTCCTGTGTTTTTCCAGAACGTGGTTCGTTTGCACGGCATCCCTGAGAATATTGTGTCAGACAGAGGATCCCAGTTCGTTTCCAGGTTCTGGCGATCCTTTTGTAGTAGGATGGGCATTGATTTGTCGTTTTCGTCTGCTTTCCATCCTCAGACTAATGGACAGACGGAGCGAACCAATCAGACTTTGGAGGCTTATTTGAGGTGTTTTGTCTCTGCTGATCAGGACGATTGGGTGACATTCTTGCCGTTGGCTGAGTTTGCCCTTAATAATCGGGCTAGTTCCGCCACCTTGGTTTCGCCTTTTTTCTGCAACTCTGGTTTCCATCCTCGCTTTTCTTCGGGTCATGTGGAGCCTTCTGACTGTCCTGGGGTGGATTCTGTGGTGGATAGGTTGCAGCAGATCTGGAATCATGTGGTGGACAACTTGAAGTTGTCACAGGAGAAGGCTCAGCGCTTTGCCAACCGCCGCCGCGGTGTGGGTCCCCGACTACGCGTTGGGGATTTGGTATGGCTTTCTTCCCGCTTTGTTCCTATGAAGGTCTCCTCTCCCAAATTTAAACCTCGTTTTATTGGGCCTTACAAGATATTGGAAATCCTTAATCCTGTATCTTTTCGTCTGGATCTTCCTGTGTCGTTTGCTATTCACAATGTATTTCATAGGTCCTTGTTGCGGCGGTACATTGTGCCTGTAGTTCCTTCTGCTGAGCCTCCTGCTCCGGTGTTGGTTGAGGGCGAGTTGGAGTACGTGGTGGAGAAGATCTTGGATTCTCGCCTCTCCAGGCGGAGGCTTCAGTACCTGGTCAAGTGGAAGGGCTATGGTCAGGAGGATAATTCCTGGGTGGTCGCCTCTGATGTTCATGCGGCCGATTTAGTTCGTGCCTTTCATGCCGCTCGTCCTGATCGCCCTGGTGGTCGTGGTGAGGGTTCGGTGACCCCTCACTAAGGGGGGGGTACTGTTGTGAATTTGCTTTTTGCTCCCTCTAGTGGTTACTAGTTTTTTGACTCTGGTTTTTCTGTCATTCCTTTTATCCGCACCTGGGTCGTTAGTTAGGGGTGTTGCTATATAAGCTCCCTGGACCTTCAGTTCAATGCCTGGCAACGTAGTTATCAGAGCTAGTCTGCTGTGCTCTTGTCTACTGATCCTGGTTCCAGTTATATCAGCTAAGTCTGCCTTTTGCTTTTTGCTATTTGTTTTGGTTTTGTATTTTTGTCCAGCTTGTTCCAAATCTATATCCTGACCTTTGCTGGAAGCTCTAGGGGGCTGGTGTTCTCCCCCCGGACCGTTAGACGGTTCGGGGGTTCTTGAATTTCCAGTGTGGATTTTGATAGGGTTTTTGTTGACCATATAAGTTACCTTTCTTTATTCTGCTATCAGTAAGCGGGCCTCTCTGTGCTAAACCTGGTTCATTTCTGTGTTTGTCATTTCCTCTTACCTCACCGTCATTATTTGTGGGGGGCTTCTATCCAGCTTTGGGGTCCCCTTCTCTGGAGGCAAGAAAGGTCTTTGTTTTCCTCTACTAGGGGTAGCTAGATTCTCCGGCTGGCGCGTGTCATCTAGAATCAACGTAGGAATGATCCCCGGCTACTTCTAGTGTTGGCGTTAGGAGTAGATATATGGTCAACCCAGTTACCACTGCCCTATGAGCTGGATTTTTGTATTCTGCAGACTTCCACGTTCCTCTGAGACCCTCACCATTGGGGTCATAACAGTAGCTGACTTTCTAAAATGGGCACACATCCGGTGTACTTTGACAAGCAGATCAGGCAGCTCCAGGTAGGTTTTGAGAAACCACTGTACCATGAGATTAAGCACATGAGCCAGGCATGGTATGTGTGTGATCTCGCCTCGCCTGGCCTCAGAGCCGCCACCAGGTTCCGACCATTGTCACACATGACCATGCCTGGCTGTAGGCTCAGAGGTGTCAGCCACAGATCTGCCTACTCTTTCAGAAATGGCAGAATTTTGAGCGCAGTTTTAAATAGATGTATTTTTAGCGCAGTAATATGGAAAGGATCTGGCTGAATTCTGCAGTGCCAAGGAGCAGAGAAATGGTGTTCTCTGGATTGCTTTTTAAGCAAATAATCAGGATTAAGAACCAAAAAAATATATATACCTGGCCCTGATACCTGGGGCTATGTCTAGAAATATCTGTAAAAGCAGCAGCAGCAGACAGAACTGGAATGGACCCTCTTGCTATATGCACTGCAGTCTGCCACATACACTGCCTGACTGCCTAGCACTGATATCTATTCAGCTGGATTAGTCCTCAGAAGGACTGTTAGTTGAGATGGATATGTATATAATATATTGTGGTATATCTACACTAACTAAGAAACAAGAAAATCTCTCCCTAGCTCAGCAGCACCTCACCCTACACTTACTGATTCCATAGTAGACTGTGATGAGCATGGCTGATATAGACCTGATGACATTGTGAGGCCAGCCAATCAATGTAATGCCACAACCAACATGGCTGCAGCATTACAGTGTGTGGTAGACAATCAATGCATGTTCATTGACTCTCTAAAGAATGCCAAACATGCAGGGAGGGGACCCGAGCTCCCGCTGAGCAACCACGGAAATACTCAGCAAGCAACAAGCATCTCGAGCAGTGAGATGCTCAGGTGAGTACCGAGTAGTGGCGAGCATGCTCGTTCATCACTACTCCTTACTTCTTACCTAATTTTCTACCTTTGTAAATATTAGAAGTACAACCATCATATAACATTGCCATTGGGGCCTGTGTACATCCTGCAGTAGTCCCATCAGCAGAAACCAGTGACCGAAGGTATACTTCTGATCACAGCTGCACGCTCACACTGTCTTTTGACAGCATGGAAACCGCGACTGTCTTGACTGGTGGTGATGATTTTACCACCTGTTACAAGCGGTGTTTGCCACGCTGTCATGCATATGACAGCGTGGCAAACATTGGATGTTTGGGCCCCCCAATCAAGTGAATGTGGTCTGGGTACTGTTCTGGTACCTGAACCCGAACTTTTTGTAACTGTTCGGCAGAACCCGCCAGACCAGAACATCCAGATGTCCACCCATATCTAGTTAAAAGCCATCATCAGACTGTGGACCATACAGGAACCACTGTACTAATGAGGCCTAGTCAGTATCACAAATAAACATTTAAATCCTGGTACCTTTCAGAAAACATCTTCTTTAATTGCAGTCATTCTTTTTCTTTTCTTATTCACCTTGTGTAGACACCACGATAAATTTTCACATCCACAGCTTGTCTCTACAGACTTTCTTCTTTTCCGTTCATCTGCAGAACATCCCAACATTGTTTACTTAAAAATAACACTGTCATTATAATGCTACTGAACAAAAATATCTGCCCTACACTGTGCCCCAAATAATTACCCGTCACTGTGCACCCTCCACACTGTCCTCTCTTTTTGACACTGGCCCCCTCTTTACACTCTCTCCTCTCTGTATACTGTCCCATTAATACTAAGCCCTCTCACTGTCCCCTCATGCTCTCTCCTCTCTACACTGCCCCCTCACTATCATGTTTCTATGTTGTGACCTCACAATTTTCCCTTTCCATGCTGTTTCCTCACAGTACTCCCCTCAGTACTGTCCCCTCAAACTTTACTCCCTCCACATTGTCCCTTTCATGATACTCCTCTTTATACTGCTCCTACACTACCCAATCTTTATACTCTGCCCTTTCACTCTTTTCTCCCCCACTACTGACACCTCACACATTTATTCCACAATACTGTTCCCCAACTCATTTTCCCACATACTCTCTCCTCACATGCTCCCCCCTCCTCCCCATACTGTCTCCTCTCACATTTTTCCCATCCCCATACAGTCTTCTCACACATTCTCTTCCTCACCATACTGTCTCCTCACACATTCCCTCCTCATACTATACACTGATAGGAATCCTCTCAGCAATAAGACTCCTATTTCTTTAGCTCTATTGGAATGCTTACCTTGCCACCAGCCATCTTCTTTGTAGCACAAGAGGGATGTCAGCAATATGATCAGCTGAACCTAATCAAATCACGGTTCTGAAGTCAAACTGATTCAGAAGTGTTGGCGGTCAAGGCTTAATTGTACTGGCTTCTGGAAAATGGAAACTAAACGAAAACATTTTTGTAATTATTTTCATTTTTAAGTAGTAAATCAAAAGTCAATACTGGAAAGTGAATCTGAAAAAAAGGAAAACAAAAACAGACTTACTTTTTTCTTTTATTTCACTGGGGTTTTTTTTACCTATTTTTCAGTGCATTAAATTGAATGATACTATTCAAAACTAACTAGACCCACAGTTATGTGAATACACAAAAATTAAAATGGTTGTGTCCACGAGAAGTTAATAGGTATTTCATGATGAATGTATTCTATTTATCATGCTAATCATACAGGTGCTACTTCTTTACACATGACCCATTGCAGGAGCTCTACTGATGCACCTAGCCTTGCTGGCATGCCAATGTGTTGCCATGGTACAAGAATCATAACAATGGTCCCATCACTGCCATCATAGTTCTTCTTTTAGAGCTGGCCGAAGGTATAATCTAATAGAATTACTGTATCTAATAGAATACCTGTTAGCATTATGTTGACAGGTTTAATATGCTGCAATACATAACTGAAATTCCTAATGGAACTAAAATGAAAACTGCACTTTTTTTAGTTTAAAAAATGTTGAAAAAAATATGAAAACCTTAAAAAGTAAAATATAATCCATTTCACTTAATTAATTCCTTTATTATTTTATTATATAAAAAACTATAAAAAACATGTTATTAGTATTGACACATCTGTATCAACACCTGCAATTAAAATATAATCTCATAAAAGAAATATAGTGAATTAAATTGGATTTTTATAGTTAATTTGCTTCCCAATAATATTACATAAGAAGACATTCATGCCAGTGTCCCAAGCCCTGATGATGCTGTGGTGAAACATGTTGGGGGCTCTTGTGCTATTGTGTGATTGTCCTATTCTGTTAGAAAGTTTCTGACATCTGGGTGTCACCAATACCAACATAGGTGTGGACCTTCAAATATGGGATTGAACAGATTAGGGACAATATTTTAGTAATATCTCACAGCAATTTTAATACAATTAAAATTAGAAGTTATATTTTATGACTTACTAGTGAGGGATTTCAATATGGGGCTCTCCCGTTTTTGTTAATATTAAATATAAAGCATTCAACAAATCTTTTGTACTCCAAAAATGAAAACGCTAACTTACAGCAATTTGCAAAATCACAAGCCTAATATAGCTCAGCCAGCACAAAAGTTATAAAGTTATATCTCTTGGAATATGGTGACACAAAAACAAAGAATTTAATTGGGGAAAAAAGTAGATAACCATAAAATAACTGTGTACCCTTAGAAAATACAATACAACTAGTTTGTTAAAAAACATAGCCTTAGCCCCTTCATGACCTTGGGATTTTCCATTTTTCCGTGTTTGGCCATGTGAGGGCTTATTTTTTGCAGGACGAGTTGTACTTTTGAACGACATCATTGGTTTTACCATGTCTTGTACTAGAAAACGGGAAAAAAATTCCAAGTGCCGTGAAATTGCAAAAAAAGTGCAATCCCACACTTATTTTTTGTTTGGCTTTATGATTCTCCAGGTCAGTACGAGTTCATAGACTCCTAACATGACTAGGTTATTTTTTATCTAAGTGGTGAAAAAAAATTCCAGACTTTGCTAAAAAAAAAAAAAAAATTGCACCATTTTCCGATACTCGTAGCGTCTCCATTTTTCATGATCTGGGGTCGGTTGAGGGCTTATTTTTTGCGTGCCGAGCTGGTGTTTTTAAAGATATCATTTCAGTGCAGATACGTTCTTTTGATCCCTCGTTATTGCATTTTAATGCAATGTCGTGGCGACCAAGAAAGCGTAATTCTGGTGTTTCAAATTTTTTTCTCGCTATGCTGTTTAGCAATCAGATTAATGCTTTTTTTATTGATAGATCAGGCGATTCTGAATGCGGCGATACCAAATATGTGTAGGTTTGATTTTTTATTATTGATTTATTTTGATTGGGGCGAAAGGGGGGTGATTAAAACTTTTATATTTTTTTTATTTTTTTCACATTTTTTTACTTTTTTTTTTACTTTTGCCATGCTTCTATAGCCTCCATAGGAGGCTAGAAGGTGGCACCAATCGATAAGCTCTGCTACATAGCAGCAATCTGATGTTCGCTGCTATGTAGCAGAAATGCAGGTGTGCTGTGAGCGCCGACCACAGGGTGTCGCTCACAGCTGCCTGGGATCAGTAACGATAGAGGTCTCAAGGACCTCTATGGTTACAATGCTGAAGCATCGCCGACCTCCGATCATGTGACGGGGGTTGGCGATGCGATCATTTCCGGCCACCCGGCCGGAAGCGGTAGTTAAATGCCGCTGTCTGCATTTGACAGTGGCATTTAACTAGTTAATAGGCACAGGCAGATCGCGATTCTGCCCGCGCCTATTATGGGCACATGTCAGATGTTCAAAACAGCTGACATGTCCCGGCTTTGATGCGGGCTCACCGCCGGAGCCCGCATCAAAGCGGGGCTTCTGACCTCGGATGTATTATCCCGTCCGAGGTCAGAAAGGGGTTAAAAATAAACAGCTGTAGAACACAGTGATGAAAAAAAACAATAAAAAAATTCCTGTTTTCTCAAAGCCCAAAATAATTGCACACCTAAGAGGGTTCATAGTTTAGGGAATTGCACTATGAGTGGGCTCTTAATGCATTTCTGTTAATCAAAGTGGGAGCAACTGAATGAAATTTGAACTTGTGATACTCTTCAGCACATTGCGAGATTTGGGTAATATATGTATGGTATGTTAAAGAATAAGTCAATTGAGTAGGTTTATTAAAAGGCATTACTATACAAAAACTACAAAAACTTGTCAAGCATACAGTACATTCAAACTATCCCCCAATCAGCAGGGCAGTTCCAGATTTCAGGTACTTACCCACCTGAAAATTTCCTCTAGCACCAGATAACAACACAACATGTTACTAAGGAGGAACTTTAATACATTTTTAATGCTGCTTAACTTCAGAACCCGCTCCCCTTTCCTGACATGGACTTGGTGACTGGTAGTAGAGTGTACTGCAATTACGAAGCATTAATAACTTTTCCAACCTAATAATGCTAGTAGTGAATTAATACCTAGTGATAGAAACCAGGTCAAGCCAACAGATTGGGATCTTGCTGTATGAATTGCTCGCATGTCCCACTTCCACCCAGCCACAACATGGACTGCTAAAAATTTTTTATTTGGTGCTCCTCTTACACACAGGCAACCAGGTATGAAAAAAATGATTTTTGTTTGTCTTTGGTTGGAACAGATGGACTTTGGATGCATTCAATTTTTAGTTTGTTAGACATTCTCAGAGGGGTAGACGAGGAAAGGCCTTAGGGAACATTATTCAAGTCAAAATGATTACTGCCTCATGACAACTGCTTTCTGTATACTGCAGTTTTGAAACCAAATGGTAGAATAAAGATGAAGGTATTTTGTCAAGATGAGAATCATAGGGCAAACTTGTATTGAGCAAGGTCGCGCCTCATCTGGTGACTCGGTCATCAAGTGGGCATGACCTACTGGAGAGCATCGGCTCGTTCCATACAAGTATATGGAAATGAGGCTGTGCCTATTGGCTAGACACTAGAGGCAAGTTCACCGCAGTTCACAGAGAGAATTTCACTGCGGTGAATATGAACTGTGGTGAACTCTCCTCTGCATCGTGAGACTTTTTACCCATGGTGAAAAGGTCACTGTAGTTCATTTGACAGGTGAGAGATATTGTTTTTTATTTTTGTTTTTTTTACAGAAGACGAAGGCTTTGGTGGAATAGGCATTAGGTGAGTATAACTGTGTTTGTTATTTTTAAATAAAAAAGTAAAAGTGTGTTTTGTTTCATTTCAAATAAAAGACTTTATTCTGGCTGCATGTTTATTTACAATATAACTATACGATTAGTAATGGAGAGACAGACGCGGCTCCATTACTAAGCCGTGGGATTGAAGTCACCTGACAATAAAGCACAAGTGCCAGCTCACTGACTGGTGTGCGATGTCACCACGTACTGTAACTCCACACTGCATATGCTGGCAAGGCTTTGTGAGCAGAAGAAGCCAGTGGTTGAGTACCAGCTTTAACACGCTTGTCGGTATTGTGATCAGTTTCAGCACATAACAACTGAAGAGTGGGCATGGATGTCTGACACTTGTTTGTCTCTCGAAGACTTTGAGGACTCCACTAAGATGGTGAGTGGCAATGATGCCATAATAAGTGTAAGTATCCCACTTCTGTTCAACTATCCTGCTTCTGTACCTACTTAAACAGTCACTGCTTACAACTGAACATGAAGCTTTCCATGCAGACCAGGTGGATATGGCGTAAGACATAACACAGAGAGAATGTAGCCAGCCCAGCCTCAACTCATCTGCTCAGCGTGGATTGGGTAACAATGAGGAGGTGGACACTGAAGAGGAGGAACATGAGCTGGTGGCTAGCTCAACAGATGCTAGTAGCCACACAACCTTTGTCCTGTCTCTCCTTCATGGATGGGCTGAGGATGGGAATGAGGAGAAAGAGAGGGAGGAAGAGGAGCTGAAGAGTCATCATCATGGTCTTCATGGCTGACTTTATGTACTGCTGACTTTCCCTTGACCCTCGCATTACATTCATCTTGGCTTAAAAAAGTATTGGTTGTTCACCCTGCTAGACAATGCTACAAGGTGAACTTTGCATCTTTTCTTCCTGAGGTGGAGAGGTCTTTTAAAATGGTGCTATACCAGAAGGCCATTGTGGAAAATATGTTGAAAAAATTCACATCAATCAAGGAGGGGAGGCCAGGGAACACACAGCAGAGGCAGGAGTATACTGTCAAAGGCATGTACTACTTTCAGTTCAGAGCCTGATGACTGGGTATTTTGACAAAGAGGGAAAAGCTTTTAAAGCAATACCTGGCAGACCAAACCAGCATACTCCCTAATTCTGCTGTGACTTTCAACTATTGGGTCTCAAAGTTGGCACCATATTGGGTCTCAAATTTGGCACCAGGCATGAGATGTCCCTCTATGCCTTGGAGGTGTTTTGTTGCCCTGCCACTAGCATCTTGTCTGAGCATTTGTTTAGTGTAACAGGGGAGCGTCATAATAGACAAGCTCTTTTGCCTGTCAATAAAGAATGCACACAGGCTCGCTCTCATAAACATGAACAAAGCTTGATTACCCCACACTTTTCCACACCACTAGATGACAGCAGCACATAAAGTGTTTGTAATATTCAATATTTTAACGAGGCCTGCCAGTTGTTGCCTTTCAGGGATCTATGTATGACCCTTCTCATAATTTCTGTCTGGCTTTGCACTTTCTGCAAAGCCTCTTTGATTGTAATAGTACATCAACTACATTTTCAAAATATTTTTGTTCAAATTTTTTTTGATAGATTCAATGACTAATCCATACAGTTTAACATGGGTATTGTTGCATTATGGTGGTATGTAAAACTTGTAATAACTGTAGAAGAAAACATTTCAGGATTAAATTACTCATCCATACAGTATTATATGCTTTCTGTCACATTTTGGTGGTATACAACAGTACAAAAAAGAGTGTTAAAATTGTGCTTGTTCACATTTCCTACCCATATGCTATTCTGTGTTCTGGGGTACATTTTGTTGGTATATAACCCTCAAAAAACTTGTTCAAAATGTTATTATCATCATATTGATCACCCATTGACTTTTCCATGGTCTGGAGTACATTTCCTTGGTATATAATCCTCAAAAAACTTGATCAAAATGTAATCGGTATTATATTGCTCATCCATATTGTATTACATCTTTTTGGGTACTGTTTGTTGCTATATAAGCTTCAAAAAACTTGTTCAGAAATTTATCAGCATTATATTGCTCACCCATAGACTATTCCATGGACTGGTATATAACCCTCAAAAAACGTGTTCAAAATTTATCAGTCTTATATTGCTCATCTTTTTGGGCATTTTTTGTTGGTATATAACCCTCAAAAAACTTGTTAAAAATGTAGGCTGTGTGCACACATTTCAGATTTGGTTTGTTTTTGTCGCATTTTTTCTGCGCGGATTTCTGCCAAAACTTGATGCCAGCAAATTAAACGAGAAACCTGAAATGTCATGCACACACTGAGTAATTTTGACTTGCAGATTTGGTGCAGAAAATAATCTGCAATATGTCAATTCTCTGCATTTTTGCATTGCGTTTTTCACCATTAACTTCACTCAAATCAATAAAAAATGCAGGCAAAAATGCACGTTTTTGCAGGTGCGTTTTTCCTTCCAAGAAATGCAGAAATGGTGCAGAAATTTTACTCAATGTGTGCGCATACCCTTATTGGTATTATATTGCTCTCCCATAGACTATTCTGTGGTCTGGAGTACATTTCCTTGGTATAAAACCCTCAAAAGTGCAAAGCCTTTGTGAGTCTGATCACACAATCATACAATATGGCCAAGTGCTATGCGATAAAACATCATATAGCATTTGACCCAGTGTTCCCCTATGGGGCAATCCTGATCAGCATATTATTTCTCTGGATTATTCGGTGTGCTTGTGAAATCGCAGCATGTGATTGGCACCGAGACTCGGCTCACTCGTACCCATATAAGTCTATGAGTGTGAGTGACACAACGCCCATCACTCGGATATCATCCGAGTGCAGTGCAATATATGCCAACGCCGGCAGCGGAGGAGATGAAGAAATTAATCTCCCCGCCTCCTCCTCAGCTGTGCTCTGATACTCTGTGTGAGAAGCTGTGAACACAGTAGAATGACATTCGACTCAGGAGCTGAAGGTCATTAGCATATCACATCTGATGCCCTCACATTGGATGCCATGCGCTAATGTGACACCAGCCTAAGAGTACCAATGCATGACAATTTGAGCAGAATGTGTATCAGGCCTTCCTTTATGAGTAATATAGGGTGTATCTGAGTCCCTAATTTTTGTCGGTTCTTGCTTCCTTCATAAATTATACTGAGATTTCCTATTTTTTTAGCAAAAAAATAAATTTTAGTTTACTTAATTTATATTATTTTTTAAATACTTTTTAAATTTTGCTTTATATACAAGTCATTACACAGGAAACAATGTTTTTCAACAATTTTGTTTCCTGTAAAATGCATTTTTTTGTCTAATTTGAATGTTTTATTGTCACTCCTTAAAGTGTAGTAAAATTGTGACACGATTGTTCTGAGCAGCGATCTGGGAGTCAGAGATGCTTCCAGGGGACTTTCGAATGCTGTTCTCCTTCCATTCAGCACTTTTTTCAAGCATTTGAACATATTCACTGCCACCCCAGACCTCGTTGTAGGATCCACCAGAAAAAAGGTTGGCTTTCCCATTGACACCCATTATAGTCGTTACTCAATACGAGCATGCGAGTATTAGGAATTGCTTGGTTTGAACACAAACCCTATATAAATTAATGGGAAATGAACTTCAGTGCCATAAAATGGCTGTAAATGGTTGGAAAAAGGCATAGGGGGCTTCAAAAGGAAGAAAAATGTGGGTAAGAGCAGAACAATTGCACTGTAAACTAATGTGGATAGGGAAATGACTTAAAGAGGTTCTGTCACCATAGCAATCATGGTAAAATGGGAAGTAAGTGAATAACATAACAATTTGAACAGTGCCCTCTCTAAGAATGAGGCATGTTACTGCAAGTCCAGTTAAAAATGTCAACCAGAGAATGGGACACAGTATCCCCATAGCTCTGAAATGTCAGCTCCAGCATATGTTGCAAATGCCGCCGATGAAAAGCTGGTAGTATGATCTTGGCTCGAGCTGGCGGTCCAACACAAGGCTTGCTACCAGCAGTCCAGGTAGGAATTTCACCCATAACACACGTTTTCACATTTCCCCCACAGAAGCTGATAACAAATTTCATACCCAGACAATGGGACATAGTACCCTCACAGGAAGGGTTGCAGAATACACACAGTGGCTTTATTGAATTTTGAGTAAGTGTTTTTGATGTTTATATTAATACTGTATATTTTAGATAGCTTTAACAATAATTATTATTGCTGTTATTATTTGCCTAGTACAGCAAAATCTTTATACTTTATGCTATAATGTAACAAGATTAACAATATTAAATTACAAGTGGTAAGCGTGTGAATTGGAGCTTTTTCCATTTTAAACGTTTCATCTTTGAATATTTGATGCCAAATCTTATTCCTCACCAAAGTGTCATCAATTCTTTCTGACAAGTTTAATGCTCAGAACCTTAGAGGTTGTTAGATTATAACTTGTAGGTTACATAATTCACGACTGATGGATCTTCGTGGAGAAGTAAAAAACTGAATAATTGTTTAACTTAAATAACTAAACCTAGGTAGTCTTGAAAGACAGTATATTAACAACTTGAAGCATTGTAAATCATACTATATTTCTGTCATTCCTACTACCCAAGACCTATAAGAATTTAGAATAAGCCAGCAAATGTATTTTTGTATCATTATAGAGCAATAAACATGCAATACAAGAAGCTTTTTTTTTCAACATATGAGAGACATGTCTGCTTCCCACTGGGCAATTATGAACAAGAGACTATCTTGGCATAACAGGTCCAGCTGAATAGGGCAGATGATGTAGTGTTAGGTGTCGAGCTCCCACTGCTGCACAGGGGGAATCTCGAACCATGTCTTCTGCGGTCTCTCATTTTCCCCCAACCGCAGAGGAGCCTGCTCAGCAGAGGCATCGGTCCTAGCATCTTGCTCAAGCTAATGCTGTATTTCTGGTTATTGCTGCAATTCCAGGTCCAGCTAATGTAACTGCAGCGCCCCAGGGTCCAGGTCGTCGCAGTGGTATTGCTTTCCTCTCGGGGAGAGTGATACTACGGGGGCGTTCCAACTTTGGCGTCACTAACAGGATCTACTAAAGCCTGAAAATTGGGTCATGTATGCCTAAGGACTGTGCCAGAACTGATTTGTGCTACAAGACTGTATGACTAATGAACTGTGATATACCGCCAAAAATTCCACTGCCATTATAGCACCATGTGGCATGCAGGAGGACTGGGGCGTGTCATCGTGGCCCTAGCTTGGAAGAACGGCGCGAAAATGGAAGCCATCCCTCACAGATACTACTATGTCAGGAGAATATGCCCGTCAACCAAAGGAATCCGCCTCCTAGAAGAGGAGGAGGCAGACAGAACCCTGGTTGGCAGCATGGCGAGCGGAGGTCACCAGGAGGAGGGGGAGAATATCGGCAGCACTTCACACCAATCAGAGGCAGAAGAGGCCCCGCCGTCATGTCTGGACCCGTAGGTTCTCGGCACGGAAGTCGAGGAGCTGTGCCGCCAGCTCTGGAAATTCTGGTACCGCGCAGCTGCCAGCGTCCAGGAGCAGCAGCGCAGCCAGCTGATGGAGCCGCCACCTGCAGTGGAGGAGACCAGAACCAGAGATGCCGTGGCCGCGGGTAAGCCTGCACACCCTGCCCCGGTAGCTGAGGACACCTCCCTGCTAGTGCCCATCGACTCTCCTCCACCACCACCACCCGGATGGGTGTGTAGGCGTTTAGCCTGGGACCGGCCCTGGGAGACCTTGGAGACTGCTAATACCCCGCTGCAGCCCACCAAAAAGGCCATAGGCATCCAAGTGGAGTGGGTGACCTTCAGGTAGACCCATGTTGTGAATTCCGCTCTTGGGCTCCCTCCGGTGGTTGTAAGTAGCATTTTTGTGAATTCTGCTCTTGGGCTCCCTCCTGTGGTTTTGAGTGGTATGGCTGCTTCTTGGATTTAGCATCTGCAGCTGTTTCCACTGATCGTCTTTCTGGCTCGGCTATTTTAGTCTGGCCTTATCCCTCAATCAATGCCAGTTGTCAATTGTCCCAGCTTGGAGTCACGGCTCTTTGGATTTCCCTGACACTCTGACCAGTTCATCAAAGCTAAGTCCTTGCTTGTCCTTTTGCAGTTCACTTGTTGTGGACTTTATTGTTCAGTTCTTTCTATGTTTTGCTCATTTGTCCAGCTTATCAGTATGGATCTATTCAGCTAAGCTGGAAGCTCTGGGCAGCAGATTTTGCCCTCCACACCTTTAGTCAGGTGTGGAGATTTTTGCATTTCTCTGCGGTGGACTTTTTCTAGTTTTTATTACTGACCGCACAGTGTCCTATTCTGTACTACCTATCTAGCTAGAGGTGGCCTCCTTTGCTGAATCTTGTTTCCTACTACATATGTCATTTCCTTCTCCTCTCACAGTCATTATTTGTGGGGGGGCTGTCCTATCCTTTGGGGATTTTGTCTGAGGCAAGATAGCTTTCCTGTTTCTACCTTTAGGGGTAGCTAGTTCTCCGGCTGTGACGAGGTGTCCAGGGAGTGACAGGAACATCCCACGGCTACTGCTAGTGTTTGTGTTAAGATCGGGAACTGCGGTCTGTATAGTTACCACCTGCTCAGAGCTAGTCGCATGTCGCTCCTAAATCACCAGACCATAACAGACCCATACCTGTTGTGAATTCTGCTTTTGGGCTCCCTCCGGTGGTTGTAGGTGGTAATGCAGTTGCCACTGAGTTGCAGTCCTGGTCAGGTGTATCTGCTGATTGCAGTTCTGACTGGGGTATTTAGGCGTGCAGGATTCATTAGTCCTTGCCAGTTGTCAATTGTTGTTGGGAGGTGTTGGACCTCTGCTTGGTTCCTCCTGCCTTTCTGCCAAATCAGCAAAGATAAGTGTCTGTTTTTTTTCCTGTGGCACACATGCTATGTGCTTCACAATTCAGTGCTATTCTTTGTGTTTTCTTGTCCAGCTTAGATTGTGTCAGTATTTTCTCAGTCTTGTTGAATTCTCTGGAGTGGCAGATATACATTCCATGTCTTTAGTTAGATTGTGGAACTTTTTGTATTATCTGCTGTGGATATTTTTGGAAGGGTTTTAATACTGACCGCCTAGTAATCTCTCCGATCCTTTCCTATTTAGCTAGAGTGGCCTCTTTTCCTAAATCCTGTTTTCTACCTGCGTGTGTCTATTCTTCTCCTACTCACAGTCATTATTCGTGGGGGGCTGCCTATCCTTTGGGGGTCTGCTCTGAGGCAAGGTAGCATTCCTATTTCCATCTATAGGGGTATTTAGTCCTCCGGCTGTGTCGAGGTGTCTAGGGTATGTTAGGCACACCCCACGGCTACTTCTAGTTGCGGTGTTAGTTCAGGATTTGCGGTCAGTACAGGTTTCACCGACTCCAGAGAAAGTTTCATGCGGCTCCAAGGTCACCAGATCAGAACACATACCACCACCAACCTGATCGGGTTCCCTGGGGAGGCTCAGCAAGAGGGGGAGCGGATTGAAATCCTCAACCAGCAGGAGTACTACTGGCAGCAGGCCTTACAGCGTGAGCAGAGAGAGAGGAGGAGCTCAAGTGCCAGGCCCACAAAAAAAGACTTACAAGCCAAGGCCAGGGCCAGGAAGATGGGCCATGGAGACCGGGGCCCGCGGAGGTGCGGGACCGTTGTGGTGTTTCGCCTCGATGCCGGGTGGGCTTTCATCAAGGAGCCCAATCTGTACCTGCAGGTCTTAGTGAACCGACGTGAGGTGGAGGCCCATCTGATGGATGGGCACCCAGTCCGTGACCTCTACCCCGGTGACCGCATCACCTACACCAGACATTGGGGAGACAAGGGTTGGTACGCTCTCCATGTGCACAAGCATGAACTAAATGAAGAAAGACCATCATCTAGAAGCTCGGAGCCATTGCCACCAGAGGTTCCACATTGCCCAACGCTGCCCCCATCTGGCCAGGAAAGAGACACATCTGATTACAACAGAACACCTGTTGTCCTGTGCTCCAGATGCGCATGCGCTCTAGTGGAACAGAGGACTGTAAGTACACAAACTCCCATTCGGAGTGCAGACACACTGTATGTGATGCCTTGTAGCCGCCCATATCATAAGGGACTGCCTCCGCCAGTACTACCTCCAGAACTGTTCAAGTAATTTAAAAAAATTGAAGAGACTGTAAATAGTTCATTGTTGCCTTTTTGCTGCTACCATTTACAAGTGCATAAACCCTACCAGGGTTTCCATTTAAAGGGGGTCCCCTGTTTAAAGGAACCTTTGTTTACAAAGTTGCCTTTTCTTTTGCCTTAAAGAACATTGGAATCATGGACGGTGAATGATTCACAAACTGTCTTGTAAATAGTTTGCACCTTCTTAAGGGTGCTTCCTACTGGTTTTACAAGAAGGAGCTTATTGAAGAGACTGTTCCTGATAATTTTGAAAACTGATATTGCTGCTGTTTAATGATTAACTCGAATGCTAATTGCACTACTTCAAAGAGAAAAGACTTGAACCTTGCTTGAACCCTTAAAGGGAAAGTTTGCTAGTTGCACTTTGACAGAGTACATTAAAGAGTTAAAATAGTTAATGTAGAAATGAAAGCTGAAGTTTGAATATAGTCAGAATTATGTTTCCATATAGCAATAGTGAGTACTGATACCCTGATGCACTTTTGATAAAATAAAGAGAATAAAGTAACCCGCGGGGTTTGGATGAAAACTTTGCACTTGAATAAAGATAGAACATTTGCCTTTGCACTTAACAGATAGTATACCCGTGAGGGTCATGGTATTTCATAGTTAGTTCAAAGTTATATTGTTTTCTTAATGATTCCGTATTGCCTAAAAGTGAATTCTCAATGTAAATATGTTTTGCAATGCAACATTCAAGTGTCCTCACCTCTAGTGTTGAGCGATACCGTCCGATACTTGAAAGTATCGGTATCGGAAAGTATCGGCCGATACCGGCAAAGTATCGGATCTAATCCGATACCGATACCCGATACCAATACAAGTCAATGGGACTCAAGTATCGGACGGTATCCTGATGGTTCCCAGGGTCTGAAGGAGAGGAAACTCTCCTTCAGGCCCTGGGATCCATATTAATGTGTAAAATAAAGAATTAAAATAAAAAAATATTGCTATACTCACCCTCTGACGCAGCCTGGACCTCACCGAGGGAACCTGAATGCAGAAATAGGCATCAGGACCTGAAATTACGTCACGGCTTGCTGTGATTGGTCGCGTCGCGGTCACATGGGCGGCACGCAACCAATCACAAGCCGTGACATAATTTTAAAAATGCGCGTGTCTCCTGCCTCCCGTGACGTCACGGCTTGTGATTGGTCGCATCGCCCATGTGACCGCGACGCGACCAATCACAAGCCGGAACGTAATTTTAAAATCATGAATGCCTAGAATTAGGCATTGAGGACCTGAAAATTACGTCACGGCTTGCTGTGATTGGTCGCGTCGCGGCCACATGGGTGGCATGCGACCAATCACAAGCCGTGACGTCACGGAAGGAAGTAAAAGCGCGTATTTTAAGCAAACAACGCTGCCGGTTCCCTCGGTGAGGTCCAGGCTGCGTCGGAGAGGTGAGTATAGCAATATTTTTTATTTTAATTCTTTCTTTTACACATTAATGTTGTTTCGATACCGATACCCGATACCACAAAAGTATCGGATCTCGGTATCGGAATTCCGATACCCGCAAGTAACGGCCGATACCCGATACTTGCGGTATCGGAATACTCAACACTACTCACCTCCCATAAAGGGAAGCACCAGTTCATATTAACTTGTTTTATAGCATTTCAAAAATGTGTATGTCTTTTGCTAACCTGTAACTGATGTTTTCTTTTCCCAGTCCTAGAGTACTGGATTTAATGGGGGGGAGTGCGGCGCCCCAGGGTCCTGGTCATCACAGTGGTATTGCTTTCCTCTCAGAGAGAGTGATACTACGTTTGGAGGCAAAGAAGGATAACTGCATCCAGGTATCACAAACATGCAACACATTTCACACTCCAGACCACCAGGCGGAGCTTTTCCTCCTATTTATTAGGTCACTCCCCATATATATATAACTGGTAGTCTGTAGGGAGAGTTAGAACGTTCCAGACAGTAGTCTGAGGTGGAAAGAGGGTCCAAGGAGCTGTGCATGCCCTCAGAGCTGCAGCTCCAAGAAAGAGACATTCAGAAGGCAGAACTGTATTGCAGCAAGCGTGCAAGAAAGCAAAGCAAAAGAGAGGATACCAGAAGGGGACCAGCCCTACACAGGCTGCCTCCTTCTGAAGCGCAGGAGCCCGGTACCCGGAACACCGAGGGAGTAAGGACCTTTATGCTTTGCTCCAGAGACTGGCAGGACAGCTAATTGCAGGTTACCTGTCCGCACCTATACCCAGGAGGCATGGTGGCACCCCTCAGAGGCCGGGGCGTGATAGAGTCCCTATAAACAGCCTCAAGCCACCAGTCATATGGGTTTGTCCTATCCTATATGGGGGTCAGAGATAGAGACACCACATCTGTGAGATCCTTATGTGAAGCCATATTCAGTAAGGGACTACACCACTACAGCACAAAGGAAGGCTATTGATTTCCACCTGGACAAGAGGACTCTGGACTTGCCTCCAAACCAGCTGGACTCTGCCTGCCCTGTGACCTGGTGCCCTGGACTGTGGATGCTGAAGTCTTCAGTAAAGGTAAGGAGACTGCAAACTTGTGTCCTCGTTCTTCTCTGCGCCTCTCACCATCCACCATCTACACACTGGGAAGCCCTGGGGATATACTTCACCTGTGGGAAGGTATACCATCTAGCTGCCATAACATCACCCTTGCGGACCCCTTAAGCAGCGTCAGTCACCCTGACCGAATACCACAGGTGGCGTCACGAACACAAACTTTATCACTTTAAAGACCTTTCCCTTTTACACTGATGTCCCAGGGCCATGGACCAGGTCAGCCACCGTGACATCCCCCTGTGAACTGCAGGACCCGGTACCGAGTACCTCACGGCCCCATGGGGGCGATCCATAACCAGCATTAATCAGCGGTGAGCAGACGCTCCATGGACTAAGTCCTGTTTTTTGTCTACTGAGCATGACCGTGGGACGACCTCTCATTGGAGGCAGGAGGTCACATGCTCAGGTCTTGTAGCAGCTCTGATTGGACCACCAGGAAGGTCCCGGAAGCCTGCAACTATAAAAGGTTTGCATGGCCATGCGCTAGTACAGACCTGACAATGTATGTGTGTGCTGTGAGATTGACTCTGGTGAATGCTCCTAAATGATCCCCTTCCCTCTGTTGTTGTTTTGTATTAAGGTGAGTGGAGCAAACAAGTCAGTATTTAATAGTGGCTTCACAGCTCCGTTCACACTTCTGTCCGCGTAGGGTGGGAATTCCCGCTTGGACTCAGCATCTGCTCAGGGCATCCTCAGGCGCAGGCTCAAAAGCCACCGAGGGTCAAAGCGAGTCCAACCACCAGTGTATTGGGGGTGAATTCTAGGAATCCCACTAATGTCCACCTGCTGCACCCTGTGACTGCTAACAGGGCACAGCGTTTCTACTGTGACTCTGTGGAGTAACAGAGCTCGCTTCTATTCACACCGGGTGATGTTTAACCAGCGTGTGTTCAGCGTTCACCTGCCATCTTGTTCCGCCATTACTTAGCAGCAGGTTCTATCTCTGCATGGTGGACCCTGGGCTGCGAATGCACCTTATTGCTATCTTTATATTTAGATAAAGACAGCCCTAACATGTAGTATAACACTTTACATCTAGTGCAAAGATACATTTATAATCAAGTCCATAATCCAAAGATGATGATAACCTGCTCATATACAGGCATCAATTCATGAACTGCTGGGAACAGACGGAATATGTATGTCTAGCAGGCCTTTACTACATACTGAAAAGGGCATAGGTTGGCAGCTTTTAGTTTGAAAGTATCACTTTTGTTGAAGGATTATGGTGCAAAGAAATTTATATTATAGAGATACATGCTAAACTGAAAACATACAGATGTTGAATATTTTCAATGGCTTGAAATGTTAAAATTAATTTTTAATACAATTATATTTTAAAAAATTACCTAAATAATTTATTCTCGAAACAATAGCTTTACAGGTTCCTAGACAGCATTTGAAGCTGCCTAGAAGTCGCTTCAAAAAGTGTATCTGGTTATGATGTACATTATAGGATGTTTGCTCTTAGTGTGACACTATAAGAAACCTATCCCTTAGTGTCTCTCTTAAAGAAAAGTTGTGGATCAGTTAATTAAATCCAATATTACTGGACACCTGGCAACATCTCCTCTGTGAGTTACAATTAAGTTAGCAAGTATCTGACAGTTTCTGAAAGAACAAACTGTTACAATGTACTTCATCAGCAGCAAATGTGTTACTTCAAAGGTCCATATAACTGCCCCTACAGCAGGCTGGTCATCTCAAGAGAATCACATAGCAGAAATGGTAATGCCATATCGATAATTTCATATCAACACCATCCACAGATATATCTGTGGACGTGGGTCATAATCGTTTCTGTGCGCTCAAGCTGTTCTGTCCCCACTTAAGGCACACAACACCTACAAATATGATACACAACCAAGAATCTTCAAAAAAGTATATAGTTTATTATTTCACAATAATCAAAACATTAAAATATGGGAACAGACCACCAGGTGGCAATAGGGTGCAAGGTACCATATAAGGGTATGGGCAAAAAACATACATCAAGTTGACAATAAATTTAATCAGTAAAAAACAAATCAGTACCTCTATTATTTAACTATGCACAAACAACCAGATGGTAGTAAAATATATAGAAAAGGCTAATATGCACTAAATGCTCACATCTCCAATTTCATCATTTAAAATACATATGCCAAGTAAATACTTAGGATAAAGTGAGCGCTGTGCATAAATAATCAATTTCCCCAAAAAGAAAAAATTAACAGAATAGTAAGTAATTAATATAAAAATGGGGGATATCAGGTACAAAATAGCCGTGTCAGTGCATCAGACATGATTATCCTGCGGTACTGCGTTGCCATAATTGTACATACCTCGATGGCAAACCCGCATGGCCTGACGCGCGTTTTGCTTCAGCTTTGATGAGGGACCGCAGGATAATCATGTCTGATGCACTGACACGGTCTATCAGACCATTTTGAAAAATGATTTTTTTGTGATTTGCTACCACAAAAAATTATTTTTCAAAATGGTCTGATAGATTGATTTGAACTAAAAAGGGGGTTATCACTGAGCAGCTCCAATTAGCCCTTTTTTGGGGGGAGTAGGGTTTATTACAACAGCACCCCTTTGGGTTCTTCTATCCCTTGCTTTTTCCTTATCTTTATGTTCTACTGTGGCTCTGGTATCTGTTAAAGGGAGTGCTATAGGGAGTTGTTTAGGGGCAGCCTTCGGTCAGCGGGGGCACCACTTTGCGTATGAATCTAGCGTGCCAAGCTCCGCAGCCAGGAAGGGACTCCGCAAATAGGGATTGTGGAGGGAATTTTTCTACCCATTTGTTTTCCACCTTTTCCCCTTTTTTTCTTTTGGCCATTAAAAATTAAACTGTTGCATACAAGAATTGAATCTGTGTGGTTTGTTGGATTGATTATCATATTGTGATTTAATTTTTAGCATTGGGTGAGGTAGCAATTTGTTTTCCCCACCCTACCCTGATATTACGGACTGCTCAGTAACTAGTAACAGCAGGCAGTTTGACTAGGTGGGCCAAAATAGCCCATTTGATGTTATTTGTGGTTTGTTAGCTGTTTAGTGGTCAACCTTTGAGCAGTGAATTCTAGCATCAATAGGGTTAGCCGCCTTGGAGCGGGGGCGCCATTTGCATGCATTAGGGTGCCAACCTCCGCTGACAGGAAGGACTTTGTAAGGGTTATTAGGGCTATTAGGCCCACCCATTGCACTATTTTTTGCAGGTTGGCATTTTTTATAGCTGCCTGGTTTTTGTTTTTCTAATTTTTTGGTTGTTGTTGACATTTAATATAATCTAATAAAGTTCATTTTTTATGGTATTAGTTTTTTCTTTCTATGAGCATCTCATTTAACTAATCCTCCTCATCAGAGTTTATAAAAAAAATGCGTCCGCATGCTCCGCACCGGAGTGCAGGCGGCAGGGCCGGGTATTAACATGCGAGACTCGGCCGTGTTTCTCGCATGTGTGATCCCGGCCTAACAGATCCAATTCGTAAGATGTTTCTGTATTTTATCACTTTTAATTTTATATTTTTATGTGTGTTTTGTTACCATAACATGTTTTCTGTAACCTTTAAGCACTGTTCTCTCTTTGCATATTTAATGTAAAGTTTAATAAGTTTGTTCCTTTCTACTCTAAACATAACCACAACCTTGGAGAACAAAAGTATAGCCTATTTGGGTGTTACTGCGTACCCCCGATTGCAAGAACTATACCTGTCAAGAGCTTGGAAAAGCTGTGTGTTTTGTGTGCTAGTTTATTGTTTATTATTCAGTACAGATGTTCCACTAGCCTATCAAAATAGTGTGAGTGATGGCAGCAAAAAGTGTGGTGTGGATGCAAGAGCTTGATGTGGGATGCATTTAGCAAATGCACCAGATGCATCTTCATGTTTGAAGCTTTAGTTTGGGTCATATAGTATGCTACAGACCTATATGGGATAATACAGATATATGGCCATATAGAGTTGCCTTTCCATAATATTGCTTCCTGTGCTTCAGATAAAAATGTATTAACCTCTTCATGACCAGAGGTATTTTCACTTTTGAGTTTTCGTCTTTTGCTCCCCTTCTTCGCAGAGCCAATAACTTTTTTATTTTTAGTCAATATGGCCATGTGAGGGCTTGCTTTTTTGCGGGAGGAGTTGTGCTTTTGAACAACACTATTGGTTTTAACATATCGTGTACTGGAAAACAGGAAAGAAAATCCAAGTGCAGTGAAATTGTAAAAAAAAAAAAAAAAATGTTTTTACAATGTTCACTAAATGCCAAAACTGACCTGCCATTATGATTCTCCATGTCATTATGAGTTCATAGACACCAAACATGTCTAGGTTCTTTTTTAAGTGGTGAAAAAAAATCCAAAGTTTTGTAAAAAAAAAAAAAGGCACCGTTTTCCGAAACCTGTAGCTTCTCCATTTTTTGGGATCTGGGGATGGGTGAGGGCTTATTTTTTGCATGCCAAGCAGATGTTTTTATTGATACTATTTTTATTTAGATACGATCTTTTGATCGCCCATTATTGCATTTTATTGCAATCTGACAGCAAAAAAGTTATTCTGACGTTTTGAATTTTTTCCTCATTACGCCGTTTAGCGATCGGATTAATTCTTTATTATATTGACTAGATGGTAGCCCGATTCTAACGCATCGGGTATTCTAGAATAAGTATGTAGTTTATTTATGAAGATTTTAGAATAATACATTGAAATCACAGGATTCGGCCGTCCGCGCCCAATTAGTGAAGCGTGGCTCAAATCCCACGCCAATTTGCGGCCAGACTGCGCCTGTCGCTAATTGTTCGCGGCCGGCCATGTAGTATATAACAGCCCACGTAGTAAATAGCACAGCCACGTAGTATAATGTACAGCCACATAGTATATTGCACAGCCACGTAGTATATAGCACAGCCACATAGTATATAGCACAGCCCACGGAGTATATAGCACAGCCCACGGAGTATATAGCGCAGCCACATAGTATATAACACAGCCCACGGAGTATATAGCACAGCCACATAATATATAGCACAGCCCACGGAGTGTATAACAGCCCACATAGCATATAACACAGCCACGTAGTTTATAACAGCCCACGTAGCATATGACACAGCTCACGTAGTATATAACAGCCCATGCATGCAGTATATAACACAGCCCATGTAGTGTATAACACAGCCCACGTAGGGTATAACACAGCCCACGTAGTGTATAACACAGCCCACGTAGTGTATAACACAGGCCACGTAGTGTATAACACAGGCATCGTAGTGTATAACACAGGCATCGTAGTGTATAACACAGCCCACGTAGTATATTGCACAGCCCACGTAGTATACAGCACAGCCCATGCAGTATACTGCACAGCCCACGTAGTATATTGCACAGCCCACGTAGTATATTGCACAGCCCATGCAGCATATTGCACAGCCCACGTAGTACATTGCACAGCCCACATAGTATATTGCACAGCCTACTTTGTATATTGCACAGCCCACATAGTATATTGCACAGCCCACGTAGTATATTGTACAGCCCACGCAGTATATAGCACAGCCCACATAGTATATTGCACATCCCACGCAGTATATAGCACAGCCCATGCAGTATATAGCACAGCCCACGCAGTATATTGCACAGCCCAAGCAGTATATTGCACAGCCCACTTAGTATATTGTACAGCCCACCTATTATATTGCACAGCCCATGCAATACATTGCACAGCCTACGTAGTACACTCAGGGCCGTATTTAGAGTTTCTGCTGCCCTAGACACTTTTAGTGCTGCCTCCCCATTTGGTGAGTATGACACTATCGGCAGTGACTTTGGCAAGAATCGCTGATGAGAAAGAAGCCTTTTGCAGCAGATCGGGCAGTTTTTCTGCATCTGCCGCGTAACGGATCACTTACAGCAACACTGCGTTCGGCCTCATTCATTCCCTATGGGATTTATGGCACTTGCCGTTATCTGGCAAATGCGGTACCATACCCCCCAACTTTTGATGAAGGGAAGGAGGTACAAAGTCTGCGGCTCGTGTAGTGTGCCGCGGCAAATTTTAGGCCACACCTCTGACCACACCCATTTCACAACTAGTCACACCCATATCCACGTCCCAACCACAGCCATTTAGCACTGCTGATCACGCTGTTTCATATACAATAATTATAAACAAAAAAATATGGCCACACAGTGCTCCATACTGTATAATGGCCACACATGATGCTCCATACTGTATAATGGCCGTACACAGTTCTCCATACTGTATAATGATCCCACATGATACTCAATACTGTATAATGGCCACACATGATGCTCCATACTGTATAATGACCCCCCCTCCTGTATGCATGGCTCATCTCCCTCCCATCCCATATGCATGGCTCATATCCCCCTCTCCTGTATGCATGGCTCATATCCCCCCGTAATAATTATAGGGGATAACTCAGGAGACTTTGCATGGAACAAGACAACTACAGGACACAGTTTTATAAGTGGTAAAGTCTATATTATCACACGGTGATTCAAACAGGTGCAGAGAGAAACTCAAGTCCACAACACTTGGTGTAAATATTAAATGCAGCTTAGCAGTCTATAGGGAACTTTAGAGGAAAATGCAATCATGCAGAAATTCTATGAAGCACAATTATTGTTGAGGATACTTGACTCGAATAAGTCCTTGCTTAGTCCAAAACACAGATAGATATGCTTAAAAGGCAGTTCAAATAATATCTTAGCTCAACCAGGGAGGCCTGGGTAATAGTCTCAGGTTTTTGCAGAGCAGCAACAGCTTACATGTCCAGCAAATGCAGATGGAAGTAAACACGAGCAGCAGATGAAGGAGGATTACTGGAAACTGGTGTATGCAGCAGGAACTCAGAGCAGAGTAGCAGGATCACCACACAGGTTCACAGGTACAGGTATACAGCCAGGGAGTAATCAGAGTCAGGAGCTGGATGCAAGGCAGAATACTCTAGCACAGACTGAAGGCTGGGGTGTAGTTTTATAGCAGGAAGACACAGTGCACATGAGACCAAAGATGCCATCTTGGAAAAGTGCAGTAATGCATAAAAGGTAAAAAAAATGTTCAGAGTCCTGACATTACTCCCTCCTTAGAAGCGGCCTCAGGATGATCCTGGACCTGATATCTCAGGGAATCTCTGATGAAAACGAGAAATCTTCTGTTGGGCATTGATGTTTTCCACAGGTTCCCAAGAGTCTTCCTCAGGGGCATATCCCTGCCATCTTATCAGATATTGGAGCCGATTCCTGCGAATCCTGTAATCAACAATTTCCTCCACCACAAATTGTTCTTGCCCATCAATCACCACAGGCTGCAGAGGTGGCACAACACATCCCTGGAAGGTATTAAGAGATACAGGCTTTAGTAAAGATACATGAAAAACTGGATGTACCTTCATAGTCCTAGGCAGCTTCAGCCGGCAGGCCACAGAGCTCACAATACCATTGATCTTGAAAGGGCCAATGAATTTCTGTCCAAGTTTTTGTGAAGGAACATTTAACTTCAGATTCTTAGTTGCTAACCACATGGAATCTGACTGGCTGCAATAGCATATTAGATATTGTTCCAGCGTCTGGTTGGTACGCTCAGTCTGACCATTTGTCTGGGGATGGTAAGCGGAAGAGAGACAGACATTAATATTGAGTGCAGAGCAAAACCCCTTCCAGAATCTTGAAGTGAACTGTACTCCATGGTCAGAGATGATCTCATCCAGAACCCCATGCACCCATGCAACCGAAAGACATTCTGTATAACCAAGTTCACTGTATTTTTAGCTGAGGGGAGGCCGGTGCACGGAACAAAATGAGCAGCTTTAGTCAGGCGATCAACTACCACCATGATTGCATTCATGCCCCCCGATGTAGGCAGCTCCACAATAAAGTCCATTGATATAGACCCCCAAGGGCGGGACGAAACAGGTAATGTTTGTAGAAGACCCGTAGGTGAAACATGAGGAGTCTTGTAACGAGCACATACCTCGCAAGAGAGAACATAGACCTTGGTATCCTTCAGGCAAGTTGGCCACCAGAAGAATTGGCTCAGGCACTCTTGTGTCTTCTGTACCCCCCTGTGACCAGCCAACTTAGAGTCATGTACCAACTTGAGGATCTGCAGACGGATGACCTCAGGGACGTAGATATGTCGATCTCTGAACCACATGCCACCCTTAAAGAATAGATTAATATCCACAGGTCGGTTGGCCAGAAATGCATCACCATCATAAGCCTCCCTGCACTCCTTCCACAAGTCCTGATCGTGGATAACTCCAATGAAATTGGCATCAGATAGAATGGTCTTGGACGGGGCTCCAGGTGCGGAATCTGCAGCATGGATTCGGGATAAAGCATCAGCCATCCCATTACGAGAACCTGGACGGTACAAGATAACAAAGTTAAACTGATTTAAAAAAAAGTTCCAACGAGCCTGACGAGGAGAAAGACATCTAGCGGATCTAAGGAACTCTAAATTGCGATGGTCAGTTAGCACTATGATCTGTTGTGCAGCTCCTTGCAGTTGATGCCTCTATTCTTTGAAAGCCGCAATAATAGCCAGCAATTCCTTGTCTCCCACGTCGTAATTTTTCTCTGCTGAGGTTAGTCTACGGGAAAAGAAAGCACAAGGATGTAGCAGACCCTTCTCTCCAGTTCTTTAGGCGAATGTCAATGCGCACACAATGCTGTATAAATGTCTCTAGCTCTTGTGGAGACTCAGAGTGAACTAGTTCATCTTTTACAATACTAGACAGACCCCTTGTAAAAATAGGCAATTGTGCATAACTGTCCCAATAGGGATCTACCGCTAATCTCCTGAATTCAGTAGCATACTCAATAACAGAACGTTTAGCCTGGCGTAAAGACAATAAAGCAGATTCAGCGGTTGCACGGTGATTAGGATCATCAAACATTAATGCCATAGTGGCCAAGAAATCATCCAAGTTATTTAACCGTGGGTCACGAGACTCAATCATCGGATTCGCCCAGGCGAGCGCTCGTGCGGTCAGCAGCATTATTACACACAATACTTTGGATCTATCATTAGGAAAATGGTCAGCATGCACATCAAAATAAAGAATGCATTGATTCACAAAGCCACAAAATTTGTTGCGATCACCATTAAATCTGAATGGGGGCAACTTAGGTGGGCTAGCTGGTGGCGGTTGCCGAGAGGGTAAAGTCGTTTGTGAAGCTATTTGCATGCTTATGTCCTGAAAAGCCCATCCATTCTGGGACTCTATGCCAGCTAGTTTGTTTTCCTGGGCTGCCATGCGGGTGCTTAAGTCCTGTAAAGTCTGTCCAAACACTTGTTGATTGTGTTCAAAGCTTCCAAACTTCTTTTGCAGACCTTCCACATCTTTCTGCAGTGATCTGATCTAATTATGGAAAGCACCTGCTCTAATCTGCTTTCTGCAGTCATTGTTTCAGCAGTCTCCTCTTTTCTGGCTAGAGTATCCTGTAATAATTATAGTGAATAACTCAGGAGACTTTGCATGGAACAAGACAACTACAGGACACAGTTTTATAAGTGGTAAAGTCTATATTATCACACGGTGATTCAAACAGGTGCAGAGAGAAACTCAAGTCCACAATACTTGGTGTAAATATTAAACGCAGCTTAGCAGTCTATAGGGAACTTCAGAGGAAAATGCAATCACGCAGAAAGTCTATGAAGCACAATTATTCTTGAGGATACTTGACACGAATAAGTCCTTGCTTAGTCCAAAACACAGATAGATATGCTTATAAGGCAGTTCAAATAATATCTTAGCTCAACCAGGGAGACCTGGGTAATAGTGTCAGGTTTTTGCAGAGTAGCAACAGCTTACATGTCCAGCAAATGCAGATGGAAGTAAACACGAGCAGCAGATGAAGGAGGATTACTGGAAACTTTTGTATGCAGCAGGAACTCAGAGCAGAGTAGCAGGATCACCACACAGGTTCACAGGAGCAGGTATACAGCCAGGGAGTCAACAGAGTCAGAGCTGGATGCAAGGCAGAATACTCTAGCACACACTGAAGGCTGGGGTGTAGTTTTATAGCAGGAAGACACGTGCACATGAGACCAAAGAAGCCATCTTGGAAAAGGGCAGTAATGCATAAAATGTTAAAAAATATTCCTGAAACCCCCCCTCCTGTATGCATGGCTCATATTCCACCCCTCCTGTATGCATGGCTCATATTCCCCCCTGTATGCATGGCTCATATTCCCCCTGTATGCATGGCTCATATTCCCCCCTGTATGCATGGCTCATATTCCACCCCTGTAAGCATGGCTCATATTCCCCCTGTATGCATGGCTCATATTCCCCCCTGTATGCATGGCTCATATTTCCTCTGTATGCATGGCTCATATTCCCCCTGTATGCATGGCTCATATTCCCCATGTATGCATGGCTCATATCCCCCCCTTGTATGCATGGCTCATAGTCCCCCCTGTATGCGGGGCTAATATTCCCCCCCTGTATGCATGGCTCATATTCCCCCCTGTATGCATGGCTCATATTCCCCCCCTGTATGCATGGCTAATATGCAAATGCAGATGGAAGTAAACACGAGCAGCAGATGAAGGAGGATTACTGGAAACTGGTGTATGCAGCAGGATCTCAGAGCAGAGTAGCAGGATCACCACACAGGTTCACAGGAGCAGGTATACAGCCAGGGAGTTAACAGAGTCAGGAGCTGGATGCAAGGCAGAATACTCTAGCACACACTGAAGGCTGGGGTGGAGTTTTATAGCAGGAAGACACGTGCACATGAGACCAAAGATGCCATCTTGGAAAAGGGCAGTAATGCATAAAAGGATAAAAAATATTCCTGACACCCCCCCTCCTGTATGCATGGCTCATATTCCACCCCTCCTGTATGCATGGCTCATATTCCCCCCTGTATGCGTGGCTCATATTCCCCCCTGTATGCGTGGCTCATATTCCCCTCCTGTATGCGTGGCTCATATTCCCCCCTGTATGCATGGCTCATATTCCCCCCTGTATGCATGGCTTATATTCCCCCTGTATGCATGGCTCATATTCCCCCCTGTATGCATGGCTCATATTCCCCCCTGTATGCATGGCTCATATTCCCCCCCTGTATGCATGGCTCATATTCCCCCCTATATGCATGGCTAATATTCCCCCCTGTATGCATGGCTCATATTCCCCCCTGTATGCATGGCTCATATTCCCCCCTGTATGCATGGCTCATATTCCCCCCTGTATGCATGGCTCATCTCTCAACCCCCCGCTCCCATCTTGCATGGTGCCACTTACTGTCCTCCTTCATCCCCCCGTCCCCTATACTCACCTTTCCCACACCATGCCGACATCCCTCTGGCTCTGTCCCGATTCCCGGCACAGCACCTTCTTCCTGCGTGAGTGGTCATGTGATACCGCTCATTAAGGTCATGAATATGGGCATATTCATGACCTTAATGAGCGGTACCACGTGACCGCTCACTCAGGACGAGCTGCAGACACTGAGACCAGGCATCACTGGAGCAGGGTGAGTATCGTCTTCAAGGAGGGTGGGTGGGAGGCAGGGAGGCAGGCAGGCAAGCGGGCGGGCTGGGGGGGTTGGGGCTGGGGGGCTGTCGGTCAGGAGGTGACCCACGACTTAAAAAAAACCTTGCTCAGGTGCCGCCCCCCGCATTGTCCCACCCTAGGCACGTGCCCTGAAGTGCCTAGTGGCAAATACGGCCCTGAGCACATTGCACAGCCCACGTAGTATATTGCACAGCCCACGCAGTATATAGCACAGCCCACGTAGTATATTGCACAATCCACGCAGTATATAACACAGCCCATGCAGTATATAGCACAGCCCATGCAGTATATAGCACAGCCCATGCAGTATATTGCACAGCCTAAGCAGTACATTGCACAGCCCACTTAGTATATTGCACAGCCCATGTAGTATATTGCACAGCTCACGCAGTACATTGCACAGACCACGTAGTGCATTGCACAGCCCACGTAGTATATTGCACAGCCCACGCAGTATATAGCAATGTAGACATCATATCCCTGTTAAAAAAAGAATTAAAATAAAAAATAGTTACAGTGGGGCAAAAAAGTATTTAGTCAGTCAGCAATAGTGCAAGTTCCACCACTTAAAAAGATGAGAGGCGTCTGTAATTTACATCATAGGTAGACCTCAACTATGGGAGACAAACTGAGAAAAAAAAATCCAGAAAATCACATTGTCTGTTTTTTTATCATTTTATTTGCATATTATGGTGGAAAATAAGTATTTGGTCAGAAACAAAATTTCATCTCAATACTTTGTTATATGTCCTTTGTTGGCAATGACAGAGGTCAAACGTTTTCTGTAAGTCTTCACAAGGTTGCCACACACTGTTGTTGGTATGTTGGCCCATTCCTCCATGCAGATCTCCTCTAGAGCAGTGATGTTTTTGGCTTTTCGCTTGGCAACACGGACTTTCAACTCTCTCCAAAGGTTTTCTATAGGGTTGAGATCTGGAGACTGCCTAGGCCACTCCAGGACCTTGAAATGCTTCTTACGAAGCCACTCCTTCGTTGCCCTGGCGGTGTGCGTTGGATCATTGTCATGTTGAAAGACCCAGCCACGTTTCATCTTCAATGCCCTTGCTGATGGAAGGAGGTTTGCACTCAAAATCTCACGATACATGGCCCCATTCATTCTTTCATGTACCCGGATCAGTCGTCCTGGCCCCTTTGCAGAGAAACAGCCCCAAAGCTTGATGTTTCCACCACCATGCTTTACAGTAGGTATGGTGTTTGATGGATGCAACTCAGTATTCTTTTTCCTCCAAACACGACAAGTTGTGTTTCTACCAAACAGTTCCAGTTTGGTTTCATCAGACCATAGGACATTCTCCCAAAACTCCTCTGGATCATCCAAATGCTCTCTAGCAAACTTCAGACGGGCCCGGACATGTACTGGCTTAAGCAGTGGAACACGTCTGGCACTGCAGGATCTGAGTCCATGGTGGCGTAGTGTGTTACTTATGGTAAGCCTTGTTACATTGGTCCCAGCTCTCTGCAGTTCATTCACTAGGTCCCCCCGCGTGGTTCTGGGATTTTTGCTCACCGTTCTTGTGATCATTCTGACCCCACGGGGTGGGATTTTGCGTGGAACCCCAGATCGAGGGAGATTATCAGTGGTCTTGAATGTCTTCCATTTTCTAATTATTGCTCCCACTGTTGATTTCTTCACTCCAAGCAGGTTGGCTATTGCAGATTCAGTCTTCCCAGCCTGGTGCAGGGCTCCAATTTTGTTTCTGGTGTCCTTTGACAGCTCTTTGGTCTTCACCATAGTGGAGTTTGGAGTCAGACTGTTTGAGGGTGTGCACAGGTGTCTTTTTATACTGATAACAAGTTTAAACAGGTGCCATTACTACAGGTAATGAGTGGAGGAAAGAGGAGACTCTTAAAGAAGAAGTTACAGGTCTGTGAGAGCCAGAAATCTTGATTGTTTGTTTCTGACCAAATACTTATTTTCCACCATAATATGCAAATAAAATGATAAAAAAACAGACAATGTGATTTTCTGGATTTTTTTTTCTCAGTTTGTCTCCCATAGTTGAGGTGTACCTATGATGTAAATTACAGACGCCTCTCATCTTTTTAAGTGGTGGAAATTGCACTATTGCTGACTGACTAAATACTTTTTGGCCCCACTGTACATTGTGAATAGCAAACGACACAGGAAGATCCAGACGAAAAGATACAGGATTAAGGATTTCCAATATCTTGTAAGGCCCAATAAAACGAGGTTTAAATTTGGGAGAGGAGACCTTCATAGGAACAAAGCGGGAAGAAAGCCACACCAAATCCCCAACGCGTAGTCGGGGACCCACACCGCGGCGGCGGTTGGCAAAGCGCTGAGCCTTCTCCTGTGACAACTTCAAGTTGTCCACCACATGATTCCAGATCTGCTGCAACCTATCCACCACAGAATCCACCCCAGGACAGTCAGAAGGCTCCACATGACCCGAAGAAAAGCGAGGATGGAAACCAGAGTTGCAGAAAAAAGGCGAAACCAAGGTGGCGGAACTAGCCCGATTATTAAGGGCAAACTCAGCCAACGGCAAGAATGTCACCCAATCGTCCTGATCAGCAGAGACAAAACACCTCAAATAAGCCTCCAAAGTCTGATTGGTTCGCTCCGTCTGTCCATTAGTCTGAGGATGGAAAGCAGACGAAAACGACAAATCAATGCCCATCCTACTACAAAAGGATCGCCAGAACCTGGAAACGAACTGGGATCCTCTGTCTGACACAATATTCTCAGGGATGCCGTGCAAACGAACCACGTTCTGGAAAAACACAGGAACCAGATCGGAAGAGGAAGGCAGCTTAGGCAAAGGAACCAAATGGACCATCTTGGAGAAGCGATCACATATCACCCAGATAACGGACATGCCCTGAGATAGCGGAAGATCAGAAATGAAATCCATGGAGATATGTGTCCAAGGTCTCTTCGGGACAGGCAAGGGCCTGGCAAACTGTTATGACCCCAATGGCGAGGGTCTCAGAGGAACGTGGAAGTCTGCAGAATACAAAAATCCAGCTCATAGGGCAGTGGTAACTGGGTTGACCATATATCTACTCCTAACGCCAACACTAGAAGTAGCCGGGGATCATTCCTACGTTGATTCTAGATGACACGCGCCAGCCGGAGAATCTAGCTACCCCTAGTAGAGGAAAACAAAGACCTTTCTTGCCTCCAGAGAAGGGGACCCCAAAGCTGGATAGAAGCCCCCCACAAATAATGACGGTGAGGTAAGAGGAAATGACAAACACAGAAATGAACCAGGTTTAGCACAGAGAGGCCCACTTACTAATAGCAGAATAAAGAAAGGTAACTTATATGGTCAACAAAAACCCTATCAAAATCCACACTGGAAATTCAAGAACCCCCGAACCGTCTAACGGTCCGGGGGGAGAACACCAGCCCCCTAGAGCTTCCAGCAAAGGTCAGGATATAGATTTGCAACAAGCTGGACAAAAATACAAAACCAAAACAAATAGCAAAAAGCAAAAGGCAGACTTAGCTGATATAACTGGAACCAGGATCAGTAGACAAGAGCACAGCAGACTAGCTCTGATAACTACGTTGCCAGGCATTGAACTGAAGGTCCAGGGAGCTTATATAGCAACACCCCTAACTAACGACCCAGGTGCGGATAAAAGGAATGACAGAAAAACCAGAGTCAAAAAACTAGTAACCACTAGAGGGAGCAAAAAGCAAATTCACAACAGACGTAGCGGTCTTGCGAGACCGCTTTGTCATCATCTCGCGAGACCTCAATGCATGGAGCGGTCATCGGGGCATCGTGAGGAGCGGGAAAGGCCGGTTCTGGATCCGAGGGACTGACGGATGGTGAGTATATAAATATTTTTTATTTTTTATTTTTGTATTATTTTTAACATTATATCTTTTTACTATTGATGCCGCATAGGCAGCATCAATAGTAAAAAGTTGGTCACACAGGGTTAATAGCAGTGGTAAGAGAGTGCGTTACCCGCAGTATAACGCGGTCCGTTACCACTGCCATTAACCCTGTGTGAGCGCTGAGTGGAGGGGAGTATGGAGCGGGTTCTGACTGTGGGAGTTTGGAGCGGCCATTTTGCTGCTGGACTGTGCCCGTCGCTGATTGGCCGTGGCCGTTTTACCACGACCAATCAGCGACTTGGATTTCCATGACAGACAGAGGCCGCGACCAATAAATATCCATGACAAACAGACAGACAGACAGACAGACAGACAGACTGAAGTGACCCTTAGAAAATTATATAGTAGATAGATCGGGTGATTCTGAATGTGGCGATACCAAATATGCATATGTTTGATTTTGGTTTTGCTTAATTTTGAATGGGGTGAAAAGTGGGGTGATTTGAACTTTCATATATATATTTTTTTATATTTTTAAATACATTTTTTTTACTTTTGGCATGCTTCAATAGTTTCCATGGAAGACTAGAAGCTGCGATAATCCGATTGGCTCTTCTACATATAGGCGATGATCAGATCGCCTGTATGTAGCAGAATTGCTCACTTGCTATGAGTGCCAACCGGTGGCAATCCGGCAATGACAATCATAGAGGTCTGCTGGAGACCTCTGGTTGTCATGCCAACCCATCAGTGACTCGCAATCACGTGATGGGGTCACCGATGGGCAGAATTTCCTCGGAAGCACGAGTTAAATGCCGCTGTCAGAGATTGGGCCACCAAGAAACCTTTGGCAGATCACATGTGGCCGTCAGTCTGCATGTTGCGCAGATCTGGTCTAGATGATCAAAGCTGTCATGAATCCCCAATGGCTAGGGATAGCACAGGATAAGCAAAGTATAATAAATATCGGACGAGCTCTAGGGTGATGGAACCTGGGCTGACCGCTGCCCTACGCCTGACAAACGCAACTAGAGATAGCCAGGGAGCGTGCCTACGTTGGTTCTAGACGCCACGCACCAGCCTAAGAGCTAACTAGTACTGCAGAGAAAACAAAGACCTCACTTGCCTCCAGAGGAATTAATCCCAAAGGTATAGTTGCCCCCCACATGTATTGACGGTGAAATGAGAGGAAGGCACACACATAGAGATGATGTATATAGCTTTAGCAAATAGAGGCCCGCTGAAAACTAGAAAGCAGAATGACACAAAAGGGGACTGAGCGGTCAGCAAAAAACCCTAATCAAAAAAACCATCCTGAGATTACAAGAACCCATGTGCCAACTCATGGCACATGGGGAGAACCTCAGTCCACTAGAGCAACCAGCTAACAAAGAGACATACTAAGCAAGCTGGACAAAAAAACCAAACAACTGAAAATCAGCACTTAGCTTATCCTGAAAGATCTGGGAGCAGGTAGGCAGGAACCAAACAGAGCACATCTGAACACATTGATAGCCGGCAAGGGAAATGACAGAAAGGCCAGGTAAAATAGGAAACACCCAGCCTCTGATGGACAGATGGAAACCAAAGGCCGCAACCCACCAAAGTCACACAGTACCAGCAGTAACCACCAGAGGGAGCCCGCAAACAGAATCCACAACACAAAGCCCTCTTTGATACACTTTATAAAAATAACGTCAATATATTTGGTATCTAATTAAATTGTAACAACCCGTACAATACAATGAGCACTTTACTTACAGTGATTGGTAAATGGTGTGAAAAATGACCTGACTATTTTTGTCCATTAAATTCATAAAAAAGTTAAAGGGGTTGTCCAGTCTACATTGATAAGTATGCAGTAAATCTGTGTGACTGCAGACTCATAGATCCCCCCAGTGCACACACTGTGTGTTTTGAGGATTTGCCAATTTTGACCTGGGACTGGTGAGTACGTATGTGTAAGGGGATTGACTAAAGTCATGAAATATGTTATGTATATATTTATATATGTCCATTGTATGGTTTTCTGTATGCTTTGAAATATTGTAATGTATGGTTTCTAATATTTGTAGGGAGAGCGTAGTACTCTAGTTGGCCCAATAGATGGGGGTGGAGTGATACTCAGCTTGTAAATAGTTAAGTGGGAGGAGCTAACAGCCGTTTACCTGGGAAACATTAGCTCTGTAACCTAGAAGATAACAGCCCAGACATGCAGTGTTCAGGGTCTGAGCCTCATCAGGGAGTAACACCAGGAGCAGTGCTGACAGTGCAGAATAAGTGGGTCTGCAGTTGCCAGAAGAAAACTAAGCAGTATGGGCAGGTCACTCAGAATGTGGCGGCTTGTTAAGTGGGTGGATGTACTCGAGACCGGGGCAAAATGGCTTAGAGGTTCTCCTACTTAATCAGGACTGAGCAGAGATGATGCTGAGAGACCAGAGAACCCAGTCTGTCCTGGAAGCGTGCTTAGTGACAGAGAAGGGAAGACAGGGACAGAGGAGAAATTGCCTAATGTCCACCCTGATGCTGTTGATGGAAAGAATATGTATGCACTGTGTACCAGAAGCAGTAAAGTTAATAGTTCAAGTGTTGAACTGGATTGTGACTTTGTTTATTCTTCATCATCTGAGGAGTATGTGCTGTGCAGTACAGAAAGCCCTGAGAAGGAGCTGGAGAATGTGACAGGTAACGGAACGGAGACCTGTGATTTGTATGTGACAGGAGGTCAGGGTATGCAAGAGACTTACCTCAGCCATGACTACCGCCCTGGTGCTTCCTCACATATGCGCTGTACATACTCCTCTGGCCTGAGTCCATCTAGTGGGTGCAGCCTTGAGCGAGGCTGCAGCCATTGTACGTCCGTGTCCACTGGACGGTCACGTCATTAGATGGGGCAGTGCCTCAGTCAATACAAGTGCATGAAGCAAGGCCGTGCCCACTAAATGGCTTCTGCCAGGGAGTATGTATATAGCTTACATCACCGCCATTCCTTTCTCATAAACCGGTGAATCCTCACAGTGCACAGTCTGTACGCTGGGGGGGGGGGTATTCATGAGTCTGCCGTCACACAGAGTGACTGCAGTCTTATCAATGTAGACTGGACAACACCTTTAATACAAATGCTTACATATGTGTTTGGCATTAAAAAAACCTACAGATCGTATCATATAAAAGCAAAAAAACAGCTTCAAATCATTTCCTGCTGGAAAAAACAGTCCTCAGAGTTGGGGAACATTGCCTTAGCAGAAGGAATCAACTGCTTTTCCTTGCTTCAGCAAGGCTGGAATTTGGCAAGTTGTTCTTTGCGAAGGACATATGAATCAAGCCGCATACAAGGTTATCCTGGAAAAACAGTTGATTCCTTCTGCTCAGGCAATATTCCCCAACTCTGAGGACTGGTTTTTCCAGCAGGACAATGCGCCATGCCACACAGCTAGGTTAATCAAGGTGAAAATGTAGGACAACCACATCAAATCCCTGTCATGGCCACCCCAATCTCCAGACCTGAACTCCATTGAAAACCTCTGGAATGTAATCAAGAGGAAGATGGATAGTCACAAGCCATCAAACAAAGAACTGCTTACATTTTTGTACCAGGAGTAGCATAAGGGCACCCAAAAGCAGTGTGAAAGACTGGTGGAAAGCATGCCAAGACGCATGAAAGATGTGATTAAAAATCATGGTTATTCCTTAAAATATTGATTTCTAAACTCTTCCTGAGTTAAAACATTAGTATTGTTGTTTCTAAATGATTATGAACTGGTTGCAAGCAATGCGTTTTTTTGGTATTTTGACCATTTCTCATTTTCAGAAAATATGTACAACATTTAGTGCTTGGAACTTCGGAGACATATTGCCAGTAGTTTATAAAATAAAAGAACAATTTACATTTTACACAAAAATATACCTATAAAGAGAGAAATCAGACAAATTGAAAATTTTGCAGTGGTCCCTTAATTTTTGCCAGAGCTGTATAAAACTGATCAGATAAATAATACATTTCTGCAAGTCCTGAGCTTGCTACATTTTAAGAAATTCTCACTTAAATTGTATAGTTAATATCCAAAACATTTCTATTGTACTTTTTTTTTTAATAAAAATAGACAGTTTTCCTGAGCAGTTATAAGTGTCAAGGTTTTAATTAAATTCAAGAAATAGTCTTAGATGCGAAGAAATAGAATGAGAAATGCAATTTGAAGAGAAATCTACAAGAGATTTACTTTATCATGTCCAAAGCTTTCCGTCTCTAGGATTTAGCATCACACATACAGTACAGTCATCTGATTATATATATTTTTTCAATCATTGATAAAGTGCTGCTGTTCACCTAGTGGAGATAGCAGAACTTTCATTTTCACAAAAGAGGAAAAAGTGCATCTGTCATGCTTTCTTTGATAATGAAAAAAATGCAGAAGACAAGACTAGCAAATCATGTTATGTAACTCCTGGCAAAATGTTTTATTTCTCCAGCATTCGGTCATAAAATCCTCACTGGAATGAAATAGATAAAGTATACATTGCGTATTACATCAGGTTTTAAATTGCATAATCATTTCCTAGTAATTAGAAAGAATAAGAATTTAGAAATTCAGCAAAACTCAATGGCCCAATTTGCGGTTTTTTTTTTTTTTTTCAATTTTATTAGCAACCTCTCTTTTTTGTCTTGTGGTATTCAATGATGTTGTTTGCTCTAAATTCTGTCACACAAAAGTTGATTAACTTGCACAATATCAAACAAACATTCTTTTTTTTCATTTTTTGCACCTTTTTAGAGCAAAAAGTCACATGATGTTTTTAAATGTTGCACATTATACCTCAACTGCTCAAATATAAATTGGACATATATTCTACTCAGGCAGAAATAGTAAAGTACAATTGCACAAAAATTTTGTAACATTTTGAAAAATCACAAATGATGAATTAGAGTAAAACCTTGATACGGAAAACCATGTGTGCATTGTCCAAAAAGGATATAAAATGAAGCCAAGTAAAATGAACTTTACCATTTTAAAATTAAATAAGGAATAAGCTGCAAATATAAATCTCACTTTAGACCCTTTTCTACTCCAGAAAAAGGCATAAGCACTATGATAAATCAGATCATATGTAAGGGTACAATGACAATTTTATTCTAAAATAAAAATGATCTGAGCAGCAGAAAATGCAATTTAATAAAATATAGTTGTAAATATACAAGGGGTAAAATGAGTCAAGCAGTAGAAAAAGATCTGTATATTACACATGTTCTTTATTAATAAATAATACAAAAATGTTCACACACAGTCTCAGGTAGCTTACATATATATTGCCTGTAACATATAGTGCTTACTCCAAGTTCAGTTAAACCAAAACATACAGGATAATAGAAAATTGCGCCAGAAGTGCGTTCCCACAAACCACAGAACATGTACAGCATGACGATTTTGAATTGCTAGTTTTTGTTCACTCTGCTACACAATAATTGTAAAGAAAAATTAGGAAAAAATAACATTTGGTTCAAAATGGCACCAAAAATAAAGCTTCAACTCATCCTGCAGAAAACAAGCCCCCACACAACTCTTTCAGTGTCAAAAATAATAAACTTACAGCCACGCAAAAACAAATACATTTTTATAAATCAATGTTTTAGCATATAAAAATAGTATAACAATACTACCGTATATACTTGAGTATAAGCCGACATTTTCAGCCCACTTTTTTGGGCTGAAAGGAACCCCCTCTCAGCTTATACTCGAGTCATACCCAGTGGTCGGCAGCGGAGCTGTGTAATAATACTCACCTGCTCCTGGCCCAGTCCCTGCACATCCCTGGTTCCCTGACGCCGACAGCTTCTGCCTGTAGTGAGCGGTCACATGGTACCGCTCATTACAGTAATGAATATGGACTCCTCACATAGGGGTGTAGCTGCATATTCATTACTGTAATGAGCGGTACCATGTGACCGCTCCCTACAGGAAGAAGCTGCCAGCGCCGGGGAACAGACATGCAGGGACCACGCCAGGAGCAGGTGAGTATAACGCAGTGCGCGATATTTACCTGCTCCCTGTTCCACCATCGGTGCCGCTGCGTCTTCTGTTGTGAATTCCGTTCTCGAACTCCCTCCTGTGGTCATGAATGGTACTTCAGTGAGTTCTGTCCGTGGACTCCCTCTGGTGGCTGTGAGTGGAGTTGCTGGTTCTGAGATTCCTTCTCCAGCTGCCCTCGTTTGGGGCTAGGCTGGATTCTCTATTTAACTCCACTCAGATCGTTACTCCTTGCCAGCTGTCAATGTTCTAGTACTGGTTCAGATCTCTCCTGGATCTTTCTGAGGACCTGTCTACTCCAGCACAAGCTAAGTTCCTGCTTGTTCATTTGTTACATATGGTTTTTCTTGCTAAGTTCTAGTGCAGCTTGCTATCATGAAACTACTTGGTTAGCTGGAAGCTCTGGGGGTGCAGAGTGGCACCACCGCATCGTGAGTCGGTGCGCGGGTATTTTTTGCACACTCTGCGTGGTTTTTGTAGCTTTTTGTGATCCCTTTTCTATCCTCAATCTGTTTAGTTAGACTGGCCTCTCTTTGCTAAAACCTATTTCATCCTGTGTTTGTGATTTCCTCTTATCTCACTGTCAATACTTGTGGGGGGCTGCTTTTACCTTTGGGGAAATTTCTCTGAGGCAAGTAAGGCTTTGTTTCCTTTCTTTAGGGGTAGTTAGCTCTTAGGCTGTGAAGAGGCGTCTAGGCAGAGTCAGGCACGCTCCACGGCTGTTTCTAGTTGTGTTGATAGGAGTAGGGTTTGCAGTCAGCAGAGTTCCCATTTCCCCAGAACTCGTCCTGATTCCGTGTTTAACTATCAGGTCATTCCTGGTGCACCTAACCACCAGGTCCATAACAGTCTTCCGCGTCCTCTACAGTGACACTCAGGTCAGAGGGCGCGGTGGCACGATTAGTGCGCACCGGCCTCTGCCTGAACAGTCAGTGCAGAGAACGGGGAAGACACAGCGTCGGTCGGCGGTGGAACGGGAAAGGTGAGTATAGCAAGTGCCGGAAGCCTGAGAGGTGAGTATGTAATTTTTTATTTTTTTAATCACATCAACAGCATATGGGGCAAATGTCTGTATGGAGCATCTTATGGGGCCATGTGCAGCATTATATGGGGAAAATATCTGTATGGGGCCATGTGCAGCATTATATGGGGCAAATATCTGTATGGGACCATGTGCAGCATTATATGGGGCAAATATCTGTATGGAGCATCCTATGGGGCCATAATCTACATTTGTGGAGCATTATATGGGGCAAATGTGTCTATGAAGCATCTTATGGTGTCATAATCAACATTTGTGCAGCATTATATGTGGCATATTTTAATATGGAGCATCTTATGGGGCCCATCATAAACTGTATGTAGCATTATATGGGGCGTATTTTGTATGGAGCATCTTATAGGGCCCATCATGAGCTGTATGGAGCATTATATGGGGCTCCTGATTCAATATGGATATTCAAAAATACTTAAACTACTGATGTCTCAATTAATTTTACTTTTATTGGTATCTATTTTTATTTTTGAAATTTACTAGTAGCTGTTGCATTTTCCACCCTAGGCTTATACTCGAGTCATTAAGTTTTCCCAGTTTTTTGTGGCAAAATTAGGGGGGTCGGCTTATACTCGGGTTGGCTTATACACGAGTATATAAGATATATAATTCTTGGGTTGTTGTAATCGTACTGACCTGAAGAATAAAGTCATCTTATGTTTAACCCCCTTCTGACCTCGGACAGGATAGTACATCCGAGGTCAGAATCTCCGCTTTGATGCAGGCTCCAGCGGTGAGCCCGCATCAAAGCCGGGACATGTCAGCTGTTTTGTACAGCTGACATGTGCCCGCAATAGGGAGCAGTGGAATTGCGATCCACCCGCCGCTATTAACTAGTTAAATGCGTTTGCCAGCGGCATTTAACTTCCGGCTCATCGCTTACCCCGTCACTTGATCAAGGGTCAGCGATGCATCGGCATGACAACCAGAGGTCTATTGAAGACCTCTATGGTTGTTGATGCCGGATTGCTGTGAGACGCCACCCTGTGGTCAGCGCTCATAGCAATACAGTAAATCTACTACATTGGAGCGATCTATGCCTCACTCCTATGTAGCAGAGCCGATCGAGTTGTGCCATCTTCTAGTCTCCCATGGAGGCTATTGAAGCATGGCAAAAGTAAAAAAAAAAGTTTTAAAAAATATGAAAAAAATATAAAAGTTTAAATCACCCCCCTTTCGCCCCATTCAAAATAAAACAACAACAAAAATCAGACCTACACATATTTGGTATTTCTGTGTTCAGAATCACCCAATCTATCAATGAAAAAAAGGATTAACCTGATCACTAAACGGCGTAGGGAGAAAAAAATTTGAAATGGCAGAATTACATTTTTTTTGGTCACCGCATCATTGCTTTAAAATGCAATAACGGGTGATCATAAAAACATATCTGCACCAAAATGGTATAATTAAAAACGTCAGCTTGACACGCAAAAAATAAGCATTCACCCGACCCCAGATCCCGAAAAAAATAACGTAGACATGTTTGGTGTCTATGAACTCGTAATTACCTGGGGATTCAAAATGGCAGGTCAGTTTTAGCATTTAGTGAACCTAGCAAAAGAGTGAAACAAAAAATTGTGGGATTGCACTTTTTTTGCAATTTCACCACACTTGGAATTTTTTTCCCATTTTCTAGTACACGACATGCTAAAACCAATGATGTTGTTTAAAAGTATAACTTGTCCCGCAAAAAAATAAGCCCTCACATGGCCATATTGATGGAAAAATAAAAAAGTTATGGCTCTGGGAAGGAGGGGAGTGAAAAACGAAAACGCAAAACCCAAAAAAGCTGTGGTCATTAAGGATTTAAGTACAGTAAAGACAATTCCTGTTTCTTTGTTCATTTGCTTGTTTTCAATTAATTGGAATTAAAAAAACTTCAAATCAGTTGCAATAAAACAAGTCCCTATTCAGAACTGTCATCTGTCAATGAAAAAATATTTTTTTCCACATGCCTAGTGGCTCATAAGGCACTGGAAAAGAGACATAACTTCCAAAAACAAATCCAGTAAAATCCACTCTTGGAAAGCCAAATGGTCCCCCCTTCTGAGCCACACAGCATGTCAAAACAGCTGAAGTTAACATATATGACACTGCTGCAAAAGTGGAGAAAAAGCTTAGGCCGTCTTCACACTAGCGAGTTTTACGGACATATGAGCGCATAAACTACGTCCGTAAAATACGCATTGCACACGGCCCAATGAATCTCTATGTCCCAGCTCCTATCTGCCGTATATTATGCATTGGTAATATACGGTCTTGTACGGCCATAGAAAATCGCAGCATGCTGCGTTTGTCACCGTATTGCACAAAAAAATCGCCAATGAAAGTCTATGGGGGTGAGAAAAATACGGATTACACACGGACCATGCATGTGACTTACAAGAAATACTCACCGGTGTTAGAGAAAATCCAGTAATTCAATTGCCAGCTTTTCATTTCTCCTTCCCAAACCCGACAGGATATGAGAGATGGTTTACATACAGTAAACCATCTCATATCCCTTTTTTTTTGCATATTCCACACTACTAATGTTAGTAGTGTGTATGTGCAAAATTTTGGCGCTGTAGCTTGTAAAATAAAGGGTTAAATGGTGGAAAAAATTGGCTTGGGCTCCAGCGCAATTTTCTCCGCCAGAGTTTTAAAGCCAGTGACTGAGGGCTGATATTAATAGCCTAGAGAGGGTCCATGGTTATTGGCCCCCCGGCTACAAACATCTACCCCCAGCAGTTACCTTGAGTTGTGGTGATGCGCCCTCTGCTGGATGTCCTCATGAACTGGAGCCTTGGAAAAGTTCCCACGCTCGAGTTTATATGAGGACATCCAGCAGAGGGCGCATCACCGCGACTCAAGGTAACTACAGATCACCCTGCTTTCCATTCAGTACCCGGGGTTTTACAGGCAGGAGCGAGTGCATTAGCACAGCTTCTGGCTGTAAAATGATTTAACCCCTTCAGATGGATTTACATCGTGGGACATGAAGGTATGGAATATTGTTGTTTGTTTTTTTTAACTTTGTTTCAGGACGATGGTCTTCAGGTGGATTAAGAGTCTAATAAAATATTATAACACCCTGTGTCTTTATTTCATTAAAATACTTTGTAATAATGTGTGTGTGTTTTAGTAACCATTTCTTACTATTGGATTAATAATGCATAGGTGTCATAATTGACACCTCTCCATTATTAATCTGGCTTAATGTCACCTTACAATAGCAAGGTGACATTAACCCTTCATTACCCCATATCCCACCGCTACACGGGAGTGGGAAGAGAGTGGCAGAATTAGGCATTCAGGACCTGAAATTACGTCACGGCTTGCTGTGATTGGTCGCGTCGCGGTCACATGGGCGGCACGCAACCAATCACAAGCCGTGACGTAATTTTAAAATGCGCGCGTTTCCTGCCTCCCGTGACGTCACGGCTTGTGATTGGTCGCGTCGCCCATGTGACCGCGACGCGACCAATCACAAGCCGGAACGTAATTTTAAAATCCTGAATGCCTAGAATTAGGCATTCAGGACCTGAAAATTACGTCACGGCTTGCTGTGATTGGTCGCGTCGCGGCCACATGGGCGGCACGCAACCAATCACAAGCCGTGACGTAATTTTAAAATGCGCGCGTTTCCTGCCTCCCGTGACGTCACGGCTTGTGATTGGTCGCGTCGCCCATGTGACCGCGACGCGACCAATCACAAGCCGGAACGTAATTTTAAAATCCTGAATGCCTAGAATTAGGCATTCAGGACCTGAAAATTACGTCACGGCTTGCTGTGATTGGTCGCGTCGCGGCCACATGGGCGGCACGCGACCAATCACAAGCCGTGACGTCACGGAAGGAAGTAAACGCGCGCATTTTAAGCAAAGAACGCTGCCGGCTCCCTCGGTGAGGTCCAGGCTGCGTCGGAGAGGTGAGTATAGCAATGTTTTTTATTTTAATTCTTTCTTTTACACATTAATATGGATCCCAGGGCCTGAAGGAGAGTTTCCTCTCCTTCAGACCCTGGGAACCATCAGGGATACCGTCCGATACTTGAGTCCCATTGACTTGTATTGGTATCGGGTATCGGTATCGGATTAGATCCGATACTTTGCCGGTATCGGCCGATACTTTCCGTTACCGATACTTTCAAGTATCGGACGGTATCGCTCAACACTAGTCTCAAGGACACACATATATATATATATATATATATATATATATATATATATATATATATATATACTCTATATATGTTTTAACGAACATTTAAGGCCAAAAAGCCATTAGATTTCGGTTTTGCAAGCCTGCGAGAAAATCTCGCAGTATGGATGCCATACGGATTACATACAGAGGATGACATGCGCAAAATACGCTGCCACACTCTGCCTACGGATGACATAAGGATCGGACCGTATTTACATACGCTGAGTGTGACGCCGGCCTTAAAGGTGTTCTTGGGTCTAAACATTGATGACTTATCTGCCCTATAGGTAATCAATACAAGATTGGTGTGGGTCCGACACCTGACACATCCATCAAGCAGCTGAAAACTGCATGGCCAGAACAAAACAATGGACAGGGATAATAGAGCATCATGTACATTATTTAGTAGCCAGTAGCTACAGATGAGTACTGCACTTTGTCTCCCATTAATGTACTGCAGCTGCCATTAAGCATGTATGGTACTCCTGTATTCAGCCTATACATCGCTTAGTTCATGCTGCTAATGAAGCAATTTTCAGCTGATCCTGGTAGTTTCAGTTCCCAATTAGTGATGAGCGTACATGCTCAGATAATGTATTATCCATGTATGCTGGGGTGTTATCCGAATATCTTGGGTGTGCTGTAATATGTTCGAGTCCATGCGGCTGCATGTTTTATGGCTGTTAGGCAATCCCTGCATGTGTTGCGGCTGTCTAACAAACATGCAATCCCTGCATGTGTGGCAACTGTTAATCACATATGGTGTGTTAGCGTATGCAGGAGACATTGCTTTACAAATCATGTGGTCCATTTTTTCCGCTTACAGTTGTGGGGAAAAATGTGGAGGTAAAATAACATTTTAGTTGACTTTTTTTATAATCATGCCCCTATATTATGAAATTACTTGAAAAACCTGTGAGTCCAAAATGGTCACTTGGGGAGGGAGTAATTTTGCAAATGCAAGGTGGTATCCACAATCTATTCCTGTCAAAATTGGGCTCCAAAAGTCAAATAGCACCCTCCCTTCCAAGTCCTGCTGTGTGACCAAACAGTAGTTTCCTACCAAATATGGGATATTGATGTACTCACGAGAAATTGGAAAACACACGTTGTGGTCAAATTTCTCCTGCTACCCTTGTGACAGGGAAATATTTGCAAATAAAATAATATTTTTGTGTAAAAAAAATGAAATGTAATTTTTAATTTTCACTTTCTAATGTTATAAACTTTTAATGAAGCACTAGTGAGGAAAAAAAAGGTCAGCATACCTTTACATTTATTCTTTGTGGGGTATAGTTTCCAAAATGGTGCCCCTTGTAGAGGTAATTTGCTGTTTTGGCCCCTTGGGGCTCTGCAAATGTGACATCAGTGTATACAGCAGACATTGCTTAAATTTTTGGGTGTTTATTCTCTCTCACTGTAGATAGTGAGAATAAAAAAAACGAGGCTAATGCAACATTTTAGTTAAAAGATTTAATTTTTCATGGCTTCTTGATACCAGTCAGAAAGAGATGTGACGGAAGTAGGAGAAGGTTCACATTGCTCTGGTCTAGTGGCAACTGGACTAGGATTGTGCAAATCTTTATCTTTTTACTCAGCTCTAAAGATAAGATTGCAAAAGTAGAGGTTTAGATTTAAAGCACCACTCAGCATCTTTTTTATTGTAGTGCTGCTACTAATCTAAGGTACCTGTGCCTAGTGTTAGGCCAGGATCACACATGCGAGAAATAAGGCCAAGTCTCACATCTTAATACCCAGCATTGCCGCCATCTCTCAGGAGCGGAGAGTGCGGCCGCATAGCAATACATGCAGCCGCACGCTCCGCTCCTGAGTGACGGCGGCAATGCCGGGTATTAACATGCAAGACTCGGCCGTATTTCTCGCATGTGTGATCCTGGCCTTATACTCACCACCCACCAGCTTCAGCACTTTCGGGCAATCCTCCACCTTCTTGGTGACTGCAATTTCTGACTTCCTGGAAGTCAGAGGTAATGGTCACAAGCTCTCAATGCAAGTCTATGAAAGCCAAAACTAGGCTCTCATAGACTTGAATAGAAAAGTGACCTCTAGCATGCTTCAACAAACACTGGAGAGATCCAAAAGTTCACAGACTGCTGAAGACAGACCAAAGCTGCACCAATAGATGATGAAGATGGCAACAGGCAAGTATAAGTCTAAATGCAGGACTTAGATTAGTAGCTCCACTCCAGTGCTGCAATAAAAGAAAAAAACCTGCTGGAGTGGTGCTTTAAGACTGCATGCCAAGTTTTGTATTCTTAAAGGGAACCTCTCAAGTGAAAAAAATGCTAATAAACTGAAAATGTGCGGTTAATCTACAGGCTAATAGTGTTCTGAACCTGCCCAGCACCTACACTTATAACCCCGCTGTCGGTAGGAAATTAACTTTATTCCTGTCGTCAGCGTCCAGGTTTCAGTCATGGGGGATGGTGCCAACGTGGGTTCAGTCATGGCTTTTTGTATAGAGCTGTGGCTGAAACCAAACAGGACTGACAGACAGCAGCTCAGTATTATGGCTGAGTGTCAGTCAGTGCTGGGGGCGGGTTTACCGATGCTTTTCTTTATTTAATGCATACCTACAGCGTATATAAAAAATGCCCAATAAAACATTTTTTAGAGAATAAATCTATGAAGAAAAATGTCCAGGATCCATAAAGAATTTGCAATTTTATATTATCAGAAATCCTGTAGCTCTGACAAATATGCTGATAATGAACTAAATCTGAACATTTAGAATGGCTGTTAGAGTCACTGAGAGCAATATTTTACAAAGCTCTTTGGAGCTCTGGAATTTCATATTAGAGGGACCGTCATTTCTACTCAGTTCTGCAGTTCAATCATTTGACTTTTTTCTATTTTGGTTATAGATAACTTACAGACAAGAGTAATTGCACTCGTTTAACATTTTCCTAAACCCCAATGAATCTGTATGAAATTAATAGTTATGTCTGTTGCATGCAAATTCAGTGCTTTAAGGTCTAAAATGAAACTGCAACTGCACTTTTTTTCTATGTAAATTAGCTACTCCTGTTCCTTGCTTTCTATTGGCTGACATTTTATTTTAATTATGTAATGGGAACAGCTTTTAGTTCTTTAGTTGAGCAAATAGAACCAACACTTTATCAATTTAGACCTTAAGGTCACACTTTACAAGGAAAAATTTATGTCTGGCTGCTATTGAGAATGAGTTACCTTTTACTGTTTTACACTTTATACCAAGACTATAAAATTTTAACTTCTAGATTGCACAAATTTTAATCAGGATTCTATCTGAAAAATACAAACAAGCAAAACAATGCATAAATAAATTATTATAGTTATTCTTGGACTTCATTGGTTCAATAACCCGTGCAAATACAGAATGCTTAAGGGAAACTCTGATGAACACTAAAAGTTTTAGTGCAAATAGTTTAACCCCTTCACCCCCAAGGGTGGTTTGCACGTTAATGACCGGGCCAATTTTTACAATTCTGACCACTGTCCTTTTATGAGGTTATAACTCTGGAACGCTTCAACGGATCTTGGCGATTCTGACATTGTTTTCTCGAGACATATTGTACTTCATGATAGTGGTAAAATTTCTTCGATATAACTTGCGTTTATTTGTGAAAAAAACGAATATTTGGCGAAAATTTAGCAAATTTCGCAATTTTCCAACTTTGAATTTTTATGCCCTTAAATCACAGACATATGTCACGCAAAATACTTAATAAGTAACATTTCCCACATGTCTACTTTACATCAGCACAATTTTGGAACCAAAATTTTTTTTGTGACGGAGTTATAAGGGTTAAAAGTTGACCAGCAATTTCTCATTTTTACAACACCATTTTTTTTTAGGGACCACATCTCATTTGAAGTCATTTTGAGGGGTCTATATGATAGAAAATACCCAAGTGTGACACCATTCTAAAAACTGCACCCCTCAAGGTACTCAAAACCACTTTCAAGAAGTTTATTAACCCTTCAGGTGTTTCACAGGAATTTTTGGAATGTTTAAATAAAAATGAACATTTAACTTTTTTTCACACAAAATTTATTTCAGCTCCAATTTGTTTTATTTTACCAAGGGTAACAGGAGAAAATAGACCCCAAAATTTGTTGTACAATTTGTCCTCAGTACGCTGATACCCCATATGTGGGGGTAAACCACTGTTTGGGCGCATGGCAGAGCTCGGAAGGAAAGGAGCGCCATTTGACTTTTCAATGCAAAATTGACTGGAATTGAGATGGGACGCCATGTTGCATTTGGAGAGCCCCTGATGTGCCTAAACATTGAAACCCCCACAAGTGACACCATTTTGGAAAGTAGACCCCCTAAGGATCTTATCTAGATGTGTGGTGAGCACTTTGACCCAACAAGTGCTTCACAGAAGTTTATAATGCAGAGCCGTAAAAATAAAAAATCATATTTTTTCACAAAAATGATCTTTTCGCCCCCAATTTTGTATTTTCCCAAGGGTAAGAGAAGAAATTGGACCCCAAAAATTGTTGTGCAATTTGTCCTGAGTACGCTGATACCCCATATGTGGGTGTAAACCATTGTTTGGGCGCAGGGCAGAGCTCGGAAGGGAAGGAGCGCCATTTGACTTTTCAATGCAAAATTGACTGGAATTGAGATGGGACGCCATGTTGCATTTGGAGAGCCCCTGATGTGCCTAAACATTGAAACCCCCCACAAGTGACACCATTTTGGAAAGTAGACCCCTTAAGGAACTTATCTAGATGTGTGTTGAGCACTTTGACCCAACAAGTGCTTCACAGAAGTTTATAATGCAGAGCCGTAAAAATAAAAAATCATATTTTTTCACAAAAATGATCTTTTTGCCCCCAATTTTTTATTTTCCCAAGGGTAAGAGAAGAAATTGGACCCCAAAAATTGTTGTGCAATTTGTCCTGAGTACGCTGATACCCTATATGTGGGTGTAAACCATTGTTTGGGCGCAGGGCAGAGCTCGGAAGGGAAGGAGCGTCATTTGACTTTTCAATGCAAAATTGACTGGAATTGAGATGGGACGCCATGTTGCGTTTGGAGAGCCCCTGATGTGCCTAAACATTGAAACCCCCCACAAGTGACACCATTTTGGAAAGTAGACCCCTTAAGGAACTTATCTAGATGTGTGTTGAGCACTTTGACCCAACAAGTGCTTCACAGAAGTTTATAATGCAGAGCCGTAAAAATAAAAAATCATATTTTTTCACAAAAATGATATTTTCGCCCCATTTTTTTATTTCCCCAAGGGTAAGAGAAGAAATTAGACCACAAAAGTTGTGCAATTTGTCCTGAGTACGACAATACCCCATATGTGGGGGTAAACCACTGTTTGGGTGCATAGCAGAGCTCGGAAGGGAAGGAGCGCTATTTTACTTTTTAATGCAAAATTGACTGGAATTAAGATGGGATGCCATGTTGCGTTTGGAGAGCCCCTGATGTGTCTAAACATTAAAAAACCCCACAAGTCACACCATTTTGGAAAGTAGACCCCCTAAGGAACTTATCTAGATGTGTTTTGAGAGCTTTGAACCCCCAAGTGTTTCACTACAGTTTATAACGCAGAGCCGTGAAAATAAAAATTCTTTTTTTTTTTCACAAAAATGATTTTTTTAGCCCCCAGTTTTGTATTTTCACAAGGGTATCAGGATAAATTGGACCCCAAAAGTTGTTGTACAATTTGTCCTGAGTACGCTGATACCCCATATGTGGGGGGAACCACTGTTTGGGCGCATGACAGAGCTCGGAAGGGAAGGAGCGCCATTTGGAATGCAGACTTAAATGGATTGGTCTGCAGGCGTCACGTTGCATTTGCAGAGCCCCTGATGTACCCAAACAGTACAAACCCCCCACAAGTGACCCCATATCGGAAACTAGACCCCCCAAGGAACTTATCTAGATATGTTGTGAGAACTTTGAACCCCCAAGTGTTTCACTACAATTTACAACGCAGAGCCGTGAAAATAAAAAAATCTTTTTTTTCCCACAAAACTTATTTTTTGGCCCCCAGTTTTGTATTTTCCCAAGGGTAGCAGGAGAAATTGGACCCAAAAGATGATGTCCAATTTGTCCTGAGTACGCTGATACCCCATATGTTGGGGTAAACCCCTGTTTGGGCACACGGGAGAGCTCTGAAGGGAAGGAGCACTGTTTTCCTTTTTCAACGCAGAATTGGCTGGAATTCAGATCGGATGCCATGTCCCGTTTGGAGAGCCCCTGATGTGCCTAAACAGTGGAAACCCCCCAATTATAACTGAAACCCTAATCCAAACACACCCCTTACCCTAATCCCAACAGTAACCCTAACCACTCCTCTAACCCAGACACACCCAACCCTATTCCCAACCGTAAATGTAATCCAAACCCTAACCCTATCTTTAGCCCCAACCCTAACTGTAGCCCCAACCCTAGCCCCAACCCTAGCCCTAACCCAAGCAATAACCCTAGCCCTATCGCTAGCCCTAACACTAGCCATAACACTAGCCCTAACCCTAGCCCTAACCCTAACCTTAGCCCTAACCCTAGCCCCAACCCTAGCCCTAACCCTAGCCCTAACCCTAACCCTAGCCCTAACCCTTGCCCTAACCCTAACCCTAACCCTAGCCCTAACCCTAACCCTAGCCCTAACTCTAGTCCTAACTCTAGCCCTAACCCTAACCCTAACCCTAATGGGAAAATGGAAATAAATACATTTTTTAATTTTTTTATTTTTCCCTAACTAAGGGAGTGATGAAGGGGGGTTTGATTTACTTTTATAGCGGGTTTTTTAGCGGATTTTTATGATTGGCAGCCGTCATGCACTGAAAGACACTTTTCATTGCAAAAAATATTTTTTGCGTTACCACATTTTGAGAGCTGTAATTTTTTCATATTTGAGTCCACAGAGTCATGTGAGATCTTGTTTTTTGCGGGACGAGTTGACGTTTTTATTGGTAACATTTTAGGACACATGACATTTTTTGATCGCTTTTTATTCCGATTTTTGTGAGGCAGAGTGATCAAAAACCAGCTATTCATGAATTTCTTTTGGGGGAGGCGTTTATACTGTTCCGCGTTTGGTAAAATTGATAAAGCAGTTTTATTCTTCGGGTCAGTATGATTACAGCGATATCTCATTTATATCATTTTTTTATGTTTTGGCGCTTTTATACGATAAAAACTATTTTATAGAAAAAATAATTATTTTGGTATCGCTTTATTCTCAGGCCTATAACTTTTTTATTTTTTTGCTGATGATGCTGTATGGTGGCTCGTTTTTTGCGGGATAAGATGACGTTTTCAGCGGTACCATGGTTATTTATATACATCTTTTTGATCGCGTGTTATTCCACTTTTTGTTCAGTGGTATGATAATAAAGCGTTGTTTTTTGCCTCGTTTTTTTTTTTTTTTTCTTACGGTGTTTACTGAAGGGGTTAACTAGTGGGGCAGTTTTATAGGTTGGGTCGTTACGGACGCGGCAATACTAAATATGTGTACTTTTATTGTTTTTTTTATTTTATTTAGCTAAAGAAATGTATTTATGGGAATAATATTTTCTTTTTTTTTCTTTATTTAGGATATATATATATATTTTTTTACACACATGTGGGGAATTTTTTTTTTACTTTTTTACTTTGTCCCAGGGAGGGACATTACAGATCATTGATCTGACAGTGTGCACAGCACTCTGCCAGATCGACGATCTGCTGTGAAGGGCTGCAGGCTTACCAGCGCCTGCTCTGAGCAGGCACTCGGTAAGCCACCTCCCTCCCTGCAGGACCCGGATGCCGCGGCCATCTTGGATCCGGGACCTGCGGCGAGGAGGGAGGTAGGAGACCCTCGGAGCAATGCGATCACATCGCGTTGCTCCGGGTGTCTCAGGGAAGCCCGCAGGGAGCCCCCTCCCTGCGCGATGCTTCCCTATACCGCCGGTACACCGCGATCATGTTTGATCGCGGTGTGCCGGAGGTTAATGTGCCGGGGGCGGTCCGTAACCGCTCCTGGCACATAGTGCCGGATGTCAGCTGCGATATGCAGCTGACACCCGGCCGCGATCGGCCGCGCTCCCCCTGTGAGCGCGGCCGATCGCGTATGACGTACTATCCCGTCGGTGGTCATACGGGCCCACCCCACCTCGACGGGATAGTACGTCAGATGTCAGAAAGGGGTTAAGTAGATAGGAATGTTCCAATAGTTAGTTAACAGAAAAGTATTATTTTAAAAAGCAATACTTTATACATTAAAAATCCCAAACACCAAGTTTAATAAGCGCACAATGTAAAAATTGAAAGGGGATAGTTATAAGTACTGTAGGATATTATCAAAGGGTAAATGAACCCAATTAACATATTCCCATTATATAGAAGGAACACTTGGACAAAAGAGTAGAAAGAAAGAGAAGGGGAGAGAGAGGAGACAATAATGCATAAACCCTCTAAAACAAGAGCCCATTAGTCTTAATGGTATCCCTAAAGCTGTCCCCTACAATACCATTGAGGTTGGCACACCAAAAATTATAGAAACTGGTGTTATAGCACCCAGTTGCTCCATTCTCATCCACCCGGGGCCCAGACTCTGGCCTCGCCCTGGCCTCACATCAAGGAAAATAGGAAAAATTGGAGTCTGGCTCAACAGGACTGCATTTTCCTTTTCTTTTTCAAAAGAAATTATAGTGCATACAAAAGAAAAATGTACATGGTCGACTTGACCCAGTCAACGCGTTTCGACTTCACTAGGCAGTCTTACTCATGACTCTCTTTGTGAAGGGGAAAGATTACATGTTACAATCCGTTTTTTAGTTATATTGTCATGTAAGATTTTCAGATCATGTTCCATTCTACTTTGGAACTTATCCATAGCTTCACTACGATTTTTAATTGGATAAAATTTAGGATTGGGAACAATGATCCTGGAATCATTACTTATGACATTTTTTTCAGATTCAAATTGTAAACTTTCCAATATATTTAATGATAATTGTTTCCTGAAATGTAACAATTCATAATCATTTGTGATTTTTGCCCTGTCAGATTTTTCAACCAAGGATTTTTCATTAGAAAAATGCTTTTTCACTACTACATTATGGATAAACTTATTAATATCACAAATTGTAGAAAAAAGGTCAAAATTTCATTCAGGAGCAAAATTGAGTCCCAACGAAAGAACTTCAATTTGTTCCTTAGTAGGAATAAAATCAGATAAATTAATGACATCATACTGTACTTGCTTAAGTTTTCCGTCTCAGTTGGTAACGATCCCCCTGTGGTCTTTTTCCTATGTTTTCTTCCTCCTATTCGGCATTGCTTTCTGAATAATGTCTTTTCCCCTTGCGGAAATATAAGTTTTTTGAAAAATGTGCTTCCTCCTCAGATTTCCCTATGTTATGTTCCATGGATGTTTCTGGGTCAGATGAACTAAATCCCACTTTTTGTGGAGTAGCAAGAGCAAGATTATAATTTTTGTTTTTTTCGGGATTGGTTTTGGATATTTTGGCTTATTTAGTTTCTTACACAGAAAAGGTTTTTGCCATTTTCCCCAATCATAGACTTGTTCATTTTCATAGTCAAGAAAATCTCTTTCCATTTTTCGTTTCTTGATATCCATCATTTTGTTTTCTTGCTTTTCTACAGCTTTATCAATCACCTGCATATGATCATCAAGTTGTTTTTTCCGTCAAGCTGGACACAGCTTCATTTTTCAGCTCTTTTAATTGTTCTTGCATTAATTCCAAACTGCTCTCCTCATTTTCAATAAGTTTCATGAGTTTTAGAGAGCATTCGGATAAAATTTCAATCCAAGCTGTAACGAAGGTGTCGCTGTACACTACTAGGAATCTTTATGATTCTCAAACCTCGGGGTATAATGGATAAATCAACATAATTTTTCAATGAGGTTACATCCCACCACATGCAATTTTCTTTAATAGATAACTTCATGATTTTACTTACAGTGCCATCAGCATTCGTGACGTCTGAAGGTGATTTTTGTAAGTTATAAAAGAGCTGTTTTGCCTTCTCACTTCTGTGGACCGGCATCTTCCCTGATGCCATTGTCAAATCTTGCTTGTAAAAATAAGTGAAGTGTGATGTAATTCTTTGTGAAAATCAATCAATGTGAAAAAAAATCTAAACTTTTGTAGCACAATTAAACAGCAGAGCTGTGGGAAGCTCATATGGTGTTATAACAATTATAGAAACTTGACTCCAGCTCACCCAGTTGCTCCATGCTCATCCACCCAGGGCCCAGACTCTGGCCTCGCCCTGGCCTCACATCAAGGAAAATAGAAAAAAATTGGAGTCTGGCTCACCAGGACTGGATTTTCCTTTTCTTTTTCAAAAGAAATTATAGTGCATACAAAAGAAAAATGTACACGGTCGTCATGACACTGTCGACGCATTTTGACTGCACTAGGCAGTCTTACTCATGACTCATTTTATTTAGGTGTATCCATATACATGGCCCACTGTGTATTTGATTTCTATAACCCAGTGAACTTTTCTTGGGTATGTGCATATTTAAGGCATCGACTACACATTTTTTAAAGGGAACCTGTCAGCTGTTTTGGCTGATATAAGATACGGCCACTGCCTTTCAGGGCTTATCTCCAGCATTCTATAATTTTGTTTTGTTATAGTAACCCGGGGGCGGTCCGGTTCAGTGGGTGTCACAGCATTACAGAATGCTGTAGATAAGCTCTGAAAGGGGGTGGCCGTATCTTATATCAGACAAACCTGGTGACAGGTTCCCCTTTAAGGTTTTCCGACATTCTTAAATAAAAGGAATTATTTAAGAATGTCGGAAAACCTTAAAGGGAAACCTGTAAGTATATACAAGGAAGGATATACAAGGAAGTATATACAGAGAAAAACTATTCTTTTTTTGTGATGACGTTGAACAGCCCTACAATTTTTCTGCTGTCAGCCACTTTACATTGCATCTTATTATAGTTATGTCAGAGCTGCATTAAATAATTTCAGAGTTGACATTTCACATTTCATAACATGAATTATTTTGTGAAAGCACAGCATCATTTTCTTGTCTTACTGACCTTGTTGATACTTTTTTAATGTCAATTACTACTTGCTAGCTAATTAGAAACATGAGGATACTAATGATATCACATTGTAATTATTTGCACTTACACTGTAACAATTAAGTTAGAAATAGTGTAATACTTAACACAAAAGCAATGCATTACATTGGTTAAATGGTCCAAGAATTCAATAAACTAGTTGGCCCGTGTGAAATTTTCGCACACTGGTTGTCGGGGGTGCATGCAATTTCAGGAAAATCAATCTGGTCAAATGTAAATGTATTTAATGAGATGATGAACACAGAGAGGTACTGTATGTGTGTCACTGACATATATATATATATATATATATATATATATATATATATATATATATATATATATATGTTTTCACAAATATTTGAGCCCATTGATCCATTATATGTCCATTTTGCAAGACGGCGAGAGAATCTCGCCATACGGATGTAATATGGATGCCACACGGATGCTTTCATGTGAGAAAATCGCATCCCCGCATTGCACACAAATGACATACGGATCAAAGTTCAGGGAACATTCCTGCGATTCTCGTCCGTGTAAAACGGACCGATTTTTTATACGTTGTGTGCCACTCAAGCCTAAAGGAGATCCCCCAACATTAAACATAATGGTATTTTACTTACTGATCAGAAGGGATCTGATTTTCAGGACCATGCAAAAGAACAGGGGCAGCAGCATTTTTTTTCCCTCCACAGCAGCACTGCCATCTATCTGCAGTGTGGGGAAGTTAAACAGAACCCTATGTATGTGAACAGAGCAGCTCCCTGTACAGCAGTGCCACTTTGACAGTAAAAATGATGAAGGAGAATTGACCCTATAACTGAGCGTATTTACTCCATTGTATAATAATTGTGAACATCCCTTTAAATAAAAAGTAATATCTGCAGATTACTTTACCCTTTTTTCCCTATGGTTGGATTTTTTTTTCAATTTTTGCAAGGTTGTTTCCACCAATCTCTCCCATTGGGAAACAATGTACAGTCTGAGTTATGTCAATGCTGCAGTTATTTACTTGGAACCAAAGGTGACCCCAGGTCACCAATAAGCTGCAACCTTAGAAGGAAGATAGACTTTTCAATGACTGTCCAATAATACGGAAAATCTGATGGTTCAGAACCTGTCCAGTCACTTTTAGGCTGCATTCATTTATATCTATTTACATCATTATTTTGTCCCAGATGTCCAAGCCAGATAAGCATTGTGGTTTACTTTTGTTTATGAACATACAGTATATCGTTTGCTCAATATATACAAAGCAACTTGTTATTACCGCAATTATCTGTAGCAACATATAATAAAGTACAATAATAGTGTTATGCCCACAGCAGCAATAGGGATGAGTGAACGAGCTTGGTGATAACTCGTTTATCACTCGAGAATCACAGTGCTCGCATGTACTCGTTACTCGGCGAGTATTGGGTGGTGCTTTATGTAAAACTTGAATCCGTGCCCGCACTTTTGGCATCTGTTACACAGCCAATACACTTGCAGGGATATCCTGCGCGTCACTGTAATGCTGTAGCCATTTTGGTTCTGGCATTACTGTGATTGGCTGGCTGTGTGACATCAGGGGTTATAAAAGAACAGGCGCCACCCAGCTGGGCACACTGATGCTATTGCACAGCTCTGTGAATGTGTGTGCACAGTTTAACGAATCAGAGGCCTGTAGTGCTGATATTGGTGCTGAATCTGAGCCATCATACTAATAGCCATTCTAAGGGCTCATCATTTTCTTTGCTGTGTTCATCACATACAATATGTATTTAGCCTAGGGAGGGAGATAGAGTTGCAGGAGCAGGGAGAGTGACAGAATACAGTCTGTAGACAAGGATTAAGGTTGTGCAGTCCGTTGGTAAATCTTTAGCTAGAGCTTTTTTTTGGGAGGGGGCTGAATTAAATGGAATGTATTGCAATTCATCAAGTATTACATGCTTTGGGGTCCTTTTTTGTTATATAACACTCTAAAAAATTGTTGAAACATTTTCCATGGTTAAATTTCTCATCCATTCACTATTCCGTAGTGTGGAGCATATTTCTGTGACCTATAAAACTGAGAAAAAGCTTGTAAAATTTTGCTGTATTAAATATCTCACTCGTACAGTATTATATTACATTACGGTGATATTAACCTCCAAAAACCGCTTTTACTGCAGGAGACCAATTTTTTTCTTTTATTAAAAACAAATTTGGTTTCAAGAGGCCAAGCAATTACAAAATGTGTAAGGCATGCAGTAAGGGACAGGTGAGTGGAAGTGCTGATGATGGTGCCCGCAGATACCGAGGATGTGGGGCAGGTGTGACTACACCTGTTGCTGGAGCACAAGAAACATGCCCATCCACGACACATAGGTTCCTGTCTCACTTGGCAGGAAATGAAGGTACACCACTTCTGAAGCCAGAGCAGTGCAAACAGATGGTCGTTTGAAAAGCAGATAATGCTTCCTGCAGGTTTAACATCCCTATCCAGTCTTCCACCCGGTTCAGTCTCACCAGCCTACAGTCTGGATCACTTAATACTTACCCTGATCCTCCTTTATCCCACCATTTTGAGTCCTAGAAAGTAGTGATCCCCCACTAGGACACTCTGAGGAGCTCTTTACAACAGCATTTCCTGATTGTGGCATTTCAGCGTGCATACTCCAAGATGGAGAGGAGGACATGCTGTTTAGTGATACACAAAACCTAAAGTAGCCACAACTACAAGAAGATGATGGTGTGGAATAGCAAATTTTGGCTAAGGAGGAAGATGATGATAAGACAAAGTTGTTGCAATTAAACATGAAGAAATATTGCCTTCTGCAGGCGTGTACTCCGGAGGACAGAGACTGAACTTCAATCCATTATTGCGGCCTGCATGCAGCCAGCGGGTAAGGAAAGGGTGAATCAAACACCCGAAAACCCCACCCATATGACCCAAAACTGGTCCCGGCAAATTCAGGTGACAGGTTCCCTTTAAGTCATGAAGTCAGGAGGACCAGGTTGTGGACGAGGAAGACAAGGTGATGGATGACAAAGTCACTGATCCAACCTGGGAATCTGGCATGTAGAGAGAGGCCAGCAGCACTGAGGGGGAGAGATGGCAGCACTGAAAAAAACAGGAAGAGGCAGTGGGTGACCAGAGAGAGAAGGTGGACAACTGTTCTGCAGAACATGGGTACTTGTGAAATTCTCTGTCAAAGACTTTTTAAAGAGAGTTCTGAGACAAACAAAATGGCCATTTGCAACCTGTGCTATGCCAAAATCTGCAGGGGCCTGACAACTAAGAACCTAACCATCACCAGCATGATCAGACACATGGCATCTAAGCACCCGACTCAGTGGACCAAACGCCTCAGTCCATGGTTTGTGCCATCGGGTGACACCACTGCCTCTTCCCCTATGCTAGGTGCTTCCCAATTCCCTGTCCAAAACACTGGAGCAGATGGCTCCTGCCCTGCACTTATCCTTTCGCATTCTGACTTACTATCATCAGGCAATTCCAAATCCTTGTCCCAGCACAGCGTTCAGCTGTCCCTACCGCAGGCCTTGGAATGTCAGAGAAAGTTCCCAGCAAACCACAAACTGGCCCAAAGGCAAAATGGACACATTTCCAGGCTGCCTGTGGTAGAAATGTTGACATTTTGGCATTTTCACAAATAGGATTTTTTCTGCCGACTCATGGCAGCAGCCATCCCTTGGTACCTGGTCCCATCACCCACTTTTTCTCCCGGTGTGGCATTCCCTCTTTGGGCCAGCACGTGTCCAGGAACATAACCCATGTCATTACCAACACACTTACTGGAATTGTCCACTTAATGACCGACATGTGGACAAGCGCTTGTGGCCAGGGATGATACATTTCCCTAACGGCACACTGGGTGAACATTCAGGAGTCACATCCTGGCATAGAACATTCGCTCCCGATGCCGAGGATTGATGGCACTACTTCAATCAGGGTTTCCTCCATCTCCAACAGCAGTTCCTGCACCCCCTCCTGCTCCTTCTCATCCTCCATTTCCATTGTCCTGTCTCAGAACACATCATCCACATCAGCTGGAAGCTCTGCAGCACTGCCTCAGCAAATGTCTGGCATTTGTGTGGTTCTTCAAGGTTTTCAGGACTCCAGAAAGATGGTGAGCTGCGAAGACGCCATAATCAGCACTACAATTCCACATTTGTGCCTACTTAAACAGTTGCTGACAATTAAACATGAAGCTTTGCATGCGGAAAAGGTGGAGACGAAAGAAGACATGAGAGAGTGGGAGATACTGCCCAATCCCATCTTATGTCACCTGCTCAGCACAGATTGGGTAACAAAGAGGAGGTGGAGGCTGAAGAAGAGGAGTAGGAACAAGAGCTGGCTGAGCACAAAAGAGGCTATTAGCCACACAAACTATTCCCCCGTCTCTCCTACATGGATTGGCTGAGGAAGGGAATGAGAAGGAAAAGATGGAGGAAGAGATGGAGAGTAGTCATCATGCTGGAGACAGGGAAGTGTAGGCTGCAGAGACCTTGGCACATATGGCAGATTTTATGTACAGGTGCTTCCTGTGACCCTTGCATTATATTCATCTCGGCCAAAGAAGGATTACTGGTTGTTCACCTTGCTAGACCCACGCTACCCTCTTCTTGAGGTGGATAGGTCTTTTAAAATGGTGCTATATCAAAAGGCCATTGTGGAAAATATGTTGAAGAAATTCCCATCAGACAACTCTAGCAGCAGAGGGCAATCTTCCTCACCCATTTAAGTAGGAGAGGTGAGGGAGAGACACACCAAGTACAGCAGAGGCAGGGGTACACTGTCAAAGGCCTGGGCCAATTTCTTGACACCCTCTCAGCATCCATGCACTCATGAATGGATGTTTTTGACAAGGAGGGAAAAGTTTTAAAAGATGGTCAACCAATACCTGGCCAAGCAAACCAATGTATTCACTAATGTCTCTGCGGCCTTCAAATATTGGATATCAAAGCTGGATGCTTGGTATGAGCTGTCCCTCTATGCCTTTGAGGTGTTGGGCTCCCCTGCCACTATTGTATTGTCTGAGCGGATTTTTCGTGCCACATTGAGGTCATAACAGACAGATGCTTTTGTCTATTAACAGAAAGTGCTGACAGGCTCATTCTGATAAAAATGAACAAAGCTTGGTTTAGACATGACTTTTACACACCACCAGATGATAGCAACATGTTAAAAACACTTTATTTTCTATATTTGAATGAGGCCCACCAGTTGTTGCCTTCTAGGGTCTATGGTTGACCCTACTTATAATTTTTTCCTGGCTTTGCACTTTGTGCAAAGCCTTTATGAATATAGGGTAACTTCAACTACACTTTGTCCAGAATGTTTGAATGAAACAATACAGTTGGTGCCTTCTTGGGTGTATGGATGACCCTGCTTGTAACGTTTGGCAGGATTTGCACTCAGTGCATAACCTTCATGAGTCTAGGAGAACCAATACATGACAATTTGAACAGATTGTGTACGAGGCCCTCCTTTAACCCCTTTCCAACATCGGGCCTAATAGTACACCAATGTTGGGCTCCCTCCCTTTGATGTGGGCTCTGGCAGTAAGCCCACATGTTTACCAGTACTTGTCAGCTGTTGTGAACAGCTGACATGTGCCCGGAATAGCCGCAGGTGAAATCATGATCCATCCACAGCTATTAACCCGTTAAATGCCGCTATCAAACTCTGACAGCGGCATTTAACAATTGCTCCCGCCAATTGCACCGGAAATACGCCCACGTAAAAAGAAAATGTTTTTAAAGATATAAAAAAATAAAAGAGTTCAAATCACCCCCCTTTCGCCCCATTCAAAATAAAACAATAAAAATAAATTTAAACATACACATATTTGATATCGCCGCATTCAGAATCACCCGATCTATCAAGAAAAAAAGGATTAACCTGACTGCTAAACGGCGCAGGGAGAAAAAAAGTAAAAACGCCAGAATTACGTTGTTTTGGTCACCGCAACATTGCATTAAAATGTAATAACGGGCGATCAAAAGATCGCATCTGCACCAAAATGGTATTATTAAAAACATCAACTCGGCATGGAGAAAATAAGCCCTCACCCAACCCCAGATCATGAAAAATGGAGATGCTACGGGTATCGGAAAATGGCGTAATTTTTTTTTTTTTTAACAAAGTTTTGAATTTTTTTCACCACTTAGAAAAGAACCTGTTTCATGTGTATGAAATCGCAATGACCTGGAGAATCATAATGGCAGGTAAGTTTTAGCATTTAGTGAAACTAATAAAAAAGCAAACAAAAAACTAGTGTGAAATTGCACTTTTTTTGCAATTTCACTGCACTTGGAATTTTTTCCTGTTTTCTTGTACAGGACATGGTAAAACCAATGATGTTCCAAATTACAACTCGTCCCGCAGAAAACAAGCCCTCACACAGCCATATTGACAGAAAAATAAAAAAGCTATGGCTTTGGGAAGGAGGGGAACAAAAAACAAAAAACGCAAAAATGAAAAATGCTTCGGGGTTAAGTCTCATTCAGGGTATCTGCATCCCTTTGAGTTCCTAATTTTTGGCACTTCTAACTTCCTTTATAAATTTAACTGCATTTTTTAATTTTTTTTATAAAAAAAGTCAGTTTTGGTTTACTTAAATTATGTTTTTTTCAAATCCTTTTTAAATTTTGCCTTATATACAAGTCATTTAACAGGAAAAAAATGTTTCATATTTTTTCCTTTAAAATGCAGTTTCTCATCTATTAGGAATGTTTTATTGCCACTCCATAAAGTGGAGTAAAAATGTGACTCCATTGTTTTCAGCAGCAATCTGGGAGTCAGAGATGCTTAGAGAGGTCTTTCCCATGCTGTTCTCCTTTCATTCAGCACTTTTCCCATCCATTTCAACATTTTCACTGCCCCCCAGACCTCTTTAAAAAACTCAGATTTTCCATTGACTCCCATTATACTCGTTACTCGAAACAAGGATTTGAGTATTAGAAATTGCTTGGTTCATGACGCCATCGGGTCACCATGGCAATGATTGGGATCCCCAATCGTCACTGGGTCTCCGATCCAAGGTCAGAGGGGCTGTCATCCCTTTGCCAGCTCATAAAATGTTTCAATTGAGTTTGATCGCAGCATTTTTATTGGGTTAAAGTGCAGGGAACGGTGTGGGCCTGCTCCTGGCACTGAGTGCCAGCTCGTGTGTGCGCAAAATCACTGGGACTTATCCATACATCCCAGGTCAATAAGACCCAGGTCACAGAGACGTATTGATACGTCTAAGGTGGGAATGGGGTTAAACATGGATCACTAACAGGTGGATGAGTGATAGGTGAAGGTCTGGTGCTCTGAATGTCCTACCAACTTCAGGTAACACACATGAAGGAGACCCAACTTGGAGTCCAAACATTTCCAAAAATTAGGGTCAGATACCAGGAAAAGAGGTATCAATTGACCCACAGTAGAAATTTTATAATGGCACAGCAGCAATCAGCCATGGGCCATGCATGAAGTATCAGGCTCTTGGCCAGCATTTACAGATTTGAAATAAAGTTTAAATTAAGACGAGGTGGGTAAGGGACCGATGTAGGCCTGCTGTGCTGGGAGCCCTACTGCTACAGGCAACACACACAAAGGAGACCCAACTTGGAGTCCAAACTTTTCAAAAAAATATTGCCACACAGCACTAAAGTGGCAACAATTTCCCCAGAGGCCCTAACACCCCTTCCACTACAGGCAACCTACCAGATGGAGATCCAACTTGGAGTTTCCAGATTTAAAAAAAAATGTTGTAACATCAGCAGTAGTACACACAGCAGGCAAAGAAGACACCACAATGGCGGCACAGACTGCAATAATGCAAGATCAATGCAGGACACTAAAAACGACAAGATCGCCAAGTCTGCCCAGTCTGCGAATGGGGTGCAAAAGTCATTGGAGATCCATGACTTGTTTACTTTGATGAAAGTTAGGTGGTCTACACTTTCAGGGGACAGCAGAATGCGCTTATCCATCGGACAACACCAGCAGCACTAAAGACATGTTCTGACAGAACGCTGGCTGCCGGGCATGACAAAATCTCCAAGGCTTGACAGGCAAGCTCAGGCCACTCATCTAGTTTTGAAGAGCAAAATGCAAAAGGGTCTAACTTCCCCCTGATGGCATCCATATTGAGCTCGAGATAATCCCGCACCATCCTCTCCAGTCATTTACAACGTATCAGACTTGCACTCTGCTTTGCTAGTGCACAGAGTGGTATTAAAAATGTGTGAAACAATTCACAGAAATTGCTAATGCCACTTACACTGCAGTTGCTAATGTTTTTGCGTTGATGACTCGCCATTCCTAGGGTTGGAAGTCTAGAACTGTGATGCACACCATGTGCGTCACTGCTGTCTTGGGGAAAACCACTCTTAAGGATATCTACAAGCATGTTTCAAAACTCCAGCATGCACGTGTCCTTTTCTGAGGGGGAAGCATCTGGCAAAATTTACTTTTGTACCGTGGATCTAACAGAGTGGCAGCCCATTAGTCAGGACTATTTCTAACCCTAAGAATACAGGCATCATGTTGCACATATTGCAGCAAAAAGTCGCTCATGTGCAGGGCGCTTTCATGAGGTCCAAGTCCATGGTGTGTTGATGGTGAGGAATGGGTGATATTGTCTGCAACATGCTGCTGCAGCATAGGTATAGCTTTCTTAGAGAGGTAATGGCAACTAGGTAACTGCTACTGATGGAATGCGACAGCCATCAGCTTTTGGAAACTGTATCCACAAGGTGGAAAGGCAACATTTCTGTGGCCAACAGATTGGAGATGTTAAAGTTCAAGCTCTTAGCTTTTGCATGTGTAGGAGGAAAGATTATTTTATGTGACTGACCACAACTGCGAAACCAAGGGCTGGCTGCTATGCTGAGAGAGTGGAGTAGGGTGAACACAACAAGCTGTTGGACTGTGAGTGAGGTGCAGGCGGAGATGTTATGGTGGATTGAGAAAGATTTGGTGTGCTCGGTGATACAAAAACAGCAGTCATTTCCACTTCCAGAACAGCTGATGGGCTCTCACGTATCCTGACTGTAGGGGGTGAACAAATGGATACTCTGCAGCCAGAGTCCTGTGTAAGAACATTTGCCATGGTGACAGAAGAAGAAGAAGCAGTAGATGCCGTTGATGGGATGGCTGGTGGTTGAAGAGGCCTGCAAATCCACATTTTAGCGCAGTGAGATTCCCAGACTAAAACATGTATACTGCGCATGAGCCTGTTCATGCATGTAGACGTCAAAATATTGCAATTTTTTGCCTCTGCTGAGTCATTTTTTTGCAAAGTTGGCAGATAACATAAGTTGGGTTTTAAAAAAGGCCCAGGCTAGGCAATCCTTGTCGCCTGTGTCAAATGCAAACTCACGACCACTGCTCGCCACAGCCAGATTTGTGGTTGAGGATGCAGTGCTTGCCGTGGTTGCATAACTCTATGTCTGTGCTGCAAACCACAACATAACCTTCTTGTCTTTCACCTCTTACACCTTCTCTGCTGAGTTACTAAACTTCATGCATTTGGGTTCCTACCTAGTGGGATCAACATCTTCATTGTTATGATCTTTGTTCTCCCACTCCTCGTCTTGAATGTCACCCTGCTCCTCTTCCTGCCCTGATAGCACAGTACAGTGCTCGTGCACCTCAGGTATCTGCGTCTCATCAGGATAAGCTCCAACCCCAGGGATTAACATCTAATGATGAAGGTCTGGATTTTGCTAGGACCCTACTTCATACAGCCCTGGATCCAACTGAAAACATTTTTGGGTATCGGTGCCGATGATTTCCTCCTCTTGATTCTGTCAATCTTTGGAGCAGACCCTTGATGCCCATTGAATAGAATGTTTGAACAGCTTTGCAGAGTCACCCATCTGTAGTTCTCCATAGTCAGTTGGGTGGTTGGAGAGCTATGACGCAGGGGCTAAACAAGGGTAATTGGGGTACCACCTCTGAATATTGTACTGTGTGTGATGTTAAGGTGGAGGAAGAGGAGAAAAGGCCACTCGGTGCAACACTTACCATTCACTGGAGCACATTATATTTCTGGCCCTCATCTACAAGGCGTACCATTGGAAGAATTGGATTTGAGTAGCCCGTCCAGTAACAGTTGTTGTCAGTTGTATTTGCATAGGACGAGATAGAGTTTGTTCAGTTGAGCTTTCAGTAACATTACCACCAAACCCGCGTATACCTTGAACACCAAGCCTATTATCCCTTCCACCATGACCTTGCTTTTTCCCCACTCATGTTAGATATACCTCTCCCCTCTTTAAACCAGCTGTTCACAACCCTAGGCAATAACTGTCAGTCATCTATCACTAAATTAACAATCAGTATTTATTTGCTGAGATAGTGCAAATGGATCACACAATTAGCAGAAAGGATTCAAATTCAGAAATTTGGGCTGGTGTCTGGACCACACTATTAGCAGAAAGGATTCAGATTCAGAAATGTGGCCTGGTGTTTGGCCCACACTTTTGGCACAAATGATTTAGATTCTGAAATGCGGCCTTGTCTATGGCACACACTATTATCAGAATAGATTTAGATTCTTAAATGTGGCCTGGTGTCTGGCTTACACTATTAGAACAAATGATTAAGATTCTGAAATGTTTACTTGTGTCTGGCCCACACTATCAGCAGAAAGGATTTAGATTCTGAAATGTGGCCTGGTTCTGGCCCACACTATTAGCACAATTAACCCCTTCATGACCCAGCCTATTTTGGCCTTAATGACCTTGCCGTTTTTTGCAATTCTGACCAGTGTCCCTTTATGAGGTAATAACTCAGGAACGCTTCAACGGATCCTAGCGATTCTGAGACTGTTTATTCGGGACATATTGGGCTTCATGTTAGTTGTAAATTTAGGTCAATAATTTCTGAGTTTATTTGTGAAAAAAATGGAAATTTGGCGAAAATTTGGAAAATTTCGCAATTTTCACATTTTGAATTTTTATTCTGTTAAATCAGAGAGTTATGTGACACAAAATAGTTAATAAATAACGTTTCCCACATGTCTACTTTACATCAGCACAATTTTGGAATTTTTTTTTTTGCTAGGAAGTTATAAGGGTTAAAATTTGGCCAGTGATTTCTCATTTTTACAACAAAGTTTACAAAACCATTTTTTTTAGGGACCACCTCACATTTGAAGTCATTTTGAGGGTTCTATATGGCTGAAAATACCCAAAAGTGACACCATTCTAAAAACTGCACCCCTCAAGGTGCTCAAAACAACATTCAAGAAGTTTATTAACCCTTCAGGTGTTTCACAGCAGCAGAAGCAACATGGAAGTAAAAAATGAACATTTAACTTTTTAGTCACAAAAATGATCTTTTAGCTACAATTTTTTTATTTTTCTAAGGGTAAAAGGAGAAACTGGACCACGGACATTGTTGTCCAATTTGTCCTGAGTAGGCTGATACCTCATATGTGGGGGTAAACCACTGTTTGGGCGCACGGCAGGGCTCGGAAGGGAAGGAGCGCCATTTGACTTTTTGAATGAAAAATTGGCTCCAATCTTTAGCGGACACCATGTCGCGTTTGGAGAGCCCCCGTGTCCCTAAACATTGGAGCTTCCCCACAAGTGACCCCATTTTGGAAACTAGACCCCCCAAGGAACTTATCTAGAAGCATAGTGAGCACTTTAAACCCCCAGGTGCTTCACAAATTGATCCATAAAAATTAAAAAGTACTTTTTTTTCACAAAAAAATTATTTTAGCCTCAATTTTTTCATTTTCACATGGGCAACAGGATAAAATGGATCCTAAAATTTGTTGGGCAATTTCTCCTGAGTACACCTATACCTCACATGTGGGGGTAAACCACTGTTTGGGCACATGGTAAGGCTCGGAAGGGAAGGAGCGCCATTTGACTTTTTGAATGAAAAATTATCTCCATTGTTAGCGGACACCATGTCGCGTTTGGAAAGCCCCTGTGTGCCTAAACATTGGAGCTCCTCCACAAGTGACCCCATTTTGGAAACTAGACCCCCCAAGGAACTTATCTAGAGGCATAGTGAGCACTTTAAACCCCCAGGTGCTTCACAAATTGATCCGCAAAAATGAAAAAGTACTTTTTTTTTCACACAAAATTTCTTTTAGCCTCAATTCTTTCATTTTCTCATGTGCAACAGGATAAAAATGGATCCTAAAATTTGTTGGGCAATTTCTCCTGAGTACGCTGATGCCTCATATGTGGGGGTAAACCACTGTTTGGGTGCACGGCAAGGCTCGGAAGGGAAGGGGCGCCATTTGACTTTTTGAAGGGAAAATTAGCTCCAATCAATAGGTTAGCGGACACCATGTCGCGTTTGGAGAGCCCCTGTGTGCCTAAACATTGGATCTCCCCCACAAATGACCCCATTTTGGAAACTAGACCTCCCAAGGAACTAATCTAGATGTGTTGTGAGCAATTTGAACCCCCAAGTGCTTCACAGAAGTTTATACCGCAGAGCCGTGAAAATAAAAAAATAATTTTTCTTTCCTCAAAAATGATTTTTAGCCCAGAATTTTTTATTTTCCCAAGGGTAACAGGATAAATTGATCCCCAAATGTTGTTGTCCAGTTTGTCTTGAGTACGATGATACCCCATATGTGGGGGTAAACCACTGTTTGGGCGCACAGCAGGGCTCGGAAGGGAAGGCACGCCATTTGGCTTTTTGAATGGAAGATTAGCTCCAATCATTAGCGGACACCATGTCGCGTTTGGAGAGCCCCTGTGTGCCTAAACATTAGAGCTCCCCCACAAATGACCCCATTTTGGAAACTAGACCTCCCAGGGAACTAATCTAGATGTGTGGTGAGCACTTTGAACCCCCAAGTGCTTCACAGAAGTTTATAACGCAGAGCCATGAAAATAAAAAATAATTTTTCTTTTCTCAAAAATGATTTTTTAGCCCACAATTTTTTATTTTCCCAAGGGTAACAGGAAAAATTGGACCACAAAAGTTGTTGTACAGTTTCTCCTGAGTATGCTGATACCCCATATGTGGGGGTAAACCACTGTTTGGGCACAAGTCGGGGCTCGGAAGGGAGGTAGTGACGTTTTGAAATGCAGGCTTTGATGGAGTGGTCTGCGTGCGTCACATTCCATTTGCAGAGCCCCTGATGTGCCTAAACAGTAGAAACCCCCCACAAGTAACCCCATTTTGGAAACTAGACCCCCCAAGAAACTTATCTAGATATGTGGTGAGCACTTTGAACCCCCAAGTGCTTCACAGAAGTTTACAACGCAGAGCCATGAAAATAAAAAATCATTTTTCTTTCCTTAAAAATGATGTTTTAGCAAGCAATTTTTTATTTTCACAAGGGTAACAGGATAAATTGGACCCCAATAGTTGTTGCCCAGTTTGTCCTGAGTACACTGATACCCAATATGTGGGGGTAAACCACTGTTTGGGCACAAGTCGGGGCTCGGAAGGGAGGTAGTGACGTTTTGAAATGCAGGCTTTGATGGAGTGGTCTACGTGCATCACATTCCATTTCCAGAGCCCCTGATGTGCCTAAACAGTAGAAACCCCCACAAGTGACCCCATTTTGGAAACTAGACCCCCCAAGGAACTTATCTAGATGTATAGTGAGCACTTTGAACCTCCAAGTGCTTCACAGAAGTTTATAACGCAGAGCCGTGAAAATAAAAAATCATTTTTCATTCCTCTAAAATTATGTTTTAGCAAGCAATGTTTTATTTTTGCAAGGGTAACAGGAGAAATTGGACCCCAAATGTTGTTGTCCAGTTTGTCCTGAGTACGATGTTACCCCATATGTGGGGGTAAACCACTGTTTGGGCGCACGGCAGGGCTAGGAAGGGAAGGAACGCCATTTGGCTTTTTGAATGGAAGATTAGCTCCAATCATTAGCGGACACCATATCGCGTTTGGAGAGCCCCTGTGTGCCTAAACATTGGAGCTCCCCCACAAGTGACCCCATTTTGGAAACTAGACCTCCCAAGGAACTAATCTAGATGTGTGTTGAGCACTTTGAACCCCCAAGTGCTTCACAGAAGTTTATAACGCAGAGCCATGAAAATAAAAAATAATTTTTCTTTTCTCAAAAATGATTTTTTAGCAAGCAATGTTTTATTTTCGCAAGGGTAACAGGAGAAATTGGACCCCAATAATTGTTGCCCAGTTTGTCCTGAGTATGCTGGTACCCCATATGTGGGGGTAAACAACTGTTTGGGCACACGTCGGGGCTCGGAAGGGAGGGAGCACCATTTGACTTTTTGAACGCAAGATTGGCTGGAATCAATGGTGGCGCCATGTTGCGTTTGGAGACCCCTGATGTGCCTAAACAGTGGAAACCCCTCAATTCTAACTCCAACACTAACCCCAACACACCCCTAACCCTAATCACAACCCTAACCCCAACACACCCCTAACCCTAATCCCAACTCTAGCCATAACCCTAATCACAACCCAACCCCAACACACCCCTAACCACAACCCTAACCCTAATCCCAACCCTAACCCTAATCCCAACCCCAACCACAACTTTAACCCCAACACACCCCTAACCCTAACCATAACCCTAACCACAAGCCTATTCTTAATCCTATTTCCAACCCTAGCCCTAATTCCAACCCTAACTCTAATTCCAACCCTAACCCTAAGCTCTATGTGCCCACGTTGCGGATTCGTGTGAGATTTTTCCGCACCATTTTTGAAAAATCCTCAGGTAAAAGGCACTGCGTTTTACCTGCGGATTTACCACGGATTTCCAGTGTTTTTTATGCGGATTTCACATGCGGATTCCTATTGAGGAACAGCTGTAAAACGCTGCGAAATCCGCACAAAGAATTGACATACTGCGGAAAATACAGCGCAGCATTTCCGTGCGGTATTTTCCGCACCATGGGCACAGCGGATTTGGTTTTCCATAGGTTTACATGGTACTGTAAACCTGATGGAACACTGCTATGAATCCGCAGCGGCCAATCCGCTGCGGATCCGCAGCCAAATCCGCACAGTGTGCACATAGCCTAATTCTAACGCTAACCCTAGTTCTAACCTTAACCCTACCCCTACCCCTAACCCTACCCCTAACCCTACCCCTAACCCTAACCCTAGTTCTAACTCTAACCCTAGTTCTAACCCTAGTGGAAAAAAAAAATATTTTCTTTATTTTATTATTGTCCCTACCTATCGGGGTGATAAAGGGGGGGGTCATTTACTATTTTTTTATTTTGATCACTGTGATAAGTTTACCACAGTGATCAAAATGTACATGGAACGCATCTGCCGGCCGGCAGATTCGGCGGGCGCACTGAGCATGCGCCCGCCATTTTGGAAGATGGCGGCGCCCAGGGAGAAGACGGACCGACTTCGGGAGGCTCGGTAAGTATGAGGGGGTGGTGGGGGGGTGGATCGGAGCACAGGGTGGTGGATCGGAGCACAGGGGGGGGATCGGAGGACGGGGGAGCGGACAGGAGCACGGGGGAGCAGACAGGGGGACGGAGGGGGGTACCGGACAGAACGGAGGACTGGGGAGGAGATTGGGGGCGGTGGGGGGGGCCAGAACATGATTTCCAGCCATGGCAGATGCTATTGCAGCATCGGCCATGGCTGGATTGCAATATTTCACTATTTTCATAGGTGAAATATTGCAAATTGCTCTGATTGGCTGCTGCACTTTCAACGATCGTAGCCACGTGGGGGCAAAGCCACCCTCCCTGGGCTGAAGTAAAACTCCCCCTCCCCCTGCAGATCGGGTGAAATAGGAGTTAACCCTTTCACCCAATCTGCAGAGACGCGATCATTCTGTGACACAGCATATGCGTCACAGGTCGGATTGGCACCGACTTTCATGACGCATACGCTGTGTCACAGGTCGGGAAGGGGTTAAGATTCTGAAATGTTGCCTGGTGTATCAACCACACTATTAGCAGAAAGGATGTAGATCCTGAAATGTGGACTCCTGGCTGGATGTTGTGAATTTGGATTCTGGGCTCCCCCGGTGGCTACTGGTGGAATTGAACTTGTGACATCATCTTCCCTGTTCACCTGTTCTGATTAGATCTGGGTGTCGCTATATAACCTGGCTTCTCTGTTAGATGCTTGCCGGTCAACAATGTTATCAGAAGCCTCTCTGTGCTTGTTCCTGCTCCCAGACATCTACTAGATAAGTTGGACATTCGTCCATGTTTTGTTTTTGTATTTTGGTTCCAGTTCACAGCTGCAGTTTCGTTACTGTGTCTGGAAAGCTCTTGTTGATCAGGAATTGCCACTCTGGTATTATGAGTTAATGCCAGAGTCCTAAAGTAATTTCTGGATGTGTTTTGTTAGGGTTTTCTACTGACCATGAAAGTGTGCTTTCTGTCTTCTGCTATCTAGAAAGCGGACCTCAAATTTGCTAAAACTATTTTCCTGCTGCGTTTGTTGTTTCATCTCATATCACCGCCAATATATGTGGGGGGCTTCTGTCTCCTTTTTGGGCATTTCTCTAGAGGTGAGTCAGGTCTTATATTTCCCTCTGCTAGCATTATTTAGTTCTCCGGCCGGCGCTGGGCATATAGGGATAAAAAGTAGGACATGCTACCTGGCTACTTCTAGATGATGCGGTAGGTTTAGTTCATGGTCAGTATAGTTACATCTTCCAAGAGCTTGTTCCTATTGAGGCTTATGCTAGTTCTCTGGCCATGGAGATCATGACAGTTTGACCGGCCCACTAAAGGGTTAAAATCCTTGGCTGAGAAAGGAGAGAAATAAGAAGTCTGCTGAAAATTTTTTTTTTTTTTTTTTTTTTTCTCTAGTAGTTAGTGTGCTCTTAATTGGATCACTTGCCAGTCTGTCTATGCTGCAGTCTTTCTTTTTTTTCTCTCTCCTTCTAATCTTTGAATGGCTCTATGTTCACCTGTCTATAATGGATCTACAGAGTGTAACTGCAGGTTTGAATAATCTCGCCACGAAAGTACAAAGTTTGCAAGATTTTGTTGTTCATGCTCCGGTATCAGAGCCGAGAATTCCTTTGCCGGAATTCTTCTCAGGGAATAGATCTAGCTTTCAGAATTTTAGAAATAATTGTAAGTTATTTTTGTCCCTGAAATCTCGTTCTGCTGGAGACCCTGCACAGCAGGTTGGGATTGTGATTTCCTTGCTCCGCGGCGACCCTCAAGATTGGGCTTTTGCATTGGCACCAGGGGATCCTGCGTTGCGCAATGTGGATGCGTTTTTTCTGGCCTTGGGCTTGCTGTATGAGGAACCTCATTTGGAACTTCAGGCAGAAAAAACTTTGATGTCCCTATCGCAGGGGCAAGATGAAGCTGAAATTTACTGCCAAAAATTCCGTAAATGGTCTGTGCTTACTCAGTGGAATGAGTGTGCCTTGGCGGCTACTTTCAGAGAGGGTCTTTCTGATGCCATTAAGGATGTTATGGTGGGGTTCCCTGTGCCTGCAAGTCTGAATGAGTCCATGACAATGGCCATTCAGATCGATAGGCGTCTGCGGGAGCGCAAACCAGTGCACCATCTGGCGGTGTCCACTGAGAAGACTCAGCTTTTTGCCAACCGTCACCGTCGTGTTGGTCCTCGGCTTTGTGTTGGAGATTTGGTGTGGTTGTCTTCTCGTTTTGTCCCTATGAGGGTCTCATCTCCTAAGTTTAAGCCTCGGTTCATCGGTCCGTATAAAATATTGGAGATTCTTAACCCTGTTTCCTTCCGTTTGGACCTCCCTGCATCCTTTTCTATTCATAACGTTTTTCATCGGTCGTTATTGCGCAGGTATGAGGCACCTGTTGTGCCTTCCGTTGAGCCTCCTGCTCCGGTGTTGGTTGAGGGTGAGTTGGAGTACGTTGTGGAAAAAATCCTAGACTCCCGTGTTTCCAGACGGAGACTCCAGTATCTGGTCAAGTGGAAGGGATACGGCCAGGAGGATAATTCTTGGGTCACTGCATCTGATGTTCATGCCTCTGATCTGGTTCGTGCCTTTCATAGGGCCCATCCTGATCGCCCTGGTGGTTCTGGTGAGGGTTCGGTGCCCCCTCCTTGAGGGGGGGGTACTGTTGTGAATTTGGATTCTGGGCTCCCCCGGTGGCTACTGGTGGAATTGAACTTGTGACATCATCTTCCCTGTTCACCTGTTCTGATTAGATCTGGGTGTCGCTATATAACCTGGCTTCTCTGTTAGATGCTTGCCGGTCAACAATGTTATCAGAAGCCTCTCTGTGCTTGTTCCTGCTCCCAGACATCTACTAGATAAGTTGGACATTCGTCCATGTTTTGTTTTTGTATTTTGGTTCCAGTTCACAGCTGCAGTTTCGTTACTGTGTCTGGAAAGCTCTTGTTGATCAGGAATTGCCACTCTGGTATTATGAGTTAATGCCAGAGTCCTAAAGTAATTTCTGGATGTGTTTTGTTAGGGTTTTCTACTGACCATGAAAGTGTGCTTTCTGTCTTCTGCTATCTAGAAAGCGGACCTCAAATTTGCTAAAACTATTTTCCTGCTGCGTTTGTTGTTTCATCTCATATCACCGCCAATATATGTGGGGGGCTTCTGTCTCCTTTTTGGGCATTTCTCTAGAGGTGAGTCAGGTCTTATATTTCCCTCTGCTAGCATTATTTAGTTCTCCGGCCGGCGCTGGGCATATAGGGATAAAAAGTAGGACATGCTACCTGGCTACTTCTAGATGATGCGGTAGGTTTAGTTCATGGTCAGTATAGTTACATCTTCCAAGAGCTTGTTCCTATTGAGGCTTATGCTAGTTCTCTGGCCATGGAGATCATGACAGCTGGACTAAACTATTAGCACAAACAATTTAGATTATTAAGTGTGGACTGACGTATGCGCCACACTATTAGCAGAAATTATTTAGATTCTGAAATGTGGCCTGGTGTATGGCCCACATTAACCCCTTTCTGACATTAGACGTACTATCCCGTCGAGGTGGGGTGGGCCCGTATGACCACCAATGGGATAGAACGTCATAGCGATCGGCCGCACTCACGGGGGGAGCGTGGCCGATTGCGGACGGGTGTCAGCTATCGCAGCTGACATCCAGCACTATGTGCCAGGAGTGGTCACAGACCACCCCCGGCACATTAACCCCCAGCACACTGCGATCAAACATGATCGCAGTGTTCCGGCAGTATAGGGAAGCATCGCGCAGGGAGGGGGCTCCCTGTGGGCTTCCCTGAGACCCTTGGAGCAACGCGATGTGATCGCGTTGCTCCAAGGTTCTCCTACCTTCATCTCCCTGCAGGCCACGGATCCCAAATGGCCGCGGGGCTGCATTCGGGTCCTGCAGGGAGGTGGCTTACCAGCGCCTGCTCAGAGCAGGCGCCGGGAAGCCTCAGGAGTGCACGTCAGATCACTGATCTGACACAGTGCACAGCAAAGTGTCAGATCAGCGATCTTACACCATAACATGATGTCCCCCTGGGGCAATGTTATAGTGTAAAAAAAAAATACTCAGATGTGTAAAAAAAATAAAAATAAAATTCCCCCCAAAAATAGTAAAAAAAATATTGTTCCCATAAATACATTTCTTTATCTAAATAAAAAAACAATAAAAGTACACATATTTAGTATCCCCGCGTCTATAATGACCCAACCTATAAAACTGTCCCACTAGTTAACCCCTTCAGTGAATACCGTAAAAAAAAACGAGGCAGAAAATAAAGCTTTATTATCATACCACCGAACAAAAAGTGGAATAACACGCGATCAAAAAGATGGATATAAATAACCATGGTACCGCTGAAAACGTCATCTTGTCCCGCAAAAAATGAGCCACAATACAGCAACATCAGCGAAAAATAAAAAAGTTATAGTTCTCAGAATAAAGCAATGCAAAAATAATTATTTTTTCTATAAAATAGTTTTTATCATATAAAAGCGCCAAACATAAAAAAATGATATAAATGAGGTATCGCTATAATCGTACTGACCCGAAGAATAAAACTGCTTTATCCATTTTACCAAACGCGGAACGGTATAAACACCCCCCAAAAGAAATCTATGCATAGCTGGTTTTTGGTCATTCTGCCTCACCAAAATCAGAATAAAAAGCGATCAAAAAATGTCACGTGCCCGAAAATGTTACCAATAAAAACGTCAACTCGTCCTGCAAAAAACAAGACCTCACATGACTCTGTGGACCAAAATATGGAAAAATTATAGCTCTCAAAATGTGGTAACACAAAAAAATTTTTTTTAGCAATAAAAAGCATCTTTTAGTGTGTGACGGCTGCCAATCATAAAAATCTGCTAGAAAACCCACTATAAATAGTAAATCAAACCCCCTTCATCATCCCCTTAGTTAGGGAAAAATTAAAAAAATTGTGTTTATTTCCATTTTCCCATTAGGGTTAGGGCTAGGGTTAGGGTTGAGGCTAGGGTTAGGGTTGGGGCTAGGGTTAGGGTTTGGATTAGATTTACTGTTGGGATTAGGGTTAGGGGTGTGTCAGGGTTAGGGATGTGGTTAGGGTTATGGTTGGGATTAGGGTTAGGGGTGTGGTTAGGGTTGGTGTTATGATCTGGTGACCTTGGAGCCACATGAAACTTTCTCTGGAGTCGGTGGAACCTGTACTGACCGCAAATCCTGAACTAACACCGCAACTAGAAGTAGCCGTGGGGTGTGCCTAACATACCCTAGACACCTCGACACAGCCGGAGGACTAAATACCCCTATAGATGGAAATAGGAATGCTACCTTGCCTCAGAGCAGACCCCCAAAGGATAGGCAGCCCCCCACGAATAATGACTGTGAGTAGGAGAAGAATAGACACACGCAGGAAGAAAACAGGATTTAGCAAAAGAGGCCACTCTAGCTAAATAGGAAAGGATAGGACAGATTACTAGGCGGTCAGTATTAAAACCCTTCCAAAAATATCCACAGCAGATAATACAAAAAGTTCCACAATCTAACTAAAGACATGGAATGTATATCTGCCACTCCAGAGAATCCAACAAGACTGAGAAAATACTGACACAATCTAAGCTGGACAAGAAAACACAAAGAAGAGCACTGAATTGTGAAGCACATAGCATGTGTGCCACAGGAAAAAAAACCAGACACTTATATTTGCTGATTTGGCAGAAAGGCAGGAGGAACCAAGCAGAGGTCCAACACCTCCCAACAACAATTGACAACTGGCAAGGACTAATGAATCCTGCACGCCTAAATACCCCAGTCAGAACTGCAATCAGCAGATACACCTGACCCGGACTGCAACTCAGGGGCAACTGCATTACCACCTACAACCACCGGAGGGAGCCCAAAAGCAGAATTCACAACAGGTTGGGATTAGAGTTAGGGGTGTATTGGGGTTAGCGGTGTGGTTGGGGTTAGGGGTGTGTTTGGGATTAGGGTTAGGGGTGTGTTGGGTTAGGGTTTCAGTTAGAATTGGGAGTTTCCACTGTTTAGGCACATCAGGGGCTCTCCAAACGCGACATGGTGTCCCTTCTCAATTCCAGTCAATTTTGCATTGAAAAGTCAAATGGCGCTCCTTCCCTTCCGAGCTCTGCCGTGCACCCAAACAGTGGTTTACCCCCATATATGAGGTATCGGCGTACTCAGGAAAAATTGTACAACAACTTTTGGGGTCCAATTTCTCCTGTTACCCTTGGTAAAATAAAAAATTGGAGCTGAATTAAATTTTTTGTTAAAAAAAGTTAAATGTTCATTTATTTTTAAGCATTCCAAAAATTCCCATGAAACACCTGAAGGGTTAATAAACTTCTTGAATGTGGTTTTGAGCACCTTGAGGGGTGCAGTTTTAAGAATAGTGTCACACTTGGTTATTTTCTATCATATAGACCCCTCAAAATGACTTCAAATGTGATGTGGTCCCTTAAAAAAAATGGTGTTGTAAAAATGAGAAATTGCTGGTCAACTTTTAACCCTTATAACTCCCTAACAGAAAAATTGTTTGGCTCCAAAGTTGTGCTGATGTAAAGTAGACATGTGGGAAATGTTACTTATTAAGTATTTTATGTGATATAGCTGTGATTTAAGGCATAAAAATTCAAATTTGGAAAATTGCAACATTTTCAAACTTTTTGCCACATTTCCACTTTTTTCACAAATAAACACAGGTAGTATCAAATAAATTTTACCACTATCATGAAGTACAATATGTCACGAGAAAACAGAATCACCAGGATCCATTGAAGCATTCCAGAGTTATAACCTCATAAAGGGACAGTGGTCAGAATTGTAAAAATTGGCCTGGTCATTAACATGCAAACCACCCTTGGGGGTAAAGGGGTTAATGTCTGTCCCACACTATTAGCACAAACAATGTAGATGCTGGAAGGTCAATTTCACACAGGATCATATCTATCTGAACTATCTGACTACTTGTAGCAGCAGCAGCAGAATCAACTTTTCTGTGCTGTTACACTGACAAAATGGCACAAAAACAACATGTCCACTTTTTATACGGACAAGCGACTTTGGCAGCCAATGACAGAATTTCTTGGGTCTGGACACTGTGGAGGGTTTCTGCACTCTGATAATGTGTGGAGATTCCAGGAGCCTAAGTTAATTAAAAAAAAAATAAATAAATGCTGTCCATCGCTACCTCTCCCTGAAATGTGGGCTCCTGGCTGGACCACACTATTAAGGCTACTTTCACACTAGCGTTAACTGCAATCCGCCACAATGCGTCGTTTTGCCGAAAATACGCATATTGCAAAAGTGCTTGCAGGATGCGTTTTTTTCCCATAGACTTACATTAAGTGACGTATTGCGACGGATTGACACACGTCGCAACTGTCGTGCGACGGTTGCGCCGTGTTGTGGTGGACCGTCGGGACCAAAAAACGCTACATGTAACGTTTTTTGCTCACGATGGTCCGCTTTTTCCGAACGCGCATGCGTGGCCGGAACTCCGCCCCCACCTCCCCGCACTTCCCCGCACTTCCCCGCACTTCCCCGCACCTCACAATGGGGCAGCGGATGCGCTGGAAAAATGCATCCGCTGCCCCCGTTGTGCGGCGGAGACAATGCTAGCGTCGGGAACCTCGGCCCGGGCCGAGCCCGACGCTAGTGTGAAAGTAGCCTAACATAAACAATTTAGTTTCTGAAATGTGGCCTGGTGTATGGTCTACACTTTTAGCAGAAAGGATATAGATTGTGAATTGTGGCCTGGTGTCTGGCCCACACTATCAGCACAAATGATTTAGATCATGAAATGTGGACTGGTGTATGGCCAACACTATTATTAGAAAGGATTTAAATTTTGAAATGTGGCTTGGTGTCTGGCCCAAACTATTAGCACAAATGATTTCAATTCTGAAATGTGGCCAGGTGTTTGGCCCACACTATTATCAGAAAGGATTTAGATTTTGAAATGTTTCCTGGTGTCTGGTTCACACTATTAGCACCAACTATTTAGATTCTTAAATGTGGCCTGGTGTCTGGTCCACAATATTAGCACTAACGATTTAGATTCTGAAATACGGCCTGGTGTACGGCCAATACTATTAGCACAAATGATCTAGATGCTTGAAGGTCGATTTCACAAAGGATCATTTCTATCTGAACTATCTGACTACTTGTAGCATCAGCAGAAGCAGCCTCGCTGCTCTGTTACACTGACAAAATGGCGCAAAACAACATGTCTGCTTTATATATGGACATGTGACTTTGGCAGTAAATGACAGAAGACCTTGTGTCTGGGTGTTGTAGATGGTTTCTGCACCCTGATTGGATGCCTGAATCTCCACACATTAACCCCTTAGTGACAGAGCCAATTTGGTACTTAATGACCAAGCCAATTTTTACAATTCTGACCACTGTTACTTTATGAGGTTATAGCTCTGGAATGCTTCAATGGATCCCACTGAGTCTGAGAATATTTTCTCATGACATATTGCACTTCATGTTAGTGGTAAAATTTCTTTGATATGACTTGCGTTTATTTATGAAAAAAATGGACATTTGGCAAAAATTTTAAACATTTTGCAATTTTCAAACTTTTAATTTTTGGGCCTTTAAATCAGACAGTCATATCACACAAAATCTAGTATATAAAGCTGAATGTGTGTGTGTATGTGTGTATGTCCGAGATTGGATCTGCACCGTCACAGCTACAGCCACAAAATTTTGCACAGTCACACATCTGGACCCCGAGAGCGTCATAGGCTAGGTTGTGAGGCAAAATTTTAACCCCGCGCGTTCTAATTCACCAAACAATTTTGCCCATATCTACATAATGGGGAAAAAGTGAAAGGAAAAGTGTTGGAGGCAAATTGACAGCTGCCAGATGTGAACAAGGGGGACTTAAAGAGTGAGTGCAATGGCACCAGAGAGTATATACCATACAGTTGCTAAGGTGAGGCCCCGACATGGGATACTCACCACACACGGGGATATGAACACACACACAAAATGCGCCACACACTACCACGTGCTTGAACACATATCACCCTCAGCACACATTTCACCACACATACACCAACCTCACCACATAAAAGTCAAAACACAAAAGTCGCCACTCAAAACTCACCACGCGCAAAATTCGCCACATGCAAAAGTCGCCACATGCAAAACTAGGCTCACGCAAAACTCGCCACACGTGCAAAACTCACCTCATGGAAAAATTGCCACATGCACAAAGCCGACATTTAAAGTTCAAGGACTGGTTTACCACTCAATTGGCTCCCTGCTTCCATTACAAGGAGAAGAACCTCAATTTCTTCAACTCTTCTTCATTGGAAATGCAGAAGCAGAGGCTCAGCAGAGATGCTGTTTAATTCTTAACACTCACCTTGATATTGTCACTATTTTGCAGCAGTTACTTCACTCCAACAATCCATATGTTCAACTTTTCAAGACTGCACTTGAATGCATGCCAAATGATGATTACATTCGAGCTGACAAAACACCACAGCTCCTTTTTCAAACTGAGGAGATCATTGAAAATATAAAAGATCTAAAATAACTCAAATCTCCAGGTCCAGACGGCTTCATTAACGAGTATTATAAGTCTTTCAGTGAACTTCTGGCACCACACCTATCCAAAATTTTCAACACAGCATCTCTGTCTGGCAAATTCCCAAAAGAAATGCTGGAGGTTACGATTATTTTAATCCCAAAGTCCAAAGGAGATACAAACCAAATAACAAATTATAGACCAATATCATTACTAAACACAGATATCAAACTTTATTCAAAAATTCTTGCTAATAGAATTAATAACTTCTTACCCAAATTAATAAACAAAGGTCAAATAGGATTTGTCAGAGGTAGACAATCTGTGGATGGAACAAGAAGGATTATTGACTTAATGAAAATTATCAATTCTAAAAAAATCCCCTCCGTCATTGTTTCCTTGGATGCGGAAAAAGCATTTGATCGCTTAAATTGGATGTATCTAAATTTAACTCTGCAAAAATTTGGTTTAAACCCACAGAGTCTTTCTGCAATAATGGCTTTGTATTCGAATCCATCTGCAAATTTTTTTTCAAATAATCATCTATCATCATCTTTTTTAATCTCGAACGGTATATGACAGGGTTGGCTCCTTTCTCCTTTGTTGTTTGCACTTGCTATGGAGCCTTTGGCTCAAACAATAAGAGAGGAAAAAAATATTTTGGGAATTCAAACAAACTTTAGGGATTTTAAAATTGGCTTATTTGCGGATCATGTTGTTCTGACTCTGACAGGTCCTTCAGTATCCATTTCTAAAACCCAAAATGTACTTGACTCATTTTCTCGAATATCATACTTCAAAATCAATGAAGTCAAGTCTCAAATATTACACTTTAATCTGGAATCTCCTCAGATTGCTGAGATCAAAAAAGTGGTAACATGGAGTTTGGTGGAAAATGATTTTACCTATCTTGGGATTAAAATAACAAAACACATAAACTCGCTTATTCCCACAAATATTGACATTCTAATCAGGAACATTTCACTTGATTTTAATTTTTTTGCGGGGAAAGATTTATCGTGGTGGGGGAAAAATCTATTGGTTAAGACTTTTATAATCTCAAAAATTCTATACATTTTTAGATCTATCCCTATTCCAATTCCTACTTCGTACTTAAATAATATTCAGGCATTAATCAACACTTACTTGTGGAACTCCACAAAAATAAACTAACTGGGGGAATGGGCTTACCTAATATTACGGCTCATTATTACACCAAATTAATTAAACAGAGTTTCCACTGGTGGTCTAAGGGGGAAACGTCTGCTTGGCTAGATCTTGAGACCACGCTAAATCTCAATAATGCACCAAAAGAGCTTATTCTAAAACAGCTAATGAACATTAAAAATGTTAGCAATAAATCTCACCCAATATTTATGGCAGCCAGCAAGGCCTGGTACAAAGTGGCTAGGCCAAAGAGGGGTTCGGATAGATTTGAATCTGTAGGTAATCTTCCTATTTCTTTCATCTTTGATCTATAAAACAGAGCTCTCAACCCTTTATGGACAGAGTATAAAATCATAAAATTTAAAGACATATTTGATAGAAATTTTTTTTTACCCTTTAGCACTCTAAAAAGTAGTTTTGGTGTTCCTTCTTCTATTTTTTGAATACCAGATTATAAAAGATCAAGCTCAAAAATTCCTTTCCAATAGACCCTTTTTTTCCGAAGCAGCACAAAGCCTCATTTGTAACCCTGATCATAATATTTTTTTGAGCTATAAGTACATATATGGATGGTTTAATCATAACATTGAATTTGTTAAGTCCCCGTTCATGCTAAAGTGGGAGGAAGAGCTTCAATTAACAATCAATGTAGATGAGTGAGAAAAGGCTCTTTCCTATACCTAATCCTCTACTATCTCAAAGACCCTACAAGAATCGTACTTTAAAATAATTTCTTGGTGGTATCTAACTCCCACAAGGCTGTCTTTGATTGGCAATCATAATTCCTCAGACTGTTGGAGAAATTGCGGGCATAGAGGTAATTTGCTTCATATTTTTTGGAATTGCCCTAAGATAAAACCACTATGGACAAAGATTTCTGACATGATCAACGTCCTAATAAGAGGACATATTGTCCTCTCCCCTCAGATGGCATTGCTTTCTGTTGGTTTAAATTTTCTACATTTTTCTCTTAGGGCTATTGTTATTCATATTTTACTGGTAACAAAAAATGCTATTGCATACAATTGGAAGAATCCTACACCTCCTTCCGTCCAAGAAATAGTGGAACATATTGCTCTTCATAGAATATATGAACAAAAGTTCTCCATTGCTAATGATAGTTTTAAAATTTTTTCTACTAAATGGTGCCATTGGACAGAGGTCTTCCCATAATACAACGCAATATGTATGATTGTTTCGATTTTCGGAGATTCGTTCGGAAGTTTTATTTACGTTATTATGCTATTAAGTGGTACTTTATTGTATATATGATTATCTGTTTTTGTATTTCACAATTGTCTTCTCACTCCCTTTTTACCCTTTTCTTTCCTACCCTCCCGCCCATTTTTCCTTCCCCTTTTCCTTCATATCTCTTATCCTCATTTTTCCATTTCCCATTTAATTTTAAAATTCTTAATAAAGTTTGTTTGAAAAATAAAAAAAAATAAAAACACCACAAGGTGAACATCAGCAACGTTTCAATGCTCCCACATTTGATGAGGTAGCCATCTTGATTGTAGGTAATGATTTTCAAAGTCGTGACATTGTGCTTGCAACGACTAGCAGAAACTCACAGGTCCTATGATGCACTGCAATATCCAATCATCTTTTGGCAAGGACAGGATGGCTATCACTTTGGAATACCTCAGACAGATCCTACAACAGGCAACCCTTCAGGAAAAAAAAGTGTCTGCCATGGACTTCTATGCATATAGGATCATGACAAGATTTGCAGAGGAAAATCACATCTTGAAATACAAACAACTCTTCCACCAATTTACTGTTGACATGTATGCAAAGATTGAGAGTGAACATCTTTTATATATCTGACTAAATCAAAAGAAGCTCAGGGCAGAGGAATATATTCACCTTAGAGATGCTGTTGCAAATGATGCTGATCCAAAAGAGTTGGGGAAAATGGTTATTCTTCCATCAACTGTCACTGGAAGCCCACGACACATGCATGAATACACACAGGATGCAATGACTTATGTGAGAAAATATGGCCGTCCAGATCTTTTCATCACCTTTACTTGCAATCCTGCCTGGTAGGAAATTGGAGGGCACCTGTTGCTGGGCCAAAAAACAGTGAACATGACCTTATTGCTGGGGTTTTCAAACAGAAACTTTCAAAAATGACTAATCTCATCACAAAATCACATATTTATGGTGAGACGCAGTGCTGGATGTGTTCAGTTGAATGGCAAAAAAAAAGCCTTCCTCATGCCCACATCTTGATCTGGCTGAAGCAAAAAATACAGCCTACTGAAATTGACAATATCATCAGTGGCGAATTGCCAGACCTTCATATTGACCCATTGCTGTTTGACACCATCACAAAAAACATGATCCATGGTCCGTGTGGGAGTCTCAACAAAAATTCTCCTTGTATGATTGATGGCAGGTGTTCAAACTATTACCCACGATCCCTGGTCCAAGAAACCCAAACAGGACAAGATGGATATCCAGTCTACCGAAGAAGAAAGCCAGGGGATGGTGGTTTCACAGCACAGCTCAAAATGCGTGTTGGATCATCACTCCAAGAGATAGAAATTGACAACAGGTGGGTAGTGCCTTACAATCCTTTGCTCTCAAAAATCTTCCAGGCCCACATAAATGTCGAATCTTGCCACTCTGTGAATTCAATCAAGTATATCTGCAAATATGTCCACAAAGGAAGTGATCAAGCAGTTTTTGAACTCCAGAAAAATGGACCTATTATTGATGAAGTGGAGGCATTCCAGATGGGCAAGTACATAAGCAGCAATGAAGCTGTTTGGAGAATACTAGGATTCTCCATTCATGAGCGCTACCCACCAGTTGTGCATCTGAGTGTGCACTTGGAAAATGGATAGAGAATATACTTTAACCCAGCAAACTTGCAGCAGCAGCAGCAGCTCCTAACACCACCTAAGACCACACTCTTGGCATTTTTTGAGCTGTGTCAACAAGACCCTTTTGCAAAAACAATTCTCTACTGTGATTTACCAAAGTACTACACTTGGAATGCCTCCAGAAAAACACTGGAACGGAGGAAATGGGGGCTTGATATTGAAGGCTATCCAGGGGTGAAAGCAACTGATACTCTTGGTCGTGTCTACACTGTTCAGCCGTCAAATGCAGAGTGCTTCTACCTTTGCATGTTACTTCATGTTGACAAAGGCCCTACATCATTTTCTGACCTGAAGACCGTCAGATGCCATGTGTCATTTAGATTGTGAGCCCCATCGGGGACAGTGATGATAATGTGTGCAAACTGCAAAGCAAAGCTGCGGAATATGTTAGCGCTATATAAAAATAAAGATTATTATTTATTATGTGTGTGAAACATTCAGGGAAGCTTGCCAAAGAAAAGGACTTCTGGAAAATGATGGACACTGGAACATGACCCTCAGTGAAGCCGGAGCCACACAAACCCCAAAGCGATTAAGACACCTCTTTGCTATTATTCTAACAACCTGTAGCATTTCAAATCCTCTTGAGATTTGGACAAAGTACAAAACTGATCTCAGTGAGGACATCCTCATGCAGATTAGAAGGGAAAACCCTCAGCAACTCATCAACTTCACTGAGGAAATGTTTAATAAAACTTTAATGCTCCTTGAAGATCAGTGCATAGCAATGTCTGGAAAAGCCTTACAGTTGCTTGGTTTGCCTGCTCCAATAAGAAATCCTGAAGGCATCCAAATGTGTAGGGAGATTTTCATAGAAACAAACTACAAGATTGAGGAACTGACAGCATTTGTGTCTCAGAACGAGCCAATATTGGTACCAGATCAAAGGGACACCTATAACTACATTTTAACCCTGCTGTTCTGTTCGCATTTACTATACACTAGTTCTGTTCGGGTCACTATGACCCGGCTTATTAAACCTTGATTTTAGACACTCTAACTCATTTTTTTTTATAACTTTTTGCTTACTAGACTGTTTGTGAACATGTTTTGTAGTAAAAAAAAGACAAATGAAACAGAAAATTTTTTTTTTGGGGTTTATTCAGAAAAAAACAGATCAATGAGAAAAACGAAAATAGAAAACTACACATATTTTGTAAAAAAAAAAACAAAAAAAAAATCAAATCAAACATTTTGTGATAAAAAATTAAAGATAATAAACATTACAATGTGAATATACTTACATATGATCAGATAAATTTACGATTTCTTGCATGCAAGACAATACACATGTTGTTTGCATATAAATGCTTTACAGCTATAACATGTTATACTTGTCTTGTTGTCACAAGATGAAGGGCAATAGCTGCATCTTTTTCTTTTGATGCCAGAAGAGGCCATGGGGGTAGAAGAGCTTGTGGAGGTCATGGCTTCACTGTCCTGGGCATGTTGACGGACACTTTGTCCAGCAATCTATCATGCTAAGTGTAGAGCAGTGTATCACACAGTAATAACACTAATTACATGTAATAAAATCAGAGAAGATAAGAACCCACCCTTCTGTACACAAGGAGATAAGCCAGGAAGACAGACTTACTTAGCAAAAAAAAAATATTTGCAACACTTTACAGCTCAGCTTTACAAAACAAAACATGTTAGACAGCGTGTTCTGAGCAGTCCGTTCTGCGCATAATATACACGTGTAGTGCACACCTAGTGATCTCTCCAGATGCACTCTACATTTTAGCATAGACTGTGCACCAAAAATAATCAATATAAAGCCATTTTTATGGTGCGCAGATCTCAATGCATACCCCCGGTAAAGCACGTGTACGACCCCATTGAAATAATTTAGGAAATAAATCAATTGATATACAATAGTAGATGCAATAAATAGACCCACCTGAGGTTATAACTCCTTTATTTCACTGAAAATATGGCCTCACAGCTGTAAAAAACGATGCCGGGTCACTATGACCCGAACAGAACTAGTGTAACTTTTTTCGTGTAGCAAAAAGTAAACGAAAAAAAAAAAATATATATATACTCATATGTAGGTCCCCCCAAATTAGGAAAAGTCAAGGAGTCTCAAGTTTTAGAGACTTACAGAAAAAAATCTACAGGGCCGCAAAAAGTCTGTTCGGGTCACTATGACCCGAACAGAACAGCAGGGTTAAGTTTCAGTTAAATCTTTTGTTGCCGGGTTCTGGTCGCCAGATCTCAGAGGGCGCACTGCGCATGCGTCCATCATTTTCTTCTTGAAATAAGATGCCGAAGGCCCAGGGACAGGACTGGGGGATGCAGGAGGTTCCAGGGAGACCGCAGGTACTGGGGGGTACTCGGGGGACCCCATTTCTCTCTCCTCTGATGTGCTAGATCATAACAGAGGAGAGAGAAATTAAATATGAAATCGGACTTCTCTTTTTAGTGGTCGCCGTTGTTCCATGGATAATGATGATCACAACACTGGAGTCGATAAAAACAAACCTGAATTATGTTCTCAGCTAGCCAAAGGTAGCCGAGACCCCAGAGAATATCCAATGCTGGGGGCGCTATAACTTTATTTCTCAGCCCCGTTAAAAAGTGGCACTGAGGAATAAGTACACTTAACTGCTACCGTTAAAAGGCATTTCAGTGGTCATTAAGGGGTTAAGATAAAAAAATAAATAAATAAATGCAGTCTGTCTCTACTCTGAACTCTCTCCACCCACTCCCCTCATCAAACACATCCCACCCCCGCTCATCATACAGCACTACCATCGTAGCCAAAGTCCTTGCAAAAGCATTAATCTAAATGCGATGATATCCCGAGCTTTGCCGATTTTGAGGAAAAATGCTCAGGAATCCGAACATGAATTCGAATGTGCAATGTTCATGCCGAACTTACCTGATATTGATCTCTGCAATTTATCTCTTTTATGTGATTGTATGTATTAATGTATTGCTTGTAAAAAAATGTATTAGTAAAGATTATTTAATTATCCTATTATGTGTGGGAGTATCTTTTTTAGCTTTATGAACTGATTAGCCCTTGCCATGACAGCAAGGAATCCTGCACTGTTTTATATGATGGTGAATAATTTCTAATAAGTGTAAGAGTTCGTGTAATCAGATGCCTCAATATTCTGGCCCCTCTTTGTCATGGTATCCCCATGACACTCGGGTTGACCCCATTCATTTGTTTTGCCCTGCAATGTAGCGGCGAACCCCTAGTGATATTTGCATGACAGGTTGTGGCCAAAGTGGCAATGTAGCCACATCCTTAACCCCTTCATGTCCCAGCCTATTTTGACCTTAAAGGGCACCTGTCACCCCGTTTTTTCAGTATGAGATAAAAATACTGTTAAATAGGGCCTGAGCTGTGCATTACAACAGTGTATTTTGTGGACCCCGATTCCCCACCTATGCTGCCGAAATACGTTACCAAAGTAGTCGTTTTCGCCTGTCAATCAGGCTGGTCTGTTCAAAAGGGCGTGGTATCTTCCCCCAGATCTTGCTTAGTTTTCCGTTGGTGGCATAGTGGTTTGCGCATGCCCAAGGTCCCGAATCCACTGCACAGGGGAGTGAAAACAGCGCGATGTGCGTTATTTCCCTGTTGATCGGTGGGGGCGGCCATATTCCTTTGGCCGCGCGTGCGCAGATGGAGCGCTCTGCTGCCCGCGGCTTCAGGAAAATGGCCGCGGGATGCCGCGCGCGCGCAGATGGAGATCGCGGCGGCCATTTTCCTGAAGCCGAGATGCGAACTCTGCTTCAGGAAAATAACCGCCGCGATCTCCATCTGCGCACGCGCGGCATCCCGCGGCCATTTTCCTGAAGCCGCGGGCAGCAGAGCGCTCCATCTGCGCACGCGCGGCCAAAGGAATATGGCCGCCCCCACGATCAACAGGGAAATAACGCACATCGCGCTGTTTTCACTCCCCTGTGCAGTGGATTCGTGACCTTGGGCATGCGCAAACCACTACACCACCAACGGAAAACTAAGCAAGATCTGGGGGAAGACACCACGCCCTTTTGACCAGACCAGCCTGATTGACAGGCGAAAACGACTACTTTGGTAACGTATTTCGGCATCATAGGTGGGGAATCGGGGTCCACAAAATACACTGTTGTAATGCACAGCTCAGGCCCTATTTAACAGTATTTTTATCTCATACGGAAAAAACGGGGTGACAGGTGCCCTTTAATGACCTGGTCATTTTTTGCAATTATGACCAGTGTCCCTTTATGAGGTAATAACTCAGGAACGCTTCAACAGATCCTAGCGATTCTGAGATTGTTTTTTCGTGACATATTGGGCTTCATGTTGGTAGTAAATTTAGGTCGATAATTTTTGCATTTATTTGTGAAAAAATCAGAAATTTGGCGAAAATGTTGAACATTTTGCAATTTTCAAATTTAGAATTTTTATTCTGTTAAACCAGAGAGTTATGTAACACAAAATAGTTAATAAATAACATTACCCACATGTCTACTTTACATCAGCACAATTTTTGAAACAAAATTTTTTTTGCTAGGAAGTTATAAGGGTTAAAATTTGACCAGCGATTTCTCATTTTTACAACAAAATTTACAAAACCACTTTTTTTAGGGACCACCTCACATTTGAAGTTAGTTTGAGGGGTCTATAGGGCTGAAAATACACAAAAGTGACACCATTCTAAAAACTGCACCCCTCAAGGTGCTCAAAACCACATTCAAGAAGGTTATTAACCCTTCAGGTGCTTCACAGCAGCAGAAGCAACGTGAAGGAAAAAATGAACATTTAACTTTTTAATCACAAAAATGATCTTTAAGCAACAATTTTTTTATTTTCCCAAGGGTTAAAGGAGAAACTGGACCCCAAAAGTTATTTTACAATTTGTCCTGAGTACGCTGATACCCCATATGTGGGGGGAACCACTGTTTGGGTGCACGACAGGGCTCAGAAGGGAAGGAGCGCCATTTGACTTTTTGAATGAAAATTGGCTCCAATCTTTAGCGGACACCATTTCGTGTTTGGAGAGTTCCTGTGTGCCTAAATATTGGAGCTCCCACACAAGTGACCCAATTTTGGAAACTAGACCCCCAAGGAGCTTATCCAGATGCATAGTGAGCACTTTAAACCCCCAGGTGCTTCACAAATTGATCCATAAAAATTAAAAAGTACTTTTTTTTCACAAAAAATTTCTTTTAGCCTCAATTTTTTCATTTTCACATGGGCAACAGGGTAAAATGCATCCTAAAATTTGTTGGGCAATTTCTCCTGAGTACACCAATTCCTATAATGTGGGGGTAAACCACTGTTTGGGCACACGGCAAGGCTCAGAAGGGAAGGAGCGCCATTTGACTTTTGAATGAAAAATTAGCTCCAATCGTTAGCGGATACCATGTCGCGTTTGGAGAGCCCCTGTGTGCCTAAACATTGGAGCTTTCCCACAAGTGACCCCATTTTGGAAATTGGACCCCCAAAGAAACTTATCTAGATGCACAGTGAGCACTTTGAACCCCCAGGTCCTTCACAAATTGATCCGTAAAAATGAAAAAGTACTTTTTTTTCACAAAAAAATTTTTTAGCCTCAATTTTTTCATTTTTACATGGGCAACAGGATAAAATGGATCCTAAAATTTGTTGGGCAATTTCTCCTGAGTACATCGATACCTCTATGTGGTCAGAAACCACTGTTTGGGTGCACGGCAGAGCTCGGAAGGAAAGGAGCGCCATTTTGACTTTTTGAATGAAAAATTAGCTCCAATCGTTAGCAGACACCATATTGCGTTTGGAGAGCCCCTGTGTGCCTAAACATTGGAGCTCCCCCACCAGTGACCCCATTTTGGAAGCTAGACCTCCCAAGGAACTAATCTAGATGTGTGATGAGCACTTTGAAACCCCAAGTGCTTCACAGAAGTTTATAATGCAGAGCCGTGAAAATAAAAATTCCATTTTTCTTTCCTCAAAAATTATTTTTAGCAAGCAATTTTTTTATTTTCACAAGGGTAACAGGAGAAATTGGACCCCAATAGTTGTTGTCCAGTTTGTCCTGAGTACTTTGATGTCACATATGTGGGGTGAACCACTGTTTGGGCACACGTCAGGGCTCGGAAGGGAAGTAGTGACGTTTTGAAATGCAGACTTTGATGGAATGGTCTTCGGGCGTCACGTTGCATTTGCAGAGCCCCTGATGTGCCTAAACAGTAGAAACCCCCCACAAGTGACCCCAATTTAGAAACTAGACCCCCTAAAGAACTTATCTAGATGTGTAGTGGGCACTTTGACGTCCAAGTGCTTCTCAGAAATTTTTAACGCAGAGCCGTGAAAATAAAAAATCATTTTTTCTCACAAAAATGTTTTTAGCCCCCATTTTTTAATTTTTCCAGGGGTAACAGGAGAAATTAGACCCCCAAGCTGTTGTGCAATTTTTCCTGAGTATGCTTGTGCCCCATATGTTTGGGTAAACCACTGTTTGAGTGCACGTCGGGGCTCGGAAGAGAGAGAGCACCATTTGACTTTTTGAACGCAAGGTAGGCTGGAATCAATGGTGGCGCCATGTCGCATTTGGAGACCCCTGATGTGCCTAAACAGTGGAAACCCCTCAATTCTAACTCCAACACTTACCCCAATACACCCCTACTCTATTCACAACTCTAGATATAACCCTAATCACAACCCTAACCCCAACACACCCCTAACCACAACCCTAACCCCAACACACCCCTAACCCTAATCCCAACCCTAACCCTAACCACAACCCTAACCCCAACACACACCTAACCCTTATCCCAACCCTAACCATAACCCTAACCACAAGCATAACCCTAACTCCAACACACCCCTAACCCTAATCTGAACCCTATTTCCAACCCTAACCCTAATTCCAACCCTAACTCTAATTCCAACCCTAACCCTAAGGCTATGTGCCCGCATTGCAGATTCGTGTGGGATTTTTCCGCACAGTTTTTTAGAAATCCGCAGGTAAAACGTGCTGCGTTTTACCTGCGGATTTACCACAGATTTCCAGTGTTTTTTGTGCGGATTTCACCTGCGGATTCCTATTGAGGAACAGGTGTAAAACGCTGCAGAATCTGCGCAAAGAATTGACATGCTGCGGAAAATACAACGCAGCGTTTCCGTGCACATGGGCACAGCGGATTTGGTTTTCCATAGGTTTACATGGTACTGTAAACGTGATGGAAACTGCTACGAATCCGCAGCGGCTAATCCGCTGCGGATCCACAGCCAAATCCACACCGTGTGCACATAGCCTAATTCTAAATCTAATTCTAACCCTAACCCTAATTGCAACCCTAACCCTAATTGCAACCCTAACCCTAAATGCAACCTTAACCCTAATTGCAACCCTAACCAACCCTAATTCTACCCCTAACCCTAATTGCAACACTAACCCTAATTGCAACCCTAACCCTAATTGCAACCCTAACCCTAGTTCTAACCCTAACCCTAATTCTAACCCTAATTCTAACCCTAACCCTAGTTCTAACCCTAACCCTAGTTCTAACCCTAACCCTAGTGGAAAAATAAAAGTAAATATATTTTCTTTATTTTATTATGTTTATAATAAACACCCAAGGTGTTGTTTTCAGGTGAAAGTAAATTTTGCATTTCATTTGGAAATCAAGGTCCCAGAGTCTGGAGGAGGAGTGGAGAGGCACACAGTCCAAGCTGCTTTAGGTCTAGTGTGAAGTTTCCACAATCAGTGATGGTTTGGGGAGCCATGTCATCTGCTGGTGTAGGTCCACTGTGTTTTATCAAGACCAAAGTCAGCGCAGCCATCTATCTATGCTTTCCTCTGCCAACAAGATTTTTGGAGATTGAAATGTAATTCTCCAGCAGGACTTGGCACCTGTCCACACTGCCAAAAGTACCAATACTTGGTTTAAAAACAACAGTATCACTATGCTTAATTGGCCAGCAAACTCACCTGACCTTAACCCCATAGAGAATCTATAGGGTATTGTCAAGAGGAAGATGAAAGAAACCAGACCTAACAATGCAGAGGAGATGAAGGCTGCTATCAAAGCAACCTGGGCTTCCATAACACCTCAGCAGTGCCACAGGCTAATCACCTCCATTCCACGCCCCATTGATACAAAAGGAGCCCCGACCAAGTATTGAGTGCATTTACTGAACATACATTTCAGTAGGCCAACATTTCAGATTCTAAAATCATTTTTTAAGAGGATGTTATAAAGTATTCTAATTTACTGAGATAATGATTTTTGGGTTTTCATTGGCTGCAAGCCATAATCATCAACAGTAAAAGAACTAAACACTTGAAATATATCACTCTGTTTGTAATGACTCTATATAATAAATGAGTTTAACTTTTGTATTGAAGAACTGAAATACATTTACTTTTTGATGATATTCTAATTTAGTGAGAAGCACTTGTATGGGAAATGGTCAGTATCATAAAAAACATGTACAAAAAGGTATTGTATTAGTGACATCTTCTCTGATTGGAGCTGTTCCCCTTCTTTTGCAGATGTCATGATGACTTTTCACAAATACAGTTCATATCTGCAGACTTCTTTTCTCCGGTCTTCTGCAGCACATCTTGACATGGTGTCCTTAAAAATAACATTGTGATTATAATACTTCTGAATAAAAATATCTACCCTACGTGAAGCCCCCGAATAATTGCCCCTCACTGTGCTCCCTGCAAAAAATATGTTCCCCACACTGTTCCTTTTATGGTACATGCCATCCACACTGTCTACTCTTTTCCATACTGGGCCCCCTCTTCAGATTATCCCTTCACACTATATACCACCTATAAGGCTCAGTCTTTATAATGTTGACCTTCTCATGATCTCCCTCCTTTGCATACTGTCTTCTCCTTGCTGTGCCCTCACACTGTCCCCCCCATGCTGCCCCTTCTCTATACTGACCTCCTCACTAACAGTCTCTGTACTATGTCATCCCATACTTTTCTACCCACACACTATCTCCTCACAGTGTTCCCCTCAATACTGTCCCTTCATGCTTTGCTATTACCATACATGTGTCCCTTCTACTGTCTCCTTACATCTTTCTTCCTTCCTTTCAATACTTTCTCTATACACATTCTCCCTACTTCCTACATTGTCCCATCACACATTTACCCCTCGCTCCCCATACTGTCTCCTCACACATTTCTCTCACTCTCTATACTGTCTCCACATTCCCTCAGTTCTGCTCTTCATACATTTACCTCCCCATTTCCCATTCTTTGACCTCGCACATTATTCCTCTGTTCATCATATTGTCTCCTCACACATTTTCCTCTCTTCCCATTCTGTCTCCTCACACATTATCCCCTCGCTTTTTATACTGTCTCCTCCCCCTACCCACCTATTTCCTATGCTGTAACCTCACAATAAATTACAATACATCTTTGGTTTCTTTAGCTCCATTGGAGTACTAACCATACTGACATTCACTGCCTATGCAGTGCAGTTGAGTGATATCAGCAGATAAGATGACCTAATTCCACTGCTGGCGTCTCCCTGACCTGGAAGTACTGGTGGTTAGGGATTAAATTATACTAGTCTTTCAGGCTTGGAATCGGCTAGCTCAGAGAATGGCTGAATAACACTCCATTCCAAAGGGTGGGTGCAGCTGCCAAATGCTGCAGCTTGAAAGACACCTCAAATTGCCACATCAGGCGGTCCAACAGTGCCCCACTGCCTGCCTGATGGAAATTATATTCCTGCTCGATACACACTGAGTGTCCACTGGCGCAGGCATATAGGCCTGGGAGCCTCCCCATTCCAGTGATCTCCCATTGTTCACAAATTTTTCACAAAATCGAAGTAAAAAACACAGAGCTAACATGGAGCTCAGTAGTCACACTCACCTTTGTGGGACACAGTATATAATAAATGATCCCTGGGTTAGGCAGGATTTACACCAACCATTAAAAGTTTTTCGCTTGTTTAGACTGGCTGACTGCAGTTACATATGCACAGAATGATCTCTTTATAATTGCTCTGTGCGCTTAGAATATGACTGTTCTCAGTTTTGGTTTACACAAGACAATGTGCTGCTAAGAAGTTTGATTTTTAAGAACATAGAATGCTTATGTTACAGATTATTCTGTATCCTTATTAGTGATGAGCGAATATACTCGTTATTCGAGATTTCTCGAGCATGCTCGGGGGTCCTCTGAGTATTTTTTAGTGCTCGGAGATTTCGTTTTTCTTGCCGCAGCTGAATGATTTACATCTGTTAGCCAGCATAAGTACATGTGGGGGTTGCCTAGCCAATTAGGGGCTGTGTCCGAGGAGCACATTTTAAGATTATACACCATAGACAGGGCCGGGTTCAGACAAAGTGGGGCCCTAGGCAAAAATTTTAAGTGGGCCCCCAAATGCTAACATTGTAAAATCACACAAACATTTAGGTTACATTACATGAGCAGGATGCGGATACAGTTGGTGGAGGGGCCTGGAGCCAGTGCTCACACTGTGGCCCCCATATTTAGGGGCCTTATATTGGCCAACAGGTCTGCCACTATTAGCTGTACGCAGGGGCGTTGCTAGGGTCAGAAAAGATTGAGGGCCCAAACCCCAAGACAAAGAGTTGCCCCCAACCCCCTCTTAATTTTTTTTTAACATCACAGATAATACAGTGATAACTCACTGAGTACAGATAATTTAGTAGATGTCACCTGCAGTCCTATGTAACACCACAGATAGACATAGCATTTCAGAGTAAGACTATGTTCACATGCAGCATTTTTTTCAGTAGCCAAAACCTTTTCTATTAGCAGTAAAATTGTTGTGTTCAAAACACCTGTTATTCAGCTTGTTTTGTGGTGTTCACACTTTTTTCAGCTTTTTTTGGAGTGAGGATGTTAGCTTTGTCTACAGTATGTTTAAGACCACATTCATACGATCAGTATTTGGTCAGTATTTCGCATCATTATGTGTAAGCCAAAACCAGGAGGGTGAGAAATACAAAAGTGGTGATGTGTTTCTCAAGCTATGTGCACATGCTGCGGATCTGCAGCAGTTTTCCATGTATTGTACAGTACCATGTAAACGTATGGAAAACAAAATCCGCCATACACATGCTGCGGAAAATACCACGCAGAAATGCTGCATTGTATTTTCTGCAGCATGTCAATTCTTTGTGCATATTCCAAAGCGTTTTACACCTGCTCCATAATAGGAATCCGCAGGTGTAAAAACGCTGCTGAAAACCGCACAAAAAAAGCGATAATTCTGCCGCAAATCTGCAGGAAAACGCAGGGCGTTTTACCTGCAGATTTTTAGGAATCTGCGTGGAAAAATCCGCAGCAGATTCCACAACGTGTGCACATAGCCTCATTGTTCCACTGCTGTTTCTGCATTACAAATACTGATGTGAAATACTGAACATCTGAACGAGACCTAATAGTTTAATTCACCAAAACCACTTAAAAATTGCAGTGAAAAATGCCGTTGCAATATCTGCAGCTTTTTTATTCTTTCATTGCTTTCTACGGGTGAAAACATACTGAAAGAAGTGACACGCTACAGATTTAAAAGTGCTACAGTTCTGAAATTCAGTCAGAAAACAAACACGCGCCTGCAGGAGATTTCAGAAATCTCCTATGTTTTGCTGACACATTAAAAAGCAGCTTTTCGCCATGTTCATAGGCAGAATTTTTGCTGCTTTTTCTTCTGCAAATAAGACGTTTAAAGCATTTTACAGCACAAGCAAAAACTTTTCGGAAATCTCCTGCACACCCTTTTATTTTATCCTGACTTAATTTCACAACTGCAGCGTTTTTTAGATCTGCAGCGTGTCACTTCTTTCAGCAATTTTTTTCACCCGTAGAAAGCAATGAAAAAGTTTAAAAAATGCTGCAAATGTTGCAACGTTGTTTTTCACTGCGTTTTTGGTGAATAAAACTAACTATTAAACATGTACTGTAGACAAAATGCAAACTGTAAAAAACAAAACAAACAGCAAAAGCTCTAAGGGTATGTGCACACAGTCAGTAAACGCTGCGGGTTGGCTGCTGTGTACTTGTGCAGCTTCCAACCCGCAGCGGCCACATGTTACAGTATAGTGGATGGGATTTCAAGAAATTCCATCTCTACTATGCGTGCACTGACACACACAACTCACCTGCAGAGACGGACATGTTGCGCGTCTGTCCAGGCTGCAGAATGTCAATTTATATGGCGTAGACGCGAGTCTCCGCAAGAGAAATCTCACTCCTGCAATGTATAGGATGCAGGGATTCCGCACGGTTCAATGAACACACGCGGAATCACCGGTGTTCAAAAGATGGCAGCACTTTGGACGCAGCACATGTCCACTGCGTCCAAAGGGCTGCCATTTCCGGATCCCCTACACATACCCTAAAAAATGGGGGCTTTGAAAGCAGTGTTTTTACTGCCAAGAGAGCAGGCTTTGGCTGCAAAAAAAATGCACCAAAAACGCTGATTCCTATGCACACCTGTACTATATGTGTATGGTTTACCCTTATTATTTCATGTGGAAATTCATTTATTTCTATATAATAAATACCCTGATTCAGCATACAATATTCCTGTGTTATGTCATCCAGACAGTAGTGACAGCAGGTCGCACTGTCAGATTACAAGCAGTGATTCAGTGACTGTGGTCAGAGCCTATGCTGATCCCTGCTGTATGTGACTGTGAAACCTGATCCTACAGCAAACAGCAGAGAGCTCCGGGACCACATGAGTAAATCACAGCACTGAGGGGGTCTCCAGGGGGGTTTGGGAGAGACAACAGAGCAATGCACAGCATTATTCACTGATGTGTTCCCTCTGGGCACTTCATACAGGGGTTGCAGATCCAGGGGGCCCCCTTGTAGGTGTACGGCCCTGACCGTAGAGATAGGAGGTCAGAGTTTACTAGTATATAAACTAGTATAAATTGACTTTAACAGACTAACATGTACTGTACAAATGATGAATAATCTATATTTTTGGCTTCAAAGTTACTAAAGTTGCTAATATTGCAAAATGTCATTACTTTGTTTTCTTTTATATGACTTTCTCAGATTTATGGTCTTTTGTATTTATCCATAACAATGGACTTTCCAAAATATAAGAAAGTTTTGCATCCTCTACAGAACTTTAAAAAGATGAGGATTGTACAGATTACATTACTAATATCAATTTATATATTAATAGGAGCAGAGGGACACATAATTCCAGAACAGAGGCATTGGAATGTATGACAATCTTAGATGTTATGAGTGAAAATTTAATTTATGGGTGACAGTGTTTTTATGCAGATAAGAGTCTGGCACAAGTGTCTCAGTGATAATGCGCATGGAGCTATTTTTGTTTCCAATAAACTTCTGAACAGTCTAGGAAAAAGGACAGACCTGCCACAGAATTTTGTCACAGAGTTTGGTGATTTTTACTGATGAAAGGATTGCAATTATATTTGACTGTATGTCTGGAATCTGACAGAACAAAGTTCCTTTTATCAGCTTTCATTGATCATTTCTTGCATTGCTTCAATAACCTGACTATTTTTGTAGCAGTTTATACTAGGTCACACTTGTTTTATCATCATTTTCAGTAAAACTTGTTTATGACTTTGAGGTTTTGAGTTTTTTAAAAGTTTACATATAACACAATGGGAACATGACCTGCTATACACAATCCTTTAGTGGACATATTTGGGGAAAAGAACAAACAACTTTTAAAATTGTATATATCAGGATCCAATTTCTTAATATAAACATGCCTTAAAAATTAAAAATTACTAGATTTAATCAGAAGTTCTGCTCTTCTCTGTATCATGCACATGGGTTGGGACTGTGAGTAATCTGTGGTGGCATGGATGGCGGTGCTGGTGATGTAATTTATAATCCATAGTGTATCCTGTCTGCACATGCATAGACTTATATTAGCCTTTACTTAACAGATCCATATGTCATCATATGTCTGTATTGTAAGGCAGCAGCTTTCTCGTCCATGTGGTAATGAGGCAGTGACCCAAGAAAGTTCAACTTACATGTCTTTATTTGCCAACTTCTATATATATAAAAAGAAGTGTATGTGCATGTGTATCGACGATGATGTCATAATGGTTGCCATGGCGAAGATGATGTCATAAAGGTTGCCATGGCGAAGATGATGTGATAATGGTTGCCATGGCGATGATGATGTCATAATAGATTGTAATGGTGACGGTATTGTCATAATGGTTGCCAAGGTGACACTGATGTCATAATAGGCTGCCATGACGACGATGATGTGAGAATGGTTGCCATGGCGAAGATGATGTCAGAATAGGACTATGGGATGGAGGATGTGTATGATGGCTATATGGGCACGGGACTATGGGATGGAGGATGTGTATGATGGGTATATGGGCACAGGACTATGGGATGGAGGTTATGTATGATGCGTATATGGGCACTGGACTATGAGATGGAGGATATGTATGATGGGTATATGGGCACGGGACTGTGAAATGGAGGATAATCATTATAATTTGTTAGAACTAACCACATGGGGTTCATTATTCTGTATGGAGCAATATGTGGGGTTCATATTGTATGAAGCAATATATGGGGTGCATTATTATGTATGGAGCAATATATGGGGCCAATATACTGTATAAAGTATTATATAGAGTCCATTATTCTGTATGGAGAATTAGATGGGGCTCATTATTTTATATAGCGCATTATATGTGGCCCCTTATTCTGTATGGTGCAATATATGGGTCCTATTATACTGTATGGAGAATTATATGAGGTCCTTTATTCTGTATGGATCAATATATAGGGCCCATTCTCTATGGAGCATTATATTGGTCTCATTCTGCATTTAGCAATATATGGGGTGCATTATTCTGTATGGCACATTATACAAGGTCTGTTATTCTGTGTGGAGCAATATATGGGATCAATGTACTGTATGGAGCATTACATAGAGTGCATTTTTCTGTATGAAGCATTATATGGAGTTCATTATTCTCTATGGAGCATTATATGGGGTCCATTATTCTGTATCGAGCATTATGTGAGGTACATTATTCTGTAGGAGCAATATATGGGGACCATTATTTTGTATGGAGCATTATATGACGTCCATTATTCTGTATGGAGCAATATATGGGGCCCATTCTGTATGGAGCAAAATATGGGGCACATTCTGTATGGAGTATTATATGGGGCCCTTTGTTCTGTATGGAGCATTATATGAGGCCCATTATTCTGTATGAAGCAATATATGGGGCCCATTATTCTTTATGAAGCAATATATGGGGCTTATTTTACTTTAAGGAGGACTATGTGTGGCCCATAATTCTGTATGGAGGACTATGTAGTGCCCATAATACTGTATGGAGGACTCTACTGTCCGATCTAAAATGAAAACTTTTGAATCCCCCAAGGCACACACTGCACTGCAAGGATTCGCCAGTTTCTGAGCTATTATAGAATTTACTTGGCACTCTGGAGATCTTTTTTGCAAGTTTTAGAAATTGATTTTATTCGGTGCATCCAGCTCAACATATAAACGTTTTCGGTCTATACAAAAAGACCTTCATCAGAAACAATTGTGAGTACTGCAATATATATATATACAAAAAACAAAGAGAGAATACTTTTAGACAAGATTCTTAATGCACAGCGTAAATATTGTATTATCCAACTTCTATACCCCCGGTTCATTCCATACCCCCACTGGTCGTTTTTGCACATAGCCTCTATTCCCATATACGCAGTTGCCCCGCCCCCGTGGCCCTTTGCGCAGGCGCCACCTCTTCTAACGCTCTGCCCGGCTGTTCCTTAAGCCGGGCTTCTGCGCCTGCGCGGCTCCTCCGGTCACGTGGCCCGATGACGCTCAGGGTCAGGTGACATACTGCGGCGCGCACATAAACCCGGAAGTGCCGCCCTCCACCAGCAGCCCCGGGAGCATCTCCATTCCTGCAGCACGACATTCGTGGCGTCGGTGGTTTTCAGGTACAGCAGTATTCGGTCCAGTTCCATTGTTAGCCCTGCCCCTCTCCCTACACCTGGTTACTTACAGCCTTGTTTTTTTCACAGCGCTCTTGCCCCTGCGAGTTCCTCGCTCTCCTGCAGCGATTTGTATACATATCGCCACATTCATCAAGGTACTGAGTTGGTTACCAGGATAACTTTACTGGACTGGGCGTAGTAGTTCTATTGTTGTAGCCTTCATGTGCACCCCTATTGTGTCTCTTAGGCGCCTTACGCTCCCGTGCCCCAGCTGACGTTTGACCTTATGTGTAGGTCCACACACACATACTGTGGTCTCCAGGTAATTGTCCTAGGTCCTTAGGGGGCTTATTTCTGTGTAGCTGCACCCACAGACATATTGGCTGGGGGTCCGGGTATCTGGTGGTCACACCTTAGATTGATTGGCATTATGATATAGCCTGTAGGGCGTTATGCCCTACCACTCTGCATCACGTCTATCATTTTATGCATTTATGTCTCCATTTTCTTTGTTTTAGGCAGCTCACTGTGCACTATATCCGTACGTCCCCGTTTCTTTGGGGGAGGTCACCCCATAACCTGTATCCTTTTTTTGGGGTGATTTATTAATCAGTGCTCCTCTTTTGCATGGCAACAACCTGTATACATTCACCTCACCCTGAATAATTGTTTCTTTAACACGTTTACAACTTCTAGCATCTCCAGAATAAGATTCACGTCTCACGTAACTCCAGGCCGGATTCGCTCAGACCGTCACATTTGCTGTCTGTCACTTATCATGTTTTTTGAGCAGAATGTTATGACAGAACGGAATGTATTGCATTTCTATTTACGCTGTGCATTATGAATCTTGTCTAAAAGTATTCTCTCTTTGTTTTTTGTATATATATTGCAATACTCACAATTGTTTCTGATGAAGGTCTTTTTGTATAGACCGAAAACTATTATATGTTGAGCTGGATGCACCGAATAAAATCAATTTCTAAAACTTGCAAAAAAGATCTCCAGAGTGCCAAGTACTTCTTATTTATGCTTGATGGGTTGGATACCTAACTTGTGCACCTCCAAGAAGCCCTGAGTGCCGTGGTCTCTATCTCTACATGTTGTATCCTTACACGGGCACCTCGGACGATGTCTGAAACCTTCTCCTTCAACGCAGCAGAAGCAGCGGAAATTCTTTCTAAAGTAACCGCACCTAGCGATTTTCTTCAAATCCCGACCAAAGAACTCAAGAACCGCGACATGGAACGTGAATCCAGAAGAGCGGTGAATCTAGAATTACACATCGTTACGATAGCTGAGTACCTCCGATTCCAGAGGATCCCATGAGGCCTACGGGTCCCTCTACAACCAACCTTCTTCAGGGAGGATAAAGAGTACTGTGAAAAATTTGAACACATCTTGAACAAATGCTCAGCAGACCTTATGACTCTAACTCTCTCTTATCTTCAAAAAAACCTGGACACGGTGAATACCCAAATAAGTGCCATCGAAACCCAATTAACCAGCACCATGCCCCAGGAGGAGTTCCAGGAGCTCAAGACAAAGAATCAAGAACAACTGCGGCTACACAGATTAGAAGTAGAAAAAAGAAAAAGATCGAAGTTTCTACGGGACACCGAGGACTACCTACAGAACCGGCTCTACCAGTGGCGGGATACTCGGCATTCCACCAGACGGCACAGCTTGATAAGCTCTTCTGGTTCCACCGACAGCAGGCCCGGGACCTCAAATTCTGCTTCTTTTTTAGGGAACAACCACGGCCGCCAAAAAGGAAAACGAGGCGGGGGGCCAGTGCCATCGGGGAACCCAGAAACCAGATGGCGACACGCTCACAGGTAAGGACCTCCCTCTGGTAGTCAACATTTCATCCAAAAATTTGGACACACACCAACTGGCCGTCCTCCAAAAGGGTTTGTCCTTTTGCCCGATGTACAACTTCAATCCATTTGAACTTAGCATGGACCTACAAAGGTTCTATCGGAACCTCAGACTACAGGTCCATTTCTCAGCACAACCCCCGGTGCTGAATCCTGCTAGGCAGGACAAAACTCTACTGGAACTCCATAACCTGGGGCTTCGGAACCATAGCCTCTACATGCCACCACGGTCCGATCCTCCAGTGGAAACCTTTGTTTCCCTTGTTGAGAGAGACATCCACACACTGACTCGGCAAATGGACCAGGGGAAGTTCCAGTTCCAGACCAATCTCTCATCTTCAGAAAGACTTTCATTGGAGCAACTATCGTCTGATAAATCTCTAATAATTAAACCGGCAGACAAGGGTGGGGCGACGGTAGTGATGGACAGGACTGACTATCTTGAGGAGGTGTATAGACAACTAGGGGACACCATGGTGTATAAAATAATACCACATAATCCTGTGAATCGATTGGTGCAAAAAATTGCACCAATTATTGATTTCCATTTTCAAGCAGGCACAATTGACAGTAAGATGAGGGATTTCCTCATCAAAAAGGACCCCATCACCCCCATATTTTATGTTCTTCCCAAGATACATAAAAGATTAGTCAAACCTCCTGGCCGGCCCATTGTCTCCCTAACTGACTCGGTCCTTTCACCACTATCGATAGTGCTAGAAAAAATCCTTACGCCACTTGTCAAAACTACTCGTTCTTTCCTTCTGGACACCAATGAATTCATTCAAGTTATTAAATCTCTGGGTTCCATATCTCCCTCCTCCCTCCTGATTACGTGGGACGTTAATAGCCTTTACACGTCAATCATTCATGAAAAAGGTTTAGCAGCTGCTGACAGACTCTTGATTGACAACAAGATTGACATCAAAATCTGACATTTCTGTGCCGACTTGTTGGGCCTGGTACTTAAAGAAAATTACTTCATGTTTCAGGACACTTTTTATGCCCAGCTACAAGGCACAGCAATGGGCGCGAACGTAGCGCCTCCTTACGCTATAGCATATATGGCGGCCTTTGAGAATGATTATGTATACAATCACCCATTGTTCACAGCCCACTGCAGGCTTTGGCGGAGGTATATCGATGACTTTTTTTGCATTTGTGACGGGCCCTTTGAGTCACTAATGGCGTTTGACCAACACATCAACAGTATTTTGCCCGAACTCGGCTTTTCCATGCAACATGACATGTTCAGAATTAGTTTTTTAGATACCCTAATCTACAAAGAGAGGGGGGGCCTTTTGTCAATCGATTTGTTTACTAAACCAACAGACCGTAATGGCCTCTTACATTTCACCAGTTGCCATCCACCCTCCATCAAAAACTCCATTCCCAAATCCCAATTTCACAGGGTTGACAGAATTGTCTCTGACGATAATGTAAAAAAAAACAGACTTAGTGAGATGGAACACAAGTTCTCTGATAGGGGATACCCTCAGGGGATTTTGACAGAGGCCAAACGGAACATATCTGTAAGCAAACCCAAGGATGGCCGTAAGAGAATCCCCTTCGTTTCCACGTTTCACCCCTTCTCGAGCCTTGTACAATCCACCATCAGGAGACATTGGGGTATCCTAACAAAAAGCTATCCCAACATTCCAGAGTTCAGGGTGCCTTTCATGTCATGCTTCAAGCGTGCTAGGAATCTCAAGGATAGATTAGTCAATGCGGATATTGGCTCAAGTACTATTGTCCCTAAACAAACTTTTTTACAGACCCAGAGACAAGGCACATTCCCTTGCTTAAATTGCCTACAGTGCAGCAACGTCCAGAAGGGCCCATCAGTCTCCCACCCCCACATGGGCAAAGCCATCCCCATTAAGGTTTTTTTTACCTGTGAGTCGACATATGTAGTCTATGTTATCAAATGCCCTTGCGGTCTGGCATATGTAGGGGAGACCACACAGACAGTGAGAGATAGAGTGGCCCAACACAAATCCACGATTGGATGCAACAAAACACACCTACCCCTTCCATACCATTTTTCTGAAAAAAGCCATAACATCTCCCAACTCCGTTTCCAGGTCTTAGAACAGGTAGACATCCCTAGAAGAGGCCAAAACCGTATCAGTATGCTCCGAAGAAGGGAAGCATACTGGATTTATACACTACAGACTTTAGAGCCAAAGGGATTAAACAGGGACTATGATGTCTCAGCCTTTTTGTAACATATTGTATATGTGTAATAATCTACCGAGGTGATATTAGCAACTTATTGGATGTATATTGTATTATAATATCTGGTTTTTAACTGTTTTGTTATATTCTCTCTTTTCACAGAATCGCTAATTGCACCCCTCGCACTGAGCACCTCACAGGGTATAGTATGCACTTTTATGCCAATATCATATAGAGTGTTAACGAGTTCTCTATAGTGCTGGTGTGACCACTTCGCAGGTACACTTTGGCTGGGGTCACCTACACCACCGCCAAAGGTTGTATTATCCAACTTCAATACCCCCGGTTCATTCCATACCCCCACTGGTCGTTTCTGCACATAGCCTCTATTCCCATATACGCAGCTGCCCCACCCCCGTGGCCCTTTGCGCAGGCGCCACCTCTTCTAACGCTCTGCCCGGCTGTTCCTTAAGCCGGGCTTCTGCGCATGCGCGGCTCCTCCGGTCACGTGGCCCGATGACGCTCAGGGTCAGGTGACATACTGCGGTGCGCACATAAACCCGGAAGTGCTGCCCTCCACCAGCAGCCCCGGGAGCGTCTCCATTCCTGCAGCACGACGTTCGTGGCGTCGGTGGTTTTCAGGTACAGCAGTATTCGGTCCAGTTCCATTGCTAGCCCTGCCCCTCTCCCTACACCTGGTTACTTACAGCCTTGTTTTTTTCACAGCGCTCTTGCCCCTGCGAGTTCCTCGCTCTCCTGCAGCGCTTTGTATACATATCGCCACATTCATCAAGGTACTGAGTTGGTTACCAGGATAACTTTACTGGACTGGGCGTAGTAGTTCTATTGTTGTAGCCTTCATGTGCACCCCTATTGTGTCTCTTAGGCGCCTTGCGCTCCCGTGCCCCAGCTGACGTTTGACCTTATGTGTAGGTCCACACACACATACTGTGGTCTCCAGGTAATTGTCCTAGGTCCTTAGGGGGCTTATTTCTGTGTAGCTACACCCACAGACATATTGGCTGGGGGTCCGGGTATCTGGTGGTCACACCTTAGATTGATTGGCATTATGATATAGCCTGTAGGGCGTTATGCCCTACCACTCTGCATCACGTCTATCATTTTATGCATTTATGTCTCCATTTTCTTTGTTTTAGGCAGCTCACTGTGCACTATATCCGTACGTCCCAGTTTCTTTGGGGGAGGTCACACCATAACCTGTATCCTTTTTTTTGGGTGATTTATTAATCAGTGCTCCTCTTTCGCATGGCAACAACCTGTATACATTCACCTCACCCTGAATAATTGTTTCTTTAACACGTTTACAACTTCTAGCATCTCCGGAATAAGATTCACGTCTCACGTAACTCCAGGCCGGATTCGCTCAGACCGTCACATTTGCTGTCTGTCACTTATCATGTTTTTTGAGCAGAATGTTATGACAGAATGGAATGTATCGCATTTCTATTTACGCTGTGCATTATGAATCTTGTCTAAAAGTATTCTCTCTTTGTTTTTTGTATATATATATTGCAGTACTCACAATTGTTTCTGATGAAGGTCTTTTTGTATAGACCGAAAACGTTTATATGTTGAGCTGGATGCACCGAATAAAATCAATTTCTAAAACTTGCAAAAAAGATCTCCAGAGTGCCAAGTACTTCTTATTTATGCTTGATGGGTTGGATACCTAACTTGTGCACCTCCTAGAAGCCCTGAGTGCCGTGGTCTCTATCTCTACATATTATAGAATTTACAATAGCTATCAATCAAGTAATGTAAGAAGTAAATTAAATTTTTGGCATTGTACTATACCTACTGTATATACTCGAGTATAAGCCGACCCGAGTATAAGCCGACCCTCCTAATTTTGCCACAAAAAACTGGGAAAACTTATTGTCTCGAGTATAAGCCTAGGGTAGGAAATGCAGCAGCTACCGGTGAATTTCAAAAATAAAAATAGATGCTCCATACCGTTCATTATTGCGCCATAAGATGCTCCATATAAAGCTGTGCCACATATAATGCTCCATACATTTCATTATGGCCCCATAGATGCTCCATATAAAACTGTGCCATATAGAATGCTCCATACATTTCATTATGGCCCCATAGATGCTCCATATAAAACTGTGCCACATATAATGCTCCATACATTTCATTATTGCCCCACAGATGCTCCACATAAAACTGTGCCACATATAATGCTCTGCACCGTTCATTATGGCCCCATAGATTCTCCATATAAAGCTGTGCCATATATAATGCTCCATACTGTTCATTATTGCCCCATAGATGCTCCACATAAAGCTGTGCCATATAGATTGCTCTGCACCGTTCATTATTGCCCCATAGATGCTCCATATAAAGCTGTGCCATATAGAATGCTCTGCACTGTTCATTATGGCCCCATAGATGCTCCTTATAAAGCTGTGCCATATAGAATGCTCTGCACCGTTTATTATGGCCCCATAGATGCTCCTTATAAAGCTGTGCCATATAGAATGCTCTGCACCGTTCATTATTGCCTCATAGATACTCCATATAAAGCTGTGCAATATATAATGCTGCTGCTGCTGCAATAAAAAAAAATTACATACTCACCTCTCTTGCTGCCCGCAGCTCCTCAGTGTCCCGTCTCGGCGTCTCTCCGCACTGACTGTTCAGGCAGAGGGTGGAGCGCACATTAGTACGTCATCGCGCCCTCTGACCTGAAGAGTCAGAGCAAGAGGACAGGAAGATGGAGCGGCACCCGGCGGGTGGAACGTGGACAGGTAAATATGTAATACTCACCTGCTGCCGGCGTCCCTGGCTCCTTATCCCGGACAGATGGTCTCCGGGTGCCGCAGCCTCTTCCTCTGTCAGCGGTCACCGTTACTGCTCATTAGAGGAATGAATATGCGGCTCCATCCCTATGGGAGTAGAGTCCATATTCATAACTTTAATGAGCGGTCCTACTTGACGGCTGAACAGGGGAAGAGCTGCGGCACCCGAAGACCATGGGACAGGCAGAGGGAGCGCCAGGAGCCCCGGAAGCAGGTGAGTATATGACAGACCTCTCTCCCCCTCACCCGCCGACCATGCAGCCAACCGTGACTCGAGTATAAGCCGAGAGGGGCACTTTCAGCCCAAAAATTTGGGCTGAAAATCTCGGCTTATACTCGAGTATATATGGTATATTTCTCTGCCGCATCGGTGCATCATGAATCATGGTATGTGTTAAAGGGAACCACTTAGACTCTTTTGCTCTGGGCCCACGAAAACCTGGAGGCGGCCCTGCCCCTTTTAAACCAGAAACACATTTGTGCTCATGATATAGTAGAAGGTAATATTTATTTCTGTGGTAAAGAATAGGTATGAGCGAGCACTGAAGTGCTTGGAAGCTCGTTACTCGAACCGATCAATTCCTAATACTCGGATGATTGATTCGAGTAATGAGTATAATGGGAATCTGAGCATTTTTCTGGCAGACCCTACTAGGAGGTCTGGGGGGCAGTGAAAATGTTGAATTGCATGGAAAACATGCTGCATGGAAGGAGAGCAGCATGAGGAAGAGCCCTGGAAGCATCTCTGACTCCAAGATCACTGCTGAGAACAATAGTATCACACTCTTACTCCACTTTAAGGAATGACATTTTGGTGCAAATTAGGAAGGAATCAAGAAATGCCAAAAATTTAATTGAAGAAGGACTCAGATGCACCCTGTATTAGACACAGAGGAGGCCCTCATACACATTATGTTCAAATTGTCATGTAGTGGTACTTCTACACACATAAAAGCTCTATACACAATGCAAACCCAAATAATTAAGAAAGTAACATAGCAGCATAGTAATATGGTAACATAATTAGCAAGGCCGAAAAAAGACTTTTGCCCATTCAGTTCAGCAGGGCCGGACTGGCCATAGGGCACTTCTGGCAAATGCCAGAAGGGCCGGTGCCAGTGGTGGGCCGCTCAATCAGCCGCCCCCGCCGTCGCATTCAACTATACCGGCGTATAGACGCCGGTACAGTTGAATGCAATGATGGAGCAGAGAGCGTCTACAGACGCTCCTCTCCCATCATTCCCCGCTCTGCCTCTGACACTGCGGGTGCGCGATGATGTCATATCATCGCGCACCTGCTGTGTCCCGGGCAGACTGCAGCTGCTGAGACAGGAGCAGGAACCAGGAAGCAACGCTGGGCACGAGGAGAGGTGAGGAGAGGTTTTTTTTTTCTGGACTGTGGGGCCATTCTCGGAGGAGGTGAGGGGAGGAAGAGAAGAGATGTGGGCTGTATATAGTTCTCTGTGGGCTGTGCTCTGTGCTGTATACTGCTGTGGGCTGTATATAGTTCTCTGTGGGCTGTGCTCTGTGCTGTATACTGCTGTGGGCTGTATATAGCTCTCTGTGGGCTGTGCTCTGTGCTGTATACTACTGTGGGCTGTATATAGCTCTCTGTGGGCTGTGCTCTGTGCTGTATACCACTGTGGGCTGTATATAGCTCTCTGTGGGCTGTGTTCTGTGCTGTATACTACTGTGGGCTGTATATAGTTCTCTGTGGGCTGTGCTCTGTGCTGTATACTGCTGTGGGCTGTATATAGTACTCTGTGGGCTGTGCTCTGTGCTGTATACTACTGTGGGCTGTATATAGTACTCTGTGGGCTGTGCTCTGTGCTGTATACTGCTGTGGGCTGTATATAGCTCTCTGTGGGCTGTGCTCTGTGCTGTATACTACTGTGGGCTGTATATAGCTCTCTGTGGGCTGTGCTCTGTGCTGTATACCACTGTGGGCTGTATATAGTTCTCTGTGGGCTGTGCTCTGTGCTGTATACTACTGTGGGCTGTATATAGTACTCTGTGGGCTGTGCTCTGTGCTGTATACTGCTGTGGGCTGTATATAGCTCTCTGTGGGCTGTGCTCTGTGCTGTATACTACTGTGGGCTGTATATAGCTCTCTGTGGGCTGTGCTCTGTGCTGTATACTACTGTGGGCTGTATATAGCTCTCTGTGGGCTGTGCTCTGTGCTGTATACTGCTGTGTGCTCTGTGCTATATATAGTACTCTGTGGGCTGTGCTCTGTGCTGTATACTACTGTGTGCTATATATAGTTCTCTGGGCTGTGCTCTGTGCTGTATACTACTGTGGGCTGTATATAGTACTCTGTGGGCTGTGCTCTGTGCTGTATACTACTGTGGGCTGTATATAATACTCTGTGGGCTGTGCTCTGTGCTGTATACTACTGTGGGCTGTATATAGTACTCTGTGGGCTGTGCTCTGTGCTGTATACTACTGTGGGCTGTATATAGTACTCTGTGGGCTGTGCTCTGTGCTGTATACTACTGTGGGCTGTATATAGTACTCTGTGGGCTGTGCTCTATACTACTGTGGGCTGTATATAGTTATCTGTGGGCTGTGCTCTGTGCTGTATGCTACTGTGGGCTGTATATAGTTCTCTGTGGGCTGTGCTCTGTGCTGTATATAGTTCTCTGTGGGCTGTGCTCTGTGCTGTATACTACTGTGGGCTGTATATAGTTCTCTGTGGGCTGTGCTCTGTGCTGTATACTACTGTGGGCTGTATATAGTTCTCTGTGGGCTGTGCTCTGTGCTGTATACTACTGTGTGCTGTATATAGTTCTCTGTGGGCTGTGCTGTATATAGTACTCTGTGGGCTGTGCTGTATATAGTACTCTGTGGGCTGTGCTGTATATAGTACTCTGTGGGCTGTGCTGTATATAGTACTCTGTGGGCTGTGCTGTATATAGTACTCTGTGGGCTGTGCTGTGTATAGTACTCTGTGGGCTGTGCTGTATATAGTACTCTGTGGGCTGTGCTGTATATAGTACTCTCTGGGCTGTGCTGTATATAGTACTCTCTGGGCTGTGCTGTATATAGTACTCTCTGGGCTGTGCTTTATATAGTACTCTGGGCTGTGCTGTATATAGTACTCTGGGCTGTGCTTTATATAGTTTTCTGTGGGCTGTGCTGTATATAGTTCTCTGTGGGCTGTGCTGTATATAGTTCTCTGTGGGCTGTGCTGTATATATTACTTTGTGGGCTGTGCTGTATATATTACTTTGTGGGCTGTGCTGTATATATTACTCTCTGGGCTGTGCTGTATACTACTGTGTGGACTGTGCTGTATACTTCTACGTGGGCTGTGCTGTATACTACTGTGTGGTATGTGCTGTATACTACTGTGTGGTCTGTGCTGAATACTGCTGTGTGGGCTGTGTTATCTACTACGCGAGCTGTGCTATAGTATGCAGGCTGTGCTGTATACTATGCGGTTTGTGCTATATAATATGCGGGCTTTGCTATATACTATGGGGAGTATATTATATTCTATGGGGGAGGCCATGTTATGTACTATGTGGCTGTGTTATATACTATTGTGGGGGTATATTATATTCTATGGGGGAGGCTGCGTTATATACTATGGGGGGCTGCATTATATTCTATGGGGGGCTACATTATATATTATGGGGAGGTGGGCTGTATTATATTCTATGGGGGTTACATACTCTGGGGTGGCTGCATTATACTCTGTGGGGTGGCTGCATTATACTCTGGGGTGGCTGCATTATACTCTGTGGGGTGGCTGCATTATACTCTGGGGTGGCTGCATTATACTCTGGGGTGGCTGCATTATACTATATGTGGGCTGCATTATACTGTATCGAGGACTATGGGGAATACGTTATACTATATGAAGAACTATGGGGTGCATTATACTATGGGAAGTGAATTGTACTACATGGATGACTGTGGCGGTGCATTATACTATATGGAGCACTATGAGGATTGTATTATGCTATATGGAGGACTATGAGGATTGTATTATGCTATATGGAGGACTATGAGGAGTGTATTATACTATGTGGAGGACTGAGCAGTGTATTTTAATATATGGAGGACTATAGGGAGTGTATTATACTATATGGAGGACTATGGAGCACATTATAATATATGGAGGACTATGGGGTGTATTTTACTAAACAAGTAAAATGCTGCATATTCGGATTGTTTTTGCTGGAACAAAAAGCCTTGTTGTCAGCAGCACATTGCCAGTGTAAACTGTAGATGTGCTGCTGAAAACATGATACTGTATGGTGATCTGTTAGTGATCTATTAGTGATCGTTCTGTCTCATCATTATTCCTCAGCTGGTGGAAAGAGGCCGGGAAACAAGCGTTGAACAACTTCAGTATTGTCGATCAAACTCGTTTAGCGGCCTGAACTCAGCGCACGTAAATACAACAGAAAGGCTTCTGTGTGATGTGCAATATGTTAGCATTTGGGGACCCATTTTAAACTTTGCCTAGGGCCCCACTTTGCCTAAAACCGGCCCTGCCTACAAGTGTACAAAGATATTATACAGTCACCATGTGACAAGTGGGCCTGTGTAACTTCAAATGCCAGGGCTGAATTTTAGTCCCAGTCCGGCCCTGCAGTTCAGCCTATATTCCATCAGAATAAATCCCCAGATCTATGTCCTTCTAAAGAACCTAATAACTGTAAGTTACAATATTGTTATGCTCCAGGAAGACATCCAGGTGTCTCTAAAAACTTCACATACATTTCTATTTACACACATTACCCTTCCCTTTCCTTTTTATCATTCTTCTTTCACTGTGTTCACATTTACTACCTTTATTCTCTACCCTGTTATCTTCCGTTGTTTATTTTCCCGAGATTTCAGTCCATATTGTGTTTTTCCCCTTGCAGCATATATATGTATATGACGGCGGACCCGTTTGGTGCGCATGCGCCGCCTGTGTTCCGGGTGTCGGTGGGCGCCTGCGTCTCTATGTTGCCGTGGTGATTGACCACATTACTGTGCTCGATCATCGCGTCCGACATGACGTTGGTGCTCACGGCTTCCGGGTCCTCCTGGCGGCGCATGCGCCATCTTAGGACTGGTCTGCATTCATTGGCCACATCTCCCTTTTTAAACTCCTTCATTTGCTATGGACGCCACTCCTTTGATGAAGGACTTATTCATTGGGGCGCATGTCTGCTCATACCCACACAACCACACAGGTAATCATCTTCTTAGGTCACTATTTACTGTGTTTCTAGTACCCAATGGAGTATTTCATCTAGCGGTTGCACTAGCGATATGATCCATTGATCTCTATTCAGTACTCTGGATGTTATTGGCGCAATTAAAGACATGGGATAACATCTATATTGCAGCGCTGCATTTCTTTTTTGTACCCTGGCTATTTGGTCTTGAAACAATTCGGCCCTTTTGCGCCTTTTTTTGTATCTATTATATAGCATCTAGCATCACCATCTTATTTGAGACATTATATGGGTTAGCATTTGTGTATACAGATATTCATATACCCGCCATATGGGGCATTTAGTATTTTTACTCCTACACAAGTGTTTCACGCCATCTGCAGGTGTTAGCTGAGTGTACAAGCTTTATATATCTATGCCATACTGTGTACCTTATTTGATTTGATACATTTTGGAATACATTGGTGCCATATTGTGTTCATGGTGCATATATATACATTTTTTCTATCTATGTGCATGTTTTGGCTACACTAGTACCATGTTCAGCTGTTTTGATATTTTCATGTTGTATTGTGTATTCTATGGGCAGATATACACTGTGTGTGGTTAGCACCATATTGCCATTCCCTGTTTCCTTTTTTTGCTCCATGTGTCAACAATAAACGATCTTTTGCATTTATTATTGCATTCATGCTCATTATTCGACCTTATAGTTCGGTGTTTCCTTTCTCATTTGCTATAGCATGATTTTAGTAGACCTCTCTGCCTCAGGTAGGAGAATTGCAGGGTTCACTTTGTAGCATGAGTCTAGCAGGGTGATCAACCAGTACTTTTTTTTAGCCAAGATGAAAATAGTAAGAGGGTCATGGGAAAGGCAGTGGTACATAAAGTCAGCCATATGTGCCAAGCTCCAAACACCAACTATTCCCTGTCTCCACCATGATGACTACTCTTAATCTCCTCCTTCTCCCCCCTCTCTTCCTCTTTTTTACCATCCTCAGCCCATCTATGTGGGAGAGACGGGGTGAAGGTTGTGTGGCAACTAGCCTCTGTTGCGCTAGCCACCAGCTCCTGCTCCTTCTCAGCCTCCACCTCCCCATTGTTACCAAATCTGCGCTGAGCAGATAAGGTTGGGCTGGGTAGTATCTTCCTATCTCGTGTCTTCTTCCATCCCCACCTGGCTTGCATGCAAAGCTTAATGTTTAATTGTCAGCAGCAACTATTTAAGTAGGCACAGAAGTGGGATTGTTGTGCTGATTATAGCTTCATCGCCGCTCACCATCTTTGTGGAGTCTTGGAAAACTGCACAATTATCAGACATCCATGCCCACTCTTCTGTTGTTATGTGTGTAGGCTGACAAGAATACTGATGAGCATGTTGGAGCAGATATTCCATAATTGGTCTCTGGTGCTTACAAAGCCTTACAGCAAGTGCAGTGTGGAGTTCCAGCTCGTGGTGACGTCACAGACCAGTCGGTGAGCTGGCATTTGCATGTACTGCTGCAGCACTGCAAGAGCAGCGGTAGCTGTAACTGACTTGTGGAAATAGGTGCTGACACAGCATATCTTGACCAGAAGCTTTGGCAAACCTGAGTAGGTTTTCTGAAACTGCAGAACTACCAAGATGAGCACGTGAGCCAAGCATGGAATGTATGTGAACTTGCCTAGCTTCCCAGCTGCTACCAAGTTATGGCCATTATCTCACATAACCATGCCTGGTTGAAGGTTCAGCGGCAAGAGCCACAGATGTGTCTGGTCTGTTTTTCCTTTCAATAACTTTGCCACAGAGTGTGGTTTGTCTCTTAGACAAATTAGCTTTAGCAGAGCCTGTTGCCATTTTGCAATGGCAGTGCTGCAGGGCTTCCAGTTCCCATCTGATGTGGGCAAAATGATCTGAAATAACACATCAGAGATGATGGATGAAGAGGAGCAGGAGGGGGTGCAAGAACTGGTGTAGGAGGAGGGGGAAATCCTGATAGAAGTAGGGCCAGCAATCCTGGCATTGTAGTACATGTGCCATGCCAGGGTGGTACTTGGCCCTAGCCTCTAAAGTGTTCACCCAGTGTACCATTAGGGAAATGTAGCATTTGTGGCCACAAGAGCTTGGCCACGTGTCGGTCATTAAGTAGACAATCCCAGTAAGTGCTTTGGTAAGGTTACTGGTGCTGTTCCTGGACACCTGCTGGTACAAACAGGGATGCCACACCAGGAGAAATAGTGACGGCTGGGGACCAAGTATTGAGTAAGGCTGCCACCATTCTGTGTCCAGATGCCTAAATGGCAACATTTCCATGGTAAGTAGCCTGCAAATGTGCATGTTTAGTGCATGGACCTGTGGGTGGGTGGCTGGGAACATTCTTTTTCATTAAAATGCCTGAGGTAGGGACATCTGAATGCTATGGTGGGACAAGGATTTACCTGATTTGCCTGATGATGGTGCCTCAGAATGTGGCAGGACAGGTGCAGGGCAGTAGACATCTGTGCCATTATCATGGACAGGGGATTGGCAAGCACCTAGCAGCAGGGAAGAGGCAGTCATATCACCTGCTGACACCAATTGTGGAACCAGGCGTTCAGCCCTCCGAGTCCGGTGCTTAGATGACATGTGCCTGATCATGCTTGTGGTGGTTAGCCTTTAAGTGGTCAAACCCCTGCTTATCTTGGAATGGCACAGGTTACAAATGACAATTTATTTTGTCTCAAAACTCTCTTGAAAAAAAAGTCCCAGACTGGGGAACACCTGTTTGACGGAGAAATTCACGAGTGTCGGTGAATTGTGGTACAGTTGACCACCTTCTCCTTCAGGTCTCCCCACTGCCTCTTCCTGCCTCTTCTCTGGTGTCTGTGGATTCTTTAAATGACTCATATACCACTCAAGTCATAATCTGTATTTTTACCCTATTCAGTCTAGGCCACCTATCCTAGACCAGATCCAGGAATTAATTGAAAAGGATTTTATACTTCTTGATAAGAACACATATATGAATCATAACAATTTATCTCTAGAGGAATTTATAGATCTGAGAACACATAAAAATAGCAAAGATATTTTAATCCACCAAGGGGATAAGGGGGGTGCGCTACTAATTATGAACTCCACATTATTTCAAACTCTTAATATGCAATTATTGGGAGACACTACCATCAACTTCCATTTCACCCCACTGTTAAATTCCCCAAAAAACTGTTGTCACTAGGGTTGAGCGACTTTCATTTTTTTAAGATCGAGTCAGGTTTTGTGAAACCCGATTTTGTCCAGAGTCGAGTCGAGTGCAGTCGGCCGATTATCGCGAAAAGTCGGGGATCGACCGAAACACGAAACCCAATGCAAGTCAATGGGGAAGCATAGTCGTCAGTGAGTGGAGGCCAGGAAAACACCTACAGTGCCCATTTTAATGCCAAAAACATCCACTCTTGTTTCTGAAGCTTGTCAATCTTAATTAACTTTATAATAATAGTTGGGCATTGGAACTTGGGGGTCATTTTGCAAAAGTTGTGGAGGGTAGGGCTGGTTCAAGCTTTTAGTGGGCCCAGGAAACGTGGACTACGTCACGGCGGTGGAGCAGTGAGAGGTAAGTATGTCAAGTTTGCAAGTGCTGTGATCCTAAGCAAGCAGGGAGGCCCCCTCGTTGGCATTGGCACTGGCACAGGGCCCCTCAAAGTACAGCGGTGTGTTTGCACGGCGGGGGCGCCTCCCACCAGCAGCGACATTTTTGCGTACTCTGAGGGGCCCTGTGCCAGTGACGTCGCCAACGAGTATGCCCCCCACCTGATGAAGGAACCTGCACTTTCATCTGCACCTTCCTCTTTGTCCCTGTGTAAGGTGGTATAACATGCGGGAAGGGGAACCTTACTTTCAGCAGGGTCAGATTCTGGCTGTGTAGCGTGCAAGGGGAATGTAGTGGTCTAGGTCAATGTACCAGCAGACTCATCTAGCAGTGGCTGGGGAATGGGCAGGATGAGGAGGAAACAGATATAGGGCCAAAGAATAAAGTAGGCTAAATGCAGTTCAAAATTGGTAACAGGACTAAACAGGCGGCATTGCTTTGTTGAGTGGAGTAGCAAACCCAGGAGCAGCAGACACTGTTTTAAGGGCCCAAACACACTAATAGGCCAAATGCAGTTTAATATTTGCTACTGTAGGCCAAAAGCCAGAAGGTTGAAGCTCAGCTTTATTCAGTTGAGGACAACACCAGGCAGGGGCAGACACCGTTAGTAGGCCGGAACCACAAATTTTTTAAAAAAACAGCACTTAATGAGAGCCAGAAGGTAGAAGCTCAGCTTTATTCAGTTGAGGACAACACCAGGCAGGGGCAGACACCGTTAGTAGGCCCATAACCACCTATTTTTAAAAGCACAGCACTTAAAGAGAGCAAGAAGGTGGAAGCTCAGCTTTGTTCAGTGGAGGACAACACCAGGCAGGGGCAGACACCGTTAGTAGGCCGGAACCAACAATCTTTTAAAAAACAGCACTTAATGAGAGCCAGAAGGTGGAAGCTCAGATTTATTCATTTGAGGACAACTTGAATTAGGGACTGCAGACAGACTTACCAGGCTGTCCCCTGTGTGGACCATGCATCCAATACATTAACCCATTGAGCCACAAAGGACACGTAACCTTCTGTTGCCATGCCTACAGGTCCATGTGTCTGTTGTCAGGTGTACCTTTGGACTCACAGATTGACAGAATGCAAGGACAATGTGGTCTTTAACATGCTGGTGGAGGGGTGGGATGGCTTTTCTCGCAAAAGAATTGTCAACTGGGTAGCTCATAGCGTGGTACAGCGTAGTCCATCATGGCTTTATTAATATTAAATAAAATAAAAAAATAGGCTCTATGCACTGTAAAATAGGTTCCAGGGGTACACGGGCAGCAGTGGTCTGGTCAGTGGAGGCCTAGTGGAAGGAGGGACCGCAGACAGGCTTCGAAGGCCTAACATAATAAAATGGGCTGGCTGTAGGCACTTTATAATTGGTTCCAGGGGTACACGGGCAGCAGTGGTCTGGTCAGTGGAGGCCTAGTGGAAGGAGGGACCGCAGACAGGCTTCGAAGGCCTAACATAATAAAATGGGCTGGCTGTAGGCACTTTATAATTGGTTCCAGGGGTACACGGGCAGCAGTGGTCTGGTCAGTGGAGGCCTAGTGGAAGGAGGGACCGCAGACAGGCTTCGAAGGCCTAACATAATAAAATGGGCTGGCTGTAGGTACTTTATAATTGGTTCCAGGGGTACACGGGCAGCAGTGGTCTGGTCAACGGAGGCCGATTGTAATGAGTGTCTGCCAGTTAGTAGTCCAAAACAACAAATAAATGTGAATGTCTCGCATTAAAACAAAACAAAAACACTAAAGGGTGCAATCATTAGGTTCAGGGGTGGGATCCTCTGCGTTGTTTCAGACCTACTAATTTAGCGCAAAGTATTTACTCTGGTAAATAGAGGACACTGCCCCTGACTATGTTAAGTACCATCATACATGTCAACACAATGGTATTGTCAGTGGCAGGTATGGAAGGATGTCAGCGCATAGACTAAACATTGGTGGAAGTGTGAGAGATAACTGTGGAAGTGGTAGAGCAATGTTTGACCTGGGGGTGGGTGAACTCTCTTGTGGCCGGCGGTACAGGCCCAGGGCCCCTCATGTTACAACAGTGTGTCTGACGTTGGGTGCGCACCACCACCGCCAGAGACACTTTATTGTACTATGAGGGACCCAGTAGCAATGCCGTCGACCAAAAGCGAGCACACCCACCTCTTCAGACAAACAGCAGTCTCACGGGTGCTTGCGCCAAGTCGCGATACCATGGCCCCGTGTGGGGAGTTTGGCCATTTAGGGAGGTGTAAACATGTCGTATGCTGGACAATCAGCTGCAGCAAATTAGACATTAGAAAAGTAATTCACAGTAGTCCACAGGCAAGAGCTTTTCATAGGAAAGCTAGGTGTCGGCCGGGCAAGGTGGGGCAAAAGATGTCGAAATCCAGTTGTGGTTCATTTTAATGAATGTTAGATCATCAACATTTTGGGTAGCCAGACGAGTCCTTTTTTCGGTTAATATTGAACCTGCAGCACTGAATACTCTTTCTGATAGGACACTAGCTGCCGGGCAAGCAAGCTCCTGCAATGCATATTCTGCCAATTCTGGCCAGGTGTCTAATTTTGATGCCCAGTAATCAAATGGGAATGACGGTTGAGGGAGAACATCGATAAGGGATGAAAAATAGTTAGTAACCATACTGGACAAATGTTGTCTCCTGTCACTTTCAATTGATGCAGCAGTACCTGTCCTGTCTGCGGTCATAGCAAAATCACTCCACAACCTGGTCAGAAAACCCCTCTGTCCAACGCCACTTCTGATGTGTGCACCCCTAACACTCCTAGTCTGCTGGCCCCTGGAGCTCGTGTGAGAACGATCACGTGCGCTATGTGCTGGGAATGCCTGAAGCAAACGGTCAACAAGAGTTGATTGTTTGGTTGCTAATATTAGTTCCAAGTTCTCATGTGGCATAATATTTTGCAATTTGCCTTTATAGAGTGGATCAAGGAGGCAGGCCAACCAGTAATCGTCATCGTTCATCATTTTCGTAATGCGTGTGTCCCTTTTTAGGATACGTAAGGCATAATCCGCCATGTGGGCCAAAGTTCCAGTTGTCAAATCTCTGGTTGTGATTGGTTGAGGGGCAGTTTCAGGCAAATCTACGTTTCTTGTGTCCCTCAAAAAACCAGAACCCGGCCTTGCCACGCAACCAATTTCCAGTGCCCCCGGGAAAGCTTCCTCATTAAAAATATACTCATCCCCATCATCCTCCTCGTCCTCCACCTCCTCTTCGCCCGCTACCTCGTCCTGTACACTGCCCTGACCAGACAATGGCTGACTGTCATCAAGGCTTTCCTCTTCCTCTGGTGCAGACGCCTGATCCTTTATGTGCGTCAAACTTTGCATCAGCAGACACATTAGGGGGATGCTCATGCTTATTATGGCGTTGTCTGCACTAACCAGCCGTGTGCATTCCTCAAAACACTGAAGGACTTGACATGTCTTGTATCTTCGACCACTGCACACCAGACAACTCCATGTCTGCCATCCTACTGCCTGCCCGTGTATGTGTATCCTCCCACAAAAACATAACAGCCCGCCTCTGTTGGCACAGTCTCTGAAGCATGTGCAGTGTTGAGTTCCACCTTGTTGCAACGTCTATGATTAGGCGATGCTGGGGAAGGTTCAAAGACCGCTGATAGGTCTGCATACGGCTGGAGTGTACAGGCGAACATCGGATATGTGAGCAAAGTCCACGCACTTTGAGGAGCAGGTCGGAGAACCCAGGATAAGTTTTCAATAAGCACTGCACCACCAGGTTTAAGGTGTGAGCCAGGCAAGGAATGTGTTTCAGTTGGGAAAGGGAGATGGCAGCCATGAAATTCCTTCCGTTATCACTCACTACCTTGCCTGCCTCAAGATCTACTGTGCCCAGCCACGACTGCATTTCTTGTTGCAAGAACTCGGACAGAACTTCCGCGGTGTGTCTGTTGTCACCCAAACACTTCATAGCCAATACAGCCTGCTGACGCTTGCCAGTAGCTGGCCCATAATGGGACCACTGGTGTGAAACAGTGTCATCTGCCGATGGAGTGGTTGGCCGACTGCGGTCTGTGGAAGAGCTGTCGCTTCTGCAGGAGGACGAGGAGGAGGAGGAGGGGGTGCGAACGCCTACAGCCAACTGTTTCCTAGACCGTGGGCTAGGCACAACTGTCCCGAAATTGATGTCCCCTGTGGACCCTGCATCCACCACATTCACCCAGTGTGCCGTGATGGACACATAACGTCCCTGGCCATGCCTACTGGTCCATGCATCTGTAGTTAGGTGCACCTTTGTACTCACAGATTGCCTGAGTGCATGGACGATGCGCTGTTTAACATGCTGGTGCAGGGCTGGGATGGCTTTTCTGGAAAAAAAGTGTCGACTGGGTAGCTCGTATCGTGGTTCAGCGTACTCCATCAGGGCTTTGAAAGCTTCGCTTTCAACTAACCGGTAGGGCATCATCTCTAACGAGATTAGTCTAGCTATGTGGGCGTTAAAACCCTGTGTACGCGGATGCGAGGATAAGTACTTCCTTTTTCTAACCAGAGTCTCATGTAGGGTGAGCTGGACTGGAGAGCTGGAGATCGTGGAACTTTCGGGTGTGCCGGTGGACATGGCAGACTGAGAGACGGTTGGAGACGGTATTGTTTCCACCGGTGCCCTAGATGCAATATTTCCTCCTACAAAACTGGTGATTCCCTGACCCTGATTGCTTTTGGCTGGCAAAGAAACCTGCACAGATACTGCCGGTGGTGCGGAAAATGGTGGCCTTACAGTGACGGAAGGGATGTTGCGTTGCTGACTAGCTTCATTGGCCGAGGGTGCTACAACCTTAAGGGACGTTTGGTAGTTAGTCCAGGCTTGAAAATGCATGGTGGTTAAGTGTCTATGCATGCAACTAGTATTGAGACTTTTCAGATTCTGACCTCTGCTTAAGCTAGTTGAACATTTTTGACAGATGACTTTGCGCTGATCAATTGGATGTTGTTTAAAAAAATGCCAGACTGCACTCTTCCTAGCATCGGATCCCTTTTCAGGGATTGCAGACTGAGCTTTAACCGGATGGCCACGCTGTCCTCCAACAGGTTTTGGCTTTGACACGCGTTTTGGCCCAGATACGGGACCAGCAGATGGAACCTGTTGCGATGTTGATGCCTGCTGCGGCCCCTCCTCCACCTCCTCTTCTGAACAACTGCCGCCTGCACCCTGTTCCCCCAATGGCTGCCAATTGGGGTCAACAACTGGGTCATCTATTACCTCCTCTTTGAGCTCATGTGCAACTTCGTCTGTGTCACCGTGTCGGTCGGTGGTATAGCGTTCGTGGCGGGGCAACATAGTCTCATCAGGGTCTGATTGTGGATCAGTACCCTGAGAGGGCAATGTTGTGGTCTGAGTCAAAGGAGCAGCATAGTACTCTGGCTGTGGCTGTGCATCAGTGCACTCCATGTCAGAATCGACTTGTAATGGGCATGGCCTGTTAAGTGTTTCACTTTCTAAGCCAGGGACGGTATGTGTAAAGAGCTCCATGGAGTAACCCGTTGTGTCGCCTGTTGCATCCTTCTCTCTTGTTGTTGTTTTTGCTGAAGAGGACAAGGAAGCGACTTGTCCCTGACCGTGAACATCCACAAGCGACGTGCTGTTTTTACATTTACCAGTTTCAGAAGAGGAGGCAAAAGAGCTAGAGGCTGAGTCTGCAAGGTAAGCCAAAACTTGCTGTTGCTGCTCCGGCTTTAAAAGCGGTTTTCCTACTCCCAGAAAAGAGAGCGTTCGAGGCCTTGTGTAGCCAGACGACGAACCTGGCTCCACAGCTCCAGACTTAGGTGGAATATTTTTATCCCCACGACCACCTGATGCTCCACTACCACTACCATCATTACCAGCTGACAATGAACGCCCACGGCCACGACCTCTTGCACCAGACTTCCTCATTGTTTTAAAAACTTAACCAAAGTAACTTTATTTGTTGCTGTCAAACAACTTACACGGTGAGCTATAACTTCAGTATGATTTCAATATCCCTTTACAGGTTGGTGAGACCACAAAGGAAAATCAGGCCCAATGTTACACACTCTGTTTTCTGTGGCACCAAATCACAGAGATGCCACACACGCAGGACTGTCACTCAAGCACAAATGTCAATATTAATCTCCCACCTTTTTTTTTTTTTTTTTTCAGGGAGACTTTAGAAACCAAATAAGATAAAATGATTTTTTTCAGGGAGACTTTAGAAACCAAATAATAATAAAAAAAAGGCTTTCTATGGCCCACTGAGTGAGAGATGGCACACACAGGAGTCAGGAGTGGCACACAAGCCCTGAGGCCAATATTTTTCTCCCACTGATTGATGTAGTGATTTTTTTTCAGGTAGATTTTAGAACCCAAATCAAGCAAAAAAATAAATAGGCTTTCTATGGCCCACAATTTGAGAGAGAGAGATGGCACACCCAGGAGTCAAGACTGGCACACAAACAGAAAGGGCAATATTAATCTCCCACTGTTTTATTTTTTTTTCAGGGAGACTTTAGAAACCAAATAAGATAAAATGATTTTTTCAGGGACAATTTAGAAACCAAATAATAATAAAAAAGGCTTTCTATGGCCCACTGAGTGAGAGATGGCACACACAGGAGTCAGGAGTGGCACACAAGCCCTGAGGCCAATATTTTTCTCCCACTGATTGATGTAGTGATTTTTTTTCAGGTAGATTTTAGAACCCAAATCAAGCAAAAAAATAAATAGGCTTTCTATGGCCCACAATTTGAGAGAGAGAGATGGCACACCCAGGAGTCAAGACTGGCACACAAGCAGAAAGGGCAATATTAATCTCCCACTGTTTTATTTATTTTATTTTTTTTCAGGGAGACTTTAGAAACCAAATAAGATAAAATGATTTTTTTCAGGGACAATTTAGAAACCAAATAATAATAATAAAAAAGGCTTTCTATGGCCCACTGAGTGAGAGATGGCACACACAGGAGTCAGAAGTGGCACACAAGCCCTGAGGCCAATATTTTTCTCCCACTGATTGATGTAGTGATTTTTTTTCAGGTAGATTTTAGAACCTAAAATAGCTAAAAGCACAAAAAGAGGATTCAGAGATCCTCCAAAAATGAGAAAAAAGCAGCAAAACATGGCAGAGATGCTTACCTGCCTAGGCCTCCAAACAAATGCACTATCAGGATGCAGTGGACCCATGTGGTTAAGATGGAAAAAACACAGGTGCAGCATAACCGATGAGGCAGCCACTCACAGCCTACCAAACTAATGGAGGGGGTAGCTGCTTGGCACATTGCTGCACAAAAAAGACTTGTATGTGGTGCTGTTCACACAATGGAGATGCACAGCATCCAGGCAGGCCTAGTAGTGACACCCTTCTATTAGATCAGGCGGGCCTGCCCAGCGCTATCCAAATGCACCCCATGTGAACAGACACCACAGTTTACAAGAGAAAAATGGGCCCAACTGCACCCCGGAAAAAAGTGCAAAAAACACACAAATGTTTTTTTTTTTAATGTGAGGTATTAGTTGGTATTTTGGCCAAAATAAAGAAGCTCATGACCCACGTCAAGGGTCCCCACGCTCATGAGTCCTAACTCTAAAATAGCTAAAAGCACAAAAAGAGGATTCAGAGATCCTCCAAAAATGAGAAAAAAGCAGCAAAACATGGCAGAGATGCTTACCTGCCTAGGCCTCCAAACAAATGCACTATCAGGATGCAGTGGACCCATGTGGTTAAGATGGAAAAAACACAGGTGCAGCATAACCGATGAGGCAGCCACTCACAGCCTACCAAACTAATGGAGGGGGTAGCTGCTTGGCACATTGCTGCACAAAAAAGACTGGGGACCCTTGGCGTGGGTCATGAGCTTCTTTATTTTGGCCAAAATACCAACTAATACCTCACATTAAAAAAAAAAAAAATTTTGTGTGTTTTTTGCACTTTTTTCCGGGGTGCAGTTGGGCCCATTTTTCTCTTTTAAACTGTGGTGTCTGTTCACATGGGGTGCATTTGGATAGCGCTGGGCAGGCCCGCCTGATCTAATAGAAGGGTGTCACTACTAGGCCTGCCTGGATGCTGTGCATCTCCATTGTGTGAACAGCACCACATACAAGTCTTTTTTGTGCAGCAATGTGCCAAGCAGCTACCCCCTCCATTAGTTTGGTAGGCTGTGAGTGGCTGCCTCATCGGTTATGCTGCACCTGTGTTTTTTCCATCTTAACCACATGGGTCCACTGCATCCTGATAGTGCATTTGTTTGGAGGCCTAGGCAGGTAAGCATCTCTGCCATGTTTTGCTGCTTTTTTCTCATTTTTGGAGGATCTCTGAATCCTCTTTTTGTGCTTTTAGCTATTTTAGAGTTAGGACTCATGAGCGTGGGGACCCTTGACGTGGGTCATGAGCTTCTTTATTTTGGCCAAAATACCAACTAATACCTCACATAAAAAAAAAATAAAATTTTTGTGTGTTTTTTGCACTTTTTTCTGGGGTGCAGTTGGGCCCATTTTTCTCTTGTAAACTGTGGTGTCTGTTCACATGGGGTGCATTTGGATAGCGCTGGGCAGGCCCGCCTGATCTAATAGAAGGGTGTCACTACTAGGCCTGCCTGGATGCTGTGCATCTCCATTGTGTGAACAGCACCACATACAAGTCTTTTTTGTGCAGCAATGTGCCTAGCAGCTACCCCCTCCATTAGTTTGGTAGGCTGTGAGTGGCTGCCTCATCGGTTATGCTGCACCTGTGTTTTTTCCATCTTAACCACATGGGTCTACTGCATCCTGATAGTGCATTTGTTTGGAGGCCTAGGCAGGTAAGCATCTCTGCCATGTTTTGCTGCTTTTTAGATTTTAGAACCCAAATCAAGCAAAAAAATAAATAGGCTTTCTATGGCCCACTGAGTGAGAGATGGCACACACAGGGATGGCACTCTAGCAGAAATGCCAATCTTAATCTCCCACAAAAAAAAAAAAAAAAACGGGACTGTCCTACAATTACTATCTCCCTGCAGTAATCTCAGCCAGGTATGGCAGGCAGCAATAAGGAGTGGACTGATGCACAAATTAAATAAAAAGTGTGGACAAACAAAAAAGATAGCTGTGCAGAAAGGAAGGAACAAGAGGATTTGTGCTTTGAAAAAAGCAGTTGGTTTGCACAGTGGCGTACACACAGCAATGCAGCTATCAGGGAGCCTTCTAGGGCAGCCCAATGAGCTACAGCGCTGAGGAAAAAAAAAAATGTAGCTTCCACTGTCCCTGCACACCGAAGGTGGTGTTGGACAGTGGAAATCGCTACAGCACAAGCGGTTTGGTGGTTAATGAACCCTGCCTAACGCTATCCCTGCTTCTGACGAAGCGGCAGCAACCTCTCTCTAAGCTCAGATCAGCAGCAGTGAGATGGCGGTCGGCGGGAACGCCCCTTTATAGCCCCTGTGACGCCGCAGACAGCAAGCCAATCACTGCAATGCCCTTCTCTAAGATGGTGGGGACTGAGATCTATGTCATCACGCTGCCCACACTCTGCGTTCACCTTCATTGGCTGAGAAATGGCGCTTTTCGCGTCATTGAAACGCGACTTTGGCGCGAAAGTCGCGTACCGCATGGCCGACCCCGCACAGGGGTCGGATCGGGTTTCATGAAACCCGACTTTGCCAAAAGTCGGCGACTTTTGAAAATGAACGACCCGTTTCGCTCAACCCTAGTTGTCAGTCCAGGAAGAGGGAGTCTCCATAAGAGCATTAGACAAAAAAATAATGGACTAAATGTTTGTGGAAAACCCCTCTACACCAATCTATCATTCCCTACCCAAAGTCCATGAAAACATTTCCCCCTTTCCCTTTCAGGCCCATAATTTCTGGCATATGCTCATTAAGTGAAAAACTAGGAGCCTGGGTGATCATTATTTACAGCCTCTTGTGAAAAATATGCCTGGTTAGATCAGGGACACCAAAGCCATAGTAGCTACTTTTGTGTTTTTCTGCATCAGTCTAATTATAAAAGGCTGAGCTGCGACATGATAGAACTATACACTCCTATACTCTACCAAACTGCCATCAATAGTTTGACATTTTTCTTGAATAAACATAGTACCGATACAACACAGATTCAGGAATTTCTAATTATGGCCACTTCCTTTTTGCTCACCCACAATTTTTTTCCTTTGATACTGATTTTTTCTACAGAAACAGGGAGTCAGTATGGTGTGATTTCTCCCCTCCCCTGGCGAATTTAGTGATAGCAGTTTGGGAGGAACTATTTTTGTACAGTGACTATAATCTGTTGTGAATTCGCTTTTTGCTCCCTCTAGTGGTTACTAGTTTTTTGACTCTGGTTTTTCTGTCATTCCTGTTATCCGCACCTGGGTCGTTAGTTAGGGGTGTAGCTATATAAGCTCCCTGGACCTTCAGTTCAATGCCTGGCAACGTAGTTATCAGAGCTAGTCTGCTGTGCTCTTGTCTACTGATCCTGGTTCCAGTTATATCAGCTAAGTCTGCCTTTTTGCTTTTTGCTATTTGTTTTGGTTTTGTATTTTTGTCCAGCTTGTTCCAAATCTATATCCTGATCTTTGCTGGAAGCTCTAGGGGGGCTGGTGTTCTCCCCCCGGACCGTTAGACGGTTCGGGGGTTCTTGAATTTCCAGTGTGGATTTTGATAGGGTTTTTGTTGACCATATAAGTTACCTTTCTTTATTCTGCTATCAGTAAGCGGGCCTCTCTGTGCTAAACCTGGTTCATTTCTGTGTTTGTCATTTCCTCTTACCTCACCGTTATTATTTGTGGGGGGCTTCTATCCAGCTTTGGGGTCCCCTTCTCTGGAGGCAAGAAAGGTCTTTGTTTTTCCTCTACTAGGGGTAGTTAGATTCTCCGGCTGGAGCGTGTCATCTAGAATCATCGTAGGAATGATCCCCGGCTACTTCTAGTGTTGGCGTTAGGAGTAGATATATGGTCAACCCAGTTACCACTGCCCTATGAGCTGTTTTTTTGTATTCTGCAGACTTCCACGTTCCTCTGAGACCCTCGCCATTGGGGTCACAACAGTTTGCCAGGCCAGTATTAAGTGTTTAATGCATTGCAGAAGAGGGATTATAAGAAAGAAGATTCTGAGTTTTTTTTTCTTCTTCCCCTTTACCTCAGAGTGGCTATGCTTGCTGCAGACATGAATGTCCAGACCTTGATTACAAGTGTGGACCAGCTGGCTACTCGTGTGCAGGGCATACAAGACTATGTTATCAGAAATCCTAGGTCAGAACCTAAAATACCGATTCCTGAACTGTTTTCCGGAGACAGGTTTAAGTTTAGGAATTTCGTGAATAATTGTAAATTGTTTTTGTCCCTGAGACCCTGTTCATCTGGAGACTCTGCTCAGCAAGTAAAAATTATTATTTCGTTCTTACGGGGCGACCCACAGGATTGGGCTTTTTCGCTGGCGCCAGGAGATCCGGCATTGGCTGATATTGATGCGTTTTTTCTGGCGCTCGGTTTACTCTATGAGGAACCCAATCTTGAGATTCAGGCAGAAAAGGCCTTGCTGGCTATGTCTCAGGGACAGGACGAGGCTGAAGTGTATTGCCAAAAATTTCGGAAATGGTCCGTGCTGACACATTGGAACGAGTGTGCTCTGGCCGCTAATTTTAGAAATGGCCTTTCTGAAGCCATTAAGAATATTATGGTGGGTTTTCCCATTCCCACAGGTCTGAATGATACTATGGCACTGGCTATTCAAATTGACCGGCGGTTGCGGGAACGCAAAACCGCAAATTCCCTCATGGTGTTGTCTGAACAGACACCTAATTCGGTGCAATGTGATAGAAAAACCGCAAATTCCCTCATGGTGTTGTCTGAACAGACACCTGATTTAATGCAATGTGATAGAATCCTGACTAGAAATGAGCGGAAAATTCATAGACGCCAGAATGGCTTGTGCTACTACTGTGGTGATTCTACACATGTTATCTCAGCATGCTCTAAACGTATAGCTAAGGTTGTTAGTCCTGTCACCGTTGGTAATTTGCAACCTAAATTTATTCTGTCTGTAACTTTGATTTGCTCACTGTCGTCTTATCCTGTCATGGCGTTTGTAGATTCAGGTGCTGCCCTGAGTCTTATGGATCTGTCATTTGCTAAGCGCTGTGGTTTTACTCTTGAACCATTGGAAAATCCTATTCCTCTTAGGGGTATTGATGCTGCGCCATTGGCAGCAAATAAACCGCAGTATTGGACACAAGTTACCATGTGCATGACTCCTGAACACCGCGAGGTGATACGTTTCCTGGTTTTACATAAAATGCATGATTTGGTTGTTTTAGGGCTGCCATGGTTACAGACCCATAATCCAGTCCTGGACTGGAAGGCTATGTCAGTCTCAAGTTGGGGCTGTCGTGGTATTCATGGGGATTCCCTGCCTGTGTCTATTGCTTCTTCTACGCCTTCGGAAGTTCCGGAGTATTTGTCTGATTATCAGGATGTCTTCAGTGAGTCTGAGTCCAGTGCTCTGCCTCCTCATAGGGACTGTGACTGTGCTATAGATTTGATCCCTGGCAGTAAATTTCCTAAGGGAAGACTGTTTAATCTGTCGGTACCCGAACATACCGCTATGCGTTCATATATCACGGAGTCTCTGGAGAAAGGACATATTCGTCCGTCTTCTTCCCCTCTTGGTGCGGGATTCTTTTTTGTGGCAAAAAAGGACGGATCTTTGAGGCCTTGTATTGATTATCGGCTTTTAAATAAGATCACTGTCAAATTTCAGTATCCTTTACCGCTGTTGTCTGACTTGTTTGCCCGGATTAAGGGTGCCAAGTGGTTCACCAAGATAGACCTTCGTGGTGCGTACAACCTTGTGCGCATTAAGCAAGGTGATGAATGGAAAACCGCATTCAATACGCCCGAAGGTCATTTTGAGTACTTGGTGATGCCTTTTGGGCTCTCCAATGCGCCTTCAGTTTTTCAGTCCTTTATGCATGACATCTTCCGGAAGTATCTGGATAAATTTTTGATTGTTTATCTGGATGATATTTTGTTTTTTTCTGATAATTGGGATTCACATGTGGAGCAGGTCAGGTTGGTTTTTAAAATTTTGCGTGAAAATTCTTTGTTTGTCAAGGGCTCAAAGTGTCTCTTTGGTGTACAGAGGGTTCCCTTTTTGGGGTTCATTTTTTCCCCTTCTGCTGTGGAGATGGACCCAGTCAAGGTCCGAGCTATTCTTGATTGGACTCAGCCCTCGTCAGTTAAGAGTCTTCAGAAATTCTTGGGTTTCGCTAACTTCTACCGTCGTTTTATCGCTAATTTTTCTAGCATTGTGAAACCTTTGACGGATATGACCAAGAAGGGCTCCGATGTAGCCAACTGGGCTCCTGCTGCCGTGGAGGCTTTCCAGGAGTTGAAACGCCGGTTTACTTCGGCGCCTGTTTTGTGCCAGCCCGATGTCTCACTTCCCTTTCAGGTTGAGGTGGATGCTTCAGAGATTGGAGCGGGGGCCGTTTTGTCGCAGAGAGGCCCTGGTTGCTCTGTTATGAAACCTTGTGCCTTTTTCTCTAGGAAGTTTTCGCCTGCCGAGCGAAATTATGATGTGGGCAATCGGGAGTTGTTGGCCATGAAATGGGCATTTGAGGAGTGGCGTCATTGGCTCGAGGGTGCTAAGCATCGTGTGGTGGTCTTGACTGATCACAAAAATCTGATGTATCTCGAGTCTGCTAAACGCCTTAATCCGAGACAGGCCCGCTGGTCATTGTTTTTCTCCCGCTTTGATTTTGTTGTCTCATATTTACCAGGTTCAAAGAATGTGAAGGCCGATGCTCTTTCTAGGAGCTTTGTGCCTGATGCTCCTGAAGTCGCTGATCCTGTTGGTATTCTTAAAGATGGAGTTATCTTGTCAGCTATTTCTCCGGATCTGCGACGTGTGTTGCAGAGATTTCAGGCGGATAGGCCTGAGTCTTGTCCACCTGACAGACTGTTTGTCCCGGATAAGTGGACCAGCAGAGTCATTTCCGAGGTTCATTCCTCGGTGTTGGCAGGTCACCCGGGAATTTTTGGCACCAGAGATCTGGTGGCCAGGTCCTTTTGGTGGCCTTCTTTGTCAAGGGATGTGCGGTCATTTGTGCAGTCCTGTGGGACTTGTGCTCGAGCTAAGCCTTGCTGTTCTCGTGCCAGCGGTTTGCTCTTGCCCTTGCCTGTCCCGAAGAGACCTTGGACACATATCTCCATGGATTTCATTTCTGATCTTCCGCTATCTCAGGGCATGTCCCTTATCTGGGTGATATGTGATCGCTTCTCCAAGATGGTCCATTTGGTTCCTTTGCCTAAGCTGCCTTCCTCTTCCGATCTGGTTCCTGTGTTTTTCCAGAACGTGGTTCGTTTGCACGGCATCCCTGAGAATATTGTGTCAGACAGAGGATCCCAGTTCGTTTCCAGGTTCTGGCGATCCTTTTGTAGTAGGATGGGCATTGATTTGTCGTTTTCGTCTGCTTTCCATCCTCAGACTAATGGACAGACGGAGCGAACCAATCAGACCTTGGAGGCTTATTTGAGGTGTTTTGTCTCTGCTGATCAGGACGATTGGGTGACATTCTTGCCGTTGGCTGAGTTTGCCCTTAATAATCGGGCTAGTTCCGCCACCTTGGTTTCGCCTTTTTTCTGCAACTCTGGTTTCCATCCTCGCTTTTCTTCAGGTCATGTGGAGCCTTCTGACTGTCCTGGGGTGGATTCTGTGGTGGATAGGTTGCAGCGGATCTGGAATCATGTGGTGGACAACTTGAAGTTGTCACAGGAGAGGGCTCAGCGCTTTGCCAACCGCCGCCGCGGTGTGGGTCCCCGACTACGCGTTGGGGATTTGGTATGGCTTTCTTCCCGCTTTGTTCCTATGAAGGTCTCCTCTCCCAAATTTAAACCTCGTTTTATTGGGCCTTACAAGATATTGGAAATCCTTAATCCTGTATCTTTTCGTCTGGATCTTCCTGTGTCGTTTGCTATTCACAATGTATTTCATAGGTCCTTGTTGCGGCGGTACATTGTGCCTGTAGTTCCTTCTGCTGAGCCTCCTGCTCCTGTGTTGGTTGAGGGCGAGTTGGAGTACGTGGTGGAGAAGATCTTGGATTCTCGCCTCTCCAGGCGGAGGCTTCAGTACCTGGTCAAGTGGAAGGGCTATGGTCAGGAGGATAATTCCTGGGTGGTCGCCTCTGATGTTCATGCGGCCGATTTAGTTCGTGCCTTTCATGCCGCTCATCCTGATCGCCCTGGTGGTCGTGGTGAGGGTTCGGTGACCCCTCACTAAGGGGGGGGTACTGTTGTGAATTCGCTTTTTGCTCCCTCTAGTGGTTACTAGTTTTTTGACTCTGGTTTTTCTGTCATTCCTGTTATCCGCACCTGGGTCGTTAGTTAGGGGTGTAGCTATATAAGCTCCCTGGACCTTCAGTTCAATGCCTGGCAACGTAGTTATCAGAGCTAGTCTGCTGTGCTCTTGTCTACTGATCCTGGTTCCAGTTATATCAGCTAAGTCTGCCTTTTTGCTTTTTGCTATTTGTTTTGGTTTTGTATTTTTGTCCAGCTTGTTCCAAATCTATATCCTGATCTTTGCTGGAAGCTCTAGGGGGGCTGGTGTTCTCCCCCCGGACCGTTAGACGGTTCGGGGGTTCTTGAATTTCCAGTGTGGATTTTGATAGGGTTTTTGTTGACCATATAAGTTACCTTTCTTTATTCTGCTATCAGTAAGCGGGCCTCTCTGTGCTAAACCTGGTTCATTTCTGTGTTTGTCATTTCCTCTTACCTCACCGTTATTATTTGTGGGGGGCTTCTATCCAGCTTTGGGGTCCCCTTCTCTGGAGGCAAGAAAGGTCTTTGTTTTTCCTCTACTAGGGGTAGTTAGATTCTCCGGCTGGAGCGTGTCATCTAGAATCATCGTAGGAATGATCCCCGGCTACTTCTAGTGTTGGCGTTAGGAGTAGATATATGGTCAACCCAGTTACCACTGCCCTATGAGCTGTTTTTTTGTATTCTGCAGACTTCCACGTTCCTCTGAGACCCTCGCCATTGGGGTCACAACAGTTTGCCAGGCCAGTATTAAGTGTTTAATGCATTGCAGAAGAGGGATTATAAGAAAGAAGATTCTGAGTTTTTTTTTCTTCTTCCCCTTTACCTCAGAGTGGCTATGCTTGCTGCAGACATGAATGTCCAGACCTTGATTACAAGTGTGGACCAGCTGGCTACTCGTGTGCAGGGCATACAAGACTATGTTATCAGAAATCCTAGGTCAGAACCTAAAATACCGATTCCTGAACTGTTTTCCGGAGACAGGTTTAAGTTTAGGAATTTCGTGAATAATTGTAAATTGTTTTTGTCCCTGAGACCCTGTTCATCTGGAGACTCTGCTCAGCAAGTAAAAATTATTATTTCGTTCTTACGGGGCGACCCACAGGATTGGGCTTTTTCGCTGGCGCCAGGAGATCCGGCATTGGCTGATATTGATGCGTTTTTTCTGGCGCTCGGTTTACTCTATGAGGAACCCAATCTTGAGATTCAGGCAGAAAAGGCCTTGCTGGCTATGTCTCAGGGACAGGACGAGGCTGAAGTGTATTGCCAAAAATTTCGGAAATGGTCCGTGCTGACACATTGGAACGAGTGTGCTCTGGCCGCTAATTTTAGAAATGGCCTTTCTGAAGCCATTAAGAATATTATGGTGGGTTTTCCCATTCCCACAGGTCTGAATGATACTATGGCACTGGCTATTCAAATTGACCGGCGGTTGCGGGAACGCAAAACCGCAAATTCCCTCATGGTGTTGTCTGAACAGACACCTAATTCGGTGCAATGTGATAGAAAAACCGCAAATTCCCTCATGGTGTTGTCTGAACAGACACCTGATTTAATGCAATGTGATAGAATCCTGACTAGAAATGAGCGGAAAATTCATAGACGCCAGAATGGCTTGTGCTACTACTGTGGTGATTCTACACATGTTATCTCAGCATGCTCTAAACGTATAGCTAAGGTTGTTAGTCCTGTCACCGTTGGTAATTTGCAACCTAAATTTATTCTGTCTGTAACTTTGATTTGCTCACTGTCGTCTTATCCTGTCATGGCGTTTGTAGATTCAGGTGCTGCCCTGAGTCTTATGGATCTGTCATTTGCTAAGCGCTGTGGTTTTACTCTTGAACCATTGGAAAATCCTATTCCTCTTAGGGGTATTGATGCTGCGCCATTGGCAGCAAATAAACCGCAGTATTGGACACAAGTTACCATGTGCATGACTCCTGAACACCGCGAGGTGATACGTTTCCTGGTTTTACATAAAATGCATGATTTGGTTGTTTTAGGGCTGCCATGGTTACAGACCCATAATCCAGTCCTGGACTGGAAGGCTATGTCAGTCTCAAGTTGGGGCTGTCGTGGTATTCATGGGGATTCCCTGCCTGTGTCTATTGCTTCTTCTACGCCTTCGGAAGTTCCGGAGTATTTGTCTGATTATCAGGATGTCTTCAGTGAGTCTGAGTCCAGTGCTCTGCCTCCTCATAGGGACTGTGACTGTGCTATAGATTTGATCCCTGGCAGTAAATTTCCTAAGGGAAGACTGTTTAATCTGTCGGTACCCGAACATACCGCTATGCGTTCATATATCACGGAGTCTCTGGAGAAAGGACATATTCGTCCGTCTTCTTCCCCTCTTGGTGCGGGATTCTTTTTTGTGGCAAAAAAGGACGGATCTTTGAGGCCTTGTATTGATTATCGGCTTTTAAATAAGATCACTGTCAAATTTCAGTATCCTTTACCGCTGTTGTCTGACTTGTTTGCCCGGATTAAGGGTGCCAAGTGGTTCACCAAGATAGACCTTCGTGGTGCGTACAACCTTGTGCGCATTAAGCAAGGTGATGAATGGAAAACCGCATTCAATACGCCCGAAGGTCATTTTGAGTACTTGGTGATGCCTTTTGGGCTCTCCAATGCGCCTTCAGTTTTTCAGTCCTTTATGCATGACATCTTCCGGAAGTATCTGGATAAATTTTTGATTGTTTATCTGGATGATATTTTGTTTTTTTCTGATAATTGGGATTCACATGTGGAGCAGGTCAGGTTGGTTTTTAAAATTTTGCGTGAAAATTCTTTGTTTGTCAAGGGCTCAAAGTGTCTCTTTGGTGTACAGAGGGTTCCCTTTTTGGGGTTCATTTTTTCCCCTTCTGCTGTGGAGATGGACCCAGTCAAGGTCCGAGCTATTCTTGATTGGACTCAGCCCTCGTCAGTTAAGAGTCTTCAGAAATTCTTGGGTTTCGCTAACTTCTACCGTCGTTTTATCGCTAATTTTTCTAGCATTGTGAAACCTTTGACGGATATGACCAAGAAGGGCTCCGATGTAGCCAACTGGGCTCCTGCTGCCGTGGAGGCTTTCCAGGAGTTGAAACGCCGGTTTACTTCGGCGCCTGTTTTGTGCCAGCCCGATGTCTCACTTCCCTTTCAGGTTGAGGTGGATGCTTCAGAGATTGGAGCGGGGGCCGTTTTGTCGCAGAGAGGCCCTGGTTGCTCTGTTATGAAACCTTGTGCCTTTTTCTCTAGGAAGTTTTCGCCTGCCGAGCGAAATTATGATGTGGGCAATCGGGAGTTGTTGGCCATGAAATGGGCATTTGAGGAGTGGCGTCATTGGCTCGAGGGTGCTAAGCATCGTGTGGTGGTCTTGACTGATCACAAAAATCTGATGTATCTCGAGTCTGCTAAACGCCTTAATCCGAGACAGGCCCGCTGGTCATTGTTTTTCTCCCGCTTTGATTTTGTTGTCTCATATTTACCAGGTTCAAAGAATGTGAAGGCCGATGCTCTTTCTAGGAGCTTTGTGCCTGATGCTCCTGAAGTCGCTGATCCTGTTGGTATTCTTAAAGATGGAGTTATCTTGTCAGCTATTTCTCCGGATCTGCGACGTGTGTTGCAGAGATTTCAGGCGGATAGGCCTGAGTCTTGTCCACCTGACAGACTGTTTGTCCCGGATAAGTGGACCAGCAGAGTCATTTCCGAGGTTCATTCCTCGGTGTTGGCAGGTCACCCGGGAATTTTTGGCACCAGAGATCTGGTGGCCAGGTCCTTTTGGTGGCCTTCTTTGTCAAGGGATGTGCGGTCATTTGTGCAGTCCTGTGGGACTTGTGCTCGAGCTAAGCCTTGCTGTTCTCGTGCCAGCGGTTTGCTCTTGCCCTTGCCTGTCCCGAAGAGACCTTGGACACATATCTCCATGGATTTCATTTCTGATCTTCCGCTATCTCAGGGCATGTCCCTTATCTGGGTGATATGTGATCGCTTCTCCAAGATGGTCCATTTGGTTCCTTTGCCTAAGCTGCCTTCCTCTTCCGATCTGGTTCCTGTGTTTTTCCAGAACGTGGTTCGTTTGCACGGCATCCCTGAGAATATTGTGTCAGACAGAGGATCCCAGTTCGTTTCCAGGTTCTGGCGATCCTTTTGTAGTAGGATGGGCATTGATTTGTCGTTTTCGTCTGCTTTCCATCCTCAGACTAATGGACAGACGGAGCGAACCAATCAGACCTTGGAGGCTTATTTGAGGTGTTTTGTCTCTGCTGATCAGGACGATTGGGTGACATTCTTGCCGTTGGCTGAGTTTGCCCTTAATAATCGGGCTAGTTCCGCCACCTTGGTTTCGCCTTTTTTCTGCAACTCTGGTTTCCATCCTCGCTTTTCTTCAGGTCATGTGGAGCCTTCTGACTGTCCTGGGGTGGATTCTGTGGTGGATAGGTTGCAGCGGATCTGGAATCATGTGGTGGACAACTTGAAGTTGTCACAGGAGAGGGCTCAGCGCTTTGCCAACCGCCGCCGCGGTGTGGGTCCCCGACTACGCGTTGGGGATTTGGTATGGCTTTCTTCCCGCTTTGTTCCTATGAAGGTCTCCTCTCCCAAATTTAAACCTCGTTTTATTGGGCCTTACAAGATATTGGAAATCCTTAATCCTGTATCTTTTCGTCTGGATCTTCCTGTGTCGTTTGCTATTCACAATGTATTTCATAGGTCCTTGTTGCGGCGGTACATTGTGCCTGTAGTTCCTTCTGCTGAGCCTCCTGCTCCTGTGTTGGTTGAGGGCGAGTTGGAGTACGTGGTGGAGAAGATCTTGGATTCTCGCCTCTCCAGGCGGAGGCTTCAGTACCTGGTCAAGTGGAAGGGCTATGGTCAGGAGGATAATTCCTGGGTGGTCGCCTCTGATGTTCATGCGGCCGATTTAGTTCGTGCCTTTCATGCCGCTCATCCTGATCGCCCTGGTGGTCGTGGTGAGGGTTCGGTGACCCCTCACTAAGGGGGGGGTACTGTTGTGAATTCGCTTTTTGCTCCCTCTAGTGGTTACTAGTTTTTTGACTCTGGTTTTTCTGTCATTCCTGTTATCCGCACCTGGGTCGTTAGTTAGGGGTGTAGCTATATAAGCTCCCTGGACCTTCAGTTCAATGCCTGGCAACGTAGTTATCAGAGCTAGTCTGCTGTGCTCTTGTCTACTGATCCTGGTTCCAGTTATATCAGCTAAGTCTGCCTTTTTGCTTTTTGCTATTTGTTTTGGTTTTGTATTTTTGTCCAGCTTGTTCCAAATCTATATCCTGATCTTTGCTGGAAGCTCTAGGGGGGCTGGTGTTCTCCCCCCGGACCGTTAGACGGTTCGGGGGTTCTTGAATTTCCAGTGTGGATTTTGATAGGGTTTTTGTTGACCATATAAGTTACCTTTCTTTATTCTGCTATCAGTAAGCGGGCCTCTCTGTGCTAAACCTGGTTCATTTCTGTGTTTGTCATTTCCTCTTACCTCACCGTTATTATTTGTGGGGGGCTTCTATCCAGCTTTGGGGTCCCCTTCTCTGGAGGCAAGAAAGGTCTTTGTTTTTCCTCTACTAGGGGTAGTTAGATTCTCCGGCTGGAGCGTGTCATCTAGAATCATCGTAGGAATGATCCCCGGCTACTTCTAGTGTTGGCGTTAGGAGTAGATATATGGTCAACCCAGTTACCACTGCCCTATGAGCTGTTTTTTTGTATTCTGCAGACTTCCACGTTCCTCTGAGACCCTCGCCATTGGGGTCATAACAATAATCCCTTCAATAACGATATACAATTGTACAGTTGTTATATTGATGATCTCCTGTTTATCTGGAAGGGTGCACAGGAGGAAGCTATAAAATTAATATCCTACATTAATTATAATCCATTCAATTTGAAATGTACCGTATATATTTTTGATGAGGTCAAAACGAACTCTTTAGATGTGACCTTGTTTGGAGATATTTGATATCACGCCGTTATTGTCACAACTTTTAGGAAACCTAGAGATGGCAACTCAATATTGACAGAAGTGTCATGCCATCCCTCCCATATTATAAAAAAATTACAGTAGGGGAACTTAGACATAGCAAAAGGAATTGCATGAAACCAGGGGATTTTTTTATTGAATCGATACATTTATTTTTCTTGTTTAAAGGAAAGGGGTTACAATACTTCCCATTTGTAGTGTGCTCACAAAATAGTTGCTGAACTCGATAGACAAGATCTATTGCATAAAGTGGATGCTTATGGCATTGGGATCATTTATTAATAATGATATTAAAAATTGTAAAAAAAGAACATGCAAAAAAACATAGTATAATAATTCCCATCACCTTCTCTACGCGATTTAGTCCACAGTATTATGACATTGTAGCAAATATTAAAAAATATCTACCAGTTTTATATCAAGATTCCAAACATTCCAAAATCATGAATGACACAAATATACCATTTGGGATCCATGCTGTCTCCAAGGATTTTCATTAAAAATGTCAAACAACCCACAAAAACCTTGCCTACCTTTGAGGGTTTTTTTTTTTTAAATGCGATCATCATTCTAGATGTGTTCTTTGTAAACATGTCCATAAATCTCAAAACTTGTCTTCTATAAATGTAGGTCAGAATTATAACACAAACAGTTTTATTAACTGTAACATGGCTGGTGTGACATATTTGATAGAGTGCACAGTATATCAAATACAATAAGTTGGTTGCACAATAGGATGTTTGAAAAAGTGTATTAGGAGACGTGTTTGATGTGGCAAGTTTCACGGCTGTGAACATTTCTGCGGTTTCTAGGCATTTTCTATGTCAAACTTAAAATTAATGTGCATAGAAAAAGTCTATGTACCAATTAGGAGAGGCAATTTAAAAAGGAAAATCCTTAATAGAGAGTCTTTCTGGACATTGAAGCTCAACATGAGAATTCCTTTAGGTTTAAATGTTAGACAAGATCTTATCTTTCAATATATGTAAAATGTTAATGTTTATTTGTGTTATTTTTGCTCTATTTTGCATGTCATCAGGTGTACTAATTGCCTGCAGTTGTATTAAAAGGCTTTCTGCTGACAGGTGGCCATTAGCATTTGCTAGGTAAAGACAGTTCACTCAAATATGTTATAACAATGAGTAAGGCTTGTTAGCTGAAATGCATTGGTCTTGCCCGTCATTAGAGGAACCCTCATGATTTTACGAATTAATTAAGTTGAATTTTTATCTATAAATACCTGCCGCTTAGCTGAGGATTCTTTTTCCTTTCCTGTTTATTGCGCCTGATCTCTGCTTCAGCTTGTCTGGTGAGCTGACTCTCCTCGCTCTTTCCCTGGAAGGTGCGATCACTGGACTCCTGGGACCCGACATGGTGGGAGAAAGGAGGATCAGGGAGAGGATTAAGTGATCCAGACTCTTGGGAGGTGATACTGGACTGTGTGGAAGACTGGGTGGTGCTAACAAACATGCTTGAAGCATTATCTGCTATCAAACCAACCACTTGTTCACACTGGTGTGGCTTCATAAGTGGTCTCCTGTGCCTCTTTGCAAAGTGGGACAGAAAGCTATGTGTCGTAGACAGACGTGATGCTCGCGCTCCAGTAAGTTGCACCTGCTCGACAACTGTCTGCTCCATCATCAGCACTTCCACAGCCCGATTCCTTACCACACGCCTTACACATTTTGTAATTGCTAGGTCTATGGAAACCCAGTTTCCTTAATTAATTGAAACTATATTTTTAATTTAAAAAAAAATTGTCACCTTTAGCAGGCCAAGCAGTTTTTAAAAATTTCAATCCACCATCAATTCACACAAAGCACATTAAACTGTGTGAATGCCAATAGTCAATTTTTGGAACAAAAAATGTTGTCACCTATAGCAGCCCAGACGGTTTTTAAAAATTTCAAACCACTGTAACTTTACACAAAGCATGTTAAACTGTATGGATGATAATAGTAAATTTTTGGAGGAAAATAGTTTGTGAACTGTAGCAGACCAAGCAGTTTTTGCAAATTTTAAACCATCATAATTTACACACAGGACGTTAAACTATATGGATGATAATAGATGATAATTTTTGGAACCAAAATTTTTATGAACTGTAGCAGGCCAAGTGGTTTTTTATAAATGTTAACCCCTTCACCCCGAAGCCTATTTTCACCTAAGTGACAGGGACAATTTTTTACAATTCTGACCACTGTCACTTTATGAGGTCATAACTCTAAAACGCTTCAACGGATCCTGGTGATTCTGACAATGTTTTCTCATGACATATTGTACTTCATGATAGTGGTAAAACTTCTTCGATATGACTTGCATTTATTTGTGAAAAAAACAAAAATTTGTCGAAAATTATGAAAATTTAGCAATTTTCAAATTTTAGGTTTTATGCCCTTAAATTAGAGAGTTATATCACATAATATAGTTAATAAACAACATTTCCCATGTCTGCTTTACATCAGCACAATTTTGGAAACATAATTTTTTTTTGTTAGGGAGTTATAAGGGTTAAAAGTTGACCAGCGATTTCTCATTTTTGCAACAAAATTTGCAAAACCATTTTTTTTTACAGACCACCTCACACTTGAAGTGACTTTGAGGGGTCTATATGAAAGAAAATGCCCAAAAGTGACACCATTCTAAAAACTGCACCCCTCAAGGTACTCAAAACCACATTCAAAAAGTTTATTAACCCCTCAGGTGCTTCACAGGAATTTTTGGAATGTTTAAAAAAAATTGAACATTTAACTTTTTTTTCACACAATTTTTACTTCAGATCCAATTTGTTTTATTTTACCAAGGGTAACAGGAGAAATTGGACCACAAAAGTCGTTGTACAATTTGTCCTGAGTACGCCGATACCCCACATGTTGGGGTAAACCATTGATTGGGCACATGGCAGAGCTTGGAAGGGAAGGAGCGCCATTTGACTTTTCAATGCAAGATTTGCTGGAATTGAGATCGGAACCCATGGCTCGATTGGAGAGCCCCTGACATGCCTAAACAGTGGAACCCCCCACAAGTGACACAATTTTGGAAAGTAGACCCTCTAAGGAACTAATCTAGATGTGTGGTGAGCACTTTGAACCTCCAAGTGCTTCACAGAAGTTTATAATGTAGAGCCGAAAAAAAAAATTCATATTAATTTTGCCCCAAATTTTTTATTTTCCCAAGGGTAACAGGATAAATTGGACACCAAAAGTTGTTGTGCAATTTGTTCTGAGTACGTTGATACTTCATATATGGGGATAAACCACTGTTTGAGCACATGGCAGAGCTCAGAAGGGAAGGAGCGCCGTTTGACTTTTCAATGCAAAATTGGCTGGAATTGAGATTGGAACCCATGTCACGTTTGGAGAGCCCCTGACATGCCTAAACAGTGGAAACCCCCCACAATGGACCCCATTTTGGAAAGAAGACCCCCTAAGGAACTTATCTAGATGTGTGGTGAGCACTTTTAACCCCCAATTGTTTTACTAAAGTTTAGAATGTAGCGCTGTGAAAATTAAAAAAAATCATTTTTTCTTTCCAACAAAATGATGTTTCAGCCCGCAATTTTTTTTTCCCAAGGGTAACAGGAGAAATTGGACCACAAAAGTTATTGTACAATTTGTCCTGAGTACGCTGATATCCCATACATGGTGGGGAACCACTGTTTGGGCGCACGGCAGAGCTCGGAAGGGAAGGAGCGCCGTTTGAAATGCAGACTTAGATGGATTGGCCTGCAGGCATCATGTTGCATTTGCAGAGCCCCTGATGTACCTAAACAGTAGAAACCCCCCAAAAATGACCCCATTTTGGAAACTAGACCCCCCAAGGAACGTATCTAGATGTGTTGTGAGAAATTTGAACCAACAAGTGTTTCACTAAAGTTTATAACGCAGAGTCGTGAAAATAAAAAATATTTTTTTTTCCACGAAAATGATATTTTAGCCCCCACGTTTTTATTTTCCCAAGGGTAACAGGACAAATTGGACCCCAAAAGTTGTTGTCCAACTTGTTCTGAGAATGCTGATACCCTATATGTTGGGGGGACCACTGTTTGGGCGCACAGGAGAACTCGGAAGGGAAGGAGCACTGTTTTAGTTTTTCAAAGCAGAATTGGCTGGAATTGAGATCGGACGCCATGTCGCGTTTGGAGAGCCCCTGATGTGCCTAAACAGTGGAAACCCCCAATTATAACTGAAACCCTAACCCCAGCCCTAACCCTAGCCCTAACCCCAACCTTAACCCCAGCCCTAACCCTAGCCCTAACCCTAGCCCTAACCCTAACCCTAATGGGAAAATGGAAATACATACATTTTTAAAAATTTTATTATTTTTCCCTAACTAAGGGGGTGATGAAGGGGGGTTTGATTTACTTTTATAGCGTTTTTTGGCGGATTTTTATGGTTGGCAGCCATCACACACTAAAAGACGCTTTTTATTACAAAAAATAGTTTTTGCATCACCACATTTTGAGAGATATAATTTATCCATATCTTGGCCCACAGAGTCATGTGAGATCTTGTTTTTTGCGGGACGAGTTGCCGTTTTTACTGGTACCATTTTCGGGCACATGACATTTTTTGATCTCTTTTTATTCCGATTTTTGGGAGGCGGAATAAACAAAAACCAGCAATTCCTGAAATTCTTTTAGGGGGGGCGTTTATATCGTTCCACGTGTGGTAAAATTGATAAAGCAGCTTTATTCTTCAGGTCAGTACGATTACAGCGATACCTCATTTATGTAATTTTTTTATGTTTTGGCGCTTTTACACAATAAAAACTATTTTATATAAAAAAAATAATTATTTTTGCATCGCTTTATTCTGAGAGCTATAACTTTTTTATTTTTCTCTTGATGATGCTGCATGGCAGCTTTTTTTTTTGCGGGACAAGATGACGTTTTCAACGGTACCATATATTTATATCCGTCTTTTTGATCGCGTGTTATTCCACTTTTTGTTCGCCTGTATGATAATAAAGCGTTGTTTTTTGCCTTGTTTTTTTATTTTTTATTTTTGCGGTGTTCACTGAAGGGTTTAACTAGTGGGATAGTTTTATAGAGCGGGTCGTTACAGACGCGGCGATACCAAATATGTGTACTTTTATTGTTTTTTTTTTTTATTTACAAAAATAAATGGATTTACTGGGAAATGTTTTTTTTTCTTTATTTTGGGGATTTTTTTATTTTATTTTTTTATACATTGTATTTTTTTTTTTTTTTACTTTTTACCATTGTCCCAGGGTGGGACATCACTGTTTTAGATCAGATCGTTGATCTGACAGTGTGCATAGCACTCTGTCAGATCAACGATTTGACAGGCAACTTACAGAGGCTTGCCAGCGCCTGCTATTAGGAACTCTCAGCAGGCGCCGGCAAGCCAGGTCAGTAAATGACCCGGAAGGAGTCCCGCGGCCATCTTGGATCCGGGGACTCCTTCCAGATCACCGGAGCAGCGCGATCTCATCACGTTGCTCCGGTGGGAGAGCGCAGGTAGCCCCCGTCCCCGTTAAAATGCGCGGGTGTCCAGCCTCCCGTGACGTCACGGCTTGTGATTGGTCGCGTCGCCCATGTGACCGCGACGCGACCAATCACAAGCCAGAACGTAATTTTAAAAATCCTGAAGGACCTGAAATTACGTCACGGCTTGCTGTGATTGGTCGCGTCGCGGCCACATGGGCGGCACGCGACCAATCACAAGCCGGGACTTCACGGAAGGAAGTAAACGCGCAAATTTTAAGCAAAGAACGCTGCCGGTTCCCTCCGTGAGGTCCAGGCTGCGTCGGAGAGGTGAGTATAGCAATATTTTTTATTTTAATTCTTTCTTTTACACATTATTACATTAATGTTGTTTCGATACCGATACCCGATACCACAAAAGTATCGGATCTCGGTATCGGAATTCCGATACCCGCAAGTATCGGCCGATACCCGATACTTGCGGTATCGGAATGCTCAACACTAGCCCCCATTGATTTGATCCTATACGAAGCACAAGCCATCAATATTTTTACACTTGAAATCTCCTTTAAAGAATAGATTTTAATATGTATACCTTACAACATCAACAATTTCTAAGAATGACAGTAATATATTCTAGTTCACGAGTAATAATATATATTTTTTATATTTTAAAATATTGTACCATTTTCATGACAAAAAATGGAAATTTAAGTTTTATACATTTGCCCCAAAGAATATGTTTAATATAGAGCATTTATTTCATAAACTACATGATCAACTAATATTTTTCATTTCTTTCAACAAAAAACAAACACAAAAAGTAATTCTGTTGTATTTAGAAGTTAAAAATAGTGGTTCAATGGTTTTATCTAACTTGACTTGACCTGTAAGAAATAAGTACATGGAGTCCTTCTGGACGTACTTTTCAAACGATTTTTATTCTATCCTCCTTCTACAAGAAAATTATGTGGTTTGCTGCTAATTAAAGACTTGACTCTTCTAACATGCAGGTCTCAATATGTATTGAACCGTGACACTGACTGAATGAGAGAGGCAATTATGAATTTCATACTGCTGCATTAAATGAGGGAGTTGTTAGGACTTATAATTGAGGAATCAGTTGCAATAAAATGATTTGACATTGTGATACTTCATTTATAATGCATGTAGTATTAATTTACCACCTGCAAAAAGTTCAGGAGGCCAAGTCCTTAATATGACTTTGATTCCTGTTGTTAATAAACTGATTTAATTGAAAACTAAAATGGGTTATTATCTTTTCTCTCATAGAACCATGCAGTAATTCACAAGAAAAGTTTTCCAAAAAATAAATAGCTGAATTTAGTAGTAATAAGATGTATATGATCCACTCAGGAACATGAAATGTCATAGCTGGAGATAAGAAATTTGTTTGCATTTGAAATTCTCATATTAGTCCTCAAAATTTTAATTTTTGGTGAACTTGTTTGCAACGAATCATAGGTAGAGTTCTTGACCAGAAAATCATTAGTTAACCAGGAGAGAGTGTAAAAGTTAGAGTCTACATAATACTGGCTAGAGTATTTGCCAAATGTTTTAGAGATTGTCTCCCTGTCCTGATTGCCGAGCTCTAACGTCCTCACACTAGCTTAAAATCACTTTAAAATGGCTCATGGATTCCCTCAGTCATCACAAGGTCTGATAATCCCTTTGATTTGCTACACTAGATCTTTTAATGTCATAGCTGCAGACCATTAAGCCTAAGCCCAAGTAGCCACGCAGAATGTCATTAACCCATTGTCTGATGTTTCAGCAGGGTGGGAAATGGTGTTGGCATTTTTTTGTGATCCTCACTAATAAAATCTTAAATAGTGTTGAGCGATACCTTCCGATATTCAAAAGTATCGGTATTGGATTGGATCGGCCGATATTCAAAAAATATCGGATATCGCCGATACCGATACCCGATACCAATACAAGTCAATGGGACACAAATATCGGAAGCGATCCTGGATGGTTCCCAGGGTCTGAAGGAGAGGAAACTCTCCTTCAGGCCCTGGGATCCATATTCATGTAAAAAATAAAGAATAAAAAAATATGGATATACTCACCCCTCCGACGGACCCTGGACCTCAGCGGTGCAAGCGTCTGCCTCCGTTCCTAAGAATGCAGTGAGTGAAGGACCTGCGATGATGTCGCGGTCACGCGACCAGTCACAAGACCGCGACGTCATCGTAGGTCCTACACTCACTGCATTCTTAGGAACGGAGGCTGCTGGTTGCACCGATGAGAGCCAGGGGCCGTCGGAGGGGTGAGTATAGCCATATTTTTTGATGTCCAGAGGATGACAGCTGTTTTGCGCTACATGCGCTTCCACAGATCCCCGGGGATCTGTGGTAGTGCATGTAGCGCGAAACAGCTGTTATCCTCTGGACATCATGTTCTCCCTGTCCATGTCCTAATAAAGACTTTTACAGCAACGGGCTTGGTGAGTGCTAACTACTTTTTTTCTTCTTTGGATGTCATGCACTTTTTTGGTTATGCACGCCTAGTGCCCATGCAATTGAGTAGGAGGTGAAGACACTGGTACAGCATTTCACAGCATGCAAATAGGTGATCGCGTAGGCAGCAGTGCGGGTATACCCCCTTTTTTCTTCTCTGTGGACAAAGCCATATTTTTTATTTTTATTCTTTATTTTTTACATGAATATGGATCCCAGGGCCTGAAGGAGAGTCTCCTCTCCTCCAGACCCTGGGAACCATATGCACCGCACACGCCGAAGAAGACTGGGAACTTATAGGAACTTCCGATTCCGATTTCCGATATCACAAAAATATCGGAACTCGGTATCGGAATTCCGATACAGCGAATATCGGCCGATGCCCGATATTTGCAGCATCGGAATGCTCAACACTAATCTTAAAATGTTCAAATTCATGGCAATCTGAGAGTTTCAGGATTTTTTTTTACCTTAATCCTCTGCGGATCGATCCAATCATCTCTAGTCATAGCATCCAAATATGTTAAATGTATCAGTGCTAATTCTGTTGCTGCAGGATATAAGATGATCAATAAGCTACTGGCATTTCCTAACACACCTAGAGATTAAGGGCAATATTTGTTCCTTTATTTTAGGAGCCTCTCAACTTCTGAATATAAAGAAACAGCAAGGAAGCACTAATGCCATGATGTTAATGTTGTTTTATGAAAATTATATTACAAGCAAGGAAGAAAACATCTTTGTTACTCATTGTAAAGTTTTCAACTACAATGTAAATCAGGAAACTAATGTAATAATCAATAAGTGCTATGATATTTAAATTAAATAAATAAGCTATAACATTTTCCAGGAGAATCATTTTAAATGCTAAACTAAAATAGTCAAAATGGGAAAAAGTGGGAAAGCAAATTACCAAAAAGAACAAAAAAAGAGAATGCCCTGTATAAGTAAAAATATATCTTTTACATTTTAAAAATTACAAAAATGCAAATTCAAAGTTTGGGCACTCTTGGATATTTGTGTTTTTAAATAAATTTGACCAAGATTTCAGACCCTTTTAGGGTTATGACTTGTTCACTATCATCGTTAAGAAAGACCAAAAAATACATGGAAGACCAAGCAGAATTTGAATGAGAGCTGCTCATAGGATTGCTAGAAAAGCAAATAAGAACCCCAGCTTGACTGCAAAAGACCTTCATAAAGATTTAGTAGAATCTGATGTTGTGGTACATTGCTCTACTGTTCAGGGACACCTGCACAAATATGGCCTTCATAGCAGAGTCATCAGAAGAAAACCTCTCCTGAGTCCTCACAATAAAACTCAGTCAGAAGTATGCAAAAAGAACATCTACATAAGCCAGAGGCAGTTTGGAAACAAGTCCTGTGGATCAGAGAGGTTAAAATTGAACTCTTTGGCCACAATGATCAAGGTAATTTAAACAAAAAAGAGATAGGAGTGCTGACTAGGGTTGAGCGACCTTTACTTTTATAGGATCGGGTCGGGTTTCACGAAACCCGACTTTTTCAAAAGTCGGGTCGAGTGAAATCGGCCGATCCTATAAAAAAGTCGGGGTCGGCCGAAACTCGAAACCCAATGCAGTGCATTGGGTTGCCAATGGTTCCCAGGGTCTGAAGGAGCGGAAACTCTCCTTCAGGCCCTGGGATCCATATTTAAGTGTAAAATAAAGAATTAAAATGAAAAATATCGCTATACTTACCCTCTGACGGGCCCTGGTACTAACCGGGAACCTTCCTTCCTTAGAATCAGCCTTCCAGGACCTTGCGGTGACGTCGCGGTGACGTCGCGGCTTGTGATTGGTTGTGCGGCCGCCCATGTGACCGCTCGCGCGACCAATCACAAGCCGCGACGTCACCGTGACGTCACCGAAGGTCCTGGAAGGGCTGATTCTTAGGAAGGAAGGCTGCCGGAAAGAAGCAGGGCGTGTCCGAGGGTGAGTATATACCTAATAGGAATATACTCACTCTCGGCTTCGTTCCGGCAGCCTTCCTTCCTAAGAATCAGCCCTTCCAGGACCTTCGGTGACGTCACGGTGACGTCGCGGCTTGTGATTGGTCGCCCGAACGGTCACATGGGTGGCCGCGCGACCGATCACAAGCCGCGACGTCACCACGACGTCACCGCAAGGTCCTGGAAGGCTGATTCTAAGGAAGGAAGGTTCCCGCTTAGTACCAGGGCGCATCAGATGGTAAGTATAGCGATATTTTTTATTTTAATTCTTTATTTTACACTTAAATCTGAATTCCGATACCAATTCCCAATATCTTAAACATATCGGGAATCCGTATCGGAATTCCGATTCCAGATTCAGAAGATCGCCGACTTCATGGCCGACCCCACACAGGGGTCGGGTTTCATGAAAGCCAAAAGTCGGCGACTTCTGAAAATTGCTGACCCGTTTCGCTCAACCCTAGTGCTGACTTCAGCAGTAACATTTTTTATAAAAGATTCAACACATAAACACATATAACAATAAATGACACAAGAGGTAAACAATAGAAAATTCAAATGATCACCCTGGGAATTAGAATTTGGGAAGGACAAGTTATCAATCATAGTGCATGAGTTCAATAAATTGGAATTTCATGCCACAGAATTTTATGGATTAAATGTATTACACATAGAAACCATAACTGATTATGGGGATAATATGGTGCTTACGCTGAAATCAGGAAGCACACCTGAGTATTTACTGAGGGTGATTACTTATGCTATGATGGCCAGGTGAATGGAAAAATAAACTGCATGTGCATAAAAATCAATTGCGATAACACTTACCCATAGTACCATGCAAGTGCATAAACACAATTCCGAAGGGACAGCCCTGGAGGCATGTTTCGCATTAGCTTTTTCAACAGGCATCTGACGAACTGATGTCCTGTGTGCCCTTTTATACATTGAGTTGTGAGTGGCCAGGTTAGTGGCACATGCGGTGTGCAGTCCGGACTGGAAGTAATTGTCACATACCCGGCATCTCTGGAAGAGCACATGTCAGGGAGAAAGCTCCCAGTGACGTCACGGACATGCGCACTAACAATTCAGAGGCCGGGTGTGATGAGATGGTATATAAGGCTACACAGCACATGCGCGAATCAGCGGCCTTTTTTATAAGCCCACAAGGATTTTCCATCATATAAAGGATCAGATCTTATCTCCATAGTGCCCAGAAAAAACAATAAAAGTGAACAGTAAGTGCTGAATGCTGTGATGGCACATGGTTATTGAACCGTCTGTGGCTGTAAGCTTGTCCAAATACTTCTACCCATATGTAGACTCGAAAATGTTCTGTGAGGACCATATCGTCATTTCAAGGACTACTTGTTCTTCTTAATTTGAAAATAGTTCTTAATAATATTGATTTTATGTCTGGGATGGTCATCCTGCTGCAGCAAAATTTAGAGCCAATGACCTGCCTCCCTCATGGTATTGCAAATCATCTGCTGCTATTTTTCTACACACCAGTTCCTATGTTTTTATGCATAGTTCAGTCACTAAGATTTGCTTCATGTCTAAGATATTGCTTTTTGGCCACAAATCGTCCATGAAGGTCACTTCTGGTGAGACTTATCTAAACAGTAAATGGGTACCACCAACTGTTCCCAGTGCTGAGCTGGTGGTACAGCTGGACACATACCTTTCCATATTTAAAATGATAGTATTAAGTGTATTTCATCTGCTGAACCAAGTTCCCTTGGCTAACCAATGCGTCAACAAAGGTCAATATTGTACATTTTTGGTACTTCTTTAAAAGAGTTATTACACAGCTTGAAACCCCTGCCTGCTTTAAAATATTTTCCTGGGAGAGACCTTGCTGATGCAGTTTTACCACCTTGTGTCAAATTGATGTGCTCAGTCTTAACACCTTCATGATCTTTGATGCATCAATATGTCATTGTAGAGCAGGGGTTCCCAGCCTTTGACATATGGGTAAGCCATGGCGATTATGAAAGCACAGGAGCTGTGCAAGCGTGGTTGTCGCTGGGAGCTCAGCTTAAATGATGTATGCGGATGACTCTGCATGCATTGTTTTGATGCTGCGCCGACCGCAACAAAATGCAACATGTTGCGTTCGATGCAGGCCAGTGCAGCATCAAAACGATGCATGTGGAGACATCAGCATGCATCTGCATGCCCGGCATACCCAATGTTAAAGATAGGGTACGCAGGAGGCATGAAGATCTAGGTGGAACTGAAGGAAGAGGTGTGGCAGTGGGCAGGGCTTAACAGAGGAAAAAGACGCAACCCTGACGAACGCAAGTCTGAAACCAGCATTACATGGGTTATTGCCACAATCAGGAGAATTTGTGTAACATATTATGGGGCCTTTTTTCACCTATTTCTCCTGGTGAAAATAAAACATTTGAGGCTAAAGCATTATTTTAGTGATAAAAAAGTAATTATTAGTTCTTCACCACAGAATTGTATAAAATTCCGTGACACACCTGTGGTTTCAATATTCTCACTGCATCACTAGATGTATTCACTGGGTGGTACAGTTTGTAAAATGGGGTCACTTATAGAGGGTTCTGCTGTTCTGGTAACTTAGGATCTCTGACAATGTGACATGATGCCTGAACAACCTCCAGCAAAATCTGTATTATAATATGGTGCTCCTTCCCTTGTCAGCTTTGCACTGTGTCTGAAAAGTAGGATATTGGCGAACTCGGAAGAAATTTCCCAAGAAATTATGTGGTACATTTCCTCCTAATAGCCCTTTTGAAAATGAAAAACTTGGGGATAAAACAATTTAGTGGAAAAAAAATATTTTTCATTTCCCGTTCCCAATGTGACACAATTCTGTGAATCATCTGTGGGTTTAAAATGCTCACTACTCTCCTAGATGAATTTCTCAAGAGTTGCACTTTAAAAAATGGGGTCACTTATGGGTGGTTTCTGCTGTTTTGGCACCATAGCGGCTCTTCACATATGACATGGCGACTGCAGTCTATTCCTGCCAAATCTTCGCTCAAAAAGTCAAATAGTGCTCCTTCCCTTCCGAGCCTTTCCATTTGCCCAAACCGTTAGGACATTGGCGTACTCAGGAGAAATTGCCCAACAAATTGTAAGGTTCATTTTCTCCTGTTACCCTTTGTGAAAATTAGCAATCTGGGGCTAAAGTAGCACTTTTGTGGAAAAAATGTGATTTTTTTTATATTCAAAGCTCAACTTAATAAAACTTCGTGAAGCACCTTTGGGTTCAAGGTGCTCACCATATGTTAGGTGTCAAGTTCCCACCGCTGCACAGGGAGAATCTTGAACCATGTCCTCTACAGTCTCCCATTCTTCCTCAGCTGCAGAGGAGCCTGCTCAGCAGAGACGTCAGTCCCAGCATCTTGCTCAAGCTGATGCTGTACATCTGGTTACTGGTGCCATTCCAGGTCCAGCTATTGTAACCAGCATTAATCAGCAGCGAGCAGACGTTCCTGGGACTAAGTCCTGTTTTTTGTCTACTGAGCATGCCCGTGGGATGACCTCTCATTGGAGGTCGGAGGTCACACTCTCAGGTCCTCAAATGGCTTTGATTGGACCACTGGCAAGGTCCTGGAAGGCTGCAACTATAAAAGGTTTGCATGGCTGCTCGGCCGTATGCTAGTATAAACAGAAATCCTGTGTGTGTGTGGATGCATGTATGTTATCTGGTGAAAGCTCCTAATCATTCCCTTCCCTAGTGTTGTTTGAAGTTGGGTGTCTGGAGCAAGTACAGTGCCAGTCAGTGCAATCCAGCACGTAGCACGATTCTACCAGTGTCAATGTAGCAGTGCTCGCCAGTGTGGCATCTTGTGCAATTAGTGCGCTTTCTTTCCCTAGCTAGGGTGGTTAGTGGCATTCGCCAGCTCTTCGCTGCAGACACTCAGTGCATTATATCTTTAGATAGCTTGCTTGGGCATCGCAGGAGCGACACCGAGCGCTAGTGGATCTAGAGGGACTCTAACCTTGCTTCCTTGGGGCTGAGTCCTGTGACTGTAAACTAGCGCTCATTCTGCTGTCCTCTGTGGAGTTAAACAGGATACAGCATTCACAATCAGCGATATTGTGGCTCAGTGAATCAACTGAGTCTGCCTCTTTACATACCGGGTGACGTTAACCAATGTGTGTTTCCTACTATACTGCCATATACTGTCCGCCATTACCGAGCAGCAGTTTACATCTCTGCATGGAGGATTCCCGGCTGCTAAGGCACCTTATCTCTATTCTTATAATATTTGGTGCGTTCCGCCAGCCCTAACACCATACCTCTAGATAAATTACTTGAGGGATAGAGTTTCCAAAATGCGGTTATTTGCAGTTGGTTTCCACTGTTTAGGCATGACATGACCCGCTATCTATTAAAGACTGTTAGAATTTGTATTATGGCTAGAAAAAAGCAGCTAAGTAAAGAAAAATGAGTGGCCATCATTACTTTAAGAAATGAAGATCAGTCAGTCTGAAAAATTGGGAAAAGTTTGAAAGTGTCCCCAAGTGCAGTTGCAAAAACCATCAAGCGCTACAAAGAAACTGGCTCACATGAGGACCGCCCCAGGAAAGGAAGACCAAGAGTCACCTCTGCTTCTGAGGAGTTCTAGCAGCAGACACACCTCTACAACAACTGTTAAAAGGAGACTTTGTGCAGCAGGCCTTCATGGTAAAATAGCTGCAATGAAACCACTGCTGAGGACAGGCAACAAGCAGAAGAGACTTGTTTGGGATAAAGAACACAAGGAATGGACATTAGACCAGTGGAAATCTGTGCGTTGGTCTGATGAGTCCAAATTTGAGATCTTTGGTTCCAACCACCGTGTCTTTGTGCGACACAGAAAAGGTGAACAGATGGACTCTACATGCCTGGTTCCCACCATGAAGCATGGAGGAGGAGGTGTGATGGTGTGGGGGTGCTTTGCTGGTAACACTGTTGGGGATTTATTCAAAATTGAAGGCATTCTGAACCAGCATGGCTACCATAGCATCTTGCAGCGGCATGCTATTCCATCCGGTTTGCATTTAGTTGGATCATCATTTATTTTTCAACAGGTCAATGACCCCAAACACACCTCCAGGTTGTGTAAGGGCTATTTGACCAAGAAGGAGAGTGATGGGGTGCTACGCCAGATGACCTGGCCTCCACAGTCACCAGACCTGAACCCAGTCGAGATGGTTTGGGGTGAGCTGGACCGCAGAGAGAAGGCAAAAGGGTCAACAAATGCTAAACATCTCTGGGAACTTCTTCAAGATTGTTGGAAGACCATTCCCGGTGACTACCTCTTGAAGCTCATCAAGATTGCCAAGAGTGTGCAAAGCAGTCATCAAAGCAAAAGGTGGTTACTTTGAAGAACCTAAAATATAAGACATAATTTCAGTTTTTCAACACTTTTTTGTTAAGTATATAATTCCACATGTGTTAATTCATAGTTTTGATGCCTTCAGTGTGAATGTACAATTTTCATAGACATGAAAATACAGAAAAATCTTTAAATGAGATGGTGTGTCCAAACTTTTGGTTTGTACAATATATATATATAATGTATATAGTAAACCAAGTGAGAAAGGATTTGTTTTATCTGAAACGTTGCCACGCCGCAGGGCATTAAAGTCATCTTTTTTACATCTTTTTGTGTTGTTTCCCTTTTTGTTTACTATCTGAAAGGCCATTGGAATGCTGGTCAGGGAAGCGTGCACGCTTTAAAGTGATGGTCCTCTTTTTCTATATATATATATATATATATATATATATATATATATATATATATATATACTGTATATATGTATATATATATATATATTTTGACAAATATTTCCTTTGGAAACGATGTGTAAATAAGCTAGAGAATTGTTGTATGTAAAAGATCTTGTTAAAATCGCATTTTATTCAGATAGCAATCACACTGCATTCAGATGTAAATCAGATGCAAGGTGTGAAAATCAGATTGTACTCCCAAGACACTCACATGACACTCACATTACACTGGTGCAACTCAGCAGGGAGACTCGGACCAATTTTTCATACATTTAGTGTGACTCCAGCCTTACTATGACTATTTTATATCCGTTTTACAGCACCAAAGTTCAGGTCCCCATTGACTTATATGACGTTTGGTTCAGGGGTCAAGTTCAGGTCAAGTTCTGATACCCAAACCGAAATTCGGCTAAAGTTTGGCCAAAGCCGATGAACCCGAACTTCCACGGGTCCGCTCATCTCTACAAATTTGAATTTAGCAAAGTATTCCAAGTTTTGTAAAAAGATGAAATTCTACTGAGACGAACAGTAATGTTTTGGTTGTTGGTTCTTTAAGTGCTGTATTGCTTAATGGTATAATTACATGTCTTTATTGGATTATATGAATGTTCTTTCATTATTGTTTTAATCTGCTATCAATTACAATGATTGCAGCGTTTTATTACAACAAAATAAAAATGTATGCTTAGAAAAAATTCATATCTTTTAATTTACTCATTGGTCAAGATTTTTTATTTTGTTCTAAATCAATTATTATTTCTCTTTATATTAGCCTGGGATATTTTGCAGCCGCTATAAACATCTATATTTAATTCAGTTAAATTGTAATAATCTGTAACTAATCCAGTTTGTACTTCTGAAGTCTATGTAAATGTTTTGACAATTTGCAAACTTGGCATTTTCTTTTTTTTATTCTTGAAATTATGATCTCCAGGGATCGGAAAAGTCTTCAGTTAATCATTTTGATGTCTCGGCAGATGTGTCAATACTGAATTTCAGAACCCTGTAAATTCCTAAGTACCCTACAGTATATTGTTCTGGGAAGTGATACAAATTGGACAGATGCATTCCTACTGATATCTTAACAATATAAAGTACTGTACTGTAATTAGCAGGGCTATACCAAGTGTCTTGAGTAGCTATTTTAAATACAGTATACACTGTGATTGGGCACTATGAGCTCATTCACCCTATATTAGGATGTATGCCCCTAAAATCCTTATTTTACATGGTATTAGCTAGCATTGTCTATTATTTTGATAAAATACATTAGCTATTCATTTGAAACAAATAGTGAAAACAAAGCCCCAGATAGTGGATATGGATTTCTGTGCTGATAGTTGTGCTGTCACCAGGGAGAGTTGTGGGCAGTCATCTGGTCATAACATCTGACACAGTTACCAAGGCTAGCCACAATAGCACTTATGAGGTGAAGCAAAAAATAACCTCACAGTAGAATGAAGAATTTTTTGCTGGAGTTTAGCCCCAAATTGGGTAATTATTTCTTAAATAACATTTCCTTCTATTTATGGTTCATGTGCTATTGGTTTAAATTTTGACAGTAGGACTGGCATCTAAATAAAAAGAGATCAGTAATTATTTTGTAATGTTTCTAACAGATGTCTAAGTTACAATTATTTTCTTTGAGTCAACTTTTTTTTCCTGATTGTCACTCTAAATTTTAATACCTTAAGCAAACTAGCTTACATATCTTAAAAAAGATGTCTGTTGCTTTTTTTAGTATCACACAGTCCCTCATAAATACTTGCTGATCCCTTTTCTTACCACTCCCTGATCGTCTTTGAGACTTCCCTGGCAGGTACATCATATGATGGCCATAGTCATTATCTAAAGTGCTGAAAAAAGCTTCATCACTGTGGACAATGATTGACTGCAGGGGTCACATGTCTGCAGAATCAGAATTGTATGTATCTGTACTGACATGCAAACACTGCAGCCAATCAGTGGCACCAGCTTTGATATGTTGTTCACTGCTGTTGATTTACTGCAGCAGTAAGAAAATGTCTACAGTGAAAAAAATAGGCTTTGGGAATGTCTGGGGACCTGGTGAATATATATTTTAACATTTTGAACATTTTGGAGCGTTGCTGGGATGTTAGCAATATTCGCAGATTCATTTGTAGAATATTCGCCGAACATTACCGAACGCCATTCATTTCAATGGGAGGCAAAAACAAACACATGCACAACACCTCATAACATCCTCAAATGCTCCCAAAACACATCAAATTAGGGGCAGACACTAGGAAAGTGGCCTAAATTCACCCACGGTCCAGATTTTAGCATGGCACTGCAGCAATCAGCCAGGCATGAGGGAACTAGTCTGATTGCCGTATGTGGAGTCGGGAAGGAATTTTTTTCCCCAATGTGGAGCTTACTATTTGCCACATGGGTTTTTTTGCCTTCCTCTGGATCAACATGTTAGGGCATGTTAGGTTAGGCTATGGGTTGAACTAGATGGACTTAAAGTCTTCCTTCAACCTTAATAACTATGTTACTATTTTTTGGAAATGTATGCACTCTTGGTTGGGTGTACATCTGCTGTGTTTGCTGTAGATGAAGAGATGTCGCTCCCCATTATACTATTTTTACTCTTGTGAAATTGATGCCACTTTGATAGTCGCTGCCACTAATTGTTTGAAATGTGGGAAGTCCTGGTTGGGTGTCCAGCTGTCCATCTGCTGAGTTTGGTGTAGTGGAAGACCTGCCAGTCCCTATTATGCTGTTTATACTGTGGTGAAATCGATGCCATTTTTGTGGTGTCTGCCAGTAATTTTTGGAAATGTGAACAATCCTTGTTGGGTGTCCATCTGCTGTACTGGGTGTAGTGGTAAACCTATCAGACCCTATTATACTATTTCCACTCTTTTGAAATATATACCACTTTGTTAGTATTTTTAACAAATTTTTGGAAATGTGTGCACACTCACACATAATGTCATACTCCATTATACTATTTTTACTCTGGTGAAATTGATGCCACTTTGGTGGTGTCTGTCAATACATTTTTGGAAATGTGTAGACTCCTGGTTGAATCTCTTTCATGTGTGTTGCTTGTAGCAGTAGGCCACCAAGACCGGCAGTCCTCTGTTGTGAACTCTATTTTTGGGCTCCCTCTAGTGGTCACAAGCGGTACTGTGTAGTGTTGTCTTTCTGCAGGTTGCAGCATCAGCTGGTTCGTTATCCTGGTTGGTTTCCTATTTAGCTCACCTGGATACTCAGTTCCTTGCCTGCTATCAATGTATTCAGTGCTCTTCAGATTCCTTGTGTCTACCTTGCTCCCAGTCTCTCCAAGACAAGCTAAGTTTTTGTTTGATCATTTTTTGATTATCAGCGTTCATTATGTTTTTAGTCCAGCTCGCTAAAATGTGATTTCCTCGCTTGCTGGTTGCTCTAGGGGACTGAGTTTCTCCCCCCACACCGTTAGTTGGTGTGGGGGTTCTTGAAATCTCAGAGTGGATATTTTGTAAGGGTTTTTTTTTACTGACCGCATAGATTCCCTTTTCTATTTTCTGCTATCTAGTATTAGTGGGCCTCATTTGCTGAATCTGCTTTCACCCCTGTGTATGTGCCTTCCTCTTACTTCACCGTTATTATTTGTTGGGGGCATCTATATCTTTAGGGATTATTTCTCTGGAGGCAAGAGAGGTCTTTCTTTCTCTCTAGGGGTAGTTAGTTCCTCAGGCTGGCTCGAGACGTCTAGGATTTTTAGGCACGTTCACCGGCTACTTCTAGTGTGTTTGGATAGGTTCAGATTTGCGGTCAGTACAGTTTGCCACCTCCCTAGAGCTTGTCCTATGTTTGTTACTTAGCTGGAGTAATTTGTGATCCTCAACCACTAAGGATCATAACAGTATAGCAGGCCAAAAGTGTTTAATGCATCGCAGAAGTGGGATAAAAAGAAGACCTGAGTACATTTTTTTTTTCCTCCCGCTTTTTTGCTGCAGTCTGTTTAGCTTCTTTCATCCCCTTGAACTCTGGGTGGTTTTGAGCTCAGCTGCAGACATGAATGTTCAGACTCTGACTTCTAGTGTGGATCATCTTACTGCACGGGTGCAAAGTATTCAGGATTTTGTTATTCATAGCCCTATGTCAGAACCAAAGATACCCATTCCTGAATTGTTTTCTGGAGATAGATCTAGGTTTCTACATTTTAAGAATAATTGTAAGTTATTTCTATCTCTGAGACCTCGTTCCTCTGGTGATTCCGCTCAGCAAGTTAAAATTGTTATCTCCTTGTTGCGTGGCGACCCTCAAGATTGGGCCTTCTCTGTGGCGCCAGGAGATCCTGCATTGCTTAATGTTGATGCATTTTTTCTGGCTCTTGGACTGCTTTATGATGAGCCTAATCTTGAGAATCAGGCAGAAAAAGCATTGCTGGCTATCTCTCAAGGTCAGGATGAAGCAGAGGTGTATTGTCAAAAATTTCGGAAATGGTCGGTGCTTACTCAATGGAATGAGTGTGCCCTGGCTGCAAATTTCAGAGAAGGTCTTTCTGAGGCCGTTAAGAATGTTATGGTGGGGTTTCCCACCCCTACAATCTGAGTGATTCTATGGCTTTAGCCATTCAGGTTGATCGGCGTTTGCGGGAGCGCAAATCTGCTCATCCTTTGGCGGTATTTTCTGGACAGAGACCTGAGTCTATGCAATGTGACCGAACTCTGACCAGAATTGAGCGACAAAGTCATAGACGTCAAAATGAGTTGTGCTTTTACTGTGGTGATTCTACTCATGTTATCTCAGCATGCTCTAAACGCTTAAAAAAAAAATCGCTAAACCTGTCACCATTGATACTATAAAGCCTAAATTTATTTTGTCTGTTACTTTGATTTGTTCTTTGTCGTCCTACCCGGTTATGGCTTTTGTGGATTCGGATGCTGCCCTGAATCTGATGGATTTGTCATTTGCCAGGCGCTGTGGTTTTGTCCTGGAGCCTTTGGAATTTCCTATTCCTCTGAGGGGAATTGATGCTACGCCATTGGCTGAGAATAAGCCTCAGTATTGGACGCAAATGACCATGTGCATGACTCCCGTACTGTTGTGAATTTGCTTTTTGCTCCCTCTTGTGGTTGCTAGTTTTTTGACTCTGGTTTTTCTGTCATTCCTTTTATCCGCACCTGGGTCGTTAGTTAGGGGTGTTGCTATATAAGCTCCCTGGACCTTCAGTTCAATGCCTGGCAACGTAGTTATCAGAGCTAGTCTGCTGTGCTCTTGTCTACTGATCCTGGTTCCAGTTATATCAGCTAAGTCTGCCTTTTGCTTTTTGCTATTTGTTTTGGTTTTGTATTTTTGTCCAGCTTTTTCCAAATCTATATCCTGACCTTTGCTGGAAGCTCTAGGGGGGCTGGTGTTCTCCCCCCGGACCGTTAGACGGTTCGGGGGTTCTTGAATTTCCAGTGTGGATTTTGATAGGGTTTTTGTTGACCATATAAGTTACCTTTCTTTATTCTGCTATCAGTAAGCGGGCCTCACTGTGCTAAACCTGGTTCATTTCTGTGTTTGTCATTTCCTCTTACCTAACCGTCATTATTTGTGGGGGGCTTCTATCCAGCTTTGGGGTCCCCTTCTCTGGAGGCAAGAAAGGTCTTTGTTTTCCTCTACTAGGGGTAGCTAGATTCTCCGGCTGGCGCGTGTCATCTAGAATCAACGTAGGAATGATCCCCGGCTACTTCTAGTGTTGGCGTTAGGAGTAGATATATGGTCAACCCAGTTACCACTGCCCTATGAGCTGGATTTTTGTACTCTGCAGACTTCCACGTTCCTCTGAGACCCTCGCCATTGGGGTCATAACAGTTTGCCAGGCCAGTATTAAATGTTTAATGCATTGCAGAAGAGGGATTATAAGAAAGAAGATTCTGAGTTTTTTTTTTTTTTTTCTTCTTCCCCTTTACCTCAGAGTGGCTATGCTTGCTGCAGACATGAATGTCCAGACCTTGATTACAAGTGTGGACCAGCTGGCTACTCGTGTGCAGGGCATACAAGACTATGTTATCAGAAATCCTAGGTCAGAACCTAAAATACCGATTCCTGAACTGTTTTCCGGAGACAGGTTTAAGTTTAGGAATTTCGTGAATAATTGTAAATTGTTTTTGTCCCTGAGACCCTGTTCATCTGGAGATTCTGCTCAGCAAGTAAAAATTGTTATTTCGTTCTTACGGGGCGACCCTCAGGATTGGGCTTTTTCGCTGGCGCCAGGAGATCCGGCATTGGCTGATCTTGATGCGTTTTTTCTGGCGCTCGGTTTACTTTATGAGGAACCCAATCTTGAGATTCAGGCAGAAAAAGCCTTGCTGGCTATGTCTCAGGGGCAGGACGAGGCTGAAGTGTATTGCCAAAAATTTCGGAAATGGTCCGTGCTGACACATTGGAACGAGTGTGCACTGGCTGCTAATTTTAGAAATGGCCTTTCTGAAGCCATTAAGAATGTTATGGTGGGTTTTCCCATTCCCACAGGTCTGAATGATACTATGGCACTGGCTATTCAAATTGACCGGCGGTTGCGGGAGCGCAAAACTGCTAATTCCCTCATGGTGTTGTCTGAACAGACACCTGATTTAATGCAATGTGATAGAATCCTGACTAGAAATGAGCGGAAAATTCATAGACGCCGGAATGGCTTGTGCTACTACTGTGGTGATTCTACACATGTTATCTCAGCATGCTCTAAACGTATAGCTAAGGTTGTTAGTCCTGTCACCGTTGGTAATTTGCAACCTAAATTTATTCTGTCTGTAACTTTGATTTGCTCACTGTCATCTTATCCTGTCATGGCGTTTGTAGATTCAGGTGCTGCCCTGAGTCTCATGGATCTCTCATTTGCTAAGCGCTGTGGTTTTACTCTTGAACCATTAGAAAATCCTATTCCTCTTAGGGGTATTGATGCTACACCATTGGCAGCAAATAAACCGCAGTATTGGACACAGGTTACCATGTGCATGACTCCTGAACACCGCGAGGTGATACGTTTCCTGGTTTTACATAAAATGCATGATTTGGTTGTTTTAGGGCTGCCATGGTTACAGACCCATAATCCAGTCCTGGACTGGAAGGCTATGTCGGTCTCAAGTTGGGGCTGTCGTGGTATTCATGGGGATTCCCTGCCTGTGTCTATTGCTTCTTCTACGCCTTCGGAAGTTCCGGAGTATTTGTCTGATTATCAGGATGTCTTCAGTGAGTCTGAGTCCAGTGCACTGCCTCCTCATAGGGACTGTGACTGTGCTATAGATTTGATCCCAGGCAGTAAATTTCCTAAGGGAAGACTGTTTAATCTGTCGGTACCTGAACATACCGCTATGCCTTCATATATCAAGGAGTCTCTGGAGAAAGGACATATTCGTCCGTCTTCTTCCCCTCTTGGTGCGGGATTCTTTTTTGTGGCAAAAAAGGACGGATCTTTGAGACCTTGTATTGATTATCGGCTTTTAAATAAGATCACTGTCAAATTTCAGTATCCTTTACCGCTGTTGTCTGACTTGTTTGCCCAGATTAAGGGTGCCAAGTGGTTCACCAAGATAGACCTTCGTGGTGCGTACAACCTTGTGCGCATTAAGCAAGGTGATGAATGGAAAACCGCATTCAATACGCCCGAAGGTCATTTTGAGTACTTGGTGATGCCTTTTGGGCTCTCCAATGCGCCTTCAGTTTTTCAGTCCTTTATGCATGACATTTTCCGGAAGTATCTGGATAAATTTTTGATTGTTTATCTGGATGATATTTTGGTTTTTTCTGATAATTGGGATTCACATGTGGAGCAGGTCAGGTTGGTCTTTAAAATTTTGCGTGAAAATTCTTTGTTTGTCAAGGGCTCAAAGTGTCTCTTTGGTGTACAGAAGGTTCCCTTTTTGGGGTTCATTTTTTCCCCTTCTGCTGTGGAGATGGACCCAGTCAAGGTCCGAGCTATTCTTGATTGGACTCAGCCCTCGTCAGTTAAGAGTCTTCAGAAGTTCTTGGGCTTCGCTAACTTCTACCGTCGTTTTATCGCTAATTTTTCTGGCGTTGTGAAACCTTTGACGGATATGACCAAGAAGGGCTCCGATGTAGCTAACTGGGCTCCTGCTGCCGTGGAGGCTTTCCAGGAGTTGAAACGCCGGTTTACTTCGGCGCCTGTTTTGTGCCAGCCTGACGTCTCACTTCCCTTTCAGGTTGAGGTGGATGCTTCAGAGATTGGGGCAGGGGCCGTTTTGTCGCAGAGAGGCCCTGGTTGCTCTGTTATGAAACCTTGTGCCTTTTTCTCTAGGAAGTTTTCGCCTGCCGAGCGAAATTATGATGTGGGCAATCGGGAGTTGTTGGCCATGAAATGGGCATTTGAGGAGTGGCGTCATTGGCTCGAGGGTGCTAAGCATCGTGTGGTGGTCTTGACTGATCACAAAAATCTGATGTATCTCGAGTCTGCTAAACGCCTTAATCCGAGACAGGCCCGCTGGTCATTGTTTTTCTCCCGCTTTGATTTTGTTGTCTCGTATTTACCAGGTTCTAAGAATGTGAAGGCCGATGCTCTTTCTAGGAGCTTTGTGCCTGATGCTCCTGGAGTCGCTGATCCTGTTGGTATTCTTAAAGATGGAGTTATCTTGTCAGCTATTTCTCCGGATCTGCGACGTGTGTTGCAGAGATTTCAGGCTGATAGGCCTGAGTCTTGTCCACCTGACAGACTGTTTGTCCCGGATAAGTGGACCAGCAGAGTCATTTCCGAGGTTCATTCCTCGGTGTTGGCAGGTCACCCGGGAATTTTTGGCACCAGAGATCTGGTGGCCAGGTCCTTTTGGTGGCCTTCCTTGTCTAGGGATGTGCGGTCATTTGTGCAGTCCTGTGGGACTTGTGCTCGAGCTAAGCCTTGCTGTTCTCGTGCCAGCGGTTTGCTCTTGCCCTTGCCTGTCCCGAAGAGACCTTGGACACATATCTCCATGGATTTCATTTCTGATCTTCCGCTATCTCAGGGCATGTCCGTTATCTGGGTGATATGTGATCGCTTCTCCAAGATGGTCCATTTGGTTCCTTTGCCTAAGCTGCCTTCCTCTTCCGATCTGGTTCCTGTGTTTTTCCAGAACGTGGTTCGTTTGCACGGCATCCCTGAGAATATTGTGTCAGACAGAGGATCCCAGTTCGTTTCCAGGTTCTGGCGATCCTTTTGTAGTAGGATGGGCATTGATTTGTCGTTTTCGTCTGCTTTCCATCCTCAGACTAATGGACAGATGGAGCGAACCAATCAGACTTTGGAGGCTTATTTGAGGTGTTTTGTCTCTGCTGATCAGGACGATTGGGTGACATTCTTGCCGTTGGCTGAGTTTGCCCTTAATAATCGGGCTAGTTCCGCCACCTTGGTTTCGCCTTTTTTCTGCAACTCTGGTTTCCATCCTCGCTTTTCTTCGGGTCATGTGGAGCCTTCTGACTGTCCTGGGGTGGATTCTGTGGTGGATAGGTTGCAGCAGATCTGGAATCATGTGGTGGACAACTTGAAGTTGTCACAGGAGAAGGCTCAGCGCTTTGCCAACCGCCGCCGCGGTGTGGGTCCCCGACTACGCGTTGGGGATTTGGTATGGCTTTCTTCCCGCTTTGTTCCTATGAAGGTCTCCTCTCCCAAATTTAAACCTCGTTTTATTGGGCCTTACAAGATATTGGAAATCCTTAATCCTGTATCTTTTCGTCTGGATCTTCCTGTGTCGTTTGCTATTCACAATGTATTTCATAGGTCCTTGTTGCGGCGGTACATTGTGCCTGTAGTTCCTTCTGTTGAGCCTCCTGCTCCGGTGTTGGTTGAGGGCGAGTTGGAGTACGTGGTGGAGAAGATCTTGGATTCTCGCCTCTCCAGGCGGAGGCTTCAGTACCTGGTCAAGTGGAAGGGCTATGGTCAGGAGGATAATTCCTGGGTGGTCGCCTCTGATGTTCATGCGGCCGATTTAGTTCGTGCCTTTCATGCCGCTCATCCTGATCGCCCTGGTGGTCGTGGTGAGGGTTCGGTGACCCCTCACTAAGGGGGGGGTACTGTTGTGAATTTGCTTTTTGCTCCCTCTTGTGGTTGCTAGTTTTTTGACTCTGGTTTTTCTGTCATTCCTTTTATCCGCACCTGGGTCGTTAGTTAGAGGTGTTGCTATATAAGCTCCCTGGACCTTCAGTTCAATGCCTGGCAACGTAGTTATCAGAGCTAGTCTGCTGTGCTCTTGTCTACTGATCCTGGTTCCAGTTATATCAGCTAAGTCTGCCTTTTGCTTTTTGCTATTTGTTTTGGTTTTGTATTTTTGTCCAGCTTTTTCCAAATCTATATCCTGACCTTTGCTGGAAGCTCTAGGGGGGCTGGTGTTCTCCCCCCGGACCGTTAGACGGTTCGGGGGTTCTTGAATTTCCAGTGTGGATTTTGATAGGGTTTTTGTTGACCATATAAGTTACCTTTCTTTATTCTGCTATCAGTAAGCGGGCCTCACTGTGCTAAACCTGGTTCATTTCTGTGTTTGTCATTTCCTCTTACCTAACCGTCATTATTTGTGGGGGGCTTCTATCCAGCTTTGGGGTCCCCTTCTCTGGAGGCAAGAAAGGTCTTTGTTTTCCTCTACTAGGGGTAGCTAGATTCTCCGGCTGGCGCGTGTCATCTAGAATCAACGTAGGAATGATCCCCGGCTACTTCTAGTGTTGGCGTTAGGAGTAGATATATGGTCAACCCAGTTACCACTGCCCTATGAGCTGGATTTTTGTACTCTGCAGACTTCCACGTTCCTCTGAGACCCTCGCCATTGGGGTCATAACACCGTACATCAGGAGGTGATTCGCTTTCTTGTTCTGCATAATTTGCATGATGTTGTTGTTTTGGGTCTGCCATGGCTGCAAGCTCATAATCCAGTTTTAGATTGGAAAGCTATGTCTGTGTCAAGTTGGGGTTGTCAGGGAATTCATGGCGATACTCCGTTGGTGTCTATTGCTTCTTCCACTCCTTCTGAGGTCCCTGAGTTTTTGTCTGACTACCAGGATGTATTTGATGAGCCCAGGTCCAGTGCCCTGCCCCCTCATAGGGATTGTGACTGTGCTATAAATTTAATCCCTGGTAGTAAATTCCCTAAGGGACGACTTTTTAATTTGTCTATAACAGAGCATGCCGCGATGCGGAGTTATATAAAGGAGTCTTTGGAGAAGGGACATATTCGCCCATCCTCTTCCCCTCTTGGTGCAGGATTTTTTTTGTGGCCAAGAAGGACGGTTCTTTGAGACCTTGTATAGATTATCGTCTTCTGAATAAAATTACAGTCAAATTTCAGTATCCTTTGCCACTATTGTCTGATTTGTTTGCTCGGATTAAGGGTGCCAGTTGGTTCACCAAGATAGATCTCCGTGGTGCGTATAACCTTGTGCGCATTTAGCAGGGAGATGAATGGAAAACAGCATTTAATACGCCCGAAGGCCATTTTGAGTACTTAGTGATGCCTTTTGGACTCTCTAATGCTCCTTCTGTGTTTCAGTCCTTCATGCATGACATCTTCCGAGAATATCTGGATAAACTTATGATTGTTTATCTGGATGACATTTTGGTCTTTTCTGATGATTGGGAGTCCCATGTGAAGCAGGTCAGGATGGTGTTTCAGGTCCTGTGTGCTAATGCTTTATTTGTGAAGGGCTCAAAATGCCTCTTCGGAGTACAGAAGGTCTCCTTTTTGGGTTTTATTTTTTCTCCTTCTACTGTGGAGATGGACCCAGTCAAGGTCCAGGCTATTCATGACTGGACTCAGCCCACGTCTGTTAAGAGTCTTCAGAAGTTCTTGGGTTTTGCTAATTTTTACCGTCGTTTCATCGCTAATTTTTCTAGCGTGGTTAAACCTTTGACGGATTTGACCAAGAAGGGTTCTGATGTGACTAATTGGTCTCCTGCGACCATGGAGGCCTTTCGGGAGCTGAAGCTCCGGTTTTCTTCAGCTCCAGTCTTATGTCAGCCAGATGTCTCTCTCCCCTTCCAGGTCGAGGTTGATGCTTCTAAGATTGGAGCAGGGGCTGTTTTGTCGCAGAGAAGCTCTGAGGGCTCTGTGATGAAGCCATGTGCTTTCTTTTCAAGAAAGTTTTCGCCTGCCAAGCGGAATTATGATGTTGGTAATCGGGAGTTGTTGGCTATGAAGTGGGCATTTGAGGAGTGGCGACATTGGCTCGAAGGAGCTAAACATCGTGTGGTGGTCTTGACTGATCACAAAAATCTGATTTACCTTGAATCTGCCAAGCGCCTGAATCCTAGACAGGCTCGTTGGTTGTTGTTTTTCTCCCGTTTCAACTTCGTGGTCTCATAACTGCCTGGTTCGAAGAACGTGAAAGCTGATGCACTTTCTAGGAGTTTTGTGCCTGACTCTCCGGGAGTTTCTGAGCCGGCTGGTATTCTCAGAGAGGGAGTGATTTTGTCTGCCATTTCCCCAGATTTGCGACGAGTGCTGCAGAAATTTCAGGCGGATAGACCTGACCGTTGTCCACCAGAGAGACTGTTTGTCCCGGATAGATGGACCAGCAGAGTTATTTCCGCGGTTCATTCTTCGGTGTTGGCGGGTCATCCTGGGATTTTTGGTACCAGAGATTTGGTGGCTAGGTCCTTCTGGTGGCCTTCCTTGTCACGGGATGTGCGTTCCTTTGTGCAGTCTTGTGGGATTTGTGCTCGGGCTAAGCCTTGCTGTTCTCGTGCCAGCGGTTTGCTTTTGCCTTTGCCTGTTCCGAAAAGGCCTTGGACGCACATTTCCATGGATTTTATTTCGGATCTTCCAGTATCTCAGAAAATGTCTGTCATCTGGGTGGTGTGTGATCGTTTTTCCAAGATGGTCCATTTGGTGCCCTTGCCTAAGTTGCCTTCTTCCTCCGATTTGGTTCCTCTATTTTTTCAGAATGTGGTTCGCTTGCACGGCATTCCTGAAAATATTGTGTCTGATAGAGGATCCCAGTTTGTGTCCAGGTTTTGGCGGACTTTTTGTGCTAAGATGGGCATTGATTTGTCTTTTTCGTCGGCCTTCCATCCTCAGACTAATGGCCAAACCGAGCGAACTAATCAGACGTTGGAAACTTATTTGAGATGTTTTGTTTCTGCTGATCAGGATGATTGGGTGACTTTTTTGCCTTTGGCCGAGTTTGCCCTTAATAATCGGGCTAGTTTTGCTACTTTGGTTTCGCCTTTTTTCCGCAATTCTGGTTTCCATCCTCGTTTTTCCTCGGGTCAGGTTGAGCCTTCTGACTGTCCTGGGGTGGATTCTGTGGTGGATAGGTTGCAGCAGATTTGGAACCATGTGGTGGACAATTTGAGGTTGTCACAGGAGAAGGCTCAGCGCTTTGCCAACCGCCGCCGCGGTGTGGGTCCCCGACTTCGTGTTGGGGATTTGGTGTGGCTGTCTTCTCGGTATGTTCCTATGAAGGTCTCCTCTCCTAAATTAAAGCCTCGCTTCATCGGTCCTTATAAGATCTTGGAAATCCTTAACCCGGTGTCTTTTCGTTTGGATCTCCCAGCATCGTTTGCCATTCATAATGTGTTCCATAGGTCTTTGTTGCGGAGATATGTGGTACCTGTGGTTCCTTCTGTTGAGCCTCCTGCTCCGGTGCTGGTCGAGGGCGAATTGGAGTACGTGGTGGAGAAGATTTTGGATTCTCGTATCTCTAGACGGAGGCTTCAGTATTTGGTTAAGTGGAAGGGCTATGGTCAGGAGGATAATTCCTGGATTGTCGCCTCTGATGTTCGTGCGGCCGATTTGGTTCGTGCCTTCCACGCGGCTCATCCTGATCGCCCTGGGGGTCTTGATGAGGGTTCGGTGACCCCTCCTCAAGGGGGGGGTACTGTTGTGAACTCTATTTTTGGGCTCCCTCTAGTGGTCACAAGCGGTACTGTGTAGTGTTGTCTTTCTGCAGGTTGCAGCATCAGCTGGTTCGTTATCCTGGTTGGTTTCCTATTTAGCTCACCTGGATACTCAGTTCCTTGCCTGCTATCAATGTATTCAGTGCTCTTCAGATTTCTTGTGTCTACCTTGCTCCCAGTCTCTCCAAGACAAGCTAAGTTTTTGTTTGATCATTTTTTGATTATCAGCGTTCATTATGTTTTTAGTCCAGCTCGCTAAAATGTGATTTCCTCGCTTGCTGGTTGCTCTAGGGGACTGAGTTTCTCCCCCCACACCGTTAGTTGGTGTGGGGGTTCTTGAAATCTCAGAGTGGATATTTTGTAAGGGGTTTTTTTAACTGACCGCATAGATTCCCTTTTCTATTTTCTGCTATCTAGTATTAGTGGGCCTCATTTGCTGAATCTGCTTTCACCCCTGTGTATGTGCCTTCCTCTTACTTCACCGTTATTATTTGTTGGGGGCTTCTATATCTTTGGGGATTATTTCTCTGGAGGCAAGAGAGGTCTTTCTTTCTCTCTAGGGGTAGTTAGTTCCTCAGGCTGGCTCGAGACGTCTAGGATTTTTAGGCACGTTCACCGGCTACTTCTAGTGTGTTTGGATAGGTTCAGATTTGCGGTCAGTCCAGTTTGCCACCTCCCTAGAGCTTGTCCTATGTTTGTTACTTAGCTGGAGTAATTTGTGATCCTCAACCACTAAGGATCATAACAGTCCTCCACTCTTGAGTCAACTACCCATGTTACTATTCTTACATTTTTCTGACAACAGCAATCTACAAAACTGATATTTGTGCCATATGAGTGTGGCTGAGCATCAATTTCAAATGTTTTTTATCACTTATATTGGGCCAATAATTCAATATTCACTTTACAGACATTTACAGACATTACTGCCACTGTCATCAAAGGGACTCACAATCGAAATTTACTATCTGTATGTCTTTGGAGTGTTGGTAGAAAACTAAGTACTGGGAGGAAACCCTTACATACATGGTTAGAACATACAAACTCTTTGCAGATGCTGTCCTTGGTGGGGTTGGAACACAGGACTCCAGCGCTGCAAGGCTGCTAATATTTTTGTGTTGACGACTCAAAGTTTCTGTGGTTGTAAACCTATCAATATGATGCAAACTGTGTGCATCACTGCTGCCTTGGGGAAACCACTGTCAAGATTGTCTTCAAGCATATTTTGATACTGCAGAATGGGCACATCCCTTTTTCAGGGGAGAAGTCACCTGGCAAAATGTACTATTGCATCATGGATAGAAGACACTGGCACCCAGTAGTCAGCACTATTTCGAATCATAAGTTATACGGGTAACAATCATGTTGCAGATAGTGCAGCAAGAAGGCGCACATGGGTCAGTCTCTTTCATGAGGTCCAACTCCACAGTGTGTTGGTGGCAGGATAACACTCAAGGTTTCTTCCTCCATCCCCTCTGGGCAACCATGGACAACAGAAAGGGACTCATTATCCTCTTCATCTCCTAACTGGTACATGCCCATCACCTCTTCTTTCTCGTCCTTTTCATGGTCCTTCTCCATTTGATTCTCCTCCATTTGTTCCTCCCATGGCAACCGCCTGTGAAACAACAGACCTGAACTTAGAGATATTTTTAACCCTAAAGGCATCCTCCTCTGCTTCCTCGTCTTCCCCCAGGACCACCACCACCTCCGTACCCAAACTATTTAAAGTGTGGTCCAGCATTTAGATGACAGTAATAGTGATGCCGATGATGACAGCATTATCACCGCTAACCATCTTAGCAGCCATTTCGAAAACATGCAGAAGCATGCAGAGGTCCTTCATCTGTGTCCGCTATGCAAGTGTGAATTGCACCACGTCCATACTGTGATGTGCCAGGCTATGCAAAATGTCACACTGCATCAGATCTCAGTGCTACTGCCACAGTCGCTGCAACATGTGCAGAGTTGAATTCTATGGTGTGGTCACTTCGCATTTCAATCGGTTAACCGGTAGTCCTAAAGATCTCTATTCCAACTTAAGTGGAATGGTGAAAGTGAACACACAATTACAGTGTTTTCTACAGCAGCGCATCCATGCTGGAACAATGGTGTAGGAATTGCAGTACTATTAAATTGAGGATGCAAGGCACGTGTGTAAGGTTGGCCCAGAGTAGGTCCACAACCAGGTTTGCATAGTTTTCGCACATGACCTTCCCTTGCTCCAGGTTCAGTGTAGGTTCATTGCTTAACCTCGGCATGGATAGCTGTCCACAACTGTTGATCTGTATGACTGTGATCTCCAAGGCATTTTAATTTAAACACTGCCTGATTGCGGTGAGCCATGGCTGTGCATTAAAGAGGTGTGGGGATTCTCTCTGCAGTGTTGAAACGTCTGTTTCATTAAGGCAAAGGTTGAGGGCACAGGTGAAGGCCCTAAAGGAGGTGGAGGAGGCAGATGCACTGGAGGAGGTATTAGATGCAGAGATTTGATCCGCAAGCCCTGGGGATTCCAAGACTTGGTGTCTAGTGACACCTTGTTGTCTAGTGCTTTAAGTCTCCATTCCCTGGTGTGTAGTAGTTTAGTTCTCCAACTCAAGCTGTTTACTAGTTTAGTTCTATAACCCCTGTTGTCTAGTAGTTTAGTTCTCCATGTTCCTGGTGTGTATTTGTTTAGTTCTGCAAACATAGCTATTTAGTTCTCCATGTTCTGGTGTGTATTTGTTTAGTTCTCCAATCATAGCTGTTTTGTAATTTAGTTATCCAACCCCTGTTGTCTATTAGTTTAGTTATCCATCGTATGGTGTGTAGTGGTTTAGTTCTACAACCCAGCTGTTTAGTAGTTTAGTTCTCCAGCCCCTGTTGTCTATTAGTTTAGTTATCCATCGTATGGTGTGTAGTGGTTTAGTTCTACAAACCTAGCTGTTTAGTTCACCAACCCCTGTTGTCTATTAGTTTAGTTTTTCATCGTATGGTGTGTAGTGGTTTAGTTCTACAACTCTAGCTGTTTAGTAGTGTAGTTCTCCAACCCCTGCTGTCTAGTAGTTTAGTTATCCATCTTATGGTGTGTAGTGGCTTATTTTCCATCCTCAAGCATCCTGCAAGCCTTGGGGATTGCAAAACTTCTGGCGCAGCCCCTTCCTCGCCTGCCCCTACAGCCACCAGAGTCACGCCGTGCCCAGTCATCTAGATGAAACTCCCCTGTCCATGCTTGCTCGTCCAGGTGTCATTGTTGAAATGCACCCTGGCAGACATAGAATTTTTCAGGGAACGGGTGATATCTGCAACTTGTTGCTGTAGCGCAGGCACATCTTTCTTAGAGAAGTAATGGTGACTGGGCAACTGGTATTGGGGGGACAGCGACGGCCATCAGCTTCCGGAAACCATCTGTATTCATAGGGCATAAAGGTGCATTTCCATGGCCAACCCATTTGGAGTCGATTTGCAATGATCACAGAGATCACAGGTCATACAGAAACAAGTGCTGTGATCTAAGTAGTGAATAGCTCTCAGCTGGCCCCTAACGTCCAGACAATTACACGATTGGGCCACGAATCATCCGAGGAGGCGAGGAGGCCGCAGGCTGTTCATAATAATTATTTTGCTGAAAAGTAATAGTGAGCTTACAGCTTATCCACGTCCAGATTACAACACATGGAATATGCATATATCCCGCTGTATGATCACTGCTAACTCCACGATAACCCTACCTTCCTCGATGCCAACAACAATCCTGTTTTTAACAAGATAAATAAATGCAGGCTGATAGGACGCCATTCTTCTTTTTTGATTCACACCATCAGGGTGTTCCATCCCCTCTCCCTTAGAGTAGCAGTCATATACCAGCCCACAAGGCTCACTCACCCACTTCCTTGACCACTTTTATGCATTGTGGCCACACTTCATGTCCTCAGAATTGACAACCCTTATTCTGGGAGACTACAACAGCTCCACCTCCCCAACTGCATCCCAGCTTCTATCTGTAGTCAATTCTCGTGGCCACCCACAACTTTCAAACTCTGAGACACACAAAGATGGTAACATCCCTGATCTTGACTTTGTCCTGTTCAGTTCAATCTCCTACCTAGATGACTCACCTCTTACCCTTTGTCCCCCCATGTAACTAGGAGTAAAACCACAAGTTAGACGTTTTTAGGTGCTCCCTAAAAACACATGTGTTTAGGGCGGCCTATCACGTTCCCCAATCAAAGTCCTTTTAATATATGTATAGATTATTATCTACTTCTCTTAACATAATTCACCATCAAACTCAACTGTACCCAAAAGGCTCATGCAGCCTTTTTCTGCCCCCCACCTCAACGTAGATTATAACCTCTGAAGAGCAGAGTCATCATTATTTTTGCTTGAATTGTTTGATTATCTTAAACTTGGTAACTTTTGACTTTTTTTATGAACTGCTGACTCGTAAAGCTATGCTTAATGTTTTTGTGATATATAAATAAAGTTTATTATTATGAGTAGATTGAAGATAGTGAAATTCCAGCTGTTAACTTTGCCATGTGTAGGAGTGAAGAATGTTTTATGTGTGCACAACTGCACAAACGAGGTTTTGCTGCTGTGCCAACACAGGGTGGAGTAGGGTGAACATGACAAGCTGCTGGATTGTGAGAGAGGTGCAGGCGGTGATGATACAGTGGACAGAGAAAGATGGGGTGTGCTTGGTATGTACGATCAGTTAAAAACAGGAAGGCATGTCAAGTTCCGTATTAGCTGACAGGCTCACTCACCCCAACAGTAGAGGGTAAACAAGTGGAGATTCTTCGGCCGGAAACTTCTGTGACAACACTTGCCACAGTGCCACAGGAGGAAGGGAGGAGGAAGAATCAGAAGATGCAGTTGATGGGGTGGACAGTGGTTGGTGAGACCCGCTAGTCTGCATTTTAGCACAATGACATTTCCTGATTAATGCATGTTGATCACGCATGTGGCAGGTCATGCATGTAGTACTGAAATGATTTTTTTTTTTAACTCTACTGGGTTGTTTTTAAAAAAGTTGACACATAACATGATTTTTGCCAATCAGAAAAAAAGACTCAGGCTAGGCAACTGCATAACCACAAACGCTGCTGTCCACTGCCAGAGTTGGGCCTCAGAATGCATTAGTTGTCGTGGTTGCATAACTGTGACTACGTAACCTCTTCATCTTCCTCCTCCTCTGCTGAGCTACTCAGCTGCATGCCTCTGGGTTTACACCAAGTGTGATCTACTACTTCTTCGTCATCCTATCTGTTCTCCCACTGCTTGCCCTGAGAGTCACCCTCCTCCTCTTCCTGCCTTGACAGCATAGTACAATCCACAGTCTGAGTCTCGTCACAAATGGATCACCTTCACCCAATGAGCTTAACGTCTGTTGAAGAGGGTTTGGTTTATGCTCGGACAAAACTTTGTCCAGTCATAAATCTAAGCCATAAAAAATTTGGTGATTGGTGCAGATGATTTCCTCCTCTTTACTCTGTGAATCTTTAGAGTCAACCTCTGATACCCATGGAAAAGAATGTGTAAACAGCTCTGCAGAATGGTCCATCTGTGGTTCCCCACTGTCAGTTGGGTGCTTGGAGAGTTGTGATGGGAGGAAAAAAAGTTTAATTGGGGTGCCAACACAAAGGACTGTACTGTATATGATATTAAGGTGGAGGAAGAGGAGCAGAGGCCACTTGATGCAGTGCTTGCCATCTACTGGAGCACATGTTCTTTATGCCCTTACCTACAAAGTGTACCGTTGTACGGCTGCAAAAGAAAGGAAGCAGAGTTACCCATCCAGTAACAGACGTTGAAAAATGCTGTGCAAATTCTGACTGCAGCAAAACAAACCAACTTCTCATCCCTCATATTTTACCTGTCTCACAACCCTAAACAGCTATTCGGTACTATCAATTCTTTCCTGCGTCCAGAAATTCCCCCTCCCTCTCCTCTCACCTCAGCTGAATACTTTGCCTCACTACCTGTGAACTTGACACAATAATGCCCCACCTCATTCCAAACATTATCACAGGCTTCATCACAAGCATAACCCACCTCTTCAACCTGTCACTAACAACTGGTGCCTTCCATCCTGATTGAAACATGCCTCGATCACAACCATCCTCAAAAAGCTCACCCTTGACCCATCCTCTGCGTCTAACTATCACCCCATATCATTTCTCTCCTATTGCCACCAAACTACTGGAACAACATGTCCATTTTGAACTGTCCTCCCATCTCTCCTCTTGCTCCCTCTTTGGCCGTGTGCAATCTGACTTCAGCAGGCACCATTACACTGAAACTGCCCTGAAAAAAATCGCCAACGACCTGCTAACTGCCAAATGAAAGTGAAGCAAGTTTGTCTTCCTCCTTCTCCTGGACCTGGTATCTGACTTTGACACAATGGACCATTCCCTCTTACTACAGACTTTCTGATCTGTTGACATTACAGACTTGTCCCTTTGTTGGATCTCCTCTTACCTAACAGACAGGACATTCAGTGTCTCCCACTCACACACCACCTCCTCATCTCGCCCCCTATGTGTCGATGTCCACAAAGGTTCAGTTGTAGAACCAGGAACTATACTTTACAGGGTGCACTCACATACTCACTCCCTCTTAAAGGGACTGCCCACATCAACCTAAGGTATTCCCACCCTATAGCTGGGCGACACCTTCTGTTTAAAGCTTCTCCTCCAATGTGGAGTTTCCTGAGCTACTTTGTTAGTTTGCCTTGCATGCTTGATAGTTGTCAGATTCCCCAGGTCCGTCTGTCTGCTTGTCTACCCTGTACCTGTCTGCACTTACTTGTCTGTGCCCGTCAGCTCATACCTGTCTGCGTTCTTCTGTCCATCAGCCGGTCCTGATTGCACCTGCAAGCACCCATCTGTCTAACACCCGGTCCAGCCCACACCTGCCCGTGGTTTTCTGTTCCTTAACCAGTCCCATCTGCACCCATGGTTCCAGAGTCCCTATAGTGCCTGCCTGCATTTTTCATCTCTACTTTGGGCCTTAGCAGCTTACCCACTGTAGGGGGGCAGGTGCCACATTCTGTAGGTCAGCCATGCAGCAGCACCTGGTTCCACCTCTTTGGGTCACAGTTTTCACCTGCTGCCACTTGTCTGAGTGGGGATTTGGTAGGCCACCTAGTTACGCTCCTTCCATGCTTCCAGAGGTATATGGAACAGTGATTCCACCACAGTCTCCATCTGCTGGGTTGGCTGTAGCGGAAGAGGTGTCAGTCCCCACTATAGTAATTCTACTTTATTGCAAACGATGACACTTTGCTAGTGTCTGCTACTAATTTAAATGTGTAGACTCCTGGTTGGGTTTCCTTCCTGGATCAACAGCCTATCAAGGAATCTAGTATATATAACCTGTAACATTATACTTTTCAAGAAAGGCATCCAGTCCCCTCTTAAATTTAAGTAATGAATCACTCATTACAACATCATATGGCAGAGTGTTCTATAGTCTCACTGCTCTTACAGTAAAGAATCCGCGTCTGTTATTATGCTTAAACCTTCTTTCCTCCAGACGTAGAGGATGCCCCATTGTCCCTGTCTCAGGTCTATTATTTAAAAGATCATCTGAAAGGTCTTTGTACTGTCCCCTCATATGTTTATACATTAAAATAAGATCACCCCTTAGCCTTCGCTTTTCCAAACCAAATAACCCCAAGTGTAATAATCTATCTTGGTATTGCAGACCCCCCAGTCCTCTAATAACCTTGGTCGCTCTTCTCTGCCCCCACTCTAACTCAGCTATGTCTTTCTTATACACCGGAGACCAGAACTGTACACTAGGGTTGAGCGAAACGGGTCGATCATTTTCAAAAGTCGCCGACTTTTGGCTAAGTCGGCGTCTCATGAAACCCGATCCGACCCCTGTGCTTGTCGGCCATGCGGTACGCGACTTTCGCGCCAAAGTCGCGTTTCAATGACGCGAAAAGCGCCATTTCTCAGCCAATGAAGGTGAACGCAGAGTGTGGGCAGCGTGATGACATAGATCCTGGTCCCCACCATCTTAGAGAAGGGCATTGCAGTGATTGGCTTGCTGTCTGCGGCGTCACAGGGGCTATAAAGGGGCGTTCCCGCCGACCGCCATCTTACTGCTGCTGATCTGAGCTTAGGGACAGGTTGCTGCCGCTTCGTCAGAAGCAGGGAGAGCGTTAGGCAGGGTCCACTAACCACCAAACCGCTTGTGCTGCAGCGATTTCCACTGTCCAACACCACCTTCGGTGTGCAGGGACTGTGGAAGCTATTTTTTTTTTTTTTTCCCCTCAGCGCTGTAGCTCATTGGGCTGCCCTAGAAGGCTCCGTGATAGCTGTATTGCTGTGTGTACGCCACTGTGGAAACCAACTGCTTTTTTCAAAGCACATATCCTCTTGTTCCTTCCTTTCTGCACAGCTATCTTTTTTGTTTGTCCACACTTTTTATTTAATTTGTGCATCAGTCCACTCCTATTGCTGCCTGCCATACCTGGCTTACATTACTGCAGGGAGATAGTAATTGTAGGACAGTTTTTTTTTTTTTTTTGTTTTTTTTTTGTGGGAGATTAAGATTGGCATTTCTGCTACAGTGCCATCCCTGTGTGTGCCATCTCTCACTGAGTGGGCCATAGAAAGCCTATTTATTTTTTCCGTGATTTGTGTTCTAAAATCTACCTCAACACAAAAACACTACATCAATCAGTGGGAGAAAAATATTGGCCTCAGTCAGGGCTTGTGTGCCACTGCTGTGTGTGCTATCTCTCATTCAGTGGGCTATAGCAAGCCTATTTTTTTTTTTTTTTTTTTTTAATATTATTTGGTTTCTAAAGTCTCCCTGAAAAAAAAAAAAAACCTAAAAAAACAGTGGGAGAGTAATATTGCCCTTTCAGCTTGTGTGCCAGTCTTGACTCCTGGGTGTGCCACCTCTCTCCCTCTCATTCAGTGGGCCATAGAAAGCCTATTTATTTTTTTTTAAAAATATTATTGGGTTTCTAAAGTCTCCCTGAAAAAACAAAAAATACATAAAAAAACAGTGGGAGAGTAATATTGCCCTTTCAGCTTGTGTGCCAGTCTTGACTCCTGGGTGTGCCACCTCTCTCCCTTTCATTCAGTGGGCCATAGAAAGCCTATTTATTTTTTCCGTGATTTGTGTTCTAAATTCTACCTCAACACAAAAACACTACATCAATCAGTGGGAGAAAAATATTGGCCTCAGTCAGGGCTTGTGTGCCACTGCTGTGTGTGCTATCTCTCATTCAGTGGGCTATAGCAAGCCTATTTTTTTTTTTTTTTTTTTAATATTATTTGGTTTCTAAAGTCTCCCTGAAAAAAAAAAAAAACCTAAAAAAACAGTGGGATAGTAATATTGCCCTTTCAGCTTGTGTGCCAGTCTTGACTCCTGGGTGTGCCACCTCTCTCCCTCTCATTCAGTGGGCCATAGAAAGCCTATTTATTTTTATTTTTTTAATATTATTTGGTTTCTAATTCTCCCTGAAAAAAAAAAAAAAAACCTAAAAAAACAGTGGGAGAATAATATTGCCCTTTCAGCTTGTGTGCCAGTCTTGACTCCTGGGTGTGCCACCTCTCTCCCTCTCATTCAGTGGGCCATAGAAAGCCTATTTATTTATTTTTTTAAATATTATTGGGTTTCTAAAGTCTCCCTGAAAAAACAAAAAATACATAAAAAAACAGTGGGAGAGTAATATTGCCCTTTCAGCTTGTGTGCCAGTCTTGACTCCTGGGTGTGCCACCTCTCTCCCTTTCATTCAGTGGGCCATAGAAAGCCTATTTATTTTTTCCGTGATTTGTGTTCTAAATTCTACCTCAACACAAAAACACTACATCAATCAGTGGGAGAAAAATATTGGCCTCAGTCAGGGCTTGTGTGCCACTGCTGTGTGTGCTATCTCTCATTCAGTGGGCTATAGCAAGCCTATTTTTTTTTTTTTTTTTTTTAATATTATTTGGTTTCTAAAGTCTCCCTGAAAAAAAAAAAAAACCTAAAAAAACAGTGGGATAGTAATATTGCCCTTTCAGCTTGTGTGCCAGTCTTGACTCCTGGGTGTGCCACCTCTCTCCCTCTCATTCAGTGGGCCATAGAAAGCCTATTTATTTTTTTTTTTTTAATATTATTTGGTTTCTAATTCTCCCTGAAAAAAAAAAAAAAAACCTAAAAAAACAGTGGGAGAATAATATTGCCCTTTCAGCTTGTGTGCCAGTCTTGACTCCTGGGTGTGCCACCTCTCTCCCTCTCATTCAGTGGGCCATAGAAAGCCTATTTATTTTTTTTTTTAAATATTATTGGGTTTCTAAAGTCTCCCTGAAAAAACAAAAAATACATAAAAAAACAGTGGGAGAGTAATATTGCCCTTTCAGCTTGTGTGCCAGTCTTGACTCCTGGGTGTGCCACCTCTCTCCCTTTCATTCAGTGGGCCATAGAAAGCCTATTTATTTTTTCCGTGATTTGTGTTCTAAATTCTACCTCAACACAAAAACACTACATCAATCAGTGGGAGAAAAATATTGGCCTCAGTCAGGGCTTGTGTGCCACTGCTGTGTGTGCTATCTCTCATTCAGTGGGCTATAGCAAGCCTATTTTTTTTTTTTTTTTTTTTTTTTAAATATTATTTGGTTTCTAAAGTCTCCCTGAAAAAAAAAAAAAAACCTAAAAAAACAGTGGGAGAGTAATATTGCCCTTTCAGCTTGTGTGCCAGTCTTGACTCCTGGGTGTGCCACCTCTCTCCCTCTCATTCAGTGGGCCATAGAAAGCCTTTTTTTTTTTTGGTTTTTTTAATATTATTTGGTTTCTAAAGTCTCCCTGAAAAAAACAAAAAAAACATAAAAAACAGTGGGAGAGTAATATTGCCCTTTCAGCTTGTGCGCCAGTCTTGACTCCTGGTTGTGCCACCTCTCTCTCTCTAATTGTGGGCCATAGAAAGCCTTTTTTTTTTTTTTTTTTTAATATTATTTGGTTTCTAAAGTCTCCCTGAGAAAAAAAAATAAATAAATTAGGTGGGAGATTAATATTGACATTAGTGCTTGAGTGACAGTCCTGCGTGTGTGTCATCTCTGTGATTTTGTGCCACAGAAAACAGAGTGTGTAACATTGTGCCTGATTTTCCTTGTGGTCTCACCAACCTGTTAAGGGATATTGAAATCATACTGAAGTTATAGCTCACCGTGTAAGTTGTTTGACAGCAACAAATAAAGTTACTTTGGTTAAGATTTTAAAACAATGAGGAAGTCTGGTGCAAGAGGTCGTCGTGGGCGTTCATTGTCAGCTGGTAATGATGGTAGTGGTAGTGGAGCATCAGGTGGTCGTGGGGATAAAAATATTCCACCTAAGTCTGGAGCTGTGGAGCCAGTTTCGTCGTCAGGCTACACAAGGCCTCGAACGCTCTCTTTTCTGGGAGTAGGAAAACCGCTTTTAAAGGCGGAGCAGCAACAGCAAGTTTTGGCTTACATTGCAGACTCAGCCTCTAGCTCTTTTGCCTCCTCTTCCGAAACTGGTAAATGTAAAAGCAGCGCGTCGCTTGTGGATGTTCACGGTCAGGGACAAGTCGCTTCCTTGTCCTCCTCAGCAAAAACTACAACAAGAGAGAAGGATGCAGCAGGCGACACAACGGGTCACTCCATGGAGCTCTTTACACATACCGTCCCTGGCTTAGAAAGTGAAACATTTAACAGGCCATGCCCATTACAAGTATATTCTGACATGGAGTGCACTGATGCACAGCCACAGCCAGAGTACTATGCTGCTCCTTTGACTCAGACCACCACATTGCCCTCTCAGGGTACAGATCCACAATCAGACCCTGATGAGACTATGTTGCCCCGCCACGAACGCTATACCACCGACCGACACAGTGACACAGACGAAGTTGCACACGAGCTCGAAGAGGAGGTAATAGATGACCCAGTTATTGACCCCGATTGGCAGCCATTGGGGGAACAGGGTGCAGGCGGCAGTAGTTCAGAAGCGGAGGTGGAGGAGGGGCCGCAGCAGGCATCAACATCGCAACAGGTTCCATCTGCCGGGCCCGTATCTGGACCAAAACGCGTGTCAAAGCCAAAACCTGTTGGAGCACAGCGTTGCCATCCGGTTAAAGCTCAGTCTGCAATCCCTGAAAAGGGATCCGAGTCTAGGAAGAGTGCAGTCTGGCATTTTTTTAAACAACATCCAACTGATCAGCGCAAAGTCATCTGTCAAAAATGTTCAACTAGCTTAAGCAGAGGTCAGAATCTGAAAAGTCTAAATACTAGTTGCATGCATAGACACTTAACCACCATGCATTTTCAAGCCTGGACTAACTACCAAACGTCCCTCAAGGTTGTAGCACCCTCGGCCAATGAAGCTAGTCAGCAACGCAACATCCCTTCCGTCACTGTAAGGCCACCATTTTCCGCACCACCGGCAGTATCTGTGCAGGTTTCTTTGCCAGCCAAAAGCAGTCAGGGTCAGGGAATCACCAGTTTTGTAGGAGGAAATATTGCATCTAGGGCACCGGCGGAAACAATACCGTCTCCAACCGTCTCTCAGTCTGCCATGTACACCGGCACACCCGCAAGTTCCACGATCTCCAGCTCTCCAGTCCAGCTCACCCTACATGAGACTCTGGTTAGAAAAAGGAAGTACTTATCCTCGCATCCGCGTACACAGGGTTTTAACGCCCACATAGCTAGACTAATCTCGTTAGAGATGATGCCCTACCGGTTAGTTGAAAGCGAAGCTTTCAAAGCCCTGATGGAGTACGCTGAACCACGATACGAGCTACCCAGTCGACACTTTTTTTCCAGAAAAGCCATCCCAGCCCTGCACCAGCATGTTAAACAGCGCATCGTCCATGCACTCAGGCAATCTGTGAGTACAAAGGTGCACCTGACTACAGATGCATGGACCAGTAGGCATGGCCAGGGACGTTATGTGTCCATCACGGCACACTGGGTGAATGTGGTGGATGCAGGGTCCACAGGCGACATCAATTTAGGGACAGTTGTGCCTAGCCCACGGTCTAGGAAACAGTTGGCTGTAGGCGTTCGCACCCCCTCCTCCTCCTCCTCCTCGTCCTCCTGCAGAAGCTACAGCTCTTCCACAGAACGCAGTCTGCCAACCACTCCATCGGCAGATGACACTGTTGCACACCAGTTGTCCCATTATGGGCCAGCTACTGCCAAGCGTCAGCAGGCTGTATTGGCTATGAAGTGCTTGGGCGACAATAGACACACCGCGGAAGTTCTGTCCGAGTTCTTGCAACAAGAAACGCAGTCGTGGCTGGGCACAGTAGATCTTGAGGCAGGCAAGGTAGTGAGTGATAACGGAAGGAATTTCATGGCTGCCATCTCCCTTTCCCAACTGAAACACATTCCTTGCCTGGCTCACACCTTAAACCTGGTGGTGCAGTGCTTATTGAAAACTTATCCTGGGTTCTCCGACCTGCTCCTCAAAGTGCGTGCACTTTGCTCACATATCCGACGTTCGCCTGTACACGCCAGCCGTATGCAGACCTATCAGCGGTCTTTGAACCTTCCCCAGCATCGCCTAATCATAGACGTTGCAACAAGGTGGAACTCAACACTGCACATGCTTCAGAGACTGTGCGAACAGAGGCGTGCTGTTATTTATTTGTGGGAGGATACACGGGCAGGCAGCAGGATGGCAGACATGGAGTTGTCAGGTGTGCAGTGGTCTAAGATACAAGACATGTGTCAAGTCCTTCAGTGCTTTGAGGAATGCACACGGCTGGTTAGTGCAGACAACGCCGTAATAAGCATGAGCATCCCCCTAATGCGTCTGCTGATGCAAAGTTTGACGCACATAAAGGAGCAGGCGTCTGCACCAGAGGAAGAGGAAAGCCTTGATGACAGTCAGCCATTGTCTGGTCAGGGCAGTGTACAGGACGAGGTAGCGGGTGAAGAGGAGGTGGAGGACGAGGAGGATGATGGGGATGAGTATATTTTTAATGCCGAACCTTTCCCGGGGGCACAGGAATTTGGTTGCGTGTCACGGCCGGGTTCTGGTTTTTTGAGGGACACAAGTGACGTAGATTTGCCTGCAACTGCCCCTCAACCAATCACAACCGGAGATTTGACAACTGGAACTTTGGCCCACATGGCGGATTATGCCTTACGTATCCTAAAAAGGGACACACGCATTACGAAAATGATGAACGATGACGATTACTGGTTGGCCTGCCTCCTTGATCCACGCTATAAAGGCAAATTGCAAAATATTATGCCACATGAGAACTTGGAACTAATATTAGCAACCAAACAATCAACTCTTGTTGACCGTTTGCTTCAGGCATTCCCAGCACACAGCGCACGTGATCGTTCTCACACGAGCTCCAGGGGGCAGCAGACTAGGAGTGTTAGGGGTGCACACATCAGAAGTGGCGTTGGACAGAGGGGTTTTCTGACCAGGTTGTGGAGTGATTTTGCTATGACCGCAGACAGGACAGGTACTGCTGCATCAATTGAAAGTGACAGGAGACAACATTTGTCCAGTATGGTTACTAACTATTTTTCATCCCTTATCGATGTTCTCCCTCAACCGTCATTCCCATTTGATTACTGGGCCTCCAAATTAGACACCTGGCCAGAATTGGCAGAATATGCATTGCAGGAGCTTGCTTGCCCGGCAGCAAGTGTCCTATCAGAAAGAGTATTCAGTGCTGCAGGTTCAATATTAACCGAAAAAAGGACTCGTCTGGCTACCCAAAATGTTGACGATCTAACATTCATTAAAATGAACCACAACTGGATTTCGAAATCTTTTGCCCCACCTTGCCCGGCCGACACCTAGCTTTCCTATGAAAAGCTCTTGCCTGTGAATTACTTTTCTAATGTCTAATTTGCTGCAGCTGATTGTACAGCATACGACATGTTTACACCTCCCTAAATGGCAAAACTCCCCACACGGGGCCGTGGTATCGCGACTTGGCGCAAGCACCCGTGAGACTGCTGTTTGTCTGAAGAGGTGGGTGTGCTCGCTTTTGGTTGACGGCATTGCTACTGGGTCCCTCATAGTACAATGTAGTGTCTCTGGCGGTGGTGGTGCGCACCCAACGTCAGACACACCGTTGTAACATGAGGGGCCCTGGGGCGGTCCCGCCGGCCTCAAGAGAGTTCCCCCCTACCCCAGCTCAAAATGTGCTCTACCACGTGCAAAATTATGTCGCACAGCTCCACCAATCTTTAGTCTATTCGCTGACATCATTCAATGTCTGGCACTGACAATACAAATTTGTAGACATCTATGATGCAACTTAAAGTAGTCTGTGTCTGTGTCCTATATTGGCACCATTAAATAGTTACTGCCAAATTACTATGTCAGAAACTCAGTAGATGAGCCCACCCCTGTACCTAAGTATGCCACCTTTTTTTTTTGTTTTGGTTGTTTTGCGAGACATTAACATCTATTTATATTTTGGGAGTACTGGGACAGACACTCCTTGCACTACTCCTCCACTCACCACCAAGCTGCCTGTGTATCCATGTAACCGCTGTAAAACTGCCATGAGCCTATTGTTTGTTATTTTAGGCCTTTGATAGCCTGTCTGCGGCCCCTACTTGCAATACTCCTCCACTGACCACCAAGCTGCCTGCCCGTGTATCCATGTAACCGCTGTAAAACTGCCATGAGCCTATTGTTTGTTATTTTAGGCCTTTGATAGCCTGTCTGCGGTCCCTACTTTAAATACTCCTCCACTGACCACCAAGCTGCCTGCCCGTGTATCCATGTAACCGCTGTGAAACTGCCATGAGCCTATTGTTTGTTATGTTAGGCCTTTGATAGCCTGTCTGCGGTCCCTACTTCAAAAACTCCTCCACTGACCAGACCACTGCTGCCCGTGTACCCCTGGAACCAATTATAAAGTGCCTACAGCCAGCCCATTTTCTTATGTTAGGCCTTTGAAGCCTGTCTGCGGTCCCTACTTTAAATACTCCTCCACTCACCACCACCAAGCTGCCTGCCCGTGTATCCATGTAACCGCTGTGAAACTGCCATGAGCCTATTGTTTGTTATGTTAGGCCTTTGATAGCCTGTCTGCGGTCCCTACTTTAAATACTCCTCCACTGACCAGACCACTGCTGCCCGTGTACCCCTGGAACCAATTATAAAGTGCCTACAGCCAGCCCATTTTCTTATGTTAGGCCTTTGAAGCCTGTCTGCGGTCCCTACTTTAAATACTCCTCCACTCACCACCACCAAGCTGCCTGCCCGTGTATCCATGTAACCGCTGTGAAACTGCCATGAGCCTATTGTTTGTTATGTTAGGCCTTTGATAGCCTGTCTGCGGTCCCTACTTTAAATACTCCTCCACTGACCAGACCACTGCTGCCCGTGTACCCCTGGAACCAATTATAAAGTGCCTACAGCCAGCCCATTTTCTTATGTTAGGCCTTTGAAGCCTGTCTGCGGTCCCTACTTTAAATACTCCTCCACTGACCAGACCACTGCTGCCCGTGTACCCCTGGAACCAATTATAAAGTGCCTACAGCCAGCCCATTTTCTTATGTTAGGCCTTTGAAGCCTGTCTGCGGTCCCTACTTTAAATACTCCTCCACTCACCACCACCAAGCTGCCTGCCCGTGTATCCATGTAACCGCTGTGAAACTGCCATGAGCCTATTGTTTGTTATGTTAGGCCTTTGATAGCCTGTCTGCGGTCCCTACTTTAAATACTCCTCCACTGACCAGACCACTGCTGCCCGTGTACCCCTGGAACCAATTATAAAGTGCCTACAGCCAGCCCATTTTCTTATGTTAGGCCTTTGAAGCCTGTCTGCGGTCCCTACTTTAAATACTCCTCCACTGACCACCAAGCTGCCTGCCCGTGTATCCATGTAACCGCTGTAAAACTGCCATGAGCCTATTGTTTGTTATTTTAGGCCTTTGAAGCCTTTCTGCGCTCCCTCCTTCCACTAGTCCTCCACTGACCAGACCACTGCTGCCCGTGTACCCCTGGAACCAATTATAAAGTGCCTACAGCCAGCCCATTTTATTATGTTAGGCCTTTGAAGCCTGTCTGCGGTCCCTACTTTAAATACTCCTCCACTGACCACCAAGCTGCCTGCCCGTGTATCCATGTAACCGATGTAAAACTGCCATGACTGCCTACTGTTTGTTATTTTAGGCCTTTGTGAGCCTGTCTGCGGCCCCTACTTGCAATACTCCTCCACTGACCACAATGCTGCCTGGAGTGCCTGCCTGTGTATCCATGTAACCGATGTAAAACTGCCATGACTGCCTACTGTTTGTTATTTTAGGCCTTTGATAGCCTGTCTGCAGCCCCTACTTGCAATACTCCTCCACTGACCACACCAATGCTGCCCGTGTACCCCTGGAACCTATTTAAAAGTTCATAGAGCCTAGTTATATATTTTATTTACTATTAATAAGGCCATGATGGACTACGCTGTACCACGCTACAAGCTAACCAGTCGACACTTCTTTTGCGAGAAAAGCCATCCCAACCCTCCACCAGCATGTAGAAGACCGCATTGTCCATGCACTCTGGCAATCTGTGAGTACAAAGGTGCACCTGACAACAGACGCATGGACCTGTAGGCATGGCCACGGAAGATTACGTGTCCATTACGGCGCAATGGGTTAATGTGGTGGATGCATGGTCCACAGGGGACAGCCTACTAAGTCTGTCTGCAGTCCCTAATTCAAATTGTCCTCCACTGTCTAAATCGGAACTTCCACCTTCTGGCTTTCGGCCTATAGTATCAGAAATTAAACTGCATTTGGCCTTCAACTTTGGTTAGGGCCTACTAACGGCTTCTGCCCCTCCCTGGTGTTGCCCTCAACTAAATAAAGCTGAGCTTCAACCTTCTGCTCCAAATTACCATTTTGAAAAATGCAATAGGCTTTTCAGGCCTACTAAAGGTGTCTGTCTGTGTGCCCCTCCCTGGTGTTGTCCTCAACTAAATAAAGCTGAGCTTCAACCTTCCGGCTCTCATTATGTGGTTTTAAAAAAAAAAATGGTGGTTAGGGCCTACTAACGGCTTCTGCCCCTCCCTGGTGTTGTCCTCAACTAAATAAAGCTGAGCTTCAACCTTCCGGCTCTCATTAAGTGGTTTTAAAAAAAAAAAAATGGTGGTTAGGGCCTACTAACGGCTTCTGCCCCTCCCTGGTGTTGTCCTCAACTAAATAAAGCTGAGCTTCAACCTTCCGGCTCTCATTAAGTGGTTTTAAAAAAAAAATGGTGGTTAGGGCCTACTAACGGCTTCTGCCCCTCCCTGGTGTTGTCCTCAACTAAATAAAGCTGAGCTTCAACCTTCCGGCTCTCATTATGTGGTTTTAAAAAAAAAAATGGTGGTTAGGGCCTACTAACGGCTTCTGCCCCTCCCTGGTGTTGTCCTCAACTAAATAAAGCTGAGCTTCAACCTTCCGGCTCTCATTATGTGGTTTTAAAAAAAAAAATGGTGGTTAGGGCCTACTAACGGCTTCTGCCCCTCCCTGGTGTTGCCCTCAACTAAATAAAGCTGAGCTTCAACCTTCTGCTCCAAATTACCATTTTGAAAAATGCAATAGGCTTTTCCGGCCTACTAAAGGTGTCTGTCTGTGTGCCCCTGCCTGGTGTTGCCCTCAACTAAATAAAGCTGAGCTTCAACCTTCTGCTCCAAATTACCATTTTAAAAAATGCAATAGGCTTTTCCGGCCTACTAAAGGTGTCTGCCCCTCCCTGGTGTTGTCCTCAACTGAACAAAGCTGAGCTTCCACATTCTGGCTTTCGCCCTATACTATCAGATATTAAACTGCATTTGGCCTACTAGTGTGGTTAGGCCCTTGAAACAGTGTCTGCTGCTCTTGGGTTTGCTACTCCACTGAACAAAGCAATGCCGCCTGTTTAGTCCTGTTACCAATTTTGAACTGCATGTAGCCTACTTTATTCTTTGGCCCTATATCTGTTTCCTCCTCATCCTGCCCATTGCCCAGCCACTGCTAAATGAGTCTGCTGGTACATTGACCTAGACCACTACATTCCCCTTGTACTCTACACAGCCAGAATCTGTCCCTGCTGAAAGTAAGGTTCCCCTTCCCGCATGTTATACCACCTTACACAGGGACAAAGAGGAAGGTGCAGATGAAAGTGCAGGTTCCTTCATCAGGTGGGGGGGCATACTCGTTGGCGACGTCACTGGCACAGGGCCCCTCAGAGTACGCAAAAGTGTCGCTGCTGGTGGGAGGCGCCCCCGCCATGCAAACACACCGCCGTACTTTGAGGGGCCCTGTGCCAGTGGCAATGCGAACGAGTGGCCCCCCCCCCTGCTTGCTCAGGATCACAGCACTTGCAACTTTTAAATACTTACCTTTCCCTGCAACACCGCCGTGACGTAGTCCGCATTTCCTGGGCCCACGAAAAACTTGAGCCAGCCCTACTCCCCCCACAACTTTCCCCCAATTCCCTATGCCCAACTATTATTATACAGTTAATTAAGATTGGCAAGCTTCAGAAACAAGAATGGATGTTTTTGGCATTAAAATGGGCACTGTAGGTGTTTTCCTGGCCTCCACTCACTGCCGACTATGCTTCCCCATTGACTTGCATTGGGTTTCGTGTTTCGGTCGATCCCCGACTTTTAGCGATAATCGGCCGACTGCACTCGACTCGACTCTGGACAAAATCGGGTTTCCCAAAACCCTACTCGATCTTAAAAAAATGAAAGTCGCTCAACCCTACTGTACACAGTATTCTAAGTGTGGTTGCACTAGTGACTTGTATAGAGGTAAAATTATGTTCTCCTCATGAACATCTATGCCTCTTTTAATGCATCCCATTATTTTATTTGCATTTGAAGCAGCTGCCTGACACTGGCCACTAAATGTGAGTTTGTCATCCACCCATACACCCAGGTCTTTTTCATGGACGGTTTTGCCCAGAGTTTTAGAATTTAGCACATAGTTATGCATCTTATTACTTCTACCCAAGTGCATGACCTTACATTTATCCCCATTAAAGCTCATTTGCCCTTTATCAGCCCAAGCGTCTAGTTTACATAAATCATGCTGTAATATAAAATTGTCCTCCTCTGTATTGATTACCCTGCAGAGTTTAGGGTCATCTGCAAATATTGAAATTCTGCACTGTATGCCCCGTACAAGGTCATTAATAAATATGTTAAAAAGAAGAGGGCCCAATAATGACCCCTGTGGTACCCCACTGCTAACCTCGACCCAGTCCGAGTGTGCTCCATTCATAACCATCCTTTGTTTCCTATCCCTGAGCCAGCTCTTAACCCACTTACACATATTTTCCCCTATCCCCATTATTCTCATTTTATGTATCAACCTTTTGTGTGGCACCGTATCAAAAGCTTTTGAAAAGTCCATATACACTACATCCACTGGGTTCCCTTGGTCCAGTCCGGAACTTACCTCTTCATAGAAATTGATCAGATTAGTCTGACAGGAACTGTCCCTAGTAAACCCATGTTGATATTGGGTCATGAGGTTATTCCTCTTCAGATACTCCAGCATAGCATCCCTTAGAATGCCCTCCAGGATTTTACCCACAGTAGAGGTTAAGCTTACTGGCCTATAATTTCCGAGTTCAGTTTTTGTCCCCTTTTTGAATATTGGCACCACATTTGCTATAAGCCAGTCCTGTGGTACAGACCCTGTTATTATGGAGTCTTTAAAGATTAAAAATAATGGTCTATCAATGACTGTACTTAATTCCTGCAGTACTCGGGGGTGTATCCCATCCGGGCCCGGAGATTTGTCAATTTTAGTGATTTTTAGAAGCCGCCGTACTTCCTGCTGGGTTAAGCAGGTGACATTTAATGGAGAATTTTTGTTATCACTGATCGTATTGTCTGCCATGGAATTTTCTTGTGTAGATACTGGTAAAAAAAAGTCATTTAGCATATTGGCTTTTTCCTCATCCACCATTTCACCCAGACTATTTTTAACCCTGCTGTTCTGTTCGCATTTGCTATATACTTGTACTGTTCCTGGGTCAGTATGACCCGACCTATTAATTCTTGATTTTCAGCTACTCTGTTTTATTTGAATACTTTTTTCATTATTATACTGTATGTGAACATGGTTGATCATAAACAAATGAAAAATGTAAATTCAAACTTAATAATGTATTTTTTTTCATAAAAAGGTTACACAGGCTTTTTACAATTATCTTTGATTGTTGTCATTCTGCACACAAATAACAAAGAAGCTTTACATTACTATTACTAAAACATGAAATTTAACTTTTTGAAAACAATATTTATAAATCAAAAAATGAAAAATCATAAAAACTTCAACCTTTTTAGAAAGAAAAAAGAAAAAAACTGAACATGTTCATGCGTTTTTACAATTACATTTGTAAATTACAATTTTACATTTACCAATATAAGCATATAGAGCAGTCACATCTAATTTTTTCCATTTATATCCATAAACTACTTGTCCCTCAATGTTTGTCATTTGTATTATAATATTTAGGATAGTCATATTTAGGAACAATGCGAATGCTGATCCTATATCAGATATTCTTGATGTAGCGTACCTTGTAGGACCAGGATTAGCTTTTATGATATTTTCAGAGGACAATCTACCAGCCTGACTAGGCTGCAAGTTCCAAATTACACACTTGTTTTTAGAAGGGATTTCTTGCATCCGGCTAGTTGTCTGGGTATCATGTTCCTCTACATACTCCACTTCAGAATTCGAATTTTCAACATTGCTTTCCATCTCGCTTATGTGGTCCTCCTCTTCGGACATTATTTCCTGTGGGACATCATCTTCTGAATCAGAGGCGTTGACAAGCTCTTCCAATTCAGTGTCAGTCAATATACTTTTTCGAAACATTTTTATCTAGGTTTGGAAAAGAAAAGAATAGTTGTAAAGATATGTATTCACAGCGTCAGTCAATAGACATTTTAGAAACATTTTTATCCAAGTTTTGAAAAAAAAAGAATACCTGTAAAGATGTGTATTCACAGCTCAGTGCTCTCTCTCTCACAGATTCCAGTGTCTTTCACAGGACTTAGCTTCAGGGTGTAAGTCAAATGACTGGTGTCCAATATATAAGACAACAGTGTCTTCTCTCACAAACTGAAAATGCATTTGACTAAATAAATACTTGATTACTCATAACAGTGAAACCCCCAGCCTTTGAATGATATACAACCAGTCTCCTCTCTCACAAACAGCAAATGGATAATACTAGATAATTACTTGCTTACTGATAAGAACAGTGAAACCACCACCATTTTGAGATGAAGTACACATAAAAAAACATAACTTTTGCAGTCAGAAATAATCAGAGACCTGTAGAACAGTATAAAATGCTATCGGGTCATATTGACCCGAACAGTACAAGTGTAACAATCAGCGTGTAGCAAAAAGTAAACAAAAAAAAACAAAAACAAAAAAAATATATAGAGCTCCACAAATGAGGAGAAGTCAAGATGCCACTAGTTTCAAATCCTCCTATAAAAAAATCTACAGGGTCTCAAAAATCATTTCGGGTCATATTGACCCGAACAGTACAGCAGGGTTAAGGGGGCCAACACTATCATTTTTTAGTTTCTCACTGTTTACATAGTTAAAGAATATTTTGGGATTATTTTTACTCTCTCTGGCAATGAGTCTCTCTGTCTCAATTTTTGCTGCCTTGATTTGCTTTTTACAGAATTTATTTAATTTTCTGTATTTATTTAATGCCTCATCACTAGGGTTGAGCGACTTTCATTTTTTTAAGGTTGAGTCGGGTTTTGTGAAACCCGACTTTGTCCAGAGTCGAGTCGAGTGCAGTCGGCTGATTATCGCTAAAAGTCGGGGATCGACCGAAACACGAAACCCAATGCAAGTCAATGGGGAAGCATAGTCGGCAGTGAGTGGAGGCCAGGAAAACACCTACAGTGCCCATTTTAATGCCAAAAACATCCATTCTTGTTTCTGAAGCTTGTCAATCTTAATTAACTTTATAATAATAGTTGTTCAATGGAACTTGGGGGTCATTTGGCAAATTTGTGGGGGGTAGGGCTGGTTCAATTTTTTAGTGGGCCCAGGAATCGTGGACTACGTCACGGCGGTGGAGCAGGGAGAGGAAAGTATTTCAACGTTGCAAGTGCTGTGATCCTGAGCAAGCAGGGGGGCACACTTGTTCGCATTGGCACTGGCACAGGGCCCCTCAAAGTACAGCGGTGTGTTTGCACGGCGGGGGCGCCTCCCACCAGCAGCAACACTTTTGCGTACTCTGAGGGGCCCTGTGCCAGTGACATCGCCAACGAGTATGCCCCCCCACCTGATGAAGGAACCTGCACTTTCATCTGCACCTTCCTCTTTGTCCCTGTGTAAGGTGGTATAACATGCGGGAAGGGGAACCTTACTTTCAGCAGGGTCAGATTCTGGCTGTGTAGAGTGCAAGGGGAATGTAGTGGTCTAGGTCAATGTACCAGCAGACTCATCTAGCAGTGGCTGGGCAATGGGCAGGATGAGGAGGAAACAGATATAGGGCCAAAGAATAAAGTAGGCTAAATGAAGTTCAAAATTGGTAACAGGACAGGACTAAACAGGCGGCATTGCTTTGTTCAGTGGAGTAGCAAACCCAGGAACAGCAGACACTGGTTGGGCCCTTAAAACACACTAGTAGGCCAAATGCAGTTTAATATCTGATACTATAGGCCCAAAGCCAGAAGGTTGAAGCTCAGCTTTATTCAGTTGAGGGCAAACACCAGGGAGGGGCAGACACCGTTAGTAGGCCCTAATCACCAATTTTTGAAAACACAGCACTTAATGAGAGCCAGAAGGATGAAGCTCAGCTTTATTCAGTTGAGGGCAAACACCAGGGAGGGGCAGACACCGTTAGTAGGCCCTAATCACCAATTTTTGAAAACACAGCACTTAATGAGAGCCAGAAGGATGAAGCTCAGCTTTATTCAGTTGAGGGCAAACACCAGGGAGGGGCAGACACCGTTAGTAGGCCCTAACCACCAATTTTTAAAATAACAGCACTTAATGAGAGCCAGAAGGTTGAAGCTCAGCTTTATTCAGTTGAGGAAAAACACCATGGAGGGGAAGACACCGTTAGTAGGCCCTAACCACCAATTTTTGAAAACACAGCACTTAATGAGAGCCAGAAGGATGAAGCTCAGCTTTATTCAGTTGAGGAAAAACACCAGGCAGGGGCAGACACCGTTAGTAGGCTGTAACCAAAGTTGAAGGCCAAATGCAGTTTAATTTCTGATACTATAGGCCGAAAGCCAGAAGGTGGAAGCTCTGATTTAGACAGTGGAGGACAATTTGAATTAGGGACTGCAGACAGACTTAGTAGGCTGTCCCCTGTGGACCATGCATCCAACACATTAACCCATTGCGCCGTAATGGACACGTAATCTTCCGTGGCCATGCCTACAGGTCCATGCGTCTGTTGTCAGGTGCACCTTTGTACTCACAGATTGCCAGAGTGCATGGACAATGCGGTCTTTTACATGCTGGTGGAGGGTTGGGATGGCTTTTCTCGCAAAAGAAGTGTCGACTGGTTAGCTTGTAGCGTGGTACAGCGTAGTCCATCATGGCCTTATTAATAGTAAATAAAATATATAACTAGGCTCTATGAACTTTTAAATAGGTTCCAGGGGTACACGGGCAGCATTGGTGTGGTCAGTGGAGGAGTATTGCAAGTAGGGGCCGCAGACAGGCTCACAAAGGCCTAAAATAACAAACAGTAGGCAGTCATGGCAGTTTTACATCAGTTACATGGATACACAGGCAGGCACTCCAGGCAGCATTGTGGTCAGTGGAGGAGTATTGCAAGTAGGGGCCGCAGACAGGCTCACAATGGCCTAAAATAACAAACAGTAGGCAGTCATGGCAGTTTTACATCGGTTACATGGATACACAGGCAGGCAGCATTGTGGTCAGTGGAGGAGTATTGCAAGTAGGGGCCGCAGACAGGCTCACAAAGGCCTAAAATAACAAACAGTAGGCAGTCATGGCAGTTTTACATCGGTTACATGGATACACAGGCAGGCACTCCAGGCAGCATTGTGGTCAGTGGAGGAGTATTGCAAGTAGGGGCCGCAGACAGGCTCACAATGGCCTAAAATAACAAACAGTAGGCAGTCATGGCAGTTTTACATCGGTTACATGGATACACAGGCAGGCACTCCAGGCAGCATTGTGGTCAGTGGAGGAGTATTGCAAGTAGGGGCTGCAGACAGGCTATCAAAGGCCTAAAATAACAAACAATAGGCTCATGGCAGTTTTACATCAGTTACATGGATGCACAGGCAGGCAGCATTGTGGTCAGTGGAGGAGTAATGCAAGTAGGGACGGCAGACAGGCTATCAAAGGCCTAAAATAACAAACAATAGGCTCATGGCAGTTTTACATCGGTTACATGGATACACAGGCAGGCAGCATTGTGGTCAGTGGAGGAGTATTGCAAGGAGTGTCTGACACAGTTAGTACTCCAAAAAAATAAATAGATGTTAATGTCTCGCAAAACAACTATAAGTAAAAAAAGGGTGGCATGCTCAGGTACAGGGGTGGGCTCATCTGCAGAGTTTATGACAAAGTAATTTGGCAGTAAATTAGTATTTACTGGTGTCAATATAGGACACTGACCCAGACTACTTTAACTAGCATCATAGATGCAAACAAATTGGTATTGTTTGTCAGTGCCAGGCATTGAATGATGTCAGTGCAAATACTAAACATTGGTGGAGCTGTGCGAGATAATTTTGCACGTGGTAGAGCACAGTTTGAGCTGGGGGGGGAACTCTCTTGTGGCCGGCGGTACCGCCCCAGGGCCTCTCATGTTACAATGGTGTGTCTGACGTTGGGTGCGCACCACCACCGCCAGAGACACTACATTGTACTATGAGGGACCCAGTGGCAATGCCGTCAACCAAAAGCGGGCACACCCGCCTCCTCAGACAATCAGCACTGTAACGGGTGCTTGCGCCAAGTGGCGAGACAACGGCCCCGTGGGGGGATTTTTCCCATTGGGGGAGGTGTAAACATGTCGTATGCTGGACAAACAGCTGCTGCAAATTAACAGATTGGAACACTCAGTAAGACCAGTCCACAAGCAAGAACTTTTTATAGGAAAGCTAGGTGTCAGCCGGGAAAGGTGGGGCAAAATAATTTGAAATTCAGGAGTGGTTCATTTTAATGAAGGAGAGATCATCCACATTTTGGGTAGCCAGACGAGTCCTTTTTTCGGTTAATATTGAACCAGCAGCACTGAATACTCTTTCTGATAGCACACTAGCTGCTGGGCAAGCAAGCTCCTGCAATGCATATTCTGCCAATTCAGGCCAGGTGTCTAATTTTGATGCCCAGTAATCAAATGGGAATGACGGTTGAGGGAGAACATCGATAAGGGAAGAAAAATAGTTAGTAACCATACTGGACAAATGTTGTCTCCTGTCACTTTGAATAGATGCTGCAGTACCTGTCCTGTCTGCGGTCATTGCGAAATCACTCCACAACCTGGTCAGAAAACCCCTCTGTCCAACGCCACTTCTGATCTGTGCACCTCTAACACCTCTGCCATGTAGCCCCCTGCAGCTTGTGTGAGAACCATCACCGGCGCTGTGTGCTGGGAATGCCTGAATCAAACGGTCTACAAGAGTAGCTTGTTTGGTTGCTAAGATTTGTTCGAGGTTCTCATGTGGCATAATATTTTGCAATTTGCCTTTATAGCGAGGGTCAAGGATGCAGGCCAACCAGTAATCGTCATCGCTCATCATTTTAGTAATGCGTGGGTCCTTTTTGAGGATACGTAAGGCATAATCCGCCATGTGGGCCAAAGTTCCTGTTGGCAAATCTGCGGTTGTGCTGGTTTGAGGGGCAGTTACAGGCAAATCTACGTCACTTGTCTCCCTTAAAAAAACAGAACCCGGCCTTGCAACGCCACTAATTTCTGTTGGCCCAGGAGAAGCTTCCTCATTAAAAAAGTACTCATCCCCATCATCCTCCTCGTCCTCCTCCTCCTCTTCGCCCGCTACCGCGTCCTCTACACGGCCATGACCAGACAATGGCTGACTGTCATCAAGGCTTTCCTCTTCCTCTGCTGCAGATGCCTGCTCCTTTATGTGCGTCAAACTTTGCATCAGCAGACGCATTAGGGGGATGCTCATGCTTATTATGGCGTTGTCTGCACTAACCAGCCATGTGCATTCCTCAAAACACTGAAGGACTTGACACAGGTCTTGTAGCTTCGACCACTGCACACCTGACAAATCCATGTCTGCCATCCAACTGCCTGCCCGTGTATGTGTATCCTCCCACAAAAACATAACAGCACGCCTCTGTTCGCACAGTCTCTGAAGCATGTGCAGTGTGGAGTTCCACCTTGTTGAAATGTCGATGATTCGGCGATGCTGGGGAAGGTTCAAAGACCGCTGATAGTTCTGCATACGGCTGGAGTGTACGGGCAAACGGCGGATATGCGAGCAAAGTCTGCGCACTTTGAGGAGCAGGTCGGGTAACCCCGGGTAACTTTTCAGGAAGCACTGCACCACCAGGTTTAAGGTGTGAGCCAGGCAAGGAATGTGTTTCAGTTGGGAAAGGGCTATGGCAGCCATGAAATTCCTTCCGTTATCACTCACAACCTTGCCTGCCTCAAGATGTACAGTGCCCAGCCATGACTGAGTTTCATTCTGCAAGAACTCTGACAGAACTTCCGCGGTGTGTCTGTTGTCGCCCAAACACTTCATTGCCAATACAGCCTGCTGACGCTTGCCACTAGCTGTCCCATAATGGCACACCTGGTGTGCAACAGTGGCAGCTGCGGATGGAGTGGATGTGCGACTGCGGTGTGTGGACGAGCTCTCGCTTCTGTATGAGGAGGAGGAGGAAGAGGAGGAGGGGGGCGAGCGCCTACAGCCAACTCTTTCCTTGACCGTGGACTAGGCAAAACTGTCCCAATATTGCTGTCCCCTGTGGACCCTGCATCCACCACATTCACCCAGTGTGCCGTAATGGACACGTAACGTCCCTGGCCATGCCTACTGGTCCAGGCATCTGTTGTCAGGTGCACCTTTGTAGTCACAGACTGCCTGAGTGCATGGACGATGCGGTCTTTAACATGCTGTTGGAGGGCTGGGATGGCTTTTCTAGAAAAGAAGTGCCGACTGGGTAGTTCGTAGCGTGGTACAGTGTAGTCCATCAGCGCTTTGAAAGCTTCGCTTTCAACTAACCGGTAGGGCATCATCTCTAATGAGATTAGTCTAGCAATGTGGGCGTTCAAACCCTGTGTACGCGGATGCGAGGATGAGTACTTCCTTTTCCTAACAAGAGTCTCATGTAGGGTGAGCTGGACTGGAGAGCTGGAGATCGTGGAACTACTGGTGGTGCCGGTGGACATGGGTGACTGAGAGAGGGTTGGAGATGGTATTCTTGCCGGTGCCCTACATGCAGTGTTTCCTACTACTAACCTGGTGATTCCCTGACTGCTTTGGCCTGGCGACGAAAGCTGCACAGATACTGCAGGTGGTGTGGGAAATGGTCGGCTTACAGGGAGGGAAGGGATGTAGCGTTGCTGACTAGCTTCATTGGCCAAGGGTGCTGCAACCTTTAGGGACGTTTGGTAGTTAGTCCAGGCTTGCAAATGCATGGTGGATAAATGTCTATGCATGCAACTTGTATTTAGACTTTTAAGATTCTGACCTCTGCTTAAGGTGGTTGAACATTTTTGACAGATGACTTTGCGCTGATCATTTGGATGTTGTTTAAAAAAATGCCAGACTGCACTCTTTCTACTATCGGATACCTTTTCAGGCATTGCAGACTGAGCTTCTTTAACCGGATGGCCATGCTGTCCTCCAACTGGTTTTGGTTTTGCCACGCGTTTTTGGCCAGATACGGGCCCGGTAGATGGAACCTGTTGTGATGTTGATGCCTGCTGCGGCTCCTCCTCCTCCGCTTCAGAACTACTGCCGCCTGCACCCTGTTCCCCCAATGGCTGCCAATCGGGGTCCACAACTGGGTCATCTATGACCTCCTCTTCTATGTCGTGTGCGATTTCGTCTGTGTCACCGTGTAAGCTGGTGGTATAGCGTCCGTGACGGGGCACCATAGTCTCCGCTGGGTTTGATTCTGCCTCAGTACACTGCGAGGGCAATGTTCTGGTCTGAGTCAAAGGAACAGCATAGTAATCTGGCTGTGGCTGTGCATCTGTGCACTCCATGTCCGATTCAACTTCTAATGGACATGGCCTGTTAACTGTTTCACTGTCTAACCCAGGAACGGTATGTGTAAAGAGCTCCATGGACTAACCCGTTGTGTCTCCTGACGCATCCTTCTCTCTTGTTCTGGGTGAAGAAGACAAGGAAGCGACTTGTCCCTGACCGGGAGCATCCACTGACAATGCACTGCTCTGACATTTGGCACTTTGCGAGGAGGAGGCGAAAGAGCTAGAGGCAGAGTCAGCAATGAAAGCCAATACTTGTTCCTGCTGCTCCGGATTCAAAAGTGGTTTTCCTACTCCCAGAAAAGAGAGCGTTCGAGGCCTTGTGTAGCCAGACAACGAACCTGGCTCAACAACTCGAGACTTAGGTGCTGTACTGCTTTTACCACGACCACCTGATGCTCCACCACCACTACCATCATTACCAGCTGACAATGACCGCCCACGGCCACGACCTCTTCCACTAGACTTCCTCATTGCTTGCAAAACGTAACCAAAGTAACACTATTTGTTACTGTAAAACAACTTATAAGGTGAACTCAAACTTCTGTAGGATTTATATATACCTTTATAGGTGCCTGACACTGAAAGGAAAATCAGGCCCAATGTTACACACTAGGTTTTCTGTGGCCCAATAATTTGAGACAGATGGCACACACAGGCCCAGCACTCAAGCAGAAATGCCAATCTTAATCTCCCACTATTTTTTTTTTTTTTCTGGGAGAATTTACCCTAAAAAAAAAAAAAAAGGCCCAGTATTACACAGTGTTTTCGGTGCCACACAATGAGAGAGAGATGCCACACACAGCAATGGCACGGAGGCAGACTTGACAATATTTATCTCCCACTATTTTTTTTTTTTTCTGGGAGAATTTACCCTAAAAAAAAAGGCCCAGTATTACACAGTGTTTTCGGTGCCACACAATGAGAGAGAGATGCCACACACAGCAATGGCACAGAGGCAGACTTGACAATATTTATCTCCCAATAATTTTTTTTTTTTTAAAAGGGAGAATGTACCCCCCCCAAAAAAAATGGCCAACTATTACACAGTGTTTTCAGTGCCACACAATGAGAGAGAGATGCCACACACAGCAATGGCACGGAGGCAGACTTGACAATATTTATCTCCCACTAATTTTTTTTTTGGAAAAGGGAGAATTTAGAAAAAAAAAAAAAAAAGGCCAAGTATTACACAGTGTTTTCGGTGCCACACAATGAACACACAGCAATGGCACGGAGGCAGACTTGCCAATATTTGTCTCCCTGCAGTTATCTCAGAAAAGTATGGCAGGCAGCTGTAAAAAGGACTGCTGCACACAAAAGTGTGGACAAACACACAAGATAGCTGTGCAGAAAGGAAGGAAAAACAGGATTTGTGCTTTGAAAAAAGCAGTTGGTTTACACAGCGGCGTACACACAAAGCAACACAGCTATCAGGGAGCCTTCTAGGGCAGCCCAATGAGCTACAGCGCTGAGGAAAAAAAAATGTAGCTTCCACTGTCCTGCAAACAAAAGGTGGTATTGGACAGTGGAAATCGCTACAGCACAAGCGGTTTGTGGCTTTATGTACCCTGCCTATCACTATCCCTGCTTCCGAAGAAGCTGCAGCAACCTCTCCCTACGCTCAGATCAGCAGCAGTAAGATGGCGGTCGGCGGGAACGCCCCTTTATAGCCCCTGTGACGCCGCAGAAAGCAAGCCAATCACTGCAATGCCCTTCTCTAAGATGGTGGGGACTGAGATCTATGTCATCACGCTGCCCACACTCTGCGTCCACCTTCATTGGCTGAGAAATGGCGCTTTTAGCGTCATTGAAATGCGACTTTGGCGCGAAAGTCGCGTACCGCATGGCAGACCCCACACAGGGATCGGCTTGGTTTCATGAGACGCCGACTTTGCCAAAAGTCGGCGACTTATGAAAATGAACGATCCGTTTCGCTCAACCCTACTCATCACTACCTACTTCCTTTAATTCTCTAAATGATTTCTTTTTGTCACTTATTGCTCCCCTTACAGCTCTATTTAGCCATAGTGGTTTCCTTCTATTTCTAGTATGTTTATTCCCATAATGTATATATTGTGCACAGGTCCTATCCAGGATGCTAATAATCGTTTCCCATTTTCTTTGTGTATTTTTATGTCTCAGGATATCGTCCCAGTTTATTGCACCAAGATCATCTCTTATCCGTTGGAAATTTGCCCTCCTGAAGTTTAGTGTCCTTGTAACCCCTCTACTACACATCTTATTAAAGGATACATGAAAACTTTTTATTTTGTGATCACTATTCCCCAAGTGACCCCCAACCCTTATATTTGCTATGCTGTGTGGCCTGTTGGTTAATATTAGGTCTTGCAGTGCCCCCATTCTTGTTGGGTCTTGAACCAGTTGTGAAAGGTAATTGTCTCTCATAGTTGTCAAAAACCGATTACCTTTGCTGGAACTGCAGGTTTCTTTTCCCCAATCTATTTCAGGGTATTTGAAGTCCCCCATAATAATGACTTCTCCTTGAGTCACAGCTTCATCTATTGGCTTTATGAGGATATTCTCTGTTGTTTCCATTATTTTTGGAGACTTATAACAAACCCCTATCAGTAATTTATTATTTTTTTCCCCTCCCCTTATCTCCACCCACAGGGACTCTACATTTTCATTAGATTCACCTATATTATCATGCAGGATAGGTTTTAAGGATGATTTTACATATAGACACACACCTCCCCCTCGCTTATCCATTTGGTCATTTCTGAACAGACTATAGCCCTGCAAGTTAACAGCCCAGTCATGGCTCTCATCCAGCCATGCTTCAGATATCCCCACCATGTCATAATTATGCTCCAACAACATTAATTCTAATTCATCCATTTTGATGACAAGGCTTCTGGCATTAGTATACATGCACTTTATCTCTCTGTACCTCTATTCTTTCTTAAATTATTAATTGTTCTAACCCAACCCCCCAAGCCACCGCCACCCCCAACTTCCTTATTTGTGCCCAGCTCTCTATCTGCACTATCTTCCCCTCCTATAAAATGAATAACCTCCCCCCAATCCCTAGTTTAAACACTCCTCCAACCTTCTAGCCATTTTCTCCCCCAGCACAGCTGCACCTTCCCCATTGAGGTGCAGCCTGTCCCTAGCGTAGAACCTGTAGCCAACTGAGAAGTCAGCCCAGTTCACCAGGAACCCAAACCCCTCCTTCCTACACCAATTCTTGAGCCACTTATTAACCTCCCTAATCTCCCTTTTGCCTCTCTGGTGTGGCACATGGTACAGGCAGTATTTTGGAAAATACCACGTTGGAGGTCCTTGCTTTTAGCTTGCAGCCTAATTCCCTGAAATCATCTTTAAGGACCTTCCACCTACCTCTAACTTTGTCATTTGTGCCAATGTGCACCATGACCGCTGGGTCCTCACCAACCCCTCGAATTAGCTGGAGTCAACAACAAAGTGGTATCAATTTCAAGAGAATGAAAATAGTATACTGTAATAGGGTCCGACACATCTCCCACTACAGCTAACCCAGCAAATGGACACCCAACCAAGAGTGTACACATTTCCAGAAATTAGCGCCAGACACCAATAAAGTGGCATCAATTTCACCACCTATCCCATTTAGATCTTGAACACCGAGCCTAATCCCCCATCCACTACGACCTCACTTTTTCCCAGTCATGTTGCTCAGATGGTGTGCTAGGAGCACAGTATTGGCAGCTAAAAATTAGATTTTTTAGATTTTTTACTCTGCATCACTTCTGCACAGCTGAATTTCAGTGGCACCAAATGAGAGGGTGAAATATGGGGTGCTGAATCGAGTTAGTCACAGAAAAAATCAATATGTGTGGATAAGGCCTGTATGACAAAGAAGATGTGCTCCAAACAATTTAAAAGTGACATGTCCCCTACTGTATGACGTTAGTAACAGAAGAATTTTTGGGGCGGGAATGGGAACGTACAACAGAATCAATAACAGGGCAGCTATGGGAAGTATGAGGATCCAGCCTACAACTGCTACTCATCTACCCTATACCAATTACTACAGAGCATTTGATGCTCATCAGAAGATAGGTGTAACAGATGCATGTGTCAAGCTAGGTATAAAAGATGCTCGTGAGAAATTGGATGCCAAAGGTGCACATAATCTGAAAGATAGCCTCCAAACAATTTAAATGTAACATGTCCTTTACTGTATGACATTAATAACAGAAAATTTTTGGGGGGGCCTGTAGATAAGGCCTTTATAAGATTGAGTGGATGCTCCAAACAATTTAAAAGTGACATGTCCCCTGCTATATGACGTTAGTAAAAGAAGAATTTTTGGGGGCCTGTCGATAAGGCTTGTGCAAGATTAAGTGGATGCTCAAAACAGTTTAAAAGAGATGTCCCCTACTGTATGGCATTAGTTACAGAAGAATTTTTTTTGACCCTATCGGTAAGGCCTGTATTAGATTGAGTGGATGCTCCAAACAATTTAAAAGTGACATGTCCCATGCTATATGATGTTAGTAACAGAAGAATTTTTATTGGCCCGTCGATAACGCCTGTATAAGATTGAGTAGATGCTACAAACAATTTCAAAGTGACACATCCCCTGCTATATGAGGTTAGGAACAGAAAAATTTTGGGGGGCTTGTTGATAAGGCCTGTATAAGATTGAATGGATGATCCAAACAAGTTCAGAGTGACATGTCCCCTGCTATATGACGTTAGTAGCAGAAAAAAATTTGGGGCCTGTCGATAAAGCCTGTATAAGACTGAGTGGATGTTCAAAACAATTTAAAAGAGACATGTCCTCTACTGTATGACGTTAGCAACAGAAGAATAATTTTGGGCCTGTCGATAAGGCCTGTATAAGATTGAGTTAATGCTCCAAACAATTTAAAAGTGACATGTCCCCTACTATATGAAGTTTGTAACAAAAGAATTTTTAGGGCCTGTCGAAAAGGCCTGTATAAGATTGAGTAGATGCTCTAAACAATTTAAAAGAGACATGTCCCCTACTGTATGATGTTAGTAACAGAGGAATTTTTGGGGGCAGGAATGGGAATGTACAACAGGATCAATAACAGGATGGCTATGGGAAGTATGAGATCCAGGATCCAGCCTAAAACTACTACTCATCTACCCAACACCAATTAACAGAGAGCGTTTGATGCTCGTCAGAAGATAGGTGTAACAGATGCGTGTCTCAAGTTAGGTATAAAAGATGCCCATGAGAAATTGGATGGCAAAGATGCACATAATCTAGAAGTTGGCCTCCAAACAATTTAAAAGTGACATGTCCTCTACTGTATGACGTTAGTTAAAGAAGAAATTTTTTGGGCATGTCAATAAGGCCTGTATTAGATTGAGTAGATGCTACAAACAATTTCAAAGTGACATGTCCCCTGCTATATGACGTTAGTTGCAGAAGAATTTTTTGGGGCCTGTCGATTAGGCCTGTATAAGATTGAGTAGATGCTGTAAACATTTTAAAAGTGACATGTCCCTTACTGTATGACGTTAGTAATAGAGGAATTTGGGGGGGCAGGAATGGGAATGTACAACAGGATCAATAACAGGGTGGCTATGGGAAGTTCAAGATCCAGGATCCAGCCTAAAACTACCACTCATCTAACCAACACCAGAGAGCGTTTGATGCTCATCAGAAGATAGGTGTAACAGATGCATGTCTCAAGTTAGGTATAAAAGATGCCCTTGAGAGATTGGATGGCAAAGATGCACATAATCTAGAAGATAGCCTCCAAACAATTTAAAAGAGACATGTCCTCTACTGTATAATGTTAGTAACAGAATAATTTTTGGGGGCCTGTCAATAAGGCCTGTATAACATTGAGTGGATGCTCCAAACAATTTCAAAATGATATGTCCCCTGCTATATGATGTTAGTAATAGAAGAATTTTGGGGGGCCTGTCGATGAGGCTTGTATAAGATTGAGTGCATGCTCCAAGCAGTTTAAAAGTGACATGTCGCCTGCTATATGATGTTAGTAGCAGAAGAATTTTTTTGGGTCTGTCGATAAGGCCTGTATAACATTGACTAGATGCAACGCAAATTTAAAAGTGTCATGTCGCCTGCTATATGATGTTAGTAGCAGAAGAATTTTTTGGGGCCTGTCGATAAGACCTGTATAAGATTGAGCGGATGCTCCTAGCAATTTAAAAGTGACACGTCCCCTACTGTATGACGTTAGTAACACAAGAATTTTTGGGGGCGGGAATGGGAATGTAAAGCAGGATCAATAACAGGGTGGTTATGGGAAGTACGAGATCCATGATCCTGCCTGCAACTACTACTCATTTAGCCAATACCAATTACCAGAGAGCGTTTGATGCTCGTCAGAAGATAGGTGCAACAGATGAGTGTCCCATGCTAGGTATATGTCCATGAGAAATTGTATGCTAAAGAATCACATAATCTAGAAGATAGACTCAAAACAATTTAAGGCTATGTTCACACTTTGCGGGTTTTGCCGCGGATCCGCAGCGGATTTGACACTGCAGATCCGCAGCAGTTTTCCATGCAGGGTAAAGTACAATGTTACCCTATGGAAAACAAAACCCGCTGTGCACATGCTGCGGATTTCCGCGGAAAAAGCCGCGTGGCTTTTCTGCGGAAAAAAAGAAGGAGCATGTCACTTCTTGGTGCAGAATCGCAGCGATTCTGCACCCATAGAAATGCATTGATCCACTAACTTCCCGCATGGGGCTGTGCCCACGTTGCGGGAAGTTAAGCGGATAATGTGCCGATGGTACCCGGGGTGGAGGAGAGGAGACTCTCCTCCAGGCCCTGGGAACCATATTTTGGTGTAAAAAAAAGAATTAAAATAAAAAATAATGCTATACTCACCTCTCTGCGCTGCCCGCGGCGTCCGGTCTCAGTTGCTGTGCTGAACAGGACCTGTGGTGACGTCGCGGTCACATGACCGTGATGACGCCGCGGTCACATGACCGTGACGTCACGAAGGTCCTTGTCGGCACAGCCGCTTGCAGCGCCGAGGAGATCGCGACGTCAGAGGGTGAGTATAAGGCCAATTTTTATTATTTTTTACATTACTATTGATGCTGCATATTGCTGCATATGCAGCATCAATAGTACAGGAGTAATCCCGCAGCGGAAACCGCGGAACAAACCGCAATAAATCTGCAGGGATAATCGCAGTGGTTTTGCCCTGCAGATTTATCAATTCCGCTGCGGGATTAACCCGCAGAGGAACCCGCAAAGTGTGAACATAGCCTTAAACTCAGATCTCACCTGCTGTATCACGTTTGTAAAAAAAATAAAATAAATTAATTTTATTGTGCATCAGCTCTGCACACAAAAGATTTCAACGCCACTAAATGAAAAGGTTGGACTAACCACACAGTGAGAAAACCCACCAAAATTAATAATTAATATTCACTATAGCAAATCTGAAAAAAACTACTCCAAAGTGAATATCGAATCCAAATATCAAATTACTTTAAAAAATTTTTTATTTAATATAATTTAAAAACAAGGAGAACCTACAGCGAACATCACCATAAATATCTTAGTACAAAGAATGAATACATCATGAGAGACACAGATCCCATAGTATTAACAAATGTGACTAATTAATTAAATAACCCTCAAAAAATATCCATATAAATTGCAAATCCAGTAGACAGTCTATCAAGAGTGAAAAAATACATAAATGGTATACAGAGGATATAAATACCAGTATAATAGTGATCCGTGACTCCCAAGGACTCCAGCTCCAAAGTACGTTTCGCCACTGTGGCTTTTTCAAGGAGTGAGTTACATTTATTGAGACAGCTCCTGTCACTGTAATATTCCCATCTCTATCTGATTCTAAAATACATATTTGTATTACTGTTGATATATGATAGAGAAATAAGTACATTTGACAGCCTGCGGGAGAAAACACGACTGTCTCCCACTTCAGTATGTGCAGAAGGCTCTAGTTATCAGTAGTGTTGAGCGATACCTTCCGATATCAAAAAGTATCGGTATCGGATTGGATCGGCCGATATTCAAAAAATATCGGATATCGCCGATATCGATACCCGATACCAATGCAAGTCAATGGGACCAAAATATCGGAATTAAAATAATCCCTTTCTTTCCTTGTAGGTTCATTCTACATGAAGGAAAACAACTAAGAATAATGTAGGATGTATTGGGGGAGGTGGCGGAGACATTAAAGGCATAGAGGTTTAGCCCAATCAAATAGAATAGCAGGAATTTTAATTTTTTTTTAAGACTTTCAGAGTTACAAAGATATTGACTATGTTAAGATTTTTTTTATTTTGTCAGATATTGATGTTTCACTACTTCCATGCCCTTCACCTTCTTTTTTACTTCTCCGACACTTTCTTCTTCATCATCCTCAGCAGCAGCATCTTTGACATCAAATTCTTCTTCACCTTATTCATCTTCTTCTTCACCTTCTTCCTATTATTTTTTTTTGTTACATTCTTCATATTCTTTTTATTAAACTATTATTCTTCTTCATATTCAACTTCTTCATCATATTCTTATTTGTGACAGGCATTCCTGTAGTTGTTATCTATAAAAGTTTGAAGATTACACCTTCCGTTCTGCCTGTCACAAAAGATTTACAACAGGATTTGTCCACATTCAGTTTGGCCTGCAGCAGCAGCAGCAGGCTTTATCTAGGGGCACCACGAGGAGGAATGGACTCACCCCATACACTGCTTAGTCTTCTTCTGCTTATAATTTAGATAATATCTTTTGCTTTGATGTTTAGTCTTATGCTTAATATTCTTCTGCTCTTTGTTCTGCAGCTTCTTTTTCTTCTGCTTCTCAGTCTTCTCAGTCTTCCGGGTCGTCGTCTCCAGGGTCGTCGTCTCCGGGGTTATTGTCATCGGGGTGGTCTTCAGGGTCGTCGTCTCCAGGGTCGTCGTCTCAGGGGTTGTCCTCTCTGGTGTCGTCGTCATCTTAGGGGTGGTCTTCAGGGTCGTCCTCTTTAGGTTCTTGAACTTGGAAATGTAGCAGAAGGTACAAGAAGGCTGAGAAAATGCCGAGAACCAGCTGATGGAACTGGAACCCAGATGGCTACCCGAAGGTCCAAGAGACAATGGAACTACTGAGGACCAGCTGATGTTACTGGAACCCGATTAATAAGCAGGAGGTACCCGTGCCTGAAAGCACAACCAAGGAACACCTGACGTTGGTGGAACTCGGATACCCAGAACGAGGCACCTAAGCCAAAGGCTCTGCCCAGAACCAGCTGACGGTACTGGAACCAGGATGGGGAGCAGAAGGTACAACAGCAAAAGACACTGCCGAGAACCAGCTGACGGTACTGGAACCCGGATGGGTAGCCGAAGGTACAAGAGCCAATGAAACTACCGATGACCAGCTGACGTTACTGGAACCCGGTTAATAAGCAGGAGGTACCTGTGCCTGAAAGCACTACCAAGGACCACCTGACGTTGGTGGAACTCGGATACCCAGAAGGAGGCACCTAAGCCAAAGGCTCTGCCCAGAACCAGCTGACAGTACTGGAACCAGGGGGACCTATTCAAGATTGTCTTCCTAGAGCCCCAACAATCTGCGTGGTATTTGCAAGACACGTTGCCGACTACACAGCAGGGGAACAGCTGGCGTTGCTGAACCCCACTGACACAGTGGCGAGGTGAGTGTTTTTCTCTGTGTAGCCAGCACTTCCGAGCACCAACTGGCAATGTTAGAGCCAAGGGACAGCAGGAGGAGCAGAGTGTAGGCCGAAGCCTGCACTGGAGGCAGCTTATTGTCTGTTGTGTCTGTGTGGCATTTGCAGGACACGTTGCCGGCTACACAGCAGGGGAACAGCTGACGTTACTGAACCCCACTGACACAGTGGCGAGTGTTTTCCTCTGTGCAGCCAGCACTTCCGAGCACCAACTGGCAGTGTTAGAGCCCAGGGACAGCAGGAGGAGCTGAGTGTAGGCCGAAGCCTGCACTGGAGGCAGCTTATTGTCTGTTGTGTCTGCGTGGCGTTTGCAGGACACGTTGCCGGCTACACAGCAGGGGAACAGCTGGCGTTACTGAACCCCACTGACACAGTGGCGAGTGTTTTTCTCTGTGCAGCCAGCACTTCCAGGCACCAACTGGCGGTGTTAGAGCCCAGGGACAGCAGGAGGGGCAGAGTGTAGGCCGAAACCTGCACTGGAGGCAGCTTATTGTCTGTTGTGTCTGTGTGGCGTTTGCAGGACACGTTGCCGTCTACACAGCAGGGGAACAGCTGACGTTACTGAGCCCCACTGACAGTGTCGAGTGTTTTTCTCTGTGCAGCTAGCACTTCCTGGCACCAACTGGCAGTGTTGGAGCCCAGGGTCAGCAGGGGGAGCAGAGTGTAGGCCGAAGCCTAATTGGAGCAAATTGAAAGGGAACCTTTAAACCCCCCCCAGGCGTTAGTAACTAGAAGAGCCACCTGGTGCATCATTTAATGCTGCACAAGGAAAAGGTGGCTCTTTTTTATTTATGTTCCTTGCACACGCTGAAAGAAACACTTATAAAAGTTTGCCTCTCATACCGTGAAACCGTCTCGGAGACGGGAATTTCCTTCTTAATGAGAAGAAGCCCAGCTGTCAAAAATACCCCCCTGGTGCTGGGCGCAGCCTCCTAAGTGTTGCTTTTTTGTGTTCCGGAGTCTGCGCTGTTGTGTTATCCCTTGGCCATGTGCTGTTACTGCGCAGGGCCACAAATCCCAGCACCGCAGTGTCTTCTGATTTATTCACACTGCGGGGCTGGGATTCATGGCCTTGCACAGTAAATATCATTGCCTCTCACTCATGTCCTTATGCCTGCTTCAGAATGTGCAGCGTCAGCTGATCCCTTATCGCATGCCACGGCCGTGAAGCCGCACAGTCTGAAGAAGGCGGAAGGAGATGAGTGAGAGGCGAAGATATGCACTGCGCATGCCCATGAATCCCAGCCCCGCAGTGAGAATAAATAAGACACTGCGGGGCGTGATCTCGGGCAGGGCGGTCACAGAGGCGCAGCCAGCCTGACAACAAATTATGTCAGAAGACGGGCAGCGCTAACGGCGCATGGCCAAGGTATAACATAACAGCGCAGGCTACGGGACAGATTCAAACAACGCTGAGGAGGCAGCGCACGGCACCAAGGGGGTTGTTGCGTGTCATTACGAAGGAAAGTCACACCTCCGGGACGGTTAAACGGTATCAGGGGACACATTTTATAAGTGTTTAGTTCTGCGTGTGCAATGAATATAACAAAAAGAGCCACCTTGTCCAAATGCAGCATTAGTGCTGCACAAGGTGGCTCTTTTAGCTACAAACGCCTGGGGAGGACAGGTTCCCTTTAATTTTTGTTGTAGTGTCTGCATGGCGTTCGCAGGACTCATTGCCGGCTACACAGCAGGAGAACACCTGACATTACTGAACCACACTGACACAGTGGCGAGGCGAGTGTTTTTCTCTGTGCAGCCAGCACTTCCGAGCAGCAACTAGCGGTGTTGGAGCTCAGGGTCAGGAGGAGGAGCAGAGTGTAGGCCGAAGCCTGCACTGGAGGCAGCTTATTGTCTGTTGTGTCTGCCTGGCGTTTGCAGGACACGTTGCCGTCTACACAGCAGGGGAACAGCTGACGTTACTGAGCCCCACTGACACAGTGGCGAGTGTTTTTCTCTGTGCAGCCAGCACTTCCGGGCACCAACTGGCGGTGTTGGAGCCCAGGGTCAGCAGGGGGAGCAGAGTGTAGGCCGAAGCCTAATTGGAGCAAATTGAAAGGGAACCTTTAAACCCCCCAGGCGTTAGTAACTAGAAGAGCCACCTGGTGCATCATTTAATGCTGCACAAGGAAAAGGTGGCTCTTTTTTATTTATGTTCCTTGCACACGCTGAAAGAAACACTTATAAAAGTTTGCCCCTCATACCGTGAAACCGTCTCGGAGACGGGAATTTCCTTCTTAATGAGAAGAAGCCCAGCTGTCAAAAATACCCCCTTGGTGCTGGGCGCAGCCTCCTGAGTGTTGCTTTTTTGTTTTCCGGAGTCTGCGCTGTTGTGTTATCCCTTGGCCATGTGCTGTTACTTGCGCAAGGCCACGAATCCCAGCACCGCAATGTTTTCTTATTTATTCACACTGCGGGGCTGGGATTCATGGCCTTGCACAGTAAATATCATTGCCTCTCACTCATGTCCTTACGCCTGCTTCAGAATGTGCGGCGTCAGCTGATCCCTTATTGCATGCCACGGCCGTGAAGCCGCACAGTCTGAAGAAGGCGGAAGGAGATGAGTGAGAGGCGAAGATATGCACTGCGCATGCCCATGAATCCCAGCCCCGCAGTGAGAATAAATAAGACACTGCGGGGCGTGATCTTGGGCAGGGCGGTCACAGAGGCGCAGCCAGCCTGACAACAAATTATGTCAGAAGACGGGCAGCGCTAACGGCGCATGGCCAAGGGATAACATAACAGCGCAGGCTACAGGACAGATTCAAACAACGATGAGGAGGCAGTGCATGGCACCAAGGGGGTTGTTGCGTGTCATTACGAAAGAAAGTCACACCTCCGGGACGGTTAAACGGTATCAGGGGACACATTTTATAAGTGTTTAGTTCTGCGTGTGCAATGAATATAACAAAAAGAGCCACCTTGTCCAAATGCAGCATTAGTGCTGCACAAGGTGGCTCTTTTAGCTACAAACGCCTGGGGGGACAGGTTCCCTTTAATTTTTGTTGTAGTGTCTGCATGGTGTTCGCAGGACTCATTGCCGGCTACACAGCAGGAGAACACCTGACATTACTGAACCAAACTGACACAGTGGCGAGGCGAGTGTTTTTCTCTGTGCAGCCAGCACTTCCGAGCAGCAACTAGCGGTGTTGGAGCTCAGGGTCAGGAGGAGGAGCAGAGTGTAGGCCAAAGCCTGCACTGGAGGCAGCTTATTGTCTGTTGTGTCTGCGTGGCGTTTGCAGGACACGTTGCCGGCTACACAGAAGGGGAACAGCTGGCGTTACTGAACCCCACTGACACAGTGGCGAGTGTTTTTCTCTGTGCAGCCAGCACTTCCGGGCACCAACTGGCGGTGTTGGAGCCCAGGGTCAGCAGGGGGAGCAGAGTATAGGCCGAAGCCTGCACTCGAGGCAGTTTAACATCTGTAGGAGTGTCAGCGCGGTGGTCACAGGACACATTGCCGGATACACAGCTGGGGATCAGCTGACGTTACTGAAACCCAATAACATGGCAGCAAGTGTTGACTGTGCAAAAAGCACTTCCGAGCAGAAACTAGCGGTGTTGGAGCCCAGGGTCAGCAGGAGGAGCAGAGTGTAGGCCAAAGCGTGCACTGGAGGCAGTTTAATATCTGTTGTGTCTGCGTGGCATTTGCAGGACACGTTGCCGGCTACACAGCAGGGGAACAGCTGGCGTTACTGAACCCCACTGACACAGTGGCGAGTGTTTTTCTCTGTGCAGCCAGCACTTCCGAGCACCAACTGGCAGTGTTAGAGCCCAGGGACAGCAGGAGGAGCTAAGTGTAGGCCGAGGCCTAATTGAAGCAAGTTGAAAGGGAACCTTTAACCCCCCAGGCGTTTGTAGCTGAAAGAGCCACCTTGTTCAGCACTAATGCTGCAAAAGGAAAAGGTGGCTCTTTTAATTATGCTCCTTGCAAACCCAGAACTAGACACAGAAAATGTGTCCCCTGATACCGTGAAACCGTCCCGGAGGTGGGACTTTCCTTCGTAATGGGATGCAGCACAGCCGTCATTCCTACCCCCTTGGCACCGTGCGCCACCTACTCTGCGTTGTTTGAATCTGTCCCGTAGCCTGCGCTGTTATGTTCAACCTTGGCCATGCGCAGTTAGTGCTGCCCGTCTTCTGACATCATTTGGTGTCAGGCTGGCTGCGCCTGTGCGGCCGCGCTGCCCGGGATCCCACCTCGCAGTGTCATCTAATGTAATCACACTGCGGGCCTGGGATCCATGGGCATGTGCAGTGCATATCTTCGCCTCTCACTCCCCTCCTTCCGCCTTCAGACTGTGCGGCATCACGGCCGTGGCATGCTATTAGGGATCAGCTGACGGTGCACAGTCTGAAGAAGGCAGAGGGAGATGAGTGAGAGCCTGAGGTGAAGATATGCACTGTGCATGCCCATGGATCCCAGGCCCGCAGTGTGATTAAATCAGAAGAGACTGCGAGGCGGGATCTTGGGCAGCGCGGCCGCACAGGCGCAGGCAGCCTGACAAGCCATAAAAGTTGGCTCTTTCAGTAACAAATGCCTGGGGGGACAGGTTCCCTTAAATTTCAGTAGTTGTGTCAGCGTGGCGGTCGCAGGACACATTGCCGGCTACACAGCTGGGGATCAGCTGACGTTACTGAAACCCAATAACACTGGGTCATGTGGTTTGACTGTGCAGACGGCACTTCTGAGCATCAACTGGTGGTGTTGGAGCCCAGGGATTACAGTTCAGGTGGTAGAAACATGAACGCAACAGGAGACCTGGATACTGTAGCCAACCAATTATTTTATCTGGAAGAGGAGTGGCAAATTCCTGCGAGATCCAGGCCTTGTTTATTTTCAGAAAAGTAAGCCGGTCAACGTTATCGGAGGATAGTCGCATGCGACGGTCTGTTAGTACACCACCTGCGGCACTAAAGACACGTTCCGATAATACACTAGCACCTCCAATGCATACTGGCTTAGCTCTGGCCATGTATCCAGCTTAGAGACCCAAAATTTGAAGGGGGAAGAGCCGTCTGGGAGTACAGTAAGAGGGCAAGACATGTAGTCTGTCACCATCTGACGGAAACGTTGCCTCCTGCTGACTGGAGCCATCTGTGATGGTGTAGACATGTGTGGCGGGCAGACAAAACTGTGCCACAGTTCGGCCATACTGGTCTTGCCTTGTGCTGAGGCACTGATTCTGCTCCCTCTTTGTGCAGAGCTTCCTCCACTGCCTCGACGCACTGAGCTGCTTTGTAAAGCACTAGCAGCACTGCTCTCAGTTGGACTGGAGAGGATGATGGAATTCACCAGTGTGTCTTGGTACTCCAGCATTTTACGCTCCCGGTTCAATGGTGTTATGAGGCTTTGTACCTTGTCCCGGTAGCAAGGATCTAGGAGGGTGTACACCCAATAATCAGCTGTGTTGAGAATGTGGGCGATGCGGCGGTCATTTCTCAGGCACTGCAGCATGTAATCAACCATGTGCTGCAGACTGCCAACTGGCCAAGAAACGCTGTCCCCTGCTTGAGGCGTGATTTCTGCCTGCTCTGCATCACCCCACTCTCGCTCTACACACTGACTACTGGAGAATTGTGTAACTCCCTCCTCTGGACCGATGTCTTCCTCCTTCATTGACTCCTCCTCGTCCTCCTCACAAAGTGTCCCCTGCCTAGGCATTTGTGAGGAACCACGTAGCGCTGACTGTCCAGAAGCTGATGGAATTGGTGACTCCTCATCCTCCACCTCTTCCACAACATCATCCCTTAGCGCTTGCAGTGTTTGTTGAAGCAGGCAGAGAAGGGGGACAGTCATGCTGACTAGTGGATCATCTGCACTCGCCATCCACGTGGATTCATCGAAGGAACGCAAAACCTGGCAGACGTCCTTCATAGTGGCGCACTCAGTGGTTGTGAAGTCTGAACGGCGCGGAGTGCGATTTCTTTGCGCCTGATGTGCAACTGGTACTCCATTACTGCTGGCTGCTGCTTACACAACCGCTCCAACATATGTAATGTGGAATTCCACCTGGTGGGTAGTGTTATGATCCTAATGGCTGAGGATCACAAAACGGACTAGCTAAGTTTATGAACATAAACACGAGTTCTAGGGAGGTGGTAACTGGACTGACCGCAAACCTGATGCTAACCAACACACTAAAGGTAGCCGGTGAACGTGCCTAAAATCCTGGACGTCTCGACGCAGCCTGAGAAACTATCTACTCCTGGAGGGAAAGAAAGACCTCACTTGCCTCAAGAGAAATCACCCCAAAGATATAGGAAGCCCCCAACAAATAATAACGGTGAGGTAAGGGGAAAACACAAACGTAGAAATGAAAACAGATTCAGCAAATGAGGCCCGCTAATACTAGATAGCAGAAGACAGATAGGGAACTGTGCGGTCAGTAAAAAACCCTATGCAAAATATCCACACTGAGAATACAAGAACCCCCACACCAACTAACGGTGTGAGGGGAGAAACTCAGCCCCCTAGAGCTACCAGCAAGCAAGGAAATCACATATTAGCAAGCTGGACAAGAAAACAAAAATAAACCAAGAAACATATGACCACTGATGGTCAAAAAATGAACCAAGCAAAACTTAGCTTCTCTTGAAGAGCCTGATAACGAAGGACTGCAGGAGAGCTCCAAAATAGCACTGAAGACATTGACAGCAGGCAACAACTGAGAGTCCAGGTGAACTAAATAGGAAACAGCTAACAGATAACGAGACAGCTGATCCAGCCTAGACCTGAAGACTGACACAAAGAACCACCAGAGGGAGCCCAAAGACAGCACTCACACAGTACCAGTTGTGACCACAAGAGGGAGCCCAAAAACAGAGTTCACAACAGGGTAGGTCACATATGATGGAAGGTGGAATCGGCACTACAGAGCTGCAATGCGTGATCTTGCCATGCTGGAACGCCGCAAGTGAGCACACTCTAGGCGGACCTCTGCAGCAGTGCATCAAGATCTGGATAGTCCCTCAAAAAATTCTGCACGACCAAGTTGAGCACATGTGCCAGACATGGGATGTGAGTGAGGTTGCCTAGGCCCAGAGCTGCCACCAGATTTCGGCCATTTTCACACACTACCATGCCTGGCTGGAGATTTGCTGGCACAAACCACACATCGCTCTCCTGCTTGATGGCATTCCAGAGCTCCTGCGCTGTGTGGCTTCGATTCCCCAAAGAAATTAATTTCAATACGGCCTGTTGACGTTTGGTCATGGCTGTGCTCATCGGTTGTAACAGGTAAACGTTCACGGGTCCATGTGGAGGTGGACTGTGACGGCTCCTGCAGCGATGATTCTGAGGAACTTGAGTATGAGGAGGAGTCAATGCATACAGACTGGATTCCTGCAATCCTTGGAGTTGGCAGAACACGTCCTGCACCACTCGCATGATCTGTACCCGGCTCTACAACATTAACCCAATGGGCAGTGAGGGAAAGGTATCGCCCATGTCCATGGTGACTGGTCCATGCATCGGTGTTGAGGTGGACCTTGCTACTGACTGCATTCAGTAGCGAGTGTTTTATATGTCCCTCCACATGCTTGTGCAGGGCAGGGACGGCTTGCCTGCTGAAATAAAAGCGGCTGGGCACATTGTATTGTGGGACTGCCAATGCCATCAAGTTGCGGAAGCTGTCAGTCTCCACCAGCCTGAATGACAGCATTTCAAGTGACAGTAGTTTTGCAATGCCAGCATTCAGAGCCTGAGCTCGGGGGTGGTTTGCTGAGACTGGCCACCTTTTCTCCCATGCCTGTGCTACCGATGGCTGTAGACTGGGCTGGGAGTGTGAGGATGACTGGGAACGTGGTGCTGCGGGTGGAATTACAGTGGGTCTCTGGACAACAGTACCAGAGGTTCTTCCATGGCGATCCTGTGAGGAAGCCGAACCAGCAGTGTGTGAGCTGGAGTAAGAGGTAACAACACGAGCTGAAGAGGTGGTAGGTGCCGCTGTTGGTTGGCCTAGATCTTCAGTGTGTTTTTGTAACTCCACCGCGTGCTTGGTCCGCACATGTTTCCACATATTTGTGGTATTGAGGTTGCTGACACTTTTCCCTCTTTTGACTTTCTGATGACACACCTTGCATTTGACAAAGCAAATGTAATCTGTAACTGTGTCAAAAAAGTACCAGGCACTGCAAGCCTTGGGTGCGCCCGTTTTGGCTTTTGGAAGAGGCATGCTCCTAACGGGTGCCGAAGTGGAGGCTACAGGAACCACAGTCTTCCCCCTCCCTCTCCCTCTTTGGCCCGTTCAGGGAATCTCTTCCTCAGAGCTGCTCCCACCACCTTCCTGTACCTCACGCCACGATGGGTCAAGGACCTCATCATCTACACTACCCACTGCCACCAACTGCTTCTCCTGGGTAGTTTAGGCAGCACAGTACGCACCAGAATGTGGCACCTGAGTCTCATCATCAGATGCGTACTGCGGTGTGTTGACCGGAGGCACTGGCCCACCCATCTCTTCAGAGTCAGAGAGACAAAGCTGTTGGGCATCACTGCATACTGCCTCTTCTTCCATTTCTCCAATGCTGCTTGTCTGGCCCCCTGTTTCCAAGCCAAGAGATTCAGAGAACAGAAGTAGAGATGGCTATTGTCCTGGGTTCTCTGACTGCCTGGGCAATTTGACAGGTGGTGAAGAGACAGATGGGTGCTCTCCAGTGCTCTGTGCCTGAGAGGATGTGACACTAATTGAAGTTGATGCGTTAGCTGCCATCCACCCGACAATGGCTTCAATTTGTTCTTCACGCAGCAGCGGTGTACGGCGATCTCCTACAAAGCTGCACATGAAGGACTGTCCCCTACAGAAACTGGGTGATGATGAGTCACCGGTGACTGCAGCAGGCACAGAATCCCCATGTCCTCTCCCTGCTCCACGCCCACGCCCACGTGCCTTCTTCATCTTGGTTGACTGATAAAGATAAGCAGAAAAGTACTAAGGGCTTAGTGTGCTTATTCCTGAACAGCTCCTAACAGGTATAAGAAACACTAATTTTCTAAAGTGTGGACTAGACTTTAATATGAGCTAATGTGGCCTATACAACTGTAAAGTGGTGTGTTTTGTGAACTTTATTAATTTTTTTTTTTTTTTTTTGCAGAACTGACTACAGAGTGAGCTGCACTCACACACAGACCGTCCAGACTGCCGTGAATGGCGCTGCAAGGCCAAAACAAGCTTCTCTATGTAATCCTATATAGTGTTTTTCCAAAATCTAGCAGGATACGGAGGGAAAGCCACTAATAGGATAAATTTGAAAAAATGTGCAGCAGGCTGCACTAATTGAGAAACAGACAATGGAACAGTATGAGGCACTGACACACCCTGAGCTGACTACAACCAGCTGTGGCTGCGGACAGACTACAGAGCGATGTGCACTCACACAGAGACCATGCAGACAGCCGTAAACGGCGCTGCAAGGCCAAAAAAAGCTCCTCTATGTAATCCTATGTAGTGTTTTTCCACAAATTAGCTGGATACGGATGGAAAGCCACTAATAGGAAATATTTGAAAAAATGTGCAGCAGGCTGCACTAATTGGAAAAAAGGACAATGGATTGAACGGTGTGAGGCAGTGACGCACCCTGAGCTGACTACAACCGGCTGTGGCTGCGGACAGACTACAGAGCGATGTGCACTCACACAGAGACCGTGCAGACAGCCGTAAACGGCGCTGCAAGGCCAAAAAAACCTCCTCTATGTAATCCTATGTAGTGTTTTTCCACAATTTCGCTGGATACGGATGGAAAGCCACTAATAGGAAATATTTGAAAAAATGTGCAGCAGGCTGCACTAATTGCAAAAAAGGACAATGGATAGAACAGTATGAGGCAGTGACACACTCTGAGCTGACTACAACCGGCTGTGGCTGCGGACAGACTACAGAGTGAGCTGCACTCACACACACAGAGACCTTGCAGACAGCTGTGAACAGCACTGCAAGGCAAAAGCAAGGATCTCACACAGCGGTTGCTAAATTAGCCTGGGTAAAGCACAATGAAGCAAATCGCTATCTCTAAACTGGCCCTCAGTCAGAACACAGCGTCCTGTCCCTAACTGAATTCACAGCAGAGTGAGCCCTAAATGGCGGCAGCAACTTTTATAGTGCATCATGACATCATTTCAGCAGCCAATCACAGCCATGTCAGTACTTACATGCCCACCATGCAGAACAGGATGTGCCCACACTTCTAATCATTCCTCATTGGCTGAATTCGGGCACTTTGAATTGTGGGAACTTCCGATTCCGGTATCCAATATACTGAAAATATCGGAACTCCGATACCGCAAATATCGGCCGATACACGATATCGGAATGCTCAACATTAGTTATCAGTCATTTTACCAAGCTAATCTCATGTTCATGCTCAGTATCCACATGGCATATGATGAAGCAACTGTTCTTTCTATTAATTATACCTCAGTTTCTCTTTTGGTTTCATACTGCTAAACAGTGTTTTCTGGGGTAAGTACATAACATCTTTTCAAGCTACATTGCACAAGTAAGTGAAGAGCAATATCAATATGTTGTCTTAAATCTTTTATACTTTACAATTCTGCAATTATTGAAATAGTGTATATATTATACCATGGCCTCACTAGGGCACAGAAAAGTTGCCCTAAGCCACTTTTCTTTTACTCAAGTCAAGCTATATGCCCCCATAAGTGGATCTACATCCCATTATAAGCAGTTTAGATCGGTGACCCCTATATGCAGTGCAGTGTAAAGTAAAATATAAAATTCAGCCACATGTCTCTAATTACAATATATACCTCTTCCCTTATGTTTAGCTTTCTTTTCATGCAGCTCTGGGCTGCTGTCTCCTCTTTTCACAGTCTTTCTACCTACTTGGTAACTTGACCAGGGTTACTGCAACATGTTGGTCATGCTAACTACAGTGAAGGAAATAATTATTTGACCCCTTGCTGATTTTGTAAGTTTGCCCACTGACCATGACATGAAGAGTCTATAATTTTAAGGGTAGGTTAATTTTAACATTGAGAGAATATCAAAAATAAAATCCAGAAAATCACATTGTATAAATTATATAAATTTATTTGCATTTTGTAGAGAAATAAGTATTTGATCCCCTACCAACCATTAAGAGTTCTGGCTCCTACAGACCAGTGAGACGCTCCTAATGAAGTCGTTACCTGCATTAAAGAAAGCTGTCGAAGGCTGGCTTCACACTTGCGTTTTGATCTGCAGCGTTTTTTTAAAAAAAGCATGTGGTGAAAAAGCCCATGTAAACGCGGCAAAACACCACATTTTTTAGACACATGCGTTTTTGCATGCAGAAAAAAAAGCGGCATTTTGCGGCATTTACATGCGTTTTTTCCTGCGTTTGCGTTTTTTAAACGCATGCTGAGAAGTGTGACAGCTGCCAATCATCAAAATCAACTAGAAAACCCACTAAAAACAGAAATAGCTAGGGTTAGGGTTAGGGTTAGGATCCCTAGTAACCCTAGGGATCCTAACCCTAACCCTAACCCTAGGGATCCTAACCCTAACCCTAACCCTAGGAATCCTAACCCTAACCCTAACCCTAGGGATCCTAACCCTAACCCTAACCCTAAGGGTTAGGATCGTAACCCTAACCCTAAGGGTTAGGGTTAGGAACCCTAGGGTTAGGCTTAGGATCCCTAGGGTTACTAGGGATCCTAACCTTAGGGTTAGGATCCCTAGTAACCCTAGGGTTAGGGTTAGGGTTAGGGTTTTCTTGTTTTTTCTTGTGTTTAGGGTTAGGGTTTTTTTGTTTTTTCTTGTTTTTTCTTGTTTTTTCTTGTGTTTTTCTATAAAAACGCATGCGTTTTTAACGCAAAAAAATGCATGTGCTAAAAAACGCATGCGTTTACATAGACAGCAATGCATTTTTTTGCCGCGAATAAACGCATGGGTTTTTTTGCGGCAAAAAAACGCCGCTAGAAATTACTACAGGTTGCATTTCTGCAAATGAATGCACGCATCAAAAAACGCATGCGTTGCCGAAAATGCGTCAAAACGCACGCTAAAAAACGCATGCGTTTTTTAATGTTAACTATAGAAAAAAACGCATGCGTTTTTTAGCGCTAAAACGCTGCAGATCAAAACGCAAGTGTGAAACCAGCCTAACATAGTCACCTTTATAAAAGACTCCTGTCCACAGACTCAATTAATCAGTCAGACTCTAACCTCTACAACATGGACAAGACCAAAGAGCTTTCTAAAGATGTCAGGGACAAGATCATAGACCTACACAAAGCTGGAATGGGCTACAAAACCATGAAATGCTGGGTGAGAAGGAGACAACTGTTGGTGCAATTGTAAGAAAATGGAACAAATACAAAATGACTGTCAATCAGCAACAATCTGGGGCCCCTCTTTATGCGTGTCTGCTGATTGCTACTGTATCTTTTGTCCTCCTGCCATCCCCTCATTCACATTACAGTGGCGATAGGTGGTTAGAACAGTATACTTTTAAGGTGGTATACATTTTTTGAGCAAATGATAGGTCTTCTTTAACCGATAATAACATTGGACATACTGGTAGATCCAATGTCAGTTCCTTGTCTTTGATGCAGTCTTAATAGAAGTGCTCTCATCTTTCCTAGAATATTATGGCTGTGTTATTCAGCCATCATCTGCTTTTAATATATGAAAGCTTGGCTTGTAATAACACTGAGCATTTTGTTCAGAGTCTTTTTGGGGGCCTTGCATTTCACTCCTCCCTTCCAAATGTTGCCATATAGTCCTTCATGTTTATGAGTGCTGAATGAACCCACCCCCACCACTGATTGATAGCTTTCTGCCTAAGAACAGTATACACAGAAAGCTGTCAATCAGTAGTATGGGTGGAGTTATACAAAGCTCAGCATTAGAGAACTGATAGATCTGCAGCAGATGAAACAGCGATTTTTTCAAAATGAAACCCAGCTGCACAGTAAGTGACACATTGCTAGAATCATCCTCCTCCCACATGGGGTAGCAAAAATGTGGTGAAAGGTTGCCTTTAAGATGGCTATTTTTATGCTATGTTTTCTGAAGTTTTTGGAGTTGTGCTGCAAGTTGTAGTTACATCGTACGTAGTGAAGAGGCAATGACCCACAAAGTTCCAACACAAAAGTCTCTTTAATGTGTTTCCTTACAGCATTAAAGTCCAATTCACACAAATGCATATAACTTCAGTGTATATTATCAGTGTTCAGTTCACACCAGTTCATAGCAATACATATCATACGGCTTTAGATTTACAGTCCCTAAACAGGCCAGACTTCCCTTGTCCAGTTTCCCTGGGCGACCGCACGCCATATTAGTCTTCATACACACAGCCTCATATGTTGCAGACGCTACACATGCCAGCCCCCTTCAACTAGTTCCCGTGGGTGTCCTGCATCACTGTATCACAGTCTCTTTACTCACACAGCCGTTCACAGCCCAGGATATCCTCCGGATAGCAGCCGGGCACCATATCCACTTGTTTGCAATCGTTACACATGCTAGTCCTCTTTCGGGCACAGGACATCCACCTCCGGGCACAGGAATGTCCACATCTATCTTTTTTGGGCACAGGACATCCACTTCCGGGCACAGGACTGTCCACATCCGAGACCAGTACCATGGACGACTTGCATCGCTGTATACGCTGCGGTTGCCAGGCTATTCAGCTGCCCTGGGTGGTGGCTCCACTGGCCTTTTCCTCCATGCACTCAGCCAGTGCTCTGCAGGCCTCTGCTCTGCACACCAGCACACACTAGACTGACATTGATGTGCACCTCACACACCTGACACACCCATACCTCTTGCTGCATAGCTTTTAACACACACACAAACCTGTGGCCTTCAGCCACATGGAAAACCAGGACCGGAAATCCATGACTCCAATGCACACCTATGGACTTCATCCGTCTGCATGCACAACCTGGGGAGAACACACAGCGAGCCCTACCTGTGACATGAGTCACTGCCTCACAGTATTTACAAACACTTTGCACTTTTTCTTTTTTTATTAAAAATCAAGGGAGGGAAAGGGAAAAATGGAAGTCAGATCACCACATCCAGGAGCACCTTGCTGTATCAGGTGAAGCCACACAAAGCCATCCCAGTCCAGAACATGAAAATGAAACAGGAAAGAAAGGGGTCCTTCAGCGGAAAATGTCCACTACCGGATCATTGATTTATATAGTGGACATTTGCCACTGGATGATCTTTCTTCCGTTTTCTTTTTTCATTGTTCCATCCTTAATTTTCTCTGAATAAAGTTGCAGATCAAGAAATTCCTTTTTAGCTAAATACATATACCATATATAATATTTGTTCAGTCCTTTTGTTTTCTGTTGCCGCAGTCTGTAATTATTATTTTTTCATTTAAAGATAAGGGAGAAAGCGAAATCAAGTCCTTAACAATACAGTATGTGAAAAAGTCATCATTAAAATAATTATTAATTTATTTCAGTATGATTTTTTTTACAAATCCAGCACTCTTAAAATCTATTACTCACATATAAATTCAAGTAAAATACAATACCTACAGATGTCATTCCATAAAGATATACTGTATAGAGTAAATCATTTAAAAACTTCTACTCAAAGTGTAAATGTCTCATGAAATAGCACTTTAGAAAATGTTCAGTTTTATGTATCATCTCAGTCAAAGTAAGAGTGTGCATAAATATATTAACCCCGTAATCCCATATGACATACTATTCCGTCAAGGGACCTGGGACTTAATCCTCAGTGACGGGATATTACGTCATATGCGATCGGCCGCGCTCACGGCTGACTATCGCAGCTGACATCCGGCACTATGTGCCAGGAGCGGTCATGGACCGCTCCCGGCACATTAACCCCCGGCACACTGCGATCAAACATGATCGCAGTGTTCTGGCGGTACAGGGAAGCATCGCGCAGGGAGGGGGCTCCCTGCGGGCTTCCCTGAGACGATCGGTACAAGGCGATGTGCTCACCTTGTACCGAGCATCTCCTCCCTGCAGGACCCGGATCCAAAATGGCTGCTGGGCTACTTCCGGGTCCTGCAGAGAGGTGGCTTACCAAATGCCTGCTCAAAGCTCAAAGCAAGCGCTGGTAAGCCAGGAGCAGTGCACGTCAGATCGCTGATCTTACACAGTGCTCTGCAAAGTGTCAGATCAGCGATCTGTCACTATACAGTGATGTCCCCCCTGGGACAAAGTAAAAAAGTAAAAAAAAAAAAAAATTTAATGTGTAAAAAAAAAAAAAAATCCTAAATAAAGAAAAAAAAATATTGTTCCCATAAATACATTTCTTTATCTAAATAATAAAAAAACAATAAAAGTACACATATTTATTTGTCTGTAACAACCCGACCTATAAAACTGTCCCACTAGTTAACCCCTTCAGTGAACACCGGAAAAAAAAAAGAGGCAAAAAACAATGCTTTATTATCATACCGCCGAACAAAAAGTGGAATAACACGCAATCAAAAACACGAATATAAATAACTATGGTACCGCTGAAAACGTCATCTTGTCCTGCAAAAAACGAGCCACCACACAGCATCATCAGCAAAAAAATAAAAAAGTTATAGTCCTCAGCAATGCAAAAATAATAATTTTTTCTATAAAATAGTTTTTATCATATAAAAGCGCAAAAACATAAAAAAATTATGTAAATGAGGTATCGCTGTAATTGTACTGACCCGAAGAATAAAACTGCTTTATCCATTTTACCAAACATGGAATGGTATAAACTTCCCCCCAAAAGAAATTCATGCATAGCTGGTTTTTGGTCATTCTGCCTCACAAAAATCGGAATAAAAAGCGATCAAAAATGTCACATGCCCAAAAATGGTACCAATAAAAACGACAACTCGTCCCACAAAAAATAAGACCTCACATGACTCTGTGGACCAAAATATGGAAAAATTATATGTCTCAAAATATGGTAACGCAAAAAATATTTTTTGCAATAAAAAGCATCTTTTAGTGTGTGACAGCTGTTAATGATAAAAATCCACTAAAAAAACAGCTACAAAAGTAAATCAAACCCCCCTTCATCACCCCCTTAATTTGAGAAACAAAAAAAAATCAAAGAAATGTATTTATTTCCATTTTCCCATTAGGGCTAGGGTTAGGGCTAGGGTTGGGGCTAGGGTTGGGGTTAGGGTTAGGGGTGGGGCTAGGGTTAGGGTTGGGGTTGGGGCTAGGGTTAGGGTTGGGGCTAGGGTTGAGGCTAGGGTTAGGGCTACAGTTAGGGTTAGGGCTACAGTTAGGGTTGGGGCTAAAGTTAGGTTTAGGGTTGGGGCTAAAGTTAGGGTTAGGGCTAAAGTTAGGGTTAGGGTTTGGATTACATTTACGGTTGAGATTAGGGTTAGGGGTGTGTCAGGGTTAGGGGTGTGGTTAGGGTTATGGTTGGGATTAGGGTTAGGGGTGTGTTTGGGATAGGGTTTCAGTTAGAATTGGGGTTTGCACAGTTTAGGCACATCAGGGCTCTCCAAACGTGACATGACGTCCGATCTCAATTCCAGCCAATTCTGCGTTGAAAAAGTAAAACAGTGCTCCTTTCCTTCCGAGCTCTCCCGTGCGCCAAAACAGGGGTTTACCCCAACATATGGGGTATTAGCATACTCAGGACAAATTGGACAACAACTATTGTGGTCCAATTTCTCTTGTTATCCTTGGGAAAATAAAAATTTGGGGGCTAAAAAAATATTTTTGTGGGAAAAAAATTTATTTTTATTTTCACGACTCTGCATTATAAACTGTAGTGAAACACTTGGGGGTTCAAAGTTCATCACAACACATCTAGATAAGTTCCTGGGGGGTCTAGTTTCCGAAATGGTGTCGCTTATTGGGGTTTCTACTGTTTAGGTGCATCAGGGGCTCTGCAAATGCAACGTGATGCCTGCAGACCAATCTATCTAAGTCTGCATTCCAAATGGCACTCCTTCCCTTCCGAGCTCTGCCATGCGCATAAATGGTGGTTTTCCCCACATATGGGGTATCAGCGTACTCAGGGCAAATTGGATAACAACTTTTGGGGTCGAATTTCTCCTGTTACCCTTGGGAAAATACAAAACTGGGGGCTAAAAAATAATTTTTGTGAAAAAAATATAATTTTTATTTTCACGGCTCTGCGTTATTAACTGTAGTGAAACACTTGGGCGTTCAAAGCTGTCAAAACACATCTAGATAAGTTCCTTAGGGGGTCTACTTTCCAAAATGGGGTCACTTGTGGGGGGTTTCAATGTTTAGGCACATCAGGGGCTCTACAAACGTGACATTGTGTCCCATCTCAATTCCAGTCAATTTTGCATTGAAAAGTCAAATGGCGCTCCTACCCTTCCGAGCTCTGTCATGTGCCCAAACAGTGGTTTACCCCCATATATGGGGTATCAGCGTACTCAGGAAAAATGGCACAACAACTTTTGAGGTCCAATCTCTTCTCTTACCCTTGGGAAAATAAAAATTTGGGGGCAAAAATATCATATTTGTGAAAAAATATGATTTTTTATTTTGACGGATCTGCATTATATGAAGGAACAGATGAATGACCTCGGGGAGACCAAAACATCCAACACTGCGGAGATACCATCACGTGTTTCTCAACGCAGTGATCCAGAACACTGCCCCCATCCCTTATGGGAAATATGCAAACGCATGTAAAGTAAGCTGCGGAGACACTATCACGTGTTTCTCAACGCAAGCAATGAATAACCAGGCCTTTCTCCGGGAAGTAACAACCACGGGAAGGGCAGCATCCAATAAAGGAGAATATCCAATAAAGGAAGACCACCTATGCCAAGCATGGTATCCATCCACAAACAGCTGTTTCGGGGTTTTTGCCCCTCATCAGTGTGGAGTAGGAAACTGGCTATTAGGAGCAGTGCCTGGTGAAAGGCTATGAAGGAACAGATGAATGACCTCGGGGAGACCAAAACATCCAACACTGCGGAGACACCATCACGTGTTTCTCAACGCAGTGATCCAGAACACTGCCCCCATCCCTTATGGGAAATATGCAAACGCATGTAAAGTAAGCTGCGGAGACACCATCACGTGTTTCCCAACGCAAGCAATGAATAGCCAGGCCTTTCTCCGGGAAGGAACAACCACGGGAAGGGCAGCATCCAATAAAGGAGAATATCCAATAAAGGAAGACCACCTATGCCAAGCATGGTATCCATCCACAAACAGCTGTTTCAGGGTTTTTGCCCCTCATCAGTGTGGAGTAGGAAACTGGCTATTAGGAGCAGTGCCTGGTGAAAGGCTATGAAGGAACAGATGAATGACCTCGGGGAGACCAAAACATCCAACACTGCGGAGACACCATCACGTGTTTCTCAACGCAGTGATCCAGAACACTGCCCCCATCCCTTATGGGAAATATGCAAACGCATGTAAAGTAAGCTGCGGAGACACCATCACGTGTTTCTCAACGCAAGCAATGAATAGCCAGGCCTTTCTCTGGGAAGGAACAACCATGGGAAGGGCAGCATCCAATAAAGGAGAATATCCAATAAAGGAAGACCACCTATGCCAAGCATGGTATCCATCCACAAACAGCTATTTCTTTTTTTTTTTTTTTCTTCTCCCTCAGATGGGAAAATCCACGGTCCAGAAATCCAAGACCAACGAAAGAATCCCAAACAGCTGCGTAAAATCCAAAACACAAAAGCTGTTCCCATCATCATCGGAAAATTTCAGTTTGATATAACATCAGAAAAAACAAATCAAGACATATTTACAAGATATCTCCACTTCTTCACCTTCCAAATCCCTTCGGCATCCACCTCCCCCCTTCTCCTTTTATCCCATAGAAAACACACATACATTTTCCCCAAAATCACTTTTAGACTATTCTTTACTACAATTTCCTTCCTCTTAAAAACATACACATTCCTCACATCCCATAATACTTCCTTTATACATGCAACCATTAACCACAACACTCTCTCCTTCACTCCATCACACATTCCCAAACCAAACATGAACAACTCGAACGATAACAAGCTCACACCACACAATTCTTTACACAACGGTCCCATTCTTCCAATCACCTCCCTAGCATAATGACAATTCCAAAACACATGTATTACACTTTCCCTTCCACCACACCCACCTCTCGGACACATATCACTTCTCCCCAACCCACGATTCTTCTGAAATTCTCTAACTGGTAACACTCCATGCAAAGACTGCCACACAATCTCACTCTGCCTATTCGTCATACCGTCCAACCGCACTTTCTTCCATACTTTTTCTATATCATTCCCTCTTACCATGTTTATTCCAAACTCTGTCTCTCTACATTCAATCCTCCTATACACAGCCTTCTTATTACTCAACAACCTAACATCCACATCACACAACTCATACTTCACCAAAAATTTATAAACCGACACATACCATCTAGGCACATCAAAAGCAACCGGATACCTCAGATCCCTCTCTCGCCACCTCAAACGGAATAAATACGCCCCAAACAAAAACCTACACAGACAAGAAAACTTCCCATCCATCCTAATCACTCTCAACACAAAAACCACAATATTTACACCAAAAAACACCTCAAGGTTTGGAAAACCCAAGCCACCTTTTTCTAGACGTTTCACCAAAACCTCACTCCTAGCCCTCTCCATTCTAGAATTCCACAAAAACACAAACAGAATCCTATTTAACCCCCTCATAAACATATACCCCGGCGGAAAGACCACTGCAATATATAAGAAAATAGGCAAAATCACACTTTTAATAACTAAGATTTTTCCAAAAAACGAAAGACTTCTCATCTTCCAAAAACATAACTTCCGCTCAACCTTTCCTTTCGCATCATCCCAACTTTCTTTCCCATCCAAACTCTCTAAAAATATCACCCCCAAAACCTTAATAGACCCAGTCACCTCATTCACTCCTACATCCTTACTTAAAACCCCTCCCCCAAAAACCTTACACTCACTCTTCTCCCAATTCACCTTAAATGCTGACGCACCACAAAAAATAGACACTAATACCTTCACCCGCCTCACAGAATACTCTGAATCACACAACACACACATGTCATCCATATAACCACTTACCTTCCATTCCCTCCCCCCACCTCCTGGCGCTTGTACACCTCTAATCACTTTATCTTTCCTCAACATACAAAGCAATGGTTCAATTGCACAGATAAAAACCACAGGAGACAAAGGACAACCTTGTCGCACACCTGAAAAAACATTCACTCTTCTACCCACATAACCATTCATCAAAAAACAACTATAAATGTCCTTATATAAGCTCCTCACCCTCCAAACAAAATCAGGCGGAAACCCCATTCTCAATAATACCCGGAACAAAAAACTATGTGCTAACCGATCATAAGCCTTTTCAAAGTCCAAACTCAAAACAAATACACTCTTCTTCCGACTCATACAGTCCCACAAACAATCTCTCATCATACACACACACTCATGTATACGTCTCCCAGGCACCGCACAATACTGTTCATCCCCAATCACACTCTCTATCACATCACGCATCCTATTCGCCATTACTTTCGCATAGATCTTATAATCGCAATTCAACAACGTTATCGGTCTCCAATTTTTTAAAGTCTTCAAATCTCCTTTTTTAGGTATTAACACAACCATCCCTGCACGCATACTCTCAGCCACCTCCATACTAGACCACATATACTTACACACATCCACAAAATCCTTACCAATCACATGCCACATCACCCTATAAAACTCTATAGGAAGACCATCCTCTCCTGGAGTCTTATTTAACGCCATGCTATTCATTACCTTCCATACCTCATCATCTGTCACCTCACCCATCACTCTCTCTCTCTCCATCTCACTCAATTTATTTTCTAATACACTTAGTACATCCTCCTCCAAAGCCTCATCCCTCCACTTCACTGCATACAGCTCCTCATAAAACGTAGCCACCTCTTCACACATATCCTCCCCACTTACCTCTCTTCCATCCATTGCATTCAAAACACCGATACTCTGCTTTTTCCCAAAAACCTTTTTAAAGAAAAACCTCGAACACCTTTCATCTTGCTCCATTCTATCAATTTTTGCCCTAAAAATAATACTCTTCCCTTTCTCCTCCAAAAACTCATTAATTTCTTTTTTAACCTTTTTTATCCCCTCCTCCACCTCCATTCCTCCATCCCTCAATTTATACAATAAACATAAACGGGCATTCAACTTAACAAACTTCTCCCTCTTAATTGCCGCAAACTCATACCCCACACTTTTAAAAAACTTTTTTGTCTGCCTCTTAACCCAATCCCACCACTCACAAACATTCCCAAAATTTTCCTTACTCTTACACCACTGTTCATACTTTCTCACATACTTCTTCCTCACATCTTCATTTTCCAACAATTTCACATTTAATTTCCACAAACCCTTTCCAAACACACCATTAACATTAATATCTAACTCGCACAACACACAAACATGGTCCGAAAAAACGACCCTATCCTGCTTATATCCAACAGGAATAATATTTTTAGAAATAAAACAATAATCCAACCTGGACTGTGCTCTTCCACTATCAGAAAAAAAGGTATCTAACAAAGGGTTAACCTTACACACACGTTGCATATCACTCAAATCAAAGTCAGTAACTAAAGCCCCCGTCACACTAAGCGAGATCGCTAGCGAGATCGCTGCTGAGTCACAAGTTTTGTGACGCAACAGCGACCTCAGTAGTGATCTCGCTATGTGTGACATGTAGCAGCGACCAGGCCCCTGCTGTGAGATCGCTGGTCGTGTCGGAATGGCCTGGACCTTTTTTTGATCGTTGAGGTCCCGCTGGGTAGCACACATCGCTGTGTTTGACACCTTACCAACGACCTCGTTGACGACTCAGACACTGAATCGTCATAATAGCTCCCATGTGACATCGTTGTACAGGTCGCTGGTGAGATGTCAAACAGTGAGATCGCAGCAGCGATCGTTGGGAAGATCTCACTGTTTGACATCTCACCAGCGACCACATAGCGACGCAGCAACGATCCCTGACAGGTCGTATCGTTGTCGGGATCGCTTTAGCGTCGCTAAGTGAGACGGGGCCTTATCTCCAGCAAGACTTTTCCAGACACATCCACATTCACTCCCCCCACATCACAATTCATATCACCCACAATCACCACAGGCACTCTTCCTGGAACAAAAAGCTTCACTTTTTCAAATAATAACTTACGCTCATTTTTTTCTACTGGCGCATAAATATTGATAACACAAAACTTAGCATTTTTATATTCAAAATTTGCTAAGATACACCTCCACAACCAAATAATTATTCAAAACAACCTCCTGCCCCTTAACTAAAATACCCACACCATCATTTCTATTATTTGCATTACCAGACCACACAGACGCACCATAAGACCACTCATCCCCTTTCACACCATCCACAATCCCACATTCTTGCAAACAAAAAATAGATGCACTCTGCATAGCTAAAAAATCCAAAATTGCTGCTCTCCTTCTCGCTTTCTTAAAAACTCTCACATTTTGAGAAACTATAGAAAAACCCATACTATAAAAACAAAAAACACAATGGAAAAATTTCCACAAAAACTACACACATTACACAAAAAGCCCTTGACAAAGGTCAAGACTCACAGAAAGGGAAAAAAAAACAACAGATCCACTGAGCTTTCATTCTACCCAGTATCACCATTGTCCTCCTCTGCCATTTGGACTGAACAGCTATTCCTTGAATCACTAACACGTTCGTGCTCACTCCACTTTTTTTTTTTAGCTGGCCCAATTTTCCTCTGAGGCATACTACTGCATGCCTCATCACTTTCCCCATCCTCCTCCCTCTGACACTTCTTCCCACCCCTGTCCTCATCTGAAGAAAACCCTCCAATATTCTGAGGATCTGAGGGGTGCACCAGGCTCTCAGCTTCAGAAATGCACACGTCTTCCTCCGTTGCATCCATTGCTTACTCAAGAGAAAACATTTCAGGCACAGTAGAGTCATCATCTTGCTCCTCATCTTCTTCCTGATCTTCTTCCTTATTAAACCCCTTCTCTACTTTTTTTGCTGCCAACCAAAACTCCTTATCTTCCTTCTGTTGTTTTTGGGCATCACTCATAGAACCACGGGGTGCTAGCACAATGTCCTCTGGAGTCACAGAGCGTCTTTCCCTCTCCCTCTCTCTCTCCCTCCTTTCCTCTCTCTCCATTCTTTCAGATTCCTTTCTGATAATCGCCAACCTCCTCCTTCTCTCCTCCTCCTCTCTCCATTCACTCTCTGAGCGTCTAGGCGCCCTCATCGGACAATCCTTATACATGTGGTCACCACTACCACAGACGTCACAGGTTTTAGCTATCGGGCAATCACCAGCCATATGCCCCTCCTTCTTGCAGTTTCGGCAACACTGCCCCTTCTGGCAGTCTGCCTGAACATGTCCAAAAGAGAAACATCTCCTGCAAAACAGAGGCTGCCCAGGGTACGTGAGGAAACCCCTATGCCCTGCCACCGAAAAATTTGCCGGAGGGTGTCTGAAACCACCCACACTGCCAGGATCTCTTCTGAATCTTACACGATACTTGTATCGACAATTGAAGATTCCTAAACAGTTGACTTGCTTCTCTCCCTTTGAAACAAAGTCACAGTACTGTGAGAGGAAGCTCTCCAACAATGCAGGTTCAGTAAAGGGGTTATAGACAGTGATAGTCACCTGCCTTTCCTGAAGACCAAACAGTGGTTCACATTTGACTCCCTTCAAACAGGGATCTCCGGCATGATTCTGGAACCACTCATAGATATTCAGGCAATAATGCTCTGACATAAAAGTAACGTCGTAGTTACCTTGATTAGGGAACTCATTGATACTATAGATGTTCTCCCGTTTTCCTCCAGCCTTTTCCTCAATAAGGTCATGAACGATAAAGACCACACTGTTCCTTGCCCGGATAGATGGCTCCAACGTCACACGGATGGTGTTCTTCACATAATTCATCTTCAAAGCTGTCGGTACAAGCTACCACAGAAAAAGACAGAAATCTCTGCAAAAGAGTCTGGATTCCTCCAGAAAAACCTCACTCCTGACAGCTGTTTCGGGGTGTTTGCCCCTCATCAGTGTGGAGTAGGAAACTGGCTATTAGGAGCAGTGCCTGGTGAAAGGCTATGAAGGAACAGATGAATGACCTCGGGGAGACCAAAACATCCAACACTGCGGAGACACCATCACGTGTTTCTCAACGCAGTGATCCAGAACACTGCCCCCATCCCTTATGGGAAATATGCAAACGCATGTAAAGCAAGCTGCGGAGACACCATCACGTGTTTCTCAACGCAAGCAATGAATAGCCAGGCCTTTCTCCGGGAAGGAACAACCACGGGAAGGGCAGCATCCTTCATAGCCTTTCACCAGGCACTGCTCCTAATAGCCAGTTTCCTACTCCACACTGATGAGGGGCAAAAACCCCGAAACAGCTGTTTGTGGATGGATACCATGCTTGGCATAGGTGGTCTTCCTTTATTAGATATTCTCCTTTATTGGATGCTGCCCTTCCCGTGGTTGTTCCTTCCCGGAGAAAGGCCTGGCTATTCATTGCTTGCGTTGAGAAACACGTGATGGTGTCTCCGCAGCTTACTTTACATGCGTTTGCATATTTCCCATAAGGGATGGGGGCAGTGTTCTGGATCACTGCGTTGAGAAACACGTGATGGTATCTCCGCAGTGTTGGATGTTTTGGTCTCCCCGAGGTCATTCATCTGTTCCTTCATAGCCTTTCACCAGGCACTGCTCCTAAGAGTCAGTTTCCTACTCCACACTGATGAGGGGCAAAAACCCCGAAACAGCTGTTTGTGGATGGATACCATGCTTGGCATAGGTGGTCTTCCTTTATTGGATATTCTCCTTTATTGGATGCTGCTCTTCCCGTGGTTGTTCTTTCCCGGAGAAAGGCCTAGCTATTCATTGCTTGCGTTGAGAAACACGTGATGGTGTCTCCGCAGCTTACTTTACATGCGTTTGCATATTTCCCATAAGGGATGAGGGCAGTGTTCTGGATCACTGCGTTGAGAAACACGTGATGGTGTCTCCGCAGTGTTGGATGTTTTGGTCTCCCAGAGGTCATTCATCTGTTCCTTCATAGCCTTTCACCAGGCACTGCTCCTAATAGCCAGTTTCCTACTCCACACTGATGAGGGGCAAAATCCCCGAAACAGCTGTTTGTGGATGGATACCATGCTTGGCATAGGTGGTCTTCCTTTATTGGATATTCTCCTTTATTGGATGCTGCCCTTCCCGTGGTTGTTCCTTCCCAGAGAAAGGCCTGGCTATTCATTGCTTGCGTTGAGAAACACGTGATGGTGTCTCCGCAGCTTAAATAATTTACATGGCTCTGCATTATAAACTTGTGTGAAGCACTTGGTGGGTAAAAGTGCTCACCACACATCTAGATAAGTTCCTTAGGGGGTCTACTTTCCAAAATGGTGTCACTTATGGGAGGTTTCAATGTTTAGGCACATCAGGGGCTCTCCAAACACAATATGGCATCCCATCTCAATTCCAGTCAATTTTGCATTGAAAAGTCAAACGGCGCTCCTTCCATTCCGAGCTCTGCCATGCGCCCAAACAGTGGTTTACCCCCACATATGGGGTATCAGCGTACTCAGGATAAATTGAACAACAACTTTTGGGGTCCATTTCCTCCTGTTACCCTTGTTAAAATAAAACAAATTGGAGCTGAAGTAAATTTTTTGTGAAAAAAAGTTAAATGTTCATTTTTTTTAAACATTCCAAAAATTCCTGTAAAACACCTGAAGGGTTAATAAACTTCTTGAATGTGGTTTTGAGCACCTTGAGGGGTGCAGTTTTTAGAATGGTGTCACACTTGGTTTTTTTCTATGATATAGACCCCTCAAAATGACTTCAAATGTGATGTGGTCCCTAAAAAATATTGGTGTTGTAAAAATGAGAAATTGCTGGTCAACTTTTAACCCTTATAACTCCCTAACAAAAAAAAATTTTGGTTCCAAAATTGTGCTAATGTAAAGTAGACATGTGAAAAATGTTACTTGTTAATTATTTTGTGTGACATATCTCTGTGATTTAAGGGCATAAAAAAATCAAAGTTGGAAAATTGCAAAATTTTCAAAATTTTCACCAAATTTCCATTTTTTTCACAAATAATCGCAAGTTATATCGAAGAAATTTTACCACTATCATGAAGTACAATATATCTCGAGAAAACATTGTCAGAATCGCCAAGATCTGTTGAAGCGTTCCAGAGTTATAGCCTCATAAAAGGACAGTGTTCAGAATTGTAAAAATTGGCCTGGTCATCAACGTGCAAACCACCCTTGGGGCTTAAGGGGTTAATATCATTCTTGCAAAAAAAAATTTCTCAGTGTCCATAAAATAAATGTAACATTAGTGTTTGAGTAATGCTTTATTGGGTCTTTTTTAAATAAACTTTTATCAAATATTACTAAATGTTTTTCTAGTAGGTTTCAGTCATATTTTTGCAAATATGTCAAAGTTCAAGGGATTATATTAAGTAATGCTTATTCATATGTTCTTTTTTTTTAAACTTTTTTCCCGACTTATCTTGTGAACAATAGAGATAGTGACAATGACATTTTCATTATTGTATATAATGTGTTTGTTCTAATACTGCATACTGCACAATCAATAAAGTGAACCAATTAGTCATTAAAAGGACTTGAGTAATAGATCATCATTTATCAAAAACTTTTATTCTAATAATAGATGTCTATTTTTACTATTGTTGTCTGTTATCCAGAGAATTAAATCCTACCTGTAAATTGCAGGATAACAAAGGCCCAAAATACATACAGTGAGGTAGGGAGAGTGGCAAATAATAGCACCCACCCTCAAGGTCACTCAATCTGCTCCAAAAGCATCATATAAGAATGGAGAAAATACGGAGCATCGATGAACAATAAATATCAAAGTACTTTGATATTTATTGTTCATAGATGCTCCGTATTTTCTCCTTTCTTATATACTGTAAATTGCAGGAGCCTATAAATACTGAACATTTTGTGGAAGTAATGAAACTGCACATAATTATGCAAATTTTACATAGCAATATTATTGAATACACGGCGTAGGACTTACCCTCTAAATGCATCTCGAAGCTACAGTATTTTTTCAAATAAACTGTATTCAAAAGCATTGAAGTATGAAATAAGATATTTGAAACCGACTCTATTTTAATTGAAAACTCCATATAGGTACAAGCCATTCAGGTGCCTCATGTATATCTAATAAGTGCAATTGACACACTTAACACAAATTTTCTATATTAGCTGGTTTATTATACTGAATGGCATCTATATATTTTATAATATTTTTGTTCCTTAGTGAGTATGTTTACCTATTTCATATTTTGACTTTAAAAATCAGCATAGCTATGGTGATTATCCATTAATTGTCTTTTATTATATGTTTATTTGTATTTCTATAATTATATATTTAATTTGATCTGAAAAATCTTACTTATATTAATGCTAAACATAATTTTCATGCATGATGTTGGAACCCAACTTTTGCAAATAATACGTGTAATATGAATGACTAAACTCACAAAACTCACAATTTGATCCACAAATTCTGTATAGCACTAAAGATCATCAAAAAACTACATCAAAGAGTTAGGGTACCGTCACACAGTACCATTTTAATCGCTACGACGGCACGATCCGTGACGTCGCAGCGATTGTATGATTATCGCTCCAGCGTCGTAGACTGCGGTCACACGTTGCAATCACGGCGCTGGAGCGATGCCGAAGTCCCCGGGTAACCAGGGTAAACATCGGGTAACTAAGCGCAGGGCCGCGCTTAGTAACCAGATGTTTACCCTGGTTACCAGCGTAAACGTAAAAAAAACAAACAGTACATACTTACATTCCGGTGTCTGTCCCCGGCGTTCTGCTTCTCTGCACTGTGTAAGCGCCATAGCCGGAAAGCAGAGCGGTGACGTCAGATGTCACCGCTGTGCTCGCTTTCCGGCTGGCCGGCGCTCACACTGCAGAGAAGCTGAGACGCCGGAGGACTGACACCGGAATGTAAGTATGTACTGTTTGTTTTTTTTTACGTTTACGCTGGTAACCAGGGTAAACATCGGGTTACTAAGCGCGGCCCTGCGCTTAGTTACCCGATGTTTACCCTGGTTACAAGCGAACACATCGCTGGATCGCTGTCACACACAACGATCCAGCGATGTCAGCGGGTGATCAAGCGACGAAAGAAAGTTCCAAACGATCTGCTACGACGTACGATTCTCAGCAGGATCCCTGATCGCTGCTGCGTGTCAGACACTGCGATATCGTAACGATATCGCTAGAACGTCACGAATCGTACCGTCGTAGCGATCAAAATGGTACTGTGTGACGGTACCCTTAGACCACAATCTGTCGAAGTCCTGCAAGGTTCAGTCCTTGGGTCCCTGCTTTTCTCCATTTACACCTTCAGCCTGGGACAGCTCATAGAATCTCAAGGCTTTCAGTATCACCTCTATGCTGATGACACAGATCTACATCTCTGGACCAGATATCACCACCCTACTAACCAGAATCCCTCAATGTCTATCTGCTATTTCACTCTTTTTCTCCACTAGATTTCTAAAACTTAACGTGGACAAAACAGAATTCATCATCTTTCCCCCATCTCACGCGACCGACCCCCCCAACTGATGTATCCATTAAAGTAAACGGCTGCCCACTCTCCCCAGTCTCACAAGCTCACTGCCTTGTGGTAATCCTTGACACTGATCTCTCTTTAAAACCACTTATACAAGCCCTTTCCACTTCCTGCCGACTTCAACTCAAAAATATTTCACGGATCTGTACATTTCTAAACCAAGAATCTGCAAAAACCGTAGTCACCCCCACTATTCCCTGGCCTCTCCCCTCTGTCAATCCCTTCACTGGCTCCCCATTACCCAGAGACTCCAGTACCAAACCCTAACCATGACATACAAAGCCATCCACAACCTGTGTCCTCCGTATAGCTGTGAGCTTGTCTTGCCTGCACTCAACCTCCGATCCTCAAAAGATCTCCTTCTCTGGTCCTCTCTTACCTCCTCTTCCCACAATCGCATACAAGATTTCTCTCGCACATCACCCCTACTCTGCAACTCTGTGCTACAACATATCAGACTCTCACCTACCACCGAAACCTTCAAAAAGAACCTGAAGACCCACCTCTTCCGACAAGCCTACAACTTGCAGTAACCACCTATCTACCAAACCGCTGCACGACCAGTTCTACACTCACCTACTGTATCCTCACCCATCCCTTGTAGATTGTGAGCCCTCGTAGGCAGGGTCCTCTCTCCTGCTGTACCAGTCGTAACTTATATTGTTTAAGATTATTGTACTTGTTTTTATTATGTATGCCCCTCCTCACATGTAAAGTGCCATGGAATAAATAGCGCTATAATAATAAATAATAATAATAATTAGCAGCAAGAGACATATTGTGATTAGAATTGCATGCATTGATAATATCATTAAGCTGTTAATTAATGCGGACCTTCTTTTTACGAAGAGTACAACCAGCATACATTTTTGACATAAAGTGCAAATTATTCAATAGACTACATTTCAGAATTGCAAATTATGTATTGTTTAATGTTATAATGATGAGTTATAAGCATTAGCAAATTGAGTACATTGTAATGCATATGTGCATTTATAAAAATCTTTAAAATACATTTTCTTTTAATCAGAAATATTGCTAAAAAAAACTAGGAGAAATGATGTTCCCAAAGATGGTGCCTTTTTAGCTACTATATGACATCCAATGTTTAACAGTGTCGCTAAAATATATAAACCTGGCAAGAATTTGTTAATAATGTGTTTAATGGTGGTAAACTGGGAATTGCATTGCAAAGACAAAACTGGTTTCACAGAATTGGATGCAGTTTTGTGCAATAATGTTTCCCCCTGTTTATCATCCAAAGAGGATATCCATGATCACGCAATCTGGCATATGACTTCTCAATTTCTCATGTAGCAATAATAGGCTCACACTCACTACAATTTTTCATGATTCTGGTAAATTCACCAACGGGTAGATCACAAGCAATATGCCTAGGATGACTGCTTGTAGCATCTAGAATTGTATTGCCCACTGAGGGCTTGCAATAGAAGAAGTGTTTTGTCTCAGAGTACCAGATAAAAAACCTGATTCAGATGACAATAGCTTTCATTCAAATGAATCAACTGCCTTAAAAGCATCAGTCATAGCAACCTTATTTAAACACCACCGGATCAATTATAGTACAACTCTATACTAATCATAACACCACAACCCCTTTTGTATATTAATCACATGAGGTAAAGAGTTTTTTTTTTCAAATATTTATTTATACCAAACAATTGTTTACATAAAAATTAGAGTACCACAAACCAAGCAGGTTTCAAGGAGACATGTAACCAGGTATATTTACAAATAACATTTCCAAAAATATAGATCTAAGGACTACCATAGTAGATGTCATATATACCCTTATATTATATTGTATTTTTTCTCCACTGAGTACTATATATAATAAACAAAAGGGTATCGGACTCTCCAGGTAAAAAGCAAGTAACACTAACTGGGGCCAACTCAGATATAGAAAACCAATTTGTCCTGGATAATCATTAGGACCGGTATAAAGATTCAAAATAGAACGGCAAGTGCCATCAACAACAGTCCTACCAGAAACAAAGATACCATATTTAGACCAAAATTAGGGGACCCATGTCAGCGAAAACTTACTTAGTGAATGAATAAAGCCTGGTATCTCCACCTGCCGCCCCGACGCGCGTTTCGCTTTCTTCTCTTCTTCAGGAGGCGTGGCTAGACACTGAGCTCATATCCGTATATATATGGGGACTATCCAATAAAATGGGAGCAATAAAAATGACGTCAGCCAATATTCGGCGCATGCGCCGGCACTATCCCGCCCCATATGAGGATACTTCCTCCTGCGCTCCTGAGACGCAGGCTATCCACCACTGCCTAGCAGCGGGGGACGCTCGCGCATCACGTGAGCGCATCGAGAAGATCCGGGTACGGAAGTGTCCGGGCATGCGCACTGGCTGCATGAATGTAAGAGGACGAGAGGCTCTGACCATACGTGGTTAAAGGAAACTATTAACGGCCGCATACGGGCAGAACAACAAATAAGTGCCCTTAAATGCCAACTAATATATATAGGGGGACAAACCTGTAATAACAGCCAAGAACTATTAAGGGCCATCATATTATAATAATAGTAACTGGCCCCACCCGTAGTAAATAATTAAGTAAGCACAACGAATACAATTCAACTATTACCAATAACATAATTGTAAGACTATAGAACTATACCTATGCATATATGACACATACAATACACCTATACCAAGATCCATAATAAATATATACCATATGTGTATGTGAAAAATATTTAAAAAGTATAAAAGCTTATAAATATTATAAATATTACTAATGTAGTGTATATTATAGTGCAATATGTGATATAATATAATATATTATATAAAATATATAGAGAATATATAAAAAATAGAAAAAATGCCATGTGTCAATGATATAAATACTGAATACACTAATGTGAAAGTATATGAATAAATAAATAATAATGTTGACAATATAATACTATATAAAGATATAAATATGTGCTCTGATATCAAATAAAAAAGGCTATATCACCTAGTATAATAACATAGTGCATTGTACATACAACATGCAATAATAGAATAACATAAATATAAATATATATCAATATCAAATACATAACATATCATATCAATATTTATAATAAATATATATAGATAAATAAATAATTTATTTTTCTTCCATCTTGTGCTCAAAAACTTTTCATAGAATCCTTCAGAGTCCGTCTTCCTCCCCAAAGAATTAGGCTCCTGATCTTCATAATTACATATTAGTCCTCAAAGCATATATATATAGACATATCTAAAAAATACATACAATAAAAAATATCAATATACACATTTAAAAACAGATAAAACAAAACTCAGGACAACATGATTTAAGATAAATTTACCCATAATCAACAATTCAGAGATAGGATCCAAACCCATGGCTCTCATTTAGTCCAAATGGGACCAATGTATTCAGCCTAAAAATCCAGCGGCTTTCTATTTGTGATAGAGCTCTAAATAAATTCCCTCCCCTAATACCCAATGTTACCTGGTCAATTGCCATGAATCGTAGGTTACTGGCATCAGAGTTGTGTACGGCTTGGAAATGTCTGGCAAGCGTTTTTAAATGTTCATTGTCCTTTGCTTCTTTTGACTTTTCTATATCGCGTATATGTTCGCGTATCCTGATGCGAAACTCACGTGTAGTCATGCCCACATAAAGTTTATTACAGGGGCAGGATGCCACGTAAATTACTCCCTCTGATGTACAAGTGAGGTATTTCCTGATAGAGAAAATACGTGTGTTATCAAAATTATGAAATTCCTTACTTTTGACTGTATTTGCGCAGGCTTTGCATCTTTTGCACGGAAAGAAACCTTGGACTTCACCAAACATATTCGTCTGAATAGATTTCTTTGGGGCATAATGGCTCCTTACAAGTAGATCAGATAAATTTTTTGACCTTTTAGCCGTTATAAGGGGTTTAGATGTCAAAGTTCTCTTCAGGATTGGATCAGCCAATAGAATGGCCCAACGATTATGTATGATTTTTGTCAGTTCATTCCATTGGCCATTATATGTAGTAATCAGTCGTACTTGGTTTGATTTTGAACTCTTATCTTTATTGGTATAGAGAAGTTGATTTCTTGTGACCTTCTGTGCTCTATTATAGGCATGACGAATGGGCCGATGTCCATATCCCCTTTCTCGAAACCTAGAATAGAGATCAGCTGCTTGAGTTTGAAACGCCTGTTCAGTAGAGCAAATCCTTTTAGCTCTCAAGCATTGACCCACTGGAATGGATCTGATAGTAGAGGGCAAGTGAGATGATTCTGCATGCAGCAAAGAATTGGTAGATGTAGGTTTTCTAAAAATAGTAGTAAAAATGGTACCATCATCATTGACGGATATATCAATATCCAAAAATGTAACTTTGCGACCAAAAGAATATGTTAAATGTATATTTAGGTCATTGTTATTGATATATCCCATCAGATTATTTAATTCATCCTCAGTGCCCTCCCAGACAAACATAATGTCGTCAATATATCTTATCCAGTTATGGATTTTCTCCATACCTGGAATGGAAGAGCACTGGAAGATGTCCCTCTCCCAAAGGCCTAAAAATAAATTAGCATATGAGGGGGCACAAGCCGCCCCCATAGCAGTCCCCTGTAATTGGAGGAACACCTGTTCTTTAAACGTAAAACAGTTGTGTGTGAGCACAAATTCTAGAAGTACCAAAAGAAATTTGACCAATTCATTATCTAGATTGCTGTTATGCAGAAACCAAGACACCGCCGCTAGTCCTTGAGAGTGCCTAATCGACGTATACAACGCCTCGACGTCAGCTGTGACTAGAATTATATGATCATCCAAATGGAGTTGATCCAGTCTCCTTAAAGCAGCTGTCGTATCCAGGATTTGCGAGGGTAGACATGAAACTAAAGGCTTCAAATAATAATCAATAATCTTACAGGCCAACTCATTAAGACCTTCATTACCGGACACTATAGGTCGACCGGGTGGATCACTCGAGTTCTTGTGCAATTTCGGGAGGAGGTAGAAGGTCGGTAATTTTGGTTTTAATTTTTCAATTGATTCCAACAATTTTTTAGGAATAATTCCATTACCATATGCTTCCATCATAATATCAATCAACTCCCGCTGAAATTCTTCTAAAGGAATATAAGATAATTTTCTATAACATTTGATATCATGAAGCAATTTAAAGGCCTGTTTCTCATATAGGTGGTTAGGCCAAATGACCAAATTGCCACCTTTGTCGGCCATTTTAAAAGTTACATCCTTCCACCCTTGTAACTCCTGAATAATTTTCCTTTCTTTTATATCAGAAGGCCTATTATAATATTTCTGATTGATGTTTTCCAAATCATCCGTAACCATTTTTACAAATATCTCTACCGCTGGGCAATTATTGATGTTTGGGAATTTTTTTGATTTATTAAACAAAAAATTAGGAAATTTGCTCATCACATTCTGCTGATCACCTTCTTCAGCTAAAGATTCAAGAATTGTTAATACTTCAGATTCCTCCACAGAGCTCAATGCCAATCCCATATTATTTTTTTCATGATATCTTTTTAAAATCAGTTTTCTCGCAAATAAATAGACATCTTTTACGGTCGTGAAGAGGTCTAGAGATTGAGGAGGAGAAAAAGTTAGACCCTTTTGCAGTAGAGAAAGGTGGTCATCAGAGAGAACATGGGATGATAAATTTATTACCTTGAATTGGTCATTCCTCTTATTACCATAATTGGATCCACATCTCCCTTGATGGCCACCTCTTCCACCAAAACGGGTTTTCATATGTCTCTGATTACGGTATTCCTGTTCCTGAATAGAAGGAGCACTACTGGATAATGATGACATCGAAGAGACTGACATACTTCGATCTTGGGACCCAGCAATTCCGATCCCAATAGATTTATTTTGCCAACGGAAAATCTTCTTCTGCTCAAAATCTTGTTTATCACGCATATATTTCTTCATTTTAGCAGTACTGATTTGCTGCTCCCATTTTTCTATTTGCACATTGAAATCTTGGGTGAATTTATTAAGCTCATCTGCTGTTAATTTTGATGTCAATTCTTTATGTATCTGATTTAATTCTACATCCAATTCTTCCAGTAGTATTGTATTTTTAGCATTAATGATCTCCATAAACGATAAAGAGCATAAAGAAGCTGCATTAGTCCATTTGGTGGTCAGTTCTATATCATCTAGTCCAAATGTTGGATAGAGCTGAATTCTGAGTCCACGTGGGACAATGCCCTGTTGTATGTAGTTGTTCAGGGTAGTTTTGGTCCACCAAATTCTCAATTTTTTATTATAAACATTTTTATATTTATTCATTAATTCCTTATTGTCATTATGGGTAACATTAAAATTGGTAGTGGTACTCTGTTTAAATAAATCAGTAGCTTTATCCAGCCAGACTTTTTCTTCTGTTTTATAACAGTTCTTGGATCTTGCAGAATGGATATTAAGGCTAGAGAAAAAGTCTGGCTGGATAAAGCTACTGATTTATTTAAACAGAGTACCACTACCAATTTTAACGTTACCCATAATGACAATAAGGAATTAATGAATAAATATAAAAATGTTTATAATAAAAAATTGAGAATTTGGTGGACCAAAACTACCCTGAACAACTACATACAACAGGGCATTGTCCCACGTGGACTCAGAATTCAGCTCTATCCAACATTTGGACTAGATGATATAGAACTGACCACCAAATGGACTAATGCAGCTTCTTTATGCTCTTTATCGTTTATGGAGATCATTAATGCTAAAAATACAATACTACTGGAAGAATTGGATGTAGAATTAAATCAGATACATAAAGAATTGACATCAAAATTAACAGCAGATGAGCTTAATAAATTCACCCAAGATTTCAATGTGCAAATAGAAAAATGGGAGCAGCAAATCAGTACTGCTAAAATGAAGAAATATATGCGTGATAAATAGTGTTGAGCGATACCGTCCGATACTTGAAAGTATCGGTATCGGAAAGTATCGGCCGATACCGGCAAAGTATCGGATCTAATCCGATACCGATACCCGATACCAATACAAGTCAATGGGACTCATGTATCGGACGGTATTCCTGATGGTTCCCAGGGTCTGAAGGAGAGGAAACTCTCCTTCAGGCCCTGGGAACCATATAAATGTGTAAAAGAAAGAATTAAAATAAAAAATATCGCTATACTCACCTGTCCGACGCAGCCGGGACTTCAGCGAGGGAACCGGCAGCGTTGTTTGTTTAAAATTCGCGCTATTACTTGGTTACGTGAATTCCCGGCTTGTGATTGGTCAGGTCGGCCATGTTGCCGGGACGCGGACCAATCACAGCAAGCCGTGACGAAATTACGTCACGGCTTGCTGTGATTGGTCCGCGTCCCGGCAATATGGCCGCCCTGACCAATCACAAGCCGTGACGTCACGGGAGGCTGGACACGCGCTCATTTTAAAATGGGCGCGTGTCCAGCCTCCCGTGACGTCACGGCTTGTGATTGGTTGCGCCGCGGTCAACCAATCACAAGCCGGGAGGCTGGACGCGCTCATTTTAAAATGGGCGCGTGTCCAGCCTCCCGTGACGTCACGGCTTGTGATTGGTTGCGCCGCGGTCAACCAATCACAAGCCGGGAGGCTGGACGCGCTCATTTTAAAATGGGCGCGTGTCCAGCCTCCCGTGACGTCACGGCTTGTGATTGGTTGCGCCGCGGCGCAACCAATCACAAGCCGGGAGGCTGGAAGCGCTCATTTTAAAATGGGCGCGTGTCCAGCCTCCCGTGACGTCACGGCTTGTGATTGGTCAGGGCGGCCATATTGCCGGGACGCGGACCAATCACAGCAAGCCGTGACGTAATTTCGTCACGGCTTGCTGTGATTGGTCCGCGTCCCGGCAACATGGCCGACCTGACCAATCACAAGCCGGGAATTCACGTAACCAAGTAATAGCGCGAATTTTAAACAAACAACGCTGCCGGTTCCCTCGCTGAAGTCCCGGCTGCGTCGGAGAGGTGAGTATAGCGATATTTTTTATTTTAATTCTCTCTTTTACACATTTTAACATTAATGTTGTTGCGATACCCGATACCCGATACCACAAGAGTATCGGAATCCCGGTATCGGAATTCCGATACAGCAAGTATCGGCCGATACCCGATACTTGCAGCATCGGAATGCTCAACACTAGTGATAAACAAGATTTTGAGCAGAAGAAGATTTTCCGTTGGCAAAATAAATCTATTGGGATCGGAATTGCTGGGTCCCAAGATCGAAGTATGTCAGTCTCTTCGATGTCATCATTATCCAGTAGTGCTCCTTCTATTCAGGAACAGGAATACCGTAATCAGAGACATATGAAAACCCATTTTGGTGGAAGAGGTGGCCATCAAGGGAGACGTGGATCCAATTATGGTAATAAGAGGAATGACCAATTCAAGGTAATAAATTTATCATCCCATGTTCTCTCTGATGACCACCTTTCTCTACTGCAAAAGGGTCTAACTTTTTCTCCTCCTCAATCTCTAGACCTCTTCACGACCGTAAAAGATGTCCATTTATTTGCGAGAAAACTGATTTTAAAAAGATATCATGAAAAAAATAATATGGGATTGGCATTGAGCTCTGTGGAGGAATCTGAAGTATTAACAATTCTTGAATCTTTAGCTGAAGAAGGTGATCAGCAGAATGTGGTGAGCAAATTTCCTAATTTTTTGTTTAATAAATCAAAAAAATTCCCAAACATCAATAATTGCCCAGCGGTAGAGATATTTGTAAAAATGGTTACGGATGATTTGGAAAACATCAATCAGAAATATTATAATAGGCCTTCTGATATAAAAGAAAGGAAAATTATTCAGGAGTTACAAGGGTGGAAGGATATAACTTTTAAAATGGCCGACAAAGGTGGCAATTTGGTCATTTGGCCTAACCATCTATATGAGAAACAGGCCTTTAAATTGCTTCATGATATCAAATGTTATAGAAAACTATCTTATATTCCTTTAGAAGAATTTCAGCGGGAGTTGATTGATATTATGATGGAAGCATATGGTAATGGAATTATTCCTAAAAAATTGTTGGAATCAATTGAAAAATTAAAACCAAAATTACCGACCTTCTACCTCCTCCCGAAATTGCACAAGAACTCGAGTGATCCACCCGGTCGACCTATAGTGTCCGGTAATGAAGGTCTTAATGAGTTGGCCTGTAAGATTATTGATTATTATTTGAAGCCTTTAGTTTCATGTCTACCCTCGCATATCCTGGATACGACAGCTGCTTTAAGGAGACTGGATCAACTCCATTTGGATGATCATATGATTCTAGTCACAGCTGACGTCGAGGCGTTGTATACTTCGATTAGGCACTCTCAAGGACTAGCGGCGGTGTCTTGGTTTCTGCATAACAGCAATCTAGATAATGAATTGGTCAAATTTCTTTTGGTACTTCTAGAATTTGTGCTCACACACAACTGTTTTACGTTTAAAGAACAGGTGTTCCTCCAATTACAGGGGACTGCTATGGGGGCGGCTTGTGCCCCCTCATATGCTAATTTATTTTTAGGCCTTTGGGAGAGGGACATCTTCCAGTGCTCTTCCATTCCAGGTATGGAGAAAATCCATAACTGGATAAGATATATTGACGACATTATGTTTGTCTGGGAGGGCACTGAGGATGAATTAAATAATCTGATGGGATATATCAATAACAATGACCTAAATATACATTTAACATATTCTTTTGGTCGCAAAGTTACATTTTTGGATATTGATATATCCGTCAATGATGATGGTACCATTTTTACTACTATTTTTAGAAAACCTACATCTACCAATTCTTTGCTGCATGCAGAATCATCTCACTTGCCCTCTACTATCAGATCCATTCCAGTGGGTCAATACTTGAGAGCTAAAAGGATTTGCTCTACTGAACAGGCGTTTCAAACTCAAGCAGCTGATCTCTATTCTAGGTTTCGAGAAAGGGGATATGGACATCGGCCCATTCGTCATGCCTATAATAGAGCACAGAAGGTCACAAGAAATCAACTTCTCTATACCAATAAAGATAAGAGTTCAAAATCAAACCAAGTACGACTGATTACTACATATAATGGCCAATGGAATGAACTGACAAAAATCATACATAATCGTTGGGCCATTCTATTGGCTGATCCAATCCTGAAGAGAACTTTGACATCTAAACCCCTTATAACGGCTAAAAGGTCAAAAAATTTATCTGATCTACTTGTAAGGAGCCATTATGCCCCAAAGAAATCTATTCAGACGAATATGTTTGGTGAAGTCCAAGGTTTCTTTCCGTGCAAAAGATGCAAAGCCTGCGCAAATACAGTCAAAAGTAAGGAATTTCATAATTTTGATAACACACGTATTTTCTCTATCAGGAAATACCTCACTTGTACATCAGAGGGAGTAATTTACGTGGCATCCTGCCCCTGTAATAAACTTTATGTGGGCATGACTACACGTGAGTTTCGCATCAGGATACGCGAACATATACGCGATATAGAAAAGTCAAAAGAAGCAAAGGACAATGAACATTTAAAAACGCTTGCCAGACATTTCCAAGCCGTACACAACTCTGATGCCAGTAACCTACGATTCATGGCAATTGACCAGGTAACATTGGGTATTAGGGGAGGGAATTTATTTAGAGCTCTATCACAAATAGAAAGCCGCTGGATTTTTAGGCTGAATACATTGGTCCCATTTGGACTAAATGAGAGCCATGGGTTTGGATCCTATCTCTGAATTGTTGATTATGGGTAAATTTATCTTAATTCATGTTGTCCTGAGTTTTGTTTTATTTGTTTTTAAATGTGTATATTGACATTTTTTATTGTATGTATTTTTTAGATATGTCTATATATATATATGCTTTGGGGACTAATATGTAATTATGAAGATCAGGAGCCTAATTCTTTGGGGAGGAAGACGGACTCTGAAGGATTCTATGAAAAGTTTTTGAGCACAAGATGGAAGAAAAATAAATTATTTATTTATCTATATATATTTATTATAAATATTGATATGATATGTTATGTATTTGATATTGATATATATTTATATTTATGTTATTCTATTATTGCATGTTGTATGTACAATGCACTATGTTATTATACTAGGTGATATAGCCTTTTTTATTTGATATCAGAGCACATATTTATATCTTTATATAGTATTATATTGTCAACATTATTATTTATTTATTCATATACTTTCACATTAGTGTATTCAGTATTTATATCATTGACACATGGCATTTTTTCTATTTTTTATATATTCTCTATATATTTTATATAATATATTATATTATATCACATATTGCACTATAATATACACTACATTAGTAATATTTATAATATTTATAAGCTTTTATACTTTTTAAATATTTTTCACATACACATATGGTATATATTTATTATGGATCTTGGTATAGGTGTATTGTATGTGTCATATATGCATAGGTATAGTTCTATAGTCTTACAATTATGTTATTGGTAATAGTTGAATTGTATTCGTTGTGCTTACTTAATTATTTACTACGGGTGGGGCCAGTTACTATTATTATAATATGATGGCCCTTAATAGTTCTTGGCTGTTATTACAGGTTTGTCCCCCTATATATATTAGTTGGCATTTAAGGGCACTTATTTATTGTTCTGCCCGTATGCGGCCATTAATAGTTTCCTTTAACCACGTATGGTCAGAGCCTCTCGTCCTCTTACATTCATGCAGCCAGTGCGCATGCCCGGACACTTCCGTACCCGGATCTTCTCGATGCGCTCACGTGATGCGCGAGCGTCCCCCGCTGCTAGGCAGCGGTGGATAGCCTGCGTCTCAGGAGCGCAGGAGGAAGTATCCTCATATGGGGCGGGATAGTGCCGGCGCATGCGCCGGATATTGGCTGACATCATTTTTATTGCTCCCATTTTATTGGATAGTCCCCATATATATACGGATATGAGCTCAGTGTCTAGCCACACCTCCTGAAGAAGAGAAGAAAGCGAAACGCGCGTCGGGGCGGCAGGTGGAGATACCAGGCTTTATTCATTCACTAAGTAAGTTTTCGCTGACATGGTTCCCCTAATTTTGGTCTAAATATGGTATCTTTGTTTCTGGTAGGACTGTTGTTGATGGCACTTGCCGTTCTATTTTGAATCTTTATACCGGTCCTAATGATTATCCAGGACAAATTGGTTTTCTATATCTGAGTTGGCCCCAGTTAGTGTTACTTGCTTTTTACCTGGAGAGTCCGATACCCTTTGGTTTATTATATATAGTACTCAGTGGAAAAAAAATACAATATAATATAAGGGTATATATGACATCTACTATGGTAGTCCTTAGATCTATATTTTTGGAAATGTTATTTGTAAATATACCTGGTTACATGTCTCCTTGAAACCTGCTTGGTTTGTGGTACTCTAATTTTTATGTAAACAATTGTTTGGTATAAATAAATATTTGAAAAAAAACTCTTTACCTCATGTGATTAATATACAAAAGGGGTTGTAGTCATAGCAACCTGTTGCAAGAAAACATAACACGGACTGAAATTAATAATGTGCTCAATTTATTATCTTGGACCAAAATTACCGTATTTTTCAGACTATAAGATGCACCTGATTATAAGACGCACCCCCAAATTTGGTGAAGAAAAAGAGAAAAAAAATATTTTTTTATGTTAAATGGGGGTCTGTCTTATGATGCCAGTGTCCGTCTTACAAATCATATGTCCCTTATCCTGGTATCTATATAACCCCCATCCTTGTGCTGGCACATGCCCCCTGTGCTGCTGTCCGGCACATGCCCCCTGGTCACTATATGCCCCCTGTACTGCTGGCAGACACATGCCCCCTGGGTCACTATATGCCCCCCTGTGCTGGCAGGCACATTCCCCAAGTCACAATATGCCCCCTTGTGCTGGCAGGGACATGCCCCCCTGTGCTGGTACAGGCCCCCCGGTCACTATATGCACCCTGTGCTGCTGGCAGACACATGCCCCCCTGTGCTGCTGGCAGACACATGCCCCCCTGTGCTGCTGGCAGACACATGCTCCCCTGTGCTGCTGGCAGACACATGCCTCCCCTGTGCTGCTGCAGACACATGCCCCCCTGTGCTGCTGGCAGACACATGTACCCCTGTGCGGCTGTCAGGCACATGCCCCCCTGGTCACTCTATGCCCCCCTGTACTGCTGGCAGACACTTGCCCCCTTGTGCTGTTGGCAGACACATGCCCCCCCTGTGCTGCTGGCAGACACATGCCCCCCTGTGCTGCTAGCAGACACATGCCCCCCTGTGCTGCTGGCAGACACATGCCCCCCATGTGCTGCTGGCAGACACATGCCCCCCTGTGCTGCTGGCAGATACATGCCCCCGTGCTGCTGGCAGACACATGCTTCCCCCCTCTGCTGCTGGCAGGCACATGCCACTCCCTGCTGCTGGCAGACACATGCCTCCCTGTGCTGCTGGCAGGCACATGCCCCCTGTACTGCTGGCAGACACATGCCCCCCTGTGCTGCTGGCAGACACATGCCCCCCTGTGCTGCTGGCAGACACATGCCCCCCTGTGCTGCTGGCAGACACATGCCCCCCTGTGCTGCTGGCAGACACATGCCCCCCCTCTGCTGCTGGCAGACACATCCCCCCTGTGCTGCTGGCAGGCATATGCCCCCCTGAGCTGCTGGCAGGCACATAATAAAATAACAAACACTTAACTCACCTTTTCCTGATTGCTCTGTGCTCACAGCTCCTCGGTTGCGCTTCCTGTTTCCCAGGCATCGGATCATGTGACCTGGGCACACAGTGATGTCATCACTGTGCTGTGCCGATCACATGATCGGATGTCAGCACAGACACAGGAAGCAACCGAAGAGCTGTGAGCACAGAGCCATCAGGGAAAGGTGAGTTAAGTGTTTGTTATTTTATCATGTGCCTGCCAGCAGCATGGGGGGAGCATGTGCCTGCCAGCAGCACAGGGAGGGGGAAGCATGTGCCTGCCAGCAGCACAGGGGGGGCATATAAGAGTGACCGGGGGCCATATCCATGATGGGAGTGGGGGGAGATGCAGGCACATGTAATATTCGCTGCTCCCCTGTGAATCAACTCGGCACAGGTTCAGCACCGAGGTGATGGACAGCAGGTGCAGTGAATATTACATGAGGCTAATGAGCGGGAGCACAGGACCTCCTGCTGTCTCAGCAGCCCCCTCCTCTACAGCACAGCACAGCACACAGATTCAGATTATAAGACGCACCCCGCACTTTCCCCCAAAATTTGGGGGAACAAAATGCGTCTTATAGTCCGAAAAACGCGGTAATTCTTCTCCAATGGCCACAATGTTGTCCCTGCTAATGAAACTGAAACAGGTAGATTATTTTACTGTCCAACATCCTTTTATTTGTTTCATGCACTTCCAAAGGTACACAAAGGCCTCAACCAGCCACCCATGAGATCAATTATCATTGGCATATTTTCCACTAATGAACACTTGGGTGAGTGGCTTGATTCACTTCTGCAGTCTATAGTCCAGAGAACCCCGGGTACATCAGATATTTGGGTGATATTCTTGAACAAATGTGCCAAAGAATATGGTGTGATGGTTATACATGGGTAAGTTGTGACCTTGTTTCCCTGTATGCCTGCATATCTCAGCATATTGCCATTGAAGCATTAATTTTCCATTTGGATGAGTTCAGTTCTTACACAGAATTATTGTTCAAATAACTGTTCCTTACAACACACAACTTTTTTGTATTTGATAAAAAATATTTCTTACAGCAAAGAGGCATTTCTATGGGAGCCAAAATAACCTCTTGTTTAGTCAATTTAGTTGTGTCTTGTTGGAATCAGTTATTTTTTTACTCTATGCACAATCCTTTTGTGCTCGCATCCTGGGCAGATGTGTCTGCACTATCACACTTTATTGATTATATTCATTCTAATTCATATAACTTAAATTTTACAGTTTCACATCATCCTTCGGTAATCTCTTTTATTAGATTTACAACTATTGTGTACACGTGGGGGTTGCCTGGTTGCTAGGGAATCCCCACATGTACTTATATTGGCTAACAGATGTAAATGATTCAGCTGCAGCACTGAAAACTAATTCTCTGAGTACTTACAAATACTCGGAGGACACCCAAGCGTGCTCGGGAAATCTTGAGTACCGAGTATATTCACTCATCACTATCAGGAACCACTACCTCCTTCTCCTCACTGTATGCCTCAGGGCTCACCATAACTTTCTCTTCCAATGCAGTGTTACCGATTGGGTGATGAGGGGGCTCTTCTCACTTACAGGGACTCAGCTCATTTCTGTCTTCCATTGGGGACCATAGTTTTCTGGGGTCGCTTGGTTCTTCCTAGCAGTATACCAAGTATTCTCATATGATCAGCATGGCTTCCCAACCTTGATCTACTGCATCTCCAACTCATTTCGCCATCGCGACTCCTGGGATGTCCGCTTGACCGATGGTCAGTTACTTGACCGCAGTCCCCTTCTTCGAGGTTTCCATGTAGCGTGCCATGCTGTCAGTAGTGCACCCACAGTGTTCCTCTTCCCTCATGTGGTGAATCAGGAATGGCAGCACCTCGTACCTCAGAGTCTACTTCCAATGAGTTAGACTCCACTTCTTCCTGGGCCAACCGGCTGAAATGGTCACTGTGTCGCTCGTCACTGTGAGCATCTCTGCCTTTGATCACATGCCATGCACACATCGTCTCTTACTCGATGGGCCTTTCTTTATCATGAACTGTTTCCTTCTTGACTCCAGGAGATCCCTTTCTTAGGACCAGACTCCTACAGGGTTAGGGGTATTTTCGCTCCTCCAAGCGCTGACCATCTCCACCCTTGACAGGTCAATCTTCTGCACCTGAGACTGCAGTCACTGCCATCTTGGGGCCCACGTTGGTGACCGCCATCTTGGGAACATTGCTGTCATCTGCCAATTTGGTTTGTTCGTATTCCATTATTTAAAATTCTGTTTGTTTATCTTCAGGCATCCCACCTGCACCAGTGGCATTTTTGCTAAGGTCCATATCCAGCATTTTCTTGCTTGGTCCTGTTCACCCTGCTATTTAGATGCGAGGACTTCGCATCCTGCCAACTATGCCTAATGTAACGGGGTTGTAGGGAGGTAGTCATGGTCATTCTTCGTCACCCCGACCCACGACAGAAATGGGGGATTTTACCAATCCAAGGGTATGTGTGTGCTGTGGTGTCTCAGTGGATATCTCCATACTCACTTCTGTCTTGCTGTTCTGGTCATAATTTCTCTTGGTCTTCAGAAGGAGATAACCACACCAGCTTGAAAACTTAAAAACTTCTTTACCGACAGTAACAGTCAAATACAGAATACAGCATGTGACAGCATTCCCGTTCTCTTCATTCACATTCAATGACACTTTACCAGTGATGATGGACATGCACACTGTTCTTGAAAAGAATAATGCAGAATTCTTGAGCCCTAAGGGATACTCCAGTTTCTCTCTGAAACCTGATGTAATGGAGATCATGCAACCACCCTGCAGAGGGGCAAAGGCAGTAAGTACATGGCAGCGGAAATGCATGCAAGATATCACCGTGACACCAGAATCATGAGAAATTGTAGTGAGTGTGACTCTATTATTGCTACACGAAAAATTAAGAATCCATATGCCACATTGAGCGATCATAACTCTCCTTGTTGGATGCTAAACAGAGGGACATCCATTGTCACTTTAAACTTAGGAATCCTATGGGAGATCCTGCTTATTGAGTAACTGACAACTATCCATAGTCATAAATACAGCTCTGGTAAAAATTAAGAGACCACTGAAAAATGTTCAGATTGTCTGATTTTTCTTTTTATATGTGTATTTTTGAGTAAAATGTAAATTGTTCTTGTATTCTATAAACTTCTGACAACATGTCTCCGAATTTCCAAGCAATAAATTTTGTATTTTTTTTCTGACAAAGAAAAATGGTCAAAATAAAAAAAACAGTGCTTTCAGACCTCAAATAATGCAAAGAAAACATGTTCATAATCATTTAGAAGCAACAATACTAATGTTTTAACTCAGGAAGAGTTCAGAAATTAATATTTTGTGGAATAGCCATGATTTTTAATTACAGCTTTCATGTGTCTTGGCATGCTTTCCACCAGTCTTTCACACTGCTTCTGGTGCAAAAATTTAAGCAGTTCTTCTTTGATGCCTTGTGACTATCCATCATCCTATTGATTACATTCCAGAGGTTTTCAATGGGGTTCAGGTCTGGAGATTGGGCTACCCATGATAGGTGTCAGGACTCTGAACATTTTTTATTACCTTTTTGTGCATTACTGCCCTTTTCCAAGATGGCATCTTTGGTCTCATGTGCACTGTGTCTTCCTGCTATAAAACTCCACCCCAGCCTTCAGTCTGTGCTAGAGTATTCTGCCTTGCATCCAGCTCCTGACCTCTGGTGACTCCCTGGCTATATACCTGCTCCTGTGAACCTGTGGGGTTATCCTGCTACTCTGCTCTGAGTTCCTGCTGCATACACCAGTTCCAGTAATCCTCCTTCATCTGCTGCTCGTGTTTACTTCCATCTGCATTTGCTGGACATGTATGCTGTTTCTGCTCTGCAAGAACCTGAGCCTATTACCCAGACCTCCCTGGTTGAGCTAAGATATTATTTGAACTGCCTTATAAGCATATCTATCTGTGTTTTGGACTAAGCAAGGACTTATTCGTGTCAAGTATCCTCAAGAATAATTGTGCTTCATAGACTTTCTGCATGATTGCATTTTCCTCTGAAGTTTCCTATAGACTGCTGAGCTGCATTTGATATTTGCACCAAGTGTTGTGGACTTGAGTTTCTCTCTGCACCTGTTTGAATCACCGTGTGATAATATAGACTTTACCACTTATAAAACTGTGTCCTGTAGTTGTCTTGTTCCACGCAAAGAGTCTCCTGAGTTATCCCCTATAATTATTACAATAGGGTTTTGATGTGTGGTCTCTTAATTTTTGCCAGAGCTGTAGAAGGCTATCTATAATTATTTATGACCAAACATATAGTAGATGCTACTTTTGCTCTATAGTGACATACGTACAGTATATAAAAATTTAACTAAAGCAGAAAAAAGCCCTGTCCAAAATAGGACAAAATAGGTAAAATACTTTAATCGGGCATGCAAATCATATATTAAAACATGTAACAAGTGGAAATATACAGTTAACAATGGAGTATACTTTGTCTCCACTTGGTACTACGTTTTATATTACTGGTTAACCTGATTATGTAATAAAAGATTAGCCAGTTCACCACTAGGTGAAATGAGTCTGTGTGCACTAAATTTCAACCTGACCAGATGTGTAGATAATAGAAAAAGTGGGGTTGTTCCAGTTCCTGGGTAAAATTCTTTTTTATTGAGGTATTTTAAAATTGATGTAAAAAACAGCATGGTAGGTAGAAAACAGATGGATACGCGTCTCGAACGCTATCCAGCATTCTTTGTCAAAGCCTGATGGTAAAATTCTCCAAGCGATCCAAAATATCCGGACCCACCAAAAGGAATTTATTAATTATACTGAATATTTTTATACAAAGCAATATATTCCTTTGCTCTGTTCTCCTGCTTCATGTAAAGCCATGTGATAGGTTCCCTTGAAATAAAGTAAAATGTAATGTAATATCACAGGAAAGCAATGACATAATCAGTATGCAACATAGTATCCTAGACTTCGACCTATTAGACCATAAGGCAAATCAGACCCCTAAGAATTATTTCTCTTTTGAATGTAAATTGAGCAGCCGAAGCCTCTGAAAAATAAGAAAATAGAAGAAGGGAATTAATTGATGTGAGAAGGGTCATGCATTAATCTTTTTGACAAAAATGTTGAATTTCCTCAATGCAACTGGTGTAGTTAATAAACGAGATGTCTTAAAAGGCACCTACAGGCTCTAATAATTACCCTGGCTTGAGTATATACAAAGTTTGTTTAGAAACTCTGCGTATCATTATTGTATCTAATTAAAGTCCCATGTGATGCATTCTGTGTCACTAAAGCACAAGCAACGGGAGGGAGCAAAGCAAATATGACTTTTATCTTCAATTGGTAAAAAATAGGAATGGTAGAAGCAGAATATATTACCATTCTAGATTGGTTTCAGATATTCATTGCAACGTGTAATGAGTGTCATTTTTAAGTTTTAATTCCATAGTTATTCTCAAAAGTCGTGTAACCTTGCTGGATGTCAATAGTCCCAAATAATGATGGTTATGTTTAACAGCATTTTATATAGACACAACAGCTATTTGAGGGCATAAATCCTACACAAAACTAAAGGAGCATATTGTCCCAACCAATTTTAATAAAAATCGATATTTTATTAATAAATACAAAAGAAGCCCACGCGAAACGCTGGCAGACATTAATATGGGTAAGATGAACGGCCTTTAAAGGGATTGCATGCTACTCTGTATACTTTATTTTGTGCACTATTTGATTGAGGGGTATTTATGCCCATGAGAAATCTTAACCCCTTCATGACCCAGCCTATTTTGGCCTTAATGACCTTGCCATTTTTTGCAATTCTGACCAGTGTCCCTTTATGAGGTAATAACTCAGGAACGCTTCAACGGATCCTTGCGGTTCTGAGATTGTTTTTTCGTGACATATTGGGCTTCATGTTAGTGGTAAATTTAGGTCGATAATTTCTGAGTTTATTTGTGAAAAAAACGGAAATTTGGTGAAAATTTTGAAAATTTTGCAATTTTCACATTTTGAATTTTTATTCTGTTAAACCAGAGAGTTATGTGACACAAAATAGTTAATAAATAACATTTCCCACATGTCTACTTTACATCAGCACAATTTTGGAAACAAATTTTTTTTTTGCTAGGAAGTTATAAGGGTTAAAATTTGACCAGTGATTTCTCATTTTTACAACAAAATTTACAAAACCATTTTTTTTAGGGACCACCTCACATTTGAAGTCAGTTTGAGGGGTCTATATGGCTGAAAATACCCAAAAGTGACACCATTCTAAAAACTGCACCCCTCAAGGTGCTCAAAACCACATTCAAGAAGTTTATTAACCCTTCAGGTGTTTCAGAGCAGCAGAAGCAACAAATAGGGGAAAAATTAACATTTAACTTTTTAGTCACAAAAATGATCTTTTCGCATCAATTTTTTTATTTTCCCAAGGGTAAAAGGAGAAACTGGACCACGGATGTTGTTGTCCAATTTGTCCTGAGTACGCTGATGCCTCATATGTGGGGGTAAACCACTGTTTGGGCGCACGGCAGGGCTCGGAAGGGAAGGAGCGCCATTTGACTTTTTGAATTAAAAATTGGCTCCAATCTTTAGCGGACACCATGTCGCGTTTGGAGAGCCCCCGTGTGCCTAAACATTGGAGCTCCCCCACAAGTGACCCCATTTTGGAAACTAGACCCCCCAAGGAACGTATCTAGAAGCATAGTGAGCACTTTAAACCCCCAGGTGCTTCACAAATTAATCCGTAAAAATGAAAAAGTACTTTTTTTTTCACACAAATTTTCTTTTAGCCTCAATTTTTTCATTTTCACATGGGAAACAGAATAAAATGGATCCTAAAATTTGTTGGGCAATTTCTCCTGAGTACGCCAATACCTCATATGTAGGGGTAAACTACTGTTTGGGCACATGGTAAGGCTCGGAAGGGAAGGAGCGCCATTTGACTTTTTGAATGAAAAATTATCTCCATCGTTAGCGGACACCATGTCAGGTTTGGAGAGCCCCTGTGTGCCTAAACATTGGAGCTCCCCCACAAGTGACCCCATTTTGGAAACTAGACCCCCCAAGGAACTTATCTAGATGCATAGTGAGCACTTTAAACCCTCAGGTGCTTCACAAATTGATCCGTAAAAATGAAAAAGTACTTTTTTTTCACACAAAATTTTTTTTAGCCTCATTTTTTTCATGTTCAGATGGGCAACAGGATAAAATGGATCCTAAAATTTGTTGGGCAATTTCTCCTGAGTACGCCGATACCTCATATGTGGGGGTAAACCACTGTTTGGGTGCACGGCAAGGCTTGGAAGGGAAGGCGCGCCATTTGACTTTTTCAATGGAAAATTAGCTCCAATCGTTAGTGGACACCATGTTGCGTTTGGAGAGCCCCTGTGTGCCTAAACATTGGAGCTCCCCTACAAGTGACCCCATTTTGGAAACTAGACCCCCCAAGGAACTAATCTAGATGTATAGTGAGCACTTAAAACCCCCAGGTGCTTCACAGAAGTTTATAACGCAGAGCCATGAAAATAAAAAAATATTTTTCTTTCCTCAAAAATGATTTTTAGCCCGGAGTTTTTTATTTTCCCAAGGATAATAGGAGAAATTGGACCCCAAATGTTGTTGTCCAGTTTGTCCTGAGTACGATGATACCCCATATGTGGGGGTAAACCACTGTTTGGGCGCACGGCAGGGCTCGGAAGGGAAGGCACGCCATTTGGCTTTTTGAATGGAAAATTAGCTTCAATCATTAGCGGACACCATGTCGCGTTTGGAGAGCCCCTGTGTGCCTAAACATTGGAGCTCCCGCACAAGTGACCCCATATTGGAAACTAGACCTCCCAAGGAACTAATCTAGATGTGTGGTGAGCACTTTGATCCCTCAAGTGCTTCACAGAAGTTTATAACGCAGAGCCATGAAAATAAAAAATTATTTTTCTTTCCTCAAAAATGATTTTTTAACCCACAATTTTTTATTTTCCCAAGGGTAACAGGAGAAATTGGACCCCAAAAGTTGTTGTGCAGTTTCTCCTGAGTACGCTGATACCCCATATGTGGGGGTAAACCACTGTTTTGGCACACGTCGGGGAGCGGAAGGGAAGTAGTGACGTTTTGAAATGCAGACTTTAATGGAATGCTCTGCGGGCGTCACGTTGCATTTGCAGAGCCCCTGATGTGCCTAAACAGTAGGAACTCCCCACAATTGACCCCACTTTGGAAACTAGACCCACAAGGGAACTAATCTAGATGTGTGGTGAGCACTTTGATCCCTCAAGTGCTTCACAGAAGTTTATAACGCAGAGCCGTGAAAATAAAAAATGTGTTTTCTTTCCTCAAAAATATTTTTTTAGCCCAGAATTTTTTAATTTTTTCAAGGGTAACAGGAAAAATTTGATCCCAAAAGTTGTTGTCCAGTTTCTCCTGAGTACGCTGATACCCCATATGTGGGGGTAAACCACTGTTTGGGCACATGGCGGGGCTCGGAATGGAAGTAGTGACGATTTGGAATGCAGACTTTGATGGAATGGTCTGCGGGAATCATGTTACGTTTGCAGAGCCCCTGATGTGCCTAAACAGTAGAAACCCCCCACAAGTGACCCCATTTTGGAAACTAGACCCCCCAAGGAACTTATCTAGATGTGTGGTGAGCACGTTCAACCCCCAAGTGCTTCACAGAAGTTTACAACGCAGAGCCGTGAAAATAAAAAATAATTTTTCTTTCCTCAAAAAAGATGTTTTAGCAAGCAATTGTTTATTTTCACAAGGGTAACAGGAGAAATTGGACCCCAATATTTGTTGCTCAGTTTGTTGTGAGTACGCTGATACCTCATATGTGGGGGTAAACCACTGTTTGGGCGCACGTCAGGGATCGGAAGGGAAGTAGTGACATTTGAAATGCAGACTTTGATGGAATGGTCTGCGGGCGTCACGTTGCATTTGCAGAGCCCCTGATGTGCCTAAACAGTAGAAACCCCCCCACAAGTGACCCCATTTTGGAAACTAGACCCCAAAAGGATCTTATCTAGATGTGTGGTGAGCACTTTCAACCCCCAAGTGTTTCACATAAGTTTATAACGTAGAGCCGTGAAAATAAAAAATAATTGTTCTTTCCTCAAAATTATGTTTTAGCAAGTAATTTTTTTTTTTTGCAAGGGTAACAGGAGAAATTGGACCCCAATAGTTGTTGCCCAGTTTGTCCTGAGTACGCTGGTATCCCATATGTGGGGGTAAACCACTGTTTGGGCGCACGTCGGGGCTTGGAAGGGAGGGCGCACCATTTGACTTTTTGAACGCAAGATTGGCTGGAATCAATGGTGGCGCCATGTTGCATTTGGAGACCCCTGATGTGCCTAAACAGTGGAAACCCCTCAATTCTAACTTCAACACTAACCCCAACACACCCCTAACCCTAATCCCAACTGTAGCCATAACCATAATCACAACCCTAACCCCAACACACCCCTAACCACAACCCTAACCCCAACACACCCGTAACCCTAAATCCAACCCTAATCCTAACCCTAATCCCAACCCTACCCACAACTGTAACCCCAACACAACCCTAACCCTATCCTTAACCCTAACCACAAGCCTAATCTTAACCCTATTTCCAACCCTAGCCCTAATTCCAACCCTAAGGGTACCGTCTCACATAACGATTTACCAAAGATCACGACCAGCGATACGACCTGGCCGTGATCGTTGGAAAGTCATTGTGTGGTCGCTGGGGAGCTGTCACACAGACCGCTCTCCAGCGACCAACGATGCCAAGGTCCCAGGTAACCAGGGTAAACATCGGGTTACTAAGCACAGGGCCGCGCTTAGTAACCCGATGTTTACCGTGGTTACCAGCGTAAAAGTAAAAAAAAAAAAACGTACATACTCACATTTCGGTGTCATTCAGGTCCCTTGCCGTCTGCTTCCCGCTCTGACTGAGTGCCGCCATACAGTGAGAGCAGAGCGCAGCGGTGACGTCACTGCTGTGCTGTGCTCTCACTTTCCGGCCGGCAGACAGTCAGAGCGGGAAGCAGACGGCAAGGGACCTGAAGGACACCGAAATGTGAGTATGTACGTTTTTTTTTTTTTTTTTACTTTTACGCTGGTAACCACGGTAAACATCAGGTTACTAAGCGCGGCCCTGCGCTTAGTAACCCGATGCGTTCACTTGTAACCAGGGTAAACATCGCTGGATCGCTGTCACACACACCGATCCAGCGATGACAGCGGGAGATCCAGCGACGAAAGAAAGTTCCAAACGATCTGCTACGACGTACGATTCTCAGCAGGGTCCCTGATCGCTGCTGCGTGTCAGACACAACGTCATGGATCGTACCGTCGTAGCGACCAAAGTGCCACTGTGAGACGGTACCCTAACTCTAATTCCAACCCTAACCCTAAGGCTATGTGCCCACTTTGCGGATTCGTGTGAGATTTTTCCGCACCATTTTTGAAAAATCCGCAGGTAAAAGGCACTGCGTTTTACCTACGGATTTACAGCGGATTTCCAGTGTTTTTTTGTGCGGATTTCACCTGCGGATTCCTATTGAGGAACAGGTGTAAAACGCTGCGGAATCCGCACAAAGAATTGACATGCTGCGGAAAATACAACGCAGCGTTTCTGCATGGAATTTTCCGCACCATGGGCACAGCGGATTTGGTTTTCCTTAGGTGTACATGGTACTGTAAACCTGATGGAAAACTGCTTCGAATTCGCAGCGGCCAATCCGCTGCGGATCCGTGGCCAATCCGCTGCGAATCCGCGGCCAATCCGCTGCGTATCCGCTGCGTATCCGCTGCGTATCCGCTGCGTATCCGCGGCCGATCCGCTGCGTATCCACTGCGGATCCGCTGCGGATCCGCGGCCGATCCGCTGCGTATCCGCTGCGGATCCGCTGCCGATCCGCGGCCGATCCGCAGCCGATCCGCTGCGTATCCGCTGCCGATCCACTGCGGATCTGCGGCCGATCCGCTGTGTATCCGCGGCCGATCCGCTGCGGATCCGCTGCGGATCCGCTGCCGATCCGCGGCCGATCCGCTGCGTATCCGCTGCCGATCCGCTGCGGATCTGTGGCCGATCCGCTGCGTATCCGCGGCCGATCCGCTGCGTATCCGCTGCGGATCCGCGGCCGATCCGCTCTGTGTGCACATGCCATAACCCTACCCCTAACCCTACCCGTAACCCTAACCCTACCCCTAACCCTACCCCTAGTTCTAACCCTAGTTCTAACCCTAACCCTAGTGGAAAAAGAAAAAAAAAAAATTCTTTATTTTATTATTGTCCCTATGGGGGTGATAAAGGGGGGGGGTTATTTATTATTTTTTTTATTTTGATCGCTGTGATAGAACCTACCACAGCGATCAAAATGTACCTGTAAGGAATCTGCCGACTGGCAGATTCGGCGGGCGCACTGAGCATGCGCCGGCCATTTTCCAAGATGGCGGCGCCCAGCGAGGAGACGGCCGGACACCGGGAGGATCGGTAAGTATGAAGGGGTGGTGGGGGGGGGGTGTCGGAGCACAGGGGGGGTGATTGGACCACAGGGGGGCTTTATTCACACAAGGAGGGAGCGGACAGGAGGACGGGGGAGCCGGCAGGCGGACGGAGGGGACCGGAGGACTAACGGAGGACTGGGGGGGCGATCGGTGGGGTGGGGGGGGTCCACTTAAGTATTTCCAGCCATGGCCGATGATATTGCAGCATCGGCCATGGCTGGATTGTAATATTTCACCAGTTTTTTAGGTGAAATATTACAAATCGCTCTGATTGGCAGTTTCACTTTCAACAGCCAATCAGAGCGATCGTAGCCACGGGGAGGTGAAGCCACCCCCCCTGGGCTGAAGCACCACTCCCCCTGTCTCTGCAGATCGGGTAAAATCGGAGTTAACCCCTTCACCCGATCTGCAGGGACGCGATCATTCCATGACGCATACGCTGCGTCATAGGTCGGGAAGGCACAGACTTTCATGACGCAGCGTATGCGTCAAAGGTCGGGAAGGGGTTAAATCCGGATATATGTTGTACTATGTGCATTAGGTTATACTGAGATCATACTGTATAAGGCAGTGTTGTATATTAGAGATATCCCTTGACTTAGTTCATTAGCCTATTCTGTTACTACAGTTGTAGTGCTTCTTCTCCACATGAGTTGATGCCTGTGCCTTTTCATGTTTGTTTCTATATGTTGAATATTATTATGTGAATTTTGTATTTATTAATAAAATATCGATTTTTATTAAAATTGGTTGGGACAATATGCTCCTTTAATTTTGTGTAGGATTTATAGTAGTTTTGGAGTGTCCAGAGTTATGAGGTTTGGTCTACTTAATCGGGATTTTTCCCTTCGGAGATACCTTTATATGTACCAGTGGAAATTTCTATTATTAGCTATTTGAGGTCATATAGGAAAAAAAAACCTTTTTGTTATCGTTAATCAAAGAATAATATTAAGCTCTCCACAATGCAAGATTTCAAGGTTGAGAAATAATACTGAGGAGGAATCAAACAATTTTTGCCTGAACTCTGAAAGTATTTATTTGGTTACTAATACTATGCAAGATTGCTTTCACTAGTATTGGAGATAAATTTTCATCCTAATGAACAATAAAAAAGAAAAAAGACGTTGAAAGAATTGTTCATGTTTTTCTTCAAAATTAATTATTTTTTCCAGGAGTGGCAGCAGCTTTAGCAATCATCATATTATGCTGAATCCAAACATGTATTTTTTTTTTCATTTCCCCATTCATTAGCTATTAGTAATGATGAATGTACAGTGGGTGCATTAAAATACTTGCTGGTCACTGTCTTCTCCCATTTTAAGTGCTGCTCAGGTGCCTCTTCTGTATTATGCGACAGTAGCTCTTTCTTGCCAGCTCTCACAGCTGACCGTTTCTTCATTTCTTAATGTAAATCTATTAGAGTCTAATTCTGAGTCTCATAAACTTACGTTAAATGACTTCTGATCCGCAAAGGAACGCTTTATTAAGCTGGCTGGTTAAAACTGTGGCTGCCAGTCACATGATAGGGCAGAGTACTGGAGCAGCACAGGAAACACCAATCCACAGGAACACGCTGTAGTGAGCTGGCTGGTCACAACTGTGGTTGCCGGTCACATGATAGGGCAGAGTACTAGAGCAGCACAGGAAACACCAATCCACAGGAACATGCTGTAGTGAGCTGGCTGGTCACAACTGCAGTCTCCAGTCACATTTGGAGAAGAGTACTGAAGCAGTGCAGGAAACACCAATCTACACTGAAACACTGTAGTAGGCTTGTTAGTCACAACTGTGGTTGCCAGTCACATGATGGAGTAAAGGACTGGAGCAGTGCAAGACAGAGTAGAAGACAGCAACCGATAATCATTTCAATTCAGTAACTTTGCACATGTTACTGATAGCCAGGGCTGCCACTAGGAATTTTGGGGCCCCATAATGGCAACATTTTTTGGGCCCCCTTGAGACTACGCCCATCCACCCAAGCCCTGCCTCCACCTCTCAAACTGTCCACAGTCCCACTGCTCTCTCTTGGAAAAACTCCACTTCTCACCAATCACACATTAACAGTTCCCATCATCAGATCACACATATAGCCAGCAGCTTTTGTTTTGGCCAAAAGTTTTTTTAAGCCGTCACTACGACAAGGTAGACTCTTTTGGCGGGGCCTTATTCTTACCTATTAAACATTTGTTAAAATATCCAATACAATTTAGGTATATTTTTATTTATTTTAAAATTTTTAAAATGACCAATAATATCACATACAGGTGACAAATACCACGGCACCATGACCAGACACCATATTACCACCACATAGTGACCTATAATACCACATACAAGGAACAAATGCTGCCACACCATGTAAAAGACCACATATTACCACCATATTGTGACCAATAATACCACATACAAGGAACAAATACCACCACACCATGACCAGACTACTGTCAGTATTCCGGGTTTTCTAAGTCACCTTGTGAATGATTTTGCCCTTTATTAAGATGGAGTTTGCTGTTTTTGTCTGCCCTACTTCCTGTTCGTTTGTTTAAAACCCGGGTCAGGTGTCAGCCTCTTTGCTGGAGTATTCTGATTCTGTTCTCCTTCAGCTCAGCTGCTGGTTCTGAGTGTGTCTCTACCTCTACCTCTGGCTCTGGACATTCCCTGCATATGTAAGCTACACTCTCTGTTATCATTAGTCTGCTGACTTGGAACTTAACCCTTGGTTCATTCCTCCTTTTAAGAACTGTGTTTTTGGAACTTTGTTTATGGACTTGTTTCTGGACTGTGAGTTGCTACGTAATCCTTCATTTACTCCCCCCGGTGGGAGCTGTTGGAAACAACACCAGTAAAATACTTATGTGAACCTGTTTCTGAACTTACCTGTGTTTATGTCAAATCTGGGATCAACTTGTGAACTAGTTTCTGGACTTACCTGTGTTCATGCCACACCTGGGATGAACTTGTGGACTTGTTCTGGACTTCCCTGTGTTTACTTCATACCTGGATTTGACTCTTTCTGCACCGAGTGTTTGGATCTGCACCACGTCACCTGTCACACTCACCTTTTGCTCACCTTGCTGAGGACTCTGCCTTAAGAACTCTGCCGATTTACTGTATATATTTCAAGGACTCGTTTCATTCCAGGACACTGTGAGTTATCAGTATATTGTTTTGGGTGTTATTGCTGTTGTACAAATACACTATTTGCACTAAAGAAACCCATCTCTGTCTGTTCATTGCCGCATGCTATCAGAATCCTTGAGTTCCTACAATAGTATTACAACTACATAGTACCACCACATAGTGACCAAATAATAGCACATGCAAGGAACAAATACCGCCACACCATGGCCACACAGGACCACTGTATATAGTATACAGTGTATAGTGTCAGTGTACAGGTAACACATTGACTCACCAGTGACATCTCTAGGTGAAGTCCTTCGTCTTTGCTTTTCATCTTCATCCAACACAGACCGCTGTCACATCTTCCAGCCAAGGTTCGTCTCCGCATGAAATAACAGTTATCTAGAGCACCACTTGCAGAACATATTACTTATTTTTTTCTCAAATTCTAATCTACACCAGATGAAGAAAAAAAGGCACAGTAACAGGACCGCCTTTTAAAATAGTATCCTCAAAAAATAAAATAAATACATCACTGCAGTAATAATATCCCTTAATTAGCCCGTATGGTAATAATCCATCCTGGCCCCAAATGTTCTCCCATCCTGCCCTGTGTCTCCATTCAGCCCCCTGTGTTTTCATCCTGCCCACTGTGTCTCCATCCTGCCCCCTGTGTCTCCCATCCTGCCCCCATGTCTCCTATCCTGCCCCCTGTGTCTCCATCCTGCCCCGTGTCTCCCATCCTGCCAAGTGTCTCCCATCCTGCCCCCGTGTATCCCATCCTGCCCTGTCTCCATTCTGCCCCGTGTATCCATCTCCTGCCCCCTGTGTCTCCATCCTGCCCCATGTCTCCTGTTGTGAATTTGCTTTTTGCTCCCTCTAGTGGTTACTAGTTTTTTGACTCTGGTTTTTCTGTCATTCCTTTTATCCGCACCTGGGTCGTTAGTTAGGGGTGTTGCTATATAAGCTCCCTGGACCTTCAGTTCAATGCCTGGCAACGTAGTTATCAGAGCTAGTCTGCTGTGCTCTTGTCTACTGATCCTGGTTCCAGTTATATCAGCTAAGTCTGCCTTTTGCTTTTTGCTATTTGTTTTGGTTTTGTATTTTTGTCCAGCTTGTTGCAAATCTATATCCTGACCTTTGCTGGAAGCTCTAGGGGGCTGGTGTTCTCCCCCCGGACCGTTAGACGGTTCGGGGGTTCTTGAATTTCCAGTGTGGATTTTGATAGGGTTTTTGTTGACCATATAAGTTACCTTTCTTTATTCTGCTATTAGTAAGCGGGCCTCTCTGTGCTAAACCTGGTTCATTTCTGTGTTTGTCATTTCCTCTTACCTCACCGTCATTATTTGTGGGGGGCTTCTATCCAGCTTTGGGGTCCCCTTCTCTGGAGGCAAGAAAGGTCTTTGTTTTCCTCTACTAGGGGTAGCTAGATTCTCCGGCTGGCGCGTGTCATCTAGAATCAACGTAGGAATGATCCCCGGCTACTTCTAGTGTTGGCGTTAGGAGTAGATATATGGTCAACCCAGTTACCACTGCCCTATGAGCTGGATTTTTGTATTCTGCAGACTTCCACGTTCCTCTGAGACCCTCGCCATTGGGGTCATAACAGTTTGCCAGGCCAGTATTAAATGTTTAATGCATTGCAGAAGAGGGATTATAAGAAAGAAGATTCTGAGTTTTTTTTTTTTTTTTTCTTCTTCTTCCCCTTTACCTCAGAGTGGCTATGCTTGCTGCAGACATGAATGTCCAGACCTTGATTACAAGTGTGGACCAGCTGGCTACTCGTGTGCAGGGCATACAAGACTATGTTATCAGAAATCCTAGGTCAGAACCTAAAATACCGATTCCTGAACTGTTTTCCGGAGACAGGTTTAAGTTTAGGAATTTCGTGAATAATTGTAAATTGTTTTTGTCCCTGAGACCCTGTTCATCAGGAGATTCTGCTCAGCAAGTAAAAATTGTTATTTCGTTCTTACGGGGTGACCCTCAGGATTGGGCTTTTTCGCTGGCGCCAGGAGATCCGGCATTGGCTGATCTTGATGCGTTTTTTCCCTCATGGTGTTGTCTGAACAGACACCTAATTCGGTGCAATGTGATAGAAAAACCGCAAATTCCCTCATGGTGTTGTCTGAACAGACACCTGATTTAATGCAATGTGATAGAATCCTGACTAGAAATGAGCGGAAAATTCATAGACGCCGGAATGGCTTGTGCTACTACTGTGGTGATTCTACACATGTTATCTCAGCATGCTCTAAACGTATAGCTAAGGTTGTTAGTCCTGTCACCGTTGGTAATTTGCAACCTAAATTTATTCTGTCTGTAACTTTGATTTGCTCACTGTCATCTTATCCTGTCATGGCGTTTGTAGATTCAGGTGCTGCCCTGAGTCTCATGGATCTCTCATTTGCTAAGCGCTGTGGATTTACTCTTGAACCATTAGAAAATCCTATTCCTCTTAGGGGTATTGATGCTACACCATTGGCAGCAAATAAACCGCAGTATTGGACTCAGGTTACCATGTGCATGACTCCTGAACACCGCGAGGTGATACGTTTCCTGGTTTTACATAAAATGCATGATTTGGTCGTTTTAGGGCTGCCATGGTTACAGACCCATAATCCAGTCCTGGACTGGAAGGCTATGTCAGTCTCAAGTTGGGGCTGTCGTGGTATTCATGAGGATTCCCTGCCTGTGTCTATTGCTTCTTCTACGCCTTCGGAAGTTCCGGAGTATTTGTCTGATTATCAGGATGTCTTCAGTGAGTCTGAGTCCAGTGCACTGCCTCCTCATAGGGACTGTGACTGTGCTATAGATTTGATCCCAGGCAGTAAATTTCCTAAGGGAAGACTGTTTAATCTGTCGGTACCTGAACATACCGCTATGCGTTCATATATCAAGGAGTCTCTGGAAAAAGGACATATTCGTCCGTCTTCTTCCCCTCTTGGTGCGGGATTCTTTTTTGTGGCAAAAAAGGACGGATCTTTGAGACCTTGTATTGATTATCGGCTTTTAAATAAGATCACTGTCAAATTTCAGTATCCTTTACCGCTGTTGTCTGACTTGTTTGCCCGGATTCCTCTGAGACCCTCGCCATTGGGGTCATAACAGTCTCCATCCTGTCCCATGTCTCCCATCTTGCCCTCGTGTCTCCCATCCTGCCCCCTGTCTCCATTCTGCCCTTTGTCTCCATTCTGCCCCTTGTCTCCATTCTGCCCTTGTGTCTCTCATACTGCCTGTGTCTCCATCCTGCCCCCATGTCTCCATCCTGCTGTCAGGACTGTGAACATTTTTTACCTTTTGTGCATTACTGCCCTTTTCCAACATGGCGTCTTTGGTCTCATGTGCACTTGTCTTCCTGCTATAAAACTATAAAACTCCACCCCAGCCTTCAGTCTGTGCTAGATTATTCTGCTTTGAATCCAGCTCCTGATTACTTCCTGGCCTTGCACCTGCACTTGTGAACCTGTTTGGAGATCCTGCCACTCTGCTCTGAGTTCCTGCTGCATACACCAGTGTTCAGTAATCCTCCTTCATCTGCTGCTAGTGTTACTTCCATCTGCATTTGCTGGACATGTAAGCTGTTTCTGCTCTGCAAAACCTGAGACTATTAACCAGGCCTCCCTGGTTGAGCTAAGATATGATTTGAACTGCCTAATAGCATATCTATCTGTGTCTGGACTAAGTCAAGGATCTATTCGTGTCCAGTTTCCTCAAGAATAACTGTGCTTCATAGACTTTCTGTTTGTTTGCATCTACCTCTGAAGTTTCCTATTGACTGCTAAGCTGCGTTTATTATTTGCACCAAGTGTTGTGGACTTGAGTTTCTCTCTGCACCTGCTTTAATCACCGCGTGATAATATAAACGTTACCACTTATAAAACTGTGTCCTGTTGTCTTGTTCCACACAAAGAGTCTCCTGAATTATCCCCTATAATTATTCCTATACATATTCCTTTTGGTCATGTATACCCTTTGGTGGCACCTGAGCTTCAAGCCTTAAAGGAGTATATTGATGAAAATCTGGCCAAAGGCTTAATACATCCTTCTTCCTCACCAGCAGGGGCACCCATTTTTTTAATAAAAAAGAAGGATGGGACCCTGAGACCCTGTGTTGACTATCGGGAACTCAATAAGGTAACCGTACGAAACCGTTACCCTTTGCCTCTGATTCCCGAATTACTGGAAAGAGTCCGCCATGCTAAGGTGTTTTCTAAGCTGGATCTTCGTGGGGCTTATAATTTGGTGCGTATTCGTCCAGGGGATGAGTGGAAGACAGCATTCAGATGCCGGTATGGACACTTTGAATCTCTTGTGATGCCCTTCGTGCTTTGTAACGCCCCTGCAGCATTTCAACACCTTGTTAATGACATCTTCAGAGATTTGTTGGACCAGTTTGTGGTGATCTATTTGGACGATATACTAATCTTTTCTGACTCTCTACAGGAACATGAAGAACATGTAAAAACTGTTTTAAGACGTCTGAAAGAGAACCAACTGTATATCAAGCCGGAAAAATGCGAGTTCCATCGTTCTGAGATACAGTTCTTGGGTTATATCATCTCTCCCCAGGGGCTGAACATGGAATCTGGTAAGATTCAGGCTATCCTTGACTGGCCGGCACCCAAGAACATTAAGGAGGTCCAACGTTTTATTGGTTTTGCTAATTTCTACAGACGCTTCATTCGAAATTTTTCTGATATTGTCCGTCCCATTACTTCCTTGACAAAGAAGGAAAATCCCTTTAAGTGGTCATCACAGGCTCAAGAAGCTATTGATCTGCTGAAGATCTGTTTCACATCAGCACCGCTGTTGATACACCCAGATCCAACACATCCTTTCATTGTGGAGGTGGACGCTTCTGATAATTCTTTGGGGGCTATTCTCTCCCAAAAAACTGGAGAGAAGGGTCTGCTACATCCTTGTGCTTTCTTTTCCCGTAGACTAACCTCAGCAGAGAAGAATTATGACGTGGGAGACAAGGAATTGCTGGCTATTATTGTGGCTTTCAAAGAATGGAGGCATCATCTGCACGGAGCTGCACAACAGATCATAGTGCTAACTGACCATCGCAATCTAGAGTTCCTTAGATCCGCTAGATTTCTTTCTCCTCGTCAGGCTCGTTGAAACTTATTCTTAAATCAATTTAACTTTGTTATCTCGTACCGTCCAGGTTCTCGTAATGGGAAGGCTGATGCTTTATCCCGAATCCATGCTGCGGATCCCGTACCTGGAGCCCCGTCCAAGACCATTCTATCTGATGCCAATTTCATCGGAGTTATCCACAATCAGGACTTGTGGAAGGAGTGCAGGGAGGCCTATGAAGGTGATGTATTTCTGGCCAACCCACCTGTGGATATTAATCTTGTCTTTAAGGGTGGCATGTGGTTCAGAGATCGACGTATCTACGTCCCTGAGGTCGTCTGTCTGCAGATCCTCAAGTTGGTACATGACTTCAAGTTGGCTGGTCACAGGGGGGTACAGAAGACACAAGAGTTCCTGAGCCGATTCTTCTGGTGGTCAACTTGCCTGAAGGTTACCAAGGACTATGTTCTCTCTTGCGAGGTATGTGCCCATTACAAGATTCCTCATGTGGCACCTACGGGTCTTCTACAACCATTACCTGTTCCATCCCGCCCTTGGGGGTCTATATCAATGGACTTTATTGTGGAGCTGCCTACATCGGGGGGCATGAATACAATCATGGTGGTAGTTGATCGCCTGACTAAAGCTGCTCATTTTATTCCGTGCACCGGCCTCCCCTCTGCTAAAGATACAGTGAACTTGGTTATACAGAATGTCTTTCGGTTGCATGGGGTGCCGGATGAGATCATCTCTGACCGTGGAGTACAGTTCACTTCAAGATTCTGGAAGGGGTTTTGCTCTGCACTCAATATTAATGTCTGTCTCTCTTCTGCTTACCATCCCCAGACAAATGGTCAGACTGAGCTTACCAACCAGACGCTGGAACAATATCTAAGATGCTATGTCAGCCATCTCCAGGATGATTGGTTGGAGTTGTTGCCGTTAGCCGAATTTTCATATAATAATTCTCAGAGCGCCTCCACTAAATTTACACCTTTCTTTGCCAATCTGGGTTATCACCCGTGCTTTTTACCTAGGTCTCCAATTAATTCTCCAGTTCCAGCAGTGGAGGAAAGGCTGGCTGCGATGAGACAAAATCTGGAGGTTCTGAAGGAATCCCTGACCACGGCTCAAGAACGTTATAAGAGATCGGCTGATAGATTCCGCAAACCTGCACCCATGTTCAAGGTAGGAGATTCAGTGTGGTTAGCAACTAAGAATCTGAAGTTAAATGTTCCTTCACAAAAACTTGGACAGAAATTCATTGGCCCTTTCAAGATCAACGGTATTGTGAGCTCTGTGGCCTGCCGGCTGAAGCTACCTAGGACAATGAAGGTACACCCAGTTTTTCATGTATCTTTACTAAAGCCTGTATCTCCTAACACCTTCCAGGGACGTGTTGTGCCACCTCAGCAGCCTGTGGTGATTGATGGGCAAGAACAATTTGTGGTGGAGGAAATTATTGATTCCAGGATTCGCAGGAATCGGCTCCAATATCTGATAAGATGGCAGGGATATCCCCCTGAGGAAGACTCTTGGGAACCTGTGGAAAACATCAATGTCCAACAGAAGATTTCTCGTTTTCATCAGAGATTCCCTGAGAAACCAGGTCCAGGATCGTCCTGAGGCCGCTTCTAAGGAGGGAGTAATGTCAGGACTCTGAACATCTTTTACCTTTTGTGCATTACTGCCCTTTTCCAACATGGCGTCTTTGGTCTCATGTACACTTGTCTTCCTGCTATAAAACTCCACCCCAGCCTTCAGTCTGTGCTAGATTATTCTGCTTTGCATCCAGCTCCTGATTACTCCCTGGCCTTGCACTTGCACCTGTGAACCTGTTTGGAGATCCTGCCACTCTGCTCTGAGTTCCTGCTGCATACACCAGTGTTCAGTAATCCTCCTTCATCTGCTGCTCGTGTTACTTCCATCTGCATTTGCTGGACATGTAAGCTGTTTCTGCTCTGCCAAACCTGATACTATTAACCAGGCCTCCCTGGTTGAGCTAAGATATGATTTGAACTACCTAATAGCATATCTATCTGTGTCTGGACTAAGTCAAGGATCTATTCGTGTCAAGTTTCCTCAAGAATAACTGTGCTTCATAAACTTTCTGTTTGTTTGCATCTACCTCTGATGTTTCCTATTGACTGCTAAGCTGCATTTATTATTTGCACCAAGTGTTGTGGACTTGAGTTTCTCTCTGCACCTGCTTGAATCACCGCGTGATAATATAAACTTTACCACTTATAAAACTGTGTCCTGTTGTCTTGTTCCATGCAAAGAGTCTCCTGAATTATCCCCTATAATTATTACACCTGCCCCCGTGTCTCCCATCCTGCCCTGTCTCCATTCTGCTCCATTTCTCCATCTCCTGCCCCGTGTCTCCATCCTGCTCCATGTCTCCATCCTGTCCTGTGTTTCCCATCTTGCCCTTGTGTCTCTAATCCTGCCCCTGTCTCCATTCTGCCCTTTGTCTCCACTCTGCCCCTTGTCTCCATTCTGCCCTTATGTCTCTCATCCTGCCTCTGTGTCTCCATCCTGCCCCCATGTCTCCATCCTGCCCCCATGTCTCTATCCTGCCCCATGTCTCCCATCCTGCCCTCGTGTCTCCCATCCTGCCTCCATGTCTCCATCCTGTCCTCATGTCTCCATCCTGCCCCCGTGTCGCCATCCTGCCCCGTGTCTACATCCTGCCCCATGTCTCCATCCTGCCCCCCATGTCTCCATTTTGCCCCCATGTCTCCCATCCTGTTCCATCCCCATTCTTCCCCATGTCTCCATTCTGCCCCTTGCCTCCATTCTGCCCCCGTGTCTCTCATTCTGCCCCTGTGTCTCCATTCTGCCCCATGTCTCCATCCTGCCGGTGAAACATATTGCAACTTGCTGCTTTCAATAAAAAAAAAACCTTTCTCCTTTCCTGGCCGCGCTCCTGCAGCAATGATCCCTCGAGGTATTTCAAGTGCGCACTCACTGGCGAATTACAATGACATCATATGCCGGTGGTGTGTGCGCTGATGTCAGCTGCCAGGCTCTGATTGGCTGGCGGCTTTAACTATTGCCAAGCGGGCCTGCACGGCAATAGAATAACTGATCCTGCATGTCGGACGCAGGCTCAGTTACTGCACCTGCAGAATCCTGCCGCTGGGGCCCGGAGCAGAAGAGATGGGGCCCGATGAGGGCCCCCTCTGTTGATTGGGCAAAGCAGTCATGCCCTGATGGCGGCTCTGCTGATAGCTAAAGTATGGGATAAAAAAATGCTCAAGTGGTACTTAAGGATTATGCTCTGCCTGCTGGTTTTAGTGGTCTTCATGTTACCACTCACATGCAATAAGCATTCTTGTGGTCAAATGCCAACTATCTTTTCTTCCTGCCTTCTTTCAATATTCCAGTGTTCCATTGAAGCTAATTCACATGTGACCTTAAAAGGGTTGTGTCCTTTGAGAAAATCCCAGTCCCTGATCTCTGCTATAAAGTAATAAATCGTGCTTTACTTACCCTTCCATGTCCACTGCTGAACATCCAGTGCTGCTCCCAGTTCAGTTACTGGACTCTGGAGTGTAGAAAAATGAACTGGCATTTTCCCATGCTCCAGAGTTCAGTGCAGGTCAGGCTGGGAGGCAGCGCAGCATCACTGATGGCACTGTTAGTCACTGAAGCTGTGCTGGCAGCATCTCCTCATTCACCAGTGGTTTTCAGCCAGGGAAGTCGCATCTTGGCACCGTCCTGGTTGAAAAATGTATATACCCCAGATATTGATTATGGCTTAAGACACAATGATGGACAGGTATGGGTGCATTGTTTGTTTATTATTTTACTTTTATTACAGGAGATTGAGGGCATCACATGGATTAGGAGTACAATAAAGATGGGAAAATGTGTTGTGTTTTATTTCATTATAAGACTTTATTCTGTCTGTGTCTTTATTTAACATGTACCAACTATAGGATTAGTCTTATTGACACCTCTCCATTACTAAGCCATGGGCTTGATGTCACCTTTCAATACAGAAGTGAGCACAACCCCACAACTATTACGTCACTTGCCACCCCTACAGGGCAAGTGGGAAGAGCGAGGCTAAGTGTCAGAATTGATGCATCTTAGAGATACGCCTTTTCTGGGGTGGCTGAGTGCTGATGTTTTTAGCCAAGGGGCCAATATCCATGGCCCCTTCCTAGGCTATTAATATCAGCCCACAGCTGTCTGCATAGCCTTTGTTGGTTATTAATTATGGGAGAACACCAAGTCATTTTTTGGGGGGTCCCCAATTTTAATAGCCAGTAAAGGCTAAGTATACAACTGTGAGCTGATATTAATAGCCTGGTAAGTTCCATGGGTATTACCCCCTTCCCAAGCTATAAACATCTGCCCCCAGTCATGCCATTTTTTCCACAAAAATAATCTTTTATTAATTACATACATGTCCCCTAATATTCACACACACTACTAACTGTATTGGTCACTGACATCTATATATCTACCTATTCTGCATTACCGGCTATTCTTCTATCTATCTCTCTATGAAATATAAAGACATATATATATATATATATATATACATATATATATATATAGTAAATGTGTGTCACTGACATATATATATATATATATATATATATACACATATACACTGTATATATACACACATCTATTCTATGTGTATATATCTATTATATCTATTCTATTCTAACCTGTCAGTGTGATATTACTGTAGGCGCACAGTAATTGCCGGCTTTTCTTCTATCTATCTAATAAATATATATATATATATATATATATATATATATATATATATATATATATACACTCACCGGCCACTTTATTAGGTACACCATGCTAGTAACGGGTTGGACCCCCTTTTGCCTTCAGAACTGCCTCAATTCTTCGTGGCATAGATTCAACAAGGTGCTGGAAGCATTCCTCAGAGATTTTGGTCCATATTGACATGATGGCATCACACAGTTGCCGCAGATTTGTCGGCTGCACATCCCAAAGATGCTCCATACAAGGCAGGATGGATCCATGCTTTCATGTTGTTTACGCCAAATTCTGACCCTACCATCCGAATGTCGCGGCAGAAATCGAGACTCATCAGACCAAGCAACGTTTTTCCAATCTTCTACTGTCCAATTTCGATGAGCTTGTACAAATTGTAGCCTCAGTTTCCTGTTCTTAGCTGAAAGGAGTGGTACCCGGTGTGGTCTTCTGCTGCTGTAGCCCATCTGCCTCAAAGTTCGACGCACTGTGCGTTCAGAGATGCTCTTAGGCCTACCTTGGTTGTAACGGGTGGCGATTTGAGTCACTGTTGCCTTTCTATCAGCTCGAACCAGTCTGCCCATTCTCCTCTGACCTCTGGCATCAACAAGGCATTTCCGCCCACAGAACTGCCGCTCACTGGATTTTTTTTTCTTTTTCGGACCATTCTCTGTAAACCCTAGAGATGGTTGTGCGTGAAAATCCCAGTAGATCAGCAGTTTCTGAAATACTCAGACCAGCCCTTCTGGCACCAACAACCATGCCACGTTCAAAGGCACTCAAATCACCTTTCTTCCCCATACTGATGCTCGGTTTGAACTGCAGGAGATTGTCTTGACCATGTCTACATGCCTAAATGCACTGAGTTGCCGCCATGTGATTGGCTGATTAGAAATTAAGTGTTAACAAGAAGTTGGACAGGTGTACCTAATAAAGTGGCCAGTGAGTGTATATATATATATATATATATATATACATATATATATGTGTGTTTTAATAAATATTTAGTTTGCAAACAATGTATAAATGACATAGAGAACTGCTGTATGTAAAAGCTCATGTTAAAATCACATTGCAATCGCAATGCACTCGGATGTAAATCGGATGCTATGTGTGAAAATCGCATTGTACTCGCATTGTACTCACATGACACTCGCATGACACTCATCTGTTTTTTCTGTCCAGATTACGGACCGTTTTTTATCTCACATATAGGTATTAGCCCTAAAGGTTGTGCCCGTATAGACTGAGTGCTCTCACTTAAAGCCGCTGAGCTCACTGATTGATTGCCATGCTGTTAATGTGACATCGGTGCTTCAGACAATAATAGACACCAGGAGCAGAGGCACAGACTTAGAACTAAACCTGGGGATGGTGAATAAAGAACTTAAAAAAAACTGCATCCAGGGACTAAGTTTTCTGAAAAGTGTCAACTCTTTTAAATATTCTCTCTTTCTCACTCTCTGTCATTACAAATATTCACAAGTTTTAATGTTTTTAAGACTTTTATGGCAGTAGAACTGCATATGCGAGTTAAAAATATATATTTTTTTTAAATTCCAAACAAATTTCTTATGAAGAATTCCTTTATTTTCTATGGATGCTTTATTTTAAAGAGTAATTAAACATTTTAGCAAAATTGTTACATGCTTTTGTCCTTCCTATTACCTGCAGATCCATGGGGGTCCAAATGTTAAGACCCCCACCATTTACTTAAAAGACCCCTGAAAAATGTGCAGCTCTGGAAAAGGAGCTTACAGCTCCTCCCTAAGTGATCACACATGCTTTCTACAGAATTCATTGTACGCTCTGTGTGTATGCAAGAACTGTCGGCCGCCTGAGCGCCTCTCATGGCTCTTTTGAGCGAATGGTGGAGGTCTATGGACCCAAAACTACACTGATCTGCAGACAACTGCGCTAATGTTTAGTTAAACTTTAAAGATATATGTAATGGAATGTATAAGAGTTTTTCAATATTTTAATTTATTCCAAAATGTATTCTGTCTTGCATTATGCAACAAAGGGCTTATAAGAAAAGTTATTTAAATTATTCTAAGCACATGGAGAATTGGAGTGAACTGTCTCTATGACTGGATTGCTTCCATGATCATTATGCACATACTGTATGTCTCTGTGGGACAGCGCACAAGAAGAAATCTGGTGAAATTTTAACAATTATGCTATCGTTGCAGCTGTGATTTTACATTATAGATTGCAATACTTCCCAGTAGTTTTATGTTAATTAACACATACACAACGGCAAAATGAGCCCCTAGGTGACATGCTGTAATAAGCATATAACACTATAAACTTTATACTATCTAAATTCAAATGAAGGAGATTTCCTTGCAGACTGCCGACGCTTGTCAATACATTTTAATTACATGCTGTAAAAGTTAGACTTAAACTTACTCATTTGGCCAACCTGATTATAAATGTTGTAAGTACTTATAAACATATGGCCACATATGTAATTATTTAAAAAGCATAGTTATTTCAGTCATTTCAGTCCTCTTAACCCCATCCTGACACAGAACCCAGTTGCATACTCTTCAGGTGATTGCTGTCTTATGCAGCCATCACCAGCTGCAAACAGTAGCAACTGGAGCTAGTTCCGATCGCTGCTGCTTAACCATCTAAATGCTGCTGTCAATGTCTGACAACAGCATTTCAATAGAACAAATGCATGATGCATTTGCTCCAGTGCTCATGAACGCACAAATAATTAGATTGTAGTGAGCTGGCGGGTTACAATGCATCCGAGAGCCTACTGAAGACCCACTAGACTCTAGATCCTAGAGGAACTAAAAAATATGGTAACATTTAATAAAAACATTTTAAGGCCTCTTTCACACATCCGTGTTTCCGATACGTGTGGTGACAGTTTTCACACGTACCAGAGACATGTACACACTTAGACCCATTCAAACAAATGGGTCTGTGCATACTGTATGTCAATGTGTTTCCACGGACCGGGTGTCCGTGAGCAAAACTCGCTGACATGTCCGTTTTTTGCCGTCAGCATGGACGGCAAAATGTCCTGCACATGTGCACATGGAGAACACACATTGATGTCCTCCGTGTGATACGCATTGCACCAGGGAAGAAGCACTACAGTAAGCGCTGTTTTCCGGCGGCTGGTGCTGAAGCCGGCTGTCATCATTCTCCCTTGCTCTGCCGGAGAGCAGAGGAGAATGATGAGAGATATAATAAAGTCCCAACAACAGCAGGTGGGGGCTTTTGGGACTCTTACCCCATCATCCGACACCTGCGGCCGCTAATAACAGTGACAGTAGGTGCGGGTAATCAGGGTATTCCACAGCTGCCGCTTGTGATCTAAGGAAATAAATGAATGTAAACTCTGTCATGATCTCCATGGCCAGAGAACTAGCATAAGCCTCAATAGGAACAAGCTCTTGGAAGATGTAACTATACCGACCATGAACTAAACCTACCGCATCATCTAGAAGTAGCCAGGTAGCATGTCCTACTTTTTATCCCTATATGCCCAGCGCCGGCCGGAGAACTAAATAATGCTAGCAGAGGGAAATATAAGACCTGACTCACCTCTAGAGAAATGCCCAAAAAGGAGACAGAAGCCCCCCACATATATTGGCGGTGATATGAGATGAAACAACAAACGCAGCAGGAAAATAGTTTTAGCAAATTTGAGGTCCGCTTTCTAGATAGCAGAAGACAGAAAGCATACTTTCATGGTCAGTAGAAAACCCTAACAAAACACATCCAGAAATTACTTTAGGACTCTGGCATTAACTCATAATACCAGAGTGGCAATTCCTGATCAACAAGAGCTTTCCAGACACAGTAACGAAACTGCAGCTGTGAACTGGAACCAAAATACAAAAACAAAACATGGACGAATGTCCAACTTATCTAGTAGATGTCTGGGAGCAGGAACAAGCACAGAGAGGCTTCTGATAACATTGTTGACCGGCAAGCATCTAACAGAGAAGCCAGGTTATATAGCGACACCCAGATCTAATCAGAACAGGTGAACAGGGAAGATGATGTCACAAGTTCAATTCCACCAGTAGCCACCGGGGGAGCCCAGAATCCAAATTCACAACAGTACCCCCCCCTCAAGGAGGGGGCACCGAACCCTCACCAGAACCACCAGGGCGATCAGGATGGGCCCTATGAAAGGCACGAACCAGATCAGAGGCATGAACATCAGATGCAGTGACCCAAGAATTATCCTCCTGGCCGTATCCCTTCCACTTGACCAGATACTGGAGTCTCCGTCTGGAAACACGGGAGTCTAGGATTTTTTCCACAACGTACTCCAACTCACCCTCAACCAACACCGGAGCAGGAGGCTCAACGGAAGGCACAACCGGTGCCTCATACCTGCGCAATAACGACCGATGAAAAACGTTATGAATAGAAAAGGATGCAGGGAGGTCCAAACGGAAGGAAACAGGGTTAAGAATCTCCAATATTTTATACGGACCGATGAACCGAGGCTTAAACTTAGGAGATGAGACCCTCATAGGGACAAAACGAGAAGACAACCACACCAAATCTCCAACACAAAGCCGAGGACCAACACGACGGTGACGGTTGGCAAAAAGCTGAGTCTTCTCCTGGGACAACTTTAAATTGTCCATCACCTGCCCCCAGATATGATGCAATCTCTCCACCACCGCATCCACTCCAGGACAATCCGAGGATTCCATCTGACCGGAGGAAAATCGAGGGTGGAACCCCGAATTACAGAAAAACGGGGACACCAAAGTGGCAGAGCTGGCCCGATTATTGAGGGCGAACTCCGCCAATGGCAAAAAAGCAACCCAATCATCCTGGTCAGCAGACACAAAACACCTCAGATATGTCTCCAGGGTCTGATTAGTCCGCTCGGTCTGGCCATTAGTCTGAGGGTGAAAAGCAGACGAAAAAGACAAATCTATGCCCATCCTAGCACAGAATGCCCGCCAAAATCTAGACACAAATTGGGTTCCTCTGTCAGAAACGATATTCTCAGGAATACCATGCAAACGAACAACATTTTGAAAAAACAGGGGCACCAACTCGGAAGAAGAAGGCAATTTGGGCAGGGGAACCAAATGGACCATCTTAGAAAAACGGTCACACACCACCCAGATGACAGACATCTTCTGAGAAACAGGCAGATCTGAAATAAAATCCATCGAGATGTGTGTCCAAGGCCTCTTAGGAATAGGCAAGGGCAACAATAATCCACTAGCCCGAGAACAACAAGGCTTGGCCCGAGCACAAACGTCACAAGACTGCACAAAGCCTCGCACATCTCGTGACAGGGAAGGCCACCAGAAGGATCTTGCCACCAAATCCCTGGTACCAAAAATTCCAGGATGACCTGCCAATGCAGAAGAATGTACCTCAGAGATGACTCTACTGGTCCAATCATCAGGAACAAACAACCTATCAGGCGGACAACGATCCGGTCTATCCGCCTGAAACTCCTGCAAGGCCCGCCGCAGGTCTGGAGAAACGGCTGACAAGATAACTCCCTCCTTAAGAATACCTGTGGGGTCAGAGTTGCCGGGTGAATCAGGCTCAAAACTCCTAGAAAGGGCATCCGCCTTAACATTCTTAGAACCCGGTAGGTACGATACCACAAAATTAAACCGAGAGAAAAATAATGACCAGCGCGCCTGTCTAGGATTCAGGCGCCTGGCGGTCTCAAGATAGATCAAATTTTTGTGGTCAGTCAATACCACCACCTGATGTCTGGCCCCCTCGAGCCAATGGCGCCACTCCTCAAACGCCCACTTCATGGCCAAAAGCTCCCGATTCCCAACATCATAATTCCGCTCAGCGGGCGAAAATTTACGGGAAAAGAAGGCACAAGGCCTCATCACGGCGCAGTCAGAACTTTTCTGCGACAACACTGCCCCAGCCCCGATCTCAGAAGCGTCGACCTCAACCTGAAAAGGAAGAGTCACATCAGGCTGACGCAACACAGGGGCAGAAGAAAAACGGCGCTTAAGCTCCTGAAAGGCCTCCACAGCATCAGGGGACCAATTAGCAACATCAGCACCCTGTCTAGTCAAATCGGTCAATGGCTTAACGACATCCGAAAAACCAGAAATAAATCGACGATAAAAGTTGGCAAAGCCCAAAAATTTCTGAAGACTTTTAAGAGAAGAGGGCTGCGTCCAATCACAAATAGCTTGAACCTTGACAGGATCCATCTCAATGGAAGAGGGAGAAAAAATATATCCCAAAAAGGAAATTCTCTGAACCCCAAAAACGCACTTAGAACCCTTGACACACAGAGAATTAGACCGCAAAACCTGAAAAACCCTCTTAACTTGCCGGACATGAGAGTCCCAATCATCCGAAAAAATCAGAATATCATCCAGATACACTATCATAAATTTATCCAAAAAATCGCGGAAAATATCATGCATAAAGGACTGGAAGACTGAAGGGGCATTAGAAAGACCAAAAGGCATCACCAAATACTCAAAGTGGCCCTCGGGCGTATTAAATGCGGTTTTCCACTCATCCCCCTGCCTGATCCGCACCAAATTATACGCCCCACGGAGATCAATCTTAGAGAACCACTTGGCCCCCTTTATGCGAGCAAACAAATCAGTCAGCAACGGCAATGGGTATTGATATTTAACCGTGATTTTATTCAAAAGCCGATAATCAATACATGGTCTCAAAGAGCCGTCTTTTTTTGACACAAAGAAAAAACCGGCTCCTAAGGGAGATGACGATGGACGAATATGTCCCTTTTCCAAGGACTCCTTTATATATTCTCGCATAGCAGTATGTTCAGGCACAGACAGATTAAATAAACGACCCTTTGGGTATTTACTACCCGGAATTAAATCTATAGCACAATCGCACTCACGGTGCGGAGGTAGTGAACCCAGCTTGGGTTCTTCAAAGACGTCACGATAATCAGACAGGAACTCAGGGATTTCAGAGGGAATAGATGATGAAATGGACACCAAAGGTACGTCCCCATGAGTCCCCATACATCCCCAGCTCAACACAGACATAGCTCTCCAGTCAAGGACTGGGTTGTGAGACTGCAGCCATGGCAATCCCAGCACCAAATCATCATGTAGATTATACAGCACCAGAAAACGAATAGTCTCCTGGTGATCCGGATTAATACACATAGTCACTTGTGTCCAGTATTGTGGTTTATTATTAGCCAATGGGGTGGAGTCAATCCCCTTCAGAGGAATAAGAGTCTCCAAAGGCTCTAAATCATACCCACAACGATTGGCAAAGGACCAATCCATAAGACTCAAAGCGGCGCCAGAGTCGATATAGGCGTCCGTAGTAATAGATGACAAAGAGCAAATCAGGGTCACAGACAAAATAAATTTAGACTGTAAAGTGCCAATGGGAACGGATTTATCAAGCTTTTTAGTACGCTTAAAGCATGCTGATATAACATGAGTAGAATCCCCACAATAGAAACACAACCCATTTTTCCGTCTAAAATTCTGCCGCTCGCTTCTGGACAGAATTCTATCACACTGCATGTTTTCTGGCGTCTTCTCAGTGGACACCGCCAGATGGTGCACTGGTTTGCGCTCCCGCAGACGCCTATCGATCTGAATGGCCATTGTCATGGACTCATTCAGACTTGCAGGCACAGGGAACCCCACCATAACATCCTTAATGGCATCAGAAAGACCCTCTCTGAAAGTAGCCGCCAAGGCACACTCATTCCACTGAGTAAGCACAGACCATTTACGGAATTTTTGGCAGTAAATTTCAGCTTCATCTTGCCCCTGCGATAGGGACATCAAAGTTTTTTCTGCCTGAAGTTCCAAATGAGGTTCCTCATACAGCAAGCCCAAGGCCAGAAAAAACGCATCCACATTGCGCAACGCAGGATCCCCTGGTGCCAATGCAAAAGCCCAATCTTGAGGGTCGCCGCGGAGCAAGGAAATCACAATCCCAACCTGCTGTGCAGGGTCTCCAGCAGAACGAGATTTCAGGGACAAAAATAACTTACAATTATTTCTAAAATTCTGAAAGCTAGATCTATTCCCTGAGAAGAATTCCGGCAAAGGAATTCTCGGCTCTGATACCGGAGCATGAACAACAAAATCTTGCAAACTTTGTACTTTCGTGGCGAGATTATTCAAACCTGCAGTTACACTCTGTAGATCCATTATAGACAGGTGAACATAGAGCCATTCAAAGATTAGAAGGAGAGAGAAAAAAAAAAGAAAGACTGCAGCATAGACAGACTGGCAAGTGATCCAATTAAGAGCACACTAACTACTAGAGAAAAAAAAAAAAAAAAAAAAAAAAAAATTTTCAGCAGACTTCTTATTTCTCTCCTTTCTCAGCCAAGGATTTTAACCCTTTAGTTGGCCGGTCAAACTGTCATGATCTCCATGGCCAGAGAACTAGCATAAGCCTCAATAGGAACAAGCTCTTGGAAGATGTAACTATACCGACCATGAACTAAACCTACCGCATCATCTAGAAGTAGCCAGGTAGCATGTCCTACTTTTTATCCCTATATGCCCAGCGCCGGCCGGAGAACTAAATAATGCTAGCAGAGGGAAATATAAGACCTGACTCACCTCTAGAGAAATGCCCAAAAAGGAGACAGAAGCCCCCCACATATATTGGCGGTGATATGAGATGAAACAACAAACGCAGCAGGAAAATAGTTTTAGCAAATTTGAGGTCCGCTTTCTAGATAGCAGAAGACAGAAAGCATACTTTCATGGTCAGTAGAAAACCCTAACAAAACACATCCAGAAATTACTTTAGGACTCTGGCATTAACTCATAATACCAGAGTGGCAATTCCTGATCAACAAGAGCTTTCCAGACACAGTAACGAAACTGCAGCTGTGAACTGGAACCAAAATACAAAAACAAAACATGGACGAATGTCCAACTTATCTAGTAGATGTCTGGGAGCAGGAACAAGCACAGAGAGGCTTCTGATAACATTGTTGACCGGCAAGCATCTAACAGAGAAGCCAGGTTATATAGCGACACCCAGATCTAATCAGAACAGGTGAACAGGGAAGATGATGTCACAAGTTCAATTCCACCAGTAGCCACCGGGGGAGCCCAGAATCCAAATTCACAACAAAACTCCAAGGTGGGTTCCCCCCTATTTTCTTAACCAACCAGACAAACTCACAGCTGGGGGCTGCAACCCTCAGCTGTCAGCTTCTGTAAAGTTGGTTATCAAGAATAGAGGAGTCCCTACGCTGTTTATTTAATTAAATAATTTACAAAAAAATGGCGTGGGGTCCCCCCCATTTTTGACAACCAGCCTTTCTAAAGCTCACAGCTGGGAGCTGCTATTCTCAGACTGGTAAGGGATCATTGATATATCCCCCCAGTCAAAAACCAGCAGCCTGCAGCTTCCCAGAAAAGGTGCATCTATTAGATTAGCCTATTCTGGCGCTTTGCTTGGCTCTTCCCACTTGCCCTGTAGCGCAGCATCATTCACCAGCGGTGACATCATTGAGGCTGCGCTAAACTGCGGTGACCACTGGACCGTGGGAAAAAGCCAGTGATGATGTCACCGCTGATGACTGATGCTGCGCTCTCAGCATCTAATTCGCCAGTGCTTTTCAGCTGGGACGGTCGTATCTTGGCACCTTCCTGGTTGAAAACTATTTTGCCCCCAGACATGAATTACAGCTTGGGAAAGAATGACTGAAAGGTATGGTATATTGTTGGTTTATTATTTTACTTTTATTACAGAAGATCGAGGGCGTCGGGGAATTAGGTGTTGCAGTAAGTATGGTTTAATTTAGAACATTAAAGGTACTCTGTCAGCTCAAATTGGCGGGATATTAAAATGATTTCTTACCAGTCAGATGGGCGGCGTATCCTCTTTATTTCTCCACCCCATCCGTCCATGTTTTCCACATTATTTTCAGGAATAAGAGTATGAGTGCGCCATAGTTGGTGCATGCACCATGCAGTCTTCACTGGTGCACGCGCAGTATGCTTTGCCCTACTGTGGGCAAAGTCGAAAAGCATTACTGTGCATGCGCCCGCGCACTATGTCCCGGAACACAGCGAAATACTTCCGGGACATAGTGCGCGGGCGCATGTGCAGTGATGCTTTTCGGCTTTGCCCGCAGTAGGGCAAAGCATACTGGGCGTGCGCCACCGAAGACTGCATGGCGCACGCGCCAACTATGGCACGCATACTCTTATTCCCCAAAATAATGCGGAAAACAGGGACGGACGTGGTGGAGAAATAAAGAGGATATGCCGCCCACCTGACCAGTAAGAAGTCATTTTAATATTTCTGCCAATTTGAGCTGACAGAGTCTCTTTAAAGGAGTCTGTGTATTTTTTTCAAATAAAGGATTTTATACTTGCTGTGTCTTTATTTAACATATAACAATAGGATTAGTAATGAAAGGTGACATCAACCCCACAAATATTACCCTACTTGCCACCACTACAGGGCAAGTTGGAAGAGCTGGGCCAAGTGCCTGAACAGGCACATCTAATTTTGCATTAGCAAATTTTGAGAGCTATCATTTTCTATATTTTTTCAAGATGAGTTGATGTGTTAATTGGTACTATTTTCAAGCACATAACATTTTTTGATCACTTTCTATTCTTATTTTTGGGACGTAGAATGAGCAAAAAATAGTGATAAGACAGCTTTATTCTTTGGATCATTACTATTACAACAATAACACATTTAAAGTTTTTAATGTTTTGCCGCTTTTACACAATAAAACTATTTTATAGAAAAAAAGCAATGTTTTTGCATTACTATATTCTGAGAGCTACAGAATAACTTTTTATTTTTCTGCTGATGGAGCTGTGGGACATCTTTTTTTTTTGCGGGACAAGATGACATTTTAAGCAATACCATTTTCATTTCTATTTAACTTTTTGATAGCCTTTTATTCCACTATCTTTTGAAGTATGACAAAAAAGGATAGTTTTTTGCTACTTTTTTATGGAGTTCACTGAAGAGGCTAAATAGGTTAGGTTGTTCCGGACACAGTGATACCAAATATGTGTTATGTTTTTGTTCATTTTTTTAACATAAATATACCTATTTATTGTTTTAATTTCTTTTGTTTAATTATTTTATGTATTTTTTATATTTTTACAGTTTTTTAAAACTTTCTTTTTAAAGTTTTTTACTTAGTCCCTTTATGGGACTTTAGCTTCCTTTACTCTGATTGCTGGTATAATACATTACAATGCATCAGCACTGCAATGCATTATACCTGTCAGTGCTGCACTGACTGAAGCCTCTTAGACCATTCTCTGAGCATGGTCTAACAGGCATGCCATAGCTGTCAGACCATAATAACCTTGAGTTGCCATGGCAAGGATCTGGCCATCGCAATGACATCATAGGGGAACCCGATCTGAAAGGAGCCCCCTCCCTCTCCTTGCATGCTAGATGCTGCAATTGCTATCGATCATGGCATTTAGGGGGTTAAATGGCTGGTGCGGTGCAGTCACCACTACTGACAGTGACAGCCAAGGCTTAGCTTTCACTTAAGCTGAGCTCCCAGCTGCGATCCTGCAGGCACTTCCTCTGTGCCCGCATGATCACCAACACGAAAAGTTACATCATTTTGCGGCAATCCCTTCCCAACCATGATGTAAAACATTGTGAATAGTTTAAAGTGCTTTCATAAATACAACTTCCTCAACTGTAACCAAATCACATTCATTTTAGCAGATGATCTTACAAATAATTCAATTTTTCCATTTCATTTTAACAGGCATTACTTTTGTATTACTTGTCAGAACTGGTATGTTTGGTCTTTTTTTTGGTCAGTACTGATTGATCTTAATGGTTTTATTTAGTAACGCTGTCCAGAAATGCATTTATTTAATTTTAAACATTTATAAAGAGGCAAATGGAGATTTTAAAAGAAAAGTCTATATACATGAAAAATGTTTGCAGAAAAATAATCTAAAAAAGATGAAGCTACAAGTAATAACAGGAATGAAAATGCAACCCTTTTCTTTATGCTCCCCCACCCCACCCCCTTCTCTGATGATGCCTTGTTTGAGTATCCCAGCATGCACTGGGATTCTCAAATGAAGTGTCATCACACAGGAAGTAGGGAAAAAAGTACAATAACTTGTTAGTGTAGTTAGGGAACAGTTAGGAACTTTTAATAGAAGCATGTTGGAAATTAGTTTAGATTACTGTATCAAATTGACAGGGATTCAGATTAATTTTTCAGATTTCTTTGATCTCTTGACTCCCCATTTAAACACCTTTTCACTGTTTCCGGTTTTCTGTTGGATTCTATTAGGTGAAACCAATTTTAAAACTGTATTATCACACCATTGCAATTTTGAAAGCATTGTGGGTACACCTTACTTGTCAAACGACCATAACTTTTGAGCTTAAACTTACCAAATATTAAGAGATTTAAGGGTAAATATCATGTGTGTGCTTATAACTCTTACATTCAATCCCCTCACCACTATTCCATAGTGTGAAGATTGGCGGTTTGCTAGTACCAAGGAATCATTGCTGCCATGTCTTTTGACCAATTCTTTTGTCTTTTCAGAGAAAAACACATTGGAAAGTTATTAGTTTCTTTAGAACAGAAAGGTGAACTACCATATATACTCGAGTATAAGCCGAGATTTTCAGCCCAAATTTTTGGGCTGAAAGTGCCCCTCTCGGCTTATACTCGAGTCACGGTCTGTGGCAGGGTCGGCGGGTGAGGGGGAGAGGGCGCTGAGGCATACTTACCTAGTCCCGGCGATCCTGACGCTCCCCCTGCCCGTCACACAGTCTCCGGGTGCTGCAGCTCTTCCCCTGTACAGCGGTCACGTGGGACCGCTCATTAGAGAAATGAATATTCATTTCTCTAATCAGCGGTGCCGGTGACCGCTGATAGAGGAAGAGGCTGCGGCACCGAAGACCAGCTGTCCGGGGGAAGGAGCGGGACGCCGGGAGCAGGTAAGTATCGCATATTTACCTGTCCTCGTTCCACACGTCGGGCGCGGCTCCGTCTTCCCGGCGTCTCTCCGCTCTGACTGTTCAGGTCAGAGGGCGCGATGACGCATATAGTGTGCGTGGCGCCCTCTGCCTGATCAGTCAGTGCGGAGAGACGCCGGGACTGGACGCTGGGGAGCTGCAAGCAAGAAAGGTGAGTATGTGTTTTTTTTTTTTTTTTATCGCAGCAGCAGCACCAGCGTTATATATGGCACAGATTTATGTGGAGCATCTATGGGGCCAAACTGAACGCTGCAGAACATTATATATGGGGCAGCTTTATAATGAGCATCTATGGGGCCAAACTGAACGCTGCAGAGCATTCCATATGGGGCAGCTTTATAATGAGCATCTATGGGGCCAAACTGAACGCTGCAGAGCAATCCATATGGGGCAGCTATATAAGGAGCATCTATGGGGCCAAACTGAACGCTGCAGAGCATATATGGCACAGCTTTATATGGAGCATCTATGGGGCCATACTGAACGGTGCAGAGCATATAGGGCACAGCTATATAATGAGCATCTATGGGGCCAAACTGAACGGTGCAGAGCATATAGGGCACAGCTATATAAGGAGCATCTATAGGGCCATAATGAACGGTGCAGAGCATATATGGCACAGCTATATAAGGAGCATCTATGGGGCCAAACTGAACGGTGCAGAGCATATAGGGCACAGCTATATAAGGAGCATCTATGGGGCCAAACTGAACGGTGCAGAGCATATATGGCACAGCTTTATACGGAGCATCTATGGGGCCATAATGAACGGTGCAGAGCATATATGGCACAGCTTTATAAGGAGCATCTATGGGGCCATAATGAACGGTGCAGAGCATTGCATATGGCACAGCTTTATATGGAGCATCTATGGGACCATAATGAACAGTGCAGAGCATATATGGCACAGCTTTATGTGGAGCATCTATAGGGCCATAATGAACGGTGCAGAGCATATAGGGCACAGCTTTATAAGGAGCATCTATGGGGCCATAATGAACGGTGCAGAGCATTGTATATGGCACAGCTATATATGGATAATATATGGGGCAATAATGAATGGTATGGAGCATCTATTTTTATTTTTGAAATTCACCGGTAGCTGCTGCATTTTCCACCCTAGGCTTATACTCGAGTCAATAAATTTTCCCAGTTTTTTGTGGCAAAATTAGGGGGGTCGGCTTATACTCGGGTCGGCTTATAATCGAGTATATACGGTATATCTTCAGATTATTCTATTATCATGGTGAGTTTCAATCACTCCTACTTTTATTAATTTAAAGAATTTGAATTTTTTATTAAGTAATTATTGAATATGGGTGCATTATGTGTTCTTTATTCAATCTCTAGTAGTGATGAGCGAGTGTACTCATTGCTTGGGTTTTCCCGGGTGGTCTCCGATTATTTATGTCTGCTCGGAGATTTCGTTTTCATTGCCATAGCTGAATGATTTGCAGCTACTAGACAGCTTGATTACATATGGGGATTCCCTAGCAACCAGGCATTTCCACATGTACTCAGGCTGGCTAGTAGCTGCAAATCATGCAGTTGGGTCAACAAAAACTAATCTCTGAGCAGTTACAAATACTCGGCGACCACCCGAGCGTGCTCTGGAAAACCAGAGCAATGAGTATACTCGCTTATCACTAATCTCTAGTTGTTATTGTCAATATATAAACTTTTCTGCAAAACACAGGAAGCAAAAGCAAAATGTAGGGGAGACAGGCTGAAACTTCACTACATAAAATACACTTAAATATTGCTGTGCTGAAGAATAGTAGCTCTATGTCCCTGATATATTATTGCTGACATTAGTTAGGTCTTAGAACAAAAAAATGCAATTTTATGAGACTCCAAACTCTGTGGATAGTTCAAGGCATAAGTAGGTAGCATTAAAGGAACCAGATCAGGAAAAGACGGTAAGAAATCACACAAAGGTAAAGTCACACAAAGTCTCTTGCAAGGTATATGCAAGAGATTCAACACCATTCTTTGTACACTCCCTGACAGAAGTTATGTAGCTTATCCATGTTATGTAAATAAAAGCTTATCACCTGACGTTAAATTCAACCATTGGTTGTATAAATCATTCTTTTGAAAGCTGAAACCCTCCGAAATGTGGTTTAGGTTAAGAAAATAAATTGGCATCAATGCAGAATTATTGATCAGTTAATGGACAAGGAATGGTCAGATTTTGGTAAGACAAAAGTTATGTCACTCACAGAAAGTAATGTATTCAAACTAATAATTAACTTAAAATACAAATATATGTTGCATAACATTGGTGAATGAAGTTGTGGTGCTATTAGAGTCATATTTAATATTTTGTGTGACTTCCATGAGCTTGAATGACTGCATCCATGCAGCTCAACAATGATTCATACAATTTATTAATGAAGTCATCAGGAATAGCAAAGAATGCAGTCTTACATGCGTCCCAGAGTTCATCTAGATTCTTTGGTTTTGTCTTCCAAGCTTCCTCTTTCATCCTACCCCAAACATGCTCAATGATGTTCATGTCTGGTGACTGGGCTGGCCAGTCCTTGAGCACCTTGATCTTTTCAGCCTCGAGGAACTTTGTTGTAGAGATGGATGTATGAGATGGAGCACTATCCTGCTGCAGAATTTGACCCCTTTTATGATTTGGAATATAAGAGGTAGCTAATACTTCTTGATACTTTAGGCTATTGATATTGCCTTCCACCTTGCAAATGTTTTGCACACCCCCATACTAAATGAAACCCCAGACCATGAGCTTTCCACCACCAAATGTAACCGTATTCTGGGTGCATTTTGAATCCATAAGGGCTCTAGTAGGTCTCCTGCAGTATTTGCGGCAGCTGTGGTGTAATTCTACTGAAGATTCATGAAAGAAATCCACCTTCTGCCACTTTTCCAGCGTCCATCTGTTTAGCAGGCTGTGGGACTTTCTAAATGCCACACTTTTTTTTATTTGCCTTTTGTTTAGTGCTGGCTTCTGGGCACTGATTCAACCATGGAAAGCATTTTGAGACAGAATCCTACAAACTGTTCTAGTTGACACAGGGACTAGAGTTGACCAGGCCTGTTGGAGCTCTGCTGCAGTGGAAGAGGGGCTTGCTTTGGATATTCTAACCAACAAACGCTCCTCCTTAGAAGTTGTCTTGCTGGGTCTACCGGACCTGGGCTTGTCAAACACATCTCCAATTTCTTCAAATCTTTTTTTAATTCTTTGTAGTTGACGCTGAGACACAATAAAGGTGCCAGACACCTCTGCAGTGGATCTGGTCTTCAGCCTCTTAATAATCCAGGCTTTGTTCGCAGGGTGGATTTTTGGCATGTCGTCAGAGCTCAAGTTGCAGTTCAAGTGAAGGTCTGGAGTACTGGTTTTTTTTTTATACACACACACTAATTAACCGATCATTTACTGAGAACAGGTGAGGATGTAAACTAGGATTGGGTGCATTATATGACCAGGCGACAAAACTTTTGTCTTGCCAAAATCTGACAATTCTGTGTCTATTAACTGATCAATATTTCTGCATTGATGCCAATTTATTTTCTTAACCTAAACCACATTTCAGAGGGTTTCAGCTTTCAAAAGAATAATTTATACAACCAATGGTTGAATTTAACGTCAGGTGATAAGCTTTTATTTACATAACATGGATAAGCGACATAACTTCTGTCAGGGAGTGTAATAGCATTTGCTAGCTTATATAGGTAAAAACATAAAATGCTGCCTTAACCCCTTTACCCCCAAGGGTGGTTTGCACGTTAATGCCCTACGCCAATTTTTTACAATTCTGACCACTGTCCCTTTATGAGGTTATAATCTGGAACGCTTCAACGGATCCTGATGATTCTGACAATATTTTCTCATGACATATTGTTCTTCATGATAGTGGTAAACTTTCTTTGATATTACCTGTGTTTACCTGTGAAAAAAATGGAAATTTGGCAAAAATGTAGCAATTTTCCAACTTTGAATTTCAATGCCCATAAATCACAAAGATACAGTACAGACAAAAAGTTTGGACACATCTTCTCATTTAATGATTTTTCTGTATTTTCATGACTATGAAAATTGTACATTCACACTGAAGGCATCAAAACTATGAATTAACACATGTGGAATTATATACTTAACAAAAAAGTGTGAAACAACTGAAATTATGTCTTATATTCTAGGTTCTTCAAAGTAGCCACCTTTTGCTTTGATGACTGCTTTGCACACTCTTGGTATTCTCTTGATGAGCTTCAAGAGGTAGTCACCGGGAATGGTCTTCCAACAATCTTAAAGGAGTTCCCAGAGATGCTTAGCACTTGTTGGCCCTTTTGTTTTCACTCTGCGGTCCAGCTCACTCCAAACCATCTCGATTTGGTTCAGGTATGGTGACTGTGGAGGCCCCCCATCACTCTCTTTCTTGGTCAAACAGCCCTTACACAGCCTGAAGGTGTGTTTGGGGTCATTGTCCTACTGAAAAATAATTGATGGTCCAACTAAACGCAAACTGGATGGAATAGCATGCCGCAGCAAGATGCTGTGGTAGACATGCTGATTCAGTATGCCTTGCCTTCAATTTTGAATAAATATCCAACAGTGTCACCAGCAAAGCACCCCCACACCATCATACCTCCTCCTCCATGCTTCACGGTGGGAATCAGGCAAGTAGAGTCCATCCGTTCACCTTTTATGCGTTGCACAAAGACACGGTGGTTGGAACCAAAGATCTCAAATTTGGACTCATCAGACCACAGCACAGATTTCCACTGGTCTAATGTCCATTCCTTGTGTTCTTTAGCCCAAACAAGTCTCTTCTGCTTGTTGCCTGTCCTTAGCAGTGGTTTCCTAGAAGCTATTTTACCATGAAGGCCTGCTACACAAAATCTCCTCTTAACAGTTGTTGTAGAGATATGTCTGCTGCTAGAACTCTGTGTGGCATTGACCTGGTCTCTAATCTGAGCTGCTGTTAACCTGTGATTTCTGAGGCTGGTGACTCGGATAAACTTATCCTCAGAAGCAGAGGTGAGTCTTGGTCTTCCTTTCCTGGGGTGGTCCTCATGTGAGCCAGTTTCTTTGTAGCGCTTGATGGTTTTTGCCACTGCACTTGGGGACACTTTCAAAGTTTTCCCAATTTTTGAGACTGACTGACCATCATTTCTTAAAGTAATGATGGCCACTCGTTTTTCTTTACTTAGCTGCTTTTTTCTTGCCATAATAAAAATTCTAACAGTCTATTCAGTAAGAGTATCAGCTGTGTATCCACCAGACTTCTGCACAACACAACTGATGGTCCCAACACCATTTATAAGGCAAGAAATCCCACTTATTAAACCTGACAGGGCACACCTGTACAAGTGAAAACCATTCCCGGTGATTACCTCTTGAAGCTCATCAAGAGAATGCCAAGAGTGTGCAAAGCAGTCATCAAAGCAAAAGGTGGCTACTTTGAAGAACCTAGAATGTAAGACATAATTTCAGTTGTTTCACACTTTTTTGTTAAGTATATAATTCCACATGTGGTAATTCATAGTTTTGATGCCTTCAGTGTGAATGCACAATTTTCATAGTCATGAAAATACAGAAAAATCTTTAAATGAGAAGGTGTGTCCAAACTTTTGGTCTGTACTGTATGTCACACAAAATACTTAATAAGTAACATTTAAGACATGTCTATTTTACATCAGCATGATTTTGGAACCACAATTGTTTTTGTTAGGGCGTTATAAGGGTTAAAAGTTGACCAGCAATTTCTCATTTTTACAACACAAAAACAGCAATTCTAGGTAACTATTCGGAATAATCCAACAAAATCCCACCAATTTTATAGGAACAAAGCTATAGTAGGAATTAAAACATAACCTTTATTATCAAAGGAGATAAAACGCCAAAAAAAACAAAAAAACAAAAAATCACCTCAAACAAATACCAACTGACACAGCCTGTCTGGTAATGTATCAATATATGGTATTAATAGATTGTAGTTGGAACAATAGTTCTACATGTAAAATGCACTGTCTCAAAAATTAAGTCACCTATAATCAATAATAAAGACACCACTAGGTGCAAAAAATTGTTATCAGGTGATCTTATTGTATCAGTATGAGCAGGTATCAAACAAACGATACTAGGCAGGCAGGATGAAAGCAAAATAGGATGAAAATCATAAAGATTAAAACAGGAATGATCTCACCAATTGCCATAGACCAGGTAGGTGAAGCCCATTATTCGCTGTAGCGGAGAGTTCCATGGATCAGCGATGTCGGGAGACAATACCCTGTCAGTCCCTGAAGGGCTATCATCAAACCTACGTCCCAAACTCCCGCCCTTACAAGGGCAGCTACCCCTGTGCAAATTCATGCCCTGCACTCTCCCTATTGAAGTGTCCCGACGCGTTTCCTTGCAGGCCTAATCATCAGGGGACTTGCCTGCCTGGGAGATAAAGTGCACGAGTGCTATAGTACCATAATCGGAAGGATCACTGCAATTTATTGTGACTTTTGATGATGAATAACATTATTTCTGGCTATCATATTACTTGTATCTTGTATCCTGCATTTTTAGCAGTTATTGCCACTGCACTAAAAACCTACTATCGTGGAAAGAATGGTAAGAAAACTAACCCCCTCCTTACATGGCCAATTATCGTTATTGCTGTTTGTTTGGTTTTTTTTCCTCCCCTTATCTAAGAGCCATAACTTTTTATTATTCTCTCCACATAAACATATGAGGGTTTGTTTTTTTGCAGGACAAGTTTAACTTTTCAATGACACCATTCTTTTTACCACAATATGAACTTGAAAACAGGAAAAAAAATCAAATTGCAATGAAATTGCAAAGAAATTGCAATTCGGACATTGCGTTTTTGGTTTTGTTTTAAAATGGATAATCCATAATAACTTGTAACAAATGAGCTGTGGTATTAGGTATTCTAATAAAACTATTACATGCTACTGGAAATACTATATTGAAGATAGCAATATCCTGAACATAGGTACTGTACGTTATCAAACTTTAGGGGTTTTTTTCATTGCTATTTTGGTTTATTGTTGATGGCAAGAGCAGGTAATTCTGCAGGGTAATTGGCTCATTAAAATTACTGGAACCTTGACAAAAAGCTAATGAGCCCCTTTATAAATAATTTTTTTCAATAATGGAAGCCATGACAGTAATGTCAATAGAGTCTAACACTCCAATGTATGAGTTATTTTATATAAAATGAGCACCCCTTAACCTCCTCATGAAATCCGCTGTGCATGTATTTATTATAGCTGACACTCTGCAGAAACGACAACAATTGGGCGTTTAACCCCTTCTGATGCCACTGTGAATATTGACAGCAACAATGATCGGCATAGCAGAGGGAAGGAGCACCTTCTCTACTCCGATTGGCACAACGCGAATGTGATTGCATTATGCTGATGGTTTCCATGGTGAACCTGGGCCGAAAGATGGCCACAGGATCACCCATGTATAGTGTGGTCTGTAAGCTGCTGTGATTGCCTGCCTGATGTAATGCCCAGCAATGCAAAAGCATTGCAGAGTATTAGATTAGCGATCAGACAATGGAAATTTGATGTCCCATGTTGGGCCAAGGTAAAAAATAAAAAATAAAGTTATTAAAAATTTAAAATAAAAAAAACACAAAATAAAGAACAAAAAATGAAAAAAAATACTATACCAAAATTACATAGGTTTAATGTAAAAACAAAAATAAACAAAGTACACATATTTGTTATCACTGTATCCATAACGACCCAGTCTATAGAACTGTCCCCGTAGTTAACCCCTTCAGTGTACTACATAAAAAATAAAAAAGATGATTTTTCATCACACTGGAGAACAAAAAATGGATCAAACATGATCGAAAAATGTAGATAAAATTGATATTGATGAAAACGTCTTGTCCTGCAAAAAATAAGCTGCTCTACAGCTCCATTAGCAGAGAAATAAAAAATGTATAGCACTCAGAATATAGAGATGCAAAAACAATTTTTTTTTTCTAAAAAATGGTTTTTACTCTGCAAAAGTGGAAAAACTTATAAAAAAGTACACACATTTGATATTGTCGCATCCAGAACAAACCAATGTATAAAACTGTCACAATAGTTAACTCATTCAGTGAAAACAGTAAAAAAAGTTGCAAAAAACACATGACTTTACCTCATAAATGTCACAGCACAGCTGTCGGGTGACCTGGGACCAGGCACTCCTCTCCTGACCCTAACACTAGGTGGCGTCCTAGCTTGCCCTGGTCCCTGGGATACTTCAGATGGTGAAGATGCTGGGGCCTCTGCCCTTGCCCTTTCTCCTAAGTTAGCCCTTTGTCTGTCCCTTCCCCTACCCAGGGAAGGGGGGGCACTACTATGCAGTGCAGTACACCAACCCTATAAACAGAGCAACAAAGACAAGTCCACACACACAAAATATTTACTCACATTAAAGAGAGGAATACTCCAGGGTGTGCAGGAAAGGGAAGAAAGCAAAACAGGGAAGGATAAGGGATTATCAAGTGTACAAACCAAACAACAATCGCTTTTAACTCCTCCAGCACTCCTTCTCATACCAACTTCTCTCTTGGTAATAGAGCCCAGATTTTATAGGGAAAAGGAGTGGCTAACAGAAGACAACAGCTGAACATAGGGATTTCCAACATGGCCGATTTACTCCTGTCCTGCTGGAAGAAATAAACACATTTAATAAACCGGAGAAGTACTTCTTCTCAATGCCGGAGTAGGAGTAACCAGACGCTGTGATCTTCTGGCTCCGCTCCATTATGATAACCCGTGACAATACCACAGAACAAAAAGAGGAATAAAATGCAATTGATAAGTTGAATGGTATCACTGGAAATGTCATCAACAAGCCACCATACAGCTGTGTCAGAGGAGAAATAAAAAAGCTTTCTCTCCCAAAATATAGATATGCAAAAACAATTACTTTTCATTACACAACTCATGTATGTCAACCTGTTATACACTACATACTGTAACTCACGTATACCAACTTGATGCACTCTGCACAACTTACGCATGCCACCACATTATAAAATTCACATACCAACAATAGTAGATGAATTCCGAAATGGGGTCACTTATGGGGCAAATCCACTGTTTAGACCCATTAGGTGCTCTGCAAATGCGACATGATGCCCGCAGACCATTCCATCAAAGTCTGCATTCCAAGACTTAAATTGTTCCCTTTCGAACCATGCCGTGTACCCAAACAGTGGTTTTCCCCACATATGGGGTATCAGCGTACTCAGGAAAAATAGCAAAACAACTTTTGGGGTCCAATTTCTCCTGTTACCCTTGCAAAAATAAAAAAATATGGGCTTCAAAGTGCTCACCACCCATTTACATAAGTTCCCTAGGTGGTCTAGTTTCCAAAAAAGGCACATCAGGAGCTCTCCAAATGTGACATGACATTCCTCTCAATTCCAGCCAATTTTGTGTTGAAAAAGTCAAATGGCGCTCCTTCCCTTCCGAATGCTGCCATATGCCCCCACATATAGGGTATCAGCCTACTCAAGAGAAATCTTAAACATAAAGCAAAAAAAATGGGCGGCACTGCCTTCCACATGAAGACCTTCAGCTTACGTGAAAATCAGGTGTATTCATTAAGGGAAGCAATATATAATCCACCTCCAGTTACTGGGTGCTCCTCCAGAAAACCTCAGATGGAACAATTTGTTGCAAAAGAAGAAAGGAGAGGAAGGCACTCACCGAACTGGAACTTGAATTGTCTTTATTAAATATCCATTAAAACATCATGGCCGGGAGAATGAACAAGGAGCTCTTGTGAGCAGTGTACGGACGACGGCCGTTTCGCGCTCTCTCCGCGCTTCCACATACAGATCCGTCAACTTGACACTCAACTACTCCTGCACTGAAATTAACTTTCTGGACACCATCATTAAGCTGCAGAACAATAAAATAGAGACATCCCTGTATCAGAAGCCAATCGACCGTCCAACATACCTTAAATGGGACAGTTTCCATCCAAAACACATAAAAAACTCCATTGTCTACAGCCAAGTCATCAGATACAATCGTATATGTTCCAACCCAATGGATAGAGATGAACACCTTGGTTGCCTCAGAAAGACCTTTTTGAATCAGGGCTACCATCCAAGAACAATTGAAAATCAGATCACAAGAGCCACCAGAATATCAAGGAATCACCTGCTACATTACAAAACTAAAGAAGAAAATAACCGGGTACCTCTAGTAGTTACCTACAATCCAAATCTGGAGGCGCTAAGGGGAGCTGCACGGAAATTACAACCTTTACTGCAAAAAGATGCCCGACTACAAGCAATTTTTCCAGACCCCCCACTACTGTGTTTTAGGCAGCCCCCAAATCTAAGAAGCATCATTGTCAAGAGCTCCGTGTCCTCTCCAACAGCTGCAGGTACCTTTCCTTGCAACCAGAAAAAATGTAAAACCTGTTCATTTATAATGACCACGGACAAGATAAAGATCCCCAATTCACATCAGGACTACAAGATACCAGGTACATTCAGCTGCGTCACTTCTAATGTGGTGTACCTAATCATTTGTACTAAATGTCCAACTGGGGGTCTGTATGTAGGGGAGACAGGGCAGAAACTGAGAACAAAGATGAACTCTCATCGCCATACAATAAGAGAAAAAAGAATGGATATACCTGTGGCAATACATTTCTGTCTCCCAAATCATAACATTATGGACATGAAATTACTTGTATTAAAGGGTAACTTCAAATCGCAGAAAGACAGGAGAGTCTGGGAATATAAACTGATGACGACCTTTGACACTCTAAATGCAGGAATGAATGTGTCACACGGATTTATGTCTTTTTACATCAACTAATGAACTTGCCCATCAGACCATGTGGGGTCATCACAACAGAACCAGACCTGTTGTGAATTTGGTTTCTGGGCTCCCCCGGTGGTTACTGGTGGTACTGAACCTGTGTGCTTCATCTCCTCTGTTCACCTGTTTCCATCAGGATGTGGGAGTTTCTATTTAGCCTTGCTCCTCAGTCATTTCTATGCCGGCCAACAATGTTACCAGAAGCCTTTCTGTTGCATGTTCCTGCTCCTAGACTACTATCAGCTAAGTTGGACTTGTAGTCCTAAGTTTGTTTTGCATTTTTGTTCCAGTTCTCTGTGTTTGAATATTTCTGAGGCTGGAAGCTCTTGTGAGCTGAAATTGCCACTCTGGTGTCATGAGTTGATATTAGAGTCTTAAAGTAATTTCAGGATGGTGTTTTGAAAGGGTTTTCAGCTGACTGTGAAGTTCCCTTTTCTGTCTTCCTACTATCTAGTAAGCGGACCTCAATTTGCTAAACCTATCTTCATACTTCGTATGTCAATTTCCTCTAAAATCACCGACAATATATGTGGGGGCTACTGTCTGCCTTTTGGGGAAAATTTCTCTAGAGGTAAGCCAGGTCTGTATTTTCCTCTGCTAGGGTCAGTCAGTCCTCCGGCTGGCGCTGGGCGTCTAGGGATAAAACATAGGCATGCTACCCGGCCACTGTTAGTTGTGCGGTAGGTTTAGCTCACAGTCAGCTCGAGTTCCCATCTTCCAAGAGCTAGTCCTTTTGTATGCTTTACTACGGTCTCTTGCCATTGAGAACCATGACAGTTTGGCCGGCCAAGGGTTAAAATAATTGGCAGAAGAAAGGAGAGAAAAGAAGTCTGCAGAGAATTTTTTTTTTTTTTTCTGAGTTTGCTCATTAGTTGCTTCACTTGCATCTCTGCTTACTGCAGCCTTCGTCTCTCTCTCCTTCTAATCCTTGAATGGTTCTGATTTCACCTGATTAAAATGGATCCTCAGAGTTTAGCTACAGGTTTGGATAATCTCGCTATGAAGGTTCAAAGTTTACAGGATTTTGTAATTCATGCTCCTATATCTGAACCTAGAATTCCTTTACCTGAATTTTTCTCCGGGGATAGATCTCGCTTCCAGAATTTCAAACATAATTGTAAATTATTTTTGTCTCTGAGATCTCGCTCCGCTGGAGATCCTGCACAGCAGGTCAGGATTGTAATTTCCTTGCTCCGGGGCGACCCTCAGGATTGGGCATTTGCTTTGGCACCAGGGGATCCTGCATTGCTCAATGTGGATGCGTTTTTCCTGGCTTTGGGGTTGCTTTATGAGGAACCTCATTTAGAGATTCAGGCTGAAAAAGCCTTGATGGCCCTGTCTCAAGGGCAAGATGCGGCTGAAATATACTGCCAAAAATTTTGTAAGTGGTCTGTGCTTACTCAGTGGAATGAGTGCGCCCTGGCGGCGAATTTCAGAGAGGGTCTCTCTGATGCCATTAAAGATGTTATGGTGGGGTTCCCTGTGCCTACAGGTCTGAATGAGTCCATGACAATGGCTATTCAGATTGATCGGCGTTTGCGGGAGCGCAAACCTGTGCACCATTTGGCGGTGTCTACTGAGAAGGCGCCAGAGATTATGCAATGTGATAGAATTCTGTCCAGAAGCGAACGACAGAATTTTAGGCGAAAAAATGGGTTATGCTTCTATTGTGGTGATTCAACTCATGTTATATCAGCATGCTCTAAACGTACTAAGAAGGTTGATAAGTCTGTTTCAATTGGCACTTTACAGTCTAAGTTTATTCTATCTGTGACCCTGATTTGCTCTTTATCGTCTATTACCGCGGACGCCTATGTCGACTCTGGCGCTGCTTTGAGTCTTATGGATTGGTCCTTTGCCAAACGCTGTGGGTTTACTTTAGAGCCTCTGGAAGTTCCTATACCTCTGAAGGGTATTGACTCCACGCCATTGGCTAGTAATAAACCACAATACTGGACACAAGTAACTATGCGTATTAATCCGGATCACCAGGAGATTATTCGCTTCCTTGTGTTGTATAATCTACATGATGTGTTGGTGCTTGGATTGCCATGGCTGCAATCTCATAACCCAGTCCTCGACTGGAAAGCAATGTCTGTGTTAAGCTGGGGATGTCAGGGGACTCATGGGGACGTACCTTTGGTTTCCATTTTGTCATCTATTCCCTCTGAGATTCCGGAATTTTTATCTGATTATCGTGACGTTTTTGAGGAGCCTAAACTTGGTTCACTACCTCCGCACAGAGATTGCGATTGTACTATAGATCTGATTCTGGGCAGTAAGTTTCCAAAGGGTCGTTTATTTAATCTATCTGTGCCTGAACATGCTGCTATGCGGGAATATATTAAGGAGTCCTTGGAAAAGGGACATATTCGTCCTTCGTCATCTCCCTTAGGAGCCGGTTTTTTCTTTGTATCTAAAAAAGATGGCTCTTTGAGGCCGTGTATTGATTATCGGCTTTTGAATAAAATCACGGTTAAATATCAGTATCCTTTGCCATTGCTTACTGATTTGTTTGCTCGAATAAAGGGGGCCAAGTGGTTCTCTAAGATTGATCTTCGTGGGGCGTATAATTTAGTGCGAATTAAGCATCGGGATGAGTGGAAAACCGCATTTAATACGCCTGAGGGCCATTTTGAGTATTTAGTAATGCCTTTTGGTCTTTCAAATGCCCCTTCAGTCTTTCAGTCTTTTATGCATTACATTTTCCGTGAATATTTGGATAAATTTATGATTGTGTATCTGGATGATATTTTGATTTTTTCGGATGACTGGGACTCTCATGTCCAACAGGTCAGGAGGGTTTTTCAGGTTTTGCGCTCTAATTCCTTGTGTGTAAAGAGTTCTATGTGTGTTTTTGGGGTTCAAAAGATTTCGTTTTTGGGGTACATTTTTTCCCCCTCTTCCATTGAGATGGACCCTGTCAAGGTTCAGGCTATTTGTGATTGGACGCAACCCTCTTCTCTTAAGAGCCTTCAGAAGTTTTTGGGCTTTGCTAATTTTTATCGTCGATTTATAACTGGTTTTTCTGATGTTGCTAAGCCGTTGACTGATTTGACTAAGAAGGGTGCTGATGTTGCTGATTGGTCCCCTGCTGCTGTGGAGGCCTTTCGGGAGCTTAAGCGCCGCTTTTCTTCCGCCCCTGTATTGCGTCAGCCTGATGTTACTCTTCCTTTTCAGGTTGAGGTCGACGCTTCAGAAATCGGAGCTGGGGCGGTTTTGTCGCAGAAAAGTTCCGACTGCTCCGTGATGAGACCTTGCGCGTTCTTTTCTCGTAAATTTTCACCCGCTGAGCGAAATTATGATATTGGTAATCGGGAGCTCTTGGCTATGAAGTAGGCTTTTGAGGAGTGGCGTCATTGGCTTGAGGGGGCTAGACATCAGGTGGTGGTATTGACCGACCACAAGAATTTGATTTATCTTGAGTCTGCCAGGCGCCTGAATCCTAGACAGGCGCGCTGGTCGTTATTTTTCTCTCGGTTTAATTTTGTGGTTTCTTACCTACCGGGTTCTAAAAATGTGAAGGCGGATGCCCTTTCTAGGAGTTTTGAGCCTGATTCCCCTGGTAATTCTGAACCTACAGGTATCCTTAAGGATGGAGTGATATTATCTGCTGTTTCCCCAGACTTGCGACGGGTCTTGCAGGAGTTTCAGGCGGATAGACCTGATCGTTGCCCGCCTGGTAGACTGTTTGTTCCGGATGATTGGACCAGTAGAGTCATCTCGGAGGTCCATTCTTCTGCGTTAGCTGGTCATCCTGGAATCTTTGGTACCAGGGATTTGGTGGCTAGGTCCTTCTGGTGGCCTTCCCTGTCGCGAGATGTGCGAGGTTTTGTGCAGTCTTGTTATGTTTGTGCTCGGGCCAAGCCTTGTTGTTCTCGGGCTAGTGGATTGTTGTTATCTTTGCCTATTCCGAAGAGGCCTTGGACTCACATCTCCATGGATTTTATTTCTGATCTCCCTGTTTCTCAGAAGATGTCTGTCATCTGGGTGGTGTGTGACCGTTTCTCTAAGATGGTCCATTTGGTCCCCTTGCCTAAATTGCCTTCCTCATCCGAGCTGGTTCCTCTGTTTTTTCAAAATGTGGTTCACTTGCATGGTATTCCGGAGAATATCGTTTCTGACAGGGGAACCCAATTCGTGTCTAGATTTTGGCGAGCGTTCTGTGCTAGGATGGGCATTGATTTGTCTTTTTCGTCTGCTTTCCATCCTCAGACTAATGGCCAGACCGAGCGAACTAATCAGACCTTGGAGACTTATTTGAGGTGTTTTGTGTCTGCGGATCAGGATGATTGGGTTGCCTTTTTGCCTTTGGCGGAGTTTGCCCTCAATAACCGGGCTAGTTCTGCCACCTTGGTTTCTCCTTTCTTCTGTAATTCGGGGTTTCATCCTCGTTTCTCTTCCGGTCAGGTGGAGTCTTCGGATTGTCCTGGAGTGGATGCTGTGGTGGAGAGGTTGCATCAGATTTGGGGGCATGTGGTGGACAATTTGAGGTTGTCCCAGGAGAAGACTCAGCAGTTTGCCAACCGCCGTCGTCGTGCTGGTCCTCGTCTTTGTGTTGGGGACTTGGTGTGGTTGTCTTCTCGTTTTGTCCCTATGAAGGTTTCTTCTCCTAAGTTTAAGCCTCGGTTCATCGGCCCGTACAAGATATTGGAGATTCTTAACCCTGTGTCCTTTCGTTTGGACCTCCCTGCATCTTTTTCTATTCATAATGTCTTCCATCGGTCATTGTTGCGCAGGTATGAGGTACCGGTTGTGCCTTCCGTTGAGCCTCCTGCTCCGGTGTTGGTTGAGGGTGAGTTGGAGTACGTTGTCGAGAAGATCTTGGACTCCCGTGTTTCCAGACGGAGACTTCAGTATTTGGTCAAGTGGAAGGGCTACGGTCAGGAGGATAATTCTTGGGTGACAGCCTCTGATGTTCATGCCTCCGATTTGGTCCGTGCCTTTCATAGGGCTCATCCTGATCGCCCTGGTGGTTCTGGTGAGGGTTCGGTGCCCCCTCCTTGAGGGGGGGGTACTGTTGTGAATTTGGTTTCTGGGCTCCCCCGGTGGTTACTGGTGGTACTGAACCTGTGTGCTTCATCTCCTCTGTTCACCTGTTTCCATCAGGATGTGGGAGTTTCTATTTAGCCTTGCTCCTCAGTCATTTCTATGCCGGCCAACAATGTTACCAGAAGCCTTTCTGTTGCATGTTCCTGCTCCTAGACTACTATCAGCTAAGTTGGACTTGTAGTCCTAAGTTTGTTTTGCATTTTTGTTCCAGTTCTCTGTGTTTGAATATTTCTGAGGCTGGAAGCTCTTGTGAGCTGAAATTGCCACTCTGGTGTCATGAGTTGATATTAGAGTCTTAAAGTAATTTCAGGATGGTGTTTTGAAAGGGTTTTCAGCTGACTGTGAAGTTCCCTTTTCTGTCTTCCTACTATCTAGTAAGCGGACCTCAATTTGCTAAACCTATCTTCATACTTCGTATGTCAATTTCCTCTAAAATCACCGACAATATATGTGGGGGCTACTGTCTGCCTTTTGGGGAAAATTTCTCTAGAGGTAAGCCAGGTCTGTATTTTCCTCTGCTAGGGTCAGTCAGTCCTCCGGCTGGCGCTGGGCGTCTAGGGATAAAACGTAGGCACGCTACCCGGCCACTGTTAGTTGTGCGGTAGGTTTAGCTCACAGTCAGCTCGAGTTCCCATCTTCCAAGAGCTAGTCCTTTTGTATGCTTTTCTACGGTCTCTTGCCATTGAGAACCATGACACAGACCCTAATCACAGGACAATAAAACAATCCTTATCTAAGAATTGGCCCAATATTTATGGACGTAACTGTTTATCACCCATGGTAATTCTGCTTCATGTCACCTGGCTTATCCATGGTTTTTTCCCCTCTCCCTTTTTTTTTTTTTTTTCTATACTATGTTGTGCATAAATATGTGATTCTTCAGAATTTGTTTTAGTCTTTGCCTGATGAAGAGACGTATGTAGTCTCGAAAGCTTGCAATTTGTTACCATCTTTTCAGCTGGCCATTAAAAGGTATCAACCACTGAGGACTCTCAATTCTAAATATTTTTCTATCTACTGGCTAACACGGTACCAAGATATATTTCTTTCCTGTATTTTTACCTTTCACACTCCATTAATTCTTGTGAAGCACCTGAAGGATTAATAAACTTGAATGTGGTTTTGAGCACCTAGAGGGGTGAAGTTTTTAGAATGGTGTCACTTTTGGGTATTTTCTGTCATACAGACCCCTCAAAGTCACTTCAAATGTGATGTGGTCCCTAAAAAAAAGGTTTTGTAAATTTTGTTGGAAAAATGAGAAATTGCTGGTCAACTTTTAACCCTTATAACTTATTAACAACAATAAAATGGTTCAAAAATTGTGCTGATGTAAAGTAGACATGTGTAAATTTTTTTCATTAATTATTTTGTGACATATCTCTCTTATTTAAGGGCATAATAATTGAAAGTTTAAAAATGTCAACATTTTTCCAAATATCCGTGTTTTTTTTAGCAAATAAACGCAAGTCAAATATAAGAAATTTTTACCACTCTTATGAAGTCATATATATGTCAAATATGTCACAAACAACCTCAGAATCAGTGAGATCTGTTGAAGCATTCCAGGGTTAGTACCTCATAAAATGACAGTGGTCAGAATTGTAAAAATTGGTCATTAACATGCAAACAGCCTTTGGGGGTAAATGGGTTAAGGGCATAAAAATTAAAAGTGTGAAAATTCAGAATCTTCCAAATTATTGAAAAATTCAGATATTTTCACAAATAATTGCTATAAATATTTAACTAAATTTACAACTGCTTTAAAGTTGCAATGTGTAACAAAAATAAAACAATCATTGGGATACGTTGAAGCTTTCCAGAGTAGTTACCTCAGATCACTGATCAGAAATAGAAAATTTGTCCTGGTCAGGAAGGAGAAAACAGGCTTTGAGGTGAAGGGTTATATTTCAAGAATGAAAAATCAAAGACATAATGCCAGTATGTTCATCATCCATAAAAAATACACAGGACATTGGATGTGTCTTCTACAAAACACAGTCTATTTTCTGAAGTGTAAGCGTAGAATAGAACTTTCATAACCAAATTAATTGCAATTTATATTCTAAGTTTTCCTACATTTTTTAACAATCTTTGTCTGGTTTCATTTACTTCATCAATTTTTTCCTCAGAAAACTAGTCTAATTCTTCCTGCTAAATAATTATATGGTTGGTTCAAAAAATTGAGCCCAAAAGACCGTAAGTAATAATGTGCAATCCTAATTACATCAGTTACCTGAAATTAATGAGTATTTTCTGTCTAGCAAGCAAAATAATTGAAATGAACACTAATGTACTAAATACATTTGTCTTACTAAAAGTGGGTATGACATTATCGCTTTATTATTTAATACTTTAATAATTTAGCTTGTCATTGCTTGGTTTGAGATACATTTAATCTTTTAGTCATTGCAAAAATGTATTTATTTATTACTAAATATGCTTTATCCTTCTGTCATGTTGGGTAGAATAGGCTGGCAATTGATCCACATCTTTAAAACAGAATGTCTCGGAAAAGTTCTCATTAAAACTGTATGTCATAAAATGAACTATTTAATCATTGGCCTATTTGTCATTGTAATTAATTTTTATATTGGATAGTTCCTTTGGTAATTAAAAAATCTAATTGTGTCAAGACCAAAGGATGCGTATCTAAGAAACAAAGCAGTTTGCTAAAAAGCAATGATAGCAGGAATTATTATTCTAGCTTTTAGTCACCTGTACTGTAAGTTAAAACTTAGAGAACTTTATTTACTACTAGATTGTGGCCCGATTCTAATGCATCGGGTATTCTAGAATATGCATGTCCCCGTAGTATATGGACAATGATGATTCCAGAATTCGCGGCAGACTGTGCCCATCGCTGATTGGTCAAGGCAACCTTTATGACATCATCGTCGCCATGGCAACCATTATGACATCTAAGTCGATACTGTGCCCGTCGCTGATTGGTCGAGGCCCAGGCGGCCTCGACCAATCAGAGATGCGGGATTTCCAGGACAGACAGAAAAACCCTTAGACAATTATATATATAGATTTTTTGTCCTTTTCAATATAGGTATGTGTTTTGCTATTTTGCTATTTGCTATTTTGAATGGGGCAAAAGGGGCGTGATTTGAACTTTTATATTTTTTAATTTGTTTTTATACTTTTTTTTACACTTTTTACTGGTTTTATAGTGGCCTTAGGAGACTTGAAGTTGCGAACTTCTGATCGCTTGTGCTACACATAGCAAGAATGAACATCTGCTATGAAGGCCGGCCACGGGGCACCACTGATAGCAGATCTGCAATGACAAGCATTAGGGTCTACTGCAGAGCCCTAGTTGTCATCATCACCCCACGATCATATGACAGAGGCGCCGATAGGCGGGGTTTGTGACTCGCTTCCATAGCGCATGTTAAATGCTGCTATCAGAGATTTAGTAGAAACCAGGAGCAAAAAAATGCAAATAGGGTCTTATCTGAGAATAATTATGCAAATGAAGGATATGCTAACCTTATAAGGTTGTGTGACACACAACTATGAATATGCATCAAAAACAACTGCTGCAGATCCACGGGTCTTCTGACCAGGAAAGAGGAAAAAAAAAAAAGCCAAATGTGGTTTAGCCACGCTTTTTGTAGGCAATGAAGATACAAATGGAAGTATAATAAAAAAAAAAATAATTAAAGATTTTTTAGTAAATGCATTTCAAAGTCATTCCAGACTTCTTCCTCAGGACACAAACCATATATACAGACAATAAAGGTGAACATATTTATACACATGATTTAGCAAAAAAAAATATTGGCACCAAAGAGACATCTGACATTTCAAAGTTCAATTTTTTTTTATTTAAAAGACTTGGAGACAGAGAAAATAGGAAAAGAAAAGATTTTCTTGTGAAAGAATTAAAAAACGTTTAGTCATTGCATTTATTGTTATTTAACTTTTAAAATGTTATAAAAAATCTATAAATAAAAAATATATATAGTGATGATTAAAAGAATAGCTATATTATTAACATCGGATTGGCCTCCTGTTATGTGCTGGTCGGTTGATATATGCAATGAACCACTGGAAGATGTTATAATCAGTTTGGCTAAACATTGGATGGGTAAACTTGACAAGGAAAACAGATAACATTTAATCAGGAGTTATCACTAATTTATTCATGTAGGTATTCTCCAAGGTGTTAAAATTTGTTCGTTTATAACTAGTTTGACAAGGAAATAATTCTTCAATGAAAGAGGGGTATAGGTGTGACTTGAAATTGAGCATGTCAAAGCATGTCAAAGAACTCGGTTGATTCACTGTGTGTGTGCAGACTCCCTACCGCATTTCTGAGAGCCAGATTGACATGACAGGCAGAAAAAAGAGAAGGCTGCCAGTGTAAATGTGGCTAAAGGTGTAAATGTGACATAGACTTCAGGATTGAGTAAGTTGCGTTGTGTCGTCCGCGTCCTCTGGTTGTGACGTTCAGTTCAGAGGGCACAATGACTTGTTTAGTGCGCGCCCTCTGCCTGAGCAGTCACTGCAGAGACCCAGCAGGGAACAGGGACAGGTAAATATCGCAAGTGTCGGGGGCCTGAGCCAGTGGCGACATCGGCACCTGACCCCCATAGCACACTGGTGTCCCTGCCTGCTCATGCCCCCGGCATTCGGCGCCCAGCAATGAGAGGTGAGTATGTTATTTTTCACAGCAGCATATGGGGCATATTATGCTATGGGGCATCTTATGGGGCCATCATTAACCTTTGTGCAGCATTATATGGTTGGCGCAGGCATCCAGGGGGTGTGGACCCACTGGACCACTGACCAGAATACCCTGGAAGGGGCATAACTAAGTAGCTTCCTTGGTGTTCGCCTTATCTCTGATGGTGAGGTCAGACTTGTGCAGGTAGCTACCAGGTACCACTCCAGAGTGGTGTCTGGCTGTGGATGCTGATCCCACCGGGGGACAGGATACAGGCAGGCACGGCTGTGACACTGTCTGGTGGACAGATATGGCAGAGGCCCTGATGGGCAGATGGGCTTGAAGGAGACACGGGCAGGCAGGCACGGCTGGCACTCTGGCAGATAGGTGGGTATGGCTGGCACCCTGGCAGGTCAGATGGACAGGGCAGATACTCTGGTAGCAACTGGTATATAGGCGGGTATATGGAAAAAGGTAAGAATCTGTTCAGACTGGAGGGTATATGGGGACAGGTAGGGACCTGTTCGGACTGGTGATTATAAAGAAACAGGTAGAGACCTGTGCGGCAACTTGCAGAACAGAGATAGAGCAAGTCCACAAGAGCGGAACCACAGGAGTTAAGAGCAGGAGGCGGAGCCTAGAACAGGAGGCAGAGCCAAGAACAGAAACACAGCTAAGAGCAGAGAAGAAGACAGAGCTAAAAGCAGAGGAGAAAACAGAGCTAAGAGCAGAGAAGGAGAAGGCAAAGAAGGAGAAGATGGAGCTAAGGTTGGAGCCGATGAAGGCGGAGCCAAGAGTGGAGATGCTGGAGGCGGAGCCAAGAGCAGAACCGCAGGAGGCAATGCCAAGAGCCAGAACCGCAGGAGGCAAAGCCAAGAGTCAGAAGGCGGAGAGCCACAGGTTGTGGCGAGCAAAGCAGGGAAGCACAGAGCCACAAGTTGTGGCGAGCAAAGCAGAGAAGCACAGAGTCACAGGTAGTGGCTAACAGAACAGAGAGGTGCAAAACCACTGATTGTGGCAAGCAGAGCAAAGAGGTGCAGAGCCATTGGTAGTGGCAAACAGAGCAGAGAAATAAGGCAGAGATACACACAGCAGAGTGGAAATGGCAAACAAACAAAGAAGGAACAGGAATGGACATACACCAGAGTTCAGACAGGAACAGACACAGATACTAGAACTGGACATGGATATAGGCCTGCGGATTGCAGGCCTCAGAGTCAGACGCAGAAGTAAAGGAACACAGATTCAGACCAGGGTACGATGCCGCACTGGGTGGCGGACATGGATACACAAACAGAACACAGATAAAGGCCTGTGTATTGCAGCCCTCAGACAGGAAACAAAACATGACCTGGCATCTAAGTAGCAAATGCTAACTGAGGGAAATAGTTTGCTCAGGCGTCCTCCAATGGGTGAGGACGCCTTAAGAATCAGAGGCCTCTAGGCCATTGGCCGGGGACACAATAGAGAGGTGCACACAGTCTCAATAAGAATCCGGATTTTCCAGTGCTGCCCCCCCTATGCACACAGCCAGGAAGTGTACACAGAGCAAGTGGCCATGAAGCACACGGCATGGATTCGGCAGCAGACAGATCTCACAGCATCGCACAGGGTGAGTGAGTTGATGTAACAGGCAGGTGGGGGATGGAAGGCCATGCAGTGATGCCGGCATGGTTGTTACAATATTTTTGTATGGAACATCTTATGGGGCCCATCATGAACTTTATGGAACATTATATGGGGTGTATTTTGCATAGAGCATCTTATGGGGCTCCTGATTCAATATGGATATTCAAAAACATTTAACCTACTGATGTCTCAATCAATTTGTCTTTTATTGGTATCTATTTTTATTTTTTAAATTTACCAGCAGCTGCTGCATTTCCCACCCTGGGCTTATACTTGAGTCAATAAGTTTTCTCAGTTTTTTGTGGCAAAATTAGGGGTCTCGGCTTATACTCAGGTCGGCTTATACTCGAGTATATACGGTAGTTAATTTCAACTAGCTAGTGGTGCCATGCCAGGATTTGCATGGCAAATGATGATCCAACTGCCTTTTCCCTCCTTTCCTCTGTTTTTGATAATAGTAAATTAATTTTAATCATTTTTATATACATAACTATCACAATGGGAAATGGATCACTATTGTAGATGGGCAAACCTGAACAGTAAAGCTTAGCATCCGTACCAAACACATACTGTTTGGGAACTGACACCGAACATGGAGTTCACCAGGAAGTTCGTGTTACTGTTTGGGATAAGCACCACGAACACTGGGTGTTTCTCGACCCATCATGTGCATACAGCACGACAAACACTGCTTATGATAGGTGGTAAAATGATTATCGCCGGTCAGACAGTCGCGGTTCCCACACTGACAAATGACAGCGTGAGCCCGCAGCTGTATTCGGAGGTAAAAGGTTCACCTCTGGTCACTGGTGTTGGCTGATGGGACTATTGCTCTCATCAGCCTGCACTTGCTGCTGCTAATAACTACGAGATCAGGCAGCAGCTGATAGGAGTATTTGAGTATTTATCAGCCGCCACCTGCACTCTAAATAAATAATTTAAAAAACCGCTGTGGGTTCCCCTGGATTTTGATAACCAGCCAGGCAAAACTGACAGCTGGGGGCTGCAACCCCCTGAATATTGCCCCCCAGCATAAAAATATCAGCCTGCAGCTGTCCAGAAAAAGAATATTTATTAGATGCTCCAATTCTGGTGCCTTGCTCAGCTCTTCACACTTGTCCTGTAGCGGTGGCAAGTGGGGTTCATATTTGTGGGGTTGATGTCATCTTTGTATTGTCCGGTGACATCAAGCCAACGGCTTAGTAATGGAGAGACATCTATAAGATGCCTATCCATTACTAATCTTATAGTTATATTCTAAATAAGCATGCAGCAAGTATAAAGTCCTTTATTTGAAATAAAAAGAAAACACACATTTCTATTTTTATTTAAAAATAGCAAACAAAATTATACTCACCTAACGCCCATTCTATTGAAACCACAGTCTCCTGTAATAAAAGAAAAATTAAAAAACAACCATATCCCTTCCTTGTCCATCTTTCTGTCCCACGCTATAACCCATGTCTGGGGATAAGCAGTTTTTAACCTGGAAGGTGCCAAAATGCGACCGTCTGACCGTCCAGGCTGAGAACCACTGGGAGAATGAAAAGCTGCGAGTGTAGCACAGCACCAGTGACTATCATTTCACAATAAAATCTTCTTTTCTTTTCCCATTTTCCAGGTCTTTTAAGTAATAAAAAAGAACTTTGACATGTCAGGTGTTTCTTTGAAGCCTATTTTTTTTCTACACCATGTGGATAAGAATGTTCATCTTTACTATCTGTATATACAGTTGGTGTCTTGATGAAGAAGTCTGGAATGACTTTGAAACGCGTTGACTAAAAAACCTGAAATAAAAAACCCTTTATTATACTTCCATTTGGATATACATTGCCTACCAGCAGTGCTGATAAACTACATTTGGCTCCTTTTTTTCCGCTATCAGAAATTGACAGCGGCATTTAACATGTTAACAGCTGCAGGTGGATTCACTAGGGGATCAAATCAGCTGTCAAGTGCCAGGAAAGATGCGGACTCAGTGTTGGAGCTTGCATCAAATGCCGGTACATGACCTATGAAGAGGTTAAAGGAGCTTCCAAAGAAATCAAAAAGTACCCTTAGCCGTAATTGTAAGGAAATAACAAAATAAGTTGTACTTACCAATTTATTCTCTGATGCTACAGATTTGCACCTCTAACCATCATTTTTACATGTCAGCAACTATGAAGTCACATACCTTATATGGCCTATGTAGCCAATCCCTGGGACTAGTGATTGGCTGCATGGGTAATATGATGTATATTGACATAACAGGTTAGTATAGCTTCTTTCCTTATCTTAACTTGGAAAACCCCTCTATTAACATGGTTTATTTTGGTACTTAATCATGCAGCGTTTTTTGCACAGATTTTATCTTGCATACAAAGAAATCAATAAGTTAATGAATAATAAAAGCTATATATGTAATATCCATTAGTATAATGTTCTGTTAACTTTATGCTTTTGACCAATGTCACCTTCTACTACTGGATCCTGAAACAATGAGGACTCCAGGCAACAACTAATTGTAATACAGTTTTATCAAGAAGACATGTGTAGCAGGATTCGAAACCAGCAGCTCTTGTGCTCCAGGAGACAGCTCTTCCCTCTGAGCTATTCAGCTCGCTGGACAGTTCCTTGCTAAATGAGATACTAGTACATGTGTTGTTCCTGATGTCTCCAACCTGAGTTCCTAATGTCTCCACCCCAAGTGTTAGGTGTTGAGTTCCCGCCGCTGCACAGGGGGAATCTCAAACCACCTCTGCTGTGGTCTCTCATTCTCCTCCAGCTGCAGTGGAGCCTGCTCACCAGAGATGTTGGACCCAGCGTCTGGCTCAAGCTGATACTGTGCGGCTGGTTACTGCTGTCCTTGCAGGTTCAGCCATTATAACCAGTACTGTTCAGCGGCGAGCAGGCGCTCCTGGGGCTAAATCCTGCTTTTCTCCTGAGCATGCCCAAGGGAAGACCTCTCATTGGAGGTCGGGGGTCACACGCTCAGGTCCTGTAGCAGCTCCCATTGGTCCACTAGGAAGGACTTGGAGAGCTACACACAGTTATCGTGTGTGTGGTTGTATGCCTGTTCTGGTGATTGCTCCTTAATCATTCCCATTCCTATTGATGTTGAATGCTCGCAAATGTTGGAGTTAACTAGCGCCTGACAGGGCTAATCTATACACAAGAGCACGATCTGTACTGCGTCTAACCAGCAGTGACTGCCAGTGCGGTGCTGTACGCACTCTGTGCGGCTATCTTCTATTACTCCTGACAATCGGTCAGTGTAGGGTGAGAACCCCGCTTGATCTCTGCATCTGACTCAGGGCGTCCTCAGGCGCGGGCTCAAAAGCCACCGAGGGTCAGAGTGGGATCAATCACCAGCATAGTGGGGGTGAATTGCAGGGATCCCACTAGTATTCATTTGCTGCTCCCTGTGACTGCTAACAGGGCACAGCTTTTCCTTGATTCCCTGCGACTCTGTGAAGCAACAGAGTTTGCTCCTGTACAGACCGGGTGACAGAACCCGTGTCTATTCTGGCGTAGTACCGCCATATAGTGCCACCATTACCTAGCAGCAGGTTCCACTCCTGCAAGGTGGACTTCGGGCTGCGAACGCACCTTTACTATCGTTATATGTACTCGGTGCGTTCCGCCAGCCCTAACACCAAGTTCCTCATTGGTTCACCCAGTGATCTCTTGATTGAGCACCCTATTTAAACCTGGCACGGCATTTCCTTCATTGCAAGATTATTGAGCCCCCAGGCTTTAATCTAGCTTCTTCTCACCTGCTGCTTATCCTCAAGATCCTACTGCTGCTCTGTGTACCGACCTCTGGCTATATCCTGAGTGCGTTACCTGTTTATCCTCCCAAAAACACTGCTGCTCCGTGTACCGATCTCTGGCTATATCCTGATGACGACGTAACTGCCAGTGCTGCATCTAGTAGTTACAATATCACTACTCCAGCTCAGGTCAATCCTTAACACTGTAAAAAAAAGCTAGAGATCATCATCCTAAATCCTTCACTTACCTTTTATGGGTGTGAACAGTTTCATTTAATTCCATTCTGCTGGCCGATCAAGGTAGTTATGAGAGCTATGTAAATAATGTAAGATAAACAAATGGATAAGTAACCTTCTTTCTTTCTTATAGACCACTTTTGACAGACTTCCATAGGGCAATCTGAGAGCCCAGGACCTACATACTATATAACTACCATAAGGTGGACCATGCTATGTATTCCCTTACCTGAGTTACCTCTATTTATGTTCTTTTCTATCTGCTCCATTTTAGCACCATTTCTTGTAATCTATGACTTTTTTTCTTTTCAATCCTCTTGTTTCCCCACCCAATCACTACAACACCATTTCACTTTCACAAGTGGTTTCAGCATGTACACCTGATAACGTTATATAGTAATATCATATGTAGAATACGTAAGATAATTAAAACATGTACCTATGTTTTCTTTTGTTTATTATTCTCTTGATTTTGATTGTAATATATGCTTTTTTTGTTATTACGTATGAATAGATTGTTTCCTGACGAAGTCTCGTGCCTGAGCCGAAACGTTGGAAACCATTCTCTTCTGCACAAGATATATTAAAAAAACTTTGAAAGCAACAGTTCTGTCTTCACGTTTTTGGAGTGTGCCGGGGTTAGATCTTTTGCATTGTACACAGTGTCATATAAATTCAAGTATTTGTCTTTTAAATGGGCATTTTCATATGTTGTATATTTATGGTATATGCACAGCTTCTGCAATAAATGTATAGTAGATGAAGATCTCAATAATGGGATGTTCAAAGGTGGTAAGAATTCCTATACAAATCATTTATGCAAATTGCCTCTTCAGTGCAAAAGAGGACTTAAATTCTACAGTGACATATGTTGGAAGCAGCAATCCTACAGGTCACTATCGACCGTTTAACGAGTCTTGCAGTATGACTTAGTATAAAAGCCAGATTCTCAATTTGCAGACAAATTGTGTTTTGGGGTAATGCCTCTTGTCAGTGCAAAGTATGAGAACTGATCTGGCTAGAGAGAGTATACACATGATGGGAATTCTGACCAACTCTCAGATAAGAGCTACGTTTGACATGGGCAGTTTCTCGAGATAAATGCAGGTCCCATTGGCTGAACCCACATGTCATTTATTATTATTATTATTTATTTATTTGTTTATATAGCATCATTGATTAAATCTTGTGGTTATGTCAGAAAGGTACAAAATGGGAATAACTTTTATTTTTAAATGACCATACTATTAGGCATGAGTCTTCACCTAACAACAAAGTGAACAATCCTGCAACATTTTGGAGTCGACAGAAAAAGAAAGTTGCAAATATGATTTATTAAAAAAATATAACTTTTTAATGCCAAGAACTAGTCAAAAAATATAAATCAACCCCAATCAATCTATACCCTGAAGGATGGTAAAAAATTAACTTAAACAAATGAGAATCAAAGTATTGTCACGCTGGATGACTGAAAATCTAACTGTGCAACAACAGGAGGGGGGAGCCTAAACACTAGGAAAGGGGGGAGTGGAGACCCCTAGGCAGATTTGACAACACCCTGTCTCCCCTAATGTCCCTAAATAGATTCCACTACTATTGCTGAGCAGGAGCCTAATCCCTGACTGCCCCAAGCGATAAACCCTGGATAGGGAGGGGACGAGTTGAGCAATAGTCAGCTCCCACTACAACTACAGACAAATAAGGTAACCAAACGAAGGAATACACTTAGCTTGAGAAGACACCAAAGAGATCATGTCAACTATCCTGCAAGAGAACTCCAAGAAGGAACTAGTCGACTATTAGTACTTACAACCAGACAGAGGGAAATAGAACAATCACCGATGCCTTGCTGAAGCGACTAAAGGTATTTAAACATCCAGCAAGGGTGTGTTAATCAGCAACAGACATTGGAGATCACCGTTAGGTCATAGAGGGAGAAGGCTATCACTCCACAGCAGAGATGCAAGCTCCAGAAGGTGCCTGCAGAGCCAAGCACAATGACCTTATATAGCCGAATGACAGTCTGGCACACCTGACACACCCGTGACAATTATCCAATTATTATTTCATAACTCTTGACATACCCATATGTCATAGATGGGAAGGGGTTCCCGACCTTTGATATTTTGTATGGCAATCGTGCGGATAAGCTGAGACCCAGGAATCTGTGCCAGTAGCGGTGCCCACACCACCATGGTAATTTTAGCCCCTCACATTCCCTGATTGATATCAATCGCAGCATTTAGAAGGCAGGGAGAAGATGCTTCATCCTCTGTGCAATCAGCGCCCACACGATGTTATTGCAAGGGCCAGATTGTTGCCATGGCAACCTGAGGTCATCATGACGACATCTGGGTCATTAGGCTATGGCAAGCATTTTAGAGCATGGTCTAAGAGACTTCTGTCGGTGCAGCACTGACAGGTATAAAGCATTGCAATGCATTATACCAGCAATCAGAAGTTAAACGTAAAAGTCCCATAGAGGGACTAAGTTAACAAGTAAAAGAAAGTTTTAAAAATGTTTAAAAATTCTTTAAAAACAAAATCACAAAATAAAGAACTTTTTTATACCAATAAATACATATTTATGTAAAAAATAAACAAAAAGTACACATATTTGACATTGTCGCATCCAGAACGACCCAACCTATAAAACTGTCACACTCGTTAACCATTTCAATGAAAACTGTAAAGATAATGAAAAATGTGGCAAAACACTGCTTTTCATCATGCCACCAAACAAAAAGAAGAATAAAACGCGATCAAAAAGTCAAATGGAAATAGAAATGGTATAGTTGAAAATAACATCTTGTCCTGCAAAAACAAGCAGCCAGATGGCTCCATCAGCAGACAAATAAAATGGTTATAGCTCTCAGAATATAGGGATGCAAATACAATTCTTTTTTTTTATAAATTAGTTTTATTGTGTAAAAGTGTTAAAACATAATACAAATTATATAAATGTGGTATCGCTATAATTGTACTGTGGAATGGCAAAAAACTCCATAAAACTATTCCTGAATTGCTCAATTTTTTTCATTGTGGCTTCCAAAAGTCAGAATGGAAAGCAATTAAAAAATATTTTGTGACCAAAAATGGTACCAATAAAAACGTCAACTCATCAGGCATAAAACAAGCCTCACATGACTGTCCAGATATATAAGAAAATTATACAGTGGGGAAAAAAGTATTTAGTCAGCCGCCAATTGTGCAAGCTCTCCCACTTAAAAAGATGAGAGAGGTCTGTAATTGACATCATAGGTAGACCACAACTATGAGAGTCGAAATGAGAAAACAAATCCTGAAAATCACCTTGTCTGATTTGGCAAGATTTATTTTGCAAATTATAGTGGAGAATAAGTATTTGATCACCTAAAAACATGCAAGATTTCTGTCTCTCACAGACCTGTAACAACTTCTTTAAGAGGCTCCTCTGTCCTCCACTCATTACCTGTAGTAATGACACCTGTTTGAACTTGTTATCAGTTTAAAAGACACTTGTTCTCAACCTCAAACAGTCACACTCCAAACTTCACTATGTGTCAGGACTCTGAACATTTTTTATTACCTTTTTGTGCATTTCTGCCCTTTTCCAAGATGGCGTCTTTGGTCTCATGTGCACTGTGTCTTCCTGCTATAAAACTCCACGCCAGCCTTCAGTCTGTGCTAGAGTATTCTGCCTTGCATCCAGCTCCTGACTTCTGGTGACTCCCTGGCTATATACCTGCTCCTGTGAACCTGTGGGGTTATCCTGCTACTCTGCTCTGAGTTCCTGCTGCATACACCAGTTCCAGTAATCCTCCTTCATCTGCTGCTCGTGTTTACTTCCATCTGCATTTGCTGGACATGTAAGCTGTTGCTGCTCTGCAAGAACCTGAGACTATTACCCAGACCTCCCTGGTTGAGCTAAGATATTATTTGAACTGCCTTATAAGCATATCTATCTGTGTTTTGGACTAAGCAAGGACTTATTCGTGTCAAGTATCCTCAAGAATAATTGTGCTTCATAGACTTTCTGCGTGATTGCATTTTCCTCTGAAGTTTCCTATAGACTGCTGAGCTGCATTTGATATTTGCACCAAGTGTTGTGGACTTGAGTTTCTCTCTGCACCTGTTTGAATCACCGTGTGATAATATAGACTTTACCACTTATAAAACAGTGTCCTGTAGTTGTCTTGTTCCACGCAAAGAGTCTCCTGAGTTATCCCCTATAATTATTACACTATGGTGAAGATCAAAGAGCTGTTGAAGAACACCAGAAACAAAATTGTAGACCTGCACCAGGCTGGGAATACTGAATCTGCTATAGGCAAGCAGCTTGGTGTGATGAAATCAACTGTGGGAGCAATAATAAGAAAATGGAAGATATACAAGACCACTGCTAATCTTCCTCAATCTGGGGCTCCACGCAAGATCTCACCCCATGGGGTCAAAATTATCACAAGAACGGTGAGCAAAAATCCCAGAACCACACAGGGAGACCTAGTGAATGACCTGCATAAAGTTGAGACCACTGTAACAAAGGCTACCATCAGTAACACACTATGCTGCCAGGGACTCAGATCCTGCGGTGCCAGATGTGTCCCCCTGCTTAAGCCAGTACATGTCTGGGCCTGTCTGAAGTTTGCTAGAGAGCATTTGGATTATCCAGAAGAGTATTTGGAGAATGACATATGGTCTGATAAAACCAAAGTAGAACTATTTGTTAGAGACAAAACTCATTGTGTTTGGAGAAGACAGAATGCTGAGTTGCATCCAAAGAACACTATACCTACTGTGAAGCATGGGGGTGGCAACATCATGCTTTGGGGCTGTTTCTCAGCAAAAAGACAAGGATGACTGATCCGTGTACATGAAAGAATGAATGGAGTCATGCATCATGAGATTTTAAATGCAAACCTACTTCTATCAGCAAGGGCATTGAAGATGAAACGAGGATGGGTCTTTCAGCATGATAATGATCCCAAGCACACTACCAGGGCAACAAAGGATTGGCTTCGTAAGAAGCATATAAAGGTCCTGGAGTGGCCAAGCTAGTCTCCAGATCTCAACCCCATAGAAAATCTTTGGAGGGAGTTGAAAGTCCGTGTTGCCCAGTGACAGGTCCAAAACATCTTTGCTCTAGAGGAGATCTGCATGGAGGAATGGGCCAACATACCACCAACAGCGTGTGCCAACCTTGTGAAGACTTAAAGAAAACGTTTGACCTCTGTCGTTGCCAACAAAGGATATATAACAAAATATTGAGATTAACTTTTATTAATGACCAAATACTTATTTTCCACCATAATTTGCACAATAAATCTTGACAAATTAGACAAAGTGATTTTCTGGATTTGTTTTCTCATTTTGACTCTCACAGTTGTGTTCTACCTATGATGTAAATTACAGGCCTCTCTCATCTTTTTAAGTGGAAGAACTTGCACAATTGGTGGCTGACTAAATACGTTTTTCTCCCACTGTAGCTCTCAAAAAATGCTGATGCAAAAACTTGTTTTTGCAATAAAAATATTTTTTTAATGTGTGATAGCAGCTAAGCACAAAAAATTATATAAATCTGTTATCGCTGTAACCACATCAACCCGAAGAATAAAGATGTTTAATTACTTATATACCGCAGAAGGTATGACTTAAAAAATAAGTACTAGTAGAATGATAGGAAACAAAAAAAGCGCAAATAGGATCTTATCCCATTGATTATTCCAATCGATGTTAGAGAACTGCTTAAAAAATAAGTAAACACAATTCTTGACTTGCTGATTACTTGCTCATTCCTCCCAAAGATCGTAGTAAGGCTAGACTCCCATACATTGTGCACTGTATGCTGAGTGCTTTCAATGAGGTTTCCATGTAAATCTCTGAAATACGTCATTCAGACAGAATCCCCGGTGGAAGATTCCCTATATTGAGGCAGATAGAAACACTATGGATACTGCCTGGCCTGTGATCTGGTGGTGTCTTTCTTTTTAAGCATAACAGTAGTCAGCCACATTTAGCATTCAGATGCATGGCAATTCTGTAGTGATGAAAGTGCGCCTAATTTATGGGGTCCACGTCTCCAGAAGCATGGGCTGGGCACAATGTATGGGCACTACAATGTACTGGACACTAGTGATGAGTGCATTTGTTCGTAAAATGATCATCAAACATAAAGTCAGTGCGAATATGGCACATTCGGATTCGTGATCGGAAACCCGAGCAAAATTTTACAAAGTCGGTAAAAATCGGTAACATTCGGTAGAAGAGCAGGAAAATATTTGTGCTGCCACAAAAATATTTTCAGCACTTTAACAACGATATTGGTGGTGTATCATGAGCGTTTTGCACATGTTTGATGAGGGGAGGGGGTTTGCAGAGCTCAGAGGCACGGTGTTCTTGTAAACAGTCTTTTTTTTTCCTAACTTTGTGTGGACATTTTTTCTGTTGCGAAATGTGAAACAGCCTACTTTATCCCATGTTGCCATTTTGTGGCAGTGATATGAATCTGTGTGAAAACCTAAGGCACATAAAAAAAATTGTATTTATAGAGGCCTGATCCATAGGTTACAAAAAAGTCTTCTGTTATTAACGTCATACAGTAAGGGACCTGACTTTAAAATAGTTTGGAGCATCTAGTGTGTTATAGAAGCCTGATCCAGAGGCCACAAAAAATTCTTCTGTTTTTAACGTCATACAGTAGGGGACTTGACTTTAAAATACACTGCTCAAAATAATAAAGGGAACACTTAAACAACAGAATATAACTCCAAGTAAATCAAACTTCAGTGAAATCAAACTGTCCACTTAGGAAGCAACACTGCTTGACAATCAATTTCACATGCTGTTATGCAAATGGTATAGACAACAGATGGAAATTATTGGCAATTATCAAGACACACCCTATAAAGGACTGGTACTGCAGATGGGGATCACACACCACATCTCAGTACCAATGCTTTCTGGCTGATGCTTTGGTCACTTTTGATTGTTGGTTGTGCTTTTAAACTCGTGGTAGCATGAGACGGACTCTACAACCCACACAAGTGGCTCAGTTAGTGCATCTTTTCCAGGATGGCACATCAATGCGAGCTATGGCAAGAAGGTTTGCTGTGTCTGTCAGCGTAGTGTCCAGAGGCTGGAGGTGCTACCAGGAGACAGGCCAGTACACCAGGAGACGTGGAGGGGGCCGTAGGAGGGCAACAACCCAACAGCAGGACCGCTACCTCAGCCTTTGTGCAATGAGGAACAGGAAAAGCACTGCCAGAGCTCTGCAAAATGACCTCCAGCAGCCCACAATTGTGCATGTGTCTGCACAAATGGTTAGAAACCGACTCCATGAGGATGGTCTGAGTGCCCGACGTCCACAGACAGGGGTTGTGCTCACAGCCCAACACCATGCAGGACGATTGGCATTTGCCACAGAACACCAGATTTAGCAAATTCGCCACTGGTGCCCTGTGCTTTTCACAGATGAAAGCAGGTTCACACTGAGCACATATGACACATGACAGAGTCTGGAGATGCTGTGGAGAGCGATCTGCTTCCTGCAGCATCCTTCAGCATGACCGGTTTTTCAGTGGGTCAGTAATGGTGTGGGGTCACATTTCTTTGGAGGGCCGCACAGACCTCCATATGCTCGCCAGAGGTAGCCTGACTGCCATTAGGTACTGAGATGAGATCCTCAGACCCCTTGTGAGACCATATACTGGTGCGGTTGGCCCTGAGTTCCTCCTAATGCAGGACAATGCCAGACCTCATGTGGCTGGAGTGTGTCAGCAGGTCCTGCAAGATGCATTGAAGGCATTGAAGCTATGTACTGGCTCGCCCATTCCCCAGAACTGAATCCGATTGAACACATCTGGGATATCATGTCTCGCACCATCCACCAACGTCACATTGCACCACAGATGGTCCAGGAGTTGGCGGATGCTTTAGTCCAGGTCTGGGAGGAGATCCCTCAGGAGACCATCTGCCACCTCATCAGGAGCATGCCCAGGCATTGTATTGAGGTCATACAGGCATATGGAGACCACACACACTACTGAGCATCATTTCCTTGTTTTGAGGCATATCCACTGAAGTTGGACCAGCCTGTAATTTGATTTTCCACTTTGATTTTGAGTATCATTCCAAATCCAGGCCTCCATTGGTTAATAAATTTGATTTCCATTTATTCCATTTTGTGTGATTTTGATATCAGCACATTCAACTTTGTGCAGAACAAAGTATTCAATGAGAATATTTCATTAATTCAGATCTAGGATGTGTTATTTGAGTGTTCCCATTATTTTTTTGAGCAGTGTCGTTTGTAGCATCTAGTGTGTTATAGAGGCCTGATCCAGAGGCCTCAAAAAATTCTTCTGTTCCAAGTGGCATACAGTAGTCGTTTGCAGCATCTAGTGTGTTATAGAGGCCTTATCCGGAGGCCACAAAAAATTCTGCTATTAGCGTCATAAAGTAAGGGACTTGACTTTAAAATAGTTTGTAGCATCTAGTGTGTTATAGAGGCGTGATCCAGAGGCCACAAAACATTTTCTGTTATTAAAATTATATAGTAGGGGACGTGACTTTAAAATAGGTTGTACCATCTAGTGTTTTATAAAGGCCTGATCCAAAGGCCACAAAAAATTCTTCTGTTATTAACATCATACAGTAAGAGATCTAACTTTAAAATTGTTTGCAGCATAACTCCTTTGTCATACACGCCTCATCCACACTCAAGCAATTCTTTTTTCTGTGACTAACACAATAGAGCATGCCATATTTCAACTTTGAATTTACTGTCGCTGAAATTCAACTGTTTGCAGAGGTGGTGCAGAGTTTAAAATCTATTTTTTTGTTGCTAATACTGTGCTCCTACCACACTATCTGAGCAACATGACTGGGAAAAAGAGAGGCCGTGGTGGAAGGGGAATTAGGCTTGGTGTTCAAGGTGTACGTGGGGTAGGTGATAATGTTTGGGAAAGCACTAGTGAATTAACATCACGTCCTATGCAAAGACAACTGGCAACTTATGTTACTGGACAGGCTACACCACTACCTTTCTTTGGCAGATGCACAGTGGTACACCTTGTCAATGATGCCTAGAAAGAGCATGTACTGGAGTGGATGGCAAATGCAGCTTCAAGTGGCCTCTCCTCCTCTTCCTCCACCTCAACATCACACCCAGTGCAGTCCACAGAGGTGGCACTAAAGTTCCCCTTGCTTCCCCCCACATCCCAACTGTCCCACCGTTCAACTGACTGTATGGAACCACAGATGGGTGAGTCTGAAAAGCTGTTCACATATTCTATGCCATGCTCATCAGAAATGTACTCAAAAGCTTTGCAGAGTCAAGAGGAGGAAATCTGCACCGATGCACAAAATTTTTTTATCTTGGAACTGGGGCAGGACAAAGTATGGTCTGAACAGCATCCTGACCTTTGTCATCACATCAGATGTTAACCCCTGGGGGGAGGTGACACTGATGAGACTCAGATATCTGAGGCTCAAGCAGACTGTACTGTGCTGTCAGGGCAAGAAGAGGAGGAGGGTCACTCCAATGGCGAGGAATGTGATAACACAGAGGATTGTGATGATGAGGTGTTAGATCCCACTTGGTGTGAACATTGAGGCACACAGCTGAGTAGGTAATCTGAGGAGGAAGATGAGGAGGTTACGTTGGGCCGTACATCGCAGACATGACGAGCGATGCATCCTCAGCCACAACTGTGCCTCTGACGAGCAGAGTCCGCAGGTCTGCAGCTCGCAGGGGTGGCTAGATTTGCCTATCCAGAACCTTTTTTGACACTTCAAACTCATGTAATCTTCCAACTTTGCAAAATAATACTGAGTCGAGGTAAAAAGTGCCATGATTTGACTACTACATGAATGAACCTTCACATGCGCAATCAGTATGCTTTACTGTGGGAATCCCACTGTGCAAAATGCGGACCAGTGGACCTCAACAACCATCAGCCGCTTCAACAATCGCATCTGCTGCTTCTTCTTCCTACTCTGTTACAATGCCAACTATTGAGATGCAGGTCTTAGACCTCAGAACCTTGGATTCTTTACCCGCTCCAGTCACACTGACTGAGAGGACACCTTCAGCTGTAACGGAAGGGGGCATGCCTGCTGTTTTTGACCAGTCTCAGAGAATGAGCACACCACAAGTTTCTCAATCCACACTAACATCTCTGTCTGCACCTCTCTCATGGTCCAGCAGTTTTGTCCGGTTCACTGTACTTCACCCTCTCTCAGCACTGCAGCCAGCCACAGTTCTGCAGTTGTGGCCACGTAAATGATTGTTTCCTATTATGCATGACAAAGCTAAGAGGGTGACCTCCACCATCTCCAATTTGTTGGCCACGGGAATGCTGCCTTTCCACTTGGTAGATACAGATGGTTTCCGAAAGCTGATGGCCATCGCAGTCCCCAAGTACCAATTACCCAGTCGCAATTACTTTTCTAAAAAAGCTGTGCCTGCGCTACACCAGCATGTTGCAAACAACTTCACCCATTTCTTGACAAAATCTCTGTGTGCCAGGGTGCATTTCATCACAGACACTTGGATGAGTAAGCATGGCCAAGGGCAATACATCTTGCTGAATGGGCACTGGGTGACTCTGTTGGCTGTGGGGACAGTCACTGCTCCACATGTCTTGGAATCTGCAAGGCTTGCAGGACAAACCTCTACATTTAACACTTACTCCACTGCTTCTGCCTCCTCTATCTCCTCTAGGGCCTCCACCTGCACCCTCAACCTCTGCCTTAATAAGACATGCATTCCAGCAAGGCAGAGCGAACTCCCACCACCTACGTACTGCGCAGCCAGGACTCACCGCAATCAGGCAGTCTTAAAATTGATATGCTTTGGAGATCACAGTCATACAGCTGAAGAGTTGTGGACAGTTCTCCAGGTGAGTTTGATCAATGTCTGTCTCCATTGAGCCTGCATCCAGGGAAGGCCATGTCCAATAATGGTGCAAACCTGGTGGTGGCCCTACAGCGAGGCAAGCTCACACACATGCCTTGCATGGCTCACATCCTCAACCTGGTGGTACAGAACTTTCTCAGCCACTATCCTGGCCTGGGTGAGATGCTCCAAAAAGAACATAAGCTGTGTGCTCATTTCTGCCATTCGTACCTCTCTGCTCATGGATTTGCATTGATACAGAGGTGTTTGTCCATGCCAGTCAACAGATTGATATGCGATGTGCCGACAAGGTTGAATTCCACTCTGCACATGTTGCAGCAACTGTAACTGCAGTAATGAGCCCTGACACAGTATGTCATGTCGTATAGCCTGAGCCAATGCAGTACGGACGTGGTGTACATCACATTTACAGAGTGGGCAGAGATTAAGGATCTCTGCATCCTTCTGCACAGTTTCGAGATGGCTGCTAAGATGGTTAGCGCTGACGATGCCATTATCATCAGCATCACTATTCTGGTCATCTATATGCTGGAGCAGACTTTGAATAGCCTGCGGAAGGAGATGGTGTTCCCAGAACAAGAGGGGGAAGCAGAGGAGGATGCGGAAGGGATAACATTGTCTCTAAGTTCAAGACTGTCATCACACAGGCGGTGCTAAAGGAGGGAAGTTTATTGCAATCGAGGGTGGCTGGTGATAAAAGACAAACTGTTATCGAAGTTGGAAGATCCAAGGAACAAATGGAGGAGAAAGAGGTGATGGGCAAGCAACTGTCAGAAGAAGAGGATAGTCCTCCCCTCTCTCTTGTTTGTGGTTGGAGGGAGGGGATGGAGATAGCGAGCCTCATTGTTACACAGCCACCAACACAGCATGGGCTTGGACCTCATGGTAGAGCCCGACATATTAGTGCCTTCTTGCTGCACTGTCTGCAACATGATCTCTGTATAGTTATGATTAGGAATAATGCTGACTACTGGGTTGCCACTTTATTAGATCCACATTAAAAAAACAAATTTTGCAAGATGATTCTCGCCCTAGAAAGGGACTTCCGAATACTGTAGTATCAAAACACGCTTTTATACAACCTTCAGAGAGCTTTTCCCCAAGAACGCAGTGAAGCACACAGTTCGCATCCCAGCTCTAGACTTCCAACCTCCAGCACATCAATTCGTCAACACCAAAACATTATCAGCAGCAGCAGTTGTGGAAGTGGAAGAACCAACTTCTGTGAGTCTTTTGACACTTTTTTTTTAGACCAATTCATGCACCAGCACAACAGAGTCCAAGTCTTACACGTGGTGAACGAATGGACAGAATGGTGCAGGAGTATCTAGAACTAAATATCAATACCATCAGGTAGGGTTTGGACCCTTTCACATTTTGGTCTTCCAAAATTGATGAGTGGCCTGAGCTCGACTAACACAGCTTGGAGGTTTTATCGTGCCCGGCAGTCAGCATTCTCTCAGAACTTATCTTCAGCGCTGCTGGTGGTCTTCTGACGGATAAGCTCAGCAGGCTGTCCCCTGAAAGTGTTGACCACCTTACTTTCATTAAGATGAACAAGTCATGGATCACGAAAGATTTTTGCACCCCAATCACAGATTGTACAGACTAGGTGATATTGCATTTTTTACACTATGTTCCAAATTATTATGCAAATTACATTTTTATCGGATTTTCCTAAAGGGTTGGTGCAAATGACAGTCAGTCTAATAAAAGTAATCACCCATTAGAATATACATCGAATTTTATTGAAGAAACCTCCCAATGATAACAGTATAATCTCTAAAATGAATAAAAACTCAAAATGCACTGTTCCAAATTATTAGGCACAGTAGAATTTCTAAACATTTGATATGTTTTAAAGAACTGAAAATGCTCATTTGTGGAATTTGCATCATTAGGAGGTCACATTCACTGAACAAAAAAGCTATTTAGCTCCAAAACATCCTAACAGGCCAAGTTACATGTTAACATAGGACCCCTTCTTTGATATCAACTTCACAATTCTTGCATCCATTGAACTTGTGAGTTTTTGGAGAGTTTCTGCTTGTATTTCTTTGCATGAAGTCGAATAGCCTCACAGAGCTGCTGTTTTGATGTGAACTGCCTCCCACCCTCATAGATCTTTTGCTTTATGATACTCCAAAGGTTCTCTATAGGGTTGAGGTCAGGGGAAGATGGTGGCCACACCATGAGTTTATCTCCTTTTATGCCCATATCAGCCAATGACTCAGAGGTATTCTTTGCAGCATGAGATGGTGCATGAAGATGATTTTGCTCCTGAAGGCACATTTCTGCTTTTTATACCATGGAGGAAAGTTGTCAGTCAGAAACTCTATATACTTTGGAGAGGTCTGTCATGAATCCCCAATGGCTAGGGATAGCACAGGACAAGCAAAGTACAAATAAATAACGGACGAGCTCTAGGGTGATGGAACCTGGGCTGACCGCTGCCCTACGCCTGACAAACGCAACTAGAGATAGCCAGGGAGCGTGCCTACGTTGGTTCTAGACGCCACGCACCAGCCTAAGAGCTAACTAGTACTGCAGAGAAAATAAAGACCTCACTTGCCTCCAGAGGAATGAACCCCAAAAGATATAGTTGCCCCCTCACATGTATTGACGGTGAAATGAGAGGAAGGCACACACATAGAGATGATATATATAGATTTAGCAAATTGAGGCCCGCTGTAAACTAGAAAGCAGAACGATACAAAAGGGGACTGAGCGGTCAGCAAAAAACCCTAATCAAAAAAAACATCCTGAGATTACAAGAACCCATGTGCCAACTCATGGCACATGGGGAGAACCTCAGTCCACTAGAGCTACCAGCTAGCATAGAGACATAATAAGCAAGCTGGACAAAAAACCAAACAACTGAAAATCAGCACTTAGCTTATCCTGAAAGATCTGGGAGCAGGTAGGCAGGAACCAAACAGAGCACATCTGAATACATTGATAGCCGGCAAGGGAATGACAGAAAGGCCAGGTAAAATAGGAAACACCCAGCCTCTGATGGACAGGTGGAAACCAAAGGCCGCAACCCACCAAAGTCACCCAGTACCAGCAGTAACCACCAGAGGGAGCCCACATACAGAATCCACAACAGTACCCCCCCCTTGAGGAGGGGTCACCGAACCCTCACGAGAACCCCCAGGGCGATCAGGGTGAGCTCTATGGAAGGCGCGGACCAAATCAGTCGCATGAACATCGGAGGCGACCACCCAGGAATTATCCTCCTGACCATAACCCTTCCACTTAACCAAATACTGGAGTTTGCGTCTGGAAACACGAGAATCCAAGATCTTCTCAACAACATACTCCAATTCTCCCTCCACCAGCACCGGAGCAGGAGGCTCAACCGAAGGAACAACGGGCACCTCATACCTCCGCAACAACGACCGATGGAACACATTATGAATAGCAAACGATGCTGGGAGATCCAAACGAAAAGATACAGGGTTAAGAATCTCCGAGATCCTATAAGGACCGATGAACCGAGGCTTGAACTTAGGAGAAGAGACTTTCATAGGGACAAAACGAGAAGACAACCACACCAAATCCCCAACAAGAAGTCGGGGACCCACGCGGCGACGGCGATTAGCAAACTGCTGAGTCTTCTCCTGAGATAACTTCAAATTGTCCACCACCTGATTCCAAATCTGATGTAGCCTGTCCACCACCATGTCCACTCCAGGACAATCCGAAGACTCCACCTGACCAGAGGAAAAACGAGGATGAAACCCCGAATTACAAAAAAAAGGAGAGACCAACGTGGCAGAACTAGCCCGATTATTAAGAGCAAATTCGGCCAGTGGCAAAAAAGCAACCCAGTCATCTTGGTCAGCAGAAACAAAACACCTCAAATAAGTTTCCAAGGTCTGATTAGTTCGCTCCATCTGGCCATTCGTCTGAGGATGGAATGCAGATGAGAAAGACAAATCAATGCCCATCTTGGCACAAAACGTCCGCCAAAATCTAGACACAAACTGGGATCCCCTGTCCGAAACGATATTCTCCGGAATCCCATGCAAACGAACCACGTTCTGAAAAAATAAAGGGACCAACTCAGAGGAGGAAGGCAACTTAGGCAAGGGCACCAAATGAACCATCTTAGAAAAGCGGTCACACACAACCCAGATAACGGACATTTTCTGTGAAACCGGGAGATCAGAAATAAAATCCATGGAAATGTGCGTCCAAGGCCTCTTCGGGATGGGCAAGGATAACAACAACCCACTGGCCCGAGAATAGCAAGGCTTAGCTCGAGCACACACTTCACAAGACTGCACAAAGGTACGCACATCCCTAGACAAGGAAGGCCACCAAAAAGACCTGGCCACCAAGTCTCTAGTACCAAATATTCCAGGATGACCAGCCAACACAGAAGAATGGACCTCGGAGATGACTCTACTGGTCCAATCATCCGGAACAAACAGTCTTTCTGGTGGACAACGATCCGGTTTATCCACCTGAAACTCCTGCAATGCACGTCGCAAGTCTGGGGATACGGCGGACAATATTACCCCATCCCTAAGGATACCAGTAGGCCCAGAGTCTCCAGGAGAGTCAGGCACAAAACTCCTGGAAAGAGCATCTGCCTTCACATTCTTTGAACCTGGCAGGTATGAAACCACGAAATTGAAACGAGAAAAAAACAACGACCAACGAGCCTGTCTAGGATTCAAACGCCTGGCAGACTCAAGGTAAATGAGATTCTTGTGATCAGTCAAGACCACCACACGATGTTTAGCACCCTCAAGCCAATGACGCCACTCCTCAAATGCCCACTTCATGGCCAAAAGCTCCCGATTACCCACATGATAATTGCGCTCGGCGGGCGAGAATTTTCTAGAGAAGAATGCACATGGCTTCATCACCGAGCCATCAGAACTTCTCTGTGACAAAACCGCCCCCGCTCCAATCTCGGAAGCATCAACCTCAACCTGAAAAGGAAGTGAAACATCTGGTTGACACAACACAGGAGCAGAAGAAAACCGGCGCTTAAGTTCCTGAAAGGCCCCCACAGCCACAGGAGACCAATTAGCAACATCAGCACCCTTTTTAGTCAAATCAGTCAAAGGTTTAACAATACTGGAAAAATTTGCAATGAACCGACGATAAAAATTAGCAAACCCCAAGAACTTCTGTAGGCTCTTAACAGATGTAGGTTGTGTCCAGTCACAAATAGCCTGAACCTTAACGGGATCCATCTCAATAGTAGAAGGAGAAAAAATGTACCCCAAAAAAGAAATCTTCTGGACTCCGAAGAGACACTTTGAGCCCTTCACAAACAGAGAATTGGCCCGCAGAACCTGAAACACCTTCCTGACCTGTAGAACATGAGACTCCCAGTCATCAGAAAACACCAAAATATCATCCAAATACACAATCATAAACTTATCCAGATATTCACGGAAAATATTGTGCATAAAGGACTGAAAGACTGACGGAGCATTGGAGAGTCCAAAAGGCATTACCAAATACTCAAAATGGCCCTCAGGCGTATTAAATGCGGTTTTCCACTCATCACCTTGTTTTATCCGCACCAGATTATACGCACCGCGAAGATCTATCTTAGTGAACCACCTAGCCCCCTTAATGCGAGCAAACAAGTCAGTTAATAATGGCAATGGATACTGATATTTGACTGTAATCTTATTTAGAAGGCGATAATCTATACAAGGCCTCAGGGAACCATCTTTTTTTGCCACGAAAAAAAAACCTGCTCCCAGAGGGGACGAAGATGGACGAATATGTCCCTTTTCCAAGGACTCCTTAATATAATTCCGCATAGCAGTATGCTCTGGTAGTGACAGATTAAATAAACGACCCTTAGGGAACTTACTGCCAGGAATTAATTCTATAGCACAGTCACACTCTCTATGAGGAGGGAGCGAATTGAGCTTAGGCTCCTCAAAAACATCCCTATAGTCAGACAAAAACGCAGGGATCTCAGAAGGAGTAGATGAAGCGATTGAAATCGGAGGTGCATCACCATGAACCCCCTGACATCCCCAGCTTAACACAGACATTGTTTTCCAGTCCAGGACAGGATTATGAGTTTGTAACCATGGCAGACCAAGCACTAGTACATCATGTAAATTATACAGTACAAGGAAGCGAATCACCTCCTGATGAACGGGAGTCATGCGCATGGTCACTTGTGTCCAGTACTGCGGTTTATTCATAGCCAATGGTGTAGAGTCAATTCCCTTCAGAGGAATAGGAACTTCCAGAGGCTCCAGACTAAAACCGCAGCGTTTAGCAAATGACCAATCCATAAGACTCAGGGCAGCGCCCGAATCCACATAGGCATCGACGGAAATGGAAGACAGTGAAAAAATCAGAGTCACAGACAAAATGAACTTAGGCTGCAGAGTACCAATGGCAAAAGATTTATCAACCCTTTTTGTGCGTTTAGAGCATGCTGATATAACATGAGCTGAATCACCACAATAAAAACACAATCCATTTTTCCGCCTATAATTTTGCCGTTCACTTCTGGACTGAATTCTATCACATTGCATAGTCTCAGGTGCCTGTTCAGAAGACACCGCCAACTGGTGCACGGGTTTGCGCTCCCGTAAACGCCGATCAATCTGAATGGCCATAGCCATAGACTCATTCAGACCTGTAGGCGTAGGGAACCCCACCATAATATCCTTAATGGCCTCAGAAAGACCATTTCTGAAGTTTGCAGCCAGGGCGCACTCATTCCACTGAGTAAGCACCGACCATTTCCGAAATTTTTGACAATATATTTCCGCTTCATCATGCCCCTGAGAGAGGGCTAATAAAGCCTTTTCAGCCTGAATCTCCAGGTTAGGTTCCTCATAGAGCAATCCCAATGCCAGAAAAAACGCATCAACACTGAGCAATGCAGGATCCCCTGGTGCCAATGCAAATGCCCAATTCTGAGGGTCGCCCCGCAGGAAAGATATTACAATCTTGACCTGTTGAGCAGGGTCTCCAGAGGAGCGAGATTTTAAAGAAAGAAACAATTTACAATTGTTCCTGAAATTCAGGAAGGTAGATCTATCTCCAGAAAAGAACTCTGGAATAGGAATTCTAGGTTCAGACATGGGAGTGTGAACAACAAAATCCTGTATGTTTTGAACTTTTGCCGCGAGATTACTCAGGCTGGAAGCCAACCTCTGGACATCCATGTTAAACAGCTAAGATCAGAGCCATTCAAGGTTAAGAGGAGGTAAGAAGCAGCTAGACAGCAATTAAGGGCTAGGCAGCAAAACTCTGAAGGAAAAAAAAAAAAAAAATTTCCCTTCAACACTTCTTTTTCTCCTGCTTCAGCCCAAACAATTAACACTTTGTGGGCCGGCTATACTGTCATGAATCCCCAATGGCTAGGGATAGCACAGGACAAGCAAAGTACAAATAAATAACGGACGAGCTCTAGGGTGATGGAACCTGGGCTGACCGCTGCCCTACGCCTGACAAACGCAACTAGAGATAGCCAGGGAGCGTGCCTACGTTGGTTCTAGACGCCACGCACCAGCCTAAGAGCTAACTAGTACTGCAGAGAAAATAAAGACCTCACTTGCCTCCAGAGGAATGAACCCCAAAAGATATAGTTGCCCCCTCACATGTATTGATGGTGAAATGAGAGGAAGGCACACACATAGAGATGATATATATAGATTTAGCAAATTGAGGCCCGCTGTAAACTAGAAAGCAGAACGATACAAAAGGGGACTGAGCGGTCAGCAAAAAACCCTAATCAAAAAAACCATCCTGAGATTACAAGAACCCATGTGCCAACTCATGGCACATGGGGAGAACCTCAGTCCACTAGAGCTACCAGCTAGCATAGAGACATAATAAGCAAGCTGGACAAAAAACCAAACAACTGAAAATCAGCACTTAGCTTATCCTGAAAGATCTGGGAGCAGGTAGGCAGGAACCAAACAGAGCACATCTGAATACATTGATAGCCGGCAAGGGAATGACAGAAAGGCCAGGTAAAATAGGAAACACCCAGCCTCTGATGGACAGGTGGAAACCAAAGGCCGCAACCCACCAAAGTCACCCAGTACCAGCAGTAACCACCAGAGGGAGCCCACAAACAGAATCCACAACAGAGGTCATTTTCACACCTTCAGGAACCTTAAAGGGCCCTACCAGCTGTTTCTCCATGATTCCGGCCCAAAACATGACTCCTCCACCTCCTTGCTGACGTTGCAGCCTTGTTGGGACATGGTGGCCATCCACCAACCATCCACTACTCCATCCATCTGGACCATCCAGGGTTGCTCAACACTTATCAGTAAACAAGACTGTTTGGAAATTAGTCTTCATGTATGTCTGGGCCCACTACAACCATTTCTGCTTGAGAACACTGTTTAAGGGTGGCCGAATAGTAGGTTTATGCACCACAGCAAGCCTTTGAAGGATCCTACACCTTGAGGTTCGAGGGACTCCAGAGGCACCAGCAGCTTCAAATAACTGTTTGCTGCTTTGTAATGGCTTTTTAGCAGTTGCTCTCTTAATCCGATGAACTTGCCTGGCAGAAATCTTCCTCATTATGCCTTTATCAGCACAAACACATTTGTGCTCAGATGCAGCCACAAATCTCTTAACAGTACGATGATCACGCTTAAGTTTTCGGAAAATGTCTAATGTTTTCATCCCTTCACCAAGGCATTGCGCTATTTGATGCTTTTCAGCAGCAGAGAGATCCTTTTTCTTTCCCATGTTACTTGAAAACTGTGACCTGCTTAATAATGTGGAACATCATTTTTAAGTAGTTTTCCTTTAATTAAAATCACCTAGAAAACCAATTATCACATGTGTTTAAGATTGATTTCAGTGAACCATTGAGCCCTGAGACACAATACCATCCATGAGTTTATTTGAAAAACAAAACAATTAAATCTTTATGACACTTAAATCCAATTTGCATAATAATTTGGAACACAGTGTAGTGTGTTGCATTAATGTCACTAGTGAGCGAACGTGCTCGCCACTACTTGGCACTCGCCCGAGTATCACTATGCTCGGTGTACTCGGCGAGCACTGAGTATTTCCGGGATTATTCAGTTGGAGCTTGGGTCTCCTCCTTTTAATTTTGGTGCTTTTTAGAGGGATTGTCTGCCATGCACTGTAATACTGCAGCCATCTTTGTTGTGGTATTACAATGATTGGCTGGCAGCACAGCGTCATCATGTCTATAAGAGACCTGGCGCCGCCCTGCTTGCCGCATTCTGCTCCAGACTCAGCTAGTGTAGGGAGAGCTGCTGCTGAGATAGGGTCAGATTCTTTCATTTATTAGTTAGTGTGGGTCTACTAGTAAAAGCTCACAGACACAAAAAGAGGACTTAAAAATCCTCCAAAAAATTGAAAAAAGTCACAGAGAAAAAAGCACTTTATCTGGGTGCAGTTAGTAATAGGCTGTAAACCAGATGCTCTGCATTGCCTGTGTGAACAATGCCACATACAGACTATTATCTCTTATCTTTTTGTGCACTAATGCCAAACAGCCAACACTGGATTGAAAGTGGTTTTTTCATCTTTATTTTTTGCACCTGTGTTTTTGCCATCATTAATCGGGTCCGCTGCACCCTGACAGTGCATTTGTTTGGAGGCTTCAGCAGGTAATCATCTCTGCTTTTTTCTCTGTGACTTTTTTTTTGTGGGTCTACTAGTGTTCAATCCACAAATCCTGATAAACCAACAGTCCTTTTTAGGGCTAATTCAGGGGCACATACAGTATATATATAACCACCAGTTGGGACTTCCGGACGCTGTCCCCGAATCCCATAAGGCACCGTGGCAGTGTCACTTACGCAGGCGGAGTTCGTGACCGCAAGTGACATACACGTCTCTGCTATTCCCACTACTCCACGTTGCTACTACGCATGCACGGGAGTACTGGCGACGTGTATGTCACTTGCGCCTGTGCAAAAATTCAAAAATGCAGAGGGATGATACAGAACAGATATGTTGGAAAGCGCACTGTGTAAGACATGTCCATTGCTCCTGTCAGCATCACTAAGCATACACAGATGTTAATTTCACTGCACTCCCGATGCGAAGCATCGGGCCTATTTCTTGTATATATATATAGCTATGTGATAAAGGGTTTGCCTCCTTCCTGATTTCCTATTCTTTTGCATGTTTGTCACACTTAAATGTTTCAGATCACCAAGCAAATTTAAATATTGCTGGTGTGTTTTGGATCAATGTCCTGCTGCATAACCCAAGTGGGCTTCAGCTTGAGTTCACAAACAGATGGCTGTGCATTCTCCTTCAGGATTTTTTGGTACACAACAGATTTCATGGTTTCATTTACCACAGCAAGTCTTCCAAGCCCTGAAACAGCAAAACCGCAACAGATGATCACACTACCACCACCATATTTTACAATTGGTATGATGTATAGAGACATATACCTTCTAAAAAGTTCAACTTTTGTCATGTAAGTCAACAGAGTTTGCTCCCAAAAGTCTTGGGAATGATGAAGATGTTTTCTAACAAAAATGAGTCAAGCCTATTTGTTCATATTGCTCAGCAGTGTTTTTTCTTATCTTGGAACTCTGCCATGCAGGCCATTTTTGCAAAGTCTCTTTCTTATGGTGGAGTCATGAACATTGATGTTATCTGAGGCAAGTGAAGCCTGCAGTTCTTTGGATGTTGTTGTGGGGTCTTTCGTGACCTCTTGGATGAGTGATCGCTGCTCTTTTGGGGTAATTTTCATCAGCCAGCCACTCCTGGGAAGGTTCACCACTAGTGTTGAGCGATACCGTCCGATACTTGAAAGTATCGGTATCGGAACGTATCGGCCGATACCGGCAAAGTATCGGATCTAATCCGATACCGATACCCGATACCAATACAAGTCAATGGGACTCAAGTATCGGACGGTATCCCTGATGGTTCCCAGGGTCTGAAGGAGAGGAAACTCTCCTTCAGGCCCTGGGATCCATATTAATGTGTAAAAGAAAGAATTAAAAGAAAAAAATATTGCTATACTCACCTCTCCGACGCAGCCTGGACCTTACCGAGGGAACCGGGAGCCTTCTTTGCTTAAAATGCGCGCGTTTCCTGCCTTCCGTGACGTCACGGCTTGTGATTGGTCGCGTGCCGCCCATGTGGCCGCGACGCGACCAATCACAGCAAGCTGTGACGTAATTTTCAGGTCCTGAATGCCTAATTCTAGGCATTCAGGATTTGAAAATTACGTTACGGCTTGTGATTGGTCGCGTCGCGGTCACATGGGCGACGCAACCAATCACAAGCCGTGACGTCACGGGAGGCAGGAAACGCGCGCATTTTAAAATTACGTCACGGCTTGTGATTGGTTGCGTGCCGCCCATGTGACCGCGACGCGACCAATCACAGCAAGCCGTGACGTAATTTTCAAGTCCTGAATGCCTAATTCATAATTCTAGGCATTCAGGTCCTGAAAATTACGTCACGGCTTGCTGTGATTGGTTGCGTGCCGCCCATGTGACGTAATTTTAAAATGCGCATGTTTCCTGCCTCCCGTGACGTCACGGCTTGTGATTGGTTGCGTCGCCCATGTGACCGCGACGCGACCAATCACAAGCCGTAACGTAATTTTCAAATCCTGAATGCCTAGAATTAGGCATTCAGGACCTGAAAATTACGTCACGGCTTGCTGTGATTGGTCGCGTCGCGGCCACATGGGCGGCACGCAACCAATCACAAGCCGTGACGTCACGGAAGGCAGGAAACGCGCGCATTTTAAGCAAAGAAGGCTCCAGGTTCCCTCGGTAAGGTCCAGGCTGCGTCGGAGAGGTGAGTATATCCCTATTTTTTATTTTAATTCTTTATTTTACACATTAATGTTGTTTCGATACCGATACCCGATACCACAAAAGTATCGGATCTCGGTATCGGAATTCCGTACCCGCAAGTATCGGCCGATACCCGATACTTGCGGTATCGGAATGCTCAACACTATTCACCACTTTTCCATGTTTACCTTATTTTTGGATAATGGCTCTCACTGTGGTATATATCTTTTAACAGACTGATAGATCTCAATTACTTTGTTTCTCATTTGTTCCAGAATATCTTTGGATTACTGGATTGTGCCATTGTGTCTAGCTTTTGAGGATCTTTTGGTCTATTTTACATTGTCAGGCAGGTCCTATTAAAGTGACTTTTTCATTAAGAACAGGTGTGGCAGTAATCAAGTCTTGGTGTTGCTAGGGACCTGTAGGTTTGGATTTCTTGTTGTTAGCACCACGTCGGATCCCTGCTCTGACAGGCAGGTTCTCCGACATGTCACTTCACTCACCCATGCTGCGGTCAGTTCTTCCCTTCCCCATGCTCTGCATGTTTCCAGCCAGTCCTCAAGCGATGTCCTTAGGACACGTGTGCGCTCCCGCCTTCTTAAAGAGCTAGTGCACTGCTATTTCCTCCCCAGCCAATGGCTGTGGGACGTTATGTATATATTGCTTCCTCCCCACTGGGAGGTGCCTGAACAACCTTCCTTTTCCGCAGTTTATGTTGTGTAAGGTTGCATACCAGTCCTGCTTGCTGCCTTCTGGTGCTGATCCTACCTGCTGCACTCTGGTGCCGTTCCTGTCTGCTGCACTCTGATGCAGATCCTGCCTGCTGTACTCTTATGCAGATCCTGCCTGCTGCACTCTGATGCCAACTCTGCCTGCTGCACCATCCGGACTGTCTTACTGGGTCCAGCTGCTGCACGTCTGTTGGTCTGTCCTGGAGTGGCATCTGGTGTTCATATGGAGCCAAGCCTCATCTCACCATCAGAGGCTCTAGTAAACAGTTCGGTGACCGCTTAGTCATGCCCCTGTAGGCTCTCCATGGTCCATGGCACAGTGGTTCCACAAACCACGTAAGTGACAGTTTACTCAGGCCATGGACCCCGCTGGACCCCGGATCCTTTCTGTTCGGACCATGTACCAGGAGTTTTGCAGACAGAAAGACGCACAGGAAGAGCTGTCCATACAGTTGCAGTCCATAACCACCAAGTTGTAGGCCTCAAACATCTCTCCAGAGTTCCTGTATGTTGAAGCAGCCATGTCTTCTCCAGAAATTTCTCAGACAGTTTGCTTAGTTTGAGATCCAGGTCCCGACTCGCAGCTCCACCACGCTTCAACGGCAATCTGAAGATCTGCTGCGGGTTCATCTATCAGTGATGGCTACATTTTGAACTTCTTCCTCACCACTTGCCTTTGGACAGAGCAAAGGTGGCATTGCCTATGTCGCACCTTGGAGGAGAGGCCCTGGCATGGTTGAACCCATTGTGGGAAAGAGAGGACCCGATCATCTCCAATTTGCCTGCATTCTTGGAAGCTTTTTGCAAAGTATTCGATGAGTCCGGGTGAACCACCTCTGCAGCTTCCACTCTTCTCCATTTATTTCAGTGCAATTCATCTGTGGGGCAATATGGTTGAGACCTGCCAACTACCTTCGACATCCTGTCCTCCCTTGCCATCCATATAGACCTTTGTTTCCGTGAGCGAGCCTGTGAGGTGGCATGTGAAAAAGGACCGCAGCGCCTGACTCCGTCTTTTCAAAGGCCGCTTGTTCCTTCGCCCTCCCTTGTCAAGGACTCACCTGAACCCATGCAGATCGACTACCTTGCCCTTGCTAGACAGCGACAGAGGGATCGACGAGCTAAATGCCAGTGCCTGTATTATGGAGACATGGGTCACTCCATTTGAGTCTGTCCGGTGAAGCCTGAGAAGCTTCGGCATCTATGGTTGGTAGGAGAGGCCTTCCTAGACAGAAAAGACATCTCTCTACCCCTGACCCTTACTGTGGCCATGACAACTGGTGAATCTCAGTTCATTGAGTCAGCGTATTTGGATTCCGGGGCAGACAGAATTTTATCCTCCAGGCTCTAGTGGATTGGTTCCAAATCCCAGTTCATCTTCTCCAGAACCCCCTGGCAATAACATCTGTCGATGGGAGAACTCTTCGGGAGATGGTTCGTTTGGCTACTGAGCCGCTTGTGGTCCATATTGGGATGCTTCATACTGAGAGAATAGTCTTCTATGTTCTTTCCCACATGTCTCATGCCTTTCTCTTAGACCTACCATGGCTACGACACCATGAACCTGTGTTGCACTGGAGAACTGGAGAGGTGCTCCGCTGTGGACATTCCTGTCATAAGAAATGTCTGGCTTCAGTAAGTCCAGATAAGGCCCAGTCTTGTCCAGCATCGCTGCCCAGTTTTCCGTCTGCCTATTAGTCCTTTGTCGATGTATTTGACAAGAAGGAAGCAGAGACTTTCCCGCCTCACAGGCCGTATGATTGCCATATCAACTTGATTCCCAGATCTACACTCCCTAGAGGCCAAATTTACCCTCTGTCCCCAGCTGAGACTCAAGCGGAGACTATGCCAGGGTGTTCATTCAGAAGTCCTCCTCTGCTGCTGGGGCCGGGTTTTTCTTTGTTAAAAATAAAGACGGATCACTCCAACCCTGTATAGACTATCGGGGTCTCAATCAGATCACGGTGAAAATACCCTATCTCACTAATCCCTGAGTTGTTTGACAGATTGAGAAGTGCCAGGATCTTCACCAAATTAGATTTAAGAGGCACCTACAATCTAATCCGCATTCACCGGGGAGACGAATGGAAGACGGCTTTCAACACTAGGGACGGACATTATGAATACCAAGTGATGCCCTTCTGTCTCAGTAATGCACTGGCAGTTTTTCAAGACTTCATCAATGATATCTTCCAGGACCTGCTTTATTCCTGGGTTGTTGTGTATCTGGATGATATTTTGGTATTTTCCCTGGATCTGGTCTCCCACAGACAAGCAGTTTGGCAAGTTCTTCAGCGTCTTAGGGAGAATCGACTCTACGCCAAGTATGAGAAAAGCATTTTTGAAAAGTCTACCCTTCCCTTTTTGGGTTACATTATCTCAGACAATGGACTCAGGATGGATTCTGAGAAAGTCTCTTCCATCCTTAAATGGTCGCTGCCCATGGGAATCAAAGCAATACAGTGATTCCTTGGCTTTGCTAACTATTATCGACAATTCATTCCTCACTTCTCCACTCTGATTGCTCCCATCTCTGCTATGACCCAAAAAGGGATCTGATCCAAAGAACTGGTCCTTCGAAGCTGAAGAGGCCTTCTGCTCTTTTAAACGGTCCTTCTCCACCGCACCCGTTCTGCATTGTCTGGATTTGTGCAAACAGTTTTTCCTAGAAGTGGATGCATCCTTGTTAGGGGCTGGAGCTGAGCTCACTCAGAAATCCTCCTCAGGTCACCACGTGTTGTGCAGTTTCTTCTTTAACACCTTCTCCACTCCAGAGTGTAACTACTCCATTGGGGACCAGGAGTTACTCACCATTAAGATGGCTTTCGAGGAGTGGCGGTCCCTGCTGGAGGGTGCAGTCTATCCAGTGGTCATCTACACGGACCAAAAGAACCTGGCATATCTCCAGTCTGCCCAGAGACTTAGTCGATGCCAAGCTTAGTTTCATTTACATTTCAGGTCCGATGACAAGAATGTCAGAGCTCATTTCTGTCCGGGGACCAATAGAAGGACCCTCAATGTATCATCGAACCATCCAAGATGTTACTGTCGATCCAGTCAGCCTGTTGCAAATTCCCCCAGGAAAGACCCTTGTGGCTGAATCCAAGAAGGAGCGAGTTTTGTCATGGGGCAACTCGTCCAAGGTGGCTGGTCACGCGGGACAAAGGAATACACTACAAGTGACTTCTCGCCACTACTGATAGCCATCAATGAGGGAGATCTATACTTACATGGCTGCCTGTCCGATTTGTGCTGCAATAAAATCCCCAGATGACTTCCTACTGGTTCTCTCCTGCCATTACCCGTACCATCTGGTCCATGGCAGCTCATAGCAATGGACTTCATTATGGATTTGCCAGTATCTGAGGGTTGCACCATCATCTGGGTAGTCGTGGTTCGCCCTCCAAAATGGCACATTTAACCCCATTGTCTGCTCTTCCATCTGCTCCTGAACTGGCTGACAGCTTCTTCAAACATATTTTTCACCTGCATGTTTTGTTCGGTCGACAACCTGAGGTTCCCCTCCCAGTGAGTTTCTTCTGATGTCGCTGCGGCCGATGTCCTCTCCAAGGATTTTTTTAAAGTTGTGGGAGGATACCAAAGCCACTTTAGAAGCATCCTCTGCTTGTATGAAGAGACATGCAGACAAAAGGCGCCTGGATCCTCTGTGCTTCCGCCCTGGTGACAAGTTATGGCTCTCGTCCAGGTACATCCGACTGAAGGTTACCTCTTACAAGTTGAGTCCTTGTTTTACCGGGCCTTTCCAGGTGCTGAAGTGAATCAACAAGGTCTCCTGTAAACTGAAATTGCCTCCTTCATTATGGATTCCGAATTCTTTTCAGGGGTCTTTGCTGAAGCCGGTCAACCTGAGCCCCTTCTTCAAGGATCCCAGTACCACACCTGTGCCAACTGCCTCGGATGATGTTTTTGAGATGTAGAACATCTTGGCCATGAAGAGGGTGAGAGGCAAGACCTTCTTCCTGGTCGACTGGAAGGGATTTGGTCTTGAAGAGAGATCCTGAGAGCCTAAGATGAATTTTCACGTTCTGATTCTCTTACAGAACTTCCTAGATGGCCTAAAGAGGAGGGGGCTTAAAGGGGGTACTGTTAGCACCATGCTGGATCCCTGCTCTGACAGGCAGGGTCTCCGGTGTGACGCTCACTCACCCATGCTGTGGTCAGTTCTTTCCTTCCCCATGCTGTACATGCTTCCAGCCAGTCCTCAAGCGATGTCCTTAGGACACATGCACTCCCTCCCTCTTAAAGGGCCAGCATGTACACTTGCTATTTCCTCCCCAACCAATGGCTGTGGGATATTATGTATATATTGCTTCATTCCCACTGGAGGGTGCCTGATCAACCTTCCTGTTCCACAGTTTATGTTGTGTAAGGTTGCATATCAGTCCTGCTTGCTGCACTCTGATGCAGATCCTGCCTGCTGCACTCTGATACAAGCTCTGACTGCTGCACTCTGATGCAGATCCTGTCTGCTGCACTCTGATACAAACTCTGCCTGCTGCACTCTGATACAAGCTCTGTTTGCTGCACTCTGATGCAGATCCTGTCTGCTGCACTCTGATACAATGACTGCTTGCACACACTTTGGAGTGTGTCTTATGGTCCAGTATGTATTATAGTCTGCAAAATATGGTATATATTTTTTTAAATCAATTTACAGGTGGTATGTATTACTTTTATACAATGTTTGAATGAAGATCACTTAACAGTAGCTGTGGCTCATCGTGTCACTAACACTCCTGGACTCTGTCCACTTATATTTGTTTTCGTACATTCTAAGTTCAGGATTATTAGCAATTGAAACTCCATAACTGCATAGGCTAAGCAAATTCTTGTTCTCCTATCATATTTGGAAAGCTATCTCGCCTTACTGCAGTGACTCATTTGTGAGTGATCTCATCTGTCATACCAACAATGAAAAGTGAATTGAGTTGGGAATATCATGGTTTCTACTGGAGGTGACTTTGCTATCACCCTTATTACAGAAAAAGTGGCAAATATCTAAGGCAGTTAGTATTTTGTTGTATTATATAATTTGTACCCTTATTAAAATAGCTTATAATAAGTGATAAGTCTCTATAAAAAAATGTATGAAATTAAAACATTTTTGGGAAATAGCACCATATTAATCAATAAGATAACGGGAATATGAAAGATCAGGTATCAGTTCAGTGGTTCATCAAATTAATACAAAACCTTGTAGATGTGGTGTTAAGACAGAGGAGTCAATATTGTAATATAATAATAAATCTAAAATTTTCATGTAAAGGTTAATCAAACTACTTTCACTAAAGATATAATATAGCCTGTGTTTGTAAAAGAGAATATAAAATATATACTGTAGAAATTAACTCCCAATAATAGTATTAAATTATAAATTCATGCAGTAATGGACAGAAATGTACATTGTAGCTATCACAACTATAAATTAAAAGTTGTAGTAATGTTGCATTCATGAAATCTATAGTGGCTGATTGAAAATGTAACATTACCCAGTGTGGAACTACTGGTGTGTTTCAAATTTTCTTCTCGGTAACACACACATATTTGCACTGTGTAAGGTCTTACATATTTATGTGGGTAAATGCAAAATCTTCAAATTAAGGTTCCCTGTGCAGTGTTGCCAAAGACAAAAAATATTTAGCTGCTCATTTAAACATTTTTTTTTTAAATTAAAAAAAGCACTGTCAGAGCTCTGGGTACAAGGCTGGTTTTTAAAGAAGCAAAACTAAAAATGATATCCCAAATGCTAAGGTATTGCACTATAAACAAATATTTAGGCCTCAATTTACCAATTTTCTTGAGGAGACGTGTAAGAATCAGATGCTCCTGATTCATTAAGAGGAATGGCGCAGCTCTAGAGTTGCCAAATGCAATGCCAAAAGTTTTGGCAAAATTATTTTGATGAATTAGGGCCTTAGACTGCATTTACACTGTTGATTTCTTGCCATTAAATGAGTGCCTACATGGAAACAATAATTGTTGGCTGTTTACTGGACTGTTCACATAAGCTGATTAATAATGATGGGTACAAAACAATCACTAGTACAATCATTCTATCCTCATATGCAGTATCAAGTCATCGGCAGCACATTGCCTGCCTCCATGGGCGATGTGCTACTGATGACAGTGATTATTGGGCTGGCATAAATGATCCAGTCACTCGAAGAACTACATTTTTGCTATCAGAGGATAGTCAGACACAAGCATTCAAATGAATGCTTCTCTGCACTGAAGTCACTTTTAATGTAGATGCTGTTAACACCTCTCTAGCAGCCAGCTGAAAACTAAATATAACCAGGTGCTAGGGCCTAAATATATGGTTAATCTTTGTTAGCCCAGGTGAATAAAATGTCTGAAGATGAGAAAGCCACTAAAGGCTCACACCTAGGGTTGAGCGAAACGGATCGGTCATTTTCATAAGTCGCCGACTTTTGGCAAAGTCGGGTTTCATGAAACCCGACCCGATCCCAGCGTGGGATCGGCCATGCGGTACACGATCTTCGCGCCAAAGTCGCGTTTCCTATGACGCTTAAAGCGCCATTTCTCAGCCAATGAAGGTGCACGCAGAGTGTGGGCAGCGTGATGACATAGGTCCTGGTCCCCACCATCTTAGAGAAGGGAATGGCAGTGATTGGCTTGCTTTCTGCGGCGTCACAGGGGCTATAAAGGGGCGTTCCCGCCGACCGCCATCTTACTGCTGCTGATCTGAGCATAGGGAGAGGTTGCTGCCGCTTCGTCAGAAGCAGGGATAGCGTTAGGCAGGGTAAATAAAGCCCCAAACCGCTTGTGCTGTAGCGATTTCCACTGTTCAACACCACCTTTTCTTTTTGGGACAGTGGAGGCTCGATTTCTGTGTAACAGCTCTGTAGGTTATAAGGCTCCCTGATAGCTGTGTTGCTGTGTGTACGCCGCTGTGCAAACCAACTGCTTTTTTCAAAGCACAAATCCTGTTGCTCCTTCCTTTCTGCACAGCTATCTTGTGTGTTTGTCCACACTTTTGACTTTTGTGTGCAGCAGTCCTTTTTATTGCTGCCTGACATACTTTTTTGAGATAACTGTAGGGAGATAGTAATTGTAGTACAGTCAAATCTGCATCAGTGCCAGTCCTGTGTGTGGCATCTGTCTTTGTTTTTCTGCCACAGAAAACCTACTTTTTTAACAGTGGGCCTGATTTCTTCACAATTCTCCCAGAAAAAAAAATAAAAGTGGGAGATTAAGATTGGCAAATCTGCATTAGTGCCAGTCCTGTGTGTGGCATCTTTTTTTTCTGCCAGAGAAAACCTACTGTGTAACAGTGGGCCTGATTTCTTCACAATTCTCCCAGAAAAAAAAATAAAAATGGGAGATTAAGATTGGCAAATCTGCATTAGTGCCAGTCCTGTGTGTGGCATCTGTCTTTGTTTTTCTGCCACAGAAAACCTACTGTATAACTGTGGGCCTGATTTCTTCACAATTCTCCCAGAAAAAAAAAAAAAGTGGGAGATTAAGATTGGCAAATCTGCATTAGTGCCAGTCCTGTGTGTGGCATCTGTCTTTGTTTTTCTGCCACAGAAAACCTACTGTATAACAGTGGGCCAGATTAAATCACTTGTCTCACATATCCCCCCCAAAAATTAAAATAAAGAGAGAATAATCTTGCCAAACCTGTGCATCTGTGCGAGTGCTGTCTGTGGTATCTGTCAGTCATTTTGTGCCACAGGAACTATACCGTGATATAGTGGGCCTGATTCAATCCCTTGTCTCCCATATAAAAAAAAGAGGAACATTTCTATTGCCAGTGTGTGCATCTGCGTCAGTCCGGCTAGTGCCATATCTGCCAGCCTCTTTCTGCTAATCAAACTGTGTTGTTGTGTAATACAGTGGGCCTGATTTTTCACTGCATTCTCCCACACATAAAGAGGGACATTTCTATTGCCAGTGTGTGCATCTGCGTCACTCCTGTTAGTGCCATATCTGCCAGCCTCTTTCTGCCAATCAAACTGTCTACTGTAATATAGTGGGCCTGATTTTTCACTGCATTCTCCCACACACAAAGAGGGACATTTCTATTGCCAGTGTTTTTATCTGCGTCACTCCTGTTAGTGCCATATCTGCCAGCCTTTTTCTGCCAATCACACTGTCTAGTGTAATACAGTGGGCCTCATTTTTCACTGCATTCTCCCACACATAAAAAAGGGAGATTTACATTCACAACAAGTTCACGCACACCTTTTACCTGGTTTTACAGGACCACATAACGGTTGTTAGTTTGGCAACATTTTTCCAAGAATGAGGAAGTCTGGTGGAAGAGGTCATGGCCGTGGGCGTTCATTGCCAGCTGGTAATGATGGTAGTGGTGGTGGTTGTGGAGCATCAGGTGGTCGTGGGAAAAGCAATATAGCCCCTAAGTCTCGAGTTGTTGAGCCAGCGTCATCGTCTGGCTACACAAGGCCTCGAAGGCTCCCTTTTCTGGGAGTAGGAAAACCACTTTTAAAGCCGGAGCAGCAGGAACAAGTATTGGCTTTCATTGCTGCCTCTGCCTCTAGCTCTTTTGCCTCCTCCTCGGAAAGTGCCAAATGTCAGAGCAGTGCGTCATCAGTGGATGCTCCCAGTCAGGAACAAGTCGCTTCCTTGTGTCCTTCACCCTGAACAACAGTGAAGGATGCGTCAGGCGACACAACTGGTTACTCCATGGAGCTCTTTACACATATCGTGCCTGGGTTAGAAAGGGAAATTGTTAACAGGCCATGCCCATTACAAGATGAATCGGACATGGAGTGCACAGATGCACAGCCACAGCCAGATTATTATGCTGTTCCTTTGACTCAAATCAGAACATTGCCCTCGCAGTGTACTGATCCAGAATCTGACCCCGATGAGACTATGGAGCCCCGTCACGAACGCTATAGCACCGGCTTACATGGTGACCCAGAGGAAGGTGCACAGAACATAGAAGAGGAGGTCATAGATGACCCAGTTGTTGACCCCGATTGGCAGCCATTGGGGGAACAGGGTGCAGGCGGCAGTAGCTCTGAAGCAAAGGAGGAGGAGCCGCAGCAGGCATCAACATCGCAACAGGTTCCATCTGGCAGGCCCGTATCTGGCCAAAAACGTGTGGCAAAACCAAAACCAGTTGTAGGACAGCGTGGCCATCAGGTTAAAGTAGCTCAGTGTGCAATGCCTGAAAAGGTATCCGATAGGAAGAGTGCATTCTGCAATTTTTTTAACCAAGATCCCAATGATCAGTGCAAAGTCATCTGTAAGAAATGCTCAAGGACCTTCAGCAGATGTCAGAATGTTAAAAATTTAAATACAAGTTGCATGCATAGACATTTAACCACCATGCACTTGCAAGCCTGGACAAACTACCAAACGTCCCTTAACGTTGTAGCACCCTCTCACAATGAAGCTATTCAGCAATGCGACATCCCTTACCTCACTGTAAGCCCACCGCTTACCACACCACCTGCAGGTAATGTTGCAGTTTCGTCACAAGGCCAAAGCAGTCAGGGAATCACCAGGTTCGTGGTCGGAAAAGCTGTATGTAGGGCACCATCAAGAATACCATCACCAACCCTCTCTCAGTCACCCATGTCCACCGGCACCCCCGCTAGTTCCACCGTATGCAGCTCTCCAGTCCAGCTCACCCTACATGAGACTCTCGTTAGGAAAAGGAAGTACTCATCCTCGCATCCGCTTACACAGGGTTTGAACGCCCACATTGCTAGACTAATCTCGTTAAAGATGATGCCCTACCGGTTAGTTGAAACTGAAGCTTTAAAGCCCTGATGGACTACGCTGTACCACGCTACGAGCTACCAAGTTGACACTTCTTTTCGAGAAAAGCCATCCCAGCCCTCCACCAGCATGTAAAAGACCGCATTGTCCATGCGCTCAGACAATCTGTGAGTAGAAAGGTGCACCTGACAACAGATGCATGGACCAGTAGGCATGGCCAGGGGCATTACGTCTCCATCACGGCACACTGGGTTAATGTGGTGGATGCAGGGTCCACAGGGGACAGTAATATTGGGACAGTTCTGCCTAGCCCATGGTCTAGGAAACAGTTGGCTGTAAGTGTTCATCCCCCTCCTCCTCCTCGTCCTCCAGCAGAAGCGAGAGCTCGTCCACAGACCGCAGTCCCACTACCACTCCATCCGCAGCTGCCACTGTTGCACACGAGGTGGAACAGCTAGTGGCAAGCGTCAGCAGGCTGTATTGGCAATGAAGTGTTTGGGCGACAACAGACACACCGCAGAAGTTCTGTCCGAGTTCTTGTAGCAAGAAACTCGGTCATGGCTGGGCACTGTACATCTTGAGGCAGGCAAGGTAGTGAGTGATAACGGAAGGAATTTTATGGCTGCCATAGCCCTTTCCCAACTGAAACACATTCCTTGCCTGGCTCACACCTTAAACCTGGTGGTGCAGTGCTTCCTGAAAATTTATCCGGGGTTACCTGACCTGCTGCTGAAAGTGCACAGACTTTGCTCTCACATCCGCCGTTCGCCCGTACACTCCAGCCGTATGCAGAACCATCAGCGGTCTTTGAACCTTCCCCAGCATCGCCTAATCATCGACGTTGCAACAAGGTGGAACTCCACACTGCACATGCTTCATAGACTGTGCGAACAGAGGCGTGCTGTTATGTATTTGTGGGAGGATACACATACACGGGCAGGCAGTTGGATGGCAGATATGGAGTTGTCAGCTGTGCAGTCGTCGAAGCTCCAAGACCTGTGTCAAGTCCTTCAGTGTTTTGAGGAATGCACACGGCTGGTTAGTGCAGACAACGCCGTAATAAGCATGAGCATCCCCCTAATGCGTCTGCTGATGCAAAGTTTGACGTACATAAAGGAACAGGCATCTGCAGCCGAGGACGAGGGAAGCCTTGATGACAGTCAGCCATTGTCTGCTCAGGGAAGTCTACAGGACGAGGTGGCGGGCGAAGAGGAGGAGGACGAGGAGGATGATGGGGATGACTATTTTTTGGATGAGGAAGCTTCTCATGGGGCAATAGAAACTGCTGGTGGTGCAAGGCCAGGTTCAGGGTTTTTGAGGGAGACAAGTGACGTTGATTTGCCAGAAAGTGCTCCTCAACCCAGCATATGCACTGACTTGACAACTGGAACATTGGCCCACATGGCGGGTTATGCCTTGCGTATCCTAAAAAGGGACCCACGCATTATAAAAATTATGACAGATGACGATTACTGGTTGGCCTGCCTCCTTGATCCTCGCTATAAAGGCAAATTGCAAAATATCATGCCACATGAGAACCTCGAACAGTTATTGGCAACCAAACAAGCTACTCTTGTAGACCGTTTGATTCAGGCATTCCCAGCACACAGCGCCGGTGATGGTTCTCACACGAGCTGCAGGGGGCAACAGGGCAGAGGTGTTAGAGGTGCACAGATCAGAAGTGGCGTAGGACAGAGGGGTTTTCTGACCAGGTTGTGGAGTGATTTCGCAATGACCGCAGACATGACAGGTACAGCAGCATCCATTCAAAGTGACAGGAGACAACATTTGTCCAGTATGGTTACTAACTATTTTTCCTCCATTACCGATGTTCTCCCTCAACCGTCATTCCCCTTTGATTACTGGGCATCCAAAATAGACACCTGGCCTGAATTGGCTGAATATGCATTGCAGGAGCTTGCTTGCCCAGCAGCTAGTGTGCTATCAGAAAGAGTATTCAGTGCTGCTGGTTCAATACTGACTGAAAAAAGGACTCGTCTGGCTACCCAAAATGTTGATGATCTAACCTTCATTAAAATGAACCACTCATGGATTTCAAATTATTTTGCCCCACCTTTCCCGGCTGACACCTAGCTTTCCTGTAAAAAGGTCTTGCTTTGGGACTGGTGTTACTGACTGTTCCAATCTCTTAATTTGCAGCAGCTGTTTGTCCAGCATACGACATGTTTACACCTCCCTAAATGGCCTAACTCCCCCCATGGGGCCGTGGTCTTGCCACTTGTCGCAAGCACCCGTCAGAGTGCTGTTTGTCTGAAGAGGTGGGTGTGCCCACTTTTGGTCAACAGCACTGGCACTGGGTCCCTCATAGTACAATGAAGTGTCTCTGGCGGTGGTGGCACGCACCCAACGTCAGACAAACCGTTGTAACATGAGGGGCCCTGGGCCTGTACCGCCGGCCATGAGAGAGTGTCCCCCCCAGGTCAAACAGTGCTCTACCACTTGCAAAATTATCTATCGCTGCTCCACCACTGTTTAGTCTATGCTCTGAAATCCTTCCATGCCTGGCACAGACAATAACAATTTGTTGACATGTATGATGCTAGTTAAAATAGTCAGGGGCCCTGTCCTACATTTACACCAGTAAATACTTTGCTCCAAATTACAATGTCTGAAAGTCAGCATAGGAGCACACCCCTGTACCTAAGTATGCCACCCTTTTTTTTTTGGTTTGGTTTTTGTTTGGGATTAGGGTTGAGCAACTTCATTTTTTTAAGATCAAGTCGGGTTTTGTGAACCCGACTTTGTCCAAAGTCGAGTCAAGTGCAGTCGGCCGATTATCGCTAAAAGTCGGGGATCGACCGAAACACGAAACCCAATGCAAGTCAATGGGGAAGCATAGTCGGCAGTGAGTGGAGGCCAGGAAAACACCTACAGTGCCCATTTTAATGCCAAAAACATCCATTCTTGTTTCTGAAGCTTGTCAATCTTAATTAACTTTATAATAATAGTTGGGCATTGGAAATTGGGGGTCATTTGGCAAAAGTTGTTGCGGTGTAGGGCTGGTTCAAGGTTTTAGTGGGCCCAGGAAACGTGGACTACGTCACGGTGGTGGAGCAGTGAGAGGTAAGTATGTCAAGTTTGCAAGTGCTGTGATCCTAAGCAAGCAGGGGGGGCCCACTCATTGGCATTGGCACTGGCACAGGGCCTCTCAAAGTACAGCGGTGTGTTTGCACGGCGGGGGCGCCTCCCACCAGCAGCGACACTTTTGCGTACTCTGAGGGGCCCTGTGCCATTGACGTCGCCAACGAGTATGCCCCCCCACCTGATGAAGGAACCTGCACTTTCATCTGCACCTTCCTCTTTGTCCCTGTGTAAGGTGGTATAACATGCGGGAAGGGGAAGCTTACTTTCAGCAGGGTCAGATTCTGGCTGTGTAGAGTGCAAGGGGAATGTAGTGGTCTACGTCAATGTACCAGCAGACTCATCTAGCAGTGGCTGGGCAATGGGCAGGATGAGGAGTACTAAACACAGATATAGGGCCAAAGAATAAAGTAGGCTAAATGCAGTTCAAAATTGGTAACAGGACTAAACAGGCGGCATTGCTTTGTTCAGTGGAGTAGCAAACCCAGGAGCAGCAGACACTGTTTTAAGGGCCCAACCACACTAGTAGGCCAAATGCAGTTTAATATCTGCTACTATAGGCCAAAAGCCTAAAGACTGAAGCTCAGCTTTATACAGTGGAGGACAACACCATGTAGCGGCAGACACTGTTAGTAGGCCGTAACCACCAATTTTTTGTTAAAAAAGCACTTAATGAGAGCCAGAAGGTTGAAGCTCAGCTTTATACAGTTGAGGACAACACCAGGGAGCGGCAGACACCGTTAGTAGGCCGTAACCGAAGTCGAAGGCCAAATGCAGTTTAATATCTGCTGCTATAGGCCGAAAGCCTAAAGACTGAAGCTCAGCTTTATACAGTGGAGGACAACACCATGGAGCGGCAGACACCGTTAGTAGGCCGTATCCACCAATTTTTGGTTAAAAAAGCACTTAATGAGAGCCAGAAGGTTGAAGCTCAGCTTTATACAGTTGAGGACAACACCAGGGAGCGGCAGACACCGTTAGTAGGCCGTAACCAAAGTTGAAGGCCAAATGCAGTTTAATATCTGATACTATAGGCCGAAAGCCTAAAGACTGAAGCTCAGCTTTATACAGTGGAGGACAACACCATGTAGCGGCAGACACCGTTAGTAGGCCGTAACCACCAATTTTTTGTTAAAAAAGCACTTAATGAGAGCCAGAAGGTTGAAGCTCAGCTTTATACAGTTGAGGACAACACCAGGGAGCGGCAGAAACCGTTAGTAGGCCGTAACCGAAGTCAAAGGCCAAATGCAGTTTAATATCTGCTGCTATAGGCCGAAAGCCTAAAGACTGAAGCTCAGCTTTATACAGTGGAGGACAACACCATGGAGCGGCAGACACCGTTAGTAGGCCGTAACCACCAATTTTTGGTTAAAAAAGCACTTAATGAGAGCCAGAAGGTTGAAGCTCAGCTTTATACAGTTGAGGACAACACCAGGGAGCGGCAGACACCGTTAGTAGGCCGTAACCAATGTTGAAGGCCAAATGCAGTTTAATATCTGATACTATAGGCCGAAAGCCTAAAGACTGAAGCTCAGCTTTATACAGTGGAGGACAACACCAGGGAGCGGCAGACACCGTTAGTAGGCCGTAACCACCATTTTTTTTGTTAAAAAAGCACTTAATGAGAGCCAGAAGGTTGAAGCTCATATTTATTCAGTTGAGGAGAACACCAGGGAGCGGCAAACAGAGGTATTAGGCCCCAACCACCAATTTTTTTTTAAAAAAAGCACTTAATGAGAGCCAGAAGGTTGAAGCTCAGATTTATTCAGTTGAGGAGAACACCAGGGAGCGGCAAACAGAGGTATTAGGCCCCAACCACCAATTTTTTTTAAAAAAGCACTTAATGAGAGCCAGAAGGTTGAAGCTCAGATTTATTCAGTTGAGGAGAAAACCAGGGAGCGGCAAACAGAGGTATTAGGCCCCAAACACCAATTTAAAAAAAAAAAAATGAGAGCCAGAAGGTTGAAGCTCAGATTTATTCAGTTGAGGAGAACACCAGGGAGCGGCAAACAGAGGTATTAGGCCCCAACCACCAATTTTTTTTAAAAAAAGCACCTAATGAGAGCCAGAAGGTTGAAGCTCAGATTTATTCAGTTGAGGAGAACACCAGGGAGCGGCAAACAGAGGTATTAGGCCCCAACCACCAATTTTTTTTAAAAAAGCACTTAATGAGAGCCAGAAGGTTGAAGCTCAGATTTATTCAGTTGAGGAGAACACCAGGGAGCGGCAAACAGAGGTATTAGGCCCCAACCACCAATTTTTGTTTGAAAAAGCACTTAATGAGAGCCAGAAGGTTGAAGCTCAGATTTATTCAGTTGAGGAGAACACCAGGGAGCGGCAAGCAGAGGTATTAGGTCCCAACCACCAATTTTTAAAAAAAAAGCACTTAATGAGAGCCAGAAGGTTGAAGCTCAGATTTAGACAGTGGAGGAAAATTTGAATTAGGGACTGCAGACAGACTTAGTAGGCTGTCCCCTGTGGACCATGCATCCACCACATTAACCCATTGCGCGTGGACACGTAACCTTCCGTGGCCATGCCTATAGGTCCATGCATCTGTTGTCAGGTGCACCTTTGTACTCACAGATTGCCAGAGTGCATGGACAATGGAGGTGGTGCTGGTGGAGGGCTGGGATGGCTTTTCTTGCAAAAGAGGTGTCGACTGGGTAGCTCGTAGCGTGGGACAGCGTAGTCCATCATGGCTTTTTTAATATTACATAAAATAAAGAAATAGGCTCTATGCACTTTAAAATAGGTTCCAGGGGTACACGGGCAGCATTGGTGTGGTCAGCGGAGGAGGAGGATTGCAAGGAGGGACCGCAGACAGGCGTAGTACGCCTACAATTTCAAAAAGTGGCTCTATGCACTTTAAAATAGGTTCCAGGGGTACACGGGCAGCATTGGTGTGGTCAGCGGAGGAGGAGGATTGCAAGGAGGGACCGCAGACAGGCGTACTAGGCCTAAAATAACTACAAATAGGCTCAAGGCAGTTTTAAATCGGTTACATGGATACACAGGCAGCATTGTGGTCAGCGGAGGAGGAGGATTGCAAGGAGGGACCGCAGACAGGCGTACTAGGCCTAAAATAACTACAAATAGGCTAAAGGCAGTTTTAAATCGGTTACCTGGATACACAGGCAGCATTGTGGTCAGCGGAGGAGGAGGATTGCAAGGAGGGACCGCAGACAGGCGTACTAGGCCTAAAATAACTTCAAATAGGCTCAAGGCAGTTTTAAATCGGTTACCTGGATACACAGGCAGCATTGTGGTCAGCGGAGGAGGAGGATTGCAAGGAGGGACCGCAGACAGGCGTACTAGGCCTAAAATAACTACAAATAGGCTCAAGGCAGTTTTAAATCGGTTACCTGGATACACAGGCAGCATTGTGGTCAGCGGAGGAGGAGGATTGCAAGGAGGGACCGCAGACAGGCGTACTAGGCCTAAAATAACTACAAATAGGCTCAAGGCAGTTTTAAATCGGTTACATGGATACACAGGCAGCATTGTGGTCAGCGGAGGAGGAGGATTGCAAGGAGGGACCGCAGACAGGTGTACTAGGCCTAAAATAACTACAAATAGGCTCAAGGCAGTTTTAAAATGGTTACATGGATACACAGGCAGCATTGTGGTCAGCGGAGGAGGAGGATTGCAAGGAGGGACCGCAGACAGGCGTACTAGGCCTAAAATAACTACAAATAGGCTCAAGGCAGTTTTAAATCGGTTACCTGGATACACAGGCAGCATTGTGGTCAGCGGAGGAGGAGGATTGCAAGGAGGGACCGCAGACAGGCGTACTAGGCCTAAAATAACTACAAATAGGCTCAAGGCAGTTTTAAATCGGTTACCTGGATACACAGGCAGCATTGTGGTCAGCGGAGGAGGAGGATTGCAAGGAGGGACCGCAGACAGGCGTACTAGGCCTAAAATAACTACAAATAGGCTCAAGGCAGTTTTAAATCGGTTACCTGGATACACAGGCAGCATTGTGGTCAGCGGAGGATGATTGCAAGGAGGGACCGCAGACAGGCTTACTAGGCCTAAAATTAATAAAAATAGGCTCAAGGCACTTAGAGTTATCTCGCAGGGGTACACAGGCAGCATTGGTGTGGTCAGCGGAGGACGTTTGCAAGGAGTGTCTGACACAGTTAGTACTCACAAAAAATAACTAGATGTTAATGACTCGCAAAAAAAAAAAAAAAAAAGTGTGGCATACTTAGGTACAGGGGTGGGCTCATCTGCTGAGTTTCTGACATAGTAATTTGGCAGTAAGTATTTACTGGTGTCAATATAGGACACTGACCCAGACTACTTAAACTAGCATCATAGATGTCAACAAATTGGTATTGTCAGTGCCAGGCATTGAATGATGTCAGCGCATAGACTAAACATTGTTGGAGCTGTGAGAGATAATTTTGCACGTGGTAGAGCACAGTTTGAGATGGGGGGGTGAACTCTCTTGTGGCCGGTGGTACCGTCCCAGGGCCCCTCATGTTACAACGGTGTGTCTGACGTTGGGTGCGCGCCACCACCGCCAGAGACACTTTATTGTACTATGAGGGACCCAGTGGCAGTGCCATCGACCAACAGCGGGCACATCCACCTCTTCAGACAAACGGCACTCTAACGGGTGCTTGCGCCAAGTGGCGAGACCACGGCCCCGTGGGGGGAGTTTTCCCATTGAGGGAGGTGTAAACATGTCGTATGCTGGACAAACAGCTGCTGCAAATTAAGAGATTGGAACACTCAGTAAGACCAGTCCACAAGCAAGACCTTTTTATAGGAAAGCTAGGTGTCAGCCGGGAAAGGTGAGGCAAAATAATTTGAAATCCAGGAGTGGTTCATTTTAATGAAGGTTAGATCATCCACATTTTGGGTAGCCAGACGAGTCCTTTTTTCGGTTAATATTGAACCAGCAGCACTGAATTCTCTTTCTGATAGCACACTAGCTGCTGAGCAAGTAAGCTCCTGCAATGCATATTCTGCCAATTCAGGCCAGGTGTCTAATTTGGATGCCCAGTAATCAAATGGGAATGACGGTAGAGGGAGAACATCGATAAGGGATGAAAAATAGTTAGTAACCATACTGGATAAATGTTGTCTCCTGTCACTTTGAATAGATGCTGCAGTACCTGTCCTGTCTGCGGTCATTGCGAAATCGCTCCACAACCTGGTCAGAAAACCCCTCTGTCCAACGCCACTTCTGATTTGTGCAGCTCTAACACCTCTGCCCTGTAGCCCCCTGCAGCTCGTGTGAGAACCATCACCGGCGCTGTGTGCTGGGAATGCCTGAATCAAACGGTCTACAAGAGTAGCTTGTTTGGTTGCTAATATTTGTTTGAGGTTCTCATGTGGCATAATATTTTGCAATTTGTCTTTATAGCAAGGGTCAAGGATGCAGGCCAACCAGTAATCGTCATCGCTCATCATTTTAATAATGCGTGGGTCTCTTTTGAGGATATGTAAGGCATAATCCGCCATGTGGGCCAAAGTTCCAGTTGTCAAATCTGCGGTTGTGCTGGTTTGAGGGGCAGTTACAGGCAAATCTACGTCACTTGTCTCCCTTAAAAAACAGAACCCGGCCTTGCAACGCCACTAATTTCGGTTGGCCCAGGAGAAGCTTCCTCATTAAAAAAGTACTCATCCTCATCATCCTCCTCGTCCTCCTCCTCCTCCTCTTCGCCCGCTACCGCGTCCTCTACACGGCCCTGACCAGACAATTGCTGACTGTCATCAAGGCTTTCCTCTTCCTCGACTGCAGACGCCTGCTCCTTTATGTGCGTCAAACTTTGCATCAGCAGACGCATTAGGGGGATGCTCATGCTTATTATGGCGTTGTCTGCACTAACCAGCCATGTGCATTCCTCAAAACACTGAAGGACTTGACACAGGTCTTGTAGCTTCGACCACTGCACACCTGATTACTCCATGTCTGCCATCCAACTGCCTGCCCGTGTATGTGTATCCTCCCACAAAAACATAACAGCACGCCTCTGTTCGCACAGTCTCTGAAGCATGTGCAGTGTGGAGTTCCACCTTGTTGCAACGTCGATGATTAGGCGATGCTGGGGAAGGTTCAAAGACCGCTAATAGTTCTGCATACGGCTGGAGTGTACGGGCGAACGGTGGATATGCGAGCAAAGTCTGCGCACTTTGAGGAGCAGGTCGGGTAACCCCGGATAACTTTTCAGGAAGCACTGCACCACCAGGTTTAGCAAGGAATGTGTTTCAGTTGGGAAAGGGCTATGGCAGCCATAATATTCCTTCCTTTATCACTCACTACCTTGCCTGCCTCAAGATGTACAGTGCCCAGCCATGACTGAGTTTCTTTCTGCAAGAACTCGAACAGAACTTCCGCGGTGTGTCTGTTGTCGCCCAAACACTTCATTGCCAATACAGCCTGCTGACGCTTTCTACTAGCTGTCCCATAATGGCACACCTGGTGTGCAACAGTGGCAGCTGCGGATGAAGTGGATGTGCGACTGCGGTCTGTGGACGAGCTCTCGCTTCTGCAGGAGGAGGAGGAAGAGGAGGAGAGGGGGCGAACGCCTACAGCCAACTCTTTCCTTGACCGTGGGCTAGGCAGAACTGTCCCAATATTGCTGTCCCCTGTGGACCCTGCATCCACCACATTCACCCAGTGTGCCGTGATGGACACGTAACGTCCCTGGCCATGCCTACTGGTCCATGCATCTGTTGTCAGGTGCACCTTTGTAGTCACAGACTGCCTGAGTGCATGGACGATGCGGTCTTAAACATGCTGTTGGAGGGCTGGGATGGCTTTTCTAGAAAAGAAGTGTCGACTGGGTAGCTCGTAGCGTGGTACAGCGTAGTCCATCAGCGCTTTGAAAGCTTCGCTTTCAACTAACCGGTAGGGCATCATCTCTAATGAGATTAGTCTAGCAATGTGGGCGTTCAAACCCTGTGTACGCGGATGCGAGGATGAGTACTTCCTTTTCCTAACGAGAGTCTCATGTAGGGTGAGCTGGACTGGAGAGCTGCATACGGTGGAACTAGCGGGGGTGACGGTGGACATGGGTGACTGAGAGAGGGTTGGAGATGGTATTCTTGCCGGTGCCCTACATGCAGTGTTTCCTACTGCGAACCTAGTGATTCCCTGACTGCTTTGGCCTGGCGACGAAAGCTGCACAGATACTGCAGGTGGTGTGGGAAATGGTGGGTTTACAGTGAGGGAAGGGATGTAGCGTTGCTGACTAGCTTCATTGGCCGAGGGTGCTGCAACCTTTAGGGACATTTGGTAGTTAGTCCAGGCTTGCAAATGTATGGTGGATAAATGTCTATGCATGCAACTTGTATTTAGACTTTTAAGATTCTGACCTCTGCTTAAGGTAGTTGAACATTTTTGACAGATGACTTTGCGCTGATCATTTGGATGTTGTTTAAAAAAATGCCAGACTGCACTCTTTCTACTATCGGATACCTTTTCAGGCATTGCAGACTGAGCTTCTTTAACCGGATGGCCACGCTGTCCTCCAACTGGTTTTGGTTTTGCCAAGCGTTTTTGGCCAGATACGGGCCCGGCAGATGGAACCTGTTGTGATGTTGATGCCTGCTGTGGCTCCTCCTCCTCCGCTTCAGAACTACTGCCGCCTGCACCCTGTTCCCCCAATGGCTGCCAATCGGGGTCAACAACTGGGTCATCTATGACCTCCTCTTCTATGTCGTGTGCAACTTCGTCTGTGTCGCCGTGTAAGCCGGTGGTATAGCGTTCGTGACGGGGCACCATAGTCTCCGCTGGTTTTGATTCTGCCTCAGTACACTGCGAGGGCAATGTTCTGGTCTGAGTCAAAGGAACAGCATAGTAATCTGGCTGTGGCTGTGCATCTGTGCACTCCATGTCCGATTCAACTTCTAATGGGCATGGCCTGTTAACTGTTTCACTGTCTAACCCAGGAACGGTATGTGTAAAGAGCTCCATGGAGTAACCTGTTGTGTGGACTGACGCATCCTTCACTGTTGTTCTGGGTGAAGGACACAAGGAAGCGACTTGTTCCTGACCGGGAGCATCCACTGACGATGCACTGCTCTGACATTTGGCACTTTCCGAGGAGGAGGCGAAAGAGCTAGAGGCAAGTCAGCAATGAAAGCCAATAATTGTTCCTCCTGCTCCGGCTTCAAAAGTGGTTTTCCTACTCCCAGAAAAGAGAGCGTTCGAGGCCTTGTGTAGCCAGACGACGAACCTGGCTCAACAACTCGAGACTTAGGTGCTGTACTGCTTTTACCACGACCACCTGATGCTCCACCACCACTACCATCATTACCAGCTGACAATGACCGCCCACGGCCACGACCTCTTCCACTAGACTTCCTCATTGTTGGCAAAACGTAACCAAAGTAACGGTATTTTTTACTGTAAAACAACTTATAAGGTGAACTCAAACTTCTGTAGGATTTATATATACCTTTATAGGTGCCTGACACTGAAAGGAAAATCAGGCCCAATGTTACACACTAGGTTTTTTGTGCCCCAATAATTTGAGACAGATGGCACACACAGGACCGGCACTCAAGCAGAAATGCCAATCTTAATCTCCCACTTTTTTTTTCCAGGGAGAATTTAAAAAAAAAAAAAAAAAAATAGCCCAGTATTACACACTGGTTTTTGGTGGCACACAAGGAGAGACAGATGCCACACACAGCACTGGCACAGAGGCAGACTTGCCAATCTTTATCTCCCACTATTAATATTTTTTTTTACAGGGAGAATTTACAAAAAAAAAAAAAATGGCCTAGTATTACACACTGGTTTTCGGTGGCACACAAGGAGAGATAGATGCCACACACAGCACTGGCACAGAGGCAGACTTGCCAATCTTTATCTCCCACTATTAATAATTTTTTTTTACAGGGAGAATTTACAAAAAAAAAAAAATGGCCCAGTATTACACACTGGTTTTCGGTGGCACACAAGGAGAGACAGATGCCGCACACAGCACTGGCACAGAGGCAGACTTGCCAATCTTTATCTCCCACTTTTAATTTTGTTTTTTACAGGGAGAATTTACCCCCCCCCAAAAAAAATGGCTCAGTATTACACACTGGTTTTCGGTGGCACACAAGGAGAGACAGATGCCACACACAGCACTGGCACAGAGGCAGACTTGCCAATCTTTATCTGCCACTAATAATTTTTTTTTTACAGGGAGAATTTACCAAAAAAAAAAAAAAAGGCCCAGTATTACACACTGGTTTTCGGTGGCACACAAGGAGAGACAAATGCCACACACAGCACTGGCACAGAGGCAGACTTGCCAATCTTTATCTCCCACTTTTAATTTTGTTTTTTACAGGGAGAATTTACCAAAAAAAAAAATATGGCCCAGTATTACACACTGGTTTTCGGTGGCACACAAGGAGAGACAAATGCCACACACAGCACTGGCACAGAGGCAGACTTGCCAATCTTTATCTCCCACTTTTAATTTTGTTTTTTACAGGGAGAATTTACCCCCCGCCCAAAAAAAGGCCCAGTATTACACACTGGTTTTCGGTGGCACACAAGGAGAGACAAATGCCACACACAGAACTGGCACAGAGGCAGACTTGCCAATCTTTATCTCCCACTTTTAATTTTGTTTTTTACAGGGAGAATTTACCCCCCCCCCAAAAAAAATGGCCCAGTATTACACACTGGTTTTCGGTGGCACACAAGGAGAGACAGATGCCACACACAGCATTGGCACAGAGGCAGACTTGCCAAGCTTTATCTCCCACTATTAATTTTTTTTTTAACAGGGAGAATTTACCAAAAAAAAAAAAAGGCCCAGTATTACACACTGGTTTTCGGTGGCACACAAGGAGAGACAGATGCCACACACAGAACTGGCACAGAGGCAGACTTGCCAATCTTTATCTCCCACTTTTAATTTTGTTTTTTACAGGGAGAATTTACCCCCCCCCCAAAAAAAATGGCCCAGTATTACACACTGGTTTTCGGTGGCACACAAGGAGAGACAGATGCCACACACAGCATTGGCACAGAGGCAGACTTGCCAAGCTTTATCTCCCACTATTAATTTTTTTTTTAACAGGGAGAATTTACCAAAAAAAAAAAAAGGCCCAGTATTACACACTGGTTTTCGGTGGCACACAAGGAGAGACAGATGCCACACACAGCACTGGTACAGAGGCAGACTTGCCAATCTTTATCTCCCACTTTTAATTTTGTTTTTTACAGGGAGAATTTACCCCCCCCCCAAAAAAAAGGCCCAGTATTACACACTGGTTTTCGGTGGCACACAAGGAGAGACAGATGCCACACACAGCACTGGCACAGAGGCAGACTTGCCAATCTTTATCTCCCACTTTTAATTTTGTTTTTTACAGGGAGAATTTACCCCCCCCAAAAAAACATGGCCCAGTATTACACACTGGTTTTCGGTGGCACACAAGGAGAGACAGATGCCACACACAGCACTGGCACAGAGGCAGACTTGCCAATCTTTATCTCCCACTATTCATTTTTTTTTAACAGGGAGAATTTACCCCCCAAAAAAAGTGGCCCAGTATTACACACTGGTTTTCGGTGGCACACAAGGAGAGACAGATGCCACACACAGCACTGGCACATAGGCAGACTTGTCAATCTTTATCTCCCACTTTCAATTTTTTTTTTTACAGGGAGAATTTACAAAAAAAAAAAAAAAAGGCCCAGTATTACACACTGGTTTTCGGTGGCACACAAGGAGAGACAAATGCCACACACAGCACTGGCACAGAGGCAGACTTGCCAATCTTTATCTTCCACTTTTAATTTTGTTTTTTACAGGGAGAATTTACACCCCCCCCAATAAAAAGGCCCAGTATTAAAAACTGGTTTTCGGTGGCACACAAGGAGAGACAGATGCCACACACAACACTGGCACAGAGGCAGACTTGCCAATCTTTTTCTCCCACTTTTAATTTTGTTTTTTACAGGGAGAATTTTCTCCCCCCCAAAAAAATGGCCCAGTATTACACACTGGTTTTCGGTGGCACACAAGGAGAGACAGATACTACACACAGCACTGGTACAGAGGCAGACTTGCCAATCTTTATCTCCCACTATTTTTTTTTTTTTTCCAGGGAGAATTTAAAAAAAAAAAAAAAAAAATAGCCCAGTATTACACACTGGTTTTTGGTGGCACACAAGGAGAGACAGATGCCACACACAGCACTGGCACAGAGGCAGACTTGCCAATCTTTATCTCCCACTATTAATATTTTTTTTTACCGGGAGAATTTACAAAAAAAAAAAATGGCCCAGTATTACACACTGGTTTTCGGTGGCACACAAGGAGAGACAGATGCCACACACAGCACTGGCACAGAGGCAGACTTGCCAATCTTTATCTCCCACTTTTAATTTTGTTTTTTACAGGGAGAATTTACCCCCCCCAAAAAAAATGGCCCAGTATTACACACTGGTTTTCGGTGGCACACAAGGAGAGACAGATGCCACACACAGCACTGGCACAGAGGCAGACTTGCCAAGCTTTATCTCCCACTATTATTTTTTTTTTTAACAGGGAGAATTTACCAAAAAAAAAAAAAAGGCCCAGTATTACACACTGGTTTTCGGTGGCACACAAGGAGAGACAGATGCCACACACAGCACTGGTACAGAGGCAGACTTGCCAATCTTTATCTCCCACTTTTAATTTTGTTTTTTACAGGGAGAATTTACCCCCCCCCAAAAAAAAGGCCCAGTATTACACACTGGTTTTCGGTGGCACACAAGGAGAGACAGATGCCACACACAGCACTGGCACAGAGGCAGACTTGCCAATCTTTATCTCCCACTTTTAATTTTGGTTTTTACAGGGAGAATTTACCCCCCCCAAAAAAACATGGCCCAGTATTACACACTGGTTTTCGGTGGCACACAAGGAGAGGCAGATGCCACACACAGCACTGGCACAGAGGCAGACTTGCCAATCTTTATCTCCCACTATTAATTTTTTTTTTACAGGGAGAATTTACCAAAAAAAAAAGGCCCAGTATTACACACTGGTTTTCGGTGGCACACAAGGAGAGACAGATGCCACACACAGAACTTGCACAGAGGCAGACTTGCCAATCTTTATCTCCCACTATTAATTTTTTTTTTACAGGGAGAATTTACCCCCCAAAAAAAGTGGCCCAGTATTACACACTGGTTTTCGGTGGCACACAAGGAGAGACAGATGCCACACACAGCACTGGCACAGAGGCAGACTTGTCAATCTTTATCTCCCACTTTTAATTTTTTTTTTTACAGAGAGAATTTACCAAAAAAAAAAAAAAGGCCCAGTATTACACACTGGTTTTCGGTGGCACACAAGGAGAGACAAATGCCACACACAGCACTGGCACAGAGGCAGACTTGCCAATCTTTATCTTCCACTTTTAATTTTGTTTTTTACAGGGAGAATTTACACCCCCCCCCCAATAAAAAGGCCCAGTATTAAAAACTGGTTTTCGGTGGCACACAATGAGAGACAGATGCCACACACAACACTGGCACAGAGGCAGACTTGCCAATCTTTATCTCCCACTTTTAATTTTGTTTTTTACAGGGAGAATTTTCTCCCCCCCAAAAAAATGGCCCAGTATTACACACTGGTTTTCGGTGGCACACAAGGAGAGACAGATACTACACACAGCACTGGTACAGAGGCAGACTTGCCAATCTTTATCTCCCACTATAATTTTTTTTTTTTACAGGGAGAATTTACCAAAAAAAAAAAAAAGGCCCACTATTACACACTGGTTTTCGGTGGCACACAAGGAGAGACAGATGCCACACACAGCACTGGCACAGAGGCAGACTTGCCAATCTTTATCTCCCACTATTAATTTTTTTTTTACAGGGAGAATTTACCAAAAAAATAAGGCCCAGTATTACACACTGGTTTTTGGTGGCACACAAGGAGAGACAGATGCCACACACAGCACTGGCACAGAGGCAGACTTGTCAATCTTTATCTCCCACTATTAATTTTTTTTTTTACAGGGAGAATTTACCAAAAAAAAAAAAGGCCCAGTATTACACACTGGTTTTCGGTGGCACACAAGGAGAGACAGATGCCACACACAGCACTGGCACAGAGGCAGACTTGCCAATCTTTATCTCCCACTTTTAATTTAGTATTTTACAGGGAGGATTTACCCCCCCAAAAAAATGGCCCAGTATTACACACTGGTTTTCGGTGGCACACAAGGAGAGACAGATGCCACACACAGCACTGGCACAGAGGCAGACTTGGCAATCTTTATCTCCCACTATTAATTTTTTTTCTTTTACAAGGAGAATTTACAAAAAAAAAAAAAGGGCCCAGTATTACACACTGGTTTTCGGTGGCACACAAGGAGAGACAGATGCCACACACAGCACTGGCACAGAGGCAGACTTGCCAATCTTTATCTCCCACTATTAATTTTTTTTTTTACAGGGAGAATTTACCAAAAAAAAAAAAAAAGGCCCAGTATTACACACTGGTTTTTGGTGGCACACAAGGAGAGACAGATGCCACACACAGCACTGGCACAGAGGCATACTTGCCAATCTTTATCTCCCACTTTTAATTTTGTTTTTTACAGGGAGAATTTACCCCCCCCCAAAAAAAATGGCCCAGTATTACACACTGGTTTTCGGTGGCACACAAGGAGAGACAGATGCCACACACAGCACTGGCACAGAGGCAGACTTGTCAATCTTTATCTCCCACTATTAATTTTTTTTTTACAGGGAGAATTTACCAAAAAAAAAAAAAATGGCCCAGTATTACACACTGGTTTTCGGTGGCACACAAGGAGAGACAGATGCCACACACAGCACTGGCACAGAGGCAGACTTGCCAATCTTTATCTCCCACTTTTAATTTAGTATTTTACAGGGAGGATTTACCCCCCCCCAAAAAATGGCCCAGTATTACACACTGGTTTTCGGTGGCACACAAGGAGAGACAGATGCCACACACAGCACTGGCACAGAGGCAGACTTGGCAATCTTTATCTCCCACTATTAATTTTTTTTCTTTTACAAGGAGAATTTACAAAAAAAAAAAAAAAGGGCCCAGTATTACACACTGGTTTTTGGTGGCACACAAGGAGAGACAGATGCCACACACAGCACTGGCACAGAGGCAGACTTGCCAATCTTTATCTCCCACTATTAATTTTTTTTTTACAGGGAGAATTTACCAAAAAAAAAAAAAAAGGCCCAGTATTACACACTGGTTTTTGGTGGCACACAAGGAGAGACAGATGCCACACACAGCACTGGCACAGAGGCAGACTTGCCAATCTTTATCTCCCACTTTTAATTTTGTTTTTTACAGGGAGAATTTACCCCCCCCAAAAAAAATGGCCCAGTATTACACACTGGTTTTCGGTGGCACACAAGGAGAGACAGATGCCACACACAGCACTGGCACAGAGGCAGACTTGCCAATCTTTATCTCCCACTTTTAATTTTGTTTTTTACAGGGAGAATTTACCCCCCCCCAAAAAAATGGCCCAGTATTACACACTGGTTTTCGGTGGCACACAAGGAGAGACAGATGCCACACACAGCACTGGCACAGAGGCAGACTTGTCAATCTTTATCTCCCACTATTAATTTTTTTTTTTACAGGGAGAATTTACCAAAAAAAAAAAAAAAGGCCCAGTATTACACACTGGTTTTCGGTGGCACACAAGGAGAGACAGATGCCACACACAGCACTGGCACAGAGGCAGACTTGCCAATCTTTATCTCCCACTTTTAATTTAGTATTTTGCAGGGAGGATTTACCCCCCCAAAAAAAATGGCCCAGTATTACACACTGGTTTTCGGTGGCACACAAGGAGAGACAGATGCCACACACAGCACTGGCACAGAGGCAGACTTGGCAATCTTTATCTCCCACTATTAATTTTTTTTCTTTTACAAGGAGAATTTACAAAAAAAAAAAAAAAAAGGGCCCAGTATTACACACTGGTTTTCGGTGGCACACAAGGAGAGACAGATGCCACACACAGCACTGGCACAGAGGCAGACTTGCCAATCTTTATCTCCCACTATTAATTTTTTTTTTTACAGGGAGAATTTACCCCCCCTAAAAAAATGGCCCAGTATTACACACTGGTTTTCGGTGGCACACAAGGAGAGACAGATGCCACACACAGCACTGGCACAGAGGCAGACTTGCCAATCTTTATCTCCCACTTTTAATTTTGTTTTTTACAGGGAGCATTTACCAAAAAAAAAAAAAAAAGGCCCAGTATTACACACTGGTTTTCGGTGGCACACAAGGAGAGACAAATGCCACACACAGCACTGGCACAGAGGCAGACTTGCCAATCTTTATCTCCCACTTTTAATTTTGTTTTTTACAGGGAGAATTTACCCCAAAAAAAAAAAGGCCCAGTATTACACACTGGTTTTCGGTGGCACACAAGGAGAGACAGATGCCACACACAGCACTGGCACAGAGGCAAACTTGCCAATCTTTATCTCCCACTTTTAATTTTGTTTTTTACAGGGAGAATTTACCCCCCCCCCAAAAAAATGGCCCAGTATTACACACTGGTTTTCGGTGGCACACAAGGAGAGACAGATGCCACACACAGCACTGGCACAGAGGCAGACTTGCCAATCTTTATCTCCCACTTTTAATTTTGTTTTTTACAGGGAGAATTTACCCCCCCCCAAAAAAAGGCCCAGTATTACACACTGGTTTTCGGTGGCACACAAGGAGAGACAGTTGCCACACACAGCACTGGCACAGAGGCAGACTTGCCAATCTTTATCTCCCACTATTAATTTTTTTTTTTTACAGGGAGAATTTACCCCCCCAAAAAAATGGCCCAGTATTACACACTGGTTTTCGGTGGCACACAAGGTGACACAGATGCCACACACAGCACTGGCACAGAGGCAGACTTGCCAATCTTTATCTCCCACTTTTAATTTTGTTTTTTACAGGGAGAATTTACCCCCCCCAAAAAAATGGCCCAGTATTACACACTGGTTTTCGGAGGCACACAAGGAGAGACAGATGCCACACACAGCACTGGCACAGAGGCAGACTTGCCAGTCTTTATCTCCCACTATTAATTTTTTTTTTACAGGGAGAATTTACCAAAAAAAAAAAAAAGGCCCAGTATTACACACTGGTTTTCGGTGGCACACAAGGAGAGACAGATGCCACACACAGCACTGGCACAGAGGCAGACTTGCCAATCTTTATCTCCCACTATTAATTTTTTTTTACAGGGAGAATTTACCACAAAAAAAATGGCCCAGTATTAAACACTGGTTTTCGGTGGCACACAAGGAGAGACAGATGCCACACACAGCACTGGCACAGAGGCAGACTTGCCAATCTTTATCTCCCACTTTTAATTTTGTTTTTTACAGGGAGAATTTACCAAAAAAAAAAAATGGCCCAGTATTACACACCGGTTTTCTGTGGCACACAAGGAGAGACAGATGCCACACACAGGACTGGCACAGAGGCAGAATTGCCAATCTTTATCTCCCACTATTTAATTTTTTTTTTTCAGGGAGAATTAAAAAAAAACAATATTACACACTAGGTTTTCTGTGGCACACAATGAGAGACAGATGCCACACACAGCACTGGCGCAGAGGCAGACTTGCCAATCTTTATCTCCCTGCAGTAATCTCAGAAAAGTATGGCAGGCAGCTATAAAAAGGACTGCTGCACACAAAAGTGTGGACAAACAAACAAGATAGCTGTGCAGAAAGGAAGGAACAACAGGATTTGTGCTTTGAAAAAAGCAGTTGGTTTGCACAGCGGCATACACACACAGCAACGCAGCTATCAGGGAGCCTTCTAGGGCAGCCCAATGAGCTACAGCGCTGAGGAAAAAAAATGTAGCTTCCACTGTCCTGCAAACAAAAGGTGGTGTTGGACAGTGGAAATCGCTACAGCACAAGCGGTTTGGGGGTGAATGTACCCTGCCTAACGCTCTCCCTGATTCTGACGAAGCGGCAGCAACCTCTCCCTACGCTCAGATCAGCAGCAGTAAGATGGCGGTCGGCGGGAACGCCCCTTTATAGCCCCTGTGATGCCGCAGAAAGCAAGCCAATCACTGCAATGCCCTTCTTTAAGATGGTGGGGACTGAGATATATGTCATCACGCTGCCCACACTCTGCGTCCACCTTCATTGGCTGAGAAATGGCGCTTTTAGCGTCATTGAAACGCGACTTTGGAAAGTCGCGTACCGCATGGCCGACCCCACACAGGGATCGGGTCGGGTTTCATGAGACGCCGACTTTGCCAGAAGTCGGCGACTTATGAAAGTGAACGATCCGTTTCGCTCAACCCTATTTGGGATACATTAACATCAATTTAGGTTTTGGGACTCGGAGTACTTACTGTGTCAGACACTCCTTCCAATTGTCCTCCGCTGACCACACCAATGCTGCCTGTGTACCCCTGCCACCTAATGGAAGCTGCATAGAGCCTATTTTATTATTTTAGGCCTAGGAAGTCTGTCTGCGGTCCCTCCTTCCAATTGTCCTCCGCTGACCACACCAATGCTGCCTGTGTACCCCTGTAACTAATTTAAAATTGCATAGAGACAACTTTTTAAGTTAACACATACTACCTTTGTCTGTCTGCGGCGCCACTCAATCACGCTGTCCTCCACTGAAAAAGCTGAACTTCAACCTTCAGGCTCTCATTAAGTAGTTGTTTATATAAGACAGCAGTTGCCCTACTACTTTGGTCGGCGCCTAGTAACGGTGTCTGCTGCTCCTTGGTGTTCTCCTCCTCCTTGGTGTTCTCCTCCAGGTTTCTTTGTCTGAGCTTCAACCTTCAGGCTCTCATTAAGTATTTTTTAATGTCACACTGCAGTTGGCCTACTACTTTGGTTGGGGCCTAGTAACGGTGTCTGCCGCTCCCTGGTGTTGTCCTCCACTGTATAATGCTGAGCTTCAGTCTTTAGGCTTTCGGCCTATAGTATCAGATATTAAACTGCATTTGGCCTTCAACTTTGGTTGGGCCCTACTAACGGTGTGTGCCGCTCCCTGGTGTTGTCCTCTACTGTATAAAGCTGAGCTTCAGTCTTTAGGCTTTCGGCCTATAGTAGCAGATATTAAACTGCATTTGGCCTACTAGTGTGGTTGGGCCCTTAAAATGGTGTCTGCTGCTCCTGGGTTTGCTCCTCCACTGAACAAAGCAATGCCGCCTGTTTAGTCCTGTTACCAATTTTGAACTGCATTTAGCCTACTTTATTCTTTGGCCCTATATCTGTATTTCCTCCTTATCCTGCCCATTGCCCAGCCACTGCTAGAAGAGTCTGCTGGTACATTGACCCAGACCACTGCATTCCCCTTGCACTCTACACCGCCAGAATCTGACCCTGCTGAAAGTAAGCTTCCCCTTCCCGCATGCTATACCACCTTACACAGGGACAAAGAGGAAGGTGCAGATGAAAGTGCAGGTTCTTTCATCAGGTGGGGGGCATACTTGTTGGCGACGTCACTGGCACAGGGTCCCTCAGAGTACGCAAAAGTGTCGCTGCCGGTGGGAGGCGCCCCCGCCGTGCAAACACACCGCTGTACTTTGAGAGGCCCTGTGCCAGTGCCAATGCCAACGAGTGGGCCCCCCTGCTTGCTCAGGATCACAGCACTTGCAAACTTGACATACTTACCTCTCACTGCTCCACCGCCGTGACGTAGTCCACATTTCCTGGGCCCACTAAAAACTTGAACCAGCCCTACCCCCCACAACTTTAGCCAAATGACCCCCAATTTCCAATGCCTATCTATTATTATAAAGTAAATTAAGATTGACAAGCTTCAGTAACAAGAATGGATGTTTTTGCCATTAAAATGGGCACTGTAGGTGTTTTCCTGGCCTCCACTCACTGCCGACTATGCTTCCCCATTGACTTGCATTAGGTTTCATGTTTCGGTCGATCCCCGACTTTTCGCGATAATCGGCCGACTTCACTCGACCCGACTTTTGACAAAGTTGGGTTTCGCAAAACCCGACTCGACCCCCAAAAAGTTAAAGTCGCTCAACCCTACTCACACCATTCAGGGAACAAATTAAGTTACGTACGTGGACAAAATTGTTGGTACACTTCTGGTAATGTAGGAAAAAGCCACAATTGTCACTGAAATAACTTGAAACTGACAGAAGCTATTTTCAAATAAAATTTAATGAATATCAACTAATGAAAATCAGACACTGATTTTGAATTTTGGTTCAGTTGAAGAGTTAAAACATACAAATGAAAGAAAATGGTCTGGTCAAGAATGACGGTACTCTTAAAGGGAACCTGTCACCCTCAAAATGTAAGTTGAGCTAAGCCCACTGGCATCAGGGGCTTATCTGCAGCATTCTATAATGCTGTAGATAAGCCCTCGATGTATTCTGAAAGATGAGAAAAAGAGGTTAGATTATACTCACCCAGGGGCGTTCCCCCCCTACGGTCCGGTCCGATGGGTGTTGCGGTCGGGTCCGGGGCCTCCCATCTTCATAGGATGACGTCCTCTTCTTGTCTTCACGCTGCAGCTCTGGCGTACTTTGTCTGCCCTGTTGAGGGCAGAGAAAAGTACTGCAGTGCGCAGGCGCCGGGCCTCTCTGACCTTTCCTGGTGCCTGTGCACTGCAGTACTTTGCTCTGCCCTCAACAGGTCAGACAAAGTATGCCTGCGCCGGAGCCGCAGCGTGAAGACAAGAAGAGGACGTCATCGTAAGAAGATGGGAGGCCCTGGACCGTACCACGATACCCATCGGATCGAACCGCCCGCCCAGGTGAGTATAATCTAACCTCTTTTTCTCATCTTTCAGGTTACATAGGGGCTTAACTACAGCTTTCCAGAATGCTGTAGATGAGCCCCTGATGGCGGTGGGCTTAGCTCAACTTCCATTTTGGGGGTGACTGGTTCCCTTTAACATAATATTTTGTTATTGCTCTCATTGTGAGAAAACTGCTCCATTTGTCAAAGGTTTGAAAGGTGCTTTCTCCAGACTCATTATTAAACTTCTTCCACAGATGTTCAATAGGATTTAGCTAAGGGTTCCTAGACGACGACTTGAGAATAGTGCAATGCTTTGCACTTATCCATTCTTGGATGCTTTCTAGCTGTATGTAGCTGTATGTTTTTAGTCATTATTCTGTTAGAGACCCCATTACCTGCGACTCAGACCAAACTTTCTGATGCCAGGCACTTTTTGCTCCAGAATGCCTTGAAAGTGTTAACATTTCATTTTACCTTGCACAGATTCATGACACCATGTGCCATAAGAAGCAAAGCAGCCCCAAAATATAGCTGCTGCTGCTGAGCTAGGGTCAGATTTGGGGATTTCTTAATCAGTGTGGGGTCTACCATTCTAAAGTACTCAAATCCGGCTAAACCAACAGTCCTTTAAGGAGTATATAGGTTGTAGTGTTAGGTAGGCAGGGGAATGTACATCGCTCTACACATATCAGTGCAAGACCTGCAGGCACTGTATGTGTGTATATAGATATCACATCAAGAGGGTCCATTCCATTACTGTCTGCTGCTACCTATAGCATATACTGACTGTATATACCTAGCCCCAGGTATAACTGGCTAGGAATTTTTTTTTGCCAGGTTAATATAGATTATTGTATTGTAGAGCAATCCAGAGCCCTTTTTTACTCCATTTGCTTTTTGACACTGCACAATACAGCCAGATCCTTTTCCTAGCACAGAGTGAAAATCCAGCAATTTTAAAGGGGTCACAAAAATCACTTATGAGTTCGCAGAAAAATCTTTTATTTTTTTGTGTAATGGTAGAGTAGAATTTTTTTTGAGTGTCTTACACAATTTCTTGACACCATTTTGCTGAACCCCCCCCCAAAAAAAAATACATACAGGTCACATATTTTACAGTGTGGTATATCTGTGACACGCCTCATACATCCATGTGCTAAAAATTTGGGCATTTTAGGCCAGTATTCCTTTTTTTTGCTGTCTGTTACTCTACTTATATACAGCACTATTTTGCATTTATAAAAATTCAGGCCACATATTTGTCAGTGTGGTATTTCCATGATGGGCCTCATATATCTGCGTGCTCCAAGTTTGGGCATTTTAGGCCGTTATTCCAGTTTTTTTTCTGTCTGTTACTCAACCCATATACAGCACTATTTTGCAGACCCCCAAAAAATGCAGGCCACATATTTGGCAGTGTGGTATTTCTATGACAGGTCTCATGTATATGTGCTAAAAATTTGGCCATTTTAGGCCTACATATTCTAGTGTTTTTGCTGCCTGTTATCCTACTTATTGACACCAATTTGATAACCAAAAAACTTTTCTAACTACAATCCAGATAGTTTAAAGTGTGTTTTTCCTGCACACATAACACATACAAGTTCCCTCTCAATTCAGCCATTTGTAATGAACGTGTAAAATATTCTAGTCCATTTACAATTGTCAAGGTGCATTGCAAGGGACGGGAAGTGGATGTGATAGTGATGGTGCATTGCCGAGTCCGTGGGTAAGCTGAAATTGGGCCACAAAAAACACCCACATCTTCTCGCTGGACCTTAGTGTTCGAAGTTCTAGGGGACCGCAGCAAGACAGCACTATTGAAGCAAGAGCTGTGTGAAAAAGTTGTTGGTCCCCTCCCACCATGCTGAGTACCCTGAGACAACTGATCTCACACTCAGACACTCTGAAGAGCTGTTCACTTTTCCATTTATAGATTCGAGCCTCTCGCCCTGTCCACTTGAAGAGGGGCAAGATGAGATTCCATGTAGTGATGGCCAAATATTTGAGCAGAGGTGGACGATGATGAGACACAATTGCCAGAAAGTCAGGAGAAGGAGCAGGGTGCGGAAGTGGAAGATGAGGTGGTGGATGATATAGTAACTGACCCAACCTGGCAGGAGGACATGCATCGTGAGGACAGCAGCACACAGGGGGAGGGCGGCATAGCACCCCTTCAGGCAGGAAGAAGCAGTGTTGTGGCTGCAGACAGAAAGCAGGCAACCGTTCTCCGTAACACCAACATGACGGAAGTTGCCAGTCCAACTGTTAGGTCTTCCTGAATCTGGTTATTTTTTAAAGACTATGCCGATAACCCCAAACAGGCCATTTGCAGCACCTGCCATGCCCGCATCAGCAGGGGTAGCAAAGCTACCAGTCTTACCACCACCAGTATGATCAGCCACATGGCAGCAAAGCACCCAACTTTGTGGGCCCAACCCCAGGCTCCAGGAACAGTGTCTGCAGGTGACACCACTGCACCTTCCACTGTTGTGTATGCAAGCCAATCCTGTTATGACCCCAATGGCAGAGGGTCTCAGGAATAAATACCAAGTCTGCAAACACAAAAAAACAGCTCATAGGGCAGTGGTAACTGGGCTGACCATATATCTAATCCTAGCACCACAAATAGAAGCAGCCGGGGAACGTGCCTACGTTAGTTCTAGACGTCTCGCGCCAGCCGGAGAACTAACTAACCCTAGAAGGGAAAGGAAAGACCTTTCTTGCCTCCAGAGAAAAGACCCCAAAAGTGGGATACAAGCCCCCAACAAATAATAACGGTGAGGTAAGAGGAAAAGACAAACATAAGAATGAGCTAGGTATTTAGCAAAGAGAGGCCCACTAGCTAATAGCAGAATATAGTAAGATGACTTATATGGTCAGCAAAAACCCTATTAAAATATCCACGCTGGATATTCAAGAACCCCCGAACCATCTAATGGCCGGGGGGAGAACACCAGCCCCCTAGAGCTTCCAGCAAGGTCAGAAATCACATTTAGTACAAGCTGGACAAAAATAGTAGCAAAGCAAGTAACTCAAAAAACAAAGAAGCAAGACTTAGCTTAATTTTGCAAGAGCCAGGACCAGCAGACAGGAGCAACAGAAGGATCTGATTACAACGATGCCAGGCACTGGACTAAGGATCCAGGAAGTTAATATAGCGACACCCCTGGACTAACGACCCAGGTGAGTGCCAAACAGAAAAAAGACAATCCCAGAGTCATACCACTAGTGACCACAAGAGGGAGCCAAAAAGTCTAATTCACAACAGTACCCCCCCCTTAAGGAGGGGTCAACGAACCCTCACCAAGACCACCAGGGCGATCAGGATGAGCAGCGTGAAAGGCACGAACTAAATCGGCCGCATGCACATCAGAGGCAACCACCCAGGAATTATCCTCCTGACCATAGCCCTTCCACTTGACCAGATACTGAAGCCTCCGCCTGGAGAGACGAGAATCCAAGATCTTCTCCACCACGTACTCCAACTCGCCCTCAACCAACACCGGAGCAGGAGGCTCAACAGAAGGAACCACAGGTACAACGTACCACCGCAACAAAGACCTATGGAACACGTTGTGAATGGCAAACGACACAGGAAGATCCAAGCGAAAGGACACAGGATTAAGGATTTCCAATATCTTGTAAGGACCGATGAAGCGAGGCTTAAATTTAGGAGAGGAGACCTTCATAGGAACAAATCGAGAAGACAGCCATACCAAATCCCCAACACGAAGTCGCGGCGGTTGGCAAAACGCTGAGCCTTCTCTTGTGACAACTTTAAGTTGTCCACCACATGACTCCAGATCTGCTGCAACCTATCCACCACAGAATCTACCCCAGGACAGTCAGAAGGCTCCACATGTCCCGAGGAAAAACGAGGATGGAAATCAGAGTTGCAGAAAAATGGCGAAACCAATGTAGCGGAACTAGCCCGATTATTAAGGGCAAACTCAGCCAACGGCAAGAAGGTCACCCAATCATCCTGATCCGCAGAAACAAAACACCTCAAATAAGCCTCCAGAGTCTGATTAGTTCGCTCCGTTTGTCCATTAGTCTGAGGATGAAAGGCAGATGAAAACGACAACTCAATGCCCATCCTAGCACAAAAGGATCGCCAGAACCTGGAAACAAACTGGGATCCTCTGTCAGACACAATATTCTCAGGAATGCCGTGTAAACGAACCACATTCTGAAAGAACACAGGAACCAGATCGGAAGAGGAAGGCAGCTTAGGCAAAGGTACCAAATGGACCATCTTAGAAAAGCGATCACATACCACCCAGATGACAGACATGCCCTGAGACACCGGGAGATCTGAAATGAAATCCATGGAAATGTGTGTCCAAGGCCTCTTCGGGACAGGCAAGGGCAAGAGCAACCCGCTGGCATGTGAACAGCAAGGCTTAGCTCGAGCACAAGTCCCACAGGACTGCACAAACGACCGCACATCCCGTGACAAGGAAGGCCACCAAAAGGACCTAGCCACCAGATCTCTGGTGCCAAAAATTCCCGGATGCCCTGCCAACACCGAGGAATGAACCTCGGAAATGACTCTGCTGGTCCACTTATCAGGAACAAACAGTCTGTCAGGTGGACAAGAGTCAGGTCTACCAGCCTGAAATCTCTGCAACACACGTCGCAAATCCGGAGAAATGGCAGACAAGATAACTCCCTCTTTAAGAATACCAACTGGTTCTGCGACTCCCGGAGAGTCAGGCACAAAGCTCCTTGAAAGAGCATCAGCCTTCACATTCTTTGAACCTGGTAAATACGAGACCACAAAGTCAAAACGGGAGAAAAACAATGACCAGCGGGCCTGTCTAGGATTCAGGCGTTTAGCAGACTCGAGATACATCAAATTTTTGTGATCAGTCAAGACCACCACACGATGCTTAGAGCACCCTCGAGCCAATGACGCCACTCCTCAAATGCCCACTTCATGGCCAACAACTCCCGATTGCCAACATCATAATTCCGCTCAGCAGGCGAAAACTTCCTCGAGAAAAAGGCACAAGGTCTCATCACAGAGCAACCAGGGCCTCTCTGTGACAAAATGGCCCCTGCCCCAATCTCAGAAGCATCCAATTCAACCTGAAAGGGAAATGAGACATCAGGCTGGCACAAAACAGGCGCCGAAGTAAACCGGCGCTTCAACTCCTGGAAAGCCTCCACGGCTGCAGGAGCCCAGTTAGCAACATCAGAACCTTTCTTGGTCATATCCGTCAAAGGTTTAGCAATGCTAGAAAAATTAGCAATAAAACGACGGTAGAAGTTAGCAAAACCCAAGAACTTCTGAAGACTCTTAACTGACGTGGGTTGAGTCCAATCATGAATAGCACGGACCTTGACTGGGACCATCTCCACCGCAGAAGGGGAAAAAATAAACCCCAAAAAGGGAACCTTCTGTACTCCAAAGAGACACTTTGAGCCCTTAACAAATAAAGCATTCTCGCGCAAAACCTGAAACACCATCCTGACCTGCTCTACATGCGAGTCCCAGTCATCAGAAAAAACCAGAATATCATCCAGATAAACGATCATAAATTTATCCAGATACTTCCGGAAAATATCATGCATAAAGGACTGAAACACTGAAGGAGCATTAGAGAGCCCAAAAGGCATCACCAAGTACTCAAAATGACCTTCGAGCGTATTAAACGCGGTTTTCCATTCATCTCCTCGCTTAATGCGCACAAGGTTGTACGCACCACGAAGATCTATCTTGGGGAACCACTTGGCACCTTTAATTCGGGCAAACAAGTCTGACAACAGAGGCAAAGGATACTGAAATTTAACAGTGATTTTATTCAAAAGCCGATAGTCAATACAAGGTCTCAAAGATCCGTCCTTCTTGGCCACAAAAAAGAATCCCGCACCAAGAGGGGAAGAGGAAGGACGGATATGCCCCTTCTCCAGAGATTCCTTGATATACGAACGCATTGCGGTATGCTCAGGTACAGACAGATTAAATAGTCTTCCCTTAGGAAATTTGCTACCTGGAATCAAATCTATGGCACAGTCACAGTCCCTATGAGGAGGCAGCACACTGGACCTGGACTCGCTGAACACATCCTGATAATCAGACAAATACTCAGGAACTTCCGAAGGAGTAGAGGAAGCAATAGACACCGGCGGGGAATCACCATGAATACCCTGACAGCCCCAACTTGACACAGACATTGCCTTCCAATCCAAGACTGGATTATGAGTCTGTAACCAAGGCAAACCCAAAACGACCAAATCATGCATTTTATGCAGAACAAGAAAACGAATCACCTCCCGATGTTCAGGAGTCATGCACATGGTTACCTGTGTCCAAAACTGCGGTTTATTTTCCGCCAATGGCGTAGCATCAATACCCCTCAGAGGGATAGGATTAACCAACGGCTCAAGAACAAAACCACAGCGCTTGGCAAATGACAGATCCATAAGACTCAGGGCAGCACCTGAATCCACAAACGCCATAACAGGGTAAGAGGACAATGAGCAAATTAAAGTCACAGACAAAATAAATTTAGGTTGCAAATTACCTATGGCGACAGGACTAACAACCCTTGTTAGGCGTTTAGAGCATGCTGATATAACATGTGTAGAATCACCACAGTAAAAACACAACCCATTCTGACGTCTATGATTTTTCCGCTCATTTCTGGTCTGAATTCTATCACATTGCATCAAATCAGGTGTTTGTTTAGACAACACCACCAGAGGATTAGCGGTTTTGCGCTTCCGCAAACGCCGGTCAATTTGAATAGCCAGCGCCATGGAATCATTCAGACTTGTAGGAATGGAGAAACCCACCATCACATTCTTAATGGCTTCAGAAAGGCCATTTCTGAAGTTTGCGGCCAGAGCACACTCATTCCACTGAGTAAGCACGGACCATTTCCGAAATTTTTGGCAATACACTTCAGCTTCATCCTGGCCCTGAGAAATAGCCAGCAAGGCTTTTTCTGCCTGAACCTCAAGATTGGGTTCCTCGTAAAGCAATCCGAGCGCCAGAAAAAACGCATCAATATTTGCCAATGCCGGATCTCCTGGCGCTAGCGAGAAAGCCCAATCCTGAGGGTTGCCCCGTAAGAAAGAGATAACAATTTTAACTTGCTGAACTGAGTCTCCAGATGAACGGGGTCTCAGAGATAGAAACAATTTACAATTATCCCTGAAATTCCTAAACTTAAATCGGTCTCCAGAAAACAGTTCAGGAATAGGTATTTTAGGTTCAGACATAGGACTACTGGTAACAAAATCTTGTATGCTTTGCACACGAGCAGCAAGCTGGTCCACACTTGTAATCAAGGTCTGGACATTCATGTCTGCAGCAAGCTCAAGCCACTCAGAGGTAAAGGGGAGGAAGAGAGGAAAAAAAAAAAATTCAGAATTTCCTTTCTTATATCCCACTTCTGCAATGCATTAAACATTCAATGTTGGCCTGGCATACTGTTATGACCCCAATGGCAGAGGGTCTCAGGAATAAATACCAAGTCTGCAAACACAAAAAACCAGCTCATAGGGCAGTGGTAACTGGGCTGACCATATATCTAATCCTAGCACCACAAATAGAAGCAGCCGGGGAACGTGCCTACGTTGGTTCTAGACGTCTCGCGCCAGCCGGAGAACTAACTAACCCTAGAAGGGAAAAGAAAGACCTTTCTTGCCTCCAGAGAAAAGACCCCAAAAGTTGGATACAAGCCCCCAACAAATAATAACGGTGAGGTAAGAGGAAAAGACAAACATAAGAATGAGCTAGGTATTTAGCAAAGAGAGGCCCACTAGCTAATAGCAGAATATAGTAAGATGACTTATATGGTCAGCAAAAACCCTATTAAAATATCCACGCTGGATATTCAAGAACCCCCGAACCGTCTAACGGCCGGGGGGAGAACACCAGCCCCCTAGAGCTTCCAGCAAGGTCAGAAATCACATTTAGTACAAGCTGGACAAAAATAGTAGCAAAGCAAGTAACTCAAAAAACAAAGAAGCAAGACTTAGCTTAATTTTGCAAGAGCCAGGACCAGCAGACAGGAGCAACAGAAGGATCTGATTACAACGATGCCAGGCACTGGACTAAGGATCCAGGAAGTTAATATAGTGACACCCCTGGACTAACGACCCAGGTGAGTGCCAAACAGAAAAAAGACAATCCCAGAGTCATACCACTAGTGACCACAAGAGGGAGCCAAAAAGTCTAATTCACAACACAATCCCCTGTCCACGGTGCATGCGAAGATGCGTCCTGCCCTGCACCTGCCATTTGCCACACTGAAATAGCACCATCATCAAGCACGTCCACACCCTTGTTCCAGCGCAGCTTTCAGTTGTCCATACCCCAGTCATTGGAACGCAAGTGGAAAAACGCAGCCAATGCCCCACAGGCCATAGTACTAAATTCACAAATTTCTCATCTGCTTGCGCTGGAAATGTTGCCTTTTAGTACTCGGTCCCCAGCCGCCACAATATCTGCGGCTGTGCCATCGCGGCATTACACAAGCACGTGTACCACAACATCACATGTGCCCTCAACAATGCAGTTACTGGGAAAGTACACCTAACCATGGACAAATGGACAAGTGCTTGAGGCCAGGGTTGGTACATCTCGCTGATGGCACACTGGGTTAACATAGTGGAAGCCAGAACCCAGTCAAATCTTGGGATGGAACTAGTGTTGAGCATTCCGATACTGCAAATATCGGGTATCAGCCGATATTCGCTGTATCGGAATTCTGATACCGAGTTCCGATATTTTTGTGATATAGGAAATCGGAATCGGAAGTTCCTATAAGTTCCCAGGCGTATGCGGTGCGTATGGTTCCCAGGGTCTGGAGGAGAGGAGACTCTCCTTCAGGCCCTGGGATCCATATTTATGTAAAAAATAAAGAATAAAAATAAAAAATATGGATATACTCACCCGTCCGACAGCCTCCGTTCCTAAGAATAAATAAAAAATACCCAGAAATTTAATAAAGAACCAACACTGTCAGAAACAGGCAAAAAACATACTCCAATAAGAATATTGAGCATAAAAAAGAAAAGAGTACCAAATCACCCATGAAGATTAAAATATAATATTTATTATGAATAGATCTAAAAACATGCAATACAAAATAGTATAAAATGTATTTTTTGGACAAATATATACAATTGTGAAGGACACAAACAAGAACCAACCACATTACATAGTGTGCACGGAAACCTATGTATCTGGTAGTGCATATAGCAACAGATACCACTAGTCAGAGGGAAAGATCCAAAGAATCACATGGATCACCACACATGTGGTCCAATATTAAGTATCCCAAGCTAAGTGTACTATGTGCCAATCATATAAACAAGTATCTCACCCAGATGGATCCGCGTATGTGGTCGGACGTAGCCCCAATGCGCATTTTGCGTAAGCTTCTTCAGGGGACCGTGCTGCCACATGTATGTCTCCACTTTTTATATCCCCTGTACACCTGTCCCATATGTGGATACAATTAGCGGCGCATGTCGGCGAAGTCCGCAGAGCCGGAAGTGACATCATCGCAGAGCGTCCGATGCGACGAGCGCTGGCCCCGGCCATTGCCATGGTAACCGAAGCCAGCACGCGCCGCAGTGAGGACGCCGAGAGGATGCCGCCGCCCACACACAACGCGGACATGCGCACATGCATCCACAAGGAAGCGCCGCACAAACATACAACCGGAAATGACGTACCACCACTATTCACAACAAAGTACATCCCAGGTAAGTATAGTAACCATGGTAGCACGTATGCTAATAGAAATACAGATGATTATCTGACCCATAACAGAATATAAGCCGGAAAGGATGTGAACACAGTGGAAAAATAATAAAATAAGTGAAATAACGATCATTAATAAAAAATTCTAATATTATTAATAAGTGCAAGTAATTGTGAAAATAACGGTGACCAGTGAAAAACAAAACATAATATATAATATAATACAACATATAATAAATACAAAATTGCTAAATAAAGTGAATTCTGATCCTCCAATAAGGAATTTCACAAGTCCGGACACAATCAGATGGGTCATGTTTTCTCACTCATAGGCAGCCATAATCCATAATCCGGATAATGCAGCATCATCCATGGGACATGATGGATTCAATCGGGGAAATTGGCATAAATAACTATAAAACTAAAAATAAAAAATAAAAATTAAAAATGCAATATTAAAACAGACATACATGATAAAAGCTAAATCAATATCATAGGTATGCGGCAAAGCTCAGCTGTTCATTTAACCCATTAGGGATCATCGTTCCAAGAGTAGCTATCCACTTGCATTCTCTTTGAGCCAGAATGCGCTTGTAGTCCCCCCTCTAATTCCCAGTCTGATTCTATCTATACCAAAAATAGTAAGGCATTTCGGGTCACAATTATGTTTTTCCTTGAAGTGTCTGGGCAAGGTTTTCAGAACACTAGCATCCTCAACATCGGCCGCTGCCATGATGTCCCTTACATGTTCCCGCGTTCTCACGCGGAGTTCTCTGGAGGTTAAACCGACATATACTAACGAACACGTACATTGAGCATAATAAACTACGTGAGTAGTATTGCAGGTAATATACTCCTTAATTTTAAATTCCCGGGAACCATCACTCGATGTGAAGGATGTAGCCCTCATCAGGTTCTTACAGGCCAAACAGTTCCCACAAGTAAAGAAACCCGTTTTTGGTCTCCCCACCCCAAAAGGGTTAGCTGGCTTGGCTATATAATGACTATCGACAAGCATGTCGCGTAAATTTCTTGATCTTCTTGCTGTCATCATAGGTCTCTCAGATAGATGCCTTGCCAAAATTGGGTCTGTTTTTAATATCGACCAATGTTTAGATAATATTGCTCTCATTATTTCCCATTGATGATTATAGGTCGATATAAATCTTGTAATGGCCTGTCCTCCCTCTCTCTTATTTCTATTCGGCCCACGTTGTCCAGAAAGAAGATCAATTCTATTGGTTTTTTTGGCTCTCTCGTATCCCCTTTTGATACTCCTCTTACTGTACCCACGTTCCATCAAACGCTCCCTAAGGTCCAATGCTTGTTTTTCAAAGTCCTCAGTAGAGGTACAGATTCTACGCATACGGAGAAACTGGCCCGTAGGGATAGCTTTCACAGTGGACCCGACATGAGCTGATGACGCATGAAGTAAAGCATTAACGGAGGTCTCCTTCCTGAAGACATCCGTCATCACGAGTCCATCATCCCTGACCCGTATATTAATGTCCAGGAAGGAGATCTCCCTCTTGTGATATGTGTACGTGAGTCTGATGTTTGAATCATTGCGATTTAAGTCCAACATGAACGAATCCAGTTCCTGAACCGTACCCTGCCAAATAAACAGGATATCATCAATAAAGCGGAACCAGCCAATAATTTGGGGGACGACATGTGCATCGTCAGGGAAGAGAGTCCATTCCCAAAAACCCAAAAATAGATTTGCATAAGCCGGTGCACATGCCGCCCCCATGGCGGTCCCGCATTGCTGTAAATAAAAACGATCTTTAAAAGTAAAAAAATTATGAGTCAGGACAAATCGCAACAACTCAAGCACCAGATCACGCACATCTGGATCAATGTTACTTGCCTCCAAAAAGAACTGAGATGCCATCAGACCTTCCTCATGGTCAATGCAAGTATAAAGTGACTCCACATCGGCAGTCACCAGCAACATGTCGGGTTCCATATACATGCCATCCAATCTCCTCAGGACGTCAGTAGTGTCCCGGACATGGGAGGGCAGCGTTTCAACCTGAGATTTCAAATAATGATCAATATATTTACATATAGGGTCGCAAAGCCCCCCCATGCCCGAAACAATCGGACGCCCTGGTGGGTTGGCAGCATTTTTATGGACCTTAGGGAGGAGATAGAACGTAGGTACCCTAGGGTTCTTTACCAGTAGGCCATCATGTATTTTCTTGGATATAATACCCCTCTCAAGAGCTATGTCGAGCAAAATCTCAATCTTATTTTGATAGACTATCATAGGATTATCATGTAAGAGGGAATAGGTCTTCCTATCACGTAATTGCCTAAAGGCCTCTTTCTCATATTTCTCCACCGGCCAAACCACCGCATTCCCCCCTTTATCAGCAGGTTTAATAACCACATCATCTAATTGTCCCAGTTCCTCCAGTGCCTTCCTTTGCTGAAAGGATAAATTATCCCTCCTCCCTTTGTTGCTAATAGTTTTAAATTCGTTGGCAACTAATTTGGTAAATATGTCTACTTGGGAACACAATGTTAAAGAGGGGAATGTGGTGGATTTGGGAGTAATGGGCGGCGGAGAAATACTTACACTCACAGGATGAGACTCAGATTCCAGTTCTTCCAGTATATCAATGATCTCCAAATCCCGTGCAGAATCATTCGTACACCCAATGTCATCTCTTGAATGTAGTCGCTTCAGAATTAATTTTCTGGAGAAGAGGTGTAAGTCTTTTAAGGCTACAAAATAATCAAAATTATTAGCTGGTGAAAACGATAATCCCAATCCCAACACCTCAATTTGTGCTTTTGTTAGGACATGAGTGGAGAGATTAATTACCTCCAGGGTATTTGATCTCAATTTTTTATCCCTTGGAGGTGATGTCGTTATTTTCCGTTTGTTACCAAACTTGCCGTTTTTAAACCAATTTTCCTTATTCTGTTCTTTCCGGCCCACAAAACTTTTTCCAGCGTCACCATTATTACTCCTCTCCTCCACTGATGACATGGATGAAACAGATACTGAGCGGCCACGTGATTGTGCCCTACCCCTCTGATAGTTGGCTCCCCGCCATTTATATATCCGATTGTTCTTGGAATCAGAGAGATCACGTTGATACTTCTTAGTTTTCCTAGTTACCACATCACCTTCCCATTTGGCTAACTCGGTATCAATTTCTTCCTTAAATTTCACCGCCATATCCCCAGAGAGGGTTTTATTGATCTCTTCCTGAACTAGATTCAGTTCTTTATCCAACTCATCCAGCTTTGTAATATTAGATTTTACCAATAAATCCATAAAACCTTTGGAACACATAGATGCAATTTCTTCCCATTGAGCCCTAAAATTCTCCTCTTCGACTGGAAATGAGGGGAATATTTGAATGCGCAATCCCCTAGGGATTAAGCCACAAGATAGATATCTCTCAAGGAATGCTTTGTTCCACCACACCCGAGTCCTTACATTTAATAAGTCTTTAAATTTCTTTGTTAATTCAAACGTATCTCTAGATTTAGCATTAAAAGCACTGTCAGGACCTTCACAAAATACTTTGTCCAACTGTAGGAGCCACGATTTCTCACGTGCCCTAAAATCCATATTTTCTGGATACACCGCTGTGAAACCACAGGAAATTACTACAAATAAAAAATACCCAGAAATTTAATAAAGAACCAACACTGTCAGAAACAGGCAAAAAACATACTCCAATAAGAATATTGAGCATAAAAAAGAAAAGAGTACCAAATCACCCATGAAGATTAAAATATAATATTTATTATGAATAGATCTAAAAACATGCAATACAAAATAGTATAAAATGTATTTTTTGGACAAATATATACAATTGTGAAGGACACAAACAAGAACCAACCACATTACATAGTGTGCACGGAAACCTATGTATCTGGTAGTGCATATAGCAACAGATACCACTAGTCAGAGGGAAAGATCCAAAGAATCACATGGATCACCACACATGTGGTCCAATATTAAGTATCCCAAGCTAAGTGTACTATGTGCCAATCATATAAACAAGTATCTCACCCAGATGGATCCGCGTATGTGGTCGGACGTAGCCCCAATGCGCATTTCGCATAAGCTTCTTCAGGGGACCGTGCTGCCACATGTATGTCTCCACTTTTTATATCCCCTGTACACCTGTCCCATATGTGGATACAATTAGCGGCGCATGTCGGCGAAGTCCGCAGAGCCGGAAGTGACATCATCGCAGAGCGTCCGATGCGACGAGCGCTGGCCCCGGCCATTGCCATGGTAACCGAAGCCAGCACGCGCCGCAGTGAGGACGCCGAGAGGATGCCGCCGCCCACACACAACGCGGACATGCGCACATGCATCCACAAGGAAGCGCCGCACAAACATACAACCGGAAATGACGTACCACCACTATTCACAACAAAGTACATCCCAGGTAAGTATAGTAACCATGGTAGCACGTATGCTAATAGAAATACAGATGATTATCTGACCCATAACAGAATATAAGCCGGAAAGGATGTGAACACAGTGGAAAAATAATAAAATAAGTGAAATAACGATCATTAATAAAAAATTATAATATTATTAATAAGTGCAAGTAATTGTGAAAATAACGGTGACCAGTGAAAAACAAAACATAATATATAATATAATACAACATATAATAAATACAAAATTGCTAAATAAAGTGAATTCTGATCCTCCAATAAGGAATTTCACAAGTCCGGACACAATCAGATGGGTCATGTTTTCTCACTCATAGGCAGCCATAATCCATAATCCGGATAATGCAGCATCATCCATGGGACATGATGGATTCAATCGGGGAAATTGGCATAAATAACTATAAAACTAAAAATAAAAAATAAAAATTAAAAATGCAATATTAAAACAGACATACATGATAAAAGCTAAATCAATATCATAGGTATGCGGCAAAGCTCAGCTGTTCATTTAACCCATTAGGGATCATCGTTCCAAGAGTAGCTATCCACTTGCATTCTCTTTGAGCCAGAATGCGCTTGTAGTCCCCCCCTCTAATTCCCAGTCTGATTCTATCTATACCAAAAATAGTAAGGCATTTCGGGTCACAATTATGTTTTTCCTTGAAGTGTCTGGGCAAGGTTTTCAGAACACTAGCATCCTCAACATCGGCCGCTGCCATGATGTCCCTTACATGTTCCCGCGTTCTCACGCGGAGTTCTCTGGAGGTTAAACCGACATATACTAACGAACACGTACATTGAGCATAATAAACTACGTGAGTAGTATTGCAGGTAATATACTCCTTAATTTTAAATTCCCGGGAACCATCACTCGATGTGAAGGATGTAGCCCTCATCAGGTTCTTACAGGCCAAACAGTTCCCACAAGTAAAGAAACCCGTTTTTGGTCTCCCCACCCCAAAAGGGTTAGCTGGCTTGGCTATATAATGACTATCGACAAGCATGTCGCGTATCGACAATCTCATGTCGGGTCCACTGTGAAAGCTATCCCTACGGGCCAGTTTCTCCGTATGCGTAGAATCTGTACCTCTACTGAGGACTTTGAAAAACAAGCATTGGACCTTAGGGAGCGTTTGATGGAACGTGGGTACAGTAAGAGGAGTATCAAAAGGGGATACGAGAGAGCCAAAAAAACCAATAGAATTGATCTTCTTTCTGGACAACGTGGGCCGAATAGAAATAAGAGAGAGGGAGGACAGGCCATTACAAGATTTATATCGACCTATAATCATCAATGGGAAATAATGAGAGCAATATTATCTAAACATTGGTCGATATTAAAAACAGACCCAATTTTGGCAAGGCATCTATCTGAGAGACCTATGATGACAGCAAGAAGATCAAGAAATTTACGCGACATGCTTGTCGATAGTCATTATATAGCCAAGCCAGCTAACCCTTTTGGGGTGGGGAGACCAAAAACGGGTTTCTTTACTTGTGGGAACTGTTTGGCCTGTAAGAACCTGATGAGGGCTACATCCTTCACATCGAGTGATGGTTCCCGGGAATTTAAAATTAAGGAGTATATTACCTGCAATACTACTCACGTAGTTTATTATGCTCAATGTACGTGTTCGTTAGTATATGTCGGTTTAACCTCCAGAGAACTCCGCGTGAGAACGCGGGAACATGTAAGGGACATCATGGCAGCGGCCGATGTTGAGGATGCTAGTGTTCTGAAAACCTTGCCCAGACACTTCAAGGAAAAACATAATTGTGACCCGAAATGCCTTACTATTTTTGGTATAGATAGAATCAGACTGGGAATTAGAGGGGGGGACTACAAGCGCATTCTGGCTCAAAGAGAATGCAAGTGGATAGCTACTCTTGGAACGATGATCCCTAATGGGTTAAATGAACAGCTGAGCCTTGCCGCATACCTATGATATTGATTTAGCTTTTATCATGTATGTCTGTTTTAATATTGCATTTTTAATTTTTATTTTTTATTTTTAGTTTTATAGTTATTTATGCCAATTTCCCCGATTGAATCCATCATGTCCCATGGATGATGCTGCATTATCCGGATTATGGATTATGGCTGCCTATGAGTGAGAAAACATGACCCATCTGATTGTGTCCGGACTTGTGAAATTCCTTATTGGAGGATCAGAATTCACTTTATTTAGCAATTTTGTATTTATTATATGTTGTATTATATTATATATTATGTTTTGTTTTTCACTGGTCACCGTTATTTTCACAATTACTTGCACTTATTAATAATATTAGAATTTTTTATTAATGATCGTTATTTCACTTATTTTATTATTTTTCCACTGTGTTCACATCCTTTCCGGCTTATATTCTGTTATGGGTCAGATAATCATCTGTATTTCTATTAGCATACGTGCTACCATGGTTACTATACTTACCTGGGATGTACTTTGTTGTGAATAGTGGTGGTACGTCATTTCCGGTTGTATGTTTGTGCGGCGCTTCCTTGTGGATGCATGTGCGCATGTCCGCGTTGTGTGTGGGCGGCGGCATCCTCTCGGCGTCCTCACTGCGGCGCGTGCTGGCTTCGGTTACCATGGCAATGGCCGGGGCCAGCGCTCGTCGCATCGGACGCTCTGCGATGATGTCACTTCCGGCTCTGCGGACTTCGCCGACATGCGCCGCTAATTGTATCCACATATGGGACAGGTGTACAGGGGATATAAAAAGTGGAGACATACATGTGGCAGCACGGTCCCCTGAAGAAGCTTACGCGAAATGCGCATTGGGGCTACGTCCGACCACACACGCGGATCCATCTGGGTGAGATACTTGTTTATATGATTGGCACATAGTACACTTAGCTTGGGATACTTAATATTGGACCACATGTGTGGTGATCCATGTGATTCTTTGGATCTTTCCCTCTGACTAGTGGTATCTGTTGCTATATGCACTACCAGATACATAGGTTTCCGTGCACACTATGTAATGTGGTTGGTTCTTGTTTGTGTCCTTCACAATTGTATATATTTGTCCAAAAAATACATTTTATACTATTTTGTATTGCATGTTTTTAGATCTATTCATAATAAATATTATATTTTAATCTTCATGGGTGATTTGGTACTCTTTTCTTTTTTATGCTCAATATTCTTATTGGAGTATGTTTTTTGCCTGTTTCTGACAGTGTTGGTTCTTTATTAAATTTCTGGGTATTTTTTATTTGTAGTAATTTCCTGTGGTTTCACAGCGGTGTATCCAGAAAATATGGATTTTAGGGCACGTGAGAAATCGTGGCTCCTACAGTTGGACAAAGTATTTTGTGAAGGTCCTGACAGTGCTTTTAATGCTAAATCTAGAGATACGTTTGAATTAACAAAGAAATTTAAAGACTTATTAAATGTAAGGACTCGGGTGTGGTGGAACAAAGCATTCCTTGAGAGATATCTATCTTGTGGCTTAATCCCTAGGGGATTGCGCATTCAAATATTCCCCTCATTTCCAGTCGAAGAGGAGAATTTTAGGGCTCAATGGGAAGAAATTGCATCTATGTGTTCCAAAGGTTTTATGGATTTATTGGTAAAATCTAATATTACAAAGCTGGATGAGTTGGATAAAGAACTGAATCTAGTTCAGGAAGAGATCAATAAAACCCTCTCTGGGGATATGGCGGTGAAATTTAAGGAAGAAATTGATACCGAGTTAGCCAAATGGGAAGGTGATGTGGTAACTAGGAAAACTAAGAAGTATCAACGTGATCTCTCTGATTCCAAGAACAATCGGATATATAAATGGCGGGGAGCCAACTATCAGAGGGGTAGGGCACAATCACGTGGCCGCTCAGTATCTGTTTCATCCATGTCATCAGTGGAGGAGAGGAGTAATAATGGTGACGCTGGAAAAAGTTTTGTGGGCCGGAAAGAACAGAATAAGGAAAATTGGTTTAAAAACGGCAAGTTTGGTAACAAACGGAAAATAACGACATCACCTCCAAGGGATAAAAAATTGAGATCAAATACCCTGGAGGTAATTAATCTCTCCACTCATGTCCTAACAAAAGCACAAATTGAGGTGTTGGGATTGGGATTATCGTTTTCACCAGCTAATAATTTTGATTATTTTGTAGCCTTAAAAGACTTACACCTCTTCTCCAGAAAATTAATTCTGAAGCGACTACATTCAAGAGATGACATTGGGTGTACGAATGATTCTGCACGGGATTTGGAGATCATTGATATACTGGAAGAACTGGAATCTGAGTCTCATCCTGTGAGTGTAAGTATTTCTCCGCCGCCCATTACTCCCAAATCCACCACATTCCCCTCTTTAACATTGTGTTCCCAAGTAGACATATTTACCAAATTAGTTGCCAACGAATTTAAAACTATTAGCAACAAAGGGAGGAGGGATAATTTATCCTTTCAGCAAAGGAAGGCACTGGAGGAACTGGGACAATTAGATGATGTGGTTATTAAACCTGCTGATAAAGGGGGGAATGTGGTGGTTTGGCCGGTGGAGAAATATGAGAAAGAGGCCTTTAGGCAATTACGTGATAGGAAGACCTATTCCCTCTTACATGATAATCCTATGATAGTCTATCAAAATAAGATTGAGATTTTGCTCGACATAGCTCTTGAGAGGGGTATTATATCCAAGAAAATACATGATGGCCTACTGGTAAAGAACCCTAGGGTACCTACGTTCTATCTCCTCCCTAAGGTCCATAAAAATGCTGCCAACCCACCAGGGCGTCCGATTGTTTCGGGCATGGGGGGGCTTTGCGACCCTATATGTAAATATATTGATCATTATTTGAAATCTCAGGTTGAAACGCTGCCCTCCCATGTCCGGGACACTACTGACGTCCTGAGGAGATTGGATGGCATGTATATGGAACCCGACATGTTGCTGGTGACTGCCGATGTGGAGTCACTTTATACTTGCATTGACCATGAGGAAGGTCTGATGGCATCTCAGTTCTTTTTGGAGGCAAGTAACATTGATCCAGATGTGCGTGATCTGGTGCTTGAGTTGTTGCGATTTGTCCTGACTCATAATTTTTTTACTTTTAAAGATCATTTTTATTTACAGCAATGCGGGACCGCCATGGGGGCGGCATGTGCACCGGCTTATGCAAATCTATTTTTGGGTTTTTGGGAACGGACTCTCTTCCCTGACGATGCACATGTCGTCCCCCAAATTATTGGCTGGTTCCGCTTTATTGATGATATCCTGTTTATTTGGCAGGGTACGGTTCAGGAACTGGATTCGTTCATGTTGGACTTAAATCGCAATGATTCAAACATCAGACTCACGTACACATATCACAAGAGGGAGATCTCCTTCCTGGACATTAATATACGGGTCAGGGATGATGGACTTGTGATGACGGATGTCTTCAGGAAGGAGACCTCCGTTAATGCTTTACTTCATGCGTCATCAGCTCATGTCGGGTCCACTGTGAAAGCTATCCCTACGGGCCAGTTTCTCCGCATGCGTAGAATCTGTACCTCTACTGAGGACTTTGAAAAACAAGCATTGGACCTTAGGGAGCGTTTGATGGAACGTGGGTACAGTAAGAGGAGTATCAAAAGGGGATACGAGAGAGCCAAAAAAACCAATAGAATTGATCTTCTTTCTGGACAACGTGGGCCGAATAGAAATAAGAGAGAGGGAGGACAGGCCATTACAAGATTTATATCGACCTATAATCATCAATGGGAAATAATGAGAGCAATATTATCTAAACATTGGTCGATATTAAAAACAGACCCAATTTTGGCAAGGCATCTATCTGAGAGACCTATGATGACAGCAAGAAGATCAAGAAATTTACGCGACATGCTTGTCGATAGTCATTATATAGCCAAGCCAGCTAACCCTTTTGGGGTGGGGAGACCAAAAACGGGTTTCTTTACTTGTGGGAACTGTTTGGCCTGTAAGAACCTGATGAGGGCTACATCCTTCACATCGAGTGATGGTTCCCGGGAATTTAAAATTAAGGAGTATATTACCTGCAATACTACTCACGTAGTTTATTATGCTCAATGTACGTGTTCGTTAGTATATGTCGGTTTAACCTCCAGAGAACTCCGCGTGAGAACGCGGGAACATGTAAGGGACATCATGGCAGCGGCCGATGTTGAGGATGCTAGTGTTCTGAAAACCTTGCCCAGACACTTCAAGGAAAAACATAATTGTGACCCGAAATGCCTTACTATTTTTGGTATAGATAGAATCAGACTGGGAATTAGAGGGGGGGACTACAAGCGCATTCTGGCTCAAAGAGAATGCAAGTGGATAGCTACTCTTGGAACGATGATCCCTAATGGGTTAAATGAACAGCTGAGCTTTGCCGCATACCTATGATATTGATTTAGCTTTTATCATGTATGTCTGTTTTAATATTGCATTTTTAATTTTTATTTTTTATTTTTAGTTTTATAGTTATTTATGCCAATTTCCCCGATTGAATCCATCATGTCCCATGGATGATGCTGCATTATCCGGATTATGGATTATGGCTGCCTATGAGTGAGAAAACATGACCCATCTGATTGTGTCCGGACTTGTGAAATTCCTTATTGGAGGATCAGAATTCACTTTATTTAGCAATTTTGTATTTATTATATGTTGTATTATATTATATATTATGTTTTGTTTTTCACTGGTCACCGTTATTTTCACAATTACTTGCACTTATTAATAATATTATAATTTTTTATTAATGATCGTTATTTCACTTATTTTATTATTTTTCCACTGTGTTCACATCCTTTCCGGCTTATATTCTGTTATGGGTCAGATAATCATCTGTATTTCTATTAGCATACGTGCTACCATGGTTACTATACTTACCTGGGATGTACTTTGTTGTGAATAGTGGTGGTACGTCATTTCCGGTTGTATGTTTGTGCGGCGCTTCCTTGTGGATGCATGTGCGCATGTCCGCGTTGTGTGTGGGCGGCGGCATCCTCTCGGCGTCCTCACTGCGGCGCGTGCTGGCTTCGGTTACCATGGCAATGGCCGGGGCCAGCGCTCGTCGCATCGGACGCTCTGCGATGATGTCACTTCCGGCTCTGCGGACTTCGCCGACATGCGCCGCTAATTGTATCCACATATGGGACAGGTGTACAGGGGATATAAAAAGTGGAGACATACATGTGGCAGCACGGTCCCCTGAAGAAGCTTACGCGAAATGCGCATTGGGGCTACGTCCGACCACATACGCGGATCCATCTGGGTGAGATACTTGTTTATATGATTGGCACATAGTACACTTAGCTTGGGATACTTAATATTGGACCACATGTGTGGTGATCCATGTGATTCTTTGGATCTTTCCCTCTGACTAGTGGTATCTGTTGCTATATGCACTACCAGATACATAGGTTTCCGTGCACACTATGTAATGTGGTTGGTTCTTGTTTGTGTCCTTCACAATTGTATATATTTGTCCAAAAAATACATTTTATACTATTTTGTATTGCATGTTTTTAGATCTATTCATAATAAATATTATATTTTAATCTTCATGGGTGATTTGGTACTCTTTTCTTTTTTATGCTCCGTTCCTAAGAATGCAGTGAGTGTAGGACCTGCGATGACGTCACGGCTTGTGATTGGTCGCGTGAGCGGTCACATGAGCGGTCACGTGACCAATCACAAGCCGCGACGTCATCGAAGGTCCTTCACTCTGCATTCTTAGGATCGGAGGCAGACGCTTGCAGCGGTGACAGCCAGGGCTTGTCCGAGGGTGAGTATATCCATATTTTTTATTTTTATTCTTTATTTTTTACATGAAAATGGATCCCAGAATCCCATGGATCCTTTCCTTCAGACCCTGGGAACCATCCACGATCACTTCCGATATTTGTGTCCCATTGACTTGTATTGGTATCGGGTATCGGTTTCGGCGATATCCGATATTTTTTGGATATCGGACTATCCAACCCGATACCGATACTTTCAAATATCGGAAGGTATCGCTCAACACTAGATGGAACACATCCTGCCGATGCCAAGAATTGCGGGCCCTACATCAATCAGGGTTGCCCCCACAGTGTACAGCTCCTGCACCTCCTCCTCTTCAGGTTCCATCTCTGAAATGAGCACATCAGTCCCAAGCTGGAAGCACTGTAGCACTGCCAAATCCAAGTGGCAACAGGCTGTGCTGAAGCTAATATGCTTTGGTGACAAACCGCACAATGCTGAAGAGTTATGGACAGCTCTGAAAGAGCAGGCAGATCTGTGGCTGACACCTTTGAACCTCCAGCCAGGCATGGATGTGTGTGACAATGGCTGGAACCTGGTGGCGGCTCTGAGGCGAGGCGAGTTCACACACATACCTTGCCTGGCCCATGTGTTATGATCCCAGTGGTAGAGGATCTCTGATATTCCGGCAAGATAGCAAAAACATAAATACTGCTCTAGGGAGGTGGAAACTGGGCTAACCGCATACCTGACCCTAACACACACAATTAGAAGCAGCCGGTGAATGTGCCTACGTTGGTTCTAGATGTCTCGAGCCAGCCGGAGAACTGACTACCCCTAGAGGGAAAATAAGACCTCACTTGCCTCCAGAGAAATTGAACCCCAAAGATATAGAAAGCCCCCAACAAATAATAACGGTGAGGCAAGAGGAAAACACAAACGTAGAGATGAACTAGATTCAGCAAAGTGAGGCCCACTAGTCTAGATAGACAGAAAATAGATAGTGGACTATGCGGTCAGCAGAAAACCCTACAAAAACATCCATGCTGAACATTCAAGAACCCCCACACCGACTGACCGTGTGGAGGGAGAATATCAGCCCCCTAGAGCTTCCAGCGAGCCAGAAAATCAAATATTAAGCAAGCTGGACAAAGACACTGAAAAATGCAAACGATCCAAATTATACAAAACGGACTTAGCTTTTCTTGCATGAGACAGACTGAAAGGAATCCGGAGGAGACCATATAGGTCTGGATACAACGATGCCAGGCAAGAGACTGAGTCCGGAGGAGACTTAAATAGGGAACACCCGCTGCTTAACGACACAGCTGGAGCTCAGGCCTGCAACAACACATGCCTAACACAATACCGTTAGTGACCACCAGAGGGGGCCCAGAAACACAGTTCACAACAGTACCCCCCCTTGAGGAGGGGTCACCGAACCCTCACCAAGACCCCCAGGGCGATCAGGATGAGCAGCGTGAAAGGCATGAACCAAATCAGCCGCATGAACATCAGAGGCGACAACCCAGGAATTATCCTCCTGACCATAGCCTTTCCACTTAACTAAATACTGGAGTTTCCGTCTAGAGATACGAGAATCCAGAATCTTCTCCACCACATACTCCAACTCGCCCTCAACCAAAACCGGGGCAGGTGGCTCAACAGCAGGAACCATAGGCACCACGTGCCGCCACAACAAGGACCTATGGAACACATTATGAATAGCAAATGACGCTGGAAGGTCCAAGCGAAAAGACACCGGGTTAAGGATTTCCAAAATCTTATAAGGACCAATAAAGCGAGGCTTGAACTTAGGAGAGGAGACTTTCAAAGGAACATGCCGAGAAGACAACCAAACCAAATCCCCAACATAAAGTCGGGGACCCACACCGCGGCGGCGGTTGGCAAAACGCTGGGCCTTGTCTTGTGACAATTTCAAATTGTCCACCACATGGTTCCAAATCCGCTGCAACCTATCCACCACAGAATCAACCCCAGGACAGTCAGAAGGTTCAACCTGGCCCGAGGAGAAACGAGGATGAAAACCAGAGTTGCAGAAAAAGGGTGAAACCAAAGTGGCAGAACTAGCCCGATTATTAAGGGCAAACTCGGCCAGTGGCAAAAAGGTAACCCAGTCATCCTGATCAGCAGAAACAAAACATCTCAAATAAGTCTCCAACGTCTGATTAGTTCGCTCGGTCTGGCCATTAGTCTGAGGATGAAAAGCCGACGAAAAAGACAAATCAATACCCATCTTAGCACAAAAGGATCGCCAGAATCTGGACACAAACTGGGATCCTCTGTCAGACACAATATTCTCAGGGATGCCGTGCAAACGAACCACATTCTGAAAGAACAAAGGGACCAAATCAGAGGAGGAAGGCAACTTAGGCAAGGGCACCAAATGGACCATTTTAGAAAAACGATCGCACACCACCCAGATGACAGACATCTTCCGAGATACCGGAAGATCCGAAATGAAATCCATGGAAATGTGCGTCCAAGGCCTCTTCGGGATATGCAAGGGCAAAAGCAACCCGCTGGCACGAGAACAGCAAGGCTTAGCCCGAGCACAAATCCCACAGGACTGCACAAAAGAACGCACATCCCGCGACAAGGAAGGCCACCAAAAGGACCTAGCCACCAAATCTCTGGTACCGAAAATCCCAGGATGTCCCGCCAACACTGAAGAATGAACCTCAGAAATAACTCTGCTGGTCCATCTGTCAGGGACAAACAGTCTCTCTGGTGGGCAACGATCAGGCCTATCAGCCTGAAATTTCTGCAGCACTCGTCGCAAATCTGGGGAAATGGCAGACAAAATCACTCCCTCTCTGAGAATACCAGCCGGCTCCGAGACTCCCGGAGAGTCAGGCACAAAACTCCTAGAAAGTGCATCAGCCTTCACGTTCTTCGAACCAGGCAGGTACGAGACCACAAAGTCAAAACGGGAGAAAAACAACGACCAACGAGCCTGTCTAGGATTCAGGCGCTTGGCAGACTCGAGGTAAATCAGATTTTTATGATCAGTCAAGACCACCACACGATGTCTAGCTCCCTCGAGCCAATGACGCCACTCCTCAAATGCCCACTTCATAGCCAACAACTCCCGATTACCAACATCATAGTTCCGCTCAGCAGGCGAAAATTTTCTTGAAAAGAAGGCGCATGGCTTCATCACGGAGCCATCAGAACTTTTTTGCGACAAAACAGCCCCTGCACCAATCTCAGAAGCATCAACTTCAACCTGGAAGGGAAGAGAGACATCCGGCTGGCACAAGACTGGCGCTGAAGTAAACCGACGCTTCAGCTCCAGAAAGGCCTCCACGGCCGCAGGAGACCAATTAGCAACATCAGAACCCTTCTTGGTCATATCCGTCAAAGGTTTAACCACGCTGGAAAAATTAGCGATAAAACGACGGTAAAAATTAGCAAAGCCCAAGAACTTCTGCAGGCTCTTAACAGACGTGGGCTGAGTCCAGTCATGAATGGCACGGACCTTGACTGGGTCCATCTCCACAGTAGAAGGGGAAAAAATAAAACGCAAAAAAGAAACCTTCTGTACCCCAAAGATACATTTTGAGCCCTTCACAAATAGAGCATTCTCCCGCAGAACCTGAAACACCATCCTGACCTGGTTCACATGGGACTCCCAATCATCAGAAAAAAACAAAATATCATCCAGATAAATAATCATAAATTTATCCAGATATTTCCGGAAGATGTCATGCATGAAGGACTGAAACACAGAAGGGGCATTCAATAATCCAAAAGGCATCACCAGGTACTCAAAATGACCCTCGGGCGTATTAAATGCCGTTTTCCATTCATCTCCCTGCTTTATGCGCACAAGGTTATACGCACCACGAAGATCTATCTTGGTGAACCAACTGGATCCCTTAATCCGAGCAAACAAATCAGACAACAATGGCAAAGGATACTGAAATTTAACCGTGATCTTATTCAGAAGACGATAATCTATACAAGGTCTCAAAGACCCGTCTTTCTTGCCCACAAAAAAGAATCCTGCACCAAGAGGAGAAGAGGATGGGCGAATATGTCCCTTCTCCAAAGACTCCTTTATATAACTCCGCATCGCGGCATGCTCTGACACAGATAAATTAAAGAGTCGTCCCTTAGGAAACTTACTACCAGGAATCAAATCTATAGCACAATCACAGTCCCTATGAGGAGGAAGGGCACTGGACCTGGCCTCATTAAATACATCCTGAAAGTCTGACAAGAACTCAGGGATATCAGAAGGAGTAGAAGAAGCAATAGACACCAATGGAGAATCGCCATGAATCCCCTGACACCCCCAACTAGACACAGTCATAGCTTTCCAATCTAAAACTGGATTATGGGCCTGTAACCATGGCAGACCCAAAACGACAACATCATGCATTTTATGCAGTACCAGAAAACGAATCACCTCCTGATGTACAGGAGTCATGCACATGGTCACTTGCGTCCAATACTGAGGTTTATTCTCTGCCAATGGCGTTGAATCAATTCCTCTAAGAGGAATAGGATTTTCCAAAGGCTTCAGGACAAAACCGCAGCGCTTGGCAAACGACAAATCCATCAGACTTAAAGCAGCACCAGAATCCACAAAAGCCATAACTGAGTAAGAAGATAATGAACAAATTAAAGTCACAGACAAAATAAACTTAGGCTGAAAAGTACCAATGGCGACAGGATTAACAATTTTTTTTAAGCGTTTAGAGCATGCTGAGATAACATGTGTTGAATCACCACAGTAGAAACACAACCCATTTTGACGTCTATGATTTTGTCGCTCGACTCTGGTCAGAATTCTGTCACATTGCATAGAATCAGGTGACCGTTCAGACAGCACCGCCGAAGGATTAACAGATTTGCGCTCCCGCAAACGTCGATCAATTTGAATGGCCAGAGCCATTGAATCATTCAGACCTGTAGGGATAGGAAACCCCACCATCACATCTTTAATGGCTTCAGAAAGACCATTTCTGAAATTTGCGGCCAGTGCACACTCATTCCATTGAGTAAGCACGGACCATTTCCGAAATTTTTGACAATATACCTCAGCTTCGTCCTGACCCTGAGAGATAGCCAGCAACATCTTTTCAGCCTGATTTTCAAGATTAGGCTCCTCATAAAGCAAACCAAGTGCCAGGAAAAACGCATCAACATTCACCAATGCAGGATCTCCTGGCGCCAGAGAGAAGGCCCAATCTTGAGGGTCGCCGCGCAAGAAGGAAATAACAATCTTAACTTGCTGAGCGGAATCACCAGAGGAACGAGGTTTCAGAGACAGAAACAATTTGCAATTATTCCTAAAATTCAGGAACTTAGATCTATCTCCAAAAAACGGCTCAGGAATAGGTATTTTTGGTTCAGACATAGGGCTATGGATAACAAAATCCTGAATGCTTTGCACCCTAGCAGCAAGCTGATCCAAACTAGAAGTCAGAGTCTGGACATTCATATCTGCAGCAGAGTTCCAGCCACTCAGAGAAAAAGGGGATGGAAGAAGCTAGGCAAACTGCAGCAACAAAAAAAAAAACAAAAAAAAAACAACTCAGAACTTCTTTTTAATCCCGCTTCTGCGATGCAATAAACATTTTCTTTCGGCCTGGCATACTGTTATGATCCCAGTGGTAGAGGATCTCTGATATTCCGGCAAGATAGCAAAAACATAAATACTGCTCTAGGGAGGTGGAAACTGGGCTAACCGCATACCTGATCCTAACACACACAACTAGAAGCAGCCGGTGAACGTGCCTACGTTGGTTCTAGACGTCTCGAGCCAGCCGGAGAACTGACTACCCCTAGAGGGAAAATAAGACCTCACTTGCCTCCAGAGAAATTGAACCCCAAAGATATAGAAAGCCCCCAACAAATAATAACGGTGAGGCAAGAGGAAAACACAAACGTAGAGATGAACTAGATTCAGCAAAGTGAGGCCTACTAGTCTAGATAGACAGAAAATAGATAGTGGACTATGCGGTCAGCAGAAAGCCCTACAAAAACATCCACGCTGAACATTCAAGAACCCCCACACCGACTGACGGTGCGGAGGGAGAATATCAGCCCCCTAGAGCTTCCAGCGAGCCAGAAAATCAAATATTAAGCAAGCTGGACAAAGAAACTGAAAAATGCAAATGATCCAAATTATACAAAACGGACTTAGCTTTTCTTGCATGAGACAGACTGAAAGGAATCCGGAGGAGACCAAATAGGTCTGGATACAACGATGCCAGGCAAGAGACTGAGTCCGGAGGAGACTTAAATAGGGAACACCCGCTGCTTAACGACACAGCTGGAGCTCAGGCCTGCAACAAGACAAGCCTAACACAATACCGTTAGTGACCACCAGAGGGAGCCCAGAAACACAGTTCACAACACCCATGTGCTTAACCTCATTGTTCAACGGTTTCTAAAAATCTGCTGCCGGATCTGCTTGTGAAAGTACGCTGCCTGTGTGCCCATTTTAGAAAGTCAGCTACAGCTTGAGCCACCCTTGCCGTGCTTCAGCAGCGATTGCAGCTTCTGGCTCACCGACTGATGTGTGATGTCCCTACGTGTTGGAACTCTACACTGCAGATGTTGGAAAAGTTTTGTGAGCAGAAGAGGGCAGTTGTTGAATACCAATATCAACATGGCCGTCGTTATTCAGGTCAGACTCCACACAAGACCTCAGGAGTGGACATAGATGTAAGACATACAGTATGTAACATCCTCCAAAACTGAGGAGTCCACCAAGATGATGAGCGGCGATGATACCATAATTAGCGTCAACATCCTGCTTCTCTGCATTCTGAAAAGCTCTCTGCTCAAAGATGATGCATTACAGGCGGAGCAGGAGGACATGAAGCAAGGAACCATACAGAGTGATTACACACAGCCCAGCCTCATGTCATCCCAACGTGGATTGTTTGACAATGAGGAAGAGGAGGAGGAGGAAGAACAGGAGCTACTTTCATGCTCTGTAGATGGTACTACAAGCATAACTGTAATACCGTCTGTTCAGCATGGATGGCCTGAGGACAGGGAGAAAGAGGAGGAGGAGGAGGAGGACACCTTAGTCAGTCGTCCTGTTGGTGAGGACATGGAAGACTTGCCTGTTACCAGTCTGGCATGCATGGCTGACTTTATGTTGCGATGCCCTTCCCGTGACTCTGGTACTGTAAAAATTTTGGGTGACAGTCATTACTGGATAGTGACACTTTTAGACCCACACTACAAGGAGAACTTTCAATCTTTTCTTCCAGAGGCAGGCAGGTGTACTAAAATGGTGCATTACCAGAGAGCCGTTGTTGCAGAATTAGTAAAAAAATTCCCATCTCAAAATGACTGCGGCGAACATAACAGTTCTTTGGACTACCAAGGAGTACAAGCGAGAGAGACACAACTCCAATACAGCAGAGGCAGGGGAACACTGGCAAAGTTCTGGGACAGTTTTCTCAGACCATCCCATTGCTCTGGCCCTGAGGCATGGGGTAATGTCATAAGGAATGGAATGTTTTCTAAGATGCTGAGGGAGTACCTAACTGACCGTACCAATGTCCTTCATGATTCCTCTGTGCCTTTTAATTATTGGGTATCCAAGCTGGACACGTGGCATGAACTGGCTCTCTATGCCTAGGACATCCTGGCCTGCCCTGCCGCTATCTTTTAGTCAGAGCAGGTTTTTAGTGCCGCTGGTGGAATTATCACAGACAAGTGCATTCACCTGTCAACGGAAAATGCAGACAGGCTGAATCTTATAAAAATGAACAAGGGCTGAATTGGGCCAGACTTCTTTACAACACCCAATGACAGCAAAACATTACCTCCAATACAGTGTCTTTTTGGGAGATGTATTCCCATGCACCTCTTCACACCCACACATGGGTATATGCTTCCCGATTTTGGCTATTTGGTGTACTCCTCCTCCTTGTCCTCATCCTCATCATTCACCACCACTAGAACACCAGGGTGAACGTGTTCTATGCTGCTTCAGAGAGTCAATTTTTTGGCAAGGGTGTCTATGATCCCCATAAAAAAATTTTAAAAAATGTACCCCCATGCGAAAATGTTTGTCAGACCATGCACTTAGTGTATGGGCATTACAAGTATAGGAGACCCGATCCTTTAAACTGTGAAGACCTTTTTCACAGGCCATACTCCACGTCTCTTCCTTCACCACCCCTACGTCACCAGGGTGACCGTGTTCCATGATAAAACAACCACTACATTGTTTTGCAAGGGTGTTTAGGATGTTCCTAACAATTATTTACACAGTAGGTTGATGTGGCCCCCCCGGGGGAAAATGTTTTACAGCCTATGCACTTAGTATATGGGCATTCTAAGTCTAGGAGACCCGCTCCTTTAAATTGGGCCTATTTTTTAATGAGGCCATCCTCCACGTCTCATCATCCACCGCAATTAGATCACCAGGGTTAACGTGTTTCGTGCTGCTACATCCACTGTAGTTTTTTGCAAGGGTGTTTATGATGACCGTAATAAAAATATTTACACAGTATGTTGATGTGTACCCCCTAGGAGAAAATGTTTGTCAGCCCATACACTTAGTATATGGGAATTACAAGTCTAGGAGACTCTCTGCTTTGTAATGGGACAGCTTTTTTATGAGGCCCTCCAACATGTTTCTTCCAAGGGGGGATTGGGGTGCGTGCAAATTTGGGTCAAGGCGGCCCTTGCATTCAGTGCATAAGGAAACAGTATGGCAGGACCAAGTGAAGAATGTGATGTGGGTTTTCCTGTGGCCATCCAGTATGTGGTTTGAAAGGCTTATTGGGGTGCATATGACTTGGTAGCAGGGTAAGCCTTGCAGTCAATGCATAAGAAAATAGTATGAGAGTGCAAAATGAATAATGTGAAGTGGATTTTCCTGTGACCATCCAGTTCCTGGGTTCAAAGGTTTATTGGGGTGCATATGACTTGGCAGCAGGGCAGGCCTTGCAGTCAATGCATAAGAAAACAGTATCGGAGTACAAAATTAATAATGTGATGTGAGTTTTCCTTTGGCCATCCAGTACCTGGGTTCAAAGGCTTATTGGGGTGCATATGACTTTATAGCAGAGCAGGCCTTGCAGTTGTTAGAATCTGTTTAGTTTGTGACTATCCGCCATTTTCTTTTGGTGTTCTGGCTGCTCGTCTTTTCCCTCTGGTGCTGGGTTTGTCTTGGGTCAGGTGATTGTATCACTCTTTATTAACCAGCACCTGTCTCCCAGTGCTTGCTGGATAGCAGTGTTAATCAGCTTTAGTTCTAGCTTGGTGCTTTGCTTTGTTTTCTGTGTGTATAATTTGTGCAGTACTGGGACATCTGGTTCTGCTAGTCTTAGTTTCTGTTTTCAGTTGGTATCTGCAGCCTTATCTGTGTTTTCTATTAGGAGTAGTGTTGAGCGATACCGTCCGATACTTGAAAGTATCGGTATCGGATAGTATCGGCCGATACCGGCAAAGTATCGGATCTCGCCGATTCCGATACCCATGCAAGTCAATGGGACACTAAGTATCGGACGGTATCCTGATGGTTCCCAGGGTCTGAAGGAGAGGAAACTCTCCTTCAGGCCCTGGGATCCATATTACTGTGTAAAATAAAGAATTAAAATAAAAAATATTGATATACTCACCTGTCCGGAGGCCCCTGGACATCACCACTGGTAACCGGCAGCTTTCTTTGCTTAAAATGAGTGCGTTCAGGGCCTTCCATGATGTCACGGCTTCTGATTGGTCACGTGCCGCTCATGTGACCGCCACGCGACCAATCACAAGCCGTGACGTAATTCTCAGGTCCTAAATTCCTAATTCTAGGAATTTAGGACCTGAGAATTACGTCACGGCTTGTGATTGGTCGCGTGGCGGTCACATGGGCGGCCGCGACCAATCACAAGCCGTGACATCATCTAAGGCCCTGAACGCGCTCATTCTTAGGAAGGAAGTCTGCCGGAAAGAAGCCGAGGGTGAGTATATTCCTATTAGGTATATACTCACCCTCGGACGCGCCCTGCTTCTTTCCGGCAGCCTTCCTTCTTAAGAATGAGCGCGTGAAGGGCCTTAGATGACGTCACGGCTTGTGATTGGTCGCGGCCGCCCATGTGACCGCTCACGCGACCAATCACAAGCCGTGACGTAATTCTCAGGTCCTAAATTCCTAGAATGAGGAATTTAGGACCTGAGAATTACGTCACGGCTTGTGATTGGTCGCGTGGCGGTCACATGAGCGGGCCGTGACCAATCAGAAGCCGTGACGTCATGGAAGGCCGTAAACGCGCTCATTTTAAGCAAAGAAGGCTGCCGGTTACCAGCGGTGATGTCCAGGGGCTTCCGGACAGGTGAGTATATCAATATTTTTTATTTTAATTCTTTATTTTACACAGTAATATGGATCCGATACAATTCCCGATACCACAAAAGTATCAGATCTCAGTATTGGAATTCCGATACCGCAAGTATCGGCCGATACCCGATACTTGCGGTATCAGAATGCTCAACACTAATTAGGAGGTGACCCATTTTTGCACCCAGTCCTTAGATCTTTTAGAGAACCCCTAGGATCGTCGGTGGGTCTATTTGCAAGGAATGGGTTGCCCACTCCATTGTAGGGTATCAGCCTAGCCATAGTGCAGGGTCAGTTTTCCCCCTTCTACCCTAATCCTGTGTTGCAGTACTGTAACAGTTTGTCCAGCCACACATATAAAAAAAAAAAAAATCCTCTCCCGGATTCCTTCAATATGAGCAGCATCCAAGAACTTGCTCAACACTTGCAAGGGTTAACTTTGGAAGTAGCCAACCTGCAACAGCCCATGAATACTTACCCTGGAGCATGCTCTGAAGAACCAAAGGTAGGATTACCTGAGGTTTTTTCTGGTAAACGGCAGGAATTTTTTACGTTTCCAATGCATGCTTACTATATTTTCGGCTTAGACCTGGATCCTCATGGAGTGAATTACAGCATGTGGGGATTATTATGTCTTTATTGCGAAGAGAACCAAATCTGGGCATTTTCATTACATCCTGATGATCCTTGTTTGACATCAGTAGAAGCATTTTTTACTGCTATGGGGTTGTTATATGATGATCCTGATCGCGTCACAACAGCTGAGACAGATCTCAGACAGCTTAAACAGGGTTCTGTTGATGCTGAGAGGTATTGGACCCAATTCAGACGATGGTCTGCAGAGGTCAGGTGGAATGACCCAGTCCTTAAGAGTCAGTTTTTAGCAGGATTGAGTGAAAGAGTTAAAGATTTGCTCATTGCACATCCTGCACCTGATACTTTGGAAACTGCTATGCAGTTAGCTATCCGTGTGGATAGAAGATTGAGAGACAGGAAGAATGATGAGAAGGCTCTTATAATGCTGGACTCAGTCTCTCAGGATAGCCCCATTGACAGCGGGGAACTGATGCAACTTGGGGCAATGTCCTCTCCTTCCCAGGAAAGGGAGAGGAGGTTCTCACTGGGGCTATGCTTGTATTGTGGTAAGGCTGACAATTTTATTAAGCAATGTGAGGTTCGCTTAAGGAAAGAGAAAAAAAAGGTCAATCAGAGTATCCCTCCCGTTCGCATTGCATTTTTACAGTCCACAAGAGTTTCTTTTTCTGTTAGTTCTACTTGTCTTGATCATTCGATTGATTTTCAAGTGATGGTGGACTGTGGTTCTGCACTTAATTTGATTGATCAACAATTTCTAGACAAGCATAAGAATGATTCTGTACCTTTAACATGCCTTTTTCCTGTAGTGGCGATTGACAACACTCCTCTAGAGCATGGGTGCGTTTCTGGAAAGGTCACCGGGTTTCCACTCACTGTGAATATGGAACACCAGGAATCTTTAGATTTGTTTGTTCTTGATAAATTACCTTTTCCAGTTGTTCTGCGGTTACCTTAGTTAAAGATGCACAATCCTGTACAGTACTGGTCGTCAAGTATGATAAGATCCTGGGGTCAGGAGTGTTATGGGAAATGTTGTGATGTACACATTGCTGCTGTGGTGAAAAGTGAGCTACCTGAAGCCATTCAGGAATTCTGGAAAGTATTTTCAGAGGTGGAGTCACAAGCTCTACCGCCTCATAGAGATTACGATTGACTATTGAGTTCATCCCAGGTGCTACTCTCCCTAAAAGTCGTTTACTTAATCTGACGATTCCCAAGAGGGATGCTTTAAAGGAATTCCTGCAAACTAGTCTTTCTGCAGGTCATATAAGACCCTCTAAATCCCCTGTGGCTGTGGGATTCTTTTTTGTCAAAAAAAATATGGGGGTCTTAGGCCATGTCTGGATTTCAGGGAAATTAATAAGATCACTGTGCGCAATCCTTACCCCTATTTCTGGATTTGTTTAACCAATTAGTAGGAGCCAAATGGTTCTCTAAGATCGATCTCCATGGGGCATATAATTTGCTGCAAGTAAAAGAAGGCGAAGGCGACCCGGAAGGTCATTTTGAGCATCTAGTAATTCCTTTCGGCCTTACAAATGCTCCGGTTTTCTTTCAAAATTTCATTAACGACCTTCTGAGGCCGTTGATCGGTAGGAGTGTTATTGTTTATTTGGATGATATTTTGATCTAATCGCATGATCTGGAGTCACATTGGCAGAGAGTCCGCAAGGTTCTGCAGATTCTGAGAGAAAACACACTCTTTGCTAAACTGGAGAAATGCGAGTTTGCGGTACAGAAAATTAGTTTTTTGGGGTACTTTATATCCAGTGATGGTTTTGAGATGGACCCGGTGAAGGTTCAGGTGGTATTGGAGTGGCCTAGACCTGAATGCTTGAAGTCGATTCAGAAATTCTTGAGGTTTGCTCATTATTATAGAAAATTCATAAAGAATTTTTGTATTATCACAAAACCTTTTACTGATCTGACTAAGAAGGGTTCCAATGGTCCCAAGGCTGTCAAGGTTTTGAGCAGCTCAAAAAGAGGTTTAGCTCTGCTCCTGTTTTGATCCAGACAGATGAGACTTAGCCCTTTCTGGTAGAGGTGGATGCCTCATCAGTAGGAGTGGGGGCAGTTCTGTCACAGGAAGGAGAGGATGGGATGCATCCCTGTGCATTCTTTTCTACGAAATTTTTGGAGGCGGAACTCAACTACGATGTTGGGAACCGAGAATTTCTGGCTATTAAGCTTGTGTTTGAGCATTGGCGACATTTTTTGTAGGGCGCCAGACATCCTATACAAGTCTTTACTGATCATAAGAATCTGATCTACCTGGATGCTGCTAAACGTTTGAATGCCCGTCAAGCTAGGTGGGCTTTGTTTTTTGCCCGGTTCCATTTCTCTGTTACATATATCCTTGGGACAAAGAATGTTAAAGCTGATGCTTTGTCTCGTAGTTTCTTCCCAGCGGCTAATACTGAAAAGGAGGAATATATTCTGCAAAGAGGGGTGGTGGTGGCAGCATTAGGTTCTGAGTTGGAAAATAGCATTCTTAGAGCCCAGGATACGGCACCAACTATCACTCCATATGGGAAATTATGTGTGCCTAAGGCCCTGAGGAGAGCTTTGTTTGGGGAATGTAATGAGTCTTTTTGGCAGGTCATCCAGGGATTGCTGAAACAAAAAAGTCTATTGGTCGGAGTTTCTGGTGGCCAGGGTGGCTAAGAGAAATTGTCAAGTGGGTGCGTCAGTGTACAGTGTGCGCTAGGTCTAAGGCTTCTCATGCTCCGGCGGCAGGGTTGCTTGGAGGTTCCTGGTTCTCCATGGATGCATCTTGCAATGGATTTTATCACCGACCTGCCGGTTTCTGAGGGTTTTTCTATCATCTGGGTTGTTGTGGACCGGTTTAGTAAGATTTGTCATCAGGTCCCGTTCAATAAATTACCCTGCGCTAAGACACTTGTCAGGGCATTTGTGAAAGAGATTGTCAGACTCCATGGTGTTCTCAAGAACATTGTTTCCAATAGGGGACCACAGTTTGTGGCTCGCTTTGCTTTTTGTGACAGACTTAAGGGTCATTTGTCATTTTCGTCGGGTTATCATCCAGAGTCCAATGGACAGACCAAGAGGAAGAACCAGGACGTTGTGCATTTTTTGAGATGTTTTGTAGCAGAGAATCAGGAGATGTGGTCGGAATATCTACCATTAGCTGAGCTTGCTCTCAATAATCATACGTCTTCTTTGGCTGGGTGTTCTCCTTTCTTTTGTTGTACTGGGAAGCATCCATCTTTTGGTCCTTTTTCTAGGATAGGGGTGGCGGTGCCTGAGGAGGAGAGTTTTTCTGGAAATTTGGAAAAGGTTTGGACCAGTGTGCGTCATAATCTGAAACAGGCTAATAGGAGGTCTAAGAAATATTTTGACAAGAGAAGAAGAGAGGTGAGGTTTGTTGTTGGGGACATGGTTTGGTTGTCCTCTAGGAATCTGTGTTTGAAGATCCCTTCTAAAAAGTTGATGCCTAAGTTTGTAGGACCCTTCAAAGTGGTTCAGATTGTCAACTCTGCAGCAGTGAGATTAGGCATTCCTTCATTCTGGAAAATGAATTCAGTTTTTCATGTATCTTTGCTGAAGAAAGTTGACACGCCAGAGAAGGTGGCTATGCCGTCTGCTCCTCCAATTGATGAGGTCTGCGAGTTTGGGATTTCACGCATTCTTGATTCCAGGTGGCACAGAGGAGGGTTACAGTATCTTGTGTCCTGGAAAGGTTTCAGTCCCGAGGACAATTCCTGGGTGAAAGCTGTGGATGTCTCAGCCTCAAGGTTAATTAACACTTTTCACAGGAGATTTCCGAATAAGGCCCGGCCTAGAGGATCCGGGGGATCCTCATTAAAGGGGAGGTACTGTTAGAATCTGTTTAGTTTGTGACTATCCGCCATTTTCTTTTGGTGTTCTGGCTGCTGGTCTTTTCCCTCTGGTGCTGGGTTTGTCTTGGGTCAGGTGATTGTATCACTCTTTATTGACCAGCACCTGCCTCTCAGACCTTGCTGGACAACAGTGTTAATCAGCTTTAGTTCTGGTTTGGTGCTTTGCTTTGTTTTCTGTGTGTATAATTTGTGCAGTACTGGGACATCTGGTTCTGCTAGTCTTAGTTTCTGTTTTCAGTTGGTATCTGCAGCCTTATCTGTGTTTTCTATTAGGAGGTGACCCGTTTTTGTACCCAGTCCTTAAATATTTTAGGGAACCCCTTCCCCCTATCTATAGGTCTTTGCTTGAGATTAACCTAGGATCGTCGGTGGGTCTATTCACAAGGAATGGGTCACCCACTCCATCGTAGGGTATCAGCCTAGTCATAGTGCAGGGTCAGTTTTCCCCCTTTTAACCTAGTCCTGTGTTGCAGTACCGTAGCAGCAGTCAATGCATAAGAAAACAGTGTGCTAGTACAAAATTAATAATGTGAAGTGGTTTTCCTGTGGCAATCTACTACATGGGTTCAAAGGCTTCTTGGGGTGCATATGACTTTATAGCAGGGCAGATCTTGCATTCAATGCAACATTTTTTCAGGAAGCCCTCCTGTACCTCACGTGAAAGGGGTATTGGGGTGCGCCGTAATTCTTGGTAGCCCAACCACTCACTGCATTGGCAATAACAGCATAGGAGACCCACTGTTTAATAATGGCCCTTTAAGAATATTAATGCCGCCTGATGCCGCTCTAAAAATAGGCTTTGTGACTTTAAGAATCCCTCCTTCATAAATGAAACAAGATGTGTCTGCAGGGGCGGAACTACCGCGGTCACAGGGGTTGCAGCTGTGACTGGGCCTGGAGTGCTTAGGGGCCCACCCAGTCCAGCAAAGACTGGGCGGGCCCCTAAGCACTGAGCTACAAAATTGTCCACTGGCCCTTTAAATCAGTGGGTGGCTTTTCATGTGCCGTGTGCCGGCTGCCGACCCTTTAACCCCCGAGTGCAGAACGCTGCCTCTCCTGCACAGCAGCACAGGAATGATGTCATCGGGGTGGGTGGGGTTACCGGGTGGGTGGATTTACCGCCCAATGCTCTCCTGTCCCGACTCCCGAAATAGGAGCTGCTGCCCGACAGAGTCCAGACTCCAGAGCGATCTTTGTGCTGGCAGCTCTGTGCAGGTGATCTGTGCTCCTTACCTCTGTGCCACCCTCAATGTTTGCCCCAATATGATCTATGCCCCCCGCTGTATGCCCCAATATGATCTCTGCCCCCCATGCTGAGTGCCCCAATATGATCTCTGTGCCCCCCGCTGTATGCACCAATATGATCTCTGTGCCCCCCGTTGTGTGCACCGATATGATCTCGGTGCCCCCCGCAGTGTGCACCAATATGATCTCTGTGCCCCCAGCAGTATGCATCAATATGATCTGTGCCCCCCCGCTGTGTGCACCAATATGATCTCTGTGCCCCGCTGTGTGCCCCAATATGATCTCTGTGCCCCCCCCGCTGTGTGCCCCTATATGATCTCTGTGCCCCCCCGCTGTGTGCACCATTATTATCTCTGTGCCCCCAGCTGTATGCACCAATATGATCTGTGCCCTCCGCTGTATGCACCAGTATGATCTCTGTGCCCCCGCTGTGTGCCCCTATATATGATCTCTGTGCCCCCCGCTGTATGCACCAATATGATCTGTTCCCCCGCTGTGTGCACCAATATGATCTTTGTGCCCCCGCTGTGTGCCCCAATATGATCTCTGTGCCCCCCGCTGTGTGCCCCTATATGATCTCTGTGCCCCCCCGCTGTGTGCACCAATATGATCTCTGTGCCCCCTGCTGTATGCACCAATATGATCTGTGCCCCCGCTGTATGCACCAATATGATCTGTGCCCCCCGCTGTGTGCACCAATATGATCTCTGTCCCCTCCCGCTGTATGCACCAATATGATCTCTGTGCCCCCTGCAGTATGCACCAATATGATCTCTGTGCCCCCCGCTGAGTGCCCCAATATGATCTCTGCCCCCACGCTGTGTACCCCAATATGATCTGTGCCCCCCGCTGTATGCACCAATATGATCTCTGTGCCCCCCCTGCTGTGTGCCCCAATATGATCTGTGCCCCCCAGCTATGTGCCCCCTGTGATCTCTGTTCCCCCGTGATCCCTGTGCCCCCAGCTATGTGCCCCCTATGATTTCTGTGCCCTTTGTGAGTGCGGCCCTCGTTCGTACTTGGGTGTGCGTCTGCAGCCCTGGTCAGTGCGGGCAAATAGGAGAGCGTGTGCACACCAGGGCCTGTACAGAAGTGTGAAAGGACGCATAGACGCCTGAGCCTCACTCTGAACAGCGTTCTCCTCACCAATCCCTGGCCGGCATCCACTCCAAGTCTTCAGTGCCTCCGATGCTGGCTGGACAGTGGACCCTCCTTATCCTCCTCCATCTCAGGTGAGTACCAGCATGAAATCTTCTTAAGTATACGCAGCATTTGCAGTTTGACCTGTATACTGTGTATAGACTGCTGTATGTACAACATATAGGTGACACTGCTGTACATAATCACCGTATCACCTATGTAATGTATATACAGAAGTCTATATTCATTATATAGGTGACACTGTGACTAATGTGTATATGGATCGCCCCCACGTGTAGGGCAATGGGGTACTCAGTACCGGGTCTATCTCTATAGGTTCTGGGAATGTCACGATGGCCCGACCCGGTCCGTGGCCCTTCTGAGGGGCGCCCAATTAAAGGTGTAGTTGTTTATACGGTGTTCGTGATGTAAGAGGGTGGTGCTGTTATGGACAGTAAGGAACACGCTGTCACTTTAAGAGACTGCACCCCCTTGTCTGGTGTGAGATGGAATGTTCTGCTTTTCCCCTGCTTTAGGCTGCGAAGAGGAACTGCCCTAGCTTTAGGGGAGGAGTTGAGCCTGGACTGTGTGTGTGAGCAGAAGCTGCTAGAAAGAGAGATCTGTGTGTTGTTTGCTACAAGAAAGGACCCAGGCTGGGACAGAGTGAACTTCTGAAATTTGCAAGACTTTACAGTAAAGGTGGCTGTTCTGTGCTAGTTGGTGAAGCCACGAAGATACTGGGAAATGGACTTACAGTATCCAGAAGCAAGGAGAAGACCACGCTTCGCAGAGCTGACAGGAATCCGTGCGCACCACCGTGTTGGACTTCTGGGGGCCCCCTGGGACTGGACCTGTGTCCCCAACATCACCGTGAGTCTGTTCCTGTATGGTGCACCAGTTAGGGCCTAGTGCAGGCTTCAGTAGTCAGAACACGATAGCCGTGTGGCCTGAGTAGTAAAGGCCAGGGAGGTTATACATAGAGTAGCACTGATATTTGTTTTTATTGTTTAAAGTTGCTTGTGAGACAAATTCTGAGTTTGTAATTGTTGAAGCACCGTGCTATTTTACGGACAAGATAACTCATGTGCATTATCTTTTGCTATTGTAAACCCCTGTTTGCATCTTCCTTGTTCCTTCCATTCCCTGTCTCCCAATAAATCTACCCTTTGTTGTTTGCACTTCATCTTGTGTACAGTAGTCTTCCTGCACAGTGGTGTTCCCCCGGCCATCGCTTCAAGTGGCGCTGCGAGCAGGGTACTGTTACCAAGATGGAGGCAGCAGACAGCAATGGCAGGAATGCTAACATGAATAGGGATGCTGTGGGCATTGGTGGAACCCCTGCAACGACACTCCCTATGGGGACCATATTTAGTGTGCTCCCAAAGTTTGACGACAAGAATATGCCACTGTCCGACTGGGTGTCCCGGCTGCAAAACACCCTGAAGATTTATAACATCAGCCCAAACCTTGAAGCGGACATTGCTTTGACTGCCTTAGAGGGGGAAGCCCGCAGAAACCTCTGCCTACAACCAGAAGTCACCCGCAGTACCCTGAAGGAGCTAGTGAAGTTCCTGGAAGAGATCTACGGCAAGACTGCTAGCGCGGGACACCATCGCGCCAAATTTTTCTCTAGGCTGCAGCAGGAAGAAGAAGGAATTTCTCAGTATGCAACAGCACTGCAAGAAGTGTTAGCAGAGATGCAGAGAAAGGAGGCAGATGGATTTGGCGGCATGGGCTCTAAAGACCGGATACTCCAGGAGCAATTCATTCTGGGACTACACAGCACATCCTTGAGGCAAGCACTGTCAGAACGGGTCCGGGCAGATCCAGCCCTTACATTTCGTCAAGTCCTGGCGGAAACAGTGGCCCGAAGTAAAGAAGAAAGCTATGCGTCTGGGGTGATGCGTGTCCAGGGTGCCAATTCCAGAGGGGACCCAAACCATCAAGAGGTGCTGGTCCAGGTAGTGCAAGACTCGCAGCGGTCCCTTGTTAACGTGCAAGAGAAACTGACCCAGATGGAGCGAAGAGTGGGGGAACTACAAGAGACTGACCCACCATACTCATGCAACCATTCTTCAGCCCGATCGACAAGGGATCAGTGGGAACAAGCCCCTCCCATCAGGCATCGGAGGCACGAGGACAGGATCGAAGTATCCCCCAGCGAGGAGGAGGCATTCAATGCTGGGAGTGTGGAAGACGGGGGCACCTTGCCAGAGACTGTCGGAACTATACTCAAGACCAGCGGAAGCCGCCGTTAAACTACCAACTGTGGGCAAGAAGTTGGGAGAAAAGGGATCCTGCTAGTCCCTGAGCCTATCAAGGAAGATGTGCCTGTAGTGCTGGGAATGAATATCCTACGTGAACTCGATCAGATTATGTTTACCAAACGGGGACCTGGATATTGGAAGAAGGCTACTCCACATAAGCCTACTCAGGAAGCCCTTCAACGACTGATCCGCGTCTGTGGGACGCAGAAGAGTGTGCCATCTTATCAGATGGTAGGGGTCATCAGGGCTCCTGGTAAAGAACCTGTAATCCTACCTCCCGAGCGAGAAACTATAGTATACCTCCAAGTGGGGACTCACCGCAACCTTGATGGGTTGGAAGTGGTTGTTCAGCCTGTGGTAGGCGGAGGAGTGGACCAAGAAGTCATGATAGCTCATACGATAGCTGTGGTCCAGCGAGGACATGTCCCCATAAGAGCTTTGAATGTGAGCCCCAGGGAGGTCACCTTGCCACGAGGGACAGATCTGGCCCTGGTGTACCTACATAAGGGTGAAGTGGTGAGTCAGAAGGAGATGTCTTTATCACCGAAAGAAGGCATGGGGTGGACCCTAGCAGTTGCTGCGGGAATCGAAGAGACACCATCCCCGGAGTGGAGTGGACGGGTCATCCTTGATCAAATGGAATTGGATGTGAAGGCTATGGGCTCTGAGCGTGTACATGCAATAGAAGCTATGCTGTGGGAAAATCAGGCCGCATTCGCCCGTCACGCCGAAGATTTAATCTGTACTGAAGCCATCACGCATGAGATACCGACTGGGGAAGCTCGTCCAATTCGAGAACGATACCGGCAGATCCCGCCCAAGATGTATCAAGAGGTGAAGACATTACTGAGGCAGATGCTGGATTCAGGAGTGGTGCAGAGTAGTCAGAGCCCTTGGGCAGCCCCGGTAATGCTCGTCAAGAAAAAGGATGGGACCATCCGGTTCTGTGTAGATTACAGGAAACTCAATGCCTGCACTGTTCGAGACTCGTATCCATTGCCCCGCATTGAGGAATCCTTGAAAGCTTTGGGGAAAACCAAGTACTTCTCCACCCTGGACCTAGCAAGCGGATACTGGCAAGTAGCCATGGCAGAGGAAGACAGAGAGAAAACCGCCTTCATCCTCCCTATGGGGCTGTTCGAGTTTAACCGGATGCCCTTCGGGCTCTCCAATGCCCCAGGCACCTTTCAACGGCTGATGGAAAAGTGTTTGGGAGATTTAAATTTTGAGGCTACCCTGATCTATCTGGATGACATTATTGTGTTTTCAGCCTCATTCAAAGACCACCTTGCCAAGCTTGGACAGGTACTCGGAAGACTGCGGGCTCATAACCTGAAGGTGAAGCCCAAAAAATGCCACCTCTTCAAGAGAGAGATCGAGTACCTAGGCCATATAGTTTCACAAGATGGAGTTCTACCCTCGCCAGAAAAAGTGGCTGCTATCCAGAAGTGGCCAGTCCCTCAAACAGTGAGAGAACTCCAGGCCTTCCTGGGACTCGCTGGGTACTGCCGCCGGTTTGTTAAAGACTTTGCAAAGGTGGCAGGTCCTCTCAATGAGTTGCTGAGGGGGAACGCGGGAGTGCCAAAGACCCAGCGCATCCCCTGGGCACAGGGACAACATGAGGCCTTCCAGGCTATAAAGAATGCCCTTACTTCGGCCCCGATTTTGGCCTACGCAGACTTCGATCAACCGTTCCTGTTGTACACCGATGGTAGCCTTCATGGACTCGGTGCAGTACTTTCTCAGATACAGGATGGACATGAGAGAGTCATCGGGTATGCTAGCAGGTCCCTGTGAGACAGCAAAAGAAACCCTCACAATTACAGCTCCTTCCGGTTAGAGCTCCTGGCCCTGGTGTGGGCCATGACAGAAAAGTTTGCAGGCTTCCTGACAGGTACCAAAATTCAAGTTCGAACAGACAATAATCCCCTGGCCCACCTTGAGAATGCTAAATTGGGGCCTTAGAACAACGGTGGATGGCTCGCCTAGCCAAGTTCGACTTTACCATCCGTTATCGCTCTGCTACCGAAAACGCAAATGCAGATGGGCTGTCAAGAGTGCCTGTGGAGACTCCAGTGGGGGATCTTGATGAGCAACTCGAAGAGGAGGAAACCCCATACTTTAATAAGTTTAAGCCCCCAATGGTTGTGGCCCAGTCAAGAAGGGAGGCCTGCACATTACCCCGATCCCTGGGGAGAACCAATGAGGAATGGGGACACGTTCAGGATGAAGACGAAGGGCTGAGACAGATGAAATGGTGGGTAACGCAAAAGTGGAAGCCTGGCAAACAAGAGAGAGATCAGCTGGACTCTGAAATGAGGAGTGTGTTGCACCAGTGGGATAGACTAGAAGTGCGAGAGTCAGTACTATATCATAAGAGGCAACAGCCAAAAGATATGGAAGTAAGGTGGCAAGTGGTCATCCCAGGAAGAATGGCTCAAGAAATAGCTAAAGAAGCCCACGAATTCGGAGCGCACTTCGGCCCCACAAAGACCTACCAATGGTTGCAGCGGTATGTGTATTGCCCCCGGTTGGAGCTTGTGGTGGAAGAGGTTTGCCGGCAATGTCGAGTATGTGACCTCATTAAGAGTACTGATCAGAGGGCCCCCATCCAGACCATACAAACTAAGGAACCGCTGGAAGTCTTGATGATCTACTATCTCCTCGTGGGACACTCGGCCCGAGGGCTGCAATACTGTTTGGTGATGACCGATCATTTCTCTAAGTTCGCAGTAGTCACTCCGACTAGAGACCAGACTGCGGAATAGGCGGCGCGAGCCATCTGTCAAGACTTCATCCGGATGTATGGGTGCCCAAAGCGCATCCACTCTGACCAAGGCGCATGTTTTCAAGGCAAGGTGATGGAAGAATTGTATCGCATGTATGGCATCGAGCGGTCCCGGACCACCCCTTACCACCCTTAAGGCAATGAAGCTTGTGAACGCTTCAACAGAACCTTGATTCAGATGCTGAGAACGTTGGAGGAGGATAAGAAGGCGTGTTGGCCAAACTATCTGCCAGAATTGGTCTGGACCTACAACAATCGGGTCCACTCCACCACGGGTTATACCCCCTATCTACTGTTGTTTGGAAGAGCTGGACGAGATATCATTGAGCTGAATTTGGAACAGCCAGAGGAGCTGATGGAGCGAACTGTCACCTCATGGGTGAAAGAGCATTGGCAACGATTGCAAACGATACGGCGTTTGGCGGGTCAGCAACTGCAAGAAAAAGAACATACGGCCCGCAAACCGACTCAAGAGTTACCGCTACAACCTGGAGACCGAGTATTGGTCAGAGAGAAACGCCCTAAGGGAAAACTAAGTGAGAGATGGGAAGTACAGCCGTACAAGGTTATCGAGCGAGTGTATGCTAACGGCCCTGTCTACAAGGTACAGATTGAGAATGGGGCATCCGCCCCTAGAGTACTTCACAGAAATATGCTGCGGCCTGAGGTCTGTTCTATGCCATTGTCGCCTGAAGGCGCCACTCCACTTCCTAAATCTGTCATGCCTGATGGCCAAATCGATGAGGAGTGGTGGACTGTCCCTGACACAGTAGGGGGTCCTCAGCCGCCCAGAGACGGTAATCCCATGGATGTACCAGTACTGCCATGCGAGGATGAGACCAGACAAGAGCTCACAATGTCCCCTGCAACAAGTGTTCCTCTGGAAGATAGTCAAGCCTTGCCTGACAGCCAAGAGCTTCGGAGATCCCAGAGGTCTAATGCAGGGGTTCCACCATTCCGATATGTAGAACAGTGTGCTCTGTCTGTTTTTACACCTTTGTTGCCTCCCCTATAGGTGCTGTTTCCGCATTACACGTTCCTCTTTTGCACTTTGACCCTGATGCTGTGATGGCCGAGGACGACCATCATTAAGAAGGGAGGCATCTAAGAGGGTGGTGCTGTTATGGACAGTAAGGAACACGCTGTCACTTTAAAAGACTGCACCCCCTTGTCTGGGGTGAGATGGAATGTTCTGCTTTTCCCCTGCTTTAGGCTGTGAAGATGAACTGCTCTAGCTTTAGGGGAGGAGTTGAGCCTGGACTGTGTGTGTGAGCAGAAGCTGCTAGAAAGAGAGATCTGTGTGTTGTTTGCTACAAGAAAGGCTGGGACAGAGTGAACTTCTGAAATTTGCAAGACTTTACAGCAAAGGTGGCTGTTCTGTGCTAGTTGGTGAAGCCACGAAGATACTGGGAAATGGACTTACAGTATCCAGAAGCAAGGAGAAGACTACGCTTCGCAGAGCTGACAGGAATCCGTGCGCACCACCGTGTTGGACTTCTGGGGGCCCCCTGGGACTGGACCTGTGTCCCCAACATCACCGTGAGTCTGTTCCTGTATGGTGCACCAGTTAGGGCCTAGTGCAGGCTTCAGTAGTCAGAACACGGTAGCCGTGTGGCCTGAGTAGTAAAGGCCAGGGAGGTTATACATAGAGTAACATTGATATTTGTTTTTATTGTTTAAAGTTGCTTGTGAGACAAATTCTGAGTTTGTAATTGTTGAAGCACCGTGCTATTTTATGGACAAGATAACTCATGTGCATTATCTTTTGCTATTGTAAACCCCTGTTTGCATCTTCCTTGTTCCTTCCATTCCCTGTCTCCCAATAAGTCTACCCTTTGTTGTTTGCACCTCATCTTGTGTACAGTAGTCTTCCTGCACAGTGGTGGTCCCCCGGCCATCGCTTCAGTGACGCCACCTGCGGTATTCGGTCAGGGTGACCGACGCTGCTAGGGGTCCGCTGGGGTGATGGAATGGCAGCTAGATGGTGTACCTTTCCACAGGTGAAGTATGTCCCCAGGGCTTCCCAGTTGTATAGGTGGTGATGGTGGACGTCGTAAGGCGCATTGAATAACGAGGACACAAAGGTTGCAGTCTCTTTACCTTTTACTGAAGACTTCAGTGTCCACAGTCCAGAGTACCATTCACAGGGCAGGCAGAGTCTGGCCGGTCCGAAGGCACATTAAGAGTTCCCTTATCCAGGTGGAAATCAGTAGCCTTCCTACTAGCGCCTGTGTGTTGTAGTACCTCCCTGCTGAGCACCACAGGATAGTCCTCACAACTTTTGTGGATGTTTCTGATGTTCTCTCTCTCTCTCTGTCCCCCAGATGATATGGATAGGACAACCCGTATAACGGGGTAGGCCTTGAGCTATTTTATAGGGACCCTCTCCCACAATTTGCCTCCGTGTCTTCATAGGTATTAAGGTCGGGCAGCCAACTTGGAATCGACTGTCCTGCCGGTCTCTGAAGTAATGCATAGAGCCTATTACTCCCTTGGTGTTCCGGCCACCGGCTACACACCTCAGAAGGAGGCTGCCGATCTTGGGGCAGAACTCCTCCCGGTATTATCTCCTTGTGATGTGACTTCGTTTCTCACTCTCCACAATACAATTCACTTCGTGTCCTTTCTTAGGATGCTGCCACAATGGGTGCAGGTGCAGCTCCGTAACGTTCTATCTCGTGCTTGGTCTCTGTCAGGATCCCACCCCAGACAGGGACCCTTTGTCTGCAGCTCAGATGTTCCTCCTTCTCCCCCTGTCTGCCTGACAGGTCCTCTCTGGGTCAAACCCAGGCAGCTTCTGACTAACTTCCTATCCAGCCCACCAGTTTTACCCATGTGTGAGGAGTGGCCTAGTAGATAGAACCTTTGCTCCCCCTGGTGGACTGGAGTGTGAAGTGTAGTGTGTGACTGAACAAGAAAACAAGGCGCACTGCAATATCAGTATATAGATATACTATAGTATGGTAAATATGGAAGGGTGCAAAGCAGTAAAAAACAACTGAAAATGAAAAAAGAGAAAAGTATACTGCAAAAGAATGCACACCGTCCAAACAATGACAAGTATAACAAAAAGATTTATTGACACATCTTTAAAAACACACAAACATCTAAAACATACTTAAAAAACAACAATGCATAAACCAGGTTGTGGTAACCATGTGGAACATACAACACACCTATCTAAACCCCACTGGCTCATGGGAAAATAGCCTAGTAGTCTGTAATAAGACAAGATGATAAATAACCCTAATAAAAGGGAAAAAATGGCTAAACAAGACCCATGAAACAAAATAGCCAAGAAAAAGAGGGGCCTGGATGAGATCACATCCAGAAAGGCCCAAGGGCTGGACAGGTGATCACATGGACAGCAACAAAGCTCATGGCAGTAGGGAGAGGTGACCCTCCATGGGCATACAACCTGGAATAGCGGCCGATATCCAACGCGTATCGCCCGGCAAGCGGGCTTCGTCAGGGATGGTGAAAAAAAGATGTGCACACCAATCTTAAATAGTACAAATAATGAAACAAAGTGATACCGGTGTGGCGGCGCACGGCAAACCGGAAGCGACAGGAGACCCACGCAGCCGCAGAAGCAAGCAAGTGACAACAATCCACTCAGTCACAGCTGAGCCCAGCGCCAAGCCAGGAAGGTAAGGCGCCGGCGCCGGGACCATGCCGCGCAAGCGCAATAGAGCAGAGACCAGGGTACACCGAGAGCCAATGGGAATCGTGGCTCTGTATGGACGTAACCAAAAGTATGGGCGGGCAAAAAGGCAGACATTTGAACACAATACACGCAGTCGCAGCTGAGCCCAGCGCCAAGCCAGGAAAGTGAGGCACCGGCGCTGGGACCATGCTGCGCAAGCGCAATAGGGCAAGAACAGGGGCACACCGAGAGCCAATAGAAATCGTGGCTCTGTATGGATGTAACCATAAGCCCGGGCGGGCAATAAAACCAGGCACAACGCGACACTGTTAACGTTAACCCATAGTAGGGAACCCAATAGGGCCGGGAAAGAACCAGGCAGGCACATGTAATCCTCATATACCCATTCATACACCAATTCTCCCCGGGGAGGCATACACCACCAACACCACACAAGGCCAACCCAAATAAACAGGCAAAAAACACGACCCACATACACAATAAAAGAACCAGTTAACTTTATTAAATATGATGTTATGTTGCAATAAATACAATATATAGTTAATAAATTTGGCAATAAATATCATATATAACCAAAACCATGATAGATCAAATACTAATAATCAAGAATGAAGTAATTAGAATATAAAAACTGCAATAAGAGATCGTACGCCCAGGGGGAAGGGGGAGGGGAGGAGATGGGAAAAAAGGGGAGAGAAGTAGGCCATGAGCCAGTTGGACCCTGCCTAATGAGCCAGTACTAGTCCCTAGACCTAAGGGTAGCCCCCTCAAAAAAGTATACAAATACATATAATGGGCCCACAAACCATATGTGGTATGAGAAATATATGCAATATGTATAAAAGTCATAACACCTGCCCGAAAACCCATACACGTACAAGGATTATTGGTAAAGCCAGCAAGCGATGTGTGCATACACAAAATTCAACCAAAACATAATATCCCAGGATTCCGATCGAACCCAATGGTCCAAGATGAAGTGAGGTGAGCACAAAAAAGGGTCCTTGTTGTCCAAAGCATGCGCTTGCAGGAGCCCACTTATCCATTAAGCCATCAACCCAGGAATCCGGTAAATAGTAATTCTTCATTAAGACCTGCAGGAACAACAGATCCCAAGTTAAAAATCCATCGTGCTTCCATCTGTAAGAGGGACCGATTATAGGTCCCCCCCCTATTCGATCGTTGAAGACTATCCAGGCCTACAACCCTTGTGTTCAGTAACTGGCCACCATGATGGGCTAGGTAATGGGAGGCCACCGGAGTAAGTACCTTGCCTTTAAGAGAATCCGCAAGTGCCAAATTTATGGTGGAGAAGTGTTTTTGCATACGACGGCGCAGCTCTTGGGAAGTCTGGCCAACATAAACACGTTGGCAAGGACAAATAAGAGCATAGATGACATATGATGTCTTACAGTTAATGTAAAACCGTAGCCTGTGCCTACAGCCATCCCTGGGATTGGTGAAAAAATCCCTAGTGGGGGCTATATATGGGCAAACATTGCAGTTGCCACAGGCAAAGGACCCATGTAGCACTATGCCCCGATGTAGTCTAGTAGTTTGCCTCCTGTAATGACTTTCAGTCAGAAGATCCCTGAAATTGGGCGCTCTTCTGGCTGTAAGTAGTGGCCGGTCACTGACCACCATAGAGGTATGCAATCGGTGGCCAAGATATCCCAATGTTTTTGCAAGATAGATCTAATTTGGGGCCAATAATCATTATAATTTGTTGATGAATCTTATTTTCCCATCTTGTACCTTAATACGGGGTTCCAAAAGTGAATCCTGCGAGTGGGCCGCCGCCCGCTGAGAGGCCGAAGCCACACTTCTCTTGGGGTAATGCCTCTGCGCAAAGCGATCAGTCAACCTACGGGCTTCCACTCGAAAGTCCTCATCTGAGGTATAGTTTCTTCTAGTCCTCAGAAATTGTCCTACTGGGACCCCATTCTTAGTATGCCTGGGATGGAAGCTTCTGTAATCCAATAAGCTGTTGGTTGCAGTTGTTTTCCGAAAGAGTTTAGTAAATAAACCATTCCCATTGACCAAGACCTGTAAATCCAAAAAGGTAACTGTGGTAGGGGAGAAGACGTGGGTTAGAACGATGTTATGTGTGTTATCATTCAAAATATCAATAAACCTACGGCACTCCTGTTCACTCCCCTCCCAAATAAAAAACACGTCGTCGATGTAACGACACCAATGACGCACGTGTATCTTGAATTCCTCAAGGGGGTAGACCATGGTCGCCTCCCACCAACCTAAAAAAAGATTAGCAACGGCCGGGGCACATCTAGCTCCCATGGCCACCCCCGAGGTTTGAAGATAATAGGTCCTGTTAAAAAGGAAAAAATTATGCCTCATGATAAACTCAAGCAAATCCACAATCAGGGAATCATGCATACGATCTGAATGCCCCAGCTGATTGAGAAAAAACAAAGCCGCCCCTACACCATCCTCATGGCTGATGTTCGAATACAAAGATTTGACATCACAAGTAACTAGCAGACAGTTTGGAGGTAGAGTAAGACCCCGACAAATGCAGATGAAATGTGAAGAATCTTGAACGAATGAAGATAAGTTTTTAGCCAAGGGTTGAAGAAAAAAGTCCACGTATATGCACGCTTTCTCACACAAGCTACCTATACTGGCCACAATTGGTCGTCCAGGTGGCTTGTGTATACTTTTGTGGATCTTCGGGAGCAAATAAAAAGTAGCTGTGATGGGAAACTCCACCCATAAGAATTGAAATTCCTGATGGCCTATAACCCCCAGCTCCCTAGCTTTCTCCAGGAGACCTCTGAACTTGGTGGCAAACACTATAGTTGGATCCGAGGGGAGCTTCTTATAAAAGCGATTATTCTCCAATTGGCGATGTGCCTCTTCTAAGTAAAGGGCATGTGGCCACAACACCACATTGCCACCCTTATCAGCCTCCTTAATGAGGAACGAGTTGTTCGATCTTAAGTCATTAAGGGCCCGTTTCTCACTATTGTTAAGGTTACCCAGAATAGAGGTGTGAGGTCGTAGAGCCATAATATCCTTCTTAGTTAATTCAAAAAAGACCCTAATGGATGGCACCAAAGAAAAAGGGGGTGCCACCTTAGACTTATTTTTGAAGGGGAAAAAGCTCTTACCATTGTCAGGTTCATTCTCCTGTAAAAGCTGTAGGAGATCCCGAAAAACCACTTGCTCAGTTTGGTCCAATCCCTCCATCATATGCGGTCGTTGTGTAGTGTGTGACTGTGATACCTGGTTAGATGAACTCCTTTAGTACCATCAGACGTAATATCACTCCCCCTGGTGGAAGAGCGACATTACTGCAACGACCAGGACTCTGGGGCGCTGCATATACACGTGATATAGGTGATACTGCTGTGTATATGCAGTGTGACTATACACTGCAATCACAGTATCATCTATATAATGTATGTACAGCAGTCTATATACATTGTATAGGTGAAACTGTGACTGCGGTATGTATGTTATATAGATTATACCACTGTGTGTAAAATACTGTGACCGCTGTGTATAGCCCATATAGGCCAGCCGCAGTGTGCGTGTTATATACACACACACATACACACTGCGGCTGGCCTATATGGGCTATACACAGCGTTCGCAGTATTTTACACACAGTGGTATAATCTATATAACATACATACCTCAGTCGCAGTTTCATTTATATAATGTATATAGACTGCTGTACATACATTATATAGGTGATACTGTGATATATATATATATTATATACAGACCCACACACACACACACACACACACACACACAGCACTCTGATTGATTGTGATAAAAGTGTCGGACTCTTTATTGGCCCAAGTGGCAACGTTTTGGAGCAATAACAGGACATTTCTCTGATATGAAACTGAAATGTTGCCACATGGGCTAATAAAGAGTCCACTGTTTAAAGGGATTGTCTCCCACTAGGACAACCTCATCTTAAACTAAATGTTCAGCCCCAATAAAATAATAAAGCCTATACTCACCTCCTGTGCCGCTGCCGTTCCCACAGTGGCTGTTATGACCCCCTCGGGGCTGTGATGTGCTGTTGTGATGCCCGGCACCAATCAGCACTGGTGTCACTGTCTCCATCTTCGGACAAATTAAACGTGAAGAGGAAATCCAGGATGAGGGTTTGAGTTTGGATCGGGATACCCTCCACGAGGCTGGAGGTTGTGGCCTGTATACAGACAGTGAACTTCACTCTTGTGAATACAGCCTACAACTTATTCTGTAATGGTGCATGTATACTAACGCAGATCGTGTTCGTTCGTGCATGTTGCCATTTCTAATTCACCTATATATTTTGGCATGGAGGGGGGGCCCCATTTGAAAGTTCGCACCGAGGCCCATAACCTTGTAGTTACGCCACTGTGTGTCACACCACATGGCCAGCTAGGGTTGTTAAATGTTACAATGACATTTCCTAGTGAATGCATTTCTTTGGTTGAAAGCAATGTTAAAATTGAAAAATGCATCAAAAAAGCTGCTTGTGAACATATCCCAAGTGGTGGAGGAACTTTTTGGTCTGGGGTTTATTATTTTTCCTAAGTTACCTGGGTAATTTTGCAATGCATCACTGGTAAGCTGGTGGCAGCCTCGCCAATCGCGCGCATTGGTGGACGCCGGAGGGTGAGTATATAACTATTTTTTATTTTAATTCTTTTTTTTAACAGAGATATGGTGCTCACACTGCGGTATACTACGTGGGCTATGTTATATACTGCGTGACTAATATATACTACGTGGGCAGTGTTATATACACTTCGTGGGCAGTGTTATTTACTGTGTGGGCTGTGTTATATACTACGTGGCTGCTATATTCTACGTGGCTGCTATGTACTACGTGGCTGCTATATACCACATGGCTGTGCTATATACTATGTGGCTGCTACATACTATGTGGCTGCTGTATACTACTTGGCTGTGCTATATACTACGTGGCTCTGCTATATACTACATGGCTCTGCTATATACTACGTGGGCTGTCTGTGTTATATAGTACGAGGGCTGTGTTATATACTACGTGGCTGTGCTATATACTACGTGGCTGTGCTATATACTACGTGGCTGTGTTATATACTGCGTGGGCCGTGTTATATACTGCGTGGGCTGTGTTATATACTGCATGGGCTGTGCTATATACTGCGTGAGCTGTGCTATATACTACGTGGTTGTGCTATATACTATGTGGCTGCTATATACTATGTGTCTGCTATATACTACGTGGCTGCTATATACTACAGGCTGTGCTATATAATACGTGGCTGCTGTATGCTACGTGGCTGTGCTATATAATACGTGGCTGTGCTATATACTACGTGGCTGTGCTATATACTACATACTATGTGGCTGTGCTATATACTATGTGGCTGTGTTATATACTATGTGGCTGTGCTTTATCCTGCACCCCGGACCCCCGACATCCAGAGCCCCGATCCCCCGACATCCAGAGCCCCGATCCCCCGACATGCTGTGACCGATCAGTGACAGACGCAGTCCAGCCTAAAATTGACGCAGGATTTAAACCACGCTTCAGTGATTGGTAGCCCATGGCCGGCCGCAACCAATCAGCGATATTGGCGCGGTATTTAACCCCTTCATGACCTTGGGATTTTCCTTTTTTCCGTGTTCGTTTTTCCCTCCCCTCCTTCTCAGAGCCATAACTTTGTTAGTTTTCCATCAATATAGCCATGTGAGGGCTTATTTTTTGCAGGATGAGTTGTACTTTTGAACGACATCATTGGTTTTACCATGTCGTGTACTAGAAAACGGGAAAAAAATTCCAAGTGCGGTGAAATTGCAAAAAAAGTGCAATCCCACACTTGTTTTTTGTTTGGCTTTTTTGCTAGGTTCACTAAATGCTAAAACTGATCTTATATTATATTTCCCCAGGTCATTACGAGTTCACAGACAACTAACATGTCTAGGTTCTCTTTTATCTAAGTGGTGAAAAAAAATTCCAAACTTCACTAAAAAAAAAAAAATGGCCATTTTCCGATACACGTAGCATCTCCATTTTTTGTGATCTGGGGTCAGGTGAGGGCTTATTTTTTGCATTCCAAGCTGACATTCTTATTGATACCACTTTGTGCAGAAATGTTCTTTTGATCGCCCGTTATTGCATTTTAATGCAATGTCGCGGCGACCAAAAAAACATAATTCTAGCGTTTCAAATTTTTTTCTCGCTACGCTGTTTAGCGATCAGGTTAATGTTTTTTTTATTGATAGATTGGGCGATTCTGAACGCGGCGGTACCAAATATGTGTAGGTTTGATTTTTTTTTAATTGTTTTATTTTGAATGGGGCAAAAGGGGGGTGATTTAAACTTTTATATATTTTTTATTTTTTCACATTTATTTCACTTTTTTTTTAACTTTTGCCATGCTTCAATAGAAGCTGGCACAACTGAATCAGCTCTGCTACATAGCAGCGATCATCAGATCGCTGCTATGCAGCAGAAATACAGGCTTTCTATGAGCGCCGACCACAGGGTGGCGCTCACAGCTAGATGGGATCAGTAACCATAGAGGTCTCAAGGACCTCTGTGGTTACAATGCAGAAGCATCGCTGACCCCCAATCATGTGTCGGGGGTCAGCGATGCGCGCCTTTCCTGCCGCGCAGCCGGAAGCGGTAGTTAAGTGCCGCTGTCTGCGTTTGACACCGACATTTAACTATTTAATAGCTGCGGGTGAATCGCTGACAGCTGACATGTCTCAGCTTTGATGCGGGCTCACCGCCGGAGCCCACATCAAAGCGGGAGTTCTGACCTCAGACGTACTATCCCGTCCGAGGTCAGAAAGGGGTTAAACACCGCTTCATACATATTCTAGAATACCCGATGCGTTAGAATCGGGCCACCATCGAGTCACTAATAATGATCCTAAACACATGCAAAATCCACAATAGACTGAAAAGGCGAAGCTGAAGGTTTTACAATGGTCCTCACAGTCCCCTTATCTGAACATCATCAAAAATAGGCTAGACTTTAAAATAGTAGTGCATGCAAGACGACCCAAGAATCTTACAGGACTAGAAGAATTTTCCAAGGAAGAATGGATGAAATTCCCTCAAACAAAAATTGCAGGATGAACAAAATTTTGCAACAACTTATTTTCCTTTTAGTAATTTTTAAAATGAAAAAATAAACCATATATATATATATATATATATACATATATATATATATATATATATATATATATTGTATATACAGTATATATATATATATATATATATATATATATATATATATATATATACTAGCGGAAGAGCCCGGCGTTGCCTGGGCATAGTAAATATATGTGGTTAGTTATAGCACCTCACTTCTATTATTTTCCCATCACACCTCTGATTTTCCCCCTCACATCTCTCATTTTCTCCCTTACACCTCTCATTTTCCCCTCACTCCTCTTATTTTCCCCCTCATTCCTCTCATTCCCCCCTAACACTTGTCATTTCGACCTCACATCTGTCACTCCACTATTTTCCCTCACTTCTCTCATTTTGCACTCATGCCTTATCATTTTCACCTCACACCCCTCATTTTCACCTCACACCTCTCATTTTCCCCTCAGTATATACATGTTTGTCATCTCCGTTATATATAGTATACACCTGTATATCATCTCCTGTATATAGTATATACCTGTATGTCATCTCCCCTGTAAATAGTATATACCTGCTGTATGTCATCTCCTCCTGTATATTGTATATACATATGTGTCATCTCCTCCTGTATATAGTATATACCTGTATGCCATCTCTTCTGTATATACTATAAACCTGTATGTCATCTCCTCCTATATATAGTATATACCTGTATATCATCTCCTGTGTATAGTACATACTGGTATGTCATCTCCCCTGTATATAGTATATACCTGCTGTATGTCATCTGCTCCTCTATATTCCTATGTGTCATCTCCTCTTTTATATAGTATATACCTGTATGTCATCTCCTGCTGTATATAGTATATACATGTGTCATCTCCTCCTGTATATAGTATATACCTGTAAGTCATCTCCTCCTGTATATAGTATATACCTGTGTGTCATCTGCTCCTGTACATAGTATATATCTGTGTCATCTCCTCCTGTATATAGTATATACGTGTGACATCTCCCCTGTATATAGTATATACCTGTGTGTCATCTCCTACTGTATATAGTATATACCTGTGTGTCATCTCCTCCTGTATATAGTATATATCTGTTTGTAATCTCCCCTGTATATAGTATGTACCTGTATGTCATCTCCTCCTGTATATAGTATGTACCTGTATGTCATCTCCTCCTGTATATAGTATATACCTGTGTGTCATCTCCTCCTGTATATAGTATATACCTGTGTGTCATCTCCCCTGTATATAGTATATACCTGTGTGTCATCTCCCCTGTATATAGTATGTACCTGTATGTCATCTCCCCTGTATATAGTATATACCAGTGTGTCATCTCCTCCTGTATATAGTATATACCGTTGTGTCATCTCCCCTGTATATAGTATATATGTGTGTGTCATCTCCCCTGTATATAGTATATACCTGTGTGTCATCTCCTCCTGTATATAGTATATATCTGTGTGTCATCTCCTCCTGTATTAGACCTCGTTCACATGTTGTTTGCTCAGTATTTTTACCTCAGTATTTGTAAGCTAAATTGGCAGCCTGATAAATCCCCAGCCAACAGGAAGCCCTCCCCCTGGCAGTATATATTAGCTCACACATACACATAATAGACAGGTCATGTGACTGACAGCTGCCGTATTTCCTATATGGTACATTTGTTGCTCTTGTAGTTTGTCTGCTTATTAATCAGATTTTTATTTTTGAAAGATAATACCAGACTTGTGTGTGTTTTAGGGCGAGTTTCATGTGTCACGTTGTGTTTGTTGAGTTGCATGTGGCTACATGCATGTATCGACTTTTGTGAGATGAGTTTTGTGTGGCGACATGCAACTTTTTGTGTGTCGAGTTGCATGTGACAGGTTAGTGTAGCAAGTTGTGAGCAGCAAGTTTTGCGCATGGCGAGTTTTGCGCATGGCTAGTTTTATGTGTGGTGCGTTTTGAGTATGTGCAAGTTTTGTGTGAGGCAACTTTTGCATGTGTTGCAACTTTTGTACATGTGGCAATTTTTCCGCGTGTGCAAGTTTTTCATGTGGCGAGTTTTCCATGAGGTGAGTTTTGCACGTGTGGCGAGTTTTGCATGAGCCTAGTTTTGCATGTGGCGAGTTTTGTGCGTGGCGAGTTTTGAGCGGCGACTTTTGTGTTTCGACTTTTATGTGGCGAGGTTTGTGTATGTGTGGTGAAATGTGTGCTGAGGGTGATATATGTGTTCAAGCACGTGGTAGTGTGTGGCACATTTTCTATGTGTGTTCATATCCCCGTGTGGTGAGTATTCCATTTCGGAGCCCCACCTTAGCAACTGTACGGTATATACTCTTTGGCACCATCGCTCTCACTCTTTAAATCCCCCTTGTTCACATCTGGCAGCTGTCAATTTGCCTCCAACACTTTTCCTTTAACTTTTTCCCCATTATGTAGATAGGGGCAAAATTGTTTGGTGAATTGGAACGCGCGGGGTTAAAATTTCGCCTCACAACATAACCTATGACGCTCTCAGGGTCCAGACGTGTGACTGTGCAAAATTTTGTGGCTGTAGCTGCGCCGGTGCTGATGCTAATCCCGGACATACACACATACACACACACATTCAGCTTTATATATTAGATAAATAAGTAGTAAACGTTGAGGTAGGCACAGGAAGAGGTGTTGCTGAAATGTCCAGGCAAGTTTATTTAACCCCTTCGCGACACTAGTACTGCTCTGCGGGAGGTACATTTGCACCCAGAGTAGTACTATAGAACCTACAAGAGAAAAAATGAGCAAAAACTCTGCTGTAGCTAAATAAATAAAAAGCAAAAGTGCATTTAAATAACACAGAGTTTTTAGTAATACTGTTTTTGATCAAACATAGCATAAAAGCCATCCAGCCATGACAAGGTAGCTCTGATTGGGACGGTCCTACACTGTCTAATATTAAGACCTTACCATGTGTCAATAATGACCTCAGTGTGAATAAGGGCAGACAAAAGAACCGGGCCCAACGAGTGAAACACCAGTCTGGAGAAGCCTTAGGCCTCTTTCACATTTCCGTCGGTTACGGGGCCTTCGCAAACCGTCTGCCCGACGTCCTAACGGACGTTGTGTGTCATGGTTCTCAATGGCAAGAGACCGTAGTAAAGCATACAAAAGGACTAGCTCTTGGAAGATGGGAACCCGAGCTGACTGTGAGCTAAACCTACCGCACAACTAACAGTGGCCGGGTAGCGTGCCTACGTTTTATCCCTAGACGCCCAGCGCCAGCCAGAGGACTGACTGACCCTAGCAGAGGAAAATACAGACCTGGCTTACCTCTAGAGAAATTTTCCCCAAAAGGCAGACAGTAGCCCCCACATATATTGTCGGTGATTTTAGAGGAAAATGACACACGAAGTATGAAGATAGGTTTAGCAAATTGAGGTCCGCTTACTAGATAGTAGGAAGACAGAAAAGGGAACTTCACAGTCAGCTGAAAACCCTTTCAAAACACCATCCCGAAATTACTTTAAACTCTAATATCAACTCATGACACCAGAGTGGCAATTTCAGCTCACAAGAGCTTCCAGCCTCAGAAATATTCAAAAACAGAGAACTGGAACAAAAATGCAAAACAATCTTAGGACTACAAGTCCAACTTAGCTGATAGTAGTCTAGGAGCAGGAACATGCAACAGAAAGGCTTCTGGTAACATTGTTGGCCGGCATAGAAATGACTGAGGAGCAAGGCTAAATAGAAACTCCCACATCCTGATGGAAACAGGTGAACAGAGGAGATGAAGCACACAAGTTCAGTACCACCAGTAACCACCGGGGGAGCCCAGAAACCAAATTCACAACAGTACCCCCCCCTCAAGGAGGGGGCACCGAACCCTCACCAGAACCACCAGGGCGATCAGGATGAGCCCTATGAAAGGCACGGACCAAATCGGAGGCATGAACATCAGAGGCTGTCACCCAAGAATTATCCTCCTGACCGTAGCCCTTCCACTTGACCAAATACTGAAGTCTCCATCTGGAAACACGGGAGTCCAAGATCTTCTCGACAACGTACTCCAACTCACCCTCAACCAACACCGGAGCAGGAGGCTCAACGGAAGGCACAACCGGTACCTCATACCTGCGCAACAATGACCGATGGAAGACATTATGAATAGAAAAAGATGCAGGGAGGTCCAAACGAAAGGACACAGGGTTAAGAATCTCCAATATCTTGTACGGGCCGATGAACCGAGGCTTAAACTTAGGAGAAGAAACCTTCATAGGGACAAAACGAGAAGACAACCACACCAAGTCCCCAACACAAAGACGAGGACCAGCACGACGACGGCGGTTGGCAAACTGCTGAGTCTTCTCCTGGGACAACTTCAAATTGTCCACCACATGCCCCCAAATCTGATGCAACCTCTCCACCACAGCATCCACTCCAGGACAATCCGAAGACTCCACCTGACCGGAAGAGAAACGAGGATGAAACCCCAAATTACAGAAGAAAGGAGAAACCAAGGTGGCAGAACTAGCCCGGTTATTGAGGGCAAACTCCGCCAAGGGCAAAAAGGCAACCCAATCATCCTGATCCGCAGACACAAAACACCTCAAATAAGTCTCCAAGGTCTGATTAGTTCGCTCGGTCTGGCCATTAGTCTGAGGATGGAAAGCAGACGAAAAAGACAAATCAATGCCCATCCTAGCACAGAACGCTCGCCAAAATCTAGACACGAATTGGGTTCCCCTGTCCGAAACGATATTCTCCGGAATACCATGCAAGCGAACCACATTTTGAAAAAACAGAGGAACCAGCTCGGATGAGGAAGGCAATTTAGGCAAGGGGACCAAATGGACCATCTTAGAGAAACGGTCACACACCACCCAGATGACAGACATCTTCTGAGAAACAGGGAGATCAGAAATAAAATCCATGGAGATGTGAGTCCAAGGCCTCTTCAGAATAGGCAAAGATAACAACAATCCACTAGCCCGAGAACAACAAGGCTTGGCCCGAGCACAAACATCACAAGACTGCACAAAACCTCGCACATCTCGCGACAGGGAAGGCCACCAGAAGGACCTAGCCACCAAATCCCTGGTACCAAAGATTCCAGGATGACCAGCTAACGCAGAAGAATGGACCTCCGAGATGACTCTACTGGTCCAATCATCCGGAACAAACAGTCTACCAGGCGGGCAACGATCAGGTCTATCCGCCTGAAACTCCTGCAAGACCCGTCGCAAGTATGGGGAAACAGCAGATAATATCACTCCATCCTTAAGGATACCTGTAGGTTCAGAATTACCAGGGGAATCAGGCTCAAAACTCCTAGAAAGGGCATCCGCCCTCACATTCTTAGAACCCGGTAGGTAAGAAACCACAAAATTAAACCGAGAGAAAAACAACGACCAGCGCGCCTGTCTAGGATTCAGGCGCCTGGCAGACTCAAGATAAATCAAATTCTTGTGGTCGGTCAATACCACCACCTGATGTCTAGCCCCCTCAAGCCAATGACGCCACTCCTCAAAAGCCCACTTCATAGCCAAGAGCTCCCGATTACCAATATCATAATTTCGCTCAGCGGGCGAAACTTTACGAGAAAAGAACGCGCAAGGTCTCATCACGGAGCAGTCGGAACTTTTCTGCGACAAAACCGCCCCAGCTCCGATTTCTGAAGCGTCGACCTCAACCTGAAAAGGAAGAGTAACATCAGGCTGACGCAATACAAGGGCGGAAGAAAAGCGGCGCTTAAGCTCCCGAAAGGCCTCCACAGCAGCAGGGGACCAATCAGCAACATCAGCACCCTTCTTAGTCAAATCAGTCAACGGCTTAGCAACATCAGAAAAAACAGTTATAAATCGACGATAAAAATTAGCAAAGCCCAAAAACTTCTGAAGGCTCTTAAGAGAAGAGGGTTGCGTCCAATCACAAATAGCCTGAACCTTGACAGGGTCCATCTCAATGGAAGAGGGGGAAAAAATGTACCCCAAAAACGAAATCTTTTGAACCCCAAAAACACACTTAGAACCCTTTACACACAAGGAATTAGAGCGCAAAACCTGAAAAACCCTCCTGACCTGTTGGACATGAGAGTCCCAGTCATCCGAAAAAATCAAAATATCATCCAGATAAACAATCATAAATTTATTCAAATATTCACGGAAAATGTCATGCATAAAAGACTGAAAGACTGAAGGGGCATTTGAAAGACCAAAAGGCATTACTAAATACTCAAAATGGCCCTCAGGCGTATTAAATGCGGTTTTCCACTCATCCCCCTGCTTAATTCGCACTAAATTATACGCCCTACGAAGATCAATCTTAGAGAACCACTTGGCCCCCTTTATTCGAGCAAACAAATCAGTAAGCAGTGGCAAAGGATACTGATATTTAACCGTGATTTTATTCAAAAGCCGATAATCAATACACGGCCTCAAAGAGCCATCTTTTTTAGATACAAAGAAAAAACCGGCTCCTAAGGGAGATGACGAAGGACGAATATGTCCCTTTTCCAAGGACTCCTTAATATATTCCCGCATAGCAGCATGTTCAGGCACAGATAGATTAAATAAACGACCCTTTGGAAACTTACTGCCCGGAATCAGATCTATAGTACAATTGCAATCTCTGTGCGGAGGTAGTGAACCAAGTTTAGGCTCCTCAAAAACGTCACGATAATCAGATAAAAATTCCGGAATCTCAGAGGGAATAGATGACGAAATGGAAACCAAAGGTACGTCCCCATGAGTCCCCTGACATCCCCAGCTTAACACAGACATTGCTTTCCAGTCGAGGACTGGGTTATGAGATTGCAGCCATGGCAATCCAAGCACCAACACATCATGTAGATTATACAACACAAGGAAGCGAATACTCTCCTGGTGATCCGGATTAATACGCATAGTTACTTGTGTCCAGTATTGTGGTTTATTACTAGCCAATGGCGTGGAGTCAATACCCTTCAGAGGTATAGGAACTTCCAGAGGCTCTAAATTAAACCCACAGCGTTTGGCAAAGGACCAATCCATAAGACTCAAAGCGGCGCCAGAGTCGACATAGGCATCCGTGGTAATAGACGATAAAGAGCAAATCAGGGTGACAGATAGAATAAACTTAGACTGTAAAGTGCCAATTGAAACAGACTTATCAACCTTCCTAGTACGTTTAGAGCATGCTGATATAACATGAGTTGAATCACCACAATAGAAGCATAACCCATTTTTTCGCCTAAAATTCTGTCGTTCGCTTCTGGACAGAATTCTATCACATTGCATAATCTCTGGCGCCTTCTCAGTAGACACCGCCAAATGGTGCACAGGTTTGCGCTCCCGCAAACGCCGATCAATCTGAATAGCCATTGTCATGGACTCATTCAGACCTGTAGGCACAGGAAACCCCACCATAACATCCCTAATGGCATCAGAGAGACCCTCTCTGAAATTCGCCGCCAGGGCGCACTCATTCCACTGAGTAAGCACAGACCACTTACGAAATTTTTGGCAGTATATTTCAACCTCATCTTGCCCTTGAGATAGGGCCATCAAGGCTTTTTCAGCCTGAATCTCTAAATGAGGTTCCTCATAAAGCAACCCCAAAGCCAGGAAAAACGCATCCACATTGAGCAACGCAGGATCCCCTGGTGCCAAAGCAAATGCCCAATCCTGAGGGTCGCCCCGGAGCAAGGAAATTACAATCCTGACCTGCTGTGCAGGATCTCCAGCGGAGCGAGATCTCAGAGACAAAAATAATTTACAATTATGTTTGAAATTCTGGAAGCGAGATCTATCCCCGGAGAAAAATTCAGGTAAAGGAATTCTAGGTTCAGATATAGGAGCATGAATTACAAAATCCTGTAAACTTTGAACCTTCATAGCGAGATTATCCAAACCAATAGCTAAACTCTGAGGATCCATTTTAATCAGGTGAAATCAGAACCATTCAAGGATTAGAAGGAGAGAGAGACGAAGGCTGCAGTAAGCAGAGATGCAAGTGAATCAACTAATGAGCAAACTCAGAAAAAAAAAAAAAAAATTCTCTGCAGACTTCTTTTCTCTCCTTTCTTCTGCCAATTATTTTAACTCTGGGCCGGCCAAACTGTCATGGTTCTCAATGGCAAGAGACCGTAGTAAAGCATACAAAAGGACTAGCTCTTGGAAGATGGGAACCCGAGCTGACTGTGAGCTAAACCTACCGCACAACTAACAGTGGCCGGGTAGCGTGCCTACGTTTTATCCCTAGACGCCCAGCGCCAGCCGGAGGACTGACTGACCCTAGCAGAGGAAAATCCAGACCTGGCTTACCTCTAGAGAAATTTTCCCCAAAAGGCAGACAGTAGCCCCCACATATATTGTCGGTGATTTTAGAGGAAAATGACACACGAAGTATGAAGATAGGTTTAGCAAATTGAGGTCCGCTTACTAGATAGTAGGAAGACAGAAAAGGGAACTTCACAGTCAGCTGAAAACCCTTTCAAAACACCATCCCGAAATTACTTTAAACTCTAATATCAACTCATGACACCAGAGTGGCAATTTCAGCTCACAAGAGCTTCCAGCCTCAGAAATATTCTAAAACAGAGAACTGGAACAAAAATGCAAAACAATCTTAGGACTACAAGTCCAACTTAGCTGATAGTAGTCTAGGAGCAGGAACATGCAACAGAAAGGCTTCTGGTAACATTGTTGGCCGGCATAGAAATGACTGAGGAGCAAGGCTAAATAGAAACTCCCACATCCTGATGGAAACAGGTGAACAGAGGAGATGAAGCACACAAGTTCAGTACCACCAGTAACCACCGGGGGAGCCCAGAAACCAAATTCACAACAGTTGTGCAAATTGTGCACAACCAGGGCAGCGGATGCAGTTTCCAGACGCATCCGCTACCCATTATGAATTCCGGGGAGGAAGGGGCGGAGTTGCGGCCACGCATGGGCAGTCGGAAATGGCGGATTCGATGGACGAAAAAACGTTCCCTTGAACGTTTTTTCTTCACGACGGGCTGCAAAATCACAAGGCATCCATTGCACGACGGATGTGACGTGTGCCCATTCGTCGCAATCCATCATCAATAAAAGTGTATGGCAAAAAAACGGATCCTGAGGGCACATTTGCAGGATACGTTTTTTGGCCAAAACGACGGTTTGTGACGGATGGCAATAATACAAAGAAAAAAATACAAAAATTGGGCTTCATTTGAGTTGGTACACATGCAGCTTATAAGCGCATGTTCACATTGGCCATAAAACATATAACACCTACAAAAGAAAAATGAGCAAAAACCCTGCCATAACGATATAAATAAATAGTAAAAAGTACATTTAAATAACACAGTAGTTTTTGTCGTGATGGGATGGCTTTTAGGCTATTTTTGATCAAAAACTCTGTTATTTAAATGCACTTTTTGCTTTTTATTTATTTAGTTACAACAGAGTTTTTGCTCATTTTTTCTCTTATAGGTTTTATATGTTTTATGGCCAATGTGAACATGCGCTTATGAGCTGCATGTGTACCAACTTACGTGAAGCTCAATTTTTGTGTTTTTTTTCCAGAGCAGTACTAGTACGGTCTCACGCTGAGCACTGCGGCGATCGGGTGAGGGTGTCAGCTGTATATGACAGCAGACACCCCACATCAGTGCTAGCACTGATCGTGGGCATTTAAACCCTCTGATGCCGCTGTCAGTAGTGACAGCGGCATAGAGAAGCATTGTGCAGGGATGCGATCGTGATGTCCTGATGGGCTCCATGGAGACCCCGGCACAAAGATGGCTGCGAGGTCCTTCAGGGTCCTGCAGGTAAGGTGGCTTGTGAGCACCTGCTGAGAGCAGGGGCTGACATGCCTCCTTCCCTGCCTGTCAGATCGCTGATCTGACACTCTGTTGTGCAGTGTCAGATCAGCGATCTGACATTATATAGTGATGTCCCATACTGGGAAAATGTAAAAAAGCAGAAAAAAATTATAAAGTGTAAAAATATTTTTTTTAAAAATCCCTAAATAAAGAAAAAAATATATATATTTTAACAATACATTTATTTATGTAAATAAAAAAAAACAATAAAAGCACACATATTTGGTATCACCGCGTCCGTAACAACCTGCTCTATAAAACTTTCCCACTAGTTTACGCCTTCAGTGAATACTGAAAAAAAGGCAAAAAACTGTGCACGTTAAAGAATAGAAGCAGAATTTTCTGCTTGTATCCTTGGCAGGAAAAACGTATGCGAATTTAGACGTGGTTTAGACACGTTTTTACCACGTTTTCCATGCGTTTTACAAGCATTTTACAAGCATTTTTTAATTCATGTCTATGGGTGTGGTATTGTCGCAATTCTGCAAAAATAATGAACATGCTGCGTTTTTTACCACGATGCGTTTCTGCCACAGAAAAAAAACGCAGCATGCGCACATCAACTGCGGAATGCATTAAAAAATAATGGGAGGCTGTTTGTAAGCATTTTTTAAGCGTTTCCGCAGCGGAAAATCACAGCAAAAATGCTTAAAAAACCAACGTGGGCACATAGCCTTCGTGTGTGACAGCAGCCAAACATGAAAACCCGATATAAATCTAGTATCGCTGTAATCGCATTGACTCAAATAATAAGGTTGCCTAAGGCTGCCGTCACAGTAGCAGTATTTGGTCAGTATTTTACATCAGTATTTGTAGCCAAAACCAGGAGTGGGTGATAAATGCAGAAGTAGTTAATATGTTTCTATTATACTTTTCCACTAATTGTTCCACTCCTGGTTTTGGCTTACAAATACTGATGTAAAATACTGACCAAATACTGCTAGTGTGACGGCAGCCTAATAGTTGCACTTATACCGCATGAGGAACAGCATAAAAAATAAAACCAATTCTTCACATGCTGTTGATTTTTTCATTCTGCCTCCCAAAGAACGCAGTAAGGCTCGGCACATATGTATCCTGCACTCTGTGCTGAGCGCTTACCCCGGGGTTTCTGTGTAAATCTCTGAAATGCGTGATTCAGACAGAACCTTTGGCTAAAGATTCCCTATAATGAGGCAGTTGGAGGCACTGTAAATACCATCTGACCTGTGATCTGGTGGCGTACATCTTTTTTTAGGATTGCATAAAAGTGCCATTGGCCACAGTTTTGTGCACTTCTGAAAAGAAGGCCAGAAGGAGTCCAGAGTAACTCTGCTGCCTCACTATAGTGAATGGATCCATCGGGAGTTTCATCTGAATCTATTCTATATATTCTATTCTTACTTGTCACTCTGTGATTATACTGTATGTGGCAGATGATTTGCCGGCTTGTAATCTATCTATCTATCTATCTATCTATCTATCTATCTATCTATCTATCTATCTAAATATATATATATATATATATACATACATGTGTGTTTTGAAGAATATTTAGTTTGAAAACGATGTGTAAATGACAGAGAATTGCTGTATCTAAAAGCTCATTTTAAAATTGCAATGCAATGGGATAGCAATTGCAATGCATTTGGATGTAAATCAGATGCTAGGTGTGAGAAATCAGATTGCACTCACATAACACTTGAATTACACTCCTGTGATTCTTGGCAGGGAGACCGATTTTCCACATGTCAAGTGTGACCCCCGGCCTAAGGCCGGGGTGACACTTGCGAGTGCGATGTGAGAAACTCGCGCGTGTCAGCTGCATAGAAATACATGCAGTCGCACGCTCCGGTCCTGAGTGCTGGTGGCAGGGCCGGATATTGAGGCGAAATACACGCGCCAGTTTCTCGCATTGCACTCCAAGTGTGACTCGGCCTAAAGAAGAGAATCTGTCATGTTAAGTTTCCCTTATTTCATTTCTTTGTCCATTCTTGCAGTTATCCCCACAGGTCTGTGCTTCTGTCTGCAGCTTTTTCTTCAAATATCATATCTCTATCCCTGGGGCGCTAGTGTATACATATCCATTTGATACTAAACTTGCATATTTTTTATTCACTTAAGTAATACTGAAAATTCTGAAATTTGTAAAGAAAAAAAAAAATTATGTCTCACATTTTCAAAGACCTGTAATGTTTTTACTTTTCAGTCGATGCAGCTCTTCAAGGGCTTGTTTTTTGAATGATGAGCTGATGTTTTTATTGATACCATTTTGAAAGAGGAAGTCAGAATTAACTGGTCCTGTTGGTGGTTCTGCCCTAAATCCCATTTTTCAGTACTTTATAAGGTCTGTTGAAGCAACTGACATGTTGTAAATACTCCATTTGAACCCAACCTAATTATCTTGTTTTGAACTAAAAACAACATAATATTTCATGCTTCATTTGTTTCATTCTACAGTACATAATATATATTTACTGTTATAATATTTGATTTCATCTCTCTAACACAATTTTTCATGGCTACAAACATAATTGGTGTTTTCAGATGTATTACAAATTATAGTCACACGTCAGAAACCTCATTAGATTTTCACCAACTCTGCGAAATATTCACTATTCACTTGCAGCCCATATAATTACAGGTTATGAAGGACATTGACTGGAGCGCTTGCGGTATCTGGAGACATCACTAATAGCACTGGTGATGCTATCATCTGTAATAGTTGTCATTTCAATAGCATATAACTGCTGTAATTACTTTTGTATAAGAATTTCAATACATTTTTCCTCCGGGCATGGAGGTTAGCAAATAATTGGTGTTCATGGAAACTAAGGCTCATTAATGTCTACAAGGCAGTTTTTCAATCCCAATTATTGGGCAAGATATGTTTTTCTGTAATCTGCAGTACGGCTGCTAAATATAATTTTAGTTAAAAGTTACACAATATGTACTACAGTAAATTATCTGAAAGGGTTCAGAGATTGAGGTTTAATTTATAGCTATGGCTATCTGTTGTAGCCAAAGACAGGTCGACTTGGCCTTGTGTTTTGGATCGTTGTCATGTTGGAATGTCCAAGTACGTCCCATGCACAGCTTTCAGGCTGATGAGTGCAAATTTGCCTCCAGTATTAACTTATAAATTGCTGTATTTATATTTCCTTCAACTTTGACAAAGTTTCCTGTGCCTTTGTAGCTCACACATCCCCAAAACATCAGCGATCCACCTCCGTGCTTTACAGTAGGAATGGTGTTCCTTTCATCATAGGCCTTGTTGACCTCTCTCCAAATGTAACGTTTATGGTTGTGACCAAAAAGTTAAATTTTGGTCTCATCACTCCAAATTACCTTGTTCCAAAAGTTTTGAGGCTTCTCTCTGTGCTGTTTTACATATTGTAGGCAAGATACTTCATTGCATTTGTGCAGTAATGGCTTTCTTCTGGCGACTCGACCATGCAGCCCATTTTTCAAGTGCCTCCTTATTGTCCATCTTGAAACAGCCACACAGCTTGTTTTCAGAGAGTCCTGTATTTAGGATAATGTTATTTGTGGGTTTTTCTTTGCATCCCGGACAATTTTCCTGGCATTTTTAGATGACATTTTTGTTGATCTACCAGACCGTGGTTTTGTTTTTACAGAGCACCTGATTTCTGATGACTGGCATTATCAATTCCTTGGATATCATTTTGTATCCCTTTCCTGTTTTACACAGTTCAACTACCTTTTCCCATTGATATGTTGACAATTCTTTTGCTTTCCCCATGACTCACAATCCAGAAACGTCAGTGGCTGGATGAAAGATGCAAGAGTCTGTCAGGATCTCATAAACTCACTCAGCTTTTATGCACACACACTGATTACAAGCAAACAGGTAACAGGTGAGGATGTTACCTTTAGTAGCCATTGAAGCCCATTTGTGTCAACTTCTGTGCATGTTATCAGGTCAAAATCACCAGGGTATGTGAACTTTTGATCAGGGTCATTTAGATGTTTTGGGTTGTCATTATGATTTAAAAAGAGAAAACACAGTAGTTTGACAATAAATGGCTTCTCCCAACCACTAACAATGAATGGGTGGAAAAAGTTTTGGTGTTATCATTCATATTCTCTTAAAACAGGCCAAGAAAGCAAAAATTCTGCCAGGGTATGTAAACTTTTGAGCGCAACTGTATACAGAGGCTGCTAAGCTCAATACAAGAACTCACATAAATATAAACATTGGTAACACATACATATTTATAAATATAAACACAAATTCAGGTACCTGATAATTCCAGAAACAATGAAGAGATGCATGATAAAATACTGAAGCTTTATTAATAATTATTTAAAATACAATCACAAGATTATAAATAACAGAGTGCCTCAATTATTAGAGAAATAATTAGCTGAAGATTCGGGCAAATAAATATATTGCAGGAAACAGTGTAAACATGAACTAGGTGTAATTTAAAAGAGAAAGGGGGAAAGGAAATAATTCCAATTATAAATCTTATCCCAAGATATCATTTAATAGATAACAGTGTCTAATAAGACCCCCCCTAAACAACGCACCACAATAACACTCTAAATCAGACTATCTCTGCCAGTGTACATAAACCCATATGGCGAGCTCCACAGCCTAAGGGTGCTTTCACACTAGCGTCGTACGACGCACGTCGAAATGCGTAGTTTTGGAGAAAAAACGCATCCTGCAAAATTGCCTGCAGGATGCGTTTTTTCTCCATACACTTGCATTAGCGACGCATTGCGATGGATTGGCACACGTTGCATCCGTCGTGTGACGGATGCGTCGTGTTGTGGCGGACCGTCGGCACAAAAAAAGTTACATGTAACGTTTTTTTGTGCGTCGTGTCCGCCATTTCTGACATGCGCGGCCGGAACTTCCCCCCCTCTTCCCCGGACATTACAATGGGGCAGCAGATGCATTGTAAAACTGCATCCGCTGCCCCCGTTGTGTTTTTTTTTTTTCACAGTATGAGTCGGTACGTCAGCACGTCGTCTTACGACGCTAGTGTGAAAGAAGCCTAAGGCATAAACCCAACAATGGGGGGGTGGAGAGAAATAGGTTTAGACAGAAAAACCTCAGTTTTGTAGCAGAGTGGACTCCCCACACCCCGACATGTTTTTTGCTGCTGGCTTCTTCCAAGTACCAGTATTAGTACTTTTGGCAGTGTGGATAGGTACCAAGTCCTGCTGGAGAATGAAACTTCCATGTCCAAAAAGCTTGTCGGCAGAGGGAAGCATGAAGTGCTCTCAAATTTCCTGGTAGACGGCTGCGCTGATTTTGATCTTGATAAAACACAGTGGACCTACACCAGCAAATGACATGGCTCTCCAAACAATCACTGATAGTGGAATCTTCACACTAGACCTCAAGCAGCTTGGACTGTGTGCCACTCTTCCTCCAGACTCTTGTTTTCCAAATGAAATGCAAACTTTACTTTCATCTGAAAACAACACCTTGGACTTCTGAGCAACAGTCCAGTTCCTTTTCTCCTTGGCCCAGGTAAGACCCTTCGGCGTTGTCTATTGTTCATGAGTGGTTTGACAAAAGGAATGCAACACTTGTAGGCCATGTCCTGGATACGTCTGTGTAAGGTGGGTCTTGAAGCAATGACTCCAGCAGTTAAAATCTTCAGCAATGGTGTGTTAAAGGGAACCTGTCTCCCCCAAAATAGAAGGTGAGCTAAGCCCACCAGCATCAGGGGCTTATCTGTTATGATCCGGTGACCTTGGAGCCGCATGAGACTTTCTCAGGAGTAGGTGGAACCTGTACTGACCGCAAACCCTAAACTGTCACCGCAACTAGAAGTAGCCGTGAGGTGTATCTAACACATCCTAGACACTTCGACACAGCCGGAGGACTAAATACCCCTATAGATGGAAATGGGAATTCTATCTTGCCTCAGAGCAGAACCCCAAAGGATAGGCAGCCCCCCACAAATATTGACTGTGAGTATTAGAGGAAAGACACACGCAGGCAGAAATCAGGATTTAGCAAAAGAGGCCACGCTAGCTAAATAGAAAAGGATAGGACAGAATACTAAGCGGTCAGTATTAAAACTCTAAAAATATCCACAGCAGATGATACAAAAATTCCACCATCTAACTAAAGACATGGAATGTATATCTGCATCTCCTGAGAATCCAACTTGACTGAAATATCCAAACACAGTCTAAGCTGGACAAGAAAAAACATTGAATAGTACTGAATTGTAAAGCACACAGCATGTGTGCTGCAGAAACAAAACCAGACACTTATCTTTGCTGATTTGGCAGCAGGGCAGGAGGAACCAGACAGAGATGCAAAACCTCCAAGAACAATGGACAACTGGCAAGGGCTAATGAATCCTGCACACCTAAATATCCCAGGCAGAGCTGCAATCAGCAGGGACACCTGCCCAGGATTGCAACCAAAGACAACCGGAGGGAACCCAAAAGCGGAATTCACAACACATCTACAGCATTCTGTAATGCTGTAGATAAGCCCCCGATGTATCCTGAAAGATGAGAAAAAGAGGTTAGATTATAGTCACCTGGGTGGGCGGTCCGATCCGATGGGCATCCTGGGCCTCCTTTCTTCATAGGATGACGTCCTCTTCTTGTCTTCTCCCTGCAGCTCCGGCGCAGGCGTACTTTGTCTGCCCTGTTGAGGGAACAGCAAAATACTGCAGTATGCAGGCACCGGCAAAGGTCAGACAGGCCCGGCGCCTGCACACTGCAGTACTTTGCTCTGCCCCCAACAGGGCAGACAAAGTACACCTGCGGCGGAGCTGCAGCATGAATGCAAGAAGAGGACGTCATCGTAAGAAGATGGTAGGCCCCGGACAGGACCGCAACTCCCATCGGACTGGACTGCAGCGGGACCGCCCCTGGGTGAGTATAATCTAACCTCTTTTTCTCATCTTTCAGGATACATCAGGGGCTTATCTACATCATTCCAGAATGTAGATAAGCCCCTGATGCTGGTGGGCTTAGCTCATCTTCGATTTTGGGGGTGACAGGTTTCCTTTAACAAGGAGTTTAATTATGCAAATTGTCTCTTCAGAGAGGAAGAGAACTAGAACTCTAGTACCACCTATTGGAAGTAGCAATCCTACAAGTCAATGTTGACCCTTTAACGAGCATTGTCACATGACTTAGGATAATAGCCAAACCAGTATCTCAATTTGCAGACACTGTGTTTTGGGGTACTGCCCCTCGTCAGTGCAAAGTGGAGATCTGGTTTGGCTGTTTGAGAGGCATCTGACTGATATCCAAGAAGTATTGTTTCTCCTTGCAGAGATTGACATGCTAAGCATGTCGAGATGAGGAGACTTAAAGCTGCAATGCTCTTCTTTGAAACATGCTAATTATGCATATTGTCTCTTCTGAAGAGATGAGGGAAATTTCCCTTGCATTAATGGTGTCCTCCTGTGGTCCTGATGATGGTGGTGTCCTCTGGTGGTCCTGGCGGTGGCGATGTCCTCTGGTGAACCTGGCATTGGCGGTGATAGTCTGAGGCAAACCTGGTTAGTTTCTCCCCCTTACATTTCCCCTCTCTTTGTGCTCACCATTCCATGGACGGGAGTTCCTGCAAGAGGCGTTGACATTCTTTTATGTTTCGAACAACTTGTCAATTAAAATTTTCCTAAACTGGGAATTTCAGCTGGTTTTGCTTGAGTACTTGAATCAGACTGTATAGACAAAGGTGTGGGTTCACTCTGCCCTGGAGAAACAGCCCTTGTAGGAATATCTGGAGTCTCTGGAGTGTCAGATTTCTGTTCTTTTTCTGATTTTATCCCTGTAGGTTCAGCATATTCATCATCTTCTTTATCACTTGCAATCGGTAGAGGATCCTCAAGGGCATCGTGCTTTTTTTCTCTATTTGTATGGGATCTTTAGACACGCAGGAGCATAACATGTTTCGGTGTACAACATGAGTAGAGGTATCCTCATGATATTTGGGCTGGACTTCGTCAACAGGTCCTTCACAATTGACACGTTACTGTACACACTACAGTGTCTTTTCCCATTGATGATCTAATTTGTTTAAAAGACGCTTCTCTCTGATTAACACCCTGTCTCCGGTCTGTAGAGCTGTCCCCCGTAGAGGATCCATTTCTGGATGTTCCAACTCTCGAAAACGGGTCTGCACCAGACAATGTAGAGTCTGTAGTTGATGATGATCTCGGACCCAGCTTGACACCCCAGTTCTTGGGTAGTCCTCCTCAGGGTCCAGATCCAACTCAGTGATATCTTTTCCTGGCCGGCCAAAAAGCAGAGTTTAGGGCGTGTATCTGGTGGTGCGATATACCCGATTTTTATACACTCACACTAGTTCTGCTACATAATCTGGCCAACGGGCCTTGCGATCCTTTTCTTGGGCTCTCAACATTTGTATGAGGGTTCGATTGAACCATTCATACGCTCCATTGCCTTAAGGATGATAAGGGGTTGTCCGAGATTTCTCAATTCCATACAATTGATGAAGTTCTTCCATAACTCGCCCTAAGAAGCAAGCACCTTGGTCTGAGTGAATTCTCTCAGGGCAGCCATACACTTGAATGAAGTTTTTACAGATGGCGTAAGCTGCAATCTCAGAGGTTTGGTCCCGAGTCGGGGTCACTACCGTGAATTTAGTGAAGTGGTCAACCATTACTAAACAATGTTTATACTCTTGATAGCCTAGGCCTATTGTTAAATAATCGATCATTAATACTTCCAATGGAGCAGAAGTTACTATGGTTTATGTGGGGGTCCTCTGCTCCGGAGGTTTGACCAGCTCACAGTTCCTACAGAGTCGGCAGACTTATTCCACCTTTATTTTTAACAGTGGATGATACACTAGTCTTTGCAGCCAATGAAAGCTTTTTTCTGGACCAAAGTGAGCCCCTTTTTCATGTGCCTCTGTGGCCACTTGATGTAATAGATTTTCAGGGATCACCACTTGCCAGGTGACAGATAGGGCCCGTTGTGACTGTACTTTTCTCTTCAACAATCCTTCATTTAGGTGGAGCCTCCCCCATTGTCAGAGTATCTGTTTCAATCCAGGGGATGGGCTCTCTATCTCCTCCCGTGTAGGCAGTTGGTTGAGGGCCACCCATTGCCAAAGTCAGGCGAGCTATTCATCTTTCTGAATCTGTACCCACACATCATGAGGCTGCTCCAACACTCCCCCCAGAATTTCTGCCTGTTTTGGTTCCCATGTAGCCGCCAACATCATGGCTGATCCGTCGAACTTCAGCACTTTTTCGGCCTCCAGCTCTTCATCACGGTTAGGACCGGGTTGCCCATAGGGGACTCTGAATAATGCGTGTTGTGAATTCCGCTCTTGGGCTACCTCTGGTGGTTGTGAGTAGCACTTTTGTGAATTCTGCTCTTGGGCTATCTCCAGTGGTTTTGAGTGGTATAGCTGCTTCTTGGATTTAGCATCAGCAGCTGCTTCCACTGATCGTCTTTCTGGCTCGGCTATTTTAGTCTGGCCTTATCCCTCAATCAATGCCAGTTGTCAATTGTTCCTGCTTGGAGTCACTGCTCTTTTGGATTTCCCTGACACTCTGACCCGTTCAACAAAGATAAGTCCTTGCTTGTCCTTTTGCAGTCCACTTGTTGTGGACTTTATTGTTCAGCACATTCTATGTTTTGCTCATTTGTCCAGCTTATCAGTATGGATCTATTCAGCTAAGCTGGAAGCTCTGGGCAGCAGATTTTGCCCTCCACACCTTTAGTCAGGTGTGGAGATTTTTGCATTTCTCTGCGGTGGACTTTTTCTAGTTTTTATTACTGACCGCACAGTGTTCTTTCCTGTACTATCTATCTAGCTAGAAGTGGCCTCCTTTGCTAAATCTTGTTTCATACTATGTATGTCATTTCCTTCTCCTCTCACAGGCATTATTTGTGGGGGGGCTGGCTTTCCTTTGGGGATTCTCTCTGAGGCAAGATAGCTTTCCTGTTTCTACCTTTAGGGGTAGCTAGTTCTCCGGCTGTGACGAGGTGTCCAGGGAGTGACAGGAACATTCCACGGCTACTGCTAGCATTGTGTTAAGATCAGGAACGCGGGCTGTATAGTTACCACCTGCTCAGAGCTAGTCGCATGTCGCTCCTAAATCACCAGTCCATAACAGTACAACTGGCCCCAAATGAGTTGAATGCATCTCAAAAGAAGGAAAAGAAAAAGAGTTCTGAGACATTTTTTTTTTCTTTAGTCTGTTTTGTCTTTTTCCTTCCTCTTAATCTCTGGGTGGTTCAGGATTTGGGCGCGGACATGGATGTTCAGGGTTTGTTTTCTCGTGTTGATCAGGTTGCTGCAAGAGTACAGAGTATCCAAGATTATGTTGTTCAGACTCCAGCCTTAGAGCCTAGAATTCCTACTCCAGATTTGTTTTACGGGGATAGATCTAAGTTTTTGAACTTTAAAAATAACTGCAAATTGTTTTTTGCGCTAAAACCCCATTCCTCTGGTGACCCCACTCAGCAAGTTAAAATAGTTATTTCTCTGCTGGGTGGTGACCCTCAGGACTAGGCATTCTCCCTTGAGTCAGGGGATCCGTCATTGCTTAATGTAGATGCATTTTTTCAATAGCTCGGATTATTGTATGACGAACCTAACTCTGTGGATCACGCGGAAAGAACCTTGTTGGCCCTGTGTCAGGGTCAGGAAGCGGCAGAATTATACTGCCAGAAATTTAGAAAATGGTCTGTGCTCACTAAATGGAATGAGGACGCTCTGGCAGCAATTTTCAGAAAGGGTCTTTCTGAAGCCCTTAAAGATGTTATGGTGGGGTTCCCCACGCCTGTTGGTTTGAGCGAATCTATGTCTCTAGCCATTCAGATTGATCGGCGCCTGCGCAAGCGCAAAGTGGTGCACCATATGGCAGCGTCATCTGAACAGAGTCCTGAGCCTATGCAATGTGATAGGATTCTGACTAGAGCGGAACAGAGGGGATACAGACATCAGAATGGGCTGTGTTTTTACTGTGGTGCTTCTGCTCATACTATTTCTGATTGTCCTAAGTGTATTAAGAGGGTTGCTGGATCTGTTACCATTAGTACTGTACAGCCTAAGTTTCTCCTGTCTGTGACCCTGATTTGCTCATTGTCATCTTTTTCTGTTATGGCATTTGTGGATTCAGGCGCTGCCCTGAACTTAATGGACTTAGAATTCGCCAGGCGCTGTGGTTTTTCTTTGCAGCCTTTGCAGAGCCCTATTCCTTTGAGCGGTATTGATGCTACACCGTTGGCCAAGAATAAACCTCAGTATTGGACTCAGCTGACTATGTGCATGGCTCCAGCACATCAGGAAGATTGTCGTTTTCAGTTGTTGCATAATTTACATGATGTTGTTGTACTGGGTTTTCCATGGTTACAAGTACACAATCCAGTGTTGGATTGGAAATCGATGTCTGTGACTAGTTGGGGTTGTCAAGGGGTACATAGTGACGTTCCTTTGATGTCAATATCCTCTTCCTCCTCTTCTGATGTTCCTGAATTTTTGTCAGATTTCCAGGATGTATTCGATGAGCCCAAGTCCAGTTCCCTTCCTCCACATAGGGACTGTGATTGTACTATTGACTTGATTCCTGGCTGTAAGTTCCCTAAGGGCCGACTTTTCAATCTGTCTGTGCCAGAGCATGCCGCCATGCGGAGCTATGTTAATGAGTCTTTAGAGAAGGGGCATATTCGGCCGTCTTCGTCACCATTGGGAGCGGGATTCTATTTTGTTGCCAAGAAGGATGGCTCCTTGAGACCCTGTATTGATTATCGCCTTCTTAATAAGATCACGGTCAAATTCCAATACCCTTTACCTTTGCTCTCTGATTTGTTTGCTCGGATTAAGGGGGCTAGTTGGTTTACCAAGATTGACCTTCGAGGGGCATATAATCTTGTTCGTATTAAACAGGGTGACAAATGGAAAACTGCATTTAATACACCCGAAGGCCATTTTGAATACCTGGTGATGCCTTTCGGGCTTTCTAGTGCTCCATCTGTATTTCAGTCCGTCATGCATGATATTTTCCGCAATAATCTTGATAAATTCTTGATTGTGTATTTGGATGATATTTTGATTTTTTCCAATGAATGGGAGTCTCATGTGAAGCAGGTCAGGATGGTATTCCAGATCCTTCATGATAATGCTCTATTTGTGAAGGGGTCTAAGTGCCTATTTGGAGTTCAGAAGGTCTCTTTTTTGGGGTTTATTTTTTCTCCTTCGTCTATAGAAATGGATCCTGTTAAGGTCAAAGCCATTCATGACTGGATTCAGCCCACATCTGTGAAGAGCCTTCAGAAATTTTTGGGCTTTGCTAATTTTTATTGCCGTTTCATTGCCAACTTCTCTAGTGTGGTTAAGCCCCTAACCGATTTGACAAAGAAAGGCGCTGATGTGACAAATTGGTCCTCTGAGGCTGTTGAGGCCTTTCAGGAGCTTAAGCGTCGATTTACTTCTGCCCCTGTCTTGCATCAGCCTGATGTGTCTCTTCCTTTTCAGGTTGAGGTTGACGCTTCTGAGATTGGGGCAGGGGCCGTTTTGTCACAGAGGAATTCTGATGGTTCCTTGATGAAACCATGTGCCTTCTTCTCCCGAAAGTTTTCGCCTGCGGAACGCAATTATGATGTCGGCAATCGGGAGTTGTTGGCTATGAAGTGGGCATTTGACGAGTGGCGACATTGGCTTGAGGGAGCCAAGCACCGCGTTGTGGTCTTGACCGATCATAAGAATCTGATTTACCTCGAGTCGGCCAAGCGGCTGAACCCTAGACAGGCTCGATGGTCCCTGTTTTTCTCCCGTTTCGATTTTGTGGTCTCGTACCTTCCGGGATCTAAGAATGTTAAGGCGGATGCCCTCTCTAGGAGTTTTTTGCCTAATTCTCCTGGAGTTCTTGAGCCGGTTGGCATTCTTAGAGAAGGGGTGATTCTTTCTGCCATCTCCCCTGATTTACGGCGGGTGCTTCAGGAATTTCAGGCTGATAAACCTGACCGCTGTCCTGTGGGGAAGCTGTTTGTTCCCGATAGATGGACAAGTAAGGTAATTTCTGAGGTCCATTGTTCGGTGCTGGCCGGTCATCCTGGGATTTTTGGTACCAGAGATTTGGTTGCTAGGTCCTTTTGGTGGCCTTCCTTGTCGCGGGATGTGCGTTCTTTTGTGCAGTCCTGTGGGACTTGTGCCCGGGCTAAGCCTTGCTGTTCCCGCGCTAGTGGGTTGCTTTTGCCTTTGCCTGTCCCTGAGAGGCCCTGGACGCATATTTCCATGGATTTTATTTCGGATCTTCCTGTGTCCCAGAGGATGTCTGTTATCTGGGTGGTTTGTGATCGGTTCTCTAAAATGGTCCATTTGGTACCTTTGCCTAAATTGCCTTCCTCCTCTGATTTGGTTCCATTGTTTTTTCAGCATGTGGTTCGTTTGCATGGCATTCCGGAGAATATTGTGTCTGACAGAGGTTCCCAGTTTGTTTCCAGGTTTTGGGGGGCCTTTTGTGCTAGGATGGGCATTAATTTGTCTTTTTCTTCGGCGTTCCATCCTCAGACAAATGGCCAAACTGAGCGAACTAATCAAACCTTGGAAACCTATTTGAGATGCTTTGTGTCTGCTGATCAGGATGATTGGGTGGCTTTCTTGCCGTTGGCTGAGTTTGCCCTTAATAATCGGGCCAGTTCAGCTACTTTGGTTTCGCCTTTTTTTTGTAATTTTGGTTTTCATCGTCGTTTTTCTTCAGGGCAGGTTGAGCCTTCTGATTGTCCTGGTGTAGATTCTGTGATGGACAGGTTACAGCAGGTTTGGACTCATGTGGTAGACAATTTGACGTTGTCTCAGGAAAAGGCTCAGGGTTTTGCTAACCGCCGTCGGTGTGTTGGTCCTCGGCTTCGTGTGGGGGATTTAGTCTGGTTATCTTCTCGTCATGTTCCTATGAAGGTTTCTTCCCCTAAGTTCAAGCCTCGGTTTATTGGTCCTTATAAGATTTCTGAGATCATCAATCCAGTGTCTTTTCGTTTGGCCCTTCCAGCCTCTTTTGCCATCCACAATGTTTTCCATAGATCTTTGTTGCGGAGATATGTGGTACCCGTTGTTCCCTCTGTTGATCCTCCTGCCCCGGTGTTGGTTTAGGGGGAGTTGGAATATGTGGTTGAGAAAATTTTGGATTCTCGTTTTTCTAGGCGGAGGCTTCAGTATCTTGTCAAGTGGAAGGGTTATGGCCAGGAGGATAATTCTTGGGTGGTTGCCTCCGATGTCCATGCCGCCGATTTGGTTCGTGCTTTTCACTTGGCTCGTCCTGATCGGCCTGGGGGCTCTGGTGAGGGTTCGGTGACCCCTCCTCAAGGGGGGGTACTGTTGTGAATTCTGCTCTTGGGCTCCCTCCGGTGGTTGTGAGTAGCACTTTTGTGAATTCTGCTCTTGGGCTCCCTCCTGTGGTTTTGAGTGGTATAGCTGCTTCTTGGATTTAGCATCAGCAGCTGCTTCCACTGATCATCTTTCTGGCTCGGCTATTTTAGTCTGGCCTTATCCCTCAATCAATGCCAGTTGTCAATTGTTCCTGCTTGGAGTCACTGCTCTTTTGGATTTCCCTGACACTCTGACCCGTTCAGCAAAGATAAGTCCTTGCTTGTCCTTTTGCAGTCCACTTGTTGTGGACTTTATTGTTCAGCACATTCTATGTTTTGCTCATTTGTCCAGCTTATCAGTATGGATCTATTCAGCTAAGCTGGAAGCTCTGGGCAGCGATTTTGCCCTCCACACCTTTAGTCAGGTGTGGAGATTTTTGCATTTCTCTGCGGTGGACTTTTTCTAGTTTTTATTACTGACCGCACAGTGTTCTTTCCTGTACTATCTAGCTAGCTAGAAGTGGCCTCCTTTGCTAAATCTTGTTTCATACTATGTATGTCATTTCCTTCTCCTCTCACAGGCATTATTTGTGGGGGGCTGTCTTTCCTTTGGGATTCTCTCTGAGGCAAGATAGCTTTCCTGTTTCTACCTTTAGGGGTAGCTAGTTCTCCGGCTGTGACGAGGTGTCCAGGGAGTGACAGGAACATTCCACGGCTACTGCTAGTGTTGTGTTAAGATCAGGAACTGCGGTCTGTATAGTTAACACCTGCTCAGAGCTAGTCGCATGTCGCTCCTAAATCACCAGTCCATAACAAATGCGTCTGCATGGGTGTTTTCAGCCCCCGTTTGTAGACTCTTCTGTACCAGTATTTGGCCAGAGGGTTGTTTTTCATGTGCACCTGTACTTCTGATCCGGATAGGTACTCCACAAACTTTTCTGTCATGGACCAAACTAGTGCTAACAGTTCTAGTTTGAAGGAGTTGTAATTGTCTGGGTTCCATTCAGAGTCATGAAGGGAGCAACTTGCAAAGGCAATCACCTTCTCTTTTCCATCTTGGATCTGCGAAAGCACTACACCAAGCCTATGTAAGCTTCCATCTGTATGAAGAATGTAGGGTTGAGAGAAATCTGCATAGGCCAGGACCGGGGCCTGTCAGAGCCATTTTCAAGGTTTGGAATGCTTTCTTCTTGCGCTCTCCCCATTGAATATTTCGGTTCTTCACTCCTGCTGGTATTCCTTTCAACTGTTCCAATAATGGATTCACAATCTGGGTGAAGTTTTTCACAAACCGTTGGTAGTACCCAGTCAGTCCTAAGAAGGCTCGGACATCTTTTATGGTTCTCAGGGTTGGCCAGTCTCGCGCTGCTGCAATCTTTCTACAAGATGGACGTATACCTTCTGCAGAGACCACATACCCCAGGTACTCAATCTTAGTGCGGAACAGGTGACATTTAGATGGTTTCACTTGAAGCCCATGTTTCTGTAGCCAGCTGAGTACTTGCTCAAGATGCTGTAAGTGTTCTTCAAAAGTGAGGGCAAATACAATTATGTCATCCAGATAGATGAGGGTGGCTTCAAATTTCAGATCCCCCAAACACCTCTCCATGAGCCACTGAAAAATACCCGGAGCATTAGCCAATCCAAACGGCATTCTGTTGAACTCGTATAGGACCATGGGTAGTATAAAGTTCATCTTTGCTTGGTTGTGTTCTGCCTTTGGCACTTTTGCCAGTACCCACTAGCCAGGTCTAGAGTTGAGAAGTATTTTGCGTTCCCCAGAGCAGACAACGATTCTTCAATCTGGGGCAGTGGGTACGAATCTCGCACCGTGCAGGCGTTTAACTTGTGATTGTCCACACAGAACCGTAGGGTTCCATCTTTTTTACGTACAAGGACAATGGGCGCAGCCCATGGGCTTTGACTCTCTCGGATGATGCCATTATGTAACATTTGTGCTAACATGCCTTTTAACTCCTGGTACATTTGGGGGATATTTTGTCTGTAATGTTCTCTCACAGGTGCAGTCTTACCTGTTGGGATCTCATGGGTGATAGTAGTTGTACAACCGAAGTCATCCTCGTGTCTAGCGAACACTCCACTCCACTTGTTTCACCTGTTGTGGTGTGAACTCTGCCAACCCAGCACAGGTTTGTTCTAGGATGTGACGTCCCCTCTTTTGTACTTGAGATTCAAACACAGAGGTTTTCTCTACAGCTACAGTCTAAGGATCTTCCTTGTTTGCCTTTAATTGAATGGTCTGTGTTGGTAAGTTCTTCTGGTATACCTACAATTTTTCCGATTTCAGTTATTGGGGTAAGTGTCAGAGTATCTTCTCTTAGGTTTACACACTGCATGGGTATCTTTCCATCACACATGGTAGCTAATGTTCTGGCTATTAAGAGCACCGATGGTAAACTTTCCACAGTTGCTGGTTCCAGTTGAACTTCAACCCCTTCCAACGGGGTGCACGATCGAACAGGTAGTGAAACCACACTTTGACCCAGAGGTAAGTCAACATTGGTGGTGGCCGGAATGATCACCTTCCCTAACACCTTTCCTTCACAGGAGACCTCTTGTGCCTGGGCCATCCAGATCAATTGCTGGAACAACTTCCTTTGTGGGGTATGCAGGCTCCATTGCCTCCAGAATGCATTCAGATATTCGCTAATCAGAAGACTTCCAAACTCTCTAAGTACATTCATTCCAAGCGTAGCAGTATGTCCCTGCATGGGGTCGTCTGTGATCAACACCACTCCTTTATGACCCAGGTCTTTGCCGCAGACTTTAATCTGCTTCCACACCACCTCTGCGACAGGGATGGGCAGTTAATTGGCGGCTGTCAACTTGATCACTGGCCCCCACTCTGGCCTCAAGGCTTCTGGAAAGTGTCTCTTAAAATATGTCTCAGGCATCATGATTACTTGAGAGCTTGTATCTACAAGGCAACGTACAGCCCATCCATCTATTTAGGCCCATACCAAGGGACTCACTGACACTAAATTGGTGGGACGATTGTTATTCCTTTCGGGCTGTTCTGGCTCTGGGCGGCGTCCCCAGCCTCGGAGCGCTTTAGTTTAATGAGTGATGTTGTGGAGGCCTTCCACATTGTGGGCAGACCTGGGCCATATGTCCTAATTCTCCACATAGCTAACACGTTAAGAGTACTCTCCGACAAGACCCTTTTTCATCCTGACATGGCACTGAGAGGGTTTTGCTTCTGGGTGTACTTATCGAAGTCACTTTTCTTTTAGTCTCAGTCAGATCCTCCCTCGTCGATTGGATGTCTTTTTGTAAATTTTCCATTAATTCTGGTTCAGCAATTGCATTCACGTCCGCCTCCCTGCTCCGGACCTTCACCGCCGGGACTGTCACCCCCTATTCCTGTTCACATGTGTGTGCCTCGCTTCCCACCTCTGCAAAGGTCATATGTGGGTTCACGCGCAAGCGCTCTTGCAGTGCCTGCTTAAGCAACGTGTCTCTCATCCCAGTCCCTAATTGGTCGCGCAACACTACATCAGTCGGCCCTACTCCCAAGCCGTCTTTTCTGACTATGGCCGTATGAATCTCCTGCAATGCACGGGTCACGGTCTCCCCCTCTCTTTGACCCCGACGGAACAGCTGCATGCGTAATTCTCCTACATCTGTGGGGTCTCCTTTGGTCTCCTCCAGTATCTGCAGAACTTTGTCAAGGGTGTCTCAAGGAGCCGCAACATAACTGAATCTCACGCCTCCCCATCTTAGGCCATCACATCGACATCTGCCTGCAAGGCAGGAACCATAGGTTACATTCTCATCATCTCCTTTATGCGCTCAGTCCAGCTCCACAACATGGTGTTGTTTCCATTAAACTTTGGGAGGTTATTTAAAATTGCCCCCAGGGAGATACTAGATCTAGGGCCCTCCCCAGATGCTTGGTCTGCCATGTCCGTATGTGTAGACTGCATCCTGCCGACTACACCAAGTATAAGCAGGTTGCAGGATGCAGTGATTGACAGGAAGCAGACCAAAGGGTAAACAAGGGGTTTAATAAACAGTAGTTACTCCTTGCAGGGAAATATGTACACAAGGAACAAGGTTATACCTAATTCAGAGAGAACTAATAGAGGGGAAGGTTTTTTAATGAACAGAGGAGAATAATACAAATAATACTCTTAACACTTTGGACATCAGCCACGGGTGTGGTCCTGCCCATGACTGAGGACGTTTAGATTATGTGACAAGAAAAAAGGATCTGTCACAGTTCTGTGAAAACAATGGGGCAAACTTCCCTGTCGTTAACAGTGTTCTCCTGTGGTCCCGATGATGGTGGTGTCCTGTTTGTGGTCCTGGTGGTGGCGTTGTCCTATGGTGATAGTCTGTGGTATTATCACAGGCACTGGCCCCAATGGATGAAGGGAGGAAGGAGGAATAGTCTCTTCCCCCAGCGGTGAGAGTCCCTACAATGCCAGACCCTGTGACACTGTCCCGACACACTCTATAATGGCCAGCTCGGTCCACTGTGCCGTACCGTTGAGCACCTGTATCCCGTACACAGACCTTGCCTCTCACGGTCAGTACTCCTGGCTGGGGCGGTCTTGTCAGCGTCGTCGGCTGTCAGCAGTCTCTTAAAGGTCCGCGATGTAAGCGGGGACAGTGGTGTTAGCGAGGACAGCGTTATCTGTGGTGTCTCAGTGGGACCTTGTCGGTTGTTTCCTGTCAGCACGTCCTCTCATCCTGGGCTTCAGTCAGCGCTGCCCCGTCACCTCATAGCTGAACTACTCTGACAGGACTCTAGCACACGTGCCTTTCCGACTTGAACTGTTTGAATTTCTGCACGTGCATTAACTGTCTGCTTAGCCACACCCCCTTCTCTCGAGCACAGGGACACCCCAAGCTATCCCCCCGTATCCTAAGTGACAGACTCAACGGTTCTGGACCCGTTACGGATGAGGCAAACCTGGTTAGATCCTCCCCCTTACACTTCTACAGCTGGATCCAGGATGACTGTCTGTCACACCTGACATACCAGTGACAGGTACATGGTTTCATCAAGTGTCCTGTCTTTAAAAATGAAAAAGTCTAGTTAAAAAAAATATTAAAACTGTGTTCTTGATCCTTTACTGTTTTCTATTATTTTAAGTGATTCCCGTTTTCTTATTCTAATGAAAAAATAAGTTGAAAATATTAATCAATTCAGAACAGAGAGACAAAATATAATAATAAAATATCTTTTTATCTTTTCTTCCAATGTATTTATGGTAATGAGATTCATGAAGTGAGATATAATGACCACCAGAAGGTCATTTAGAATATCTTTGTTGCAGAGCAAGCTCTAACTAGTCTCTTTAACTCACTGACAGAGATGTGATGAACAATATGGTACGTTACTTCAAACCTCTTAGCATGAAAATTACAGGAAGGAAGCAGGAGGTCATCCAACAACAATTTTAAGCATTAAATGAAAAAAAGTATTTTTTCAAAATAGGAAAAATGCTTTAGGTCAATATTTTTCTTTTAATTACAATCATTATTTTAATATTAGTCTTATAAAGCAAAAAAATTAAAATATGTGAAAAAGGAAAACAATTGTATTCCCATTTAAACCTTCATGTTTATTATTTATTGCCCTGCATTTTATAAAAACGTGTGAATATTTATTCTTTGACACATTTTTCTAGTATGCTGCTCATAAAGTGAAGACATCAACTTGTTTATTTACTCCTTATTTACAGATCTATGTAATGTCTAGGTTCTTTTGTTACCAGCGGCATATTGATCATGTTAATATAACATTTACTTCCAGGCATTTGCTTATATGGTATTTAAAAAAAACATTCAGACTTATGGGGCCTTTAAATGCAAGATAATTAATACTACAATACACGACAACATTTTAACATTATTAAAAACACTAATTTCACAATTATCTTGCTGTGTAAAACAGGATCTTTTATGTAGCTTAAAAGATCTTTGTTCTCATTGGTGAGATGGACTTGTTATCCAAAGAACAATGGCAGTCTATGTGTAGACCGTTCTTAAAACAGGCACTCAAACAACCATTTGCCATCTGGCGGCTGTACTGTACAGGCGGTTGGTATGTGTAAACAGACACCCTTCATTAGGTTTTTAGGGCAGTAAAAGCTCCCAACGTGCACATTAAGTATGTCTCTTTTTTGTTTAAAGTGAATAAGAAAATGCATCAGACTGCATTATTATACATATTGGGACATAAAAAAAAGTTACATTTCTTTTACAATTGGAATGCGTGATGTATGCCATTTCATCTCTATACATCCAAATGCACTACCGCTCCTTCCTCCTCACTAAATGTCAGAGCTGAAAGCTGAAGGCTGTTAGTTAATCAGATTCAGGTCAGCTGTGTTGGGCATTTGTCATCACGCTGCATTGAGGACAGCAGACTGCTCCTCAACACCATTGTTGGAGGCAGTGGCGTAACTACAAAGGTATGGGCCCCGATGCGTTCTTTCAAATGGGGTCCCCCAATGCCAAAATATTTTCCTCCGAAATTCACATTTTCCCTACTCATTTAGCACACTATAGTTTTGTTGCAATGTTGTATAGTCTGACCTAACACTGCCCTGTAATCTCTGAGAAAAATGAGTTTATAACTTACATGTCCCTATGCTAATTAGAGTGATGTCTTCGGAAGCAAGGGGCAGTACTCCAAAACACAGTGTCTGCAAATTGAGATTCTGGTTTGGCTATTATCTTAAGTCATGTGACAAGGCTCATTAAAGGGTCGACATTGACTGTTAGGATTGCTACTTCCAATAGGTGGCACTAGAGTTCTAGTCATCTTCCTCTCTGAAGAGACAATTTGCATATTTCCCAGAGGAGCATTGCGGCTTTAAGTCTCCTCACCTCGACATGCTTATCATGTCACTCTCCGCAAGGAGAAACAATGCTTTCTCCCCTTGCTATAAACTTTTGTAAACCACCTGTTTGTCCAAAATGGCTAAAACCCCTGAATGAATGCCTTGAGGGGTATAGATTCCAAGATAGAGTCATTGTGGAGAGTTTAGGCTGTTTTGGCACATGAAGGGCTTTGAAAATGCGAAGCTGCAACCACAATATACTCTAGTCAAAATGTATTTCCAAAAATTAAAGGGTAATTTTTCTCTTCAGAGCTCTGCCATGTGTCAAAACACTAGTTTTCAACCACATATGGAGTATTGCCGTATTTACAAAAGATTGCATAATAAATTGTGAGGTTCATTGTCTCCAATTACCCATTGTAAAAATGAAAAATGAATGAAGTAATAATTTAGTGGAAATAATATAATTTTTCATTTTAAAAATTGTATCACATTTGGGTGGTTACTAATAAATACTTCAATATAATTTACTTCAAGCTTCAATAGGTATGCAAAAAAAAAGAATTTGTAAAATTTGTAAATTCGTAAATTGTCTTGAAAGAATGCAAATATGCTTCAAATTTTTTAAGCCTTCTAAAATAAAAGATGTTGATATAAAATACACATAAGGGAAATGTTATTTCTGAACTATTTTGCTTTTAATAACTATCTACTATAATGGCATAAGAATCTAAAGTTTGAAAACTGCAATGTTGTCCTAAATTTTCACCAAAATTATGATAACTGCTTTTCCCCTCTCCCCATCTGCCACTCACTTTTTATCTCTAACCTCATCCTTCGGCCTTTTGCAGCTTGCTAACTTTCCTACATGAAGACGGAAACTCCCTCGACCTGATCTACTCCCGGCTCTGCTTAGTGCCTGATTTTACTAACTCCCCTCTCCCGCTCTCTGACCATAACCTTCTTTCATTCTCTGTCAAGAACACCCCCACTTTCCACACGTATAGAGATATATGGGCCATTAACACGGAGAAACTTATAAAGAATTTGCAGTCATCATTGCCCCCAATCTCCTCCCTCTCATAGCTCTGTACTGAAACATTATAATGAAACACTGCAAAGTGCCCTGGATAAAACTGCACCTCCTACATGTACATAGAACAACTCAGTACAGATGGTGACAACCCTGGCACAGGCTGCAAACACTTTCCTACAGCAGTGGTCCAGGTGCGTCAAACATCTGTGGAGAAAATCCAATCTGCTCAAAGATTTCATCCATTATAAGTTTATGCTTAAAACATACAACTCTGACCTTCACTTCTCCAAACAAACCTATTTCAACATCCTCATCACCTCACTATCCAATAATCCTAAACGTGTCTTTGACACTTGTCATTCACTATTCAACCCAAGAGTGCAGGCCCCAACCATGGATATCTGTGCTGATGATCTGGCCAATCATTTCAAAGAAAAAATTTACCCTATCTGACAGGAAATTTTCTCCAATTCTTCTCATACCATGCACAGTCCTCCCTCCCCCACTGCATCTAGTTCACTCTCTGACTTTGAACCAGTCACAGAAGAAGAAGTAATCAACCTCCTTGCGTTTTCTCACCCTACTACTTGCACCAGTGACCCTATTCCGTCACATCTCCTCTAGTCCCTTCCCCTAATGTCACCACTCACTTAACAAAAATATGCAACCTCTCTCTCTCTTCCGGTATCTTTCCTTCCTCCTTTAACCCCTTCATCCCCAAAGCTTTTTTTGGTTTTGTGTTTTCGCTTTTTGCTCCCCTCCTTCCCAGAGTCAAAACTTTTTTATTTTTCCATCAATATGGCTATGTGAGGGCTTATGTTTTGTGGGACGAGTTGTACTTTTGAACAACACCATTTGTTTTACCATGTAGTGTACTAGAAAATGTGGGAAAAAATCCAAGTGCGGTGAAATTGCAAAAAAGTGCAATCCCACACTTGTTTTTTGTTTGGCTTTTTTGCTAGGTTCACAAAATGCTAAAACTGACCTGTCATTATGATTCTCCAGGTCATTACAAGTTCATAGACACCAAAGATGTCTAGGATGTGTTTTACCTATGTGGTGAAAAAAAATTCCAAACTTTGCTAAAAAAAATTGCTCAATTCTCCTATAACCGTAGCATCTCCATTTTTAGCGATCTCAGGTCGGTTGAGAGCCTATTTTTGCGTGCCGAGCTGATGTTTTTAAGGATACCATTTTAGTGCAGATATGATCTTTTGATCTCCCAAAATTGCATTTTACTGCAATGTTGCGGCGATCAAAAAAACGTAATTTTGTCGTTTTGACTTTTTTCCCGCTGTTCCAGTTAGCAATCAGGTTAATCTTTTTTTTTACATTGATAGATTGGGCAATTCTGAAAGAGGCAATACCAAATATGTGTATGTTTGATTTTATTTTTATTGTTTTATTTTGAATGGGGCGAAAGTGGTTTGAACTTTTATATTTTTTAATATTATTAAACATATTTTTTTTACTTTTGCCATGCTTCAATAGTCTCTATAGGAGACTAGAAGCAGGCACAACTCGATTGGCTCTGCTACATAGAGGCGATGGTCAGATTGCCTCTATGTAGTAGAATTGCTGAGTTGCTATGAGCTCAGTTCACTGTGTGGTGCTCAGAGCAATCCGACACTGACAACCATAGAGGTCTCAGGGAGACCTCTGGCTGTCATGCCGATGAACCGATGACCACCAATCATGTGACGGGAATCACGGTGTGCGTATTTCCGGCCCGACGTCAGAGTTTAACAGTGGCATTTAACTAGCTAATAGCCAGGGGTGGATCGCAATTCCACCCGCGGCTATTGCGGGCACATGTCAGCTTTTCCAAACAGCTGAGATGTCCTGGAAAAGATGTGGGCTCACCATCAGAGCCCACATCAAAGCGGGGGATACCGACATTGGCGTACTATTAAGCCTGATGTCAGTAAGGGGTTAAGCATGCCATCATACATCCATTACTTAAAAAAACATCCCTCGACCAAAGCTGTGCTGCTAACTATACACTCCCTGACAGAAGTTATGCCGCTTATCCATGTTATGTAAATAAACGCTTATAACCTGATGTTAAATTCATGGACAGGACAGCGGGAGCCACACACCAGGGCAGGACAGGGGGAGCCATGCATAGAAGGACAGGGATGAGGGGGACGATTCATACCCGGCTTATACTCAAGTCAATAAGCTTACCCAGTTTTTCATTGGAAAAGTAGGTGCCTTGGCTTACACTCGGGTTGGCTTATACTGGAGTATATACGGTATATATATATATATATATATATATATATATATATATATATATATATATATATACAATCCCTGACAGAAGTTATGTTGCTTATCCATGTTATAAAAATAAAGGCTTATAACTTGACTTTAAATTCATCCATTGGTTGTATAAATTATTCTTTTGAAAGCTGAAACCCTCCGAAATGTGGTTTAGGTTAAGAAAATAAATTGGCATCAATGCAGAAATATTGATCAGTTAACGGACACAGAATGGTCAGATTTTGGCAACACAAAAGTTTTGTCGCCTGGTCATATAATGCACCCAATTCTAGTTTACATCCTCACCTGTGCTCAGTAAATGATCGGTTAATTGGTGTGTGTGTATAAAAAGAAACCCAGCACCCCAGACCTTCACTTGAAATGCAACTTGAGCTCTGACAACATGTCAAAAATCCACCCTGCGACCAAAGCCTGGATTATCAAGAGGCTGAAGACCAGATTCACTGCAGAGGTTGCTGGCACCTTTAATGTGTCTCAGCATCAATGACAAAGAATTAAAAAAAGATTTGAAGAGACTGGAGATGTGTTTGACAAGCCCAGGTCCAGCAGAGCCCGCAAGACAACTGCTCAAGAGGAATGTTTGTTGGTTAGAAAATCCAAAGCAAACCCTTCTTCCACTGCAGCAGAGCTCCAACAGGCCTGGTCACCTCAAGTCCCTGTGTCAACTAGAACAGTTTGTAGGATTCTGTCTCGAAATGGCCTCCATGGTCGAATCAGTGCCCAGAAGCCAGCACTAAACAAAAGGCAAAAAAAAAAACGTGTGGCATTTGCAAAGTCCCACAGCCTGCTAAACAGATGGACGCTAGAAAAGTGGCAGAAGGTGGATTTCTCTGATGAATCTTCACTAGAATTACACCACAGCCACCGCAAGTACTGCAGGAGACCTACTGGAGTCCGTATGGATCCAATATACACCCAGAAAACAGTTAAATTTGGTGGTGGAAAGATCATGGTCTGGGGTTACATTCAGCATGGGGGTGTGCGAAACATTTGCAAGGTGGAAGGCAATATCAATAGCCTAAAATATCAAGAAGCATTGGCTACCTCTTATATTCCAAATCATAAAAGGGGTCAAATTCTTTAGCAGGATGGTGCTCCATCTCATACATCCATCTCTACAACAAAGTTCCTCCAGGCAAAAAAATCAAGGTGCTCAACGACTGGCCAGCCCAGTCACCAGACATGAACATCATTGAGAATGTTTGGGGTAGGATGAAAGAAGAAGCTTGGAAGACAAAACCAAAGAATCTAGATGAACTCTGGGAGGCATGTAAGACGGCATTCTTTGCTATTCCTGATGATTTCATTAATAAATTGTATGAATCATTGTTGAACCGCATGGATGCAGTCCTTCAAGCTCATGGAAGTCACAAAAAATATTAAATATGACTCTAATAGCACCACAACTTCATTCACCAATGTTATGCAACATATATTTGTATTTTAAGTTAATTATTTGTTTGAATATCACATTTCTTTCTGTGGGTGACAAAACTTTTGTCTTGCCAAAATCTGACCATTCCGTGTCCATTAACTGATCAATATTTCTGCATTCATGCCAATTTATTTTCTTAACCTAAACCACATTTTGGAGGGTTTCAGCTTTCAAAAGAATAATTTATACAACCAATGGATGAATTTAACATAAGGTTATAAGCTTTTATTAACATAACGTGGATAAGCGACATAACTTCTGTCAGGGAGTGTAGACCTGTCTCTAATCTTCCCTTCATCTCTAAATTCCTGGAAAGCTTGGTTCACTCCCGTCTAATCCGCTATCTCGCAGATAACTCTCTTCTCGACCCCATTCAATCCAGTTTCCGCGCTTTACACTCTGTTGAAACTGCCCTCACTAAAGTCTCTAATGATCTACTTACAGCTAAATCTAATGGCCACTACCCCATGCTATATGTTTACGTCCCTGGTGTGTAGGCTAGAGAAAGGGTTAATGCTATTATCCCAGCACACAGGTTCTGCATAATCAGTCAATCAGAGAGCAGATTATCGATCATACAGATCAGACAGACTGAAAGATTAAATTGACACCAGTTCAACACAATCAGGCAGCGACCTATGGCAAGCGTGATCAGTGGTAAAAGTACTTGTTTTATAACCTGCTGGGATTCCATGCTCCTTGTTCTGCTAAACATGCAGGGCAATATAAGATATATGGACAGATTTGTTGTAGATAGATTACCGATGATAATAATCCTTTATATTTCTCACAATAATGTCAAATTCAAAATCGCAGTTTTTCATATTTTCCCTTATTTACACATATTACAATAATAACAAAGATAGATCACAGAAAACATTGTAGTTATCATGATAACCTTGTTCTACTAACTGCTAACGAAGAAAGAATTTGTGGGTCTGTGAAGTCCTTTTAATATCATTATCAGAATATTGTAGTGCGTCAACGTGTGTGCAGATGAAAAAAGCATATTTTGTTGTCTAGACGCTTTGATGATTCTGTTGTTTGTGGTTTTGTGAACATGAAAGCTTGAGGTATATAGCAAAACAAGGCATAAGGGAAACCACAAAGAGAAGATGGTGGGAAAACTATTCATATATATTTTACAAGTAAAAAGGAGATGATGAACTCTAGAGACTTTACTAATGAGAAAATCTCGAACACAATCTGAAATACAAATGCAGTATTAATAATAGAGACAGAATAAATAGAGCACATGGCATTGTAAAATAGAATAATCTTCATATTGCACAAAAAAAGATGGACAATGTCCAGCCATTTTTCATGACAATACCCAATGGATAAACCATGGAAAATATAATACTGGACGTTTACAGCAAATAAATAAGAGTGTAAACTCTATTATTATTAAATTGTAAACTATTTATTTGGCAGTAGGAGAAGCGGACGCATAGCTTTAATCAGAACACAGTTCTATTTCCATTAGCATTGGTTCTCTTCTTGGCTTTTAGGAAGAGTCAAATCTGAAGTACAAACAAAAATAATTGACTCTGCTTTTATGTTTGGCAAGAGAAAAGTAAATTAAATCCTGTATGTGACTGTGAATTAAAGACCTACATTTAAATCAACCGGCTATAAAAATAAAAACTGAAAAACTGAGGGGAGAAACCAAACGCTCTATGTTCTCATCTTCATTGGGGCTCATATTGTTTCTAAGTTCATTATGGTACGTCCAGAAGATAACTTATAGAAGAGGCAGAAACCTAGGGGACAGGCTAATCCATAATAATTACACTTTGTAAAAAAAATCAAGGGACATGGTTGGACTATAAAATAAGTGTGACATATCGCTGTTGCCACTATACAGTGGGTACAGAAAGTATTCAGACCACTGTAAATTTATCACGCTTTGTTTCATTGTAGCCATTTGGTAAATTTAAAAACGAAAAAAATTTTCTCATTAATGTACACTCTGCACTAGAGTTGAGCGACTTTTACTTTTTTGGGATCGAGTCGGGTTTTGCAAAACCCAACGGGTGAAATCGGCCGATTATTGCGAAAAGTCGGGGGCTGACTGAAACCCGAAACCCAATGCAAGTCAATGAGGAATCAAAGTCGGCAGTGAGTGAAGGACAGGAAAACACCTACAGTGCCCATTGTAATGCCAAAAACATCAATTCTTATTACTGAAGCTTGTCAATCTTAATTTACTTTATAATAATAGTTAGGCATTGAAAACTGGGGGTCATTTGGCTAAAGTTGTGGGGGGGTAGGGCTAACTCAAGATTTTCGTGAGCCCAGGAAACGTGGAATACATCAAGGCGGTGGAGCAGGGAGAGGTGAGTATTTCAACTTTGCAAGTGCTGTGATCCTGAGCAAGCAGGGGGGCCCACTCGTTGGCATTGGCACTGGCACAGGGCCCCTCATAGTACGGCGGTGTGTTTGATGACGGGTGGTGCCTCCCACCGGCAGAGACACTTTTGCGTACTATGAGGGGCCCTGTGCCAGTGATGTTGCCAATGAGTATGCCTCCCCACCTGATGAAGGAACCTGCACTTTCATCTGCACCTTCCTCTTTGTCCCCGTGTAAGGTGGTATAGTATGCGGAAAGGGGAACCTGACTTTCAGCAGGGTCAGATTCTGGCTGTGTAGAGTGCAAGGGGAATGTAGTGGTCTGGGTCAGTGTACCAGCAGACTCATCTAGCAGTGGCTGGGCAATGGGCAGGATGAGGAGGAAACACAGATATAGGCCCAAATAATAAAGTGGGCTGAATGCAGTTCAAAATTGGTAACAGTACTAAACAGGCAGCATTGCTTTGTTCATTGGAGGACAACTGTAATGAGCGGCAGACACAGTTAGTAGGTCCAAATAATAAAGTGGGCTAAATGCAGTTCAAAATTGGTAACAGGAGTAAACAGGCGGCATTGCTTTGCTCATTGGAGGACAACTGTAATGAGCAGCAGACACAGTTAGTAGGCCCAAATAATAAAGTAGGCTAAATGCAGTTCAAAATTGGTAACAGGACTAAACAGGCAGCATTGCTTTTTTCATTGGAGGACAACTGTAATGAGCAGCAGACACAGTTAGTAGGCCCAAATAATAAAGTAGCCTAAATGCAGTTCAAAAGTGGTAACAGGACTAAACAGGCGGCATTGCTTTGTTCATTGGAGGACACCTGTAATTAGCGGCAGACACAGTTAGTAGGCCCAAATAATAAAGTGGGCTAAATGCAGTTCAAAATTGGTAACAGGACTAAACAGGCGGCATTGCTTTTTTCATTGGAGGACAACTGTAATGAGCGGCAGACAGTTAGTAGGCCCAAATAATAAAGTAGCCTAAATGCAGTTCATAAGTGGTAACAGGACTAAACAGGCGGCATTGCTTTGTTCATTGGAGGACAACTGTAATGAGCGGCAGACACAGTTAGTGGGCCCAAATAATAAAGTGGGCTAAATGCAGTTCCAAATTGGTAACAGGACTAAACAGGCGGCATTGCTTTGTTCATTGAAGGACAACTGTAATGAGCGGCAGACACAGTTAGTGGGCCCAAATAATAAAGTGGGCTAAATGCAGTTCAAAATTGGTAACAGGACTAAACAGGCGGCATTGCTTTGTTCATTGGAGGACAACTGTAATGAGCGGCAGACAGTTAGTAGGCCCAAATAATAAAGTAGCCTAAATACAGTTCAAAATTAGTAACAGGACTAAACAGGCGGCATTGCTTTGTTCAGTGGAGGACAACTGTAATGAGCGGCAGACACAGTTAGTAGGCCCAAATAATTAAGTGGGCTAAATACAGTTCAAAATTGGTAACAAGACTAAACAGGCGGCATTGCTTTGCTCAGTGGAGGACAACTGTAATGAGTGGCAGACACAGTTAGTAGGGCCAAATAATAAAGTGGGCAAAATGTCTGCCAAAAAATTGTTCATAAATAAACAGGTGGCATTGCTAGGTACAGGGGTGGGCTCCTCTGCTGAGTAGCAGACAGTGGTAGTAGGCGCAAAGTATTAACTGGTCTAAATGGAGGCCAGGGCCCCTGTATATTTTAACTATCACCTATCATTTCAACAAATTTGTATTGGCAGTGGCATTGAAGGATTTAACAGCACAGACTACACAGTGGTGGAGCAGGGAGAGGTAAGTATATAGGGGGAAGAACGTAATAACAACTGTATTTCCAGTAGATAGATAATCAGGATTCTATATAACATCAAATATAATATAATACGTAGTATACCGAAATCCTGTTGCTAAAAGAAAGAAAAGTGGCAGACCACTTGGAACTTATATAATAACCAAAAAGCCGTCACCTGGACACTCAAGATTAACAAATATATAAGAAGCCACAATAGCCAAGATTAGGAATGATAAAAAAAATCAGCCTTTATTGTATTTATATGGCAATAACGGCACAACAGTGCACGTACTTTGGAATTTATAAATTAAAATGCATAAGGAATAGACAGGATAAAATACAATATAATAAAAATACAATAAACAATCCCGTGATCTTATAAAAAACTCATAGTGGTGTGCATTTCATGGAAATTTATATATGTGTAAATGAGATAAATAGTGAAATAAGGGTGGGTATAAAAGGTGCAAAGATCAAATCCAAGGAATAAACTTAAAGTGCCTGTGCTGTAAATATAAAATGCTCAAGGTAATGCCAAAAAATGTGCCAAAATATATAAACAAAGAAGAATCACGCCATACATAGACGTGTCCTCACGTGTAACTCAAGATTGCATATGCACACCAATGTTAGAGAGGGATTCAGGGATAGATATTATATATACCTGTCAGTCCTGCATACCCAAGTACAGAGCACCCCGATGCACGTATCGGAGATTCCTTCGTCAGGGGGTAAATTTTATAAGATCTCGGCTATGCCTACTGGTCCATGCATCTGTTGTGAGGTGCACCTTTTCACTGACTGATTGCCTCAGTGCATGGACAATGCGGTCTTTGACATGCTGGTGGAGGGCTGGGATGGCTTTTCTCACAAAGAAGTGCCAACTGGGTAGGTCATAGCATGGTACTGCGTCGGCCATCAGGTCTTTGAAAGCTTCGCTTTCAACCAACCGGTAGGGCATCATCTCTAACGAGATTAGTATAGCAATGTGGGCGTTCAAACCCTGTGTACGTGGATGAGAGGATGACTACTTTCTTTTCCTAATGAGAGTCTCTTGTAGGGTGAGCTGGACTGGAGAGCTGCATATGGTGGAACTAGCAGTGGTGGACATGGCGGATTGAGAGAGGGTTGGTGATGGTATTCTTGATGTTGGCCCACATACAGTGTCTCCTACCAATAACCTTGTGATTCCCTGACTGCTTTGGCCTTGCGACGATATCTCCACATTTGCGGCTGGTGGTGTCCTAACCGGTGGGCTTACAGTGAGGGAAGCAATGTAGTGTTGCTGACTACCTTCATTCTGAGCAGATGCACCAACGGTACGGGATGTTTGGTAGTTAGTCCAGGCTTGCAAGTGCATGCTGGTTAAATGTCTAAGCATGCACGTTGTATTTATATTTTGAAGATTCTTACCTCTGCTAAAGGTCTTTGAGCATTTCTTACAGATAACTTTTGACTGATCATTCGGATGTTGGTTAAAAAATTGCCACACTACTACTATTCCTACTATGGAATACCTTTTCTGGCATTGCACGCTGTGCTACTTTCACCGGATGGCCACGCTGTCCTAAAACTGTTTTTGTCTTTGACAAACGTTTTTGGCCTGACATGGCCTGCCAGATGACAGCTGTTGCGATGTAGATGGCTGCTGCAGATCATCCTCCTCCTCTTCTGAGCTACTGGCAGTGGCACCCTCTTCCCCAATGGCTGCCAATCTGGGTTAACAACTAGGTCATCTATCACCTCCTCTTCAATGTCATGTGTCACCGTGTAAGGTGCTATAGCGTTTGGGACGGGGCACCATAGTCTCATCAGGGTCAGATTCTGGCTCAGTACACTGCGAGGGCAATGTAGTGATCTGAGTCAATGGAACAGCATAATAATCTAGCTGTGAGATTATAGAGAAAGGGTGCACCCTAGCTGTATATCAACTATTAGGGAGGGTGCAGTGCCTAGTCCAATAATATATATGACCAAAACAAAGAAGAGAGATTGGACTAAAACAGGCCCGCACAACCACATAATGTAGAAAAGTAACAAACGTTTTATTGAACACCACAACAAAAAACATAAAAACATTTAAAATACAACAAGTATGTACACAACACCCCTATTCAAATATATCTGCAAAAATTGAGTATATATATGTTACACTGATATGCTCAACAAGACTAGCCATTATATATATAGCAACACATGTGCGCCAATATATTTGCCAAAACCTAAGGGGACCCACAGAGTGAACCAAGCAATGATTAGAAAAGGTCCAAAACAATATGTGATTGGTCCCTATGCTCCTTAACAAGGAAAAATAGAATATTATAATTCTGATATGGATATCCGTATGGGGCTCACTAAATGGCGCAGCAGCTTCGTCAGGGGTAGTGACTGTGTCTGCCACTCATTACAGTTGTCCTCCCCTGACGAAGCTGCTGCGGCAGCGATACGCGTGGGGTCAGCTCCTCACACCCTATCTGCATTTCATGCTGATTATTCCCAGCATGTGGATCTGTGTGACTCCTGTAGCCTAATACTCTTGTGGCTCCAGCTTGCTCCTGACTCAGCTGAGTATCTATGGCGTGATGCCATTCTCTTACACATTTAGGAATTTTATCTTGCCATTTCGGACTTTTCTCCACATGGACGCCATTTAGTGAGCCCCATACGGATATCCATATCAGAATTATAATATTCTATTTTTCCTTGTTAAGGAGCATAGGGACCAATCAAATATTGTTTTGGACCTTTTCTAATCATTGCTTGGTTCACTCTGTGGGTCCCCTTAGGTTTTGGCAAATATATTGGTGCACATGTGTTGCTATATATACATAATGGCTAGTCTTGTTGAGCATATCAGTGTAACATATATATACTCAATTTTTGCAGATATATTTGAATAGGGGTGTTGTGTACATACTTGTTGTATTTTAAATGTTTTTATGTTTTTTGTTGTGGTGTTCAATAAAACGTTTGTTACTTTTCTACATTATGTGGTTGTGCGGGCCTGTTTTAGTCCAATCTCTCTTCTTTGTTTTGGTAATAATCTAGCTGTGGCTGTGCATCAGTGCACTCCATGTCCGATTCATCTTGTAATGGGCAGTTAACAATTTCCCTTTCTAACCCAGGCACGGTATGTGTAAAGAGCTCCATGGAATAACCTGTAGCGTCGCCTGACACATCCTTCACTTTTGGTTTGGATGAAGGACACAAGGAAATGTCTTGTTCCTGACTGAGAGCATCCACTGACGACTCGCTGCTTTTATATTTGGAACTTTCTGAAGAGGAGGCGAAAGAGCTAGAGGCTGAGTCAGCAAGGAAAGCCAAAACTTTTTCCTGCTGCTCCGGCTTTAAAAGCTGTTTTCCTACTCCCAGATAAGGGAGCCTTCGAGGACTTGTGTAGCCAGATGATGACGCTGGCTCAACACCTCCAGCCTTTGGTGCTATTGTGCTTTTCCCACTACCACCAGATGCACCACTACCACCACCATCAGTACCAGCTGGCAACCTACGCCCACGGCCTCTTCCACCAGACTTCCTCATTTTTTGGAAAATCTAACCAAAATAACAACCGTTATATGGTACTGTAAAACAAGGTAGAAGGTGTATATAAACTTGTTTAGAATTTAAATCTCCCTTTTTTGGGGGGAGACAGAACCAAAACTCAGGCCCTGTGCATAAAACAACACAATGTAAGTGGCAGAAAGTGGCTGGCTAATATACGACAAACTAACAGGACTGAAATATATCCACTTTGTGAGAATTTGAATCTCCCTTTTTTGGGGGGGAGACTGAACCAAAACTCAGGCCCAGTGTATAAAACAACGCAATGTAAGTGGCTGAAAGTGGCTGGCTGATATACGATAAACTAACAAGACAGAAGTATATCCACTTTGTGAGAATTTGAATCTCCCTTTTTTGGGGGGAGACTGAACCTAAACTCAGGCCCAGTGTATAAAACAACGCAATGTAAGTGGCTGAAAGTGGCTGGCTGATATATGACAAACTAACAGGACAGAAGTATATCCACTTTGTGAGAATTTGAATCTCCCTTTCTTTGGGGGGGAGACTGAACCTAAACTCAGGCCCAGTGTATAAAACAACACAATGTCAGTGGCTGAAAGTGGCTGGCTGATATATGAAAAATACAAGGACTGTAGTACAATTTCAATCTCCCTACAATGATCTCAGGACAAGTATGGCAGCAATAAAAAGGACTGCTGCACACAAAAGTGTTGACAAATTAACAAGATAACTCTGCAGAAAGGAGCAACAGGATTTTTGCTTTTAAAAAAGCAGTTGGTTTGCACAGCAGCGGTGCAAACAGCAATGCAGCTATCAGGGAGCCTTATAAGGCAGCCTAATGAGCTACAGAGCTGATGCACAAATATATAGCCACTGTCCCGGCAAAAAAAAGGTGGTGTTGGAGAGTGGAAATCGCTACAGCACAAGCAGTTTGGGGGTTAATCTTCCCTCCCTAACTATATCCCTTCTTCTGATGAAGCTGCAGCAATCTCTCCCTATGCTACGATCGGCAGAAGTAAGATGGCAGTCGGCGTGCACGCCCCTTTATAGCCCCTGTGACGCCGCAGAAAGCAAGCCAATCACTGTTATGCCCTTCTCTAAGATGGGGGGGACCGAGACCTATAGCATCACGCTGCCCACACTCTGCGTCCTCCTTCATTGGCTGAAAAATGGTGCTGAATGCATCATACGAAACGCGACTTTGGTGCGCTGATCGCCGACCGCATGGCCGATCCCACACTAGGATCGGGCCAGGTTTCATGAAACCCGACTTTGCTGAAAGTCGGCGATTTTTGAATTTGTCCGATCCGTTTCGCTCAACCCTACTCTGCACCTCATCTTGACTGAAAAAAAACAGAAATGTAGATTTTTTTGCAAATTTATTAAAAAAGAAAAGCTGAAATATCACATGGTCATAAGTATTCAGACCCTTTACTCAGTATTGAGTAGAAGCACCCTTTTGAGCTAGTACAGGCATGAGTCTTCTTGGGAATGATGCAACAAGTTTTTCACATCTGGATTTGGGAATCCTCTGCCATTCTTTCTTGCAGATCCTCTCCAGTTCCGTCAGGTTGGATGGTGAATGTTGGTGGACAGCCATTTTCAGGTCTCTGCAGAGACGCTCAATTGGGTTTATGTCAGGATTCTGGCTGGGCCAGTCAAGAATGGTCACAGAGATATTCTAAAGCCACTCCTTTGTTACTTTAGCTGTGTGCTTAAGGTCATTGTCTTGTTGGAAGGTGAACCTTCGGCCAAGTCTGAGGTCCAGAGCACTCTGGAAGAGGTTTTCATACAGGATATCTCTGTACTTGACCGCATTCATTTTTCCTTCAATGACAACCAGTCATCCTGTCCCTGCAGCTGAAAAACAACCCTATAGCATGATGCAGCCACCACTATGTTTCACTGTTGGGATTGTATTGAGCAGGTGATGAGCAGTGCCTGGTTTTCTCCAACCATATCGCTTAGAATTATCACTAAAAAGGTCTATCTTTGTCTCATCAGACCAGATAATCTTATTTCTCATAGTCTGGGAGTCCTTCATCTGTTTTTTAGCAAACTGTATGCGGGCTTTCATATGTCTTGCACTGAGGAGAGGTTTCCGTCGGGCCACTCTGCCATAAAGGCCCGACCGGTGGAGGGTTGCAGTGATAGTTGACTTTGCAAAACTTTCTCCTATCTCCCTACTGTATCTTTGAGGCTCAGCCACAGTGATCTTGGGGTTCTTCTTTACCTCTCTCACCAAGGCTCTTCTCCCACAATTGCTCAGTTTGGCTGGGCTGCTAGGTTTAGGAAGACATCTGGTTATCCCAAATTTCTTCCATTTAAGGATTATGGAGGCCACTGTGCTCTTAGGAACCTTGAGTACTGCAGAAATTCTTTTGTAACCTTGCCCTCATCCGTGCCTTTCCACAATTCTGTCTCTGAGCTCCTTGGCCAGTCCCTTTGACCTCACAATTCTCCTTTGGTCTGGCATGCACTGTGAGCTGTGAGGTCTTATATAGACAGGTGTGTGCCTTTCCACATAAAGTCTTATCAGTTTAATTGAACACAGCTGGACTCCATTGAATGAGTAGACCCATCTCAATGAGGATCACAAGGAAATGGACAGCATGTGTCTTAAATATGAGTGTCTGAGCAAAGGGTCTGAATAATTATGACCATGTGATATTTCAGTTGTTTTTTTTAATACATTTTCAAAAATTTCTACATTACTGTTTTATTTTCAGTTAAAATGGGGTGCAGAGTGTATATTAATTTTTTGAATTTACCAAATGGTGGCAATGAAACGAGGAGTGAAAAATTTAAAGGGGTCTGAATACTTTCCACTCCCACTGTGATATCTGTGTCCTCCGGTGATCTATGAGCCCCACCAAGTGATCTATGTGCCTCCCCTGTGATTCTGGTCACCCCCCCCCCCACTGCTGCATATCCCCATTTTTTTGTTTCCTGCTGTACTCACCGTCCGAGCCAGGGACCCGCTCCTGTGCATGCCGAATGATGGACGCATCTCAGCTGTTCATCCTCTCTCCCATCTCAGCCACCTGAGTGAGTACCAATATGGAAACTTTGTTTTATGTATGTACAGCACTTGCACTATCACCTGTATACTGTATATAGACTGCAGTGTATACATTATATAGGTGATACTGTGAATCTGCTGTATATTCATTATATAGGTGATATTGGCTGCTAAATCTGTGTATAATCAGTGTCACCTATATAATGTATATACAGCTGTCTACATACATTATATGGGTGATATTGTGACACCGCTGTATGTACCTTATATAAGTGTTACTGTGACTGGTGTGTATAGTCGCAGTATCACCTATGTAACATATATACAGCAGTATCACCCATATATTGTATTTATGGCAGTCACAGTATCCCCTATATAATGTATAGACTGTTGTATATACATTATATAGGTGATACTGCGACTGCTGAATATACTTTATATAGGTGATACTGGCTGCTAAATCTGTGTAATCACAGTATCACCTACAGTATATAATGTATATACAGCAGTCTACATACATTATATGGGTAATATTATGACTCTGATGTATATACCTTATATAAGTGATACTGTGACTGGTTTGTATAGTCGCAGTATCACCTATGTAACATATATACAGCAGTATCACCCATATATTGTATTTATGGCAGTCACAGTATCCCCTATATAATGTATATAGACTGCTGTATATACATTATATAGGTGATACTGTGACTGCTGTATATACTTTATTTAGGTGATACTGGCTGCTAAATCTGTGTAATCACAGTATCACCTATATAATGTATATACAGCAGTCTACATACATTATATGGGTAATATTATGACTCTGATGTATATACCTTATATAAGTGATACTGTGACTGGTTTGTATAGTCGCAGTATCACCTATGTAACATATATAAAGCAGTATCACCCATATATTGTATTTATGGCAGTCACAGTATCCTCTATATAATGTATATAGACTGCTGTATATACATTATATAGGTGATACTGTGACTGCTGTATATACTTTATTTAGGTGATACTGGCTGCTAAATCTGTTTAATCACAGTATCACCTATATAATGTATATACAGCAGTCTATATTATGTAGGGGATACTCTGACTTATAAATACAGTATATGGGTGATACTGCTGTATATATGTTACATAAGTGAGACTGCGACTATACACCCCAGTCACAGTATCACTTATATATTGCGCATACATGTATGCAGCATAATATAGTATAATGCTGTCTTAATATAGTGTATAATGTAGAGTTGCACGTATATATATATATATATATACATACAGGGGTTGGACAAAATAATGGAAACACCTAACGTTTTGGCATCATAATTAGTGTTGAGCTATACCTTCCGATATCGGGAAATATCGGATTGGATCGGACCGATACCCCAAAAATATCGGATATCACTGATTCAGATACCGGAAACCAATGCAAGTCAATGGGACACAAATGTCGGAATGAAAATAAACCCTTTCTTTCCTTGCACATCCATTTCAGGAGGAAGGGAGAGTGTGGGCGGTGTGTGGGCGGAGACTGTGCATGTCTGTGTGTACGGGCGGAGTCTGTAAGGGCCTCTCCGGGGTCTGAGCAGGCCTGCCGGGGGTCTGTACAGGCCTCTTGGGGTCTGTGCAGGCCTGCTGGGGCCTGTACTGGCCTCTTGGGGGTCTGTGCGGGCATGCCGGGGTCTGTATGGGCCTCTTGGGGGTCTGTGCGGGCCTGCTGGGGGTCTGTACGGGCCTCTCAGGGGTCTGTGAGAGCCTGCCGGGGCCTCTACGGGCCTCTCGGGGGTCTGTGCAGGCCTGGCGGGTGTCTGTACGGGCCTCTCGGGGGTCTGTGCGGGCCTGCCGGGGGTCTGTACGGGCCTCTTGGGGGTCTTTGTGTCTGTGTGCAGGCATCGTCTGATGGGAATACAAGTCCCATCGGGCTATGCCTGCTAAAATGACAGTGATTGACACATTAGCCAATGATGGGACAGTAGTAGTCCCATTATCCGGCTAATGTTTTGAATGTAAAAAACAAACAAAACACAAACATGCATACTACATACAACATACTACATACATACTACTTACATACAACATACTACATACATACTACATACATACAACATACATACATACTACATACTACATACATACAAACATACATACTACATACATACATACATACTACATACAACATACATACTACATACATACATACAACATACTACATACATACTACATACATACATGCTACATACTACATACATACTACATGCATACTACATACATACTACATACATAGATACTACATACATACTACATACATGCTACATACATACAACATACATACTACATGCATACTACATACACACTACATACACACCACATACTACATACATACAACATACATACAACATACTACACACATACTACATACATACTACATACATACAACATACTACATACATACTACATACATACAAACATGCATACTACATACATACATGCATACTACATACAACATACATACTACATACATACAACATGCTACATACATACTACATACATACTACATACATACTACATAGATAGCTACTACATACATACTACATACATACAACATACATACTACATGCATACTACATACACACTACATACATACAACATACTACATACATACAACATGCATACTACATACATACAACATACTACATACATACAACATTCATACTACATACTACATACATACAATATGCTAAATACATACTACATACATACTACATACATACTACATACAACATACATACTACATGCATACTACATACATACTACATACATACAACATACATACAACATACTACATACATATTACATACATAATACATACATACAACATACATACTACATAAATACTACATACTACAATAAATTCATACATTGCATACAAAACATACATACAGATATACAGTACATATAACATAGAGTACATAGTCACAATCACTTGTCACTTTGTTCCCTGAACCCAGTGTCATCTGTAAAAAATATTAAAATAACAAACAAACAATATACTCCCTGTTCGCAGAAATCCATGAGTGTCCCACGACGATCTCCCGTGGAGAACAGCAGCATCAGCTGATGCGACCGCGCTCTAGGGGCTCCAGGAATACAATGACAGGAGCAAGGTATCCTTGCGCACTGTATTCCTCCGCCACTGTAAAAAAATAGTCCCTAGTCTCACTTTTGGCATTGCTGTGTGAGAAAGTTTCCATGCAGCTTTTGCCATAAAGTGAGACCAGTGAACTAAGGTAACCTCTCAGTGATGCACTGCAGGAGCCATTGTCTCCTGTCAGTGTGTCACTGAAGGTCCTACAGAGCAGTGACATCACCCGATGTCACTGTTCTATAGGGGAGGTTGTCGTGAGAAACTCGTTATTAATTGGACTACGGTGGACAGGTAGTATACGGTTTATTATTTTATGTTTTTTGCAGGTGCTGAAGTATGGTAAGTATGGTTAAATTAAGAATATTAAAATACTTTTTTATGGCTGTGTCTATATTTTTTTTAACTCTTTCACTACTGTAGGATTAATAATGGATAGGCGTCTTATTGACGCCTCTCCATTATTAACCCGGCTTAATGTCACCTTACAATAGCAAGGTGACATTAATCCCTTATTACCCCATATCCCACCACTACACGGGAATGGGAAGAGAGGGGCTAAGTGCCGGAATTGGCACATCTTACAAATGCGCCATTTCTGGGGTGACTGCGGACTGGTATTTGCAGCCGGGGGGGGGGGGCAATATCCATGGCCCCTCTTTAGGCTATGAATATCAGCCTGCAGCTGTCTGCATAGCCTTTCTGGCTATTAAATATAGGGGCACCCTATGTCATTTTTTGGGGGGGTCCCCCCTATATTAATTGCCAGTAAAGGCTACGCAGACAGCTGCGGGCTGATATTCCTAGCCTGGGAGGAGCCATGGGTATTACCCCTTTCCCTGGCTACAAATATTGGCCCCCGGCCATCGGCTTTCCCCCTCTGGCGCAGAAAATGGCGCGGTAGCAATTGCCGGTAGCCAGATGGAAAACACATACTAAGGAATGTTTTTTCTGTCGGGCGAAAAAACGCACATAGTTACATAGTTACATAGTTATTAAGGTTGAAGGAAGACTTTAAGTCCATCTAGTTCAACCCATAGCCTAACATGCCCTAACATGTTGATCCAGGGGAAGGCAAAAAAAAAAACCCATGTGGTAAGAGTAAGCTCCACCATGGGGAAAAAAATTCCTTCCCGACTCCACATACGGCAATCAGACTAGTTCCCTGGATCAACGCCTTATCAAGGAATCTAATATATATACCCTGTAACATTATACTTTTCCAGAAAGGTATCCAGTCCCCTCTTAAATTTAAGTAATGAATCACTCATTACAACATCATACGGCAGAGAGTTCCATAGTCTCACTGCTCTTACAGTAAAGAATCCACGTCTGTTATTATGCTTAAACTTTTTTTCCTCCAGACGTAGAGGATGCCCCCTTGTCCCTGTCACCGGTCTATGATTAAAAAGATCATCAGAAAGGTCTTTGTACTGTCCCCTCATATATTTATACATTAACATAAGATCACCCCTTAGCCTTCGTTTTTCCAAACTAAATAGCCCCAAGTGTAATAACCTATCTTGGTATTGCAGACCCCCCAGTCCTCTAATAACCTTGGTCGCTCTTCTCTGCACCCGCTCCAGTTCAGCTATGTCTTTCTTATACACCGGAGACCAGAACTGTGCACAGTATTCTAAGTGTGGTCGTACTAGTGACTTGTATAGAGGTAAAATTATGTTCTCCTCATGAGCATCTATGCCTCTTTTAATGCATCCCATTATTTTATTTGCCTTTGTAGCAGCTGCCTGACACTGGCCACTGAATATGAGTTTGTCATCCACCCATACACCCAGGTCTTTTTCATTGACGGTTTTGCCCAGAGTTTTAGAATTAAGCACATAGTTATACATCTTATTACTTCTACCCAAGTGCATGACCTTACATTTATCCCCATTAAAGCTCATTTGCCATTTATCAGCCCAAGCTTCTAGTTTACATAAATCATCCTGTAATATAAAATTGTCCTCCTCTGTATTGATTACCCTGCAGAGTTTAATGTAATCTGCAAATATTGAAATTCTACTCTGAATGCCCCCTACAAGGTCATTAATAAATATGTTAAAAAGAAGAGGGCCCAATACTGACCCCTGTGGTACCCCACTGCTAACCGCGACCCAGTCCAAGTGTGCTCCATTAATAACCACCCTTTGTTTCCTATCCCTGAGCCAGCTCTCTATCCACTTACACATATTTTCCCCTATCCCCATTATTCTCATTTTATGTAACAACCTTTTGTGTGGCACCATATCAAAAGCTTTTGAAAATTCCATATACACTACATCCACTGGGCTCCCTTGGTCCAGTCCGGAACTTACCTCTTCATAGAAGCTGATCAAATTAGTCTGACATGAACGGTCCCTAGTAAACCCGTGTTGATACTGGGTCATGAGGTTATTCCTCTTCAGATACTCCAGTATAGTATCCCTTAGAATGCCCTCCAGGATTTTACCCACAGTAGAGGTTAAGCTTACTGGCCTATAATTACCGAGTTCAGTTTTTGTCCCCTTTTTGAATATTGGCACCACATTTGCTATACGCCAGTCCTGTGGTACAGACCCTGTTATTATGGACTCTTTAAAGATTAAAAATAATGGTCTATCAATGACTGTACTTAATTCCTGCAGTACTCGGGGGTGTATCCCATCCGGGCCTGGAGATTTGTCAATTTTTGTGATTTTTAGACGCCACCGTACTTCCTGCTGGGTTAAGCAGGTAACATTTAATTGGGAATTTTTATCACTAGTCATATTGGCTGCCATGGGATTTTCTTTTGTAAATACTGATGAAAAAAAGTCATTTAGCATATTGGCTTTTTCCTCATCCTCATCCACCAGTTCACCCAGACTATTTTTAAGGGGGCCAACACTATCATTTTTTAGTTTCTTACTATTTATGTAGTTAAAGAATATTTTGGGATTATTTTTACTCTCTCTGGCAATGAGTCTCTCTGTCTCAATCTTTGCTGCCTTGATTTGCTTTTTACAGAATTTATTTAATTTTTTGTATTTATTTAATGCCTCCCGTCCTCACTACCTACTTCCTTTAATTCTCTAAATGCTTTTTTTTGTCACTTATTGCGCCCCTTACAGCTCTATTTAGCCATATTGGTTTCCTCCTATTTCTAGTATGTTTATTCCCATACGGTATATACTGTGCACAGGTCCTATCCAGGATGCTAATAAACGTCTCCCATTTTCTTTGTGTACTTTTATGTCTCAGGATATTGTCCCAGTTAATTGCACCAAGATCCTCTCTGATCCGTTGGAAATTTGCCCTCCTGAAGTTTAGTGTCCTTGTCACCCCTCTACTACACATCTTATTAAAGGAGACATGAAAACGTATTATTTTGTGATCACTATTCCCCAAGTGACCCCCAACCCTTATATTTGATATGCGGTCTGGCCTGTTGGTTAATATTAGGTCTAGCAGTGCCCCTCCTTCTTGTTGGGTCCTGAACCAGTTGTGAAAGGTAATTGTCTCTCTTAGTTGTCAAAAAACGATTACCTTTACTGTTCCCCAATCTATTTCAGTGTAGTTGAAGTCCCCCATAATAATGACTTCTCCTTGAGTCGCAGCTTCATCTATTTGCTTTACGAGGATATTCTCCATTGCTTCCATTATTTTTGGAGATTTATAACAACCCCTATCAGTAATTTATTATTTTTTCCCCCTCCCCTTATCTCCACCCACAGGGACTCTACATTTTCATTAGATTCACCTATATTATCATGCAGGATGGGTTTTAAGGTCGATTTTACATACAGACACACCCCACCCCCTCGCTTATCTGTACGGTCATTTCTGAAAAGGCTATAGCCCTGCAAGTTAACAGCCCAGTCATGGTTCTCATCTAGAAAACCAGCTAGAATATTGAAAGGATATATTAAATTGAACAACCAGAAAAAACGTACTATCCTTTAAACGATATTTTATTAGATTGTCTAAAATTCCAATTAGTTAAAACTCAAATGTATGCTATCAACATCAGCCAACTGGGTTGGGTAAGCTAGAAAAATAGGGAAAAAATAGCAGGTATACCTGACACAGTCCCTGTAGGTGGCCCTAAAGTACCTTAAACCTACCTACCAGCGGAGGTTGGCACCCTAAATTTCGATATGGCGCCCCCGCTCAACGTCGACTGTCCCTTCTCACCCTAGTAGGTCCTACTAGCTACCCACACCCAGGTACCCACAGACATACACACACAAATTGACCAATAGGTCACACTAACCAAAAAACGTGAAAAAGTGAAAAAGAAAAAAGTGAACAAAAAAAGTTCTAAAACCACTGCAGACGTTACTGCATAAAATGCACTAAATTGCATGTACCCCACAGTTACCTCAAAAGAATATTCTTAGAAAAATGTATAAATAGTAGTACAGAGCTATGGGGTACAGCAGGGCACAGTTGAAGTGTGCTCAGTTAAATACTCAGAGGTCATGAGTAGTGGAGCCTCTAGTATATGTAACAATATGTCACTATCTTTGTTAGTGGTTAATGACCTGAAAGTCATAGACAGAATAATCAAAACTAATATACAAAATGGATCCCTAAGCAAGATGACACACCTCCGAAAAGGTTAGCAGATATATAGATACACTCAGTGGATGTAAATGTATTTTGGGTGATATATATATATTACACCCTAAATTGTCCAAAAATAAACGGAACAAAATATTCAACAAAACCAAAAAACAAAATAGACCCAAATGAAAAAATTATCTGCCATATAGGGTATCACATATAGTATTTCTCATTTAGTTTTAGGGCTAATGCACATGAGGATACAGAAACGACTGAGGACCATCCCTCGTTACCCTCTCTTCAATGGATACTCTGATAAATTTTTGTTGCTGTGAGTAGCATATAAGTCTGCACTCTAGATGCCATACGAGTTCCGCATCTTATACCAGAGAAAAAATTAGCAAAATATTAAACAAAATCAGAAAAAAGAAAGAAACACAAAACAAATTAGTATCACATATAGTGTCTCTCATTTGCGTTAGACTAGTGCATCTACAAGCCCAAAGTATCTGAGGCCAATCCCTCATTGTTGTCTTATAAGCAAATACTGTGCTTGGTCTGCCTTGACAGAGAAACATAAAGAAAAAGGCTTATCTGAGTAGGTGACATATTCAGTCCCATCTCGCCATGCCTACGCGTTTCGCCCCTTCCCAGTTTAGGGGCTCATCAGGGGATAAATTCGGGTATAGCAACAATGGCTTCAGAAGTCTAGCAACAATGGCTCCAGAAGTGGATTCTCATCTAGCCATGTTTCAGATATCCCCACCATGTCATAGCGACGTATCTGGCAAAAAACGGATGAAACATGTGGCAATCAGGCACAATCCGGCGCTAATACAACTCTATGAGAAAAAACGGATCCAGCAGAAAAAAAACCGGATCTTTTTTTTCAAAACTCACCGGATTGTGCCTGCCGGCAAAAACCTGATGTGTGAAATTAGCCAGATAGATCTATGGATAGAAACATCTATGTATCTATAGATATATCTATAGATACAGTCATGGCCCAAAGTATTCACACCCCTGCAATTCTGTCAGATAATACTCAGTTTCTTCCTGAAAATGATGACAAACACAAATTCTTTGATATTATTATCTTCATTTAATTTGTCTTAAATGAAAAAAACACAAAAAGAATTGTTCTAAAGCCAAATTGGATATAATTCCACACCAAACATAAAAAAGGACAAAAGTATTGGCACTGTTCGAAAAATCATGTGATGCTTCTCTAATTTGTGTAACTAACAGCACCTGTAACTTACCTGTGGAACCTAGCAGGTGTTGGCAATAACTAAATCACACTTGCAGCCAGTTGACATGGATTAAAGTTGACTCAACCTCTGTCCTGTGTCCTTGTGTGTACCACATTGAGCATGGAGAAAAGAAAGAAGATCAAAGAACTGTCTGAGGACTTGAGAAACCAAATTGTGAGGAAGCATGAGCAATCTCAAGGCTACAAGTCCATCTCTAAAGACCTGAATGTTCCTGTGTCTACCGTGCGCAGTGTCATCAAGAAGTTTAAAGCCCATGGCACTGTGGCTAACCTCCCAAGATGTGGACGGAAAAGAAAAATTGACAAGAGATTTCAACACAAGATTGTGCGGATGTTGGATAAAGAACCTCGACTAACATCCAAACAAGTTCAAGCTGCCCTGCAGTCCGAGGGTACAACAGTATCATCCCTTACTATCCGTCGGCATCTGAATGAAAAGAGACTGCATGGTAGGAGACCCAGGAAGACCCCACTTCTTACCCCGAGACATAAAAAAAGCCAGGCTGGAGTTTGCCAAAATTTACCTGAAAAAGCCCAAAACGTTTTGGAAGAATGTTCTCTAGTCAGATGAGACAAAACATAGAGTTTACAGGATAAAAAAAAGAGGCATTCAAAGAAAAGAACACGGTCCCTACAGTCAAACATGGCGGAGGTTCCCTGATGTTTTGGGGTGGCATTGCTGCCTCTGGCTCTGGACTGCTTGACCGTGTGCATGGCATTATGAAGTCTGAAGACTACCAACAAATTTTGCAGCCTAATGTAGGGCCCAGTGTGAGAAAGCTGGGTCTCCCTCAGAGGTCATGGGCCTTCCAGCAGGACAATGACCCAAAACATACTTCAAAAAGCAATAGAAAATGGTTTGAGAGAAAGCACTGGAGACTTCTAAGGTGGCCAGCAATGAGTCCAGACCTGAATCCCATAGAACACCTGTGGAGAGAGCTAAAAATGGCAGTTTGGAGAAGGCACCCTTCAAATATCAGGGACCTGGAGCAAAAAATGGGAAAAAAAAGTTGTGGGCTCCCGCGCAATTTTCTGCGCCAGAGGGGGAAAACCGACGGCCGGGGGCCAATATTTGTAGCCTGGGAAGGGGGTAATACCCATGGCCCCTCCCAGGCTATGAATATCAGCCCGCAGCTGTCTGTGTAACTTTTACTGGCTATTAAAATAGGGGGACAGCCCAAAAAAATGACATGGGGTCCCCCTATATTTTATAGCCAGAAAGGCTACGTAGACAGCTGTGGGCTGATATTCATAGCCTAGAGAGGGGCCATGGATATTGCCCCCCCGGCTACAAATACCAGTCCTCAGCCTTCCCAGAAATGGCGCATCTGTAAGATGCACCAATTCCGGCACTTAACCCCTGTCTTCCCACTCCTGTGTAGCACTGGGATATGAGGAAATAAGGGGTTAATGTCACCTTGATATTGTAAGGTGACTTTAAGCCTTGTTAATAATGGAGAGGCGTCAATAAGACGCCTATCCATTATTAATCCTACAGTAGTGAAAGAGTTAAAAAAAAATAAAGACACGGCCAGAAAAAAAGTATTTTAATATTCTTAATTTAACCATACTTACCATACTTCAGCACCTGCAAAAAACGTAAAATAATAAACCGTATACTGTCCGCCGTAGTCCAATTAATAATGAGTGTCATGTGACCCTCGATCTCCACTGAGAGATCTTACTCTGGGCATGCTCAGAACGAGAAAAGCGGGACTTAGTCCCAGAAGCGTCTGCTCGCTGCTGCCCAGCACTGACTCCAATGGCAGAAGCAGGAAAAGCAAACAGTAACTCTCTGTACAGAGTCAGAGTGAGCGAGACGCTGGGACCGACGTCTCCGCTGAGCAGGCTCCACTGCAGCAGGAGAAGAATGGGGGACCGCAGCAGAGATGGCCCGAGATTCCCCCTGTGCAGAGGTGGGAACTCGACCCCTAACATCAGCCCCCTCCCTAGGGCCCCCCTCCTTGGGCCTCGCTACGTTCAAAGGCAGCAATGAGCTGCGATGCCCGAATGTGCGCAGCAGGCTCCCAGGACCTATCCTCAGGACCGTAACCCTTCCAGTCCACCAAATAAAATTTTTTGCCACGAACCACCTTGCACCCCAAAATAGCGTTCACCTCGTAATCGTCCGTAGACGAACCCGATGTCCCAGCAGTAGTGTTGAGCATTCCGATACCGCAAGTATCGGGTATCGGCCGATACTTGCGGGTATCGGAATTCCGATACCGAGATCCGATACTTTTGTGGTATCGGGTATCGGTATCGAAACAACATTAATTTAATAATGTGTAAAAGAAAGAATTAAAATAAAAAATATTGCTATACTCACCTCTCCGACGCAGCCTGGACCTCACCGAGGGAACCGGCAGCGTTCTTTGCTTAAAATTCGCGCGTTTACTTCCTTCCGTGAAGTGCCGGCTTGTGATTGGTCGCGTGCCGCCCATGTGGCCGCGACGCGACCAATCACAGCAAGCCGTGACGTAATTTCAGGTCCTTCAGGATTTTAAAATTACATTCCGGCTTGTGATTGGTCGCGTCGCGGTCACATGGGCGACGCGACCAATCACAAGCCGTGACGTCACGGGAGGCAGGACACGCGCGCATTTTAAAATGCGCGCGTGTCCTGCCTCCCGTGACGTCACGGCTTGTGATTGGTCGCGTCGCCCATGTGACCGCGACGCGACCAATCACAAGCCGGAACGTAATTTTAAAATCCTGAAGGACCTGAAATTACGTCACGGCTTGCTGTGATTGGTTGCGTCGCTGCCACATGGGCGACGCGACCAATCACAAGCCGTGACGTCACGGGAGGCAGGACACGCGCGCATTTTAAAATGCGCGCGTGTCCTGCCTCCCGTGACGTCACGGCTTGTGATTGGTCGCGTCGCCCATGTGACCGCGACGCGACCAATCACAAGCCGGAACGTAATTTTAAAATCCTGAAGGACCTGAAATTACGTAACGGCTTGCTGTGATTGGTCGCGTCGCGGCAACATGGGCGGCACGCGACTAATCACAAGCCGGGACTTCACGGAAGGAAGTAAACGCGCAAATTTTAAGCAAAGAACGCTGCCGGTTCCCTCGGTGAGGTCCAGGCTGCGTTGGAGAGGTGAGTATAGCAATATTTTTTATTTAAATTCTTTCTTTTACACATTAATATGGATCCCAGGGCCTGAAGGAGAGTTTCCTCTCCTTCAGACCCTGGGAACCATCAGGAATACCGTCCGATACTTGAGTCCCATTGACTTGTATTGGTATTGGGTATCGGTATCGGATTGGATCCGATACTTTGCCGGTATCGGCCGATACTTTCCGATACCGATACTTTCAAGTATCGGACGGTATTGCTCAACACTACCCAGCAGATGACTCAGAAAACTGGGACATGTATACGGGCTTAAGGAGGGACACATGAAAGGTGTCGGTGATACCTAGGTGTGGAGGAAGGGCTAGACGGTAGACCACAGGGTTAACCTGTTCGAGGACCATCAAGGAACCTAAGTAGCGAGGTGCAAACTTAGTGGACTCAACACGCAGCCTGATGTTACGGGCGGAGAGCCACACTAAGTCGCCAGGAGCAAAGGTCGGGGCAGGGTGCCGATGTGCATCGGGGAGGACCTCATTCTCTCCTTGGAGGCCTGGATAGCATCCTGAGTGCGGTCCCAAATGTCTCGTGCCTCCACTGCCCAGTCTACCACCCTGGAATCAGCAGAGGACACGGGCATAGGCACAGGAACCCACGGATGTTGGCCGTAATTAAAGAGGAAAGGAGTCTGACCGGTGGAGTCGGCTAAAGCGTTGTTAAGAGCAAACTCAGCCCACGGAAACAAGGATGCCCAGTCATCCTGCCTGGCAGAAACAAAATGTCGCAAATAAGTGACCAGAGTCTGATTGGCCTTCTCAACCAACCCATTCGTCTCGGGATGATAAGCCCGAGGAGAGATTTAACTCAATACTGAGTAGATGACAAAGCTCCCTCCAGAATCGAGACGCAAACTGGGGACCCCGGTCACTGACAATCTTGTCTGGCATACCGTGTAAACGAAAGATAAGTTTGATGAACAAGGTTGCCAGAGCCCGTGCAGACGGTAGCCGTGAAAGAGACACCAAATGAACCATTTTGGAAAAATGGTCGGTGATCACCCAGATAATGGTGCAGTTACGAGACTTGGGTAAGCCCACCACAAAGTCCATCTCAACCATCTCCCAGGGCCTGTCCGCCACCGGCAGAGGATAAAGCAACCCAGCTGGCCGTTGCCGAGGGGACTTGTTCTTCGCACAAGAGACACACGCCCGAACATAGTCTGTTTCATCACGAGCCATATGCGGCCACCAGTATGTCCTCGCCAGTAACTCAGATGTCCTTTTGGAACCAAAATTTCCACCCACCCTGGACGAGTGTACCCAAGAGAGAACCTCCAGTCGCAAACTGGATGGTACAAAAGTCTTGCCCGGAGGCACAGACTCTAGCGAAACTGGGGCCACGGTTCTCAGGCTCTCAGTGGGGACAATAAGCCGAGGCTCCTCTTCCTCCTCCACAGATGACACAACGGAGTGAGAGAGAGCGTCGGCACGAATGTTCTTCTCCCCAGAAAGAAAATGGAGGGTGAAATGAAAGCGGGAGAAGAACAAGGACCATCTGGCCTGGCGTGAATTGAACCGCTGGGCTGTCTGCAGGTACACCAAATTTTTATGATCTGTGAAGACTTGGAAAGGAAAACGAGCTCCCTCCAAGAGATGTCTCCACTCCGAGAAGGCCAACTTCATGGCTAGCAACTCCCTGTCCCCGATGGAATAATTCCTCTATGCTGGTGAGAAGGTCTTAGAAAAGAAGAAGCAAGGATGCTTCCGACCTTGAGCATCCTTTTGGAAAGTACTGCTCCAGCACCAACAGATGAGGCATCCACCTCCATGATAAATGGCTTATCTACATCAGGGCGATGTAGGATGGGAGCGCTAGCGAAGTGTGACTTTATGGAGTTAAAAGTCTTGGAGACCTCCTCAGACCACAGTTTGGGATTTGCCCCCTTCTTGGTGAAGGCAACCAAGGGAGCTACCAAAGTTGAGAAGTGCGGAATGAACTGGCGATAATAATTAATGAACCCCATAAAGCGCTGCACCGCTTTAAGAAATGGGGTTCCTGCCAGTCCATCACAGCCTGTAGTTTGGCAGGATCCATAGCCAATCCCTGGGCGGATATGATATAGCCTAGGAAAGGTAAGGACTCCTGCTCGAACATACACTTCTCCAACTTGGCATAGAGGGAGTTTGCCCATAGGAGGTCGAAGACTTTGCAAACATCTCTCCGGTGGGAGTCAATATCTGGAGAGTAGATTAGAATATCATCCAGATAGACTACAACCGAGGTGGTGAGCATATCCCGGAAGATGTCGTTCACAAAGTCTTGGAAAATGGCTGGGGCATTACAGTGCCTGAAGGGCATCACCAGATATTCATAGTGCCCATCACTGGTGTTAAAAGCCGTCTTTCATTCGTCCCCCTCATGGATGCGAATCAGGTTGTAAGCACCTCGCAGATCTAGTTTAGTAAACACCCTTGCTCCCCGAAGCCTATCGAAGAGCTCAGATATCAAGGGCAAAGGATACTTATTTTTAACGGTGATGGCGTTAAGACCCCTGTAGTCTATGCATGGACGCAGTTCTCCACTCTTCTTCTGCACGAAGAAGAACCCAGCCCCAGCAGGTGACACTAACTTCCTGATGAACCCTCTTGCCAGATTCTCTTGGATGTCATTGCCTCCGTCTCCGGGAGAGATAACGGATAAACTCGACCCAGGGAGGCTCAGCACCAGGCAAGAGATCAATATTACAGTCATAGAGGTGATGGGGCAGAAGGGTCTCTGTCGCCTTTTTGGAGAACACGTCTGCATAAAACCAATATTGCTTGGGGAGAGAGGATAGATCTGCGGGTACCTCTGTTGTAGCAATCTGAACGCACTCCCTCTGACACCTACCCCCACAAGATTCACCCCAACCCAAAATTCTGCCTGAGGACCACTCAATATGAGGAGAGTGGTACCGTAGACATGGTATCCCCAACAGGACCTCATCAATTCCCTCAGGAATGGCGAGCAGAGATATAATCTCCTGATGGGATGGCGACATGGACAGAGTAAGAGGGATGGTCTGGTGTGTTATTTGTGAGGGCAGTATCGACCCATTCACCACTCGTACCGTTACTGGTTGAGCTAGCATAACCAGGAGTATTGCGTGATGTTGGGCAAAGGCTGAAGACATAAAATTGCCCTCCGCCCCAGAATCCACACAGAGCTCTACTGAGTGGGAGGATGAGCCAATAATTATTGTCCCCTTAAAGTACAATTTGGAGGCAAACATCTCCGTGTCTAGTGTACCTCCACCTACTACCACTAGACGCTGATGTTTCCTCGACCGCTGGGGACATCTGGTGGCAAGATGTCCTGACTGCTGGCAAACATGACAGACCTTGAGTGCACAAGCGATCCGGGACTTAGATCCCGCTCGTGACACTTCCATGGCCTCATGTGACTCAGGAACCAGGACCGGAGATTCCAGAGGTTTGGCGAAGGTGGGAGCCAGCCGAAACCCCTGCCTACACTGGGCTCGCTCTAACCTCCGCTCGTTAAAATGGAGGTCAATACGAGTAGAGACAGATATTAACTCTTCCAGTGTGGCAGGAATCTCCCTAGTGGCCAGAGCATCCTAGTATTCTGTTAGGGCTAGCAGAACGCACCGAGTAAATAGAGATGTTTTTATTGATATTGGTGCGTTCGCAGCCCGGGGTCCACCGTGCAGGAGTACCTCCTGCTAGCAAACGGCGGCACTACACTGTGTTCCAAATTATTATGCAAATAATATTTCCTCATATTTTCTCTAAATTACCTATCTGAATTGCAGTCATTGTTATTTTCCAGTCATCTACTATTCTAGTATAATTGCAATGTTTTGGAACAAACTGCCTATGAAAACAGTATCTTTTTAAAAAAAATAAACACTCAAAATGCGTGTTCCAAATTATTATGCACAGCAGAGTTTTCAACCGTTTTTTTTTATTTTGAACAAAAAAATGGTCAATTGTGAAGTTATAAGCATTATCAGCTTATTACAAAATGAAATCAAACACTTTTCAAGTGAAAACTTTATTCTAGGTGATGTTACATTTGCACATAGGACCCCTTGTTCGAAAGAAGCTTCTGAACTCTCTCGTCCATTGAATTTGTCAGTTTTTGGATGGTTTCTGCTTCAATTGTTTTACATGTGGACAGAATACCATCCCAGAGCTGTTGCTTAGATGTGAACTGCCTCCCGCCATCATAGACACTCCTTTTGATGATGTTCCAGAGGTTCTCAATGGGGTTGAAGTCAGGGGAAAATGGTGGCCACACCATAAGTTTGTCCTCTTTTATGCCCATAACAGCCAGAGATGCAGATGTGTTTTTTGCAGCATGAGACGGTGCATTATCATGCATGAAAATGATCTTGCTGCGGAAAGCACGGTTCTTCCTCTTGAACCATGGCAGGAAGTGTTGTTTTAGAAACTCCACATAGATTATGGAGTTCATCTTTACCCCTTCAGAGATCATAAAGGGGCCGACAATCTCTCTCCCCATGATTACAGCCCCAAACATTACTCCACCTCCTCCTTGTTGGCGCCTTAGCCGTGTTTTCATGGCATGTCCATCAACCAGCCATCCTCCACTCCATCCATCTGGATCATCGAGCATTGCACGGCACTCATCGGTGAACAAAACAGTTTGGAAGTCAGTCTTTTTATGTATCGTTTGGCCCACTGCTTGTGTGCAGTGGATAGAGGTGGTCGACAGGATAGCTTACGCACAGCTGCAAACCTCTGAAGGACCCTGCATCTTGTTGTTCTGGGGACGTTGGAGGCACCAGCAGCTTCAAAAACTTGTCTGCTGCTATGACAAGGCATTTGTGCAGCTGCTCTTTTAACCTTACGCAATTGCCTGTTGGAAAGAGTCCTCAATTTTTCCTTATCAGCACGCACACGTGTGTGCTGGGAATCAGCTACATACTTCTTGATTGTGCGATCATCACGATGAAGTGTCTTGACAATGTTGATTGCAGTCATGCCTTGACCTAAATACTCCACAATTTGTTGCTTCTCAGCAGCCAACACATCCTTTTTCTTTCCCATTTTGGCAAAAAATGTAGGCTGCTTAATAATGTGGAACAGCCTTCTTAAGTAGTGTTGCCTTTATATGGACACACCTGCCAAACTAATTTGCACAGGTATCTGCAATTGCTTTCAGTGATATAAAGAGCCCTGACACATCACCATCAATGAGTTTAAATGACAAACAAAAAATTTCTAACCTTATCACTCCTAAACTCTTTGTGCATAATAATTTGGAACACAGTGTATATGGCGGTATGGACTAACTCAGTTAATTCACCGAGTAGCCGTGAAAGCAAAGCACTGAGCCCTGTTAGACTTCACAGAGGCATGTGCTCACCGCTGCCCAGCACTGACTTCAATGGCAGAAGCAGGAAAGGCAGCAGTAACTCTTTGAACAGAGTCAGACTGAGCGAGATGCTGGGACCGACGTCTCCGCTGAGCAGGCTCCACTGCGGCAGGAGAAGAATGGGAGACCGCAGCGGAGATGGCCTGAGATTCCCCCTGTGCAGAGGTGGGAACTCGACCCCTAACATCCACTTATGAGAAATTTAGAAAGAATCCAACCAGAGAGTTCAATGAAAAAATTGCAAAAATAATTGAAGAAGGTGTAAATTTGGCAGTTATTAATAAAAAACAAGCTGAGTATCTATATGTAGAGTCCCCAAAATTACCCATCATGTATGGTCTCCCTAAAGTACATAAAAGTGATGGCTTACCAGCGATGCGCCCGATAGTATCAGGCATTGGATCTATGTCTGAACACTTATGTGAGTGGGTGGACTCACTGTTGCAACCCATAGTTATGAAAATGCCGGGATATGTCAAGGATTCAAGAGAAGTTTTAAAAACTTTTACTAGTTGGAAATGGAAACAGAGTTATACCTGGCTTAGTTGCGATGTTGTGTCATTGTACATGAGTATACCTCATGACATAGCAATGAGAGCTTTACATTTTCACCTTACAGATTATGGTCAATATTCTCAAGATTTGATTAATTTTCCTTTACAAGTCATATTTTTTCTCATGAAACATAACATTTTTTCGTTTGATGGTGAAATATATGTATAGAAGTCAGGAGTCCCTATGGTGGCAAAATACTCACCGTCTCTAGCCAATTTAACGATGGCATATTGGGAGCAGAAATTTATATATTCTGCAGAAAATCCATATGTTGACCACATCTCCTAGTATGGCAGATACATCGACGACACCCTCATTATTTGGGGGGGCGATGTGTCTGCCATAGCGGGATTTGTGGAATACATCAATTCAAATGATTTTGGTATAAAATTTACATTTTTCTATGATCAGAAATATATGTCCTTTCTAGATCTTGAATTGTGCGGCATTGCTGGGGAATATATCATTAGCAGGACACACGTAAAGCCAATTAGTGGGAACACGATCCTACATGCGGACAGTAGCCATCCAGCCCACACTATTAAATCTATACCTGTGGGGGAGTTTACTAGGTTAAAAGGAAACTGCAGCAGAGAAGAAGACAAACTAAAAGAATTTAGTGAACTCAGAAACAAACTTAGGGTTCGTAAATATCCAAATTGGACTCTGAATAGAGCCACAAATATAGTGGGTAAGAAACGGAGAGAAGAGTTATTAGTACCAAATGTAATTAGCGGCTCTAAAAAGAAAAAAAATAGTGATAAACCGCATGTTTGTCTACAATTTTCTCCTCAGTTTAATTAAATTAAAAAAATAATTAATAAAAGCTTACCTATTTTATATGAGGACAATACACTAATGAATATATTAAAAGATGGAGTAAGTGTAGTAGCAAGAAGGGCGCAGACTATTGGAGACATAATTGCCCCTAATTCAGCTCTGCCTAAAACGAAATCAAACACATGGCTTGACTGCAAGGGTTTTTTCAAGTGCGGCACTCTAGCGTGTAGTACATCTGCACGCAGCTAGGTAACACCTTTCAAAACTCAGAAAAAACAAAAAATTTGAATATAAATAGTTTTATCAACTGCCACACCAAAAATGTGGTATACAAGATAGACTGCATGATATGCCAAGTTTCTTATGTAAGATGTACGCCACAAATTGAAAACGCGCGTAACTGAACATATTAGGGATGTGAATAATTGCAATATAGCAAACAGGAATGTTTCAATGGTATCGAGACATTTTAGTACAAAACATAATGGGGATACTGTTGTGAATTAGACTTTTTGGCTCCCTCTTGTGGTCACTAGTGATATGACTCTGGGATTGTCTTTCTTCACTTTGGCACTCACCTGGGCCGTTAGTCCAGGGGTGTTGCTATATTAACTTCCTGGATCCTTAGTCCAGTGCCTGGCATCGTTGTAATCAGATCCTTCTGTTTGCTCCTGTCCGCTGGTCCTGGTTTTTTTGCAAAATTAAGCTAAGTCTTGCTTTTTGGTTATTTGGGTTATTTGCTTTGCTTCTATTTTTGTCCAGCTTGTACTAAATGTGATTTCTGACCTCGCTGGAAGCTCTAGGGGTGCTGGTGTTCTCCCCCCGGCCGTTAGACGGTTCGGGGGTTCTTGAATATCCAACGTGGATATTTAAATAGGGTTTTTGCTGACCATATAAGTCATCTTACTATATTCTGCTATTAGCTAGTGGGCCTCTCTTTGCTAAATACCTAGTTCATTCTTATGTTTGTCTTTTCCTCTTACCTCACCGTTATTATTTGTTGGGGGCTTGTATCCAACTTTTTGGGGTCTTATCTCTGGAGGCAAGAAAGGTCTTTCTTTTCCCTTCTAGGGTTAGTTAGTTCTCCGGCTGGCGCGAGACGTCTAGAACCAACGTAGGCACGTTCCCCGGCTACTTCTATTTGTGGTGCTAGGATTAGATATATGGTCAGCCCAGTTACCACTGCCCTATGAGCTGGTTTTTGTGTTTGCAGACTTGGTTATTATTTCTGAGACCCTCTGCCATTGGGGTCATAACAGTATGCCAGGACAACATTGAATGTTTAATGCATTGCAGAAGTGGGATTATAAGAAAGGAAATTCTGAGTTTTTTTTCTTTTTTTTTTTCTTTCCTCTCTTCCTCCCCTTTACCTCGGAGTGGCTTGTGCTTGCTGCAGACATGAATGTCCAGACCTTGATTACAAGTGTAGACCAGCTTGCTGCTCGTGTGCAAGGCATACAAGATTTTGTTACCAGGAGTCCTTTGTCTGAACCTAAAATACCTATTCCTGAACTGTTTTCTGGAGATCGATATAAGTTTAGGAATTTCAGGAATAATTGTAAATTGTTTCTATCTCTGAGACCCCGTTCATCTGGAGACTCAGCTCAGCAAGTTAAAATTGTTATCTCTTTTTTACGGGGCGACCCTCAGGATTGGGCCTTCTCGCTAGCGCCAGGAGATCCGGCATTGGCAAATATTGATGCGTTTTTTCTGGCGCTTGGATTGCTTTACGAGGAACCCAATCTTGAGGTTCAGGCAGAAAAAGCCTTGCTGGCTATTTCTCAGGGCCAGGATGAAGCTGAAGTGTATTGCCAAAAATTTCGGAAATGGTCCGTGCTTACTCAGTGGAATGAGTGCGCTCTGGCCGCAAATTTCAGAAATGGCCTTTCTGAAGCCATTAGGAATGTGATGGTGGGTTTCCCCATTCCTACAAGTCTGAATGATTCCATGGCGCTGGCTATTCAAATTGACTGGCGTTTGCGGGAGCGCAAAACCGCTAATCCTCTGGTGGTGTTGTCTGAACAAACACCTGATTTGATGCAATGTGATAGAATTCAGACCAGAAATGAGCGGAAAAATCATAGACGTCAGAGTGGGTTGTGTTTTTACTGTGGTGATTCTACACATGTTATATCAGCATGCTCTAAACGCCTAACAAGGGTTGTTAGTCCTGTCGCCATTGATAATTTTCAACCTAAATTTATTTTGTCTGTAACTTTAATTTGCTCATTGTCCTCTTACCCTGTTATGGCATTTGAGGATTCAGGTGCTGCCCTGAGTCTTATGGATCTGTCATTCGCCAAGCGTTGTGGTTTTGTTCTTGAGCCGTTGGTAAATCCTATCCCTCTTAGAGGTATTGATGCTACGCCATTGGCGGAAAATAAACCGCAGTTTTGGACACAGGTAACCATGTGCATGACTCCTGAACATCGGGAGGTGATTCGTTTTCTTGTTCTGCATAAAATGCATGATTTGGTCGTTTTGGGTCTGCCATGGTTACAGACTCATAATCCAGTCTTGGATTGGAAGGCAATGTCTGTGTCAAGTTGGGGCTGTCAGGGTATTCATGGTGATTCCCCGCCGGTGTCTATTGCTTCCTCTACTCCTTTGGAAGTTCCTGAGTATTTGTCTAATTATCAGGATGTGTTCAGCGAGTCCAGGTCCAGTGCTCTGCCCCCTCATAGGGACTGTGACTGTGCCATAGATTTGATTCCAGGTAGCAAATTTCCTAAGGGTAGACTATTTAATCTGTCTGTACCTGAGCATACCGCAATGCGTTCGTATATCAAGGAATCTCTGGAGAAGGGGCATATCCGTCCATCCTCTTCCCCTCTTGGTGCGGGATTCTTTTTTGTGGCCAAGAAGGACGGATCTTTGAGACCTTGTATTGACTATCGGCTTTTGAATAAAATCACTGTTAAATTTCAGTATCCTTTGCCTCTGTTGTCAGACTTGTTTGCCCGAATTAAAGGTGCCAAGTGGTTCACCAAGATAGATCTTCGTGGTGCGTACAACCTTGTGCGCATTAAGCGAGGAGATGAATGGAAAACCGCGTTTAATACGCCCGAAGGTCATTTTGAGTACTTGGTGATGCCTTTTGGACTCTCTAATGCTCCTTCAGTGTTTCAGTCCTTTATGCATGATATTTTCCGGAAGTATCTGGATAAATTTATGATCGTTTATCTGGATGATATTCTGTTTTTTTCTGATGACTGGGACTCGCATGTGGAGCAGGTCAGGATGGTGTTTCAGGTTTTGCGCGAGAATGCGTTGTTTGTCAAGGGCTCAAAGTGTCTCTTTGGAGTACAGAAGGTTCCCTTTTTGGGGTTTATTTTTTCCCCTTCTGCGGTGGAGATGGACCCAGTCAAGGTCCGAGCTATTCATGATTGGACTCAGCCCACGTCAGTTAAGAGTCTTCAGAAGTTCTTGGGTTTTGCTAACTTCTACCGTCGTTTTATTGCTAATTTTTCTAGCATTGTTAAACCTTTGACAGATATGACCAAGAAAGGTTCTGATGTTGCTAACTGGGCTCCTGCAGCCGTGGAGGCTTTCCAGGAGTTGAAGTGCCGGTTTACTTCGGCGCCTGTTTTGTGCCAGCCTGATGTCTCACTTCCCTTTCAGGTTGAAGTGGATGCTTCTGAGATTGGGGCAGGGGCCGTTTTGTCACAGAGCGGCCCTGGTTGCTCTGTGATGAGACCTTGTGCCTTTTTCTCTAGGAAGTTTTCGCCTGCTGAGCGGAATTATGATGTTGGCAATCGGGAGTTGTTGGCCATGAAGTGGGCATTTGAGGAGTGGCGTCATTGGCTCGAGGGTGCTAAGCATCGTGTGGTGGTCTTGACTGATCACAAAAATTTGATGTATCTCGAGTCTGCTAAACGCCTGAATCCTAGACAGGCCCGCTGGTCATTGTTTTTCTCCCGTTTTGACTTTGTGGTCTCGTATTTACCAGGATCAAAGAATGTGAAGGCTGATGCTCTTTCAAGGAGCTTTGTGCCTGACTCTCCGGGAGTCGCAGAACCAGTTGGTATTCTTAAAGAGGGAGTTATCTTGTCAGCCATTTCTCCGAATTTTCGACGTGTGTTGCAGAGATTTCAGGCTGGGAGACCTGATTCTTGTCCACCTGACAGACTGTTTGTTCCTGATAAGTGGACCAGCAGAGTCATTTCCGAAGTTCATTCCTCGGTGTTGGCAGGGCATCCGGGAATTTTTGGCACCAGAGATCTGGTGGCTAGGTCCTTTTGGTGGCCTTCCTTGTCTCGGGATGTGCGGTCGTTTGTGCAGTCCTGTGGGACTTGTGCTCGGGCTAAACCTTGCTGTTCTCCTGCCAGCGGGTTGCTCTTGCCCTTGCCTGTCCTGAAGAGGCCTTGGACACACATTTCCATGGATTTCATTTCAGATCTTCCGATTTCTCAGGGCATGTCTGTCATCTGGGTGGTGTGTGATCGCTTTTCTAAGATGGTCCATTTGGTACCTTTGCCTAAGCTGCCTTCCTCTTCCGATCTGGTTCCTGTGTTCTTTCAGAATGTGGTTCGTTTGCACGGCATTCCTGAGAATATTGTGTCTGACAGAGGATCCCAGTTTGTTTCCAGGTTCTGGCGATCCTTTTGTGCTAGGATGGGCATTGATTTGTCGTTTTCGTCTGCCTTTCATCCTCAGACTAATGGACAAACGGAGCGAACTAATCAGACTCTGGAGGCTTATTTGAGGTGTTTTGTTTCTGCGGATCAGGATGATTGGGTGACCTTCTTGTCGTTGGCTGAGTTTGTCCTTAATAATCGGGCTAGTTCCGCTACATTGGTTTCGCCTTTTTTCTGCAACTCTGGTTTCCATCCTCGTTTTTCCTCGGGACATGTGGAGCCTTCTGACTGTCCTGGGGTAGATTCTGTGGTGGTTAGGTTGCAGCAGATCTGGAATCATGTGGTGGACAACTTAAAGTTGTCACAGGAGAAGGCTCAGCGTTTTGCCAACCGCCGCCGCGGTGTGGGTCCCCGACTTCGTGTTGGGGATTTGGTATGGCTGTCTTCTCGATTTGTTCCTATGAAGGTCTCCTCTCCTAAATTTAAGCCTCGCTTCATCGGTCCTTACAAGATATTGGAAATCCTTAATCCGGTGTCCTTTCGCTTGGATCTTCCGGTGTCGTTTGCCATTCATAACGTGTTCCATAGGTCTTTGTTGTGGCGGTACGTTGTGCCTGTGGTTCCTTCTGTTGAGCCTCCTGCTCCGGTGTTGGTTGAGGGCGAGTTGGAGTACGTGGTGGAGAAGATCTTGGATTCTCGTCTCTCCAGGCGGAGGCTTCAGTATCTGGTCAAGTGGAAGGGCTATGGTCAGGAGGATAATTCCTGGGTGGTTGCCTGTCATGGTTCCCAATGGCAAGGGAACGTCAGAGAACTTAAATAACAGACTAGCTCTTGGGTGATGGAATCTCGAGCTGACCGTGAGCTAAACCTACCACACAACTAACAGTGGCCGGGTGACGTACCTACGTTTTATCCCTAGACGCCCAGCGCCAGCCGGAGAACTAACTAACCCTAATAGAGGAAAAAACAGACCTGGCTTACCTCTAGGGAAATTCCCCCAAAAAGGAGACAGAAGCCCCCCACATATATTGACGGTGAGTTCAGAGGAAAAGACATACGCAGTATGAAGGTAGGTTCAGCAAAGCGAGGTCCGCTTACTAGATAGCAAGAAGATACAATAGGGAACTTCACGGTCAGCTGAAAACCCTATTAAAATACCATCCAGAAATTACTTTAAGACTCATGTGTCAACTCATGACACCGGAGTGGTAATTTCGGCCCACAAGAGCTTCCAGCTACAGAAACATAACATAACTGTGAACTGGAACAAAAATGCAAACAAACTTAGGACTAAGAGTCCAACTTAGCTGATAGTAGTCTAGAAGCAGGAACATGCAACAGAAAGGCTCTGGTTACATTGATGGCCGGCACTAGAATAACTGAGAAGCAAGGCTAAATAGGATACTCCCATATCCTGATGGAAACAGGTGAACAGAGAAAGTGAAGCACACAAGTCCAGTACCACCAGTGACCACCGGGGGAGCCCAAAAACCAAATTCACAACAGTACCCCCCCTCAAGGAGGGGGCACCGAACCCTCACAAGAACCACCAGGGTGATCAGGATGAGCCCTATGAAAGGCACGGACCAAATCAGAGGCATGAACATCAGAGGCTGTCACCCAAGAATTATCCTCCTGACCGTAGCCCTTCCACTTGACCAGATACTGAAGTTTCCATCTGGAAACACGGGAGTCCAAGATCTTCTCCACAACGTACTCCAATTCACCCTCAACCAACACCGGAGCGGGAGGCTCAATGGAAGGCACAACCGGTACCTCATACCTGCGCAATAATGACCGATGGAAGACATTATGGATAGAAAAAGATGCCGGGAGGTCCAATCGAAAGGACACAGGGTTAAGAATCTCCAAAATCTTATACGGGCCGATGAACCGAGGCTTAAACTTAGGAGAAGAAACCCTCATAGGGACAAAACGAGAAGACAACCACACCAAGTCCCCAACACGAAGACGAGGACCAACATGACGACGGCGGTTAGCAAAATGCCGAGTCTTCTCCTGGGACAACTCCAAATTGTCCACCACCTGTCCCCAAATCCGATGCAACCTATCCACCACAGCATCCACTCCAGGACAATCCGAAGACTCCACCTGACCAGAAGAAAAGCGAGGATGAAACCCCGAATTGCAAAAGAAAGGAGAAACCAAAGTGGCAGAACTAGCCCGATTATTGAGGGCAAACTCCGCCAACGGCAAAAAGGCAACCCAGTCATCCTGATCCGCAGAAACAAAACACCTCAACTAAGTTTCCAAGGTCTGATTAGTTCGCTCCGTCTGGCCATTCGTCTGAGGATGGAATGCAGACGAGAAAGACAAATCAATGCCCATCCTAGCACAGAACGCCCGCCAAAATCTAGACACGAACTGGGTCCCCCTGTCAGAAACTATATTCTCCGGAATACCATGCAAGCGAACCACATTTTGAAAAAACAGAGGAACCAACTCGGAAGAGGACGGCAACTTAGGCAAGGGCACCAAATGAACCACCTTTGAAAAACGGTCACACACCACCCAGATGACAGACATTTTCTGAGAAACAGGGAGATCAGAAATAAAATCCATAGAGATGTGAGTCCAAGGCCTCTTTGGAATGGGCAAAGATAACAACAATCCGCTAGCCCGAGAACAACAAGGTTTGGCCCGAGCACAAACATCACAAGACTGCACAAAAACTCGTACATCTCGAGACAGAGAAGGCCACCAGAAGGACCTAGCCACCAAATCCCTGGTACCAAAGATCCCGGGATGACCTGCCAACGCAGAAGAATGAACCTCCGAGATGACTCTACTGGTCCAATCATCAGGAACAAACAGTCTACCAGGCGGGCAACGATCAGGTCTATCCGCCTGAAACTCCTGCAAAGCCCGTCGCAAGTCTGGGGAAACAGCAGATAATATCACCCCATCCTTAAGGATACCTGTAGGTTCAGAATCACCAGGGAAATCAGGCTCAAAACTCCTAGAAAGGGCATCCGCCTTCACATTTTTAGAACCTGGTAAGTATGAGACCACAAAATTAAACCGAGAGAAAAACAACGACCAGCGCGCCTGTCTAGGATTCAGGCGCCTGGCAGACTCAAGATAAATCAAATTCTTGTGATCGGTCAATACCACCACCTGATGTCTAGCCCCCTCAAGCCAATGACGCCACTCCTCAAAAGCCCACTTCATAGCCAAAAGCTCCCGATTACCAATATCATAATTTCGCTCGGCGGGCGAAAATTTTCGAGAAAAGAACGCACAAGGTCTCATCACGGAGCAATCGGAACTTTTCTGCGACAAGACCGCCCCAGCTCCGATCTCGGAAGCATCGACCTCAACCTGAAAAGGAAGAGTAACATCAGGCTGACGCAACACAGGGGCGGAAGAAAAGCGGCGCTTAAGCTCCCGAAAGGCCTCCACAGCAGCAGGGGACCAATCAGCAACATCAGCACCCTTTTTGGTCAAATCAGTCAAAGGTTTAGCAACATCAGAAAAACCAGTTATAAATCGACGATAAAAATTAGCAAAGCCCAAAAATTTCTGAAGGCTCTTAAGCGAAGAAGGTTGCGTCCAATCACAAATAGCCCGAACCTTGACAGGATCCATCTCAATGGAAGAGGGGGAAAAAATGTACCCCAAAAAAGAAATCTTTTGAACCCCAAAAATACACTTAGAACCCTTCACACACAAGGAATTAGCCCGCAAAACCTGAAAAACCCTCCTGACCTGTTGGACATGAGAATCCCAGTCATCCGAAAAAATCAAAATATCATCCAGATACACGATCATGAATTTATCCAAATATTCCCGGAAAATGTCATGCATAAAGGACTGAAAGACTGAAGGGGCATTTGAAAGACCAAAAGGCATTACTAAATACTCAAAATGGCCCTCGGGCGTATTAAATGCGGTTTTCCACTCATCCCCCTGCTTAATTCGCACCAAATTATGCGCCCCACGGAGATCAATCTTAGAGAACCACTTAGCCCCTTTTATTCGAGCAAACAAATCAGTCAGCAGTGGCAGAGGATACTGATATCTGACTGTAATTTTATTCAAGAGTCGATAATCAATACACGGCCTCAAAGAGCCATCTTTTTTAGATACAAAGAAAAAAACGGCTCCTAAGGGAGATGAAGAAGGACGAATATGTCCCTTTTCCAGGGACTCCTTAATATATTCTCGCATAGCAGCATGTTCAGGTACAGATAGATTAAATAAACGACCCTTTGGAAATTTACTGCCCGGAATCAGATCTATGGTACAATCGCAATCTCTGTGAGGAGGTAGTGAACCAAGCTTAGGCTCCTCAAAAACATCACGATAATCAGATAAAAATTCCGGAATCTCAGAGGGAATAGATGACGAAATGGAAACCAAAGGTACGTCCCCATGAGCCCCCTGACATCCCCAGCTACTGTCATGGTTCCCAATGGCAAGGGAACGTCAGAGAACTTAAATAACAGACTAGCTCTTGGGTGATGGAATCTCGAGCTGACCGTGAGCTAAACCTACCACACAACTAACAGTGGCCGGGTGACGTACCTACGTTTTATCCCTAGACGCCCAGCGCCAGCCGGAGAACTAACTAACCCTAATAGAGGAAAAAACAGACCTGGCTTACCTCTAGGGAAATTCCCCCAAAAAGGAGACAGAAGCCCCCCACATATATTGACGGTGAGTTCAGAGGAAAAGACATACGCAGTATGAAGGTAGGTTCAGCAAAGCGAGGTCCGCTTACTAGATAGCAAGAAGATACAATAGGGAACTTCACGGTCAGCTGAAAACCCTATTAAAATACCATCCAGAAATTACTTTAAGACTCATGTGTCAACTCATGACACCGGAGTGGTAATTTCGGCCCACAAGAGCTTCCAGCTACAGAAACATAACATAACTGTGAACTGGAACAAAAATGCAAACAAACTTAGGACTAAGAGTCCAACTTAGCTGATAGTAGTCTAGAAGCAGGAACATGCAACAGAAAGGCTCTGGTTACATTGATGGCCGGCACTAGAATAACTGAGAAGCAAGGCTAAATAGGATACTCCCATATCCTGATGGAAACAGGTGAACAGAGAAAGTGAAGCACACAAGTCCAGTACCACCAGTGACCACCGGGGGAGCCCAAAAACCAAATTCACAACAGTTGCCTCTGATGTGCATGCGGCCGATTTAGTTTGTGCCTTTCACGCTGCTCTGTTATGACCCCAATGGCGAGGGTCTCAGAGGAAATGTGGAAGTCTGCAGAATACAAAAATCCAGCTCATAGGGCAGTGGTAACTGGTTTGACCATATAACTACTCCTAACGCCAACACTAGAAGTAGCCGGGGATCATTCCTATGTTGATTCTAGATGACACGCGCCAGCCGGAGAATCTAGCTACCCCTAGTAGAGGAAAACAAAGACCTTTCTTGCCTCCAGAGAAGGGGACCCCAAAGCTGGATAGAAGCCCCCCACAAATAATGACGGTGAGGTAAGAGGAAATGACAAACACAGAAATGAACCAGGTTTAGCACAGAGAGGCCCGCTTACTGATAGCAGAATAAAGAAAGGTAACTTATATGGTCAACAAAAACCCTATCAAAATCCACACTGGAAATTCAAGAACCCCCGAACCGTCTAACGGTCCGGGGGGAGAACACCAGCTCCCTAGAGCTTCCAGCAAAGGTCAGGATATAGATTTGGAACAAGCTGGACAAAAATACAAAACCAAAACAAATAGCAAAAAGCAAAAGGCAGACTTAGCTGATATAACTGGAACCAGGATCAGTAGACAAGAGCACAGCAGACTAGCTCTGATAACTACGTTGCCAGGCATTGAACTGAAGGTCCAGGGAGCTTATATAGCAACACCCCTAACTAACGACCCAGGTGCGGATAAAAGGAATGACAGAAAAACCAGAGTCAAAAAACTAGTAACCACTAGAGGGAGCAAAAAGCAAATTCACAACAGTACCCCCCCCTTAGTGAGGGGTCACCGAACCCTCACCACGACCACCAGGGCGATCAGGATGAGCGGCATGAAAGGCACGAACCAAATCGGCCGCATGAACATCAGAGGCGACCACCCAGGAATTATCCTCCTGACCATAGCCCTTCCACTTGACCAGGTACTGAAGCCTCCGCCTGGAGAGGTGAGAATCCAAGATCTTCTCCACCACGTACTCCAACTCACCCTCCACCAACACCGGAGCAGGAGGCTCAGCAGAAGGAACTACAGGCACAATGTACCGCCGCAACAAGGACCTATGAAATACATTGTGAATAGCAAACGACACAGGAAGATCCAGACGAAAAGATACAGGATTAAGGATTTCCAATATCTTGTAAGGCCCAATAAAACGAGGTTTAAATTTGGGAGAGGAGACCTTCATAGGAACAAAGCGGGAAGAAAGCCACACCAAATCCCCAACGCGTAGTCGGGTACCCACACCGCGGCGGCGGTTGGCAAAGCGCTGAGCCTTCTCCTGTGACAACTTCAAGTTGTCCACCACATGATTCCAGATCTGCTGCAACCTATCCACCACAGAATCCACCCCAGGACAGTCAGAAGGCTCCACATGACCCGAAGAAAAGCGAGGATGGAAACCAGAGTTGCAGAAAAAAGGCGAAACCAAGGTGGCGGAACTAGCCCGATTATTAAGGGCAAACTCAGCCAACGGCAAGAATGTCACCCAATCGTCCTGATCAGCAGAGACAAAACACCTCAAATAAGCCTCCAAAGTCTGATTGGTTCGCTCCGTCTGTCCATTAGTCTGAGGATGGAAAGCAGACGAAAACGACAAATCAATGCCCATCCTACTACAAAAGGATCGCCAGAACCTGGAAACGAACTGGGATCCTCTGTCTGACACAATATTCTCAGGGATGCCGTGCAAACGAACCACGTTCTGGAAAAACACAGGAACCAGATCGGAAGATGAAGGCAGCTTAGGCAAAGGAACCAAATGGACCATCTTGGAGAAACGATCACATATCACCCAGATAACAGACATGCCCTGAGATAGCGGAAGATCAGAAATGAAATCCATGGAGATATGTGTCCAAGGTCTCTTTGGGACAGGCAAAGGCAAGAGCAAACCGCTGGCACGAGAACAGCAAGGCTTAGCTCGAGCACAAGTCCCACAGGACTGCACAAATGACCGCACATCCCTTGACAAGGAAGGCCACCAAAAGGACCTGGCCACCAGATCTCTGGTGCCAAAAATTCCCGGGTGACCTGCCAACACCGAGGAATGAACCTCGGAAATGACTCTGCTGGTCCACTTATCCGGGACAAACAGTCTGTCAGGTGGACAAGACTCAGGCCTATCAGCCTGAAATCTCTGCAACACACGTCGCAGATCCGGAGAAATAGCTGAAAAGATAACTCCATCTTTAAGAATACCAACAGGATCAGCGACTCCAGGAGCATCAGGCACAAAGCTCCTAGAAAGAGCATCGGCCTTCACATTCTTTGAACCTGGTAAATACGAGACAACAAAATCAAAGCGGGAGAAAAACAATGACCAGCGGGCCTGTCTCGGATTAAGGCGTTTAGCAGACTCGAGATACATCAGATTTTTGTGATCAGTCAAGACCACCACACGATGCTTAGCACCCTCGAGCCAATGACGCCACTCCTCAAATGCCCATTTCATGGCCAACAACTCCCGATTGCCCACATCATAATTTCGCTCGGCAGGCGAAAACTTCCTAGAGAAAAAGGCACAAGGTTTCATAACAGAGCAACCAGGGCCTCTCTGCGACAAAACGGCCCCTGCCCCAATCTCCGAAGCATCCACCTCAACCTGAAAGGGAAGTGAGACGTCAGGCTGGCACAAAACAGGCGCCGAAGTAAACCGGCGTTTCAACTCCTGGAAAGCCTCCACGGCAGCAGGAGCCCAGTTAGCTACATCGGAGCCCTTCTTGGTCATATCCGTCAAAGGTTTCACAATGCTAGAAAAATTAGCGATAAAACGACGGTAGAAGTTAGCGAAGCCCAAGAACTTCTGAAGACTCTTAACTGACGAGGGCTGAGTCCAATCAAGAATAGCTCGGACCTTGACTGGGTCCATCTCCACAGCAGAAGGGGAAAAAATGAACCCCAAAAAGGGAACCTTCTGTACACCAAAGAGACACTTTGAGCCCTTGACAAACAAAGAATTTTCACGCAAAATTTTAAAGACCAACCTGACCTGCTCCACATGCGAATCCCAATTATCAGAAAAAACCAAAATATCATCCAGATAAACAATCAAAAATTTATCCAGATACTTCCGGAAAATGTCATGCATAAAGGACTGAAAAACTGAAGGCGCATTGGAGAGCCCAAAAGGCATCACCAAGTACTCAAAATGACCTTCGGGCGTATTGAATGCGGTTTTCCATTCATCACCTTGCTTAATGCGCACAAGGTTGTACGCACCACGAAGGTCTATCTTGGTGAACCACTTGGCACCCTTAATCCGGGCAAACAAGTCAGACAACAGCGGTAAAGGATACTGAAATTTGACAGTGATCTTATTTAAAAGCCGATAATCAATACAAGGTCTCAAAGATCCGTCCTTTTTTGCCACAAAAAAGAATCCCGCACCAAGAGGGGAAGAAGACGGACGAATATGTCCTTTCTCCAGAGACTCCTTGATATATGAACGCATAGCGGTATGTTCAGGTACCGACAGATTAAACAGTCTTCCCTTAGGAAATTTACTGCCTGGGATCAAATCTATAGCACAGTCACAGTCCCTATGAGGAGGCAGTGCACTGGACTCAGACTCACTGAAGACATCCTGATAATCAGACAAATACTCCGGAACTTCCGAAGGCGTAGAAGAAGCAATAGACACAGGCAGGGAATCCCCATGAATACCACGACAGCCCCAACTTGAGACTGACATAGCCTTCCAGTCCAGGACTGGATTATGGGTCTGTAACCATGGCAGCCCTAAAACAACCAAATCATGCATTTTATGTAAAACCAGGAAACGTATCACCTCGCGGTGTTCAGGAATCATGCACATGGTAACCTGTGTCCAATACTGCGGTTTATTTGCTGCCAATGGTGTAGCATCAATACCCCTAAGAGGAATAGGATTTTCTAATGGTTCAAGAGTAAAACCGCAGCGCTTAGCAAATGAGAGATCCATGAGACTCAGGGCAGCACCTGAATCTACAAACGCCATGACAGGATAAGATGACAGTGAGCAAATCAAAGTTACAGACAGAATAAATTTAGGTTGCAAATTACCAACGGTGACAGGACTAACAACCTTAGCTATACGTTTAGAGCATGCTGAGATAACATGTGTAGAATCACCACAGTAGTAGCACAAGCCATTCCGGCGTCTATGAATTTTCCGCTCATTTCTAGTCAGGATTCTATCACATTGCATTAAATCAGGTGTCTGTTCAGACAACACCATGAGGGAATTTGCGGTTTTTCTATCACATTGCACCGAATTAGGTGTCTGTTCAGACAACACCATGAGGGAATTTGCGGTTTTGCGCTCCCGCAACCACCGGTCAATTTGAATAGCCAGTGCCATAGTATCATTCAGACCTGTGGGAATGGGAAAACCCACCATAACATTCTTAATGGCTTCAGAAAGGCCATTTCTAAAATTAGCGGCCAGTGCACACTCGTTCCAATGTGTCAGCACGGACCATTTCCGAAATTTTTGGCAATACACTTCAGCCTCGTCCTGCCCCTGAGACATAGCCAGCAAGGCCTTTTCTGCCTGAATCTCAAGATTGGGTTCCTCATAAAGTAAACCGAGCGCCAGAAAAAACGCATCAAGATCAGCCAATGCCGGATCTCCTGGCGCCAGCGAAAAAGCCCAATCCTGAGGGTCGCCCCGTAAGAACGAAATAACAATTTTTACTTGCTGAGCAGAATCTCCAGATGAACAGGGTCTCAGGGACAAAAACAATTTACAATTATTCACGAAATTCCTAAACTTAAACCTGTCTCCGGAAAACAGTTCAGGAATCGGTATTTTAGGTTCTGACCTAGGATTTCTGATAACATAGTCTTGTATGCCCTGCACACGAGTAGCCAGCTGGTCCACACTTGTAATCAAGGTCTGGACATTCATGTCTGCAGCAAGCATAGCCACTCTGAGGTAAAGGGGAAGAAGAAAAAAAAAACTCAGAATCTTCTTTCTTATAATCCCTCTTCTGCAATGCATTAAACATTTAATACTGGCCTGGCAAACTGTTATGACCCCAATGGCGAGGGTCTCAGAGGAAATGTGGAAGTCTGCAGAATACAAAAATCCAGCTCATAGGGCAGTGGTAACTGGTTTGACCATATAACTACTCCTAACGCCAACACTAGAAGTAGCCGGGGATCATTCCTACGTTGATTCTAGATGACACGCGCCAGCCGGAGAATCTAGCTACCCCTAGTAGAGGAAAACAAAGACCTTTCTTGCCTCCAGAGAAGGGGACCCCAAAGCAGGATAGAAGCCCCCCACAAATAATGACGGTGAGGTAAGAGGAAATGACAAACACAGAAATGAACCAGGTTTAGCACAGAGAGGCCCGCTTACTGATAGCAGAATAAAGAAAGGTAACTTATATGGTCAACAAAAACCCTATCAAAATCCACACTGGAAATTCAAGAACCCCCGAACCGTCTAACGGTCCGGGGGGAGAACACCAGCTCCCTAGAGCTTCCAGCAAAGGTCAGGATATAGATTTGGAACAAGCTGGACAAAAATACAAAACCAAAACAAATAGCAAAAAGCAAAAGGCAGACTTAGCTGATATAACTGGAACCAGGATCAGTAGACAAGAGCACAGCAGACTAGCTCTGATAACTACGTTGCCAGGCATTGAACTGAAGGTCCAGGGAGCTTATATAGCAACACCCCTAACTAACGACCCAGGTGCGGATAAAAGGAATGACAGAAAAACCAGAGTCAAAAAACTAGTAACCACTAGAGGGAGCAAAAAGCAAATTCACAACACTGCTCATCCTGATCGCCCTGGTGGTCTTGGTGAGGGTTCGGTGACCCCTCCTTAAGGGGGGGGTACTGTTGTGAATTAGACTTTTTGGCTCCCTGTTAAGATTTTCCCAATGGCAGGGAAATCAAAATAACAACGGACTAGCTCTCGGGTGATGGGAACTAAAGTGACCGTGACCTGAACCTGACACAACACTGGAAGTAGCCGGGGAGTGTTTCCTACGATGCCCTAGACACCACGCGCCAGCCGGAGATCTAACTACCCCTATCAGAGGAATATACAGGCCTGCCTTACCTCCAGAGATGAACCCCAAAAGGAGATAGCAGCCCCCCACAGATATTGACGGTGAGTCAAGAGGAAAAGACATACGTAGGATGAACAGCAGATTTAGCACAGTGAGGTCCGCTTACTAGATAGCAGAAGTACAGGAAAGAGTCACTTCACGGTCAACTTCAAAACACTACTCAAAAACACCATCCTGAAATTACTTTAAAACTCCAGTGACAACTCATGCCACTGGAGTGGCAATTTCAGTCCACGAGAGCTTCCAGCTACAGAGAGTCACATTGCAAATAGCTGGGCAAAAATAGCATTAACTAGAAACAAAATTCAACTTAGCTGAACCGGATCTTGAGGCAGGAGAATGCAACAGAATGCTACTGATACATTGTTGGCCGGCATTGGACCAGCAGCCAAGCAGCCTTAAATAGGAAACTCCCCTAATGGGTGTCAACAGGTGATCAAGGATAGAAGAAGGCAAATAAGTGGCACTACCATAAAACACCACCGGGGGAGCCCACAAACAGAATTCACAACAGTACCCCCCCCTTAAGGAGGGGGCACCAAACCCTCACCAGAACCACCAGGGCGATCTGGATGAGCACTATGAAATGCACGAACCAAATCAGGAGCATGAACATCAGATGCTGTCACCCAAGAATTATCCTCCTGACCATAGCCTTTCCACTTAACCAGATACTGAAGTTTCCGTCTGGAAACACGGGAGTCCAAGATCTTTTCCACCACATACTCCAACTCACCCTCAACCAGCACAGGAGCAGGAGGATCAGCAGACGGAACAACCGGCACCTCATACCTCCGCAACAATGACCGATGAAAAACATTATGAATAGTAAAAGATGCTGGGAGGTCCAAACGAAAGGACACAGGATTGAGAACCTCCAGAATCCTATAAGGGCCGATAAACCGAGGCTTAAACTTAGGAGACGAGACCTTCATAGGAACAAATCGAGAAGACAACCAAACCAGGTCCCCAACACAAAGACGAGGACCGACACGCCGATGACGATTAGTGAACTGTTGAGTCTTCTCCTGGGACAACTTCAGATTGTCCACAACCTGTCCCCAAATCTGATGCATTCTATCAACCACAGCATCTACTCCAGGACAATCCGAAGACTCCAATTGACCGGACGAAAAGCGAGGGTGAAACCCTGAATTACAAAAAAATGGAGAAACCAAAGTGGCAGAACTGGCCCGATTGTTAAGGGCAAACTCTGCCAATGGCAAAAAATCAAGCCAATCGTCCTGATCAGCGGACACAAAACACCTCAAGTAAGTCTCCAAGGTCTGATTAGTACGCTCAGTCTGGCCATTAGTCTGAGGATGGAATGCAGACGAAAAAGACAAGTCGATGCCCATCCTGGCACAGAACGCCCGCCAAAATCTAGACACAAACTGAGTACCCCTGTCAGACACTATATTCTCAGGAATACCATGCAAACGCACAACATTCTGAAAAAATAGAGGGACCAGCTCAGAGGAGGAGGGCAATTTGGGCAAAGGTACCAAGTGAACCATCTTGGAAAAACGGTCACACACCACCCAGATGACGGACATCCTACGAGAAACAGGAAGGTCAGAAATAAAGTCCATAGAGATGTGCGTCCAAGGCCTCTTAGGAATAGGCAAGGGCAACAACAACCCGCTGGCCCGGGAACAGCAGGACTTAGCCCGAGCACAAACATCACAAGACTGCACAAAAATACGTACATCTCGAGACAAGGAAGGCCACCAGAAGGACCTAGACACCAGATCCCTGGTGCCAAAAATTCCAGGATGACCTGCCAACGCGGAAGAGTGAACCTCCGAAATAACTCTACTGGTCCAGTCATCAGGGACAAACAGTCTACCAGGCGGACAGCGATCAGGCCTATCCACCTGAAACTCCTGCAAAGAGCGCCGCAGGTCTGGGGAGACAGCTGACAATATCACCCCATCCTTCAGGATGCCAGTAGGTTCGGAATCACCAGGCGAGTCAGGCTCAAAACTCCTAGAGAGGGCATCCGCCCTCACATTCTTAGACCCAGGCAGATATGAAACCACAAAGTTAAATCGAGAGAAAAACAACGACCAGCGCGCCTGTCTAGGATTCAGACGCCTGGCTGACTCAAGATAAATTAGATTTTTGTGGTCAGTCAAGACCACCACCTGGTGTCTAGCACCCTCAAGCCAATGACGCCACTCCTCAAATGCCCACTTCATGGCCAAGAGCTCCCGATTTCCAACATCATAATTTCGCTCAGCGGGCGAAAACTTTCGAGAGAAAAACGCACATGGTCTCATCACTGAGCAGTCAGGACCTTTCTGCGACAAAACTGCACCTGCTCCGATCTCGGAAGCATCTACTTCAACCTGGAACGGGAGCGAAACATCAGGCTGGCGCAACACAGGAGCAGAAGAAAAGCGGCGCTTAAGCTCCCGAAAGGCCTCCACAGCCGCAGAGGACCAATTAGCAACATCAGCACCCTTCTTGGTCAAATCAGTCAAAGGTTTAGCAATGGCAGAAAAACCCGCTATGAATCGGCGATAGAAATTAGCAAATCCCAAGAATTTCTGAAGACTCTTCAGAGAAGTAGGTTGTATCCAATCACAAATAGCCTGAACCTTAACAGGGTCCATCTCCATAGATGAAGGGGAAAAAATATATCCCAAAAAGGAAATTCTCTGAACCCCAAAAATACACTTTGAGCCCTTCACAAATAGAGAATTAGCTCGTAAAACCTGAAAAACTCTCCTGACCTGTTGAACATGAGATTCCCAGTCCTCCGAAAAAATCAAAATATCATCCAAATACACAATCATAAATTTATCCAGATATTCACGGAAAATATCGTGCATAAAGGACTGAAAAACGGAAGGGGCATTCGCGAGACCGAAAGGCATTACCAAATACTCAAAATGGCCTTCAGGCGTATTAAATGCTGTCTTCCACTCATCCCCCTGCTTAATCCGCACCAAATTATACGCACCACGTAGATCGATCTTAGTGAACCACTTCGCCCCCTTTATGCGAGCAAAAAGATCAGTCAGTAAAGGTAACGGGTACTGGTATTTAACTGTAATCTTATTCAGAAGTCGATAGTCGATACAAGGTCTCAATGAACCATCCTTTTTACCCACAAAGAAAAACCCTGCCCCCAGTGGAGACAAAGAGGGGCGAATATGACCCTTTTCCAAAGATTCTCTGATATACTCCCGCATAGCAGTATGTTCAGGTAGAGACAAATTAAACAAGCGACCCTTAGGAAATTTACTACCGGGAATCAACTCAATAGCGCAGTCACACTCTCTGTGAGGGGGGAGAGAATCAGTTTTAGGCTCCTGAAAGACATCATAAAAATCTGACAGAAATGCTGGGATCTCAGAGGGAGTAGATGAAGAAATGGGAACCAAAGGTGCATCCCCATGAATCCCCCGACATCCCCAGCTCAGCACAGACATTGATCTCCAGTCCAAGACTGGATTATGAATTTGTAACCATGGTAATCCAAGTACTAATACGTCATGTAGATTATATAACACAAGGAAACGAATAATCTCCTGATGGTCTGGGGAAAGATGCATAGTCACTTGTGTCCAATATTGTGGTTTATTGCTAGCCAAAGGTGTAGAATCAATACCCTTTAAGGGAATAGAAACCTCCAGAGGCTCTAAATCAAACCCACAATGCTTGGCAAAGGACCAATCCATGAGACTCAGAGCGGCGCCAGAATCCACATAAGCATCCACAGTAACAGATGATAAAGTACAAATCAATGTCACGGACAAAAGAAATTTAGACTGCAAGGTACCCATAGAAAAAGATTTATCAACCTTTTTATCAACCTTCTTTATGCGTTTAGAGCATGCTGATATAACATGAGCTGGATCTCCACAATAGAAGCACAACCCATTTTTGCGCCTGTAATTCTGTCGTTCGCCTCTAGACAATACACTATCGCATTGCATATGCTCTGGTGCCTTTTCAGAGGTCACCGCCAAATGATGCACAGGTCTTTGCTCAGAAGATACCGCCATATGGTGCACAGGTTTTTGCTCAGAAGATACCGCCATATGGTGCACAGGTTTTTGCTCAAAAGATACCGCCATATGGTGCACAGATTTTTGCTCAGAAGATACCGCCATATGGTGCACAGATTTGCGCTCCCGTAAACGCCGATCAATCTGGATAGCCAATTTCATGGCATCATTCAGACCTGTAGGCACAGGGAACCCCACCATGACATCCTTCATGGCATCAGAGAGACCTTCTCTGAAATTAGCTGCTAGAGCGCACTCATTACATTTAGTAAGCACCGACCATTTACGAAATTTTTGGCAGTATATCTCAGCTTCATCTTGCCCTTGGGAAAGAGCTATCAAGGCTTTCTCAGCCAAAATCTCCAAATTAGGTTCCTCATAAAGCAACCCCAAAGCCAGAAAAAACGCATCAACATTTAATAACGCAGGATCCCCTGGCGACAATGCAAATGCCCAACTTTGTGGGTCACCCCGCAATAGAGAAATAACAATTTTAACCTGTTGCGCAGGATCACCAGCAGAGCGAGATTTCAGAGACAAAAACAATTTACAATTCTCTCTGAAATTCAAAAAACGGGATCTGTCTCCGGTAAAAAATTCAGGCATAGGGATCTTAGGTTCAGACATTGGAGCACGTATAACAAAATCTTGTAAGTTCTGGACCTTTGTAGCCAGGTTATTCAGACCTGCAACCAAACTCTGTGGATCCATGATTCAAACAGGTGTAACCAAAGCCATTCAGAGATTAAGAGGAGAGGAAAAAAAAAAAAAAAGGCTGAAGACTGCAGTTTAAGCAAGGAGTACAAATAAGCACTAAGGTGCACTTTCCAAACACAGAAGGAAAAAAAAACCTTTTCATATCCTTTCCTGCTTTAGTGCATAGTTTTAACACATGTGGGCCGGCCAAACTGTTAAGATTTTCCCAATGGCAGGGAAATCAAAATAACAACGGACTAGCTCTCGGGTGATGGGAACTAAAGTGACCGTGACCTGAACCTGACACAACACTGGAAGTAGCCGGGGAGTGTTTCCTACGATGCCCTAGACACCACGCGCCAGCCGGAGATCTAACTACCCCTATCAGAGGAATATACAGGCCTGCCTTACCTCCAGAGATGAACCCCAAAAGGAGATAGCAGCCCCCCACAGATATTGACGGTGAGTCAAGAGGAAAAGACATACGTAGGATGAACAGCAGATTTAGCACAGTGAGGTCCGCTTACTAGATAGCAGAAGTACAGGAAAGAGTCACTTCACGGTCAACTTCAAAACACTACCCAAAAACACCATCCTGAAATTACTTTAAAACTCCAGTGACAACTCATGCCACTGGAGTGGCAATTTCAGTCCACGAGAGCTTCCAGCTACAGAGAGTCACATTGCAAATAGCTGGGCAAAAATAGCATTAACTAGAAACAAAATTCAACTTAGCTGAACAGGATCTTGAGGCAGGAGAATGCAACAGAATGCTACTGATACATTGTTGGCCGGCATCGGACCAGCAGCCAAGCAGCCTTAAATAGGAAACTCCCCTAATGGGTGTCAACAGGTGATCAAGGATAGAAGAAGGCAAATAAGTGGCACTACCATAAAACACCACCGGGGGAGCCCACAAACAGAATTCACAACAGCTCCCTCTTGTGGTCACTAGTGATATGACTCTGGGATTGTCTTTCTTCACTTTGGCACTCTCCTGGGCCGTTAGTCCAGGGGTGTTGCTATATTAACTTCCTGGATCCTTAGTCCAGTGCCTGGCATCGTTGTAATCAGATCCTTCTGTTTGCTCCTGTCCGCTGGTCCTGGTTTTTTGCAAAATTAAGCTGTCTTGCTTTTTGGTTATTTGGGTTATTTGCTTTGCTTCTATTTTTGTCCAGCTTGTACTAAATGTGATTTCTGACCTCGCTGGAAGCTCTAGGGGTGCTGGTGTTCTCCCCCCGGCCGTTAGACGGTTCGGGGGTTCTTGAATATCCAGCGTGGATATTTAAATAGGGTTTTTGCTGACCATATAAGTCATCTTACTATATTCTGCTATTAGCTAGTGGGCCTCTCTTTGCTAAATACCTAGTTCATTCTTATGTTTGTCTTTTCCTCTTACCTCACCGTTATTATTTGTTGGGGGCTTGTATCCAACTTTTTGGGGTCTTATCTCTGGAGGCAAGAAAGGTCTTTCTTTTCCCTTCTAGGGTTAGTTAGTTCTCCGGCTGGCGCGAGACGTCTAGAACCAACGTAGGCACGTTCCCTGGCTACTTCTATTTGTGGTGCTAGGATTAGATATATGGTCAGCCCAGTTACCACTGCCCTATGAGCTGGTTTTTTGTGTTTGCAGACTTGGCTATTATTTCTGAGACCCTCTGCCATTGGGGTCATAACAGGATACTACAGCTCTTAGAGTGCATGGCATTGAAAGAATTTATCCTTTAAATCGTGGAGGTGATGTTAAGAGATGCCTACTCACGAGAGAGGCATTTTGGATTTATAATCTCAATACTCATTTTCCTGCAGGCTTGAATAAAAAAGAAACAAAATACTGTACCATTATTGTTAATATTTTATCATGTTTTATGTTTTGTATATTGTTTTGCAATATCACTTTGATATGTGGTTTCAGGACCTTTCCGATTAATCATGTGACAAATGAGGGGTGTGTCATAGGTCTGTGAGTGCTATATGTGTAGCATTCACTTTTGAATTCTCATAGGCATGAGTAAGACCTATATTGGTCGAAACGCGTCACCGTAATTTTTACAATCACCTGTTTTGTCTACCACCTGTAAGGATTATCTTTTTATAACTACGTTGGATTAATAAAGTAATTTACCTTTTTTACTGGAGCTGGAGTATCTACGTTGTTTGGAATTGCTGCTGCTCGACGTCCAGGTCAGGACGAACTCCCGTGCTCCATGCCTGTTGGTCTGGTTGGTGAGCTGGCTACGGCTGTTTAGCCGATTTTTCTATTTTGTTTGGCACTGTGTTCCTCACTGCTGTCTTGGGGAAAACCTCTTTTAAGGTTGTGTAAAAGCATGTTTTGATGTTCCAGCATTTGCGAGTCTTTTTCCAGGGAGGGAAGCATTTGTCAAAATTTGGTCTTATAACGTGGATCTAGCAGAGTGGCAACCCGGTAGTCAGCACTATTTCTAATCATAACTATATGGGGATCATGTTGCAGATAGTGCAGCAAGAAGGCACTCATATGTCGGGCTCATGAGGTCCAAGCCCATGCTGTGTTGGTGGCTGGGTAACAATGAGGCTCATTCTTTCTGTCCCCTCCCACCAACTGCGACCAACAGAGAGGGGAGGATTATCCTCTTCATCTGACAGTTGCTCGCCCATCACCTCTTCGTCCTCCATTTGTTCCTTGGATCTTCCACCTTCGATAGCAGTTTGTCTGTTATCAAAAGCCCCCCTCAATCGCAGTAATCCAGCATCCCTTGGCAACCGCCTGTGGGATGGTTGTCTGGAACTTTGAGACAATGGTATCACTTCGGCATACTCCTCTTCCTCTGGGACCACCTCCTCTCACAGGCTATTCAAAGTCTGTTCCAGCATATAGATGACTGGAATAGTGATGCTGATGACAGCATCATCAGCCCTAACCATCTTAGTAGCCATATGAAAACTGTGCAGAAGGGTGCAGAGGTCCTTAATCTGTGACCAGTCCGTAAATGTAATATGCACCATGTCTGTACTGTGTTGGTCCAGGCTATATGATATAACATACTGCTTCATGGCTCGCTGCTGCTACCACAGTTGCTGCAACATGTGCAGAGTGGAATTCCACAGTGTTGGAACATCACAGATCAATTTGTTAACTGATAAAGACCTCTGTATCGATGCAAGTCAATGACTTGAGGAGTGCAAATGGCAAAAGTGAGCACACAGCTTATGTGCTTTCTACAGCAGCTCACCCAGGCCAGGATAGTGGTGGGGAAAACTCTGTACCACCAGGTTGAGTACGTGAACCATGCAAGGCACATGTGTGAGCTTGCCTTGCCATAGGGCCTCCATGAGGTTCACACCATTGTCAGACTTGGCCTTCCCTGGATGCAGGCTCAGCAGAGACAGTCATTGCTCAACTTCGGCCTGGAGAGCTGTTCACAACTTTTCAGCTGTATGACTGCTATCGCTCTGCACTGTTAGAACGTGTGTCTCATTAAAGCAGGGGTTGAGGGTGCAGGTGGAGGCCCTAGAGGAGGTTGAGGAGGCATAAGCAGTGGAGGAAGTGTGAAATATAGAAGTTAGTCCTGCAAGCCTTCGTGATTCCAAGACTTGTGGAGCACAGCCACCAGAGTCACCCAGTGCCCAGTCAGCAAGATGTAACACCATTGGCCATGCTTACTCTTGTTGAAATGCAGAAATAGACTTAGTCTAGCAATGGGTAATATTGTCTGAAACATTCTGGTGTAGCACATGCTCAGCTTTCTTAGAAAAGTAATGGCGACTGGGCAACTGGTACTGGCCATCAGATTTCAGAAACCATCTGTATCTACCAGGAGCAAAGGCAGCATTTCTGTGGCCAACAAATTTAAAGTGATGGAGTTCAACCTCTTAGCTTTGTCATGCGTGTGAGGAAACAATCTTTTTCATGACCACAACAGCAGGACCATAGACTGGCTGCAGTGCCGAGAGAGGGCGGAGTACAGTTAACTTGATAAACTGCTGGACCATGAGAGAGGTTAAGGTGGATATGTTACGGTGGATTGAGAAAGTTGTGGTGTGCTTATTCTCTGAGATTGGTCAAAGCAGCAGACATGTCCACTTCCGTTACAGCTGACAGCGGGCTCTCAATCTGCATGACTGGAGCAGGTAAATAACCTGCGGTTCTGCAGTCAGAGACCTGTGTTACAACATTTGGCATGTTAACAGAGGAGGATGAAGAAGCAGCATATGCGATTGATGGGGCGGCTGATGGTTGTTGAGGTCTGCATTTTTGCGCAATGGGATACCCAGAGTAACGTATGTTGATTGCGCATGTGAAAGTTCAATTATATAGTAGTCAAATTATTGCACTTTTTCCCTCTACTCAGTTTTTTTTGCAAAGTTGGCAGATTACGTGGGTTGGCTAATCCTTCGTGGTGTCAAAAAAGGCCCAGGCTAGGCAACCCTTGCCACCAGTGTGTGCTGCAGACCCACAAATGCTCCTGGCCACAGCCACAGTTGTGGCTGAGGATCCATTGCTCGTCGTGGCTGCATCACTACATGTCTGCGACGTAAGATGCATAAGATGCAATGTAACCTCCTTGTCTTCCTTCTCAGATGACCTACTCAGTTATGTGCCTCTGTGATCACGTCAACTGCGATTTAACACCTCATCATCATCCACTGTGTTATCAAATTCCTTGTCCATAGAGTCGCCTTCCTCCTCTTCCTTCCCTGACAGCACAGTACAGACCATGAGAGCCTCAGATATCTGAGTCTCATCAGGATCACCTCCCCCTGGGGGTTAACGTCTGGTCCCGAGGGTCAGGATGCTGCTTGGATCCTACTTCGTCCTGCCCCAGATCCAGGCTAAAAAATATTTTGGCATCAGTGCAGATTTCCTCCTCTTAACTCTGTAAAGCTTTTGAGTACCCTTCTGATGCCCATGGCATAGAATGAGTGAATAGCTCTTCAGACTCACCCATCTGTGGCTCCACACAGTCAGTTGTACAGTTGGAGAGTTGTGACACGGAGGGAACCAACGGTAATTTGGGTGCCACCTCTGTGATGTTGAGGTGGAGGAAGAGAAGGAGAGGCCACTTGAAGCTGCATTTGCCAGTAACTCGAGTACATGCTCTTTCTGTGCTTCATGAGCAAGGCATACCACTGTGCGTCTGCCAAAAAATGGTAGTGAAGTAGAACATCCGGTAACAAAAGTTGTCAGTTGCCTTTGTATAGGACGTGATGTTGTTGGTTCACTAGTGCTTTCAAAAACATTAACACCTACCTCATGGACACCTTGAACACCCAGCTTAATCCCCCTTCCTCCACGACCTTGCTTTTTCCCCAGTCATGTTGCTCAGATAATGTGGTAGGAGCACAGTGTTAGCAACAAAAAATTAGATTTTAAACACCAGCTCTGCAAACAGCTTAATTTCAGCAACAGTAAATGACAAATGACAAGTAAATGACAAGGTGAAATATGGCATGCTGAATCACGTTAGTCACAGAAGCAATTAATTGTTTCAGCGTGGATGAGGCCTGAATGAAAAAAAAATATATGCTCAATGTATGACATTAGTAACAGCAGAACTTTTTTGGGCCTGTGGATGAGTCCTCTATAACATAGACTAGATGCTACAAACAATTTGAAAGTGACATGTTCCTTACTGCATGACATTAGTAACAGAAGAATTTTTTTTCGGCCTGTGGGTGATGCCTGTATAACCTAGAAGATATGCTTCAAACAATTTCAAAAATTGAATTTAGCCTGCTGTATCATATTTTAAAACCCCAATTTTTTTTGTACAAAAGCTCTGCGCACACAATTTCACCCCCACATCACATTTAGCAAAATAAAAAAATATTTTTTGTGTGTGTGTGAGCTCTGCAGACAGCTTAATTTCAACCTCAAAAAAATACAACAGGGGATAATGTGGGCTGCATCATGTTTACCGACAGTAAAAATTATTATTTTTTTTAATGTGCATGAGCTATGCACACTTTGGAATTTCACCTCCACTAAATAACAAGATGAGATATGGCATGGTGAATCACGGTAGCAACTGCCCCCCAAAAACTATTTTTTCATGCACAACAGCTCAAATCACAGAACAATATCATCACACCACTAAATGATGTTTCACATTTAGCTAGTGAAAAAATAAGATTTAGAATAGTAGCAGTACACAACACACTTGTATGAAATGTGACCTGCTGTCTTTGCCTGTGGACCTCAGTATTGGCAACAACAAAAAATGCTGGAAGGTCAATTTCACAGCCACACAGGACAGTACCTAGCTAAACTATCTGAGTAAGAAACACCGCCTAGCTAACTACCTGAAATCTAGCTGCTATCAGTGCCAGCATCAGGAGCAGCCTCCCTGGGCTGAGGCACTGTCTAAATGCCGCTAAAACAAGATGTCCGCTCTTTATATGGAGAGGGATATATGATTTTAGCAGCCAATGACACAAGTCGTTGTGTCAGGATATTGTGGATATTTCCTGCGCCCTTATTGGCTACATAAAGTTAGGGAAAAAAATGACTATTTACAAGCACGCCGCGCCTCTGAGCTCTACTAACCCCCTCCCCTCATCACACATGTGCTACACACTCATGATACACCACCATTATTGTAGCCAAAGTGCTGAAAATACTTTAGTGGCAACACAAATATTTTCCTGCACTTTTCACCGAATGTTACCTATTTTTTCCGATTTTATAAAATGTTGCTCTTGTTTCCGATCACAAATCCGAATGTTCCATATTTGTGCCTAATTTATGTTTGACGATCATTTTTTAAACAAATTTTCTCATTACTACTGATCAATACGTTGTAGTGACCAGCACGTTACTGTATGTCCAGATCATGGTTCTGGAGACACAAACCTGTAAAATAGACTGGCTCTCATCGCTACAGAGATGCCAAACATGTGGACTCTAAATGTGGTTTAGGCACAGTATGGGGCTTAGAATGGAGGGACGCATTTGGTTTAGGAGCACAGAATTTGCTGAATTTCTTTATAGGGGAGCAAGGAGCCATTTAGCTTTTTGAGAGCCTTTGTGCTACCAGTAATGTGGAAGCTCCCTATATTCTCACTGACAGATGGCAAACCTGAGTGGGGACTTTTTTGTGGATTGAGTTGAAGCTTTTATTTGGAACATTTTACATAATGTTTGGGATCACATTTATTGTGCGCTCTACGCTGAACAATTACTTTGGAGTTTCCATCTAAATCTCAGCGTGACATGATTCGGATGAAACCCCCCGAAGTATCCATTCAGTATAATGAGGCAGCAAAGTTACCTCTGTTCAGCTATATCTTTTTTTTTTTTAAGAAGTGCACAAAACTGTGCAGACCGCATTTTTTTGCACACTTAAAAAGACGAACACTGCTGGCTTATAGGCCAGATGGCGTCTACAGTGTCTCCATCTGCCTGATTATAGGGAACTATCCCCTGGGTGAGCCGTCTGAATATTACTCTGAAACCAGGTGTAAGTGCTCAGCATAGAGCGCTGGATAAATGTGAGCCAAGCCTTACTGCGATCTTTGGGGGGCAAAATGAACAAATCAATAGCAGATAAAGAATTGGTTTTGATTATTTTTTACGCCATTCCTCATGCGGTATAAGTGATTAGATGACTTTATTCTTAAGGTGGTGCAATTACAGAGATACCAGTTTTATATATTTTTTTTATGTTTGACTGTTGTCTCACACTAAAAGATGCTTTTTATGCAAAAACTGCATTGCCATATTTTGAGAGTTTTAATTTTTCCATATTTCAACCACAGAGTCATGTGAGTGTTATGATCCTTAGCGGTTGAGGATCACAAAATACTCCAGCTAAGTAACAAAACATAGGACAAGTTCTAGAGAGGTGGCAAACTGGACTGACCGCAAATCTGAACCTATCCAACACACTAAAGGTAGCCGGTGAACGTGTCTAAAATCCTAGACGTCTCGAGCCAGCCTGAGGAACCCCTAGAGAGAAAGAAAGACCTCACTTGCCTCCAGAGAAATAATACCCAAAGATATAGAAGCCCCCAACAAATAATAACGGTGAGGTAAGAGGAAGGCACATACACAGGGGTGAAAGCAGATTCAGCAAATGAGGCCCACTAATACTAGATAGCAGTAAATAGAAAAGGGGTCTGTGCGGTCAGTAAAAAACCCTTACAAAATATCCACACTGAGATTTCAAGAACCCCCGCACCAACTAACGGTGTGGGGGGAGAAACTCAGTCCCCTAGAGCAACCAGCAAGCGAGGAAATCACATTTTAGCAAGCTGGACAAGAAACATGATGAATGCTGATAATCAAAAAATAAACAAACAAAAACTTAGCTTGTCTTGGAGAGACTGGGAGCAAGGTAGTCACAAGGAATCTGAAGAGAACTGAATACATTGAGAGCAGGCAAGGAACTGAGTATCCAGGTGAGCTAAATAGGAAACCAACCAAGGATAACGAACCAGCTGATGCTGCCAACCTGCAGAAAGACAACACTACACAGTACCGCTTGTGACCACTAGAGGGAGCCCAAAAATAGAGTTCACAACAGTACCCCCCCCTTGAGGAGGGGTCACCGGACCCTCATCAAGACCCCCAGGGCGATCAGGATGAGCCGCGTGGAAGGCATGAACCAAATCGGCCGCATGAACATCAGAGGCGACAACCCAGGAATTATCCTCCTGACCATAGCCCTTCCACTTAACCAAATACTGAAGCCTCCGTCTAGAGATACGAGAATCCAAAATCTTCACCACGTACTCCAATTCGCCCTCGACCAGCACCGGAGCAGGAGGCTCAACAGAAGGAACCGCAGGTACCACATACCTCCACAACAAAGACCTATGGAACACATTATGAATGGCAAACAATGTTGGGAGATCCAAACGAAAAGACACCGGGTTAAGGATTTCCAATATCTTATAAGGACCGATGAAGCGAGGCTTGAATTTAGGAGAGGAGACCTTCATAGGAACATACCGAGAAGACAGCCACACCAAATCCCCAACACGAAGTCGGGGACCCACACCGCGGCGGCGGTTGGCAAAGCGCTGAGCCTTCTCCTGTGACAACCTCAAATTGTCCACCACATGGTTCCAAATCTGCTGCAACCTATCCACCACAGAATCCACCCCAGGACAGTCAGAAGGCTCAACCTGACCCGAGGAAAAACGAGGATGGAAACCAGAATTGCAGAAAAAAGGCGAAACCAAAGTAGCAGAACTAGCCCGATTATTAAGGACAAACTCGGCCAATGGCAAAAAAGTCACCCAATCATCCTGATCACCAGAAACAAAACATCTCAAATAAGTTTCCAAAGTCTGATTAGTTCGCTCGGTTTGGCCATTAGTCTGAGGATGGAAGGCCGACGAAAAAGACAAATCAATGCCCATCTTAGCACAAAAAGTCCGCCAAAACCTGGACACAAACTGGGATCCTCTATCAGACACAATATTTTCAGGAATGCCGTGCAAGCGAACCACATTCTGAAAAAATAGAGGAACCAAATAGGAGGAAGAAGGCAACTTAGGCAAGGGCACCAAATGGACCATCTTGGAAAAAGGATCACACACCACCCAGATGACAGACATTTTCTGAGATACTGGAAGATCCAAAATAAAATCCATGGAAATGTGCGTCCAAGGCCTTTTTGGAATAGGCAAAGGCAAAAGCAAACCGCTGGCACGAGAACAGCAAGGCTTAGCCTGAGCACAAATCCCACAAGACTGCACAAAGGAACGCACATCCCGCGACAAGGAAGGCCACCAGAAGGACCTAGCCACCAAATCTCTGGTACCAAAAATCCCAGGATGACCCGCCAACACCAAAGAATGAACCTCGGAAATAACTCTGCTGGTCCATCTCTCCGGGACAAACAGTCTCTCTGGTGGACAACGGTCAGGTCTATCCGCCTGAAATTTCTGCAGCACTCGTCGCAAATCTGGGGAAATGGCAGACAAAATCACTCCCTCTCTGAGAATACCAGCCGGCTCAGAAACTCCCGGAGAGTCAGGCACAAAACTCCTAGAAAGTGCATCAGCTTTCACGTTCTTCGAACCAGGCAGGTATGAGACCACGAAGTTGAAACGGGAGAAAAACAACGACCAACGAGCCTGTCTAGGATTCAGGCGCTTGGCAGATTCAAGGTAAATCAGATTTTTGTGATCACTCAAGACCACCACGCGATGTTTAGCTCCTTCGAGCCAATGTCGCCACTCCTCAAATGCCCACTTCATAGCCAACAACTCCCGATTACCAACATCATAATTCCGCTTGGCAGGCGAAAACTTTCTTGAAAAGAAAGCACATGGCTTCATCACAGAGCCATCAGAGCTTCTCTGCGTCAAAACAGCCCCTGCTCCAATCTCAGAAGCATCAACCTCGACCTGGAAGGGGAGAGAGACATCTGGCTGACATAAGACTGGAGCTGAAGAAAACCGGTGCTTCAGCTCCCGAAAGGCCTCCACAGCTGCAGGAGACCAATTAGTAACATCAGAACCCTTCTTGGTCAAATCCGTCAAAGGTTTAACCACGCTAGAAAAATTAGCGATGAAACGACGGTAAAAATTAGCAAAACCCAAGAACTTCTGAAGACTCTTAACAGACGTGGGCTGAGTCCAGTCATGAATAGCCTGGACCTTGACTGGGTCCATCTCCACAGTAGAAGGAGAAAAAATAAAACCCAAAAAGGAGACCTTCTGTACTGCGAAGAGGCATTTTGAGCCCTTCACAAATAAAGCATTAGCACGCAGGACCTGAAACACCATCCTGACCTGCTTCACATGGGACTCCCAATCATCAGAAAAGACCAAAATGTCATCCAGATAAACAATCATAAATTTATCCAGATATTCTCGGAAGATGTCATGCATGAAGGACTGAAACACAGAAGGAGCATTAGAGAGTCCAAAAGGCATCACCAAGTACTCAAAATGGCCTTCAGGCGTATTAAATGCTGTTTTCCATTCATCTCCCTGCTTAATGCGCACAAGGTTATACGCACCACGGAGATCTATCTTGGTGAACCAACTGGCACCCTTAATCCGAGCAAACAAATCAGACAATAGTGGTAAAGGATACTGAAATTTGACTGTGATTTTATTCAGAAGACGATAATCTATACAAGGTCTCAAAGAACCGTCCTTCTATTTATAGCACAGTCACAATCCCTATGAGGGGGCAGGGCACTGGACCTGGGCTCATCAAATACATCCTGGTACTCAGTCAAAAACTCAGGGACCTCAGATGGAGTGGAAGAAGCAATAGACACCAACGGAGCATCGCCATGAATTCCCTGACAACCACAACTTGACACAGACATAGCTTTCCAATCTAAAACTGGATTATGAGCCTGCAGCCATGGCAAACCCAAAACGACAACATCATGCAAATTATGCAGAACAAGAAAGCGAATCACCTCCTGATGTACGGGAGTCATGCACATAGTCATTTGCGTCCAATACTGAGGCTTATTCTCAGCCAATGGCATAGCATCAATTCCCCTCAGAGGAATGGGAAATTCCAAAGGCTCCAGGACAAAACCACAGATTCAGGGCAGCACCCGAATCCACAAAAGCCATAACCGGGTAGGACGACAAAGAACAAATCAAAGTAACAGACAAAATAAATTTAGGCTGTATAGTACCAATGGTGACAGGTTTAGCGATTTTTTTTAAGCGTTTAGAGCATGCTGAGATAACATGAGTAGAATCACCACAGTAAAAGCACAACCCATTTTGACTTCTATGACTTTGTCGCTCAATTCTGGTCAGAGTTCGGTCACATTGCATAGACTCAGGTCTCTGTCCGGAAAATACCGCCAAAGGATGAGCAGATTTGCGCTCCCGCAAACGCCGATCAACCTGAATGGCTAAAGCCATAGAATCACTCAGACTTGTAGGGGTGTGAAACCCCACCATAACATTCTTAACGGCCTCAGAAAGACCTTCTCTGAAATTTGCAGCCAGGGCACACTCATTCCATTGAGTAAGCACCGACCATTTCCGAAATTTTTGACAATACACCTCTGCTTCATCCTGACCTTGAGAGATAGCCAGCAACGCTTTTTCTGCCTGATTCTCAAGATTAGGCTCCTCATAAAGCAGTCCAAGAGCCAGAAAAAATGCATCTACATTAAGCAATGCAGGATCTCCTGGCGCCAGAGAGAAAGCCCAATCTTGAGGGTCGCCACGCAACAAGGAGATAACAATTTTAACTTGCTGAGCGGAATCACCAGAGGAATGAGGTCTCAGAGATAGAAATAACTTACAATTATTCTTAAAATTTAGAAACCTAGATCTATCTCCAGAAAACAACTCAGGGATGGGTATTTTTGGTTCAGACATAGGGCTATGAATAACAAAATCCTGAATACTTTGCACCCGCGCAGCAAGATGATCCACACTAGAAGCCAGAGTCTGAACATTCATGTCTGCAGCTGAGCTCAAAACCACCCAGAGTTCAAGGGGATGAAAGAAGCTAAGCAGACTGCAGCAAAGGAAAAGCGGGAGGAAAAAAATAAAAAAATGTACTCAGGTCTTCTTTTTATCCCACTTCTGCGATGCATTAAACACTTTAAGGCCTGCTCTACTGTTATGATCCTTAATGGATGAGGATCACAAAATACTCCAGCTAAGTATCAAAACTTAGGACAAGCTCTAGAGAGGTGGCAAACTGGACTGACCGCTAGTGTTGAGCGATACCGTCCGATACTTGAAAGTATCGGTATCGGAAAGTATCGGCCGATACCGGCAAAGTATCGGATCTAATCCGATACCGATACCCGATACCAATACAAGTCAATGGGACTCAAGTATCGGACGGTATCCCTGATGGTTCCCAGGGTCTGAAGGAGAGGAAACTCTCCTTCAGGTCCTGGGATCCATATTACTGTGTAAAAGAAAGAATTAAAATAAAAAATATTGCTATACTCACCTCTCCGACGCAGCCTGGACCTTACCGAGGGAACCGGCAGAGTATAGCAATATTTTTTATTTTAATTCTTTCTTTTACACATTAATGTTGTTTCGATACCGATACCCGATACCACGAAAGTATTGGATCTCGGTATCGGAATTCTGATACCCGCAAGTATCGGCCGATACCCGATACTTGCGGTATCGGAATGCTCAACACTACTGACAGCAAATCTGAACCTATCCAACACACTAAAGGTAGCCGGTGAACGTGTCTAAAATCCTAGACGTCTCGAGCCAGCCTGAGGAACTAACTACCCCTAGAGAGAAAGAAAGACCTCACTTGGCTCCAGAGAAATAATCCCCAAAGATATAGAAGCCCCCAACAAATAATAACGGTGAGGTAAGAGGAAGGCACATACACAGGGGTGAAAGCAGATTCAGCAAATGAGGCCCACTAATACTAGATAGCAGAAAATAGAAAAGGGGTCTGTGCGGTCAGTAAAAAACCCTTACAAAATATCCACACTGAGATTTCAAGAACCCCCGCACCAACTAACGGTGTGGGGGGAGAAACTCAGTCCCCTAGAGCAACCAGCAAGCGAGGAAATCACATTTTAGCAAGCTGGACAAGAAACATGATGTATGCTGATAATCAAAAAATAAACAAACAAAAACTTAGCTTGTCTTGGAGAGACTGGGAGCAAGGTAGTCACAAGGAATCTGAAGAGCACTGAATTCATTGAGAGCAGGCAAGGAACTGAGTATCCAGGTGAGCTAAATAGGAAACCAACCAAGGATAACGAACCAGCTGATGCTGCCAACCTGCAGAAAGACAACACTACACAGTACCGCTTGTGACCACTAGAGGGAGACCAAAAATAGAGTTCACAACATGTGAGGGCTTGTTTTTTGTAGGACAAGTTGACATTTTTATTGGTACCATTTTCTGACACATGACATTTTTTGATATGTCCAAGGTTGGTAAGTACCAGGCGACCTGGACATATGGATACATCTAAGATCATAAAGGGGTTAAACAGAGGAGCCTCCTAGGTAGATGAGGGAACGGTGATACAGAAAAGGGAACTATATGAATTAAAAAAGACAAAGTGTTGAAGAGAAAGGAGTGAAATGATTGGAGTTTGACGTGCAGGTTGGAGTTTGACGTGCAGGAGAAACAGGATTTGAACTAAAGAAGAGCCAGTGAATAGGAGTCATAAAGAGAACATTTATCGTAAGAGCAATCTGGGGAGATGATTGCAAGTTAGAAAAGAGAAGAAGGGGATGAAAATTGTGAAACAAGGAATAGGTGGAGAAATGCAAGTAAACTAGTATGAGACAGACTCAAGAAAAAATCTTCAGGAATCAAGTGAATGTGCAGTTAGATGAACTTACATAGGACCCAAGTGCGATAAAAATCATTGTTTTCCCAGAAATTATTTTACACCCAAATTTTTTATTTTCACAAAGGTAAAAGGAGAAAATGGACCCTAAAATTTGTTGTGCAATTTCTTCTGAGTATGCCAATACTCCATATGTGGGAGAAAACTACTGTTTAGGTGCATGGCACAGCTCAAAAGGGAAGGAGCACCTTTTTAACTTTTTTAACTAAAAAATAGCTGGAATCGAGAGCATATGCCATGTCCCATTTGGAGAGCTTCTGAAGTGCCTAAACAGTGAAAACACCACACAATTGACCCCATTTTGGAGACTAGATCCTCGATGAATGAATCTAAATGTGTGGTGAGCACCTTGCACCCCCAATGCTTCACAGGAGTTTACAATATAGAGCTGTGAAAATAAAAAAAATCACTTTTTTCCCACAAAAATGTTTTTTTAGCCCCAAATTTTGCATTTTCACAAGGGTAAAATTGAGAAAATGGACCTCAAATGTTTTTGTGCAATTTCTCCTGAGCACGCCAATACACCATATGTGGGGGAAACTACTGTTTGTGTGCACAGAAGAGAAGTACAACCATTTGACTTTTTGAGCGTAAAATTTGCTGGAATAATTAGCGGATGCCATGTCGCTTTTGAAAAACCCCTGATGTGCCTAAACAGTGGAATCCCCCCACAAGTGCCCCATTTTGGAAACTAGACCCTTCAAGGAATGTATCTAGATTTGTGGTGAGCACCTTGAACCCACAGGTTCTTCACAGAAGTTTACAACATTGAACTGTGAAATGAAAAAAATATTTTTTTGCTTCAAAAATGTTTTTTTATACCCAAAATGTTTCATTTTCATAAGGGTAATGGAACAAAATGAACAATACAATTTGCTGTGCAATTTCTCCTGTACTCCAATACTGCATATGCTATCAAACACTACTTTTGAGGCACAGTTCAAAGCTCAGAAGGGAAGAAGCATCATATTCCACTGCCAACATCTGTTACTCTCCCATCTTTTGAGGTGCACTCTATGCGCATCTACTCCCCCTCCGACCCCCAAACGGATGTCATCTACTGCCCCTCCAGTTCCACCCACCACCTTCTACCACTTCACTACCTTGTTACTTAATTTCCGCTGATATCTCCACTATCTGTTACAAGTGTGTCACGTCCCCCTGAAAGACCTGGAGTTAGACGGCCACGGGGTGGGGGAAGCAACAGATCAGAGTTTAACAGGAGTATAGTAAGGTCAGACTCGGGCCTCTCTAACTTCAAGAGTAGCCCCTGGACAAGGATAGTTAGGTTCACAGTTCCAGGGACAGTTTGAGGCCCCCCTTCCTTACCGAAGACTTTTACAGCATGACATTTTCACCAGCCCCACATTTTGTATCTTGGTATGGATACCATTGCAGTCCTTGCCAAACAATTGTACGGTCTGTCGCTTGAACTGTCAGGCTTGCAATTTAGGGTCTCACAGCAGCAGACTGTTGGTCTGGCAGGCAGTCAAGCTGAATCAGAACCTAAAGGTGGCCCTTCAGGATCGGTTTTCTGGAGGACGGGATACATTTTTTGTGTTCCATGACGCCTGCAAACCTTATTTTAGGCTTTGTCCTCATTCATCTGGGAGTGAGGAGCAATCGGTTGGGATTGTTATTGCTTTCCTTCAAGGAGATCCTCATTCTTGGGCCTTTTCACTTCCATGAAACTCATTGTCTCTCGGCTTGTTTGACAGGTTTTTAAGGCTCTAGGTCACTTGTATGATGATCCGGACCTTTTCTCCCTTGCTGAGTCTAATCTATGTAAACTCCAGCAAGGAGACTGGCCAGCAGAGGAATTCTGCTCACACTTCCGTTGATGGGCCACTGACACCCAATGAAACGATCTTGTTCTTGTTATTGCCTGTCTGAAAGATTAAATGACACACTAGCACTTTACAAAATTCCTGAGTCATTGGTGGCTGCTATGGTTCTGGCCATACGCATAGATAGACACCTCAGGGATAGACCTGTTGTGACTCCACCCCTATGGTATTCCCTAAAACCAAGGTTCTCCTGTGTGCTCTGAAGAACCGATGCAGTTAGGAGTGGCTTCCTCTCCATATGAGTCTCTTGCAGTTTGCAAATTAAGGTTATGTTTTTTCTGTTGCCAAATGGGCATTTCATTGGGGGTCTGTCCTTCTTTACCAAAACACAAAAAGTCATTAAAAAAAATTAATTTGGAGGATAACAACCTGAGGTTTGGAGGACAACAACACAGAAAAGGTTCTCTGTGACATTTCAGTGGGCTTCATACAGTCTGATCATAATGTTAACCCTTTCGTGCCCAAGTCTGTTTTTTCCTTTGTGAGGTAATAACTCTGGAATGCTTCTATGATTCCAGTGATTCTGAGACTGTTTTCTCGTGACGTATTGTACTTTATGATAGTGGTAAAATTTCTTCAATTTCTTGTGCTTATTTGTGAAAAAAGGGAAATTTGGCAAAAATCTTGAAAATTTCGCAATTTTCAAATTTTAATTTTTATGCCCTTAAATCAGAGTCATATCACACAAAATAGTTAATACATAATATTTCCCACATGACTACTTTACGTCAGCACAATTTTGAAACACAAATTTTTTTTTAGGAATTTATAAGGGTTAAAAGTTGACCAGTGATTTTTCATTTTTTCAACACATTTTACAAAACCATTTTTTTAGGGACCATCTCACATTTGAAGTCACTTTGAGGGGTCTATATGAAAGAAAATACTCAAAAGTGACACCATTCTAAAAACTGCACCCCTCAAGGTGCACAAAACCACATTCAAGAAGTTTATTAACCCTTCAGGTGCTTCACAAGAATTAATGGAATATGTAAGGAAAAAATTAACATTTTCCATTTTCACAATGGTAGCAGAAGAAAATGCACCACAAAATTTGTTATGAGATTACTCCTGAGTACGCCAATACCACATATGTGAGGGAAAGTACAGTTTGTGCTCACAACAGGGCTCGGAAGGGAAGGAGCACCATTTGACTTTTGGAATACAAAATTGGCTGGAATCGATAGCGGACACCATTCGCGTTTGGACAGCCCCTGAAGTGCCTAAGCCCCGACCCCATTTTGAAAACTAGACCCCCCCAAGGAACTTAATTAGATGTGTGGTGAGCACTTTGAACCCCCAAGTGCTTAACAGAACTTTGTATCGTAGAGCCGTGGAAATAAAAAAAAAATAATATTTTTCCAAAATAAATCTTTTTAGCTCCATATTTTTCATTTTGATAAGGGTAGAAGGTGAAATTGCTCCATACAATTTGTTGTGCAATTTCTTCTGAGCACAACAATACCCAATATGTTGGGGAATACTACTATTTGGATGCACAGTAGGGTTTGGAAGGGAAGCAGTACCACTTGACTTTTGGAATGCAAAATTGGCTGGAATCAATAGCGAATACCATGTAGTTTTGGAGAGCCCCTAACATGCCCAAATAGTGGAAACCCCCAACAAGTGACCCCATTTTGGAAAGTAGACCCCCCAAGGAACTTATATAGATGTGTGGTGAGCACTTTGAACCCCCAAGTGCTTCACAAATGTTAAGAACGTAGAGCCGTGAAAATAAAAAATAATATTTTTTCCACAAAAATGATCTTTTCGACCTCAATTTTTTAATTTCACAAGGGTAGCATGAAAAAATGGACCACAAAGTTTGTTGTGCAATTTCTCCAGAGTATGCCAATACCCAATATGTGGTGGAAAAGTACTGTCTGGGAGCACAGCAGGGCATGAAAGGGAAGGAGCATCATTTGACTTTTGGAATGCAAAATTGGCTGGAATTGATAGCGGACGCCATGTTGAGTTTGGAGAGCCCCTGACGTGCCTAAACAGAGGAAACCCCCAAGAAGTGACCCCATTTTGGAAACTAGACCCCCCAAAGGAACTTATCTAGATGTATAGTGAGCACTTTGAATCCCCAAGTGCTTCACACAAGTTAATAACGTAGAGCCATGAAAATAAAAAAAATCATATTTTCTCCACAAAAATTACCTTTTCGACTCTATTTTTCATTTTCAAAAGGGTAACAGGAGAAATTGGACCCAAAAGTTGCTGTGCAATTTGACATGAGTGCGCTGATACCCCATATGTGAGATCTGAGGAGAAACATCTTTTTTATGAGGCAGATCACCCGGGAAAGTTCATTGCTACAACAAGCTTTCCTAGCGATTTGTCTCATTGGCTGCTGTGATGCCGACGTCATCAGGACCTGAACCAATCAGGTCTCGATGAGGTTGGGGGTCACGGGAAGCATTGTGCACCAGGATTCCCTCATTATAAGGTATGTGGGGGTCCCGATCAGCACAAAACCGCCAACTGTAGACAAACGTCTACAAAGCTCTGCTAGCACCGACGTTTATCTACCGTCGCAGGCAGGAAGCGGTTAAACTAAGAACCTTGTTCAGTTACATTTATGTTTGCCTGGTGGCGTTAGATCAATTGTATGATTTTGCAGGTGCTGTCTATTTCTTTTTTTGAGCAGCCTTGATAAAGCTGACAGCTGAGGTTTGCAGCCCACAGCTGTCAGTTTTTCCATGCTAATTATCAAAAGTAGAAAGATCCCCATGTCATTTTTTTACATTTATTTATAGCACATGCACTGGCTGATGAATACTCCATTCAGCAGCACCTGCTTTGGCTGTTATTAGAGGCAGCAGGCAAAGGCTGATGGAAGTAGTACTCTCTCATCAGCCGACGCCTCTGTGACCGGAGGTAAACTTTTTACTTCTCATCACAGCTGCTGGCTCATGCTGTCAGATGACAGCATGGGAACCGCAGCTCTCTGACTACCAGTAATAATCTTATCGCAGATCAGAGGCAGTGTTTGCCACACTGCCATCTGCATTCTAGCACTGCAAACAGTTGCTGGGCCTCAGGCTCGGGTACAGTTCTGGTTCCTGAACAAAACTTTTTTTTAAATGTTCGGCCAAACCTGGCAGACCTGAACATCCAGATGTTCGCTCATCACTAGTTATCAGCATTCTTTGCGAGAAAAACCTGGTCAGAAAAATTGTAAAAAGAAGTTGATGACAAAATCATTTTTTTAACTGTAAATAATTTTTGTAATGAAAATTCCTCAAATCTTCTCTCTCTGCACAGGAGCCTCTCCACAGATCACATGCCTAAACAAGTCTTTTATAGAAATCAATGAGGTTGAAGTTCTGGCCAAAAATTTGCCTCCATAATCACGTATAAGAAATAAAAAAAAAAAACAGAAAATGAAAACATTTAAAGGGAACCTGTCACCCCCAAAATGGAAGGTGATGCCCACCGGCATCAGGGGCTTATCTACAGCATTCTGTAATGCTGTAGATAAGCCCCTGATGTAACCTGAAAGATGAGAAAAAGAGGTTAAATTATACTCACCTGGGTGTAGCGGTCCAGTCCGGTGCCTCCCATCTTCTTATGATCACGTCTTCTTCTTGTCTTCATGCTGCAGCTACGGCGCAGGCGTACTTTGTCTGCCTTGTTGAGGGCAGAGCAAACTACTGCAGTGCGCAGGTGTCGGGAAAGGTCAGAGAGGCCCGGCGCCTGCGCACTGCAGTACTTTGCTCTGCCCTCAACAGGGCAGACAAAGTACGCCTGCGCCGGAGCTGCGGCATGAAGACAAGAAGAGGACATCATTGTAAGAAGATGAAAGGCGCTGGACTGGACCACAACGCCCATCGGACCGGACCGCAGCGGGGAACACCCCTGGGTGAGTATATTATAACCTCTTTTTCTCATCTTTCAGGATACAATAGGGGCTTATCTACAGCATTCCAAGCTTAGCTCACCTTCCATTTTAGGGGTGACAGGTTCCCTTTAAGGAAAAAAGTGTTTTTGCCACTATTTGGCTTTTTATTATGCTGGTCAATGCAAAAAAATCATCAGCAAAGGTAATATGTCTGTTTTATGGCGTTTGATGTGCTGATTCCAAAAAATATGCTTAGCTTTGCGCTACACATAAAGTTTCTGAGATAGAAGTATTTTTGTTATTACCTTATTTTTGCATTTTCAATGTATGTGGTTTTTCCTATGCTATTCCAATTTCTTTGCTTGTGTGACTTTTCTTACAAGGACAACATCAGCAAAGGTTTTAGTGAGTTTTATGGGAAGGATAATTGACAGTGCAGTCAACCAATGACTGATTCTTGGAAAGTCACATGTTATGGGGAGGAAATAACTTATGAGGCGGTAAGATTTGAGTCAGTCAGAAAAGGATAGGGATGGCAGCAAGGACTGGTATGTGAGACTCTGACAGGAGAGTATTTTCACTGCATTTCTAAGAGGGCAATTCATCTCAGAGGGAATAAAAGAGCTCAGCCACTGAGGTGTAACTGAGTGAGGGTCTCCACAGAGGGAGAACCTGAAAGCAGCCAATATCACACTGAGAAACTGCCAGTCTGCAAATGTTCATCTGTAAGGAATAGGCTGACCCGTTTACCTCACAACTGTATATAGTTATCTACCACACTACCTCCAGTAAAATCAGTTCTAAATACAAGCTACATCTGTCATCTCTGGGGAAATATCTACATATAGTTGGTCAGCTTATCACATTTTTTTGAGTTTGTCACCACCATTGAACTGAACTTACTCTACTGTTTGATCTGACTTAAAGGAGAAAAATGCCCCGACAGTGTATTAATCATCCGAACTAGTTCTGCTAGTACGTTCAAAGTACGTTCAATCACTCATGATATTAAAAAGATGTGCCAGATGTACTTTAAGTGTCCACTTGGTGATCAAGACAAAAGCTGGGCCCCTCATGTGATATACTCAAGTTGTTCAAATGTTCTTCGTGACTGGTTGAATATGAGGAAAGTGGCTATGCCATTTGCTGTTCCCATGATTTGGAGAGAACCCAAAAATCATAGTGATGACTGCTACTTTTGCTTTGTCAAACTGAAGGGCTTTTCTAGAAAGAACAAACATAAGATTCATTACCCTAAACTTGAATCTGCGATTAGGCCAGTTCCACATGATGGTACCTTGCCAGTTCCAGTACCATAATTGTCTGTATTGGATGAAAATGAAGTAGAATATGAAGACAATGGAGCTGAAGCTACTGGGGAAGACATGGAGACCTCAAGTCAAGGTGAGTATGTACATGATGAGGCAGCCGAGCAGCCAGAAAGCTTTACTCAATATGAATTAAATGATCTCATCAGAGACCTTTCATTGTCAAAAGATAAAACTGAACTTCTTGCATCTAGGTTGAAACATAAGAATCTTCTTCATGATGATGTCAAAGTGTGTTATTACGGAAACAGAAGTAACACTTTAACACCCATAGAATGTAAGTCCGCAAGGACAGGGTCCTCTCCCCTCTGTACCAGTGTGTCACTGTAAACCTGTTTACTGTAAATGATATCTATAACCCTGTATGTAACCCCTTTCTCATGTACAGCACCATGGAATTAATGGTGCTATATAAATAAATAATAATAATAATAATAACACAATTTTTTACAGTTGATGGACCAAAGGTGTACTGTAACAATGTGAATGGCCTCTTTGAAGAACTGAATCAAGAGTATTTTGTTGCAGATTGGTGATTGTTTATTGACTCATCCCAGAGAAGTTTGAAAGCAGTGTTGCTTCACAATGGAAATATGAAACCATCAATCCCTATTGCTCACTCATGTCATCTAAAGGAAAGTTATGAAAATCTGTCAGTTGTTTTGGATGCTATACCTCGTACAATATAAGCATCATCTATGGAATATCTGTTGAGATTTGAAAGTGATTGGTCTGCTAATGGGAATGCAAGGAGGTATCACAAAATATTGTTGCTTCTTGTGTTTATGGGACAGTAGAAATACAGTAGAGCATTATGTTCATCGTAATTGGGGACACAGAAACATCTATGCTCCAGGTAGAGACAATGTTCAGCATAATCCTTTAGTTTCCCCAACAAAAATATTTCTCCCTCCACTACATATAAAGTTGGGATTGATTAAAAACTTTGTGAAAGCCATGGCAAAGACAAATTCGCAAGGGTTCCAGTACATTTCACAGAAATTCTACAGCATTTCACCAGCAAAACTGAAGGAAGGGGTACTTTTTGGTCCTCAGATCAGAGAAATTAAGAGATATGATGTGTTTGAAGGAACTCTAAATAGTAACATAGTTAGCAAGGCCAAAAAAAGACATTTATCCAGCTTCAAGTGGATCTGTAAAAACTTCGTAGGAAAACAAAAATGTACAGAATATGTTGAAGGTGTTGAGGAACTGCTAAATGCATACCAGTGTCTTGGATGTCGCATGTGTCTGAAAATGCACTTTTTGCATTCACATTTAGATTTCTTCCCTCGAAATCTTGGGGATGTAAGAGATGAACAAGGCGAGCGGTTTCACCAGGACATTAAAGTAATGGAATGCCGCTACCAGGGTTTTTGGAATGACTCAATGATGGCAGATTATTGTTGGATGTTATATAGGGACAGCCTTGAAAAATCGTATCAACGACAGTCTAATGTCAAGCACTTTTAATTTCTGCTCATATTTTGGTTTCTCTTTTGCATGTGAAATTATTTTGGTTCAATAAAAAGTGTTTTGTAAGGTCAAGTATTTTTTTTCTGATATGTAGAGTACTGTTTCCTTAATGTCGCCAGTATATTTCCTATACCTAATACTAGTGATGCTGCTCCATGAAAACTATACATGCTACAGAAAAACTATCAAAACTAAAGTCACCTGTGAAGATTACAAATTTTTTTTCTGTAGACCTGTGTTATTAAAAAAATAATAAATGTGATCTATTCTCGTTAGATGACATCAAATAACATTTTTTTTTAAATAGCAAATTTTGCTCCATTATACCTTAAAAGATTCTATCCTATTTGAAGTTCAATTACATTTCAAGAAAATGTATTTTTATCAAGTATTTATCTCCTGTACAGTAACAGTAAAATGACATTCTATCATTATGGGCATTATTAAGTGAAGCGCGATCAAGACGGTCAAAAGTTAATGTCATGTCTATGAATAATGAAGGCTTCAAAGGCATCACTTGTTTAAAAGCAATGTGTACTTTTTGCCCTAGACACAACTTCTATGTATGAATTCTGCCAACTAAGGCTGGTTTCACATTTGCGGTTGTGTCCGCAGCGTTTGGGACACATACATCCGCATGTGTCTTGATTTCCTATCTTTTACATTGTAGACGCAGGTGCATGAATTTGCATGCTTTCGCCAGCGTTTGCTTGCGCATGCGTATTTTTGCAGTGTGCGGCTGGGAGCGGCTAACACACCATGTTAAAATTTCCACCGCCATACGCATGCGGACACTTGTGGAAGGAGTGCGTCAAACAAACGCATTACAGTCTATGGGAATGCATGCGTACGCAAGGACTTGCGTTCGCTTGCATTTGCATATGCATGCGTTCTTATGAGTAAACATGTCTACGAACTTGTTTTAAGCTACCCCCAAACAAACCTTATAAAAGAAGATGTGGGCAGTGGAAGTCCATTACTCTCAATAATGAGAGTATTGCAGCATCAAGTTTGGAAGACTATCAAAATGTAAGTGCAGCGCCCCAGAGTCCTGGTCGTTGCAATACTGACGCTCCGCCACTAAGGGGAGTGATGGTATGTCTGATGGCACGTAAGGAGTTCACCTGACCAGGTATCACAGTCACACATTACACTTCACACTCTGGTCACCAGGGGGAGCAAAAGGTTCTATGTATTAGGCCACTCCTCACAATCTGGTAAAACTGGGGGCTGGATAGGAAGTTAGAGAGAAAGCTGACTGGGTTTTGCCCAGGCAACACCTAGTGAGAGAAGAGGTTGCTTGGGAAGATTCAGGGGGGTCCCTGTCAGGGGTAGGATCCTGACAGAGGCCTAGCGAAAAGGACAGATCGTTACAGAGCCGCACCTGCACTTCATTGCGGCTGTATCTTAAGAAAGGATAAGAAGCGAGGTTTATTGTGGAGAAGTGAGAAACGAGATCACAGCACAAAGGCGAGAGAACCAGTAGGAGTCGTGCCCCAAGATCGGCAACATCCTACTGAGGCGCGTAGCCGGTGGCCGGAACGCCGAGGAAGTATTGGGCTCCACGCATTACTTCAAACCAACGGCAGGGCAGTTAATTATAGGTTGGCTGCCTCACCTAAATCACCTAATGAAGACAACGGAGGCAATTGTGGGAGAGGGGCATCTCTAGGGTCCCTAGAAAATAACTCCAGGCCTACCCCGTCATACGGGTGTGTCCTATCAATATCATCTGGGGGACGGAGAGAAAGAACAGAAACATACACGACAGTTGTGAGGACTATCCCGTGGTGCTCAGCAGGGAAGTACTACAACACCCAGGCGCTAGTAGGTAGGCACTGATTTCCACCTGCAAAGGGAACTCTGGATGTGCCTTCGGACCGGCTGGTCTCAGCCAGCCCTGTTAGCAGTGCTCTGGATTGCGGATGCCGAAGCCTTCAATAAAGAAGTAAAGAGACTGCAACCCTGTGTCCTCGTTATTTACAACGACCTACACTACCACCTACACCTTTTATTGGGCGCCCCTTTAGCAGGACCACAGACCGGGTCAGGCCACCGTGACATCCTCAGAACCGATAGACCCGGTACCGAGTACCCCGCCGTCATGCGTCTGTGGGCCGCTCCATAAGTATTCAAACTATATGTCTGCCTGTCATTTCTGTCTCTCTTGTAGCATTCCTCATCATGTCCTCCACTGAAGATGACAGCTCACAGAGTGGACAGGAGACTGAAGTGAGTGCATTTGCTACTGACTGGTAAGTATTCACTGTTACTATTACACATGTGGCAAAATATTTATTTTTATTTTTACAGAACCTTTCCAGTGCAGATGAGCAGGAGCAGCAGACTCAGGCCCAAGCTCCGATGGCAAGACGGTGTGTAAGTATTCTTGACTGTTTTTATTTATTCTTGACTGTTTTGTGGACTCTTGATTTTTTTTTCTTTTTGTCTATTTTTGTTTTAAGTGTTTTATCATCACCTTGGTGCAGGAGCGAATTGCGTTGTGGGACACCCAGGAGCAGCAGCATTCGGATGCAGTGGTCACTCGGCGGCTGTGAAATGAGGTGGCCAAAGCACTGATGGATGACTGGGACAAAACCACATTATGAGTCAGAAAGGCTTTTCGTAAGTATTGCAGTGTGGTCTGATGCAGCAGTGAGTCTGAAGACATGGATCACACAAATGTGTGTGATGCGATAAACTCCTGCGAGAAACTCGCATCACACACGGTGGTGTGATCCTGGCCTAAAGTGCATTGTTTAACAATTTTTTTTCCCTATTCACAGTGATCAAAGTCAAAACCCGTTGGCGTTCGATGTAGGATCGCTTCAACAAGGACCTGAGACAGGAGATCCAAGTTCTCAGTGGTGCTGCAGCAAGGATAGGGAAATGCAAGTACCACCGGCTGCTGGTTTTCCTGAGGCCTCTCCTTGCTCGGAGAACGTAGGTATTTTTGTGTTGTATTCCATTGTGTTGTATTCACTAATGAATTTTTCTATTCCACAGGAGTTGACACTTTTACAATTGTTATTTTTGTGTAGTAATGTTTTACTTTTCTTTTCACAGAACCTGTAGCAACACCCCCGAACCTGGATCGTCCTCTGGAGTGGTCCCTCATCGAACTGCCACGGACCAGTCCCAGCCATCCACCAGCAAAGCAGCAAGTGGGCCAGCATCACAGGCTGGAGAACAGGCAGCTGGTCCTTCAGGTGTTCCCCTGTCCCAGTCCTCTGCCTCTTTTTTGGGGGGGGCTCTTCCCGCCAGTGGAAAAAGGCCTCAGACAAGTCACTCATGCCCAAATTTATTCACTTGAGCTTGGTCTTCCAAAATGGCTTGAAGGCACTGGGAGATAGACTGGAAAGTGGTCTGACCCATATTAACACACTTTTCCAGGATGTCAACCAACGCCTTAAATGTCTGGAAGCTGACCTCCAATGACCAGCACACCATTTTTTTATAAGATACAGCAGGGCTTGTAAGAACACCTTACGCCTGAACTCCAGCTCAACATGATGCAGGCCTGCAATGCTGCTTACATTCAGGCTATGCAGCAGACTCGGTACTTCCACCAGCCACAGGTGGTATTTCCACCTGTGCCACCAATTACACACTTAACATCAATACCGAGTTCTGCTGCATACCACTGTATGGCCACCACCATGCCCACTCCTGCCGCACACCACTACCCACCACCACCATGCCTGTGCTGCAGAAATCCACTCCACCACCATGGTGAGTGTTGCTCCTGCATGGCTGACCACCGCCAACATCAGTAGGCCGCCTAAAGATCCTGCACGGCTGCCCACCACCACCACTAGGCTGCCTGAAGAACCAGCATGGCTGTCCATCACCACTAGGCTGCCTGAAGAACATAAATATACCAAGAACTCACCCAAATAATAAGAGGTGAAAAAGAGGCATAAGCAAATAAATTTAAGACATGATACTTTTATTAGACAAAAAACATAATATTAAAAACACAAGACAAGGAAATTCAAACAGAATACTGATGAAACATACAACAAAAGAGAAAAAGAGGACACAACTGCATGGCACTATAACACCTTTTGAGATTAATTAGTATTTATGGGAACCAGCCCTAAAAAATACATATACATAGATATAAAGTGGCACATGCACACTAGAGAGTTATGACTGAAAAAACCGCATCATTATAATGCCAATAGCACCCAATGACTAACTTGCAGTTTAGTATCTATCAGATTACAAGCTACAAAGTGCCTAGTGCTACAATGTTACAGTACTCAAAAAGGTATTATTTGTTTTTGTATAATTACAATGGTAATCTAAACTATAATGATATAAAAAATACCAAAATGTCTGCACTACTTAGGCTACACTAAAAATGCTCAGTGCAAAAATAAATCACAAATGCAATCCCAAGTAGTAGCAGTTTACAAAGTGCTTAATGCTGCATTATTGCGGTAATTTAAACAGAATCATTAACATAGTGATCTAAGCTCTCAAAAAGACAAAGTGTCAATGTGCCTATACCTCCTCAAATCACCTGAAGGTGTCTAGTGCAAGAGGTAGCTAACAATGAAATAGAAAATTGTAACAGCAGAGAACCTATTGTACTCACATATATATGTGCCTTTCTCTGTATGTCCATCAGTGACCCCGACAGCGCCATTTCGCCATAATAGCTTCTTCAAATAGGGGTATGTGTGCGCATACTATAACCCCGTATATTTATACCCCTGCTCGCAGCTGCAGATAATGTCGGCGTACCCGGCTTGTTACTGCGCATGCGTCAACAATAAGAACTCCCTCATAGAAAGTAAGTCTTCCTGAATACCGCGCTAGGGACGCAAGCGTAAGACGCTCTACGTCACTATTTGTGAGCAGAACAGAAAGGCTTTAGGGAGCTCCTATCAGCGCATGCGCCCTCCGGGAGCCGAAACAGAGCAGCGATTTTACAAACACTTAAAAGATCAGCGGTATGGCATATGAAAATAACACAGCATTCAATATCAAATTGTAAGTTTTAAATAGACCACACCATATGTAAATAAATGACTATGCACCTATACTTATAAAAGATAAATAAATACATATAATAACAATCTATAAAGTGCTAAACCGGTGAGCATAAAAGACCAGGAATTACTAAATTAAATAAACATAAATAGTGATAATATAATAATAATAAGTATATAAATTAATATCAAATACAATAAAGTATTACAACCAGTGAATAAATCTATAGAACTACCTATAATATAATTTATATAATATACATCACAATAAATAGTTATATACAAAAAGTGAATACAGTGCCTACATTACAATATACAAAATATAATAGTGCCATTATTATGGATTATTGTGATCGTAAAATTGACCAGAATGCTGAAGCCAAAAACCTGCTGCACTACCAATGTTATAACACAAAATAAATGAACTAAATAATGAAAATAAGGAGAGGGGAAGGGAAAATACAGAGCAAAAAAACAGTTTAGACGAGAATGGGCCCATATTCACTATACTACAAATGGCGATAATTCCAAGAAAATTTTAAAAAAAATTTATTTATAATCTTGAGAGTTCATGTTTATCTTCTCTTCATATGCAGACAAGAACAGGGACACATCACATTACCGATCCTTAATATACTAAAATAGATAATAAAAAAATACCATGATTAAAAACAAACAAAAGCAACACACATTAAAAACAGGATTAACGGGAAGTATTATTATACTCTATCTATAAAGACCTCAGGATACAGAAATGCTCATCACAGAAAGGCATTAAAGCCCAGACTTTCATTTAGGCCCTGGGGGGCCATAGTTCCCAACTGGAAAATCCACCTACTTTCTCTCTGTGCTAGAATTTTTCCAATATTGCCTCCCCTAGTCCCCAGATGTACTTGGTCTATAGCCTGAATTCTAAGGCCTGATGGATCACATTCATGGTGCAGTTTAAAATGCCTTGGCAGCGTTTTGAGGGTACTGATGTCTTCACATATAATTGATTTTTCAATGTCCCTTATATGTTCTCTTGTCCTCACCCTTAACTCTCGCGTTGTTAAACCTATGTAGATTTTATTACACGGGCAGCGGGCATGATATACTACTGCCTTTGATGTACAAGTCAAAGTTTTCCATATCTTGAAGACTTTAGTTCCATCATAGTTGTCAAACGAGGTACTTTTAAAATGATTATTACACGCCTTACAAGAATTGCAAGGGAAAAAGCCATTTAATTCACCCCTTGTCTTTTTTGCAGGAATTTCTGAATAGTGACTATGCACCAAAAGGTCACCCAAATTCTTAGACCGCTTTGGTGTCATTAGGGGATGACTAGGCAAGGTTGTTTTCAAAATGGGGTCTGATAATAAGACACCCCAATATTTACGCATAATGGACACCAAATCTGGCCATTGTTTGTTATATTTGGTGATAAACCTTACCTGATTATTAGTCTCTTTTTTCTTTTTGGTGTACAGAAGATCTTCTCTGGAACATCTCGATGCCTTTTTAAACCCTCTCTTTATTTGTCTATTGCTATAACCTCGATCTTTAAGTCTTCGGGTGAGGTCCTCCGCTTGATATTTAAAGTCTTCTTCTGAGGTACAAATCCGTTTAATCCTCATGAACTGTCCCGTAGGGATACCATTTAGAGTAGATCTATGGTGGGCAGAAGAGGCACATAAAAGGCTATTTGTAGCTGTAGGCTTTCTGAATACATCCGTGACAACCCTTCCATCAGGGAGGGCCTCTATCTTCAAATCCAAGAATTCTACCTTTCTACCATAATTAAAGGTTAATTTAATGTTCAAGTTGTTTTGGTTCAGTCTTTCCATCAAATTACATAGATTTTCAACAGAGTCCTCCCAGATAAATTCTTGTAAGGCGTGTAATAATCATTTTAAAAGTACCTCGTTTGACAACTATGATGGAACTAAAGTCTTCAAGATATGGAAAACTTTGACTTGTACATCAAAGGCAGTAGTATATCATGCCCGCTGCCCATGTAATAAAATCTACATAGGTTTAACAACGCGAGAGTTAAGGGTGAGGACAAGAGAACATATAAGGGACATTGAAAAATCAATTATATGTGAAGACATCAGTACCCTCAAAACGCTGCCAAGGCATTTTAAACTGTACCATAAATGTGATCCATCAGGCCTTAGAATTCAGGCTATAGACCAAGTACATCTGGGGACTAGGGGAGGCAATATTGGAAAAATTCTAGCACAGAGAGAAAGTAGGTGGATTTTCCAGTTGGGAACTATGGCCCCCCAGGGCCTAAATGAAAGTCTGGGCTTTAATGCCTTTCTGTGATGAGCATTTCTGTATCCTGAGGTCTTTATAGATAGAGTATAATAATACTTCCCGTTAATCCTGTTTTTAATGTGTGTTGCTTTTGTTTGTTTTTAATCATGGTATTTTTTTATTATCTATTTTAGTATATTAAGGATCGGTAATGTGATGTGTCCCTGTTCTTGTCTGCATATGAAGAGAAGATAAACATGAACTCTCAAGATTATAAATAAATTTTTTAAAAAATTTTCTTGGAATTATCGCCATTTGTAGTATAGTGAATATGGGCCCATTCTCGTCTAAACTGTTTTTTTGCTCTGTATTTTCCCTTCCCCTCTCCTTATTTTCATTATTTAGTTCATTTATTTTGTGTTATAACATTGGTAGTGCAGCAGGTTTTTGGCTTCAGCATTCTGGTCAATTTTACGATCACAATAATCCATAATAATGGCACTATTATATTTTGTATATTGTAATGTAGGCACTGTATTCACTTTTTGTATATAACTATTTATTGTGATGTATATTATATAAATTATATTATAGGTAGTTCTATAGATTTATTCACTGGTTGTAATACTTTATTGTATTTGATATTAATTTATATACTTATTATTATTATATTATCACTATTTATGTTTATTTAATTTAGTAATTCCTGGTCTTTTATGCTCACCGGTTTAGCACTTTATAGATTTTTATTATATGTATTTATTTATCTTTCATAAGTATAGGTGCATAGTCATTTGTTTACATATGGTGTGGTCTATTTAAAACTTACAATTTGATATTGAATGCTGTGTTATTTTCATATGCCATACCGCTGATCTTTTAAGTGTTTGTAAAATCGCTGCTCTGTTTCGGCTCCCGGAGGGCGCATGCGCTGACAGGAGCTCCCTAAAGCCTTTCTGTTCCGCTCACAAATAGTGACGTAGAGCGTCTTACGCTAGCATCCCTAGCGCGGTATTCAGGAAGACTTACTTTCTATGAGGGAGTTCTTATTGTTGACGCATGCGCAGTAACAAGCCGGGTACGCCGACATTATCTGCAGCTGCGAGCAGGGGTATAAATATACGGGGCGATAGTATGCGCACACATACCCCTATTTGAAGAAGCTATTATGGCGAAACGGCGCTGTCGGGGTCACTGATGGACATACAGAGAAAGGCACATATACTGTATATGTGAGTACAATAGGTTCTCTGCTGTTACAATTTTCTATTTCATTGTTAGCTACCTCTTGCACTAGACACCTTCAGGTGATTTGAGGAGGTATAGGCACATTGACACTTTGTCTTTTTGAGAGCTTAGATCACTATGTTAATGATTCTGTTTAAATTACTGCAATAATGCAGCATTAAGCACTTTGTAAACTGCTACTACTTGGGATTGCATTTGTGATTTATTTTTGCACTGAGCATTTTTAGTGTAGCCTAAGTAGTGCAGACATTTTGGTATTTTTTATATCATTATAGTTTAGATTACCATTGTAATTATACAAAAAAAAATAATACCTTTTTGAGTACTGTAACATTGTAGCACTAGGCACTTTGTAGCTTGTAATCTGATAGATACTAAACTGCAAGTTAGTCATTGGGTGCTATTGGCATTATAATGATGCAGTTTTTTCAGTCATAACTCTCTAGTGTGCATGTGCCACTTTATATCTATGTATATGTATTTTTTAGGGCTGGTTCCCATAAATACTAATTAATCTCAAAAGGTGTTATAGTGCCATGCAGTTGTGTCCTCTTTTTCTCTTTTGTTGTATGTTTCATCAGTATTCTGTTTGAATTTCCTTGTCTTGTGTTTTTAATATTATGTTTTTTGTCTAATAAAAGTATCATGTCTTAAATTTATTTGCTTGTATCATGTCTTAAATTTATTTGCTTATGCCTCTTTTTCACCTCTTATTATTTGGGTGAGTTCTTGGTATATTTAGTATATTTGGAGGTGGCAAGTCCACTATTGGATGTTGTTCATGCCTGAAGAACATGCATTGCTGTCCACTGCCACCACCAGGCCAGGTCCACTTCATATAAGCCCTGTTGACCCCACCACTCCCACTCTCCCAAGGAGCCCCAAAAAAAGGAGGATATCTCATAAAAGTGGCCAGAAAGGCAAAAGGACTAAAGGCAGCAGAAGTGTTGTACTACCTCCACCCTCACCTCCCAATGTGTCTGTGTTGTCTAGTTTTTCTCTCCCTTCCAATGTGTCTCTCCCATCCCATGCTTCTACTCCTAATGTGTCTACTTCAATCCTTGACTTCCCAGACCCCACAAGTTTAGTTACCCCTTCCCCTGGAACCTCTTCATCGTCCATCCGTAGCCAATCCTCACAGCTCAACAACTTTGTAAAAGTTAATTTTTTTTGTAAATAAATTTGTGGTGTTTTCCCCATTCACTGCTTGATCTTCGTCTCTTTCGTCGCCGGCAACACACACCGTGCACCGTCAACATACATGTTGCCGTGTACACACAATGTGGTTTTGCCACCTCATAGCTCCATGACACACAATCTACTGCCCTCCTTGGAAGACCAAGAGTCACCTCTGCTTCTGAGGATAAGTTTATCTGAGTCACCAGCCTCAGAAATCGCAGGTTAACAAGAGCTCAGATTAGAGACCAGGTCAATGCCACACAGAGTTCTAGCAGCAGACACATCTCTACATCAACTGTTAAGAGGAGACTTTGTGCAGCAGGTCTTCATGGTAAAATAGCTGCTAGGAAACCACTGCCATGGACAGGCAGCAAGCAGAAGAGACTTGTTTGGGCTAAAGAACACAAGGGATGGACATTAGACCACTGCAAATCTGTGCTTTGGTCTGGTGAGTCCAAATTTGAGATCTTTGGTTCCAACCACCGTGTCTTTGTGCGATGCAGAAAAGGTGAACAGATGGACTCTCCATGCCTGGTTCCCACCGTGAAGCATGGAGAAGGAGGTGTGATAGTGTGGGGGTGCTTTGCTGGTGACACTGTTGGGAATTTATTCAAAATTGAAGGCATACTGAACCAGCATGACTACCACAGCATCTTGCAGCAGAATGCTATTCCAACCGGTTTGTGTTTAGTTGGACCATCATTTATTTTTCAACAGGACAATGACCCCAAACACACCTCCAGGCTCTGTAAGGGCTATTTGACCAAGAAGGAGAGTGATGGGGTGCTATGCCAGATGACCTGGCCTCCACAGTCACCAGACCTGAACCCAATCGAGATGGTTTGGGGTGAGCTGGACCGCAGAGTGAAGGCAAAAGGGCCAACAAGTGCTAAGCATCTCTGGGAACTCCTTCAAGATTGCTGAAAGACCATTTCCGGTGACTACCTCTTGAAGCTCATCATGAGAATGCCAAGAGTGTGCAAAGCAGTCATCAAAGCAAAAGGTGGCTGCTTTGAAGAACCTAGAATATAAGACAAATTTTCAGTTGCTTCACACTTTTTTGTTAAGTATATAATTCTACATGTGTTAATTCCTAGTTTTGATGCCTTCAGTGTGAATTTACAATTTTCGTAGTCATGAAAATACATGAAAATACAGAAAACTCTTTAAATGAGAAGGTGTGTCCAAACTTTTGGTCTGTACTGTTGAAATATAGACTGAAGACACGATTGAGCTAATCCAATGTCACCTACCATAGCACTTACCTCAGAGTACAGGTGTAGTATAAAGCATGTGTTACATAAACCAATTTGGTTATAATCCAATCCCTGCATCATGCAATCTGCATGATTCAGTGAGTGGATTATATAAAAAATTTAGTTGTGAACCTGTGATCACCTTATTAAACTTTAAAAACTTTTTGGGTAATATAGAAGGCACTTTGAACAGGTGTTTATCTAGAGGTGTTTTATTGTCAGCAAACATTAAAATAAATTTTAATAATTACAGGTACATAACATTACACAACATTACAAGACACTAAATCATGTCATCTTGCCAGGACAGAGAAAGATAAACTTAGGCACTCAACTTAAATGAGGTTTTTGTGATAGTCATCAAAATAAACGTTTCAGCCTCAATGCCTGGCCTTCTTCAGTAACATTTTCCATAGCGAAGATACAGAGGCGTCCTTTGGAGTCCGGATAAGAATGTCCACAATAAGATATCAAGAGACCAGTGCCGGCTTGTGCTTGTGCGACGCGGTATCCACCGCTAGTCTTCTTATCTGGACTTCATTACCCTGAGCAGTATACACTGCCGTACATTTCACACCACGTCCAAAGGACGCCACTATATCTTCCCTATGGAAATTGGTACTGAAGAAGGCCAGGCTTTAAGGCCGAAGCGGTTATTTTGATGACTACAATAAAATCCCCAAAACCTCATTTAAGTTGAGTGCCTAAGTTTATCTTTCTCTGTATACGGCTTTGGACCTTACTAAGGCACCATATCCGGATAGTGCATGTGGTTTTCTCTTATCTTGCAATGACAGATGTCCACTCTCAGAAACAAAGTAGGATGCAAATGTATCCCTCATTTGGGCAACTTCAACTGTTGTCCTGAGAGGGTGATGATAGTAATCTGGCAATGGGTTACAAACAGGTTCATCAAGTTCAATGTTGGGTCGCTCTTTAGCCATTATATAGTTGTGCAGAACCACACACACACCTTGACTACCTCATTGGCGGTCTCAATTTTCAGATTAAAGGCTGTCCCTAAATTGCGCCATTTTGACACAAGGATACCAAAGGCACACTCAACAGTTCTTTATGCCCTAAATTATGCCCTGGTCAGTCTTCAATTAAAAATCATTTTTGTGTGGTTCAAGTCCCGACTGGAGCATGGTTTCATGAGGTTTCCACACATTTGAAAGGTCTCATCCCCAACCACAACAAATGGCATTGGCGGGCCTTCAGTGTTGGGAAGAAGTAGAGGCAGGGGGAAATTGAAATAATTTCCATACAACCGTTGGCCCATGTCAGAGTTTTTAAATGTCTGGCAGTCATTACCACGGCCAAAAGATCCGATGTCCATGGCGACAAACCTACAGTCCGCAGCTGAAATCGCCATGAGCACTATGGAGAAATATTTATTAGAATTAAAGTACTCGTATTCAGTTCCAGCCAGTTTGGTAATCCGGATATGTTTTCATCCACTGCTCCCAAACAGTTGGGGAAATTACAAACTTCAAAAATTTGGTCTGCAGTTTGCTGCCAGATTTCCGTGGTGGGTAGGGAGATAAATTCCACATGGACAACATCCATCAAAGCAGGTGTCTGTGATAATCCAAGAGAGTGCGGAAATTCCTATCCGGAATTGGAAATGGAGCAATGATAGGCTCTCTCTGGTAGCCAGGAATCTGCCAAAAAGAGAAAGAAAAAATAAATCAGAGCAATAATTTTTATGACTGGGGTTTTGCAAAACAGAGAAAGAAAGAAAAAAAATAAAGAAGAGAAAAAACATGGCTTTTGTAACAATAATATTTAGGACAGTATTTTAGCAAAACAAAAAAAGGGATAAATATTAAGTACATTGCAGAACAATAATAATTATGTCAGGCGTTAATGTTTAAATATTATGTACCTTATTGTCACCAGCAGCCGTTCCTCAGCAGGAATCGCTCTATGGTGCAGGGTGTCCTGCCTGCTGATGGCTCCTTGTACATGGTCCAGCAATTCCATAAAGCTGTCTTTACACATCCTTGTGTACTCAAAATATTTCTCTGGGTTTTCACGGAGCTCACTGAATAAGGAGTGGTAGGCTCCACAGCTCTGTCGCAGTTTGAAAATTGGGTGCTGCCAAAAGCGGCGACGCCGTCTTCTCTGTTTTTCTCTTTTCCATTCTTGCTCACAAGCAAATGCAAAGGAAAGAAACAGTTGTCAACCAAATGCAGATTCCGATAGAAACTCTCCATGTGATGATCCATCTTGACACAGGATACAGGAGCAAAATGTGAGGATTTCATTTGTACAAGGGTTTATATAGAGAAATCCCATGAGCCACGCCCATTTGGCGTGCTTGTTTCAAGGAAATTCTCCTTGAAAAATGTTTTCCTATCAAACGCATGAGCATAAAATACGCGAACGCATGCAAAAATGCATGTAAATGCATGCAAACGTTGCATTGTTTTATCCGTCATGCGTAAGTTGATGCGGATAAAAAACACAGCATTTTGCAATGCGTTTGCGGTTGCCAACGAGACACTGCGGACTCAACCGCAAATGTGAACCTTGCCTAAGTGAATTATTTTTCAGCAATGACTAAGACATTAACAGAATCCCTGGGATACTGCAGGCAAACTTTAAAACCTTATCCAAAACTGAGAATTGTATTTCTCTATCTTGTGCATTAGGAAAATATAATTTGCTTTATATAGCATTCTATCAGGGGTTCATGACAGTTTTGCAGTATGATAAATGTGGTATTACAATGTCAGTTGGCATGCAGTCTATTTAGCAAATCCTTCTTTTCTCTACTTCAGCATTTTGCTCAGGAGATGTGCAGTATTGTTTGACTTATGTGATATTTCATTAGTGCTGTTACAAACAAGGACAATTGAGACTATCTCTTCTGCTCTGTTCTCTTAACGATGGACCAGGCAAGGAATAATCATTTTCATTTCGCACACCACCACCTGCAGCTCTATTACTGTGTTGATATTTATTAGGCAAGTTGAAAAGTAAGATTTATGCAGCATCTCTCCAGGGCACCTTTTATAAATGTATTTGTCACTTAGGTGGATAAATTAAACCAGAAAATATAATAAAAAGTTCAAAGAGGTCGATGAAGAATAATGAAAAGCTGCACTCTACCGATTTTTACATAATAATGCATTTTTAATGTAAAAAAGATAAATTATTTATATATAAATAGTGAGAAATTAGATTCAACAAATAAAGCTTAAAGGTGTGTCCAAGATGACAAAAAGGATCTGCCATTTTTTTCAAGAAACTTCGCTTTTGTTTGTGTTTGATATTACAGTTCAGTTCCATTCACTTGAATAGGAATGAGCTGTTATTTATGCACAAACTTTCACGGACCACCTATATAAGGAAATATGTGTGGACATTTAGTTCCAACTAAGAAGTTCTTTGCAGGAGAAATTAAGTACTGAATGATGGCCATTCAAATAAATGGCCAACTTTATCATGTATAGCCCGGTTAAGTCCGCTAGCGAAAGAGGTGCTTTCTCTTTAAATGAGAACAATTATAAAAATAAGTTAATTTAAAACATTCAACCTGATTTTTCTTTATAGAGTCTAATTTGAAGCCAGATTGTACATTCGCAGATACGTTCATATCCTTTAGTCTTTCGATATTAATATTTAAAAACTTACAGAAAGTACTGAGAAACTATTTGCCCCTTTCCTAATAAGACAGCTGGGTTACAGTTTGTATTGGATGTCTGAAATAGTTTAATATATAAAACAGAGAAGTGTCTCTTGAGGGCTACAACTCATAGTTATAACAAAACCGCAAAATAGGAGACATAGATCTAATTAAAACATAATCTTATTAAATAAGTATAATAAAATAGTTACTATAAAAATAGGTAGGTTAATCACAGGTAACCTACAAAAAGTTACTGGGCCTTTAAAAACAGTTGAAAGACAAGGCAAGATAGAATAGCACAAATAGGGTGGCAAACATCAAGAAATAAATGCCTTGTAACAACCAGAATAATACAATCATATGTTGCATATCATAAGGAACTCATCTGTCATGATCCAGATGGGGTTTTGGGTCTTGTCTCTCCTTTCCCGGTCTGGTCATGTCAGAGGTTAACTTTCTCTGCCTCGTTCCAATGTCGGGTCTTCTATTTCTCAGTGCCTTTCCTGCAGACAGTGCCAGTTATCTTTCCTGCCTTCGGTGTATGTAGCTGGCTCTGGTGAGGTACTGCTGCATTTAGCTGTCTTTGCCCGTGTCTGTTCATTCCTCTCTTCCCGCCCCGACTCTGTTTCCCTGTGTGTTTGGATTCTCCAGTACTCGACTCTGCTTTGGCTCTGACCTGATTCTGTCTCTTCCTTCTTGTACTTCTGCTATGGACTGGTACTGACCTTTTGACACTCCTCTGACTCTGTGTTTGGATGTCCCTTTGGTACTATGCTCCTCTCTGATATTGACCCAGCTTGTTTGACTATTCTGCTGCAACCTTGTGGTAGCCTTACTGCAGTTCTTCTGGTCTGCTCTGAGCAGGAGTTCAGCCCTCCCTCCACTCTGCTGCCATCTAGTGGAGTTTGCATTTACCTGCGTGACATCATCTTTATGAAAAGGATCAAGTATCAAACATCCCGAAACATGTTTTGCCCGTTGTAATATGCATTAATTAAATCTTGTACCTTGTCTCTTTAAGAAAGATGAGATGTAGAGAATTGTGGGTAGTTACAGAGAGGAGGGGGAGAAGTTACTTTCACTTTGTCATGCATGCAGAGACAAGCTTATGCAACGTGCTAAAGAGAAATAAAGATAATGAAGATTTACTAGTGTGGATTACTTGCAAAGTGTGGACATTACAACTGGCGACGAGGATGGGATGAAAATCTTCTGCTGCAGTGAGTACTAATCCCTATTTTACTGATCCACACGGCTGCACCACTGAAAAACTTCATCATGGCTGAATACTTACACAGTTTCCCACAGTTTGATATGACTGATGTCACTAATCTCTCCCATAACTGGAGAAAATGGTTGAGCAGATTTGAGAACTTTCTAGAAGCCATAGATATAAAAGAGGAGAAAAGAAAGAAAGCATTACTTTTACATTGTGCAGGCACAGGAGTCTATGATATCTACTGCACATTACCTGCATCTGAGACAGATACATACAGCGATTGCAGCAAAGCTCTCACTGATTACTTCAATCCCAAACAAAACATCAGATATGAGAGATACAAATTCAGAATTGCTAAGCAGCTTCCCGAAGAATCCATAGACACCTATGTCACACGACTGAGGGAGCTAGCACATGGATGTGCATTCACAGATATAGATGATGAAATCCTAACTCAGGTAATCGTCACCTGCTCATCTAACAAAATAAGGTGCAAAGCTCTGCAGCAAGATCTCTCTTTACATGAATTACTCAAAATAGCCCGTGCTACGGAAATAGCAGATCATCAGGCTACTACAATGGAGAATGGGGAAAAGTCACAGGTACATAATCTCGTGCATAAAAATACACAAGACAAGCAAACCCCGAAAAAAAAAAAATGCTATAGATGTGGACAGGAGTTCCCTCACCGCCTGGACAGATGTCCAGCTATAGGACAGACATGCAATAAGTGTGGAAAAGGGAACCATTTGGCAGCTGTCTGCAGATCAGCACAATACAAGCCTTCTCTGCCTATGACACGGCCTGCAGATGTAAAAATGGTAAATCAGGATACAGAAGAAGCATCTGGAGCAGAAAACTACGTGTTCACCACCTCTGCCACTGGCTCTATACAGTCCCCCTGTATCACACTCCCAATCTGCGACACCAATATCACGTTTACAATAGATACGGGAGCGTCAGTGGACATCATAGACAGCACTACCTATGAGCAATTGAAGACAAAGCCAGTTTTGCAGCAAGTACATACTAAAATCTTCCCATATGGATCTAAAATACCTCTAACTACCAGAGGGCAGTTTGATGTTGAACTGAGCTATAAAGACAATAAGCAGAAAGCTACCTTTCATGCGTTACAAGGATCAGGAGGCTGTCTTCTCAGCTATCACACTGCCTTGAAGCTAGGTCTCATCCAAATTATCCATACCATAACTGATCCTGCGGACATGGATATACAAACCATGGTGAATAATTTTCCCTCCCTATTTAGTGGCTTGGGGAAACTAAAAGACTCTCAAGTAGGGTTGAGCGAAACGGGTCGATCATTTTCAAAAGTCGCCGACTTTTGGCTAAGTCGGCATCTCATGAAACCCGATCCGACCCCTGTGCTTGTCGGCCATGCGGTACGCGACTTTCGCGCCAAAGTCGCGTTTCAATGACGCGAAAAGCGCCATTTCTCAGCCAATGAAGGTGAACGCAGAGTGTGGGCAGCGTGATGACATAGATCCTGGTCCCCACCATCTTAGAGAAGGGCATTGCAGTGATTGGCTTGCTGTCTGCGGCGTCACAGGGGCTATAAAGGGGCGTTCCCGCCGACCGCCATCTTACTGCTGCTGATCTGAGCTTAGGGACAGGTTGCTGCCGCTTCGTCAGAAGCAGGGAGAGCGTTAGGCAGGGTCCACTAACCACCAAACCGCTTGTGCTGCAGCGATTTCCACTGTCCAACACCACCTTCGGTGTGCAGGGACTGTGGAAGCTATTTTTTTTTTTTTCCCCTCAGCGCTGTAGCTCATTGGGCTGCCCTAGAAGGCTCCGTGATAGCTGTATTGCTGTGTGTACGCCACTGTGGAAACCAACTGCTTTTTTCAAAGCACATATCCTCTTGTTCCTTCCTTTCTGCACAGCTATCTTTTTTGTTTGTCCACACTTTTTATTTAATTTGTGCATCAGTCCACTCCTATTGCTGCCTGCCATACCTGGCTTACATTACTGCAGGGAGATAGTAATTGTAGGACAGTTTTTTTTTTTTGTTTTGTTTTTTTTTGTGGGAGATTAAGATTGGCATTTCTGCTACAGTGCCATCCCTGTGTGTGCCATCTCTCACTGAGTGGGCCATAGAAAGCCTATTTATTTTTTCCGTGATTTGTGTTCTAAAATCTACCTCAACACAAAAACACTACATCAATCAGTGGGAGAAAAATATTGGCCTCAGTCAGGGCTTGTGTGCCACTGTTGTGTGTGCTATCTCTCATTCAGTGGGCTATAGCAAGCCTATTTTTTTTTTTTTTTTTTTAATATTATTTGGTTTCTAAAGTCTCCCTGAAAAAAAAAAAAAACCTAAAAAAACAGTGGGAGAGTAATATTGCCCTTTCAGCTTGTGTGCCAGTCTTGACTCCTGGGTGTGCCACCTCTCTCCCTCTCATTCAGTGGGCCATAGAAAGCCTATTTATTTTTTTTTTTAAATATTATTGGGTTTCTAAAGTCTCCCTTAAAAAACAAAAAATACATAAAAAAACAGTGGGAGAGTAATATTGCCCTTTCAGCTTGTGTGCCAGTCTTGACTCCTGGGTGTGCCACCTCTCTCCCTTTCATTCAGTGGGCCATAGAAAGCCTATTTATTTTTTCCGTGATTTGTGTTCTAAATTCTACCTCAACACAAAAACACTACATCAATCAGTGGGAGAAAAATATTGGCCTCAGTCAGGGCTTGTGTGCCACTGCTGTGTGTGCTATCTCTCATTCAGTGGGCTATAGCAAGCCTATTTTTTTTTTTTTTTTTTAATATTATTTGGTTTCTAAAGTCTCCCTGAAAAAAAAAAAAAAACCTAAAAAAACAGTGGGAGAGTAATATTGCCCTTTCAGCTTGTGTGCCAGTCTTGACTCCTGGGTGTGCCACCTCTCTCCCTCTCATTCAGTGGGCCATAGAAAGCCTATTTATTTTTTTTTAAATATTATTGGGTTTCTAAAGTCTCCCTTAAAAAACAAAAAATACATAAAAAAACAGTGGGAGAGTAATATTGCCCTTTCAGCTTGTGTGCCAGTCTTGACTCCTGGGTGTGCCACCTCTCTCCCTCTCATTCAGTGGGCCATAGAAAGCCTATTTATTTTTTTTTAAAAATATTATTGGGTTTCTAAAGTCTCCCTTAAAAAACAAAAAATACATAAAAAAAACAGTGGGAGAGTAATATTGCCCTTTCAGCTTGTGTGCCAGTCTTGACTCCTGGGTGTGCCACCTCTCTCCCTTTCATTCAGTGGGCCATAGAAAGCCTATTTATTTTTTCCGTGATTTGTGTTCTAAATTCTACCTCAACACAAAAACACTACATCAATCAGTGGGAGAAAAATATTGGCCTCAGTCAGGGCTTGTGTGCCACTGCTGTGTGTGCTATCTCTCATTCAGTGGGCTATAGCAAGCCTATTTTTTTTTTTTTTTTTAATATTATTTGGTTTCTAAAGTCTCCCTGAAAAAAAAAACAAAACCTAAAAAAACAGTGGGAGAGTAATATTGCCCTTTCAGCTTGTGTGCCAGTCTTGACTCCTGGGTGTGCCACCTCTCTCCCTTTCATTCAGTGGGCCATAGAAAGCCTATTTATTTATTTTTTTAAATATTATTGGGTTTCTAAAGTCTCCCTTAAAAAACAAAAAATACATAAAAAAACAGTGGGAGAGTAATATTGCCCTTTCAGCTTGTGTGCCAGTCTTGACTCCTGGGTGTGCCACCTCTCTCCCTCTCATTCAGTGGGCCATAGAAAGCCTATTTTTTTTTTTTTAAATATTATTGTGTTTCTAAAGTCTCCCTTAAAAAACAAAAAATACATAAAAAAACAGTGGGAGAGTAATATTGCCCTTTCAGCTTGTGTGCCAGTCTTGACTCCTGGGTGTGCCACCTCTCTCTCTCATTCAGTGGGCCATAGAAAGGCTATTTTTTTTTTGGTTTTTTTAATATTATTTGGTTTCTAAAGTCTCCCTGAAAAAAAAAAAAAAACATACAAAAAACAGTGGGAGAGTAATATTGCCCTTTCAGCTTGTGTGCCAGTCTTGACTCCTGGGTGTGCCACCTCTCTCCCTTTCATTCAGTGGGCCATAGAAAGCCTATTTATTTTTTCCGTGATTTGTGTTCTAAATTCTACCTCAACACAAAAACACTACATCAATCAGTGGGAGAAAAATATTGGCCTCAGTCAGGGCTTGTGTGCCACTGCTGTGTGTGCTATCTCTCATTCAGTGGGCTATAGCAAGCCTATTTTTTTTTTTTTTTTTTAATATTATTTGGTTTCTAAAGTCTCCCTGAAAAAAAAAAAAAAAACATACAAAAAACAGTGGGAGAGTAATATTGCCCTTTCAGCTTGTGTGCCAGTCTTGACTCCTGGGTGTGCCACCTCTCTCCCTCTCATTCAGTGGGCCATAGAAAGCCTATTTATTTTTTTTTTAAATATTATTGGGTTTCTAAAGTCTCCCTTAAAAAACAAAAAATACATAAAAAAACAGTGGGAGAGTAATATTGCCCTTTCAGCTTGTGTGCCAGTCTTGACTCCTGGGTGTGCCACCTCTCTCCCTCTCATTCAGTGGGCCATAGAAAGCCTATTTATTTTTTTTTTAAATATTATTGGGTTTCTAAAGTCTCCCTTAAAAAACAAAAAATACATAAAAAAACAGTGGGAGAGTAATATTGCCCTTTCAGCTTGTGTGCCAGTCTTGACTCCTGGGTGTGCCACCTCTCTCCCTTTCATTCAGTGGGCCATAGAAAGCCTATTTATTTTTTCCGTGATTTGTGTTCTAAATTCTACCTCAACACAAAAACACTACATCAATCAGTGGGAGAAAAATATTGGCCTCAGTCAGGGCTTGTGTGCCACTGCTGTGTGTGCTATCTCTCATTCAGTGGGCTATAGCAAGCCTATTTTTTTTTATTTTTTTTTTTATATTATTTGGTTTCTAAAGTCTCCCTGAAAAAAAAACCAAAACCTAAAAAAACAGTGGGAGAGTAATATTGCCCTTTCAGCTTGTGTGCCAGTCTTGACTCCTGGGTGTGCCACCTCTCTCCCTTTCATTCAGTGGGCCATAGAAAGCCTATTTATTTTTTTTTTAAAATATTATTGGGTTTCTAAAGTCTCCCTTAAAAAACAAAAAATACATAAAAAAACAGTGGGAGAGTAATATTGCCCTTTCAGCTTGTGTGCCAGTCTTGACTCCTGGGTGTGCCACCTCTCTCCCTCTCATTCAGTGGGCCATAGAAAGCCTATTTTTTTTTTTTTTAAATATTATTGGGTTTCTAAAGTCTCCCTTAAAAAACAAAAAATACATAAAAAAACAGTGGGAGAGTAATATTGCCCTTTCAGCTTGTGTGCCAGTCTTGACTCCTGGGTGTGCCACCTCTCTCTCTCATTCAGTGGGCCATAGAAAGGCTATTTTTTTTTGGGTTTTTTAATATTATTTGGTTTCTAAAGTCTCCCTGAAAAAAAAAAAAAACATACAAAAAACAGTGGGAGAGTAATATTGCCCTTTCAGCTTGTGTGCCAGTCTTGACTCCTGGGTGTGCCACCTCTCTCCCTTTCATTCAGTGGGCCATAGAAAGCCTATTTATTTTTTTAAAAAAATATTATTGGGTTTCTAAAGTCTCCCTTAAAAAACAAAAAATACCTAAAAAAACAGTGGGAGAGTAATATTGCCCTTTCAGCTTGTGTGCCAGTCTTGACTCCTGGGTGTGCCACCTCTCTCCCTCTCATTCAGTGGGCCATAGAAAGCCTATTTTTTTTTTTTTTAAATATTATTGGGTTTCTAAAGTCTCCCTTAAAAAACAAAAAATACATAAAAAAACAGTGGGAGAGTAATATTGCCCTTTCAGCTTGTGTGCCAGTCTTGACTCCTGGGTGTGCCACCTCTCTCTCTCATTCAGTGGGCCATAGAAAGGCTATTTTTTTTTTGGTTTTTTTAATATTATTTGGTTTCTAAAGTCTCCCTGAAAAAAAAAAAAAAACATACAAAAAACAGTGGGAGAGTAATATTGCCCTTTCAGCTTGTGTGCCAGTCTTGACTCCTGGGTGTGCCACCTCTCTCCCTTTCATTCAGTGGGCCATAGAAAGCCTATTTATTTATTTTTTTAAATATTATTGGGTTTCTAAAGTCTCCCTTAAAAAACAAAAAATACATAAAAAAACAGTGGGAGAGTAATATTGCCCTTTCAGCTTGTGTGCCAGTCTTGACTCCAGGGTGTGCCACCTCTCTCTCTCATTCAGTGGGCCATAGAAAGGCTATTTTTTTTTTGGTTTTTTTAATATTATTTGGTTTCTAAAGTCTCCCTGAAAAAAAAAAAAAAAACATACAAAAAACAGTGGGAGAGTAATATTGCCCTTTCAGCTTGTGTGCCAGTCTTGACTCCTGGGTGTGCCACCTCTCTCCCTTTCATTCAGTGGGCCATAGAAAGCCTATTTATTTTTTTTTTTAAATATTATTGGGTTTCTAAAGTCTCCCTTAAAAAACAAAAAATACATAAAAAAACAGTGGGAGAGTAATATTGCCCTTTCAGCTTGTGTGCCAGTCTTGACTCCTGGGTGTGCCACCTCTCTCTCTCATTCAGTGGGCCATAGAAAGGCTATTTTTTTTTGGGTTTTTTAATATTATTTGGTTTCTAAAGTCTCCCTGAAAAAAAAAAAAAAACATACAAAAAACAGTGGGAGAGTAATATTGCCCTTTCAGCTTGTGTGCCAGTCTTGACTCCTGGGTGTGCCACCTCTCTCCCTTTCATTCAGTGGGCCATAGAAAGCCTATTTATTTTTTTAAAAAAATATTATTGGGTTTCTAAAGTCTCCCTTAAAAAACAAAAAATACCTAAAAAAACAGTGGGAGAGTAATATTGCCCTTTCAGCTTGTGTGCCAGTCTTGACTCCTGGGTGTGCCACCTCTCTCCCTCTCATTCAGTGGGCCATAGAAAGCCTATTTTTTTTTTTTTAAATATTATTGGGTTTCTAAAGTCTCCCTTAAAAAACAAAAAATACATAAAAAAACAGTGGGAGAGTAATATTGCCCTTTCAGCTTGTGTGCCAGTCTTGACTCCTGGGTGTGCCACCTCTCTCTCTCATTCAGTGGGCCATAGAAAGGCTATTTTTTTTTTGGTTTTTTTAATATTATTTGGTTTCTAAAGTCTCCCTGAAAAAAAAAAAAAACATACAAAAAACAGTGGGAGAGTAATATTGCCCTTTCAGCTTGTGTGCCAGTCTTGACTCCTGGGTGTGCCACCTCTCTCCCTTTCATTCAGTGGGCCATAGAAAGCCTATTTATTTATTTTTTTAAATATTATTGGGTTTCTAAAGTCTCCCTTAAAAAACAAAAAATACATAAAAAAACAGTGGGAGAGTAATATTGCCCTTTCAGCTTGTGTGCCAGTCTTGACTCCAGGGTGTGCCACCTCTCTCTCTCATTCAGTGGGCCATAGAAAGGCTATTTTTTTTTTGGTTTTTTTAATATTATTTGGTTTCTAAAGTCTCCCTGAAAAAAAAAAAAAAAACATACAAAAAACAGTGGGAGAGTAATATTGCCCTTTCAGCTTGTGTGCCAGTCTTGACTCCTGGGTGTGCCACCTCTCTCCCTTTCATTCAGTGGGCCATAGAAAGCCTATTTATTTTTTTTTTTAAATATTATTGGGTTTCTAAAGTCTCCCTTAAAAAACAAAAAATACATAAAAAAACAGTGGGAGAGTAATATTGCCCTTTCAGCTTGTGTGCCAGTCTTGACTCCTGTGTGTGCCACCTCTCTCCCTTTCATTCAGTGGGCCATAGAAAGCCTATTTATTTTTTCCGTGATTTGTGTTCTAAATTCTACCTGAACACAAAAACACTACATCAATCAGTGGGAGAAAAATATTGGCCTCAGTCAGGGCTTGTGTGCCACTGCTGTGTGTGCTATCTCTCATTCAGTGGGCTATAGCAAGCCTATTTTTTTTTTTTTTTTTTTTAATATTATTTGGTTTCTAAAGTCTCCCTGAAAAAAAAAACAAAACCTAAAAAAACAGTGGGAGAGTAATATTGCCCTTTCAGCTTGTGTGCCAGTCTTGACTCCTGGGTGTGCCACCTCTCTCCCTCTCATTCAGTGGGCCATAGAAAGCCTATTTATTTTTTTTAAAAAAATATTATTGGGTTTCTAAAGTCTCCCTTAAAAAACAAAAAATACATAAAAAAACAGTGGGAGAGTAATATTGCCCTTTCAGCTTGTGTGCCAGTCTTGACTCCTGGGTGTGCCACCTCTCTCTCTCATTCAGTGGGCCATAGAAAGGCTATTTTTTTTTTGGTTTTTTTAATATTATTTGGTTTCTAAAGTCTCCCTGAAAAAAAAAAAAACATACAAAAAACAGTGGGAGAGTAATATTGCCCTTTCAGCTTGTGTGCCAGTCTTGACTCCTGGGTGTGCCACCTCTCTCCCTTTCATTCAGTGGGCCATAGAAAGCCTATTTTTTTTTTTTTTTAAATATTATTGGGTTTCTAAAGTCTCCCTTAAAAAACAAAAAATACATAAAAAAACAGTGGGAGAGTAATATTGCCCTTTCAGCTTGTGTGCCAGTCTTGACTCCTGGGTGTGCCACCTCTCTCCCTTTCATTCAGTGGGCCATAGAAAGCCTATTTATTTTTTTTTTTAAATATTATTGGGTTTCTAAAGTCTCCCTGAAAAAAAAAAAAAACATAAAAAAACAGTGGGAGAGTAATATTGCCCTTTCAGCTTGTGTGCCAGTCTTGACTCCTGGGTGTGCCACCTCTCTCTCTCTAATTGTGGGCCATAGAAAGCCTTTTTTTTTTTTTTTTTTTTTAATATTATTTGGTTTCTAAAGTCTCCCTGAAAAAAAACAAAACATAAATTAGGTGGGAGATTAATATTGACATTAGTGCTTGAGTGACAGTCCTGCGTGTGTGTCATCTCTGTGATTTTGTGCCACAGAAAACAGAGTGTGTAACATTGTGCCTGATTTTCCTTGTGGTCTCACCAACCTGTTAAGGGATATTGAAATCATACTGAAGTTATAGCTCACCGTGTAAGTTGTTTGACAGCAACAAATAAAGTTACTTTGGTTAAGATTTTAAAACAATGAGGAAGTCTGGTGCAAGAGGTCGTCGTGGGCGTTCATTGTCAGCTGGTAATGATGGTAGTGGTAGTGGAGCATCAGGTGGTCGTGGGGATAAAAATATTCCACCTAAGTCTGGAGCTGTGGAGCCAGTTTCGTCGTCAGGCTACACAAGGCCTCGAACGCTCTCTTTTCTGGGAGTAGGAAAACCGCTTTTAAAGGCGGAGCAGCAACAGCAAGTTTTGGCTTACATTGCAGACTCAGCCTCTAGCTCTTTTGCCTCCTCTTCCGAAACTGGTAAATGTAAAAGCAGCGCGTCGCTTGTGGATGTTCACGGTCAGGGACAAGTCGCTTCCTTGTCCTCCTCAGCAAAAACTACAACAAGAGAGAAGGATGCAGCAGGCGACACAACGGGTCACTCCATGGAGCTCTTTACACATACCGTCCCTGGCTTAGAAAGTGAAACATTTAACAGGCCATGCCCATTACAAGTATATTCTGACATGGAGTGCACTGATGCACAGCCACAGCCAGAGTACTATGCTGCTCCTTTGACTCAGACCACCACATTGCCCTCTCAGGGTACAGATCCACAATCAGACCCTGATGAGACTATGTTGCCCCGCCACGAACGCTATACCACCGACCGACACAGTGACACAGACGAAGTTGCACACGAGCTCGAAGAGGAGGTAATAGATGACCCAGTTATTGACCCCGATTGGCAGCCATTGGGGGAACAGGGTGCAGGCGGCAGTAGTTCAGAAGCGGAGGTGGAGGAGGGGCCGCAGCAGGCATCAACATCGCAACAGGTTCCATCTGCCGGGCCCGTATCTGGCCCAAAACGCGTGTCAAAGCCAAAACCTGTTGGAGCACAGCGTTGCCATCCGGTTAAAGCTCAGTCTGCAATCCCTGAAAAGGGATCCGAGTCTAGGAAGAGTGCAGTCTGGCATTTTTTTAAACAACATCCAACTGATCAGCGCAAAGTCATCTGTCAAAAATGTTCAACTAGCTTAAGCAGAGGTCAGAATCTGAAAAGTCTAAATACTAGTTGCATGCATAGACACTTAACCACCATGCATTTTCAAGCCTGGACTAACTACCAAACGTCCCTCAAGGTTGTAGCACCCTCGGCCAATGAAGCTAGTCAGCAACGCAACATCCCTTCCGTCACTGTAAGGCCACCATTTTCCGCACCACCGGCAGTATCTGTGCAGGTTTCTTTGCCAGCCAAAAGCAGTCAGGGTCAGGGAATCACCAGTTTTGTAGGAGGAAATATTGCATCTAGGGCACCGGCGGAAACAATACCGTCTCCAACCGTCTCTCAGTCTGCCATGTACACCGGCACACCCGAAAGTTCCACGATCTCCAGCTCTCCAGTCCAGCTCACCCTACATGAGACTCTGGTTAGAAAAAGGAAGTACTTATCCTCGCATCCGCGTACACAGGGTTTTAACGCCCACATAGCTAGACTAATCTCGTTAGAGATGATGCCCTACCGGTTAGTTGAAAGCGAAGCTTTCAAAGCCCTGATGGAGTACGCTGAACCACGATACGAGCTACCCAGTCGACACTTTTTTTCCAGAAAAGCCATCCCAGCCCTGCACCAGCATGTTAAACAGCGCATCGTCCATGCACTCAGGCAATCTGTGAGTACAAAGGTGCACCTGACTACAGATGCATGGACCAGTAGGCATGGCCAGGGACGTTATGTGTCCATCACGGCACACTGGGTGAATGTGGTGGATGCAGGGTCCACAGGTGACATCAATTTAGGGACAGTTGTGCCTAGCCCACGGTCTAGGAAACAGTTGGCTGTAGGCGTTCGCACCCCCTCCTCCTCCTCCTCCTCGTCCTCCTGCAGAAGCTACAGCTCTTCCACAGAACGCAGTCTGCCAACCACTCCATCGGCAGATGACACTGTTGCACACCAGTTGTCCCATTATGGGCCAGCTACTGCCAAGCGTCAGCAGGCTGTATTGGCTATGAAGTGCTTGGGCGACAACAGACACACCGCGGAAGTTCTGTCCGAGTTCTTGCAACAAGAAACGCAGTCGTGGCTGGGCACAGTAGATCTTGAGGCAGGCAAGGTAGTGAGTGATAACGGAAGGAATTTCATGGCTGCCATCTCCCTTTCCCAACTGAAACACATTCCTTGCCTGGCTCACACCTTAAACCTGGTGGTGCAGTGCTTATTGAAAACTTATCCTGGGTTCTCCGACCTGCTCCTCAAAGTGCGTGCACTTTGCTCACATATCCGACGTTCGCCTGTACACGCCAGCCGTATGCAGACCTATCAGCGGTCTTTGAACCTTCCCCAGCATCGCCTAATCATAGACGTTGCAACAAGGTGGAACTCAACACTGCACATGCTTCAGAGACTGTGCGAACAGAGGCGTGCTGTTATTTATTTGTGGGAGGATACACGGGCAGGCAGTAGGATGGCAGACATGGAGTTGTCAGGTGTGCAGTGGTCTAAGATACAAGACATGTGTCAAGTCCTTCAGTGTTTTGAGGAATGCACACGGCTGGTTAGTGCAGACAACGCCGTAATAAGCATGAGCATCCCCCTAATGCGTCTGCTGATGCAAAGTTTGACGCACATAAAGGAGCAGGCGTCTGCACCAGAGGAAGAGGAAAGCCTTGATGACAGTCAGCCATTGTCTGGTCAGGGCAGTGTACAGGACGAGGTAGCGGGCGAAGAGGAGGTGGAGGACGAGGAGGATGATGGGGATGAGTATATTTTTAATGCCGAACCTTTCCCGGGGGCACAGGAAATTGGTTGCGTGTCACGGCCGGGTTCTGGTTTTTTGAGGGACACAAGTGACGTAGATTTGCCTGCAACTGCCCCTCAACCAATCACAACCGGAGATTTGACAACTGGAACTTTGGCCCACATGGCGGATTATGCCTTACGTATCCTAAAAAGGGACACACGCATTACGAAAATGATGAACGATGACGATTACTGGTTGGCCTGCCTCCTTGATCCACGCTATAAAGGCAAATTGCAAAATATTATGCCACATGAGAACTTGGAACTAATATTAGCAACCAAACAATCAACTCTTGTTGACCGTTTGCTTCAGGCATTCCCAGCACACAGCGCACGTGATCGTTCTCACACGAGCTCCAGGGGGCAGCAGACTAGGAGTGTTAGGGGTGCACACATCAGAAGTGGCGTTGGACAGAGGGGTTTTCTGACCAGGTTGTGGAGTGATTTTGCTATGACCGCAGACAGGACAGGTACTGCTGCATCAATTGAAAGTGACAGGAGACAACATTTGTCCAGTATGGTTACTAACTATTTTTCATCCCTTATCGATGTTCTCCCTCAACCGTCATTCCCATTTGATTACTGGGCCTCCAAATTAGACACCTGGCCAGAATTGGCAGAATATGCATTGCAGGAGCTTGCTTGCCTGGCAGCAAGTGTCCTATCAGAAAGAGTATTCAGTGCTGCAGGTTCAATATTAACCGAAAAAAGGACTCGTCTGGCTACCCAAAATGTTGATGATCTAACATTCATTAAAATGAACCACAACTGGATTTCGAAATCTTTTGCCCCACCTTGCCCGGCCGACACCTAGCTTTCCTATGAAAAGCTCTTGCCTGTGAATTACTTTTCTAATGTCTAATTTGCTGCAGCTGATTGTACAGCATACGACATGTTTACACCTCCCTAAATGGCAAAACTCCCCACACGGGGCCGTGGTATCGCGACTTGGCGCAAGCACCCGTGAGACTGCTGTTTGTCTGAAGAGGTGGGTGTGCTCGCTTTTGGTTGACGGCATTGCTACTGGGTCCCTCATAGTACAATGTAGTGTCTCTGGCGGTGGTGGTGCGCACCCAACGTCAGACACACCGTTGTAACATGAGGGGCCCTGGGGCGGTCCCGCCGGCCTCAAGAGAGTTCCCCCCTACCCCAGCTCAAAATGTGCTCTACCACGTGCAAAATTATGTCGCACAGCTCCACCAATCTTTAGTCTATTCGCTGACATCATTCAATGTCTGGCACTGACAATACAAATTTGTAGACATCTATGATGCAACTTAAAGTAGTCTGTGTCTGTGTCCTATATTGGCACCATTAAATAGTTACTGCCAAATTACTATGTCAGAAACTCAGTAGATGAGCCCACCCCTGTACCTAAGTATGCCACCTTTTTTTTTTTTTTGGTTGTTTTGCGAGACATTAACATCTATTTATATTTTGGGAGTACTGGGACAGACACTCCTTGCACTACTCCTCCACTCACCACCAAGCTGCCTGTGTATCCATGTAACCGCTGTAAAGCTGCCATGAGCCTATTGTTTGTTATTTTAGGCCTTTGATAGCCTGTCTGCGGTCCCTACTTTAAATACTCCTCCACTCATCACCAGCTGCCTGCCCGTGTATCCATGTAACCGCTGTAAAGCTGCCATGAGCCTATTGTTTGTTATTTTAGGCCTTTGATAGCCTGTCTGCGGTCCCTACTTTAAATACTCCTCCACTCACCACCAAGCTGCCTGTGTATCCATGTAACCGCTGTAAAGCTGCCATGAGCCTATTGTTTGTTATTTTAGGCCTTTGATAGCCTGTCTGCGGTCCCTACTTTAAATACTCCTCCACTCACCACCAAGCTGCCTGTGTATCCATGTAACCGCTGTAAAGCTGCCATGAGCCTATTGTTTGTTATTTTAGGCCTTTGATAGCCTGTCTGCGGTCCCTACTTTAAATACTCCTCCACTGACCACCAAGCTGCCTGCCCGTGTATCCATGTAACCGCTGTAAAACTGCCATGAGCCTATTGTTTGTTATTTTAGGCCTTTGATAGCCTGTCTGCGGTCCCTACTTTAAATACTCCTCCACTCACCACCAAGCTGCCCGTGTATCCATGTAACCGCTGTAAAACTGCCATGAGCCTATTGTTTGTTATTTTAGGCCTTTGATAGCCTGTCTGCGGTCCCTCCTTCCACTAGGCCTCCACTGACCAGACCACTGCTGCCCGTGTACCCCTGGAACCAATTTTAAAGTGCCTACAGCCAGCCCATTTTATTGTGTTAGGCCTTCGAAGCCTGTCTGCGGTCCCTCCTTCCACTAGGCCTCCACTCACCTGACCACTGCTGCCCGTGTACCCCTGGAACCAATAATAAAGTGCCTACAGCCAGCCCATTTTATTATGTTAGGCCTTTGAAGCCTGTCTGCGGTCCCTCCTTCCACTAGGCCTCCACTGACCAGACCACTGCTGCCCGTGTACCCCTGGAACCAATAATAAAGTGCCTACCGCCAGCCCATTTTATTATGTTAGGCCTTCGAAGCCTGTCTAAGGTCCCTCCTTCCACTAGGCCTCCACTCACCTGACCACTGCTGCCCGTGTACCCCTGGAACCAATAATAAAGTGCCTAGAGCCTATTTTTTTATTTAATTTAATATTAATAAAGCCAGGATGAACTACGATATACCACGCTATGAGCTACCCAGTTGACAATTCTTTTGCGAGAAAAGCCATCCCACCCCTCCACCTGCATGTTAAAGACCGCATTGTCCTTGCATTCTGTCAATTTGTCAGTCCAAAGGTATACCTGACAACAGACACATGGACCTGTAGGCCTGGCCACGGAAGGTTACGTGTCCTTTGTGGCTAAATGGGTTAATGTATTGGATGCATGGTCCACACAGGGGACAGCCTGCAAAGTCTGTCTGCAGTCCCTAGTTCAAGTTGTCCTCAACTGAATAAAGCTGAGCTTCTACCTTCTGGCTCTGATTAACTGCTGTTTTTAAAAAAATTGGCTGTTCCGTCCTTCTAAAGGTGTCTGCCCCTGCCTGGTGTTGTCCTCAACTGAATAAAGCTGAGCTTCAACCTTCAGTTCCAAACATACAACAGAAAACTGGTACAATACAAAAAGTGGCCTCCAGCTACAAAAACTTTCTCCTACAAGTAGTTAACTGACAGTTTTTTTCCCAGTGAAAACACAGATATGGCATCCAACGAGTGTTGTCCTGTCTCGTCTTCTTTATATTATTGCCAAGAAGCTGCAACTGAATAAAGCTGAGCTTCAACCTTCAGTTCCAAATTACCATTTTTAAAAAAGCAATTGGCTGTTCCGGCCTACTAAAGGTGTCTGTCTGCCCCTGCCTGGTGTTGTCCTCAACTGAATAAAGCTGAGCTTCAACCTTCTGTTCCAAATTACCATTTTTAAAAATGCAATTGGCTGTTCCGGCCTACTAAAGGTGTCTGTCTGCCCCTGCCTGGTGTTGTCCTCAACTGAATAAAGCTGAGCTTCTACCTTCTGCCTCTTACTAACTGCTGTTTTTTTACAAAAATTGGCTGTTCCGGCCTACTAAAGGTGTCTGTCTGCCCCTGCCTGGTGTTGTCCTCAACTGAATAAAGCTGAGCTTCAACCTTCTGTTCCAAATTACCATTTTTAAAAATGCCATTGGCTGTTCCGGCCTACTAAAGGTGTCTGTCTGCCCCTGCCTGGTGTTGTCCTCAACTAAATAAAGCTGAGCTTCAACCTTCTGCTCCAAATTACCATTTTAAAAAATGCAATAGGCTTTTCCGGCCTACTAAAGGTGTCTGTCTGTGTGCCCCTGCCTGGTGTTGTCCTCAACTAAATAAAGCTGAGCTTCAACCTTCCGGCTCTCATTAAGTGGTTTTAAAAAAAAAAAATGGTGGTTAGGGCCTACTAACGGCTTCTGCCCCTCCCTGGTGTTGCCCTCAACTAAATAAAGCTGAGCTTCAACCTTCTGCTCCAAATTACCATTTTAAAAAATGCAATAGGCTTTTCCGGCCTACTAAAGGTGTCTGTCTGTGTGCCCCTGCCTGGTGTTGTCCTCAACTAAATAAAGCTGAGCTTCAACCTTCCGGCTCTCATTAAGTGGTTTTAAAAAAAAAAAATGGTGGTTAGGGCCTACTAACGGCTTCTGCCCCTCCCTGGTGTTGCCCTCAACTAAATAAAGCTGAGCTTCAACCTTCTGCTCCAAATTACCATTTTAAAAAATGCAATAGGCTTTTCCGGCCTACTAAAGGTGTCTGTCTGTGTGCCCCTGCCTGGTGTTGTCCTCAACTAAATAAAGCTGAGCTTCAACCTTCCGGCTCTCATTAAGTGGTTTTAAAAAAAAAAAATGGTGGTTAGGGCCTACTAACGGCTTCTGCCCCTCCCTGGTGTTGCCCTCAACTAAATAAAGCTGAGCTTCAACCTTCTGCTCCAAATTACCATTTTAAAAAATGCAATAGGCTTTTCCGGCCTACTAAAGGTGTCTGTCTGTGTGCCCCTGCCTGGTGTTGTCCTCAACTAAATAAAGCTGAGCTTCAACCTTCTGCTCCAAATTACCATTTTAAAAAATATAATAGGCTTTTCCGGCCTACTAAAGGTGTCTGTCTGTGTGCCCCTGCCTGGTGTTGTCCTCAACTAAATAAAGCTGAGCTTCAACCTTCTGCTCCAAATTACCATTTTAAAAAATGCAATAGGCTTTTCCGGCCTACTAAAGGTGTCTGTCTGTGTGCCCCTGCCTGGTGTTGTCCTCAACTAAATAAAGCTGAGCTTCAACCTTCCGGCTCTCATTAAGTGGTTTTTAAAAAAAAAAATGGTGGTTAGGGCCTACTAACGGCTTCTGCCCCTCCCTGGTGTTGCCCTCAACTAAATAAAGCTGAGCTTCAACCTTCTGCTCCAAATTACCATTTTAAAAAATGCAATAGGCTTTTCCGGCCTACTAAAGGTGTCTGTCTGTGTGCCCCTGCCTGGTGTTGTCCTCAACTAAATAAAGCTGAGCTTCAACCTTCTGCTCCAAATTACCATTTTAAAAAATGCAATAGGCTTTTCCGGCCTACTAAAGGTGTCTGTCTGTGTGCCCCTGCCTGGTGTTGCCCTCAACTAAATAAAGCTGAGCTTCAACCTTCTGCTCCAAATTACCATTTTGAAAAATGCAATAGGCTTTTCCGGCCTACTAAAGGTGTCTGTCTGTGTGCCCCTGCCTGGTGTTGCCCTCAACTAAATAAAGCTGAGCTTCAACCTTCTGCTCCAAATTACCATTTTGAAAAATGCAATAGGCTTTTCCGGCCTACTAAAGGTGTCTGTCTGTGTGCCCCTGCCTGGTGTTGCCCTCAACTAAATAAAGCTGAGCTTCAACCTTCTGCTCCAAATTACCATTTTGAAAAATGCAATAGGCTTTTCCGGCCTACTAAAGGTGTCTGTCTGTGTGCCCCTGCCTGGTGTTGTCCTCAACTAAATAAAGCTGAGCTTCAACCGTCCGGCTCTCATTAAGTGGTTTTAAAAAAAAAAAATGGTGGTTAGGGCCTACTAACGGCTTCTGCCCCTCCCTGGTGTTGCCCTCAACTAAATAAAGCTGAGCTTCAACCTTCTGCTCCAAATTACCATTTTGAAAAATGCAATAGGCTTTTCCGGCCTACTAAAGGTGTCTGTCTGTGTGCCCCTGCCTGGTGTTGCCCTCAACTAAATAAAGCTGAGCTTCAACCTTCTGCTCCAAATTACCATTTTGAAAAATGCAATAGGCTTTTCCGGCCTACTAAAGGTGTCTGTCTGTGTGCCCCTGCCTGGTGTTGTCCTCAACTAAATAAAGCTGAGCTTCAACCTTCCGGCTCTCATTAAGTGGTTTAAAAAAAAAAAAAATGGTGGTTAGGGCCTACTAACGGCTTCTGCCCCTCCCTGGTGTTGCCCTCAACTAAATAAAGCTGAGCTTCAACCTTCCGGCTCTCATTAAGTGGTTTTAAAAAAAAAAAATGGTGGTTAGGGCCTACTAACGGCTTCTGCCCCTCCCTGGTGTTGCCCTCAACTAAATAAAGCTGAGCTTCAACCTTCTGCTCCAAATAACCATTTTGAAAAATGCAATAGGCTTTTCCGGCCTACTAAAGGTGTCTGTCTGTGTGCCCCTGCCTGGTGTTGCCCTCAACTAAATAAAGCTGAGCTTCAACCTTCTGCTCCAAATTACCATTTTGAAAAATGCAATAGGCTTTTCCGGCCTACTAAAGGTGTCTGTCTGTGTGCCCCTGCCTGGTGTTGTCCTCAACTAAATAAAGCTGAGCTTCAACCTTCCGGCTCTCATTAAGTGGTTTTAAAAAAAAAAAATGGTGGTTAGGGCCTACTAACGGCTTCTGCCCCTCCCTGGTGTTGCCCTCAACTAAATAAAGCTGAGCTTCAACCTTCTGCTCCAAATTACCATTTTGAAAAATGCAATAGGCTTTTCCGGCCTACTAAAGGTGTCTGTCTGTGTGCCCCTGCCTGGTGTTGCCCTCAACTAAATAAAGCTGAGCTTCAACCTTCTGCTCCAAATTACCATTTTAAAAAATGCAATAGGCTTTTCCGGCCTACTAAAGGTGTCTGCCCCTCCCTGGTGTTGTCCTCAACTGAACAAAGCTGAGCTTCCACATTCTGGCTTTCGCCCTATACTATCAGATATTAAACTGCATTTGGCCTACTAGTGTGGTTAGGCCCTTGAAACAGTGTCTGCTGCTCTTGGGTTTGCTACTCCACTGAACAAAGCAATGCCGCCTGTTTAGTCCTGTTACCAATTTTGAACTGCATGTAGCCTACTTTATTCTTTGGCCCTATATCTGTTTCCTCCTCATCCTGCCCATTGCCCAGCCACTGCTAAATGAGTCTGCTGGTACATTGACCTAGACCACTACATTCCCCTTGTACTCTACACAGCCAGAATCTGTCCCTGCTGAAAGTAAGGTTCCCCTTCCCGCATGTTATACCACCTTACACAGGGACAAAGAGGAAGGTGCAGATGAAAGTGCAGGTTCCTTCATCAGGTGGGGGGGCATACTCGTTGGCGACGTCACTGGCACAGGGCCCCTCAGAGTACGCAAAAGTGTCGCTGCTGGTGGGAGGCGCCCCCGCCATGCAAACACACCGCCGTACTTTGAGGGGCCCTGTGCCAGTGGCAATGCGAACGAGTGGGCCCCCCCCTGCTTGCTCAGGATCACAGCACTTGCAACTTTTAAATACTTACCTTTCCCTGCAACACCGCCGTGACGTAGTCCGCATTTCCTGGGCCCACGAAAAACTTGAGCCAGCCCTACTCCCCCCACAACTTTCCCCCAATTCCCTATGCCCAACTATTATTATACAGTTAATTAAGATTGGCAAGCTTCAGAAACAAGAATGGATGTTTTTGGCATTAAAATGGGCACGGTAGGTGTTTTCCTGGCCTCCACTCACTGCCGACTATGCTTCCCCATTGACTTGCATTGGGTTTCGTGTTTCGGTCGATCCCCGACTTTTAGCGATAATCGGCCGACTGCACTCGACTCGACTCTGGACAAAATCGGGTTTCCCAAAACCCTACTCGATCTTAAAAAAATGAAAGTCGCTCAACCCTACTCTCAAGTACATCTTCATGTGGACGATAGTGTTCGCCCAGTGGCCCAGTCACATAGGCGCATTCCATTTCACCTGAGAAGGAAAGTAGAAAAAGAACTCCAATTCCTCATGGACGAGGACGTTATCGAAACCGTTACTGGGCCCACTCCCTGGGTCTCACCACTGGTGGTAGTTCCTAAACCAAAGGCTCCTGACCAGGTGAGATTGTGTGTTGACATGCGCCTACCCAACACTGCCATTCAGAGAGAAAGACATATCTCACCCACAATTGATGACATCATTCATGTGTTAAATGGAGCGACCGTCTTTTCAAAACTCGATCTCAATAAGGGCTATCACCAGTTAGAGCTGAGTCCAGAATCCAGATATTTGACAACATTTTCCCACATGTGGGCCTCAGAAGATATAAAAGATTGACTTTTGGGGTCTGCTCTGCAGCGGAAATTTTTCAGGATGCAATAAGGGGCGTTATTCAGAACATTCCAAATGCCTTTAATTACAGTGATGACATACTGGTGTTTGGCAAAACTCAAGCTGAACACAATCGTGCTCTATATGCCGTCTTTGAATGCCTCCTCTCTGCTGGACTCACCTTAAACAAGGAAAAATGTGAATTTGATAAAAATTCATTAGAGTTTTACGGTCATATTTTTTCGGCAAAAGGGGTACAACCTGATCCCAAGAAAGTGGAATCCATTAAATCAGCCTCAATTCCACAAGATGCCAGTGAAGTACGCTCGTTTCTTGGAATGGCCAGTTATTGTGCTAGATACATTCCAAACTTCTCAACAATTAACAGTCCATTAAGGGAACTTACAAAACAGAGTTGTGTTTTTCAATGGTCTCCAGACTGTCAAAATGCATTTGAAACAATTAAAACTGAACTTTGCTCAACAACCACAATGGCCTATTTTGATCCAGCTCTCTAAACTGAGCTAATTGTGGACGCCAGTCCCGTGGGGCTGGGTGCCATCTTAGCACAATATAAAGATAACAATCAAAATCCTCAGATTATTTCTTATGCAAGTAAAAGCTTAACAAGCACGGAACGGAAATATTCACAACCTGAAAAAGAAAGCTTGGCAGTTGTCTGGAGATGCGAACATTTTCACTTATTTCTGTATGGAGCTCCCTTCACTGTTGTCACAGATCATCAAGCACTCCTTACGATCTTTGGAAATCCCAGAGCTAAAATGCCTGCACGCATAGAACGGTGGGGTCTACATCTACAGGACTACAACTACAAAATTGTCCACAAGCCTGGAAAATTCAGCAATCCCGCTGACTATCTGTCAAGACATCCGATGACTGATGATCTACCTGAGCATTCCGCCATTGAAGAATACATATGCTTCATTACAGCCCATGCAGTACCAAAAGCTCTTTCCATTGATCACTTTGTGAACGCCACAACAAGTGACAAGACACTACGTGCTTTAATACAAATCATCCGAAATCGAAGGTGGCATGAAATTCAAAGAGAAAAATTTCCCGATCCTGATATTGATCTGACAGAATTAAAACTATTCTCAAGTGTACGGTATGAACTATCTGTCACTGAGGAATGCCTCATCCTTCGAGGTACCAAATTGGTTGTACCTAAGACTCTGCGCAGCTTAGTAATACAGATAGCGCATGAAGGTCATCTGGGAATTGTTGGCACAAAGAAAATACTCAGAGAAAAAGTGTGGTTCCAAACATGGATCAATTGGTGGAAGAGAAGGTTAAACACTGTTCCACCTGTCAAGTTATCACTCCATCATCACAGCTGGAGCCTTTACAAATGTCACCTCTACCCACTGCTGTCTGGGAGGAGGTGGCAGTCGATATATATGGACCGTTACCAAATGGCCAATACATTCTAGTAACAATTGACGAATATTCCAGATACCCTGTCATTTCTTTTATCTCTTCAACATCTGCTACTAGTGTGATACCAGAACTGGATAACATATTTTCAGCATATGGCATTCCAAGAGTGGTCAAAACGGACAATGGACCTCCATTCAATGGACACGTGTTCACACAATTTGCTGAATACTTGGGGTTCAGTCACAGAAAAATCACACCGTGCTGGCCGCAAGCAAATGGAATAGTCGAACGCTTCATGCGCACCATGGGGAAACGAATCAAGGCAGCTAGCCTGGAGCACACCCCACTGAAACAGTCATTGTACAAATTCATGCGCAATTACCGCAATACGCCACATTCTACTACCAATGCTGCTCCAGCGCATCTAATGTTTGGCAGAACTCTGCATATACGAATCCCTGACATAGTCAGTCGTCCTGTACCAAGTGACTCCTCTGTGCGCTTAGCAGACTCTTCCAACAAACAAACCATGAAACACTATGCAGACAGAAGGCGAAGGGCACAGCCAAATGCTATCAAAAGAGGTGACGTTGTTGTGGTGCGTCAGAGACCAACCAACAAGACTTCAGCTGCATATTGTCCCGCAAAATATAATGTTATTGACAAGAAAGGCAGCATGGTCACGGCTGAGAGGGATGGACACTCCATAACTCGAAACTCTTCACATTTCAAAATTATTCCTCAAAATAATGACAATGGACATTCTCTGGGGGAAGATTCGGCACTCAACAGTGGAGAGAATCACCAGGAGGCAACAAGTTCTTCATTAATGGACACCATCGCTGAGCCCAGACGTTATCCATCAAGAGAGAGAAGGGCTCCATCCAGACTTATTGAAGAAGCGTGACTTCTTTTCTTTAACAGGGCAAAATGGACATATGTTTTCTTGGACATTTTTCGTGTTGCATCATTAGTTCATGTTATTTTATTTTAGTTTTATTCGTTTAAAAAAAAAAAAAAAAAGGGGATGTTGTAATATGCATTAATTAAATCTTGTACCTTGTCTCTTTAAGAAAGATGAGATGTAGAGAATTGTGGGTAGTTACAGAGAGGAGGGGGAGAAGTTACTTTCACTTTGTCATGCATGCAGAGACAAGCTTAAGCAACGTGCTAAAGAGAAATAAAGATAATGAAGATTTACTAGTGTGGATTACTTACAAAGTGTGGACATTACACCCTGCTTCTTCAGGAAGCATTCAAACATATCTTCTGAAAACGCCTGGAAATTCACATGTAGAGGTGTTTGATATCGGATCCTTTACATGTTGGTGAGTTGCTCTGTTACTTATGCTATTAAACATAATGTAGAATCCAGGTGGCTCAATACGCCTACCAACTCTCTTTCAATTGTGCCCTCTGAAACTCACCATCAGTATGTGAAAACGTCCTCTACATCTAAGATTTCTTCTTTCCAATTCCCTTGATCTTCTGGTTCTCACGGAACCCTTGATCCAGCAGTCTGGCACCAGCACTGCTGCTGCTTTCTCATATGGTGGGCTACAATTTTCACATACCTCCGGACCTGAGAGCAGTGTTTCCACATTATCCCCACCTGGTACCCTCACTTATGTTCCCTTCCTTTTGAAGCCCACACCGTTAGACTTTTCAAACCCTTCTCCCTGCAAGTGGCTCCTACCATCATTTTCTGGATCACTGGCTGGCCACCTAGCTTCCACACTTTCTTTCCTGTGACATTCCTAATCTCATTATGGGGAACTTTAACTTCCGCATTGATGATCTGCTGTCTCCATGTGTCACTCATTTTCTTTCTCTAACCTCCTCCTTCAGCCTATCACAGTTTACTAACTCTCCTAGATATGAAGATGGGAATACTCTGGGACTAGTCTTCTCTCGACTATGCTCAGTACATGACTTTACTAACTGCCCTCTCCCAGTCTCTGACCACAACATTCTTTCCATCTCTGTCTCCACACCCAAGACACCCGCACTTATCACACATACAGAAATCTGCATGCCAACAGTGCCCAGCAGCTTAGGAAAAATATACAGACAAGAGAAAAACTTGGCACTCAAAAATACTTTAGCGTGGATAGTTATTTATTCAATGTGCATCCATAGAGACAAAAGTTGAACGTTTTCGGTCCACATCTGGACCTTCATCAGAACAATTATACTAATAAAACAAAAGATTAATAATATATGAGTATAAACATATTCAAAAATAAAACCATAAAAAGAAAATGATAATATCATGGTACATGTTATATTATATTGACAAGTGAAAAAATAGTACGTCATATGAGAAATGGTGGGTGGCGATAGTCTTGAATAAAGTTCCCAGAGGTAGTGGAGAACAAACAGTACATAGTGTGATGGAGTTTAGACCTGAATCGAGGTTAAGGACTGAAAGTAATAATTAGGAAGTACAAGCGGCAAAACGAGATAAGTGCATAGGTGTAGAAAGGATACTGGTATTGCATCGATATTGGGACATGCCACACAGGATCCACATGGGCGACAACCCCATCTAGGATCCAAATGGGTTATCAATCTTTTTTTTGTAGTGGCTATGTACCAAAACATCGCAAAAGTTCTGTGATCTTCTGTATGTAATGGATGGTTTTGCAGGTAAGTATTGTGCCAAAATGGGATCCCACTGATGAATTCTCCAATGTCTGTATAAAATGTCTCTAACTTCACGCCATCTACAATTGAATGATTGGATATATCGTACCTTGTCCTGATTTTGAGCCTCAGGTCTTGATTTATTGAGTGTTTGAGAGCGATCAGTTCTCTTTGCCCGCCAATATCCTTGCTCAATATACCGGGAAGAATATCCTCTTTCTTTAAATCTTGCACTCAAGTCCTTGCTCTGTTTCTCAAAAGAGTCCTCATCAGAACAGATCCATCGCATACGCAAAAACTGTCCCACTGGTATCCCTTGGATAAGACTACGCTGATGTGATGATGAAAAATGGAGTAAACTATTTGTTGAGGTAGGTTTTCGGAAAACATCCGTATGAACAAACCCAGCTTCATCAACTCTGAAAAGGATATCCAAAAATTCTATATTAGATCTTCCTGCTTTGTACGTAAAGCACAAATTCAAGTCATTATTGTTGAGATGGTTCATAAAGGACTGCAGATCCTCCATAGACCCTTGCCAAATGCATAAAATATCATCAATGAACCTTCCCCAGTATTGCACCCTATCCACCAATGGTATAGGCTCAGTGGTGAGTATTTTTCTTTCCCACAGCCCCAGGAGCACATTAGCATATGAGGACGCAAACGCCGCCCCCATTGCTGTGCCCTGGAGCTGTAGGACGAATTGGTAATTGAACATAAAAAAATTGTGGGTGAGTGCAAACTGGAGAAGGTCCACAATGAATGAGCAAAACTCACCATCTTCATTAGACATCATCAGAAATTGTTTAACTGCCATGAGTCCATCTTCATGTTTGATTAATGTATACAAAGATTCAATGTCACAGGTCACCAAAATCATGTCATCTTCCAATTGCAATCCATCCATTTTCCGAAGGACATCATTCGTGTCCTTCAAATATGATGGTAGGGTTTCTACCATGGGATGAAGGACAAAATCAATCAATTTGCATATTGGTTCAATGAAATTATTATTTCCTGCTACAATAGGGCTACCTGGTGGACATAATGCATTTTTATGTACCTTGGAAAGGACATAAAAGGTCGCAATAGTTGGATATTCCACAGTCAAATATTCCATCTGCTTTTTACTAATAATGGAGGACTCAACAGCCTTTGTCAAAATGTCTTTCAACAGTAGGCAAAAAGATGATAGAGGATTGAATGTTAGTCTCCGATAACACTTAATGTTAACACTTAATGTAACACTTACGTGTTTATTCTTTGCACTATGATATTTATGGTGATGTTCGTTGTGTTTCTCCTTGTTTTTTATTATATTTAATAAAATCATTTCATCATTTGGACTTGGATCTGATATTCACTTTTGAGTAGGTGTTTACATTATAATAATACATTGCAGAGTTCCCTGGATGAAGCTGTACCTACTACACTCAGAAAGACCCAACACAAATAGAGGCAACTCTGGCATATGCTGTAAACATGGTTTCTCCAGTGCTGCTCAAGGTGTGCAGCGCGTGATTGCAGAATGTCGCCTTCAGCAGAAGACTTCATCCGCTATAAGTTCATGCTCAAAACCTATAACTCTGCTCTCCATCCGGCCAAACAAGTCTACTGCACCAACCTCATCATATCACTAGTCAACAATCCAAAATGGCTCTTCAACATCTTCCACTTGCTACTGAGCCCTATAATACAGGCCTCAATCCAAAGATCACAGCAATGACTATTGATATTTTGCAGGAAATAATTAACCAACGACATCCATTAGTACATTTTTGCACAATCCCCTCGCTTGGATCCCTTTCCCTGCTGCACCTCAATCTCACTTTCCATCTTCAAGCCTATATCAGAAGAAGTTACCACTCAAAAAACATCCCTCGACCAGAACTGCGATAACTACAGATCTGTCTCTAATCTCTCCTTTATCTATAAACTCCTACAATGCTTGGCGCACTTTCATCTCACCAGCTATCTCTCAGACTACTCTCTTCTTGACCCTTTACAATCAGGTTTCTGCACTTTAAACTCTGCCGAAACTGCCCTTACTATAGTCTATAATGACCTATTAACAGTAAAATTCAATGGTCACTACTCCCTGCTGTTTCTCCTGGATTTCTCTGCCACATTTGACACTGTGGATCACAAGCTTCTCCTCATATGCTCCACTCTATCGGCCTCAAGGACATTGTTCTTTCCTTGTTCTCCTCCTACCTCTCTGACCACTCCACTGTATTTTTTGCCGAATCTTAGTCCTCTAATATTTTTCTTACTGTTGGGGTTCCTCAGGGCTCAGTTCTAGGCTTCTTCCTCTTCTTCCTTTACACTACATCAGTATCATCTCTATGCTAATGACACCCAATTATACACCTCTTCTTCTGACACCACCCCCACCTCAATGCAAAATACAGTGACATGTAAAAGTTTGGGCATCCCTGGACAAAATTACTTTTAATGTAAACAGTTAAGCAAGGTGAAACAACAGAAAACTGACTGGCGCATCAAAACTAATCTGAATAGGTGCATACCAAAAACAGCGATTTACATGTACAATATACGAAAGGTTGCACTCAATCGTGTTAAAGCATGTCAATATGAAATATATGAAATGTGAAAAGCAAAATGGCTAGTGAATATTAGAAAACAATAATTGAGACGCTTTGCACAAAATTTGGCTAAATAATGTCTGCCCATAAACCAACATCAAGGTGGCCTCGAAGTCTGATGGGTCCCTAACCAGTGTGAACACCTCTCTTAGGCTGATGTCTGAATGTCTGGGTGAATGTGGACACTTCTCTCAGCAAATTCTATACTTATAGGTAAGTAGGAACCTGCTGTGATTAAAATCACCACATGGTGAAGGGCAGAGTGCTCAGTCAGAAAGCTAACATTGAAACAACAGAAAACTGACTGTCACATCAAAACTAGTCTGAACAGGTGCATACCAAAAACAGCTACTTACATGTACAATATACGAAAAAGGTTGCACTAAATCGTGTTAAAGCATGTGACAGATAGGCAGGGACCACAGGAAAGTTCAAAGCAAATGTCTTTTAATGTCCAAAAAAACTCACAAAAGAAACAGCCCAGAACAGTCCGTGGACAACTGCACCACCGTGTCACGCTGAGGGGTGGCAGGGCTTTTGCTTGGCTCCGTGTTACCTCACACAGGCTGAGTTTTGCAGAGTCACCTGATCTGCAAATTTGCAAACCAAAACTGACACACCCAACCCTTTGCTGCAGGGTTTTTAACCCCTTTCTGACCTCGGACGGGATAGTATGTCCGAGGTCAGAAGCCCCATTTTGATGCGGGCTCCGGCGGTGAGCCCGCATCAAAGCAGGGACATGTCAGCTGTTTTGAACAGCTGACATGTGCCCGTAATAGCCGCGGGCAGAATCGCGATCTGCCCGCGCCTATTAACTAGTTAAATTCCGCTGTCAAACGCAGACAGCGGCATTTAACTACCGCATGCGGCCGGGTGGCCGAAAATGATGGCATCGCCGACCCCCGTCACATGATCGGAGGTCGGCGATGCTTCAGAATAGTAACCATAGAGGTCCTTGAGACCTCTATGGTTACTGATCTCCGGCAGCTGTGAGCGCCACCCTGTGGTCGGTGCTCACAGCACACCTGATTTTCTGCTACATAGCAGCGAACAGCAGATCGCTGCTATGTAGCAGAGGCGATCGCCCTGTGCCTGCTTCTAGACTCCTATGGAGGCTATTGAAGCATGGCAAAAGTAAAGAAAAAAAGTTTTAAAAAAGTGAAAAAAATAAAAAAAATATAAAAGTTTAAATCACCCCCCTTTCGCCCCAATCAAAATAAATCAATAAAAAAAAATCACACCTACACATATTTGGTATTGCCGTGTTCAGAATCACCCGATCTATCAAGAAAAAAAAAAGCATTAACCTGATCGCTAAACGGTGTAGCGAGAAAAAAATTTGAAACGCCAGAATTACGTTTTTTTGCATTAAAATGCAATAACGGGCGATCAAAAGAACATATCTGCACCAAAATGCTATCATTAATCATCAGCTTGGCATGCAAAAATAAGCCCTCAACCGACCCCAGATCATGAAAAATGGAGACGCTACGAGTATCGGAAAATGGCGCAATTTTTTTTTTTTTTTAGCAAAGTTTGGAATTTTTTTTCACCACTTAGGTAAAAAATAACCTAGTCATGTTAGGTGTCTATGAACTCGTAATGACCTGGAGAATCATAATGGCAGGTCAGTTTTAGCATTTAGTGAACCTAGCAAAAAAAGCCAAACAAAAAACAAGTGTGAGATTGCACTTATTTTGCAATTTCACTGCACTTGGAATTTTTTTCCCATTTTCTAGTACACGACATGCTAAAACCAATGATGTTGTTCAAAAGTACAACTCGTCCCGCAAAAAATAAGCTCTCATATGGCCAAATTGATGGAAAAATAAAAAAGTTATGTCTCTGGAAAGAGGGGAGTGAAAAACGAACACGGAAAAATGGAAAATCCCAAGGCCATGAAGGGGTTAAACTGAAATCTGTGGCTACTTGAAAGACCCGGGCCTGGAGGAAGCGAACCGCACCACTACCATCCTGTAGTGCGCTTCAGGAAAACCCATTATGGGCATTTATTTTTGAACATTTGCCTTGGCCAAATAGCTTGACCAGGTCCACACTTACTTTTATTTTGCCTTGAGACTCACAGACATCTTGCTGTGACCACAAAGCACTCCAGCAGGTCTAATAGGACTCTGTCCGCCTCCTGGGGGATACATATCAACACTCACATATGATCCCTCTCACTGCATCACATATCCCCCCTGTTTAAACTTGTGGAGTTGAACACTTGTCATCATACTAGGGTCCGAGACAGGGCATCTGCATTTCCCTGCGATTTCCCCACCCGATATTCAACGGTGAAATTAAAATTCTGCAGGGATATAAACCATATGTTGACCCAAGCATTCCTCTCCTTGGCATTCTAAATCCATACCAAGGGTGAATGATCTGTCACCAAGTGAAACGGTCGACCGAGTAAATAGCGTATGGACTTCAATGCCCACTTAATAGTGAGGCACTCCTTCTCCACTATGCTATAATTTTTCTTGGCCGGGGTGAGTTTCCTACTTCTATAGGTGACCGAATGTTCCTCCCCATTCACCTTCTGTGACAGGACAGCTCCTAGGCCCATGTTAGCGGCATCCGTCTGTACGATGAAGCGTTTCTGGAAGTTGGGGCTAATGAGGACGGGCTGTCCGCACAGCGCCACCTTCATGGATTGGTACACTTCCTCTGCTTGGTGGTTCCACCAAACCATGGCCGACTTCTTTCCCTTGAGGAGATCTATTAGGGGTGATGTTCTCCCCCAAAAATTAGGTATAAACTTCTGGTAATTCCATGTGATATCGAGAAATGCTCTCACTCTCAATCTTATTTATTTGGGGCTTGGTAACCCCACGGCCGATCACGTATCCCAAGTACCTGGCTTCCTTGAGCCCTACCGCATATTTCTTGGGATTTGCCATCAAGCCCGTGGCCTGAGCGAATCTACTACTGCTTGCACCTGGGACAAGTGGGTATGCCAGTCAGTGCTAAAGACGATGATGTCATCCAAGTATGCAGAAGCATACAATATTTCCGATGGGGTTCCAGCACGATGTCCATCAACCTCTGGAACGTGGCTGGGGCCCGATGTAGTCCAAAGGGCAGGACAACCTTGTGGTATAGACCCTTCAGTGTTATAAATGCAGTCTTTTCCTTTGCCGACTCCATAAGAGGCACCAGCCAATAATCCTTGGTCAGATTGAGCATGTTAAAGTACTGGGCCTGAAACTGTCCCTCTATCAGCTCGTCCACCAGGGGCATTGGGTAAAGGTCAAACTTTGACACCTCATTTAATTTACAAAAGTCATTACAGAACCGTACTAATCCATCTGGCTTCGGGATTAGCCCAATCGGGCTAGCCCAGTCACTCTGGGATTCCCTAATTGCTCCCAGTTGGAGCATTTGTCTTACCCCACTCACGATGACTGGTCCCCGAGACTCGAGCACATGGTACGGTTTAATTCATACCCTTATGTGCACCTTTCTGCACCTCTCACCGCTGCTATTTCGAGAAGGTGTCTCCTATCGTTACCTCTCCCTCGGCCTATGTCCAGGCCATTATCAGAGGGTCCCCAGATGGCGTGTCGGGAGTCACCTCCGTAAACATACAATCTCGGTCCTTCCACACTTTCAACAGATTAACGTGATTCAACTGTTTGGGTTTTCTTCTCCTGGTCTAGTTTACTTCCTCCACTTTTTCCCAAACATCAAACAGCCCTTGCCACTTGACCATAAGCTTACTTTCAGTGGTGGGCACCAAAACCAACACCAGATCTCCTGCATGACCGGGGTCAATGAAAGGTCACCTGACTCGCAGGTACAGGGGGACCTACACTTGAGCCCGGGGGGTGGTTTTGCCCCCCGTGGCTACGATTGCTCTGACTGACTGTTTCACTTTCAACAGCCAATCAGAGCAATTGTAATCTTTCACCAATGAAACTTGGTGAAATATTACAATCCAGCCATGGCCGATGCTACAATGACATCAGCCAAGACTGGAGACCACCATCTGCCCCGTCAGTCTTTCCTCCCCTCTGTCCTGTCCTCCGCTGCCCTCCTCTCCTCTGTCCTGCCCTCCACTAACCCTGTGGTCCAATACCACCCCCGGTACTTCCTGAGTCCCGGTATCCCTCTCGGTGTCCATCCATCTTCACCCATGGGCGCCGCCATCTTCCAAAATGGCGGGCGCATGCGCAGTGTGCCTGCCGAATCTGCCGGCTGGCAGATTCGTTCATTCATTCAAGGTACACTTTTATGATAGGGTCTATCACAGTGATCAAAATAAAAAAAAACAGTAAATAGCCCCCCTTTATCACCCCCATAGGGAGGGAAAATAATGAAACAAAGAAAATACATTTATTTTTATTTTTCCACTAGGGTTAGGGTTAGAATTAGAATTAGGGTTAGAATTAGGGTTAGGGTTGGAATTAGGGTTATGGTTAGAATCAGGCTATGTGCACATGGTGTGGATTTGGCTGCGGATCCAAAGCGGACTGGCTGTTGCAGATTCACAGCAGTTTTCCATGAGGTTTACAGTACCATGCAAACCTATGGAAAACCAAATCCGCTGTGCCCATGGTGCGGAAAATACTGCACGGAAACGATGTGTTGTATTTTCCACAGCACGTCAATTCATTGTGTGGATTCCACAGCCATTTAAACATGCTCCTCAACAGGAATCCGCAGGGGTAAAATGCAGGTGAAATCCTCACAAAAAACGCAGGAAATCCGCTGTAAATCCGCAGGTAAATTGCAGTGTGTTTTATCTGTGGATTTTTCAAAAACTGTGCCCAAAAATCCGCACACGAATCCGCAACGTGGGCACATAGCCTTAGGGTTAGGGTTGGAATTACAGTTAGGGTTGGGATTAGGGTTAAGATTAGGGTTAGGGGTGTGTTGGAGTTAGGGTTAGGCTTGTGGTTAGGGTTATAATTAGGGTTGGGATTAGGGTTAGGAGTGTGTTGGAGGTAGGGTTGTGGCTAGGGGTGTGTTGGGGTTAGGTTTGTGATTACGGTTACGGTTAGGGTTGGGATTAGGATTAGGGGTCTGTTGAGGTTAGTATTGGAGTTAGAATTGAGGGGTTTCCACTGTTTAGGCACATCAGGGGGTCTCTAAATGTGACATGGTGACACCATTGATTCCAGCCAATCTTGAGTTCAAAAAGCCAAATGTTGCTCCCTCCATTCCGAGCCCTGACGTGCGCCCAAACAGTAGTTTACCCAAACATATGGGGCATAAGTGTACTTGTGAAAAATTGCACAACAACTTTGGGGGTCTAATTTCTACTGTTACCCTTGGGAAAATAAAAAAATGGGGGCTAAAAAATTATTTTTGTGGAAAAAAAAGGATTTTTTATTTTCATGCCTCTGCGTTATAAACATCTGTGAAGCACTTGGGGGTTCAAAGTGCTCACCACACATCTAGATAAGTTCCTTGGGGGTCTAGTGTCCAAAATGGGGTCTCTTGTGGAAGGTTTCTAATGTTTAGGCACATCAGGGGCTCTCCAAAAGTAACATGATGCCCGCAGTCCCTTCCAAGCCTCGACATGTGCCCAAATAGTGGTTTACCCCCACATATGGGGTATCAGCGCACTCAGGACAAACGGGACAACAACTTTTTCAGTCCAATTTCTCATGTTACCCTTGTGAAAATAAAAAATTTCAGGCTAAAAAATCATTTTTGAGTAAAAAAAAAAAGAAATTTTATTTTTACGGCTCTGCGTTATAAAATTCTGTGAAGCACTTGGGGGTAAAAAGTACTTCCCCAGACATCTGGATAAAATCCTTGGGGGTCTAGTTTCCAAAATGAAGTCACTTGTGGGGGGTTTCAACTGTTTAGGCGCATCAGGGGCTCTGCAATTGTAACATGGCGCCCACAGAACATTCCATCAAAGTCTGCATCCCCAAACGTCACTAGTTCCCTTCCAAGCCTTGACATGTGCCCAAATAGTGGCTTACACCAACATATGGGGTATCAGCGTACTCAGGACAAAAAGGACAATAACTTTTGGGGTCCAATTTCTCCTGTTACCCTTGAGAAAATAAAAAATGGCGGGCTAAGAAATAATTTTTGAGGAAAGAAAAATTATTTCTTATTTTCACAGCTCTGCTTTATAAACTTCTGTGAAGCACTTGGGGGTTCAAAGTGTTCAACACACATCTAGATTAGTTCCTTGGGAAGTCTAGTTACCAAAATGGGGTCATTTGTGGGGGGGCTCCAACGTTTAGGCACACAGGGGCTCTCCAAACACAACATGGTGTCCTCTAACGATTGGAACTAATTTTTCATTCAAAAAGTCAAATGGCACTCCTTCCCTTCCGGGCCCTGCCGTACATCCAAACAGTGGTTTACCCCCACATATAAGGTATCAGTGTACTTAGGAGAAATTGCCCAACAAATTTTACAATCCATTTTATCCTGTTGCCCATGTAAGAATGAAAATATTGAGGCTAAAATAATTTTTTTGTGAAAAAAAAGTACTTTAATTTTTACGGATCAATTTGTGAAGCACCTGGGGGTTCACTATGCATCTAGATAAGTTCCTTGGGGGGTCTAGTTTCCAAAATGGGGTCACTAGTGGGGGAGCTCCAATTAGGCACACAGGGGCTCTCCAAACGTTACATGGTGTCCGCTAAAGATTGGAGCCAATTTTTCATTCAAAAGGTCAAATGGCGCTCCTTCCCTTCCGAGCCCTGCCATGCGCCCAAACAGTGGTTCCCCCTCACATAGGCGGTTTCAGAGTACTCAGGACAAGTTGGACAACAACTTTTGAGGTCCAGTTTCTCCTTTTACCCTTGGGAAAATAAAAAAACTTGTTGCTAAAAGATCATTTTTGTGACTAAAAAGTTAAATGTTCATTTTTTCCTTCCATGTTGCTTCTGCTGCTGTGAAACACCTGAAGGGTTAAAAAACTTTTTGAATGTGGTTTTGAGCACCTTAAAGGGTGCAGTTTTTAGAATGGAGTCACTATGCAGTATTTTCAGCCATATAGACCTCTCAAACTGACTTCAAATGTGGGGTGGTTCCTAAAAAAATGGTTTTGTAAATTTTGCTGTTAAAATGAGAAATCGCTGGTCAAATTTTAACCCTTATAACTTCCTAGCAAAAAAAATTTTGTTTTCAAAATTGTGCTGATGTAAAGTAGACATGTGAAAAATGTTATTTATTAACTATTTTGTGTCACATAAATCTCTGGTTTAATAGAATAAAAATTCAAAATTAGAAAATTGCAACCTTTTCAAAATTTTTGCCAAATTTCAGATTTTTTCACAAATAAACGCAAAAATTATTGACCTAAATTTACCACTAACATAATACATCACGAAAAAACAATCTCAGAATCACTAAGATCCATTGACACATTCTTGAGTTATTACCTCATAAAGTGACACTGGTCAGAATTGCAAAAAGTGGCCAGGTCATTAAGGTCAAAATAGGCTGGGTCATGAAGGGGTTGAAGGAGAGGACCGTGGCCTTTTTGTAATATACACGGCTCTGTGCTGCCTGAGCATCCACCAAATGTCCCTTTACGATAGGCATGACCATTGCAACTCAGTCCTGCATCTTGACCTTGTGCTCAATGACACTCTTATGTGCTGTAGGTTCATACTCCCACGTCTCTTTGGCTACGTCCAGCAGACCCCCTAGGAAGCCTGCAGTACCTCGTGAATTGCAAACATCAAGTAGGGCAACAACATGTCCCAATCCCTTCAATCCTTTGAGACTACCTTCTTCAACATGGATTTGAGGGTTTTGTTGAAGCACTTGACTAATCCGTTGGTCTGAGGGTGATACACCGAGATGTGCAACTTTTATAATTAGAAGCTTGCACAGTTCCTTTGTCACCTTGAATATGAAAGGAGTCCCTCGATCAGTGAGGACCTCCTTTGGTAGCCCAAGGCGATAGAACATGGCAAACAACTCTTGGGTGATAAGTTTGGCTTAGGGGTGCAAAGTAGAATGGCCTCAGGATACTGGATGGCGCAGTCTACGACCACTAATATGTTTTAGTGTCCCTGGGTGGATTTTACTATTGGCCCCACCAGATCCATCGCTATCCGCTCTAAAGGTACCTCTATGATGGGCAAAGGTACCAATGGACTCCAGTACTTTGCGGTGGGTGAGGTCAGTTGACACTCCGGACACGTGTCACAGTACCTTTGGACCTCTGTGTAGACCCCAGGCCAACAAAACACTGCAGCATGCATGCACTCCTGCATCTTTTTGGCCCCTAAGTGCCCTTCCAGCATAAGCCATTTCGAGCAACGCTCGATGGTAGGATTGGTGTTACGGAACTGCAACACAGGACTAGGGTTGAAGGGGGAAAACTGACCCTGCACTATGACTAGGCTGAAACCCTACCACGGAGTGGGTGACCTGTTGTGAATTCCATTCTCGGGCTCCCTCCTGTGGTCATGAGTGGTACTGTGTGAGTTTGGTCTTGGGCTCCCTCTGGTGGCCTTTAGCTATATGGCTGGTCTTGGCTGGGCTCAGCTATTTCATCTCCTGCTAGGCTGGGCCTATTTATCTCACCTGGACCTTTACTTGTCGCCTGCTGTCGGTGTATTCAGTCCTGATCCTGTGCTCTCCTGAATATTCCTTGTGACCAGTCTCCTGCTATGAGAAGCTAAGTTTGCTTGTTCAGTTTCTCATTATTTCCTTGAAAACGTTTCTCATTATATTATGAGTTCAGCCCAGCTTGCTTTTATGTGATTTTTTGCTTGCTGGTTAGTTCTGGGGTGCAGAGTGCGCCCCTCACATCGTGAGTCGGTGTGGGGGTTCTTGTATTCTCTGCATGGTTTACTTTTGATAGTTTTTGTACTGACCGCACAGACACCTATCTATTTTCTGCCTATCTAGTATTAGCGGGCCTCATTTGCTAAATCTGTTTCATCTCTACGTTTGTGTTTTCCCCTTGACTCACCGTTATTTGTGGGGGGCTATCTAAAACTTTGAGGTACATTTCTCTGAGGCAAGTGAGGTCTTTGCTTTCTCTCTAGGGGTAGTCAGTTTCTCAGGCTGTGACGAGACGTCTAGGTTTTCAGGTTACGTTCCACAGCTGCCTTTAGTGTGTTTGGATAGGATCAGGATTGCGGTCAGTATAGCTTCCACATCCCCAGAACTTGTCCTATATACTCAGGGTATATTTGTCAGGTCAGTTTGAGATCCTACCACCAGGATCATAACAGTACAGCAGGCCAGAAAGTGTTAATGCAGCTAAAGAGGGAGAAGAGAAATCTTAAGGTCATTTTTTTTTTCCTCTGCACTGTGTTTTGCCTCTCTCCTCCCCTTAATCTCTGGGTGGTTCTGTATGCAGCTACTAATATGGACATTCAGAGTCTGTCTTCTAGTGTGGATCATCTCACTGCAAGGGTACAGGGCATTCAGGATTATGTAATCCGCAGTCCTATGTCAGAGCCTAAAATACCTATTCCTGAGCTGTTCTCCGGAGATAGATCTAGGTTTTTGAACTTTAAGAATAATTGTAAGTTATTTCTTTCTCTGAGACCTCGCTCATCTGGCGACTCTGTTCAGCAAGTCAAAATTGTTATTTCTTCGTTGCGGGGTGACCCTCAAGATTGGGCATTCTCTTTGGCGCCAGGAGATCCTGCACTGCTAAATTTTGATGCGTTTTTTCTGGCGCTTGGAGTGCTTTATGAGGAACTAAATCTGGTAGACCAAGCAGAGAAGGTTTTGCTGGCTCTCTCTCAGGGTCGGGATGAAGCAGAGGTTTATTGTCAGAAGTTTAGGAAGTGGTCAGTGCTCACTCAGTGGAATGAGTGCGCCCTGGCGGCGATTTTCAGAAAGGGTATTTCTGAAGCCCTTAAAGATGTTATGGTGGGGTTCCCCACGCCGGCGGGTCTGAATGAGTCAATGTCTTTGGCCATTCAGATTGATCGGCGTTTGCGGGAGCGCAAACCTGTGCACCCTCTGGCGGTATTTTCTGAGCAGAAACCTGAGCCTATGCAATGTGACAGGATTCTGACTAGAGTTGAACGGCAAAACCACAGACGTCAGAATGGGTTGTGCTTTTACTGTGGTGATTCTGCTCATGTTATCTCAGCATGCTCTAAGCGCACAAAAAGGGTTGCCAAGTTTGTCACCATTGGTACTGTACAACCTAAATTCATTTTGTCTGTTACTTTGATTTGCTCTCTGTCATCCTACCCAGTTATGGCTTTTGTGGATTCAGGTGCTGCCCTGAATTTGATGGATTTGTCATTTGCCAGGCGCTGTGGTTTTATCTTGGAGCCTTTACAATTCCCTATTCCGCTAAAGGGAATTGATGCTACACCATTGGCCAAGAATAAACCTCAGTACTGGACTCAATTGACCATGTGCATGGCTCCTGTACATCAGGAGGTAATTCGCTTTCTGGTGCTACATAATTTGCATGATGTTGTCGTGTTGGGTCTGCCATGGCTGCAGGCTCATAATCCAGTCCTGGATTGGAAAGCAATGTCTGTGTCAAGTTGGGGGTGCCAGGGGATTCATGGCGATGCTCCTTTGGTGTCAATTGCTTCTTCTACTCCTTCTGAAGTCCCTGAATTTTTGTCGGACTACCAGGATGTATTTGATGAGCCCAAATCCAGTGCTCTACCTCCTCATAGGGATTGTGATTGTGCCATAAATCTGATTCCTGGTAGTAAGTTCCCTAAGGGACGACTTTTTAATTTGTCTGTACCAGAACATGCCGCTATGCGGAGTTATATAAAGGAGTCCTTGGAGAAGGGACATATTCGCCCGTCCTCATCCCCTTTGGGTGCGGGGTTCTTTTTTGTGGCCAAGAAGGATGGTTCTCTGAGAACCTGTATAGATTATCGCCTTCTAAATAACATCACGGACAAATTTCAGTATCCCTTGCCACTGTTGTCCGATCTGTTTGCCCGGATTAGGGGGGCCAGTTGGTTCACCAAGATAGATCTTCGTGGAGCGTATAATATTGTGCGCATAAAGCAGGGCAATGAATGGAAAACAGCATTTAATACGCCCGAAGGCCATTTTGAGTACTTGGTGATGCCTTTTGGGCTTTCTAATGCCCCCTCTGTGTTTCAGTCCTTCATGCACGATATCTTCCGAGAGTACCTGGATAGATTTATGATTGTGTACCTGGATGATATTTTGGTCTTTTCTGATGATTGGGAGTCTCATGTGAAGCAGGTCAGGATGGTATTTCAGGTCCTGCGTGCCAATGCTTTGTTTGTGAAGGGCTCTAAATGTCTCTTCGGAGTCCAGAAGGTTTCCTGTTATGATCCCAGTGGCTGGGGATCACAGGAAATACTAGCTAAGTAACTAAACATAGACACGAGCTCTAGGGAGGTGGTAACTGGACTGACTGCAAAACCTGATCCTATCCAAACACACTAAAGGTAGTCGGTGAACGTGCCTAAAATCCTGGACGTCTCGACGCAGCCTGAGAAACTGACTACCCCTAAAGAGAAAGCAAGACCTCACTTGCCTCAAGAGAAATAACCCCAAAGATATAGGAAGCCCCCAACAAATAATAACGGTGAGGTAAGGAGAAAAGACACACGTAGGAATGAAAACAGATTCAGCAAATGAGGCCCGCTAATACTAGATAGCAGAAAACAGATAGCGAACTGTGCGGTCAGTAAAAAACCCTACCAAAATATCCACGCTGAGAATTCAAGAACCCCCACACCAACTAACGGTGTGGGGGGAGAAACTCAGCCCCCCAGAGCTACCAGCAAGCTGGGAAATCACATATTAGCAAGCTGGACAAGAAACATATAGAACACTGATGATCAAAAAATGAACAAAACGGAAACTTAGCTTCTCTTGAAGAGACTGGGAGCAAGGTAGTCAGAAGGAATCAGAATAGCACTGAATACATTGACGGCAGGCATAGACTGAGAGTCCAAGTGAGCTTAAATAGAAAACCAGCCCACAGATAACGAGACAGCTGATGCCAGTCACAAACCTGCAGAAAGACAGCACTCACACAGTACCACTTGTGACCACAAGAGGGAGCCCAGAAATAGAGTTCACAACAGTACCCCCCCCTTGAGGAGGGGTCACCGAACCCTCATCAAGACCCCCAGGGCGATCAGGAGGAGCCGCATGGAAGGCACGAACCAAATCGGCCGCATGGACATCAGAGGCGACAACCCAGGAATTATCCTCCTGACCATAGCCCTTCCACTTAACCAAATACTGAAGCCTCCGTCTGGAAATACGAGAATCCAAGATCTTCTCCACCACGTACTCCAATTTGCCCTCAACCAGCATCGGAGCAGGAGGCTCAACAGAAGGAACCACAGGCACCACATTCCTCCGCAACAAAGACCTATGGAACACATTATGAATGGCAAACGATGCTGGGAGGTCCAAACGAAAAGACACCGGGTTAAGGATTTCCAAAATCTTATAAGGACCGATGAAGCGAGGCTTGAATTTAGGAGAGGAAACCTTCATAGGAACATACCGAGAAGACAGCCATACCAAATCCCCAACACGAAGTCGGGGACCAACACCGCGACGGCGGTTGGCAAAGTGCTGAGCCTTCTCCTGTGACAACTTCAAATTGTCCACCACATGGTTCCAAATCTGCTGCAACCTATCCACCACAGAATCCACCCCCGGACAGTCAGAAGGCTCAACCTGACCCGAGGAATAACGAGGATGAAAACCAAAATTGCAGAAAAAAGGCGAAACCAAAGTAGCAGAACTAGCCCGATTGATAAGGGCAAACTCGGCCAATGGCAAAAAAGTCACCCAATCATCCTGATCAGCAGAAACAAAACATCTTAAATAAGTTTCCAACGTCTGATTAGTTCGCTCGGTTTGGCCATTCGTCTGAGGATGGAAGGCCAACGAAAAAGACAAATCAATGCCCATCTTAGCACAAAAAATCCGCCAAAATCTGGACACAAACTGGGATCCTCTGTCAGACACAATATTTTCAGGGATGCCGTGCAAGTGAACCACATTCTGAAAAAATAAAGGAACCAAATCGGAGGAGGAAGGCAACTTAGGCAAGGGCACCAAATGGACCATTTTGGAAAAACGATCACACACCACCCAGATGACAGACATTCTCTGAGATACTGGAAGATCTGAAATAAAATCCATGGAAATGTGCGTCCAAGGCCTCTTCGGGACAGGCAAAGGCAAAAGCAAACCGTTGGCACGAGAACAGCAAGGCTTAGCCCGAGCACAAATCCCACAGGACTGCACAAAGGAACGCACATCCCGCGACAAGGAAGGCCACCAGAAGGACCTAGCCACCAAATCTCTGGTACCAAAAATCCCAGGATGACCTGCCAACACTGAAGAATGAACCTCGGAAATAACTCTGCTGGTCCATCTATCTGGGACAAACAGTCTCTCTGGTGGGCAACGGTCAGGTCTATCAGCCTGAAATTTCTGCAGCACTCGTCGCAAATCTGGGGAAATGGCAGACTCCTCAAATGCCCACTTCATAGCCAACAACTCCCAATTACCAACATCATAATTCCGCTCGGCAGGCGAAAACTTTCTTGAAAAGAAGGTACAAGGCTTCATCACAGAGTCATCAGAGCTTCTCTGCGACAAAACAGCCCCTGCTCCAATCTCAGAAGCATCCACCTCCACCTGGAAAGGAAGAGAGACATCAGGCTGACATAAGACTGGAGCTGAAGAAAACCTGCGCTTCAGCTCCCGAAAGGCTTCCACTGCCGCAGGAGACCAATTAGTCACATCAGAACCTTTCTTGGTCAAATCCGTCAAGGGTTTAACCACGCCAGAAAAATTAGCGATGAAGCGACGGTAAAAATTAGCAAAACCCAAGAACTTCTGAAGACTCTTAACAGATGTAGGCTGAGTCCAGTCATGAATAGCCTGGACCTTGACTGGGTCCATCTCAATAGTAGAAGGAGAAAAAATAAAACCCAAAAAGGAAACCTTCTGTACTCCGAAGAGACATTTTGAGCCCTTCACAAATAAAGCATTAGCACGCAGGACCTGAAACACCATCCTGACCTGCTTCACATGGGACTCCCAATCATTAGAAATGACCAAAATGTCATCCAGATACACAATCATAAATTTATCCAGATATTCTCGGAAAATGTCATGCATAAAGGACTGAAACACATAAGGAGCATTAGAGAGTCCAAAAGGCATCACCAAGTACTCAAAATGGCCTTCGGGCGTATTAAATGCTGTTTTCCATTCGTCCCCCTGCTTGATACGCACAAGGTTATACGCACCACGAAGATCTATCTTGGTGAACCAACTGGATCCCTTAATCCGAGAAAACAGATCAGACAATAATGGCAAAGGATACTGAAATTTGACCGTGATTTTATTTAGAAGACGATAATCTATACAAGGTCTCAGAGAACCATCCTTCTTGGCCACAAAAAAGAATCCTGCACCAAGAGGGGAGGAGGATGGGCGAATATGTCCCTTCACCAAAAACTCCTTTATATAACTCCGCATCGCGGCATGTTCTGGTATAGACAAATTAAAAAGTCGTCCCTTAGGGAACTTACTGCCAGGAATCAAATTTATAGCACAATCACAATCCCTATGAGGAGGCAGGGCACCGGATCTGGGCTCATCAAATACATCCTGGTAGTCCGACAAAAACTCAGGGACCTCAGAAGGAGTGGAAGAAGCAATTGACACCAAAGGGACATCGCCATGAATCCCCTGACAACCCAAACTTGACACAGACATAGCTTTCCAATCCAGAACTGGATTATGGTCCTGCAGCCATGGCAGACCCAAAACTACAACATCATGCAAATTATGCAGCACAAGAAAGCGAATCACCTCCTGATGTGCAGGAGTCATGCACATGGTCACTTGAGTCCAATACTGAGGCTTATTCTCAGCCAATGGCGTAGCATTTATTCCCCTCAGTGGAATAGGAAATTCCAAAGGCTCCAGAACAAAACCACAGCGCTTGGCAAACGACAAATCCATAAGATTCAGGGCAGCACCTGAATCCACAAAAGCCATAACCGAGTAGGATGACAAAGAACAGATTAAAGTAACAGACAAAATGAACTTAGGCTGTATAGTACCAATGGTGACAGGTTTAGTAATTTTTTTTAAGCATTTAGAGCATGCTGAGATAACATGAGTAGAATCACCACAGTAAAAGCACAACCCATTTTGATGTCTATGACTTTGTCGCTCAATTCTAGTCAGAATTCTGTCACATTGCATTGACTCAGGTCTCTGTTCAGAGAACACCGCCAGAGGATGCGCAGATTTGCGCTCCCGCAAACGCCGATCAATCTGAATGGCCAAAGCCATTGAATCACTCAGACTTGCAGGCGTGGGGAACCCCACCATAACATTCTTAATGGCTTCAGAAAGACCCTCTCTGAAATTTGCAGCCAGGGCACACTCATTCCATTGAGTAAGCACTGACCATTTCCGAACTTTTTGACAGTACACCTCAGCTTCATCCTGACCTTGAGAGATAGCCAGCAAAGCCTTTTCTGCCTGGTTCTCAAGATTAGGTTCCTCATAAAGCAGTCCAAGCGCCAGAAAAAACGCATCCACATTCAGCAATGCAGGATCTCCTGGCGCCAGAGAGAAAGCCCAATCTTGAGGGTCGCCGCGTAACAAGGAGATAACAAATCTAACTTGCTGAGCGGAATCACCAGAGGAACGAGGTCTCAAAGATAGAAACAATTTACAATTATTCCTAAAATTCAGAAACCTAGATCTATCTCCAGAAAACAACTCAGGAATAGGTATCTTTGGCTCAGACATAGGGCTATGAATAACAAAATCCTGAATATTTTGCACCTTTGCAGCAAGATGATCCACACTAGAAGTCAGACTCTGAATATCTATGTCTGCAGCTGAGCTCAAAACCACCCAGAGATTAAGGGGATGAGAGAAGCTAGACAGACTGCAGCAAAGGAGGAAAAAAAAAAAATTGTACTCAGGACTTCTTTTATCCCACTTCATGCGATGCATTAAACACTTTTTTGGCCTGCTGTACTGTTATGATCCCAGTGGCTGGGGATCACAGGAAATACTAGCTAAGTAACTAAACATAGACACGAGCTCTAGGGAGGTGGTAACTGGACTGACCGCAAAACCTGATCCTATCCAAACACACTAAAGGTAGCCGGTGAACGTGCCTAAAATCCTGGACGTCTCGATGCAGCCTGAGAAACTGACTACCCCTAAAGAGAAAGCAAGACCTCACTTGCCTCGAGTCAAGAGAAATAACCCCAAAGATATAGGAAGCCCCCAACAAATAATAACGGTGAGGTAAGGAGAAAAGACACACGTAGGAATGAAAACAGATTCAGCAAATGAGGCCCACTAATACTAGATAGCAGAAAACAGATAGCAAACTGTGCGGTCAGTAAAAAACCCTACCAAAATATCCACGCTGAGAATTCAAGAACCCCCACACCAACTAACAGTGTGGGGGGAGAAACTCAGCCCCCCAGAGCTACCAGCAAGCTGGGAAATCACATATTAGCAAGCTGGACAAGAAACATATAGAACACTGATGATCAAAAAATGAACAAAACGGAAAGTTAGCTTCTCTTGAAGAGACTGGGAGCAAGGTAGTCAGAAGGAATCAGAATAGCACTGAATACATTGACAGCAGGCATAGACTGAGAGTCCAAGTGAGCTTAAATAGAAAACCAGCCCACAGATAATGAGACAGCTGATGTTAGTCACAAACCTGCAGAAAGACAGCACTCACACAGTACCACTTGTGACCACAAGAGGGAGCCCAGAAATAGAGTTCACAACAGTTTCCTTTTTGGGCTTTATTTTTTCTCCTTCTACTATCGAGATGGATCCAGTCAAGGTCCAGGCTATTCATGACTGGACTCAACCTACATCTGTGAAGAGTCTTCAGAAGTTCTTGGGTTTT